>NW_025763503.1:4981638-6227048 GCF_020744385.1 Fusarium flagelliforme
GCTCCAAAATCTCTACCCTCTCATCTCAAATGGATCGTGCATTAAGTTCGCCGAACAAGGCGGTAGTGTTTGTGCGTCGCGACCTTAGCCCCAACTCACGCAGAAGTCATTTTCCGGCGCCGGGACTCCCACGCGCCCGGCCGAGATAGGGCGTCCTCCTAAACCTCGGCCAAGTGTGCCATCCCGGGCGCCGCGCTGCAGCGACTCCCGGGCACCGTTTCCCTATTCGGTGTCAGAACCGTTCTTAGTGCTCAACTCTCGTTCCATCCTGGTTTCGTCTGTGGCCATCCTGCGTGTAGAAGGTGCAGATGCTTCCAATCGCTTACCCCAGAGCTTGTCCAACACCCGTCCAAATTGATTGGCAGACACTCAGCGCTTCTTCATATATGTATTTGGGTTGTATTTCAATTTCTTGCATGTTGATGATTGAATCGACAAATATTGAGATTTCGAGCAATATATGGCAGCCGGTCCTATGGAATCGTTTTATTTCTGCGGTTTGCTGGCTGACCGCTCAGTCACCAAGTACCGTACCCTCATTCCTACGCTCCCTTGGTTCATACTCGGGGCCGTTTCAAATCACGCCGAATGGCCCCCTGATCCAATCATCAATTGCCGCTTTCAGTGATCCCGACGATTTGGTGCGAGCAACAGTGGAGGAATTTCCTCGTTACTACGTTGTTGAAACGCCGAAAATCCAAATCTTTGATCGTTATGAATTCTCCATGGTTCGTGAAGCAAGCAAAGTTGGCTGGCGCAACAATGGCGTGCCGGCACTGAATTAAGGTGGTGGTATTGGTGCGATTGTCGTTTGGGCAGCAGCCACGTTTCCAGTGACCTTTTCGTTTTCACCTCTGTCGTCACTGGTAAGCAGGCTAATTTGGATGATCGTCGTTTTAGCGGGCGCCTCCCCTTCCTCGCTTACACTGGCGGGATTGCTTGGCGTAGGGTTCAGGAGGTGGGTGTGTAGTTGCTAGCGATCGACCAAGCTTCTTCATGAGGGGACAGGGGATGAAGCCAAGCGTTCAGTGCCCTGCCCTTACCCTGCCCTGGCCTGTTGGCTTCTCCAGGCAGTTGGTTCAGAGCGACAACCAAGATTCCCGGTTCGCGAGTCATGAGTATCGCTGCTGGTGCGTGTAACTTTCAGATCCCTGGCCATAGAGTCAGGCCTTCGAAAGTGTTTCGTCTGAAATCCAGAGTGACACCAAAAACTTGAACCTGCCGGTTCGAGGAACATTTATCCAGCTTGACTAATTGGTGGTGAGTACATAATAAACTTGGCAAATGTTGCTGAGACAAAACAAGACAAGCCGTCCAAGACCGCGCGTGTCAAACTTTAAGCGACAACACGTGCCAAGTCCCTTTCGTTGCTTTTGCCATGCGATTAACAGCCACGCTGCTGCAAGCCACGGCTGGGTCGAGTCATAATTGTATGATGCAGTATTGGCCGAAAAAGGGCTTTCGTCAATTTGCCCACAGCTTTGGGACAATCGTCTTGTTCTCGGCAGAATAGCGCAGCCTTACTAAGGATGCTGATGAAATGGTGTAGTCATTCGCCTAGAGTAGCAGTTCCTCTGAACGCCTTTCTCGGATTGGATGATGACACAATTTGAGCAAGATATCTGATATGCATAGTCGATACGGCTGTGCATGCTTTTCCAACTAGGTCGATTGGTTCGCCAGTATCTCTCTACGGCCAGTGTGATTGCTTACTGTTCCCAGGTGCTATCTGGCAGCTGCAACACAGATCCTATCCCGGGCAGCTGTCCACATGCTCGACATGGCTTTCTTGGCTGTTGGAATTAGCATCTTTTGAGTTCCATTGACCCAAACGACGTCATCATCAATTCCTGCACTGCTTGATCCTCATTACCTTTTCCGGACCATATGACAATGCTACTCATCTTCAAAACCACGGCAGTTGCGAGACACAGTCGGCTCAGCCGTCGGTGGTCTGTGGGATATGGGATGGCTAATGATCAACGGGACATCATATGCCAGCTATGATTTCCAGCTATGATTCCTGCGTTGATAGAAAGTTGCAGAGTGACTGAAGCGCCTCGAACTTGAGCATCGTGATCTCAAGATCTCCCCACTTGGAAACGTTTAAGTCTCTGAGTTCTCGACAGACCATCGAAATGGCGGAGTTTGATTCGAGATTCGGTGGACGCGATGTTATGAACGTGCGAGAATCTTAACTAAGATCTAGCGGAGGGGTTTGCGCCGATGTCAAGTTTTGGCCATATGGTCTATACAGACACAGGCGGTGATACCTGCATAGTGCTGCCTTATCGCATGACATATTGAGATTCGAGATAGGGCAAAGACACGGGCTGGCCGGACTGAGTATTCGGGTCGTATACTATCAGGGCACGTCCATAGTTAGTGTCGTCTGGTATCAAGGCATCAGCTGGGGAAACAATGTAAATCGGTCCACCTGAATCTCATGTTTGACGGGAATCTACTGGCGGTCTACCAACCAACCTCAATCTCCATCAGCGGAGACCCAAAATGTTCATTAAGGGCGCATTCGGCATTTGTTTTGGGGGTCTAGGAAGCTATCACTTGATGGTCAGTAATGAACAAATTGGCGCATTAGTCTAAGCGCACAGAACACACCGATTACGTATGTACCGAAATTAGCTGGGTACCAGCCGACCGGCAAGCATAGCGGGATGATGATAATGGTGGGATCTGGGTCGCTGATTGAGTTCTGATTGGTGAAGAAGGGCCATGTAACTCGCCAGGATCCTTTCCAGAACTTCTTAATAACAGAACAAGGTTTTGGCTTGAGGAGAATCCGTCGATCGGTACATCCAGCCTCGTGCAAGGCTCATCGAGGTAGTGTTGAGCAGCTCCTATGGTATAGGGTGTCAGAAGAAATGACCGCTAAAAGCATAAGAGACGAAATAGTTTAGCCAGTTTATGCCTGCTTAGACATGCTCTTAGGTTATTTTATTTTGGCAACCTAAGCCTTAGAGGATAATTCTTCTGTTACCTGCCTGGGTGGTCATTTGAAAAGGACGAAAGAGAACAAACGGTCTCGAGATGACAGACAGATAGTGGATCGCTGGTGTCAGGCGGTAGTCTATTGCATCATTGGTAAGCCAAAATCGAGGGAAGCACCTGCCTACCCGAAGTACCTATAATTCAGCTCGAGATTGGATGAACCTGCTCATTGCACCTTCTTTCTGTGCATTGCATGCATCGAGTTGTGGAAGGTGCGCAGAGTACAGACGGCATTGAATCATGGGAATGCATGCATGACAGAGCTCTTTCCCATCATCAACACCACAACCAAAAGGAGATGCGTGCAGAAATGCCGCTCGACTGCGGAGGCAGGCACTGACCACTCGACATCCACATCTTGCCTACCATTTTGGGACACGCCATGTCTCGCCCGAAAATTAAGCGAGCTTACGCCCTGAAACGCTGGCCTCTAGGGGGACGGAGCGAGCCCCTACTGTATTACAGTAATGCTCCTGTAGTACAGCGTTTTGTCTTAGCTGACGGACAATATTGACCCCTCTAACACTCCAACTCGGGTTGATGCGAAATGAGATTCGGATCACCTTTATGTTATTAGTCAGGCCTTACGACATCGAAAACGATCGTCCATGCTTTTTTCGGCTCTATTGGCACCTGCTCAGATACCTAAACCTAAAACATGATGGGATGCTCCTTGGTAGAGCAATACTAAGTCAATACAACACGAAGTTTGGGAGACGGCAAGATACTAACACGGACCCCGAAACAGCCTCACAGATTGAATCTCTACCAGCATGCTGCCTGAACTCGTTCGCAGCTTCAGTCACGTCCGCTCGATATCAGGTACTTCCTTGTTTGACAACCGCCTCTCCCGCTCAAGAAGTTCGGACGAAATACGCCCTCCAGCCACTATCGAGATCGCTGCAAGCACCTTCTAGGCATTTCCATCGCAGCCTCGACGTTTATCGACGACATATGTACTGTACGCAACGAGGCATCATATCGCATGCCCATCTACGAATATACCCATGAACTCGTTTGCATCAACAACCCTGACGGATATCTCCGGGTTATAATTGGCCAGTGCCTTCAAACGATCAACCTGACATCTTGTTTGGGAAAAGAATACCCAAGCACCAACCGTCCCACGAGGATTTTCCAGTGATCTTCAGAGACGGCGGCGATCAGCAGGGGCTACCCTTGCCTAGCTATCCCAAGGCGCTGGCCACGCGAGATGGATTTATACTCGATTTGGCGGCACCACGCCCCTCACACCCCTCCTCCGCCCTGCCTCCACTCGTCATGATGGCCTGATTTTAATCTCTTGCGTACCTGCTAAACTTGTCGAGGGTGTAAGTTCCGCCTCTGGTACTTGCTCCTAGCCTGCCCAAAGAGACGCGGGCGCGTTATTGGGGTTGAGGCTTATTCACAAGACTAAAGTCACTAACAACCAACTGTGAACCGCTTTAGCATTCTGCTTCCACGTTCGGCTGGGCTTCTGGCTTGTGAATTGGCTGCGCTAGCACGACTGCCGAGGTTGATCAGTGACTAACGGACCGACAGCGCCAGACCCCTTCAAACTCAAAGCACCTGTCATTACATGGCCATCGTGGCAGGGTACCTATTCTACCTGGGGCTATTGTTTGCATACATACACAGAGCGTTAAGTCAGCAGAAGCGAAGCACTGCACGCACAGGAGTACATACTACGCCTCTTGTCTGCATCCTCCGATTAAGCAGTGCATCAACACCATCATCGCCAGGCTTCATCCACTTTACTAACTCCATTATGGCGAGCAGGATCCCGGTTCGAGGATAGATTCATTTCCTCACCACGGCTTCTTCCGTTCTGGTCTTTCTTCCAGATTTGATGCTACAGTTTGTTCTGTTACCATCTGCCAGCTTTCGATCCCTGGCCCGAGAGTCTGGCGCCCCTAAACCTGGCGACCGTTATCACTCCCCACACGACGATGAGATTGCCCCTTTGGGTAACTCTGGTCCGTGTCAGGGAAACTTGATCGACTTCATCCCATGTTATAAAGCGCAACATAAGCCTTTATTGTCAAGGGTCTCCATGACCGGAACTTCCCGTCGTAACTTTGTTATTGTTCTTCCTCAAATCAGTTCATTACTCAAGGATCGCCGGGACGTCAGACCCTTAACCCAGCTTTGCCGACTCGGGATCTGATCTGTTGAGGAAGGGCCTTGGATTAGTCGTCGCGGGCGCTGCGACTTGTTTTCGTGAAGAATATGTCAAGGTTCTTACTGTCAACTTCAAGAAAATGACCGAACAGGGACACTGCATTAGGCTCTCCTCAACTGGCTCGTTTGAGAATAGTTTCCTCGAACCGGTTCCAGTTATTGCCCTTGTTGCCAATCCCCAAACGCTCAAACTCGGGCCGTTGAGCTTACCATAGCATCACTAGTGGGCGTGCGACATTCTGTGATCCCCTTTGCAGCAGGATCAGGATCAGGATCAGGATCAGGATCAGGGGGTACATCTTGAGAAACGTTTTTGGAAAGACAGTGACCTTTCACGTCATATTGTACGCCGAGAATCTTGCTCCAAACATCACAAGTAATGATTCAGATGAGCGTCTCCAGCTTTGAAACGATAACTGACGTCCCAGTTTCCAAATGACAACACTACCCGGGCGTGGCGGGACCAGAGGAGTCAATAAACACGAGTGCACTGCCAAAATCCAAGGATTCCCCTATGGCAATGAGGATCGAGAATCGTGGAGAGCCCAGATGAGTTGCCAAGCACATATCCTCCTTCTGAAGTGGGATATTACATGCTGATGCTACACGGAGACACTGCTGGTGGCTGTGACGAATGTCATGTGTCGTTTTTTTTTATTAACTTGAGCCTGACGGCTAAATAGGATCACGGCCCGGGGCTGTCATAGAGGGCAAAGATCGCGTGGGGATGTATGATCTTGATGCCAACCCGTTCTTTCGAAAGATGCACACTGGATCATCTTCGCGCAAGAGGATGTCCCACTGGAGCTTTAGATGATCTCTTGATGTGCCATTATGGCGGAGACACGTTGATCTTACTAGGCTAACAGACAGGGCAGGCCAAACAGGAGGGAGGGCAGGGACGATCGGGGATGGGGAACGTTCGGATGTTCAGCACTATCACATTTCAGATGCCTCCTTGCTGACACCCATTGATTCATTCGAGGGAGACGTGGCCAGAACCGACAGCTTCTCAGACCTTGGATCATGACTGGCAAGACCTGCAGGCCGCACCTTTTGTCCGTAACAACAGCCACTCACCGGTCTAAGCATAGCCGCATACCTGCGAATTATGTGCGTATCGTTGCCATAAGCTATAGGGGTAGCTTCAAGCTCCCCGTGTTTTTTTTTAAGCGCCTCAAGGATACCCTTTGCTAAAGGGTAACGGTTCTGTAACCCTGCCTGAGTACAAACCCACCTGTTGACTTGGATCCTGGTGTTTCAAAACCCACCGACTTATGTAGTATCGACCACGGTTTTCGGGAATTTGGTTACTTATTAAAGTTTCCAAACAATATTTGTTTGAAATTACACCTGCCAGGTCCTGGTGAAGCCCTGGACACTGAACGGATATCGGACCTGTGACCCGATAATTTCTGCTGCAATACGATGCCCGTAACGACAGCCTGACTGTATGTACAGTACGTTCTTGCGGTTATCCCAACTCGGCAAGGGAGGACGGTGTTTACCTGTGATTGCCACGGTCCGTCAACGGGTATGTTCCGGAACCGTTGAGCGAGTCCCCCTTGCTTCGTTAGTACTGGGATTTTCTCCATGTGGCTTCCCATGCAGTCACTATCAACCAGAGACATTTACACGAAAGAAAAAACATGGTTTTGAGACAATGCAATCTCGACCACAGCAATTGAGGCTTGTTGCTAGTTAGCCAGCCACCTCATGGCAGGGCGTGGCAAAATTCTGTGGAGTGCCATCAAAATGACGACTCCAGAGGAATGTGGTGATGGACCGGATGTAACTTCTTGATACAGTATGTGCATACATGCATACATGCTTAGCGCCGACTACTATTCATAGCCGTCGATCATCACATTTACGTCTCAGACACATTCCAAAGGCACGATCAAATTCGTACATAAGCACCAAAGGACGTGAGGAGAGAACAAGCCACAAGGTCTCATCACAATGGCAAATTGATGGAGAAAACCCATGTTCAAGCCAAAGGGTAAGCGACGATGTTTGCTTTTGTCGGGTGCGTCGCTTCCTGTTGATTCATATCCGATCGTCGGCCCCCATCGTACGACCATCTCGCATTGCTTTTTGCCGGTCTGTCGTTGTCAGCATGGAGTACAAAGATACATGTCACGAATTGGACGACGAAAAACGAAAAAGGGAAAACGCAAAAGAAAAGAAGACCGATCCGCAACGCTCTGCGGGTGAAATGAAACGGTGCAGCCGCCCACACAGAGGACTACTGTACTCTATTCTACCCTGGTAAGATGCACGATATTGCTTTTTACCGCGCCTTGGGAGCCGTCTGTGCTGCTATGTAGCACACGGCACGCATTGACCCTTCTACATATACTTAACGTTTATGTGTGTGATACTTTCCGCTGATGGGCCGGGCCTTGTGCCCTACCGATCGATAGTCCAGCTCTTATGCGTGGTGATGCTGCCTCGGCGGCCTGCATGTCTCAGATATCACATGGACCTGTGAGGGAGCAGAGAAAGAAGGGGCGGGGATGACCTAAACCGTTGGCTAGTCTACAGTACTAGTTGCGATGATTATTCCCCTTGAGACTCTTTATGTAGATCTTAAATGATGTGTACGTTTTGAGAAGTACTGCATTATAGCCCCCCAGCTGTCACATATACCTACACTAATGCAGCTTGCAGCGAATGCGAGGTTGAAGACAGGCAAGGAACAGGAGTCGAGACTGTTAGTCTGACAGACAAAATGCAACGGCGCTGAGTCAAGACCCATCATTGACTTTAGACTGGATCTTTGATGCGTGGGACGAGAAACAAATAGTTTGATCAGTCAACATTCTACGTTCCTTCGTAGTTTCACCTAGACTCAAGCTCGTTTATTACGAGCTGGGGCCAGAAACACGAGTGCTATATCAGGAACCCAGCTCGTGAACTAGCACAAAATCTTCCAGGTCTATCTCTGCCGGCTGCAACAATCCCCAGCAATGCTACTCAATCGTTCATAGCAAATAGTCTCAGTCTTGGCTCGTCGCTTACTGCTCAGTCTGGCCGCCCAACCACACTCCGGGTTCTGGAATGGTACGGGGAGTAGATGTGCGTTCCGCGCGAGATGTCTGATACAGTATTACAAGTTCGTGCGCTCATCGGAGGTGTAGTTGAGGGGAACCTCTTCGTCATCGCCGTGACAAGAACATGTAGAGCCGCCTGTAAGATCAGGGGTCACAGGACTGTGACGGTTACCTTCGTGGGACTCCCCGGTTGTGTCGATGTTACCGTCCCAAATGTCTGGTTCTGAAACCTTCGAGCCCGTCGATGAGGATGATGACTGTGAGGGGTGCCGGTGTGAGATCGCAGAACGAAACAGAAATGTTCCTGGATCTCTGGACTCAGCAGGGGCGGCATGCTCAGTCGGGTCAGGAGGTGTTGGGTAAGTGGTGAATACCACATCCCTCAACAGGCCAAGGAAGGTAGGGCGTTGAAGGAGTAGCGGCTCATATTCTAGGCCTCTAGCAATATCCCTCTCTCGACAGAGTCTCCGCGGGTGCGAACCACATCTGGAACACTGTTTGCCTGTGAATGCGAGAGGAATGTTCACAGCTGCAGATCGACGAGGGTTGACTTCTACTGCTCTCCGTTTCCTGAATACAGGCCTTGTAAGCCACTTAAAGACCCAAGAGCCTGGACCAGCTGTTCGCCTTCCATCGACGCATGGCCAGCAAAGGCATACAGCATACGACTCCCGAAATGCCTGCTTGTATACCAGAGATGTGTGATCGTGAAAGGCGGTCTCTTCCCTGGGAATGTGAGAGGGACTTGGAATGTTCAGCACTAGGCCCCCGAATGTGTCACTGCAGAACCGACGGCACTCCCTAGGCGCCAGCATGTGTGTTCTCCATACAAGATCGATGTCGAGATATGTGAAGCCTAAACAAGCTGCTTCCGACTCTTCGATTGGCCCTAGACACTGCGCTAGAGTCATGAGCCTCCTGTAGCGTTTGACAGAGGGCCTGAATCCGCGTTCATTGTCTAGAGAAGACGTGTGCATCCGATGCCAGGAGAACTGAAGAACCCGCCCCGCCAGATCGAATTGACGCTGCACAGCTAAATGGAAGTTATAATGGAAATTCCATTCACCGTCCGGCCTTGTGATCATATGTGATATCCGCTTATTGTAGAATATATCGATCACTTTTTGCGTAGTGTCATCAGTGTCCTGTCGGTTGGAGACATAGTCGACCGCCATATTCATAAAGGTGAGAACATCTGCCCCGTTGTAGACCTGATGAATTTTACTCATGCAATCCCATGAGGGATGGAATTCTCCAGATTCATCACTCTGGAGGGCATTCGACTACAACAGAGTCAGACACTGGTATGACAACAAAGTCGACAAGACTCACCAACGCATCGGAATTCCACCGAGAAAATTCAAGTTTAGTTGCGTCAACGAAGACTGTCCATTCGACTGGGTCTTGGAGAAACGTGTGCCATACGAGAAGGACATCGAGCGGAGGAGTATGCGTGTTAAGATCGACACGACCCGAAAACGATGCTTCAAACCATTGTATCATTCGACGAATGCTCGCATTGATATAGCACGTCCATGCTGCTTCCTCATCAACCTCATTTCTCACTGCCCATGCATTGACTTTGGACTTGATGAGGATGAAGTGTTCCAAGAGATGGCAATGAAGGAACACATCTCTTTCTTTGACCGATACCTCGATGAGTGTTTTGGGAGGCTGCGCTTTGTTTAGCTTGGTGTACGACGGGGAATACCTTGAGAAAGATCGTTGAATAAAATCTTGCAATTGATTCCTACGAGTGTTAACACATGCACAGAACTATGGGACTGCTTGTTCGACATACTTCAGGGACATGTAACAGTGCTCCCGAGGGAGCCGTGGACCAGCCATGTTCGGACCGACGAGCTGAATGACCAAGAGCAAAGGGCAATGTCAATGGTAATAGAGGTAGATATGTTGAATGGGGCACAGGAAAGATGGTCAAGGCAGTATAAACTGTTATCCTGAGTGGTGATGATGTGATTGAGCTAGTATAGCAATGGAAGGGAACCGATATTCTGCCCATCAGCAACTATGCTTGTTGGATATAATGTATTTAAAAGGGAGAAAGTCTCGGTTTAAATAGTTCCTGAGATACAAGCCTCGCCGGCCATCCCAGCCATTCGCAAGGCTTCAATGGTAATGTCGTTCGTGGCAGGCACTACTGTCCAGCCGAGTGGTGCCTGACGGTCCTTGTACGGAACTGGCAGAGAATTAACTCAGTCGTCAATGAAAGAGTGGCTCGCTACATTCAACCAAACACAAGAGAAAGGTTACAATGGCTAAAATATGAGGCAAATGAGTGAGTGTATCAAGTAATGGCGGCATTGTAGTTCTGTGTCGTCTCCTTGCGCGGAAGTATGGCCAATCGCATGGAGTGTAGGATCAACTCAAACGAGCCACAACTTGAGTCACACGACCAAGAAATATATATTCCCTTTCTGAATGGCCCAAGGTAGTAAAAGGGGTGACGGACAGGTAACTGAGTCGGGACGATGGAGCAGTTTGCTAAAAAACGTCAACGGCTCTCTGTCTACTCGGTGATTCCGATGGTATGACCAGCTCTCTGGGAAAGGTATTGTCTAATTAGACGGTTAATCCAATGACTTGTTCACAAAAGTCTATATCTTCCCGAGAAAGAGCATGGCTTGAAGCCCTGTTGGCAGAATCGGGACTGCTAACGGGTTCAGTCTGGATAAAGTTTGCGAAACAATATGATAGCACAGCAACCAGGCGCTTGTACCAGGCATTCCTCGTTCAAATCAAGACTAAGTTATGAGAGATAGCCGCGTTGACCAATAAACTCCGGATATCGGGTAGTTGACCAAGACTTGTCGAATAGGCGACGAGGCCACCATATTTCTGCTTCACAAGAACAGTCGATAAACCCAAGCGTTCACCACCAAGATCTCAGTCTTAGGTAGAGTAATTAGGAGTTGATATGATACAACCACTTGCGTATGATGCTTTGAACTCAAACTCCACAGAAGCGGCGCAAAAGTGATATTGAACAACAGATACCATGTACGAAGACCGGCCGCCAGCAAACTCGGAAGAACGTGAGTAGGCCCGAAAACAATATATAATTAGAAAAATCTCCAACTTAATAAAGAAAGAGGCAAAAAGAAAGCAGAGGCAAAAAAGAAATACATACAACACCGGGGATTCGCTGGTCGTCACCGACCCAACTACTAATCCAGCGCTTCGAAGCTTGACTATGGGAGAGCGGACGGGATCCCGTATTTTCTTCGAGCTTTGGTCGTATGTGCTTTATTGTCTTGTTCTTGTGGGTTATCTTGTGTTGAGGGAACGCTGTTGGTGAGTACTCGGAGCCTTGTCGTTCCTTGTCGTTCCTTGCCGAAACGAGACACCAACGGAACACGGCAGCCTTGTCGTGATGAAAGCCAATCATAAATCAAAGAGCATGTACGGAGAGTGCACTAGTAGAGATTTCGAATATTTATTGAGATTAATGGTGAGTTTTTGATGGTGTTTTAGACCGGTATGGGATTAATAGGGGTTGTTCTTCATTGTCTTCCAGGCGTCACTGAGTAAAGAATTACCATAACTTTTATGAAACTACTCTAAGATAGGACAAAATTTGTAATTACTAGACTAGAAGGAGAACATAAAGGCTGCTAGAGAGAGAATTAGTTCTATTGTTTACTTGTATGCTCACTCAACGAGCATGACTTGTGACAGCATGGTGAACTCGACAGTATATTTGTGCCTCTTCTACAATTACATAAAGATACAATGGAACAGACAACTAACAGATACTCATTATAAGCTTTGAATGGTTTTGCAATGCCCGAAATTAGTGTCTCCGGTCTCTTAGTAAATGATCGAGTCGCTCTTGGCAAGGGATGGTAGATGCTCACAACTACAACTTGGTGGACTTTTGAGGATAAATACAATATCACAAGAAACCAATATATGTTCCTGAGATATATGGGCAGTAATTAAAGAGGGTTTCCATGTTCAATGGTGGCCATGTGGGCTTGCTTAGGGCTCAAGCTCGTTCTTAAAGCACCACATCGAAGCTTATGCTTAGAGTATGTTTACATACCAAGTTCTGGCCTGTGTATATGAATACAAGTGTATTGGAGATTGTAGCTCTCTGGAGATATTACTCTAACATGTCGTTGAAGCTATGTGTGGAACGGTATCGCCAGCTGGTGACTACTCGTCAAGTGAAAGTCAACGATGGACTCCTTCATAGCCAAGCTAGCCATCGATATGTTGCATTCTATAGCATATGATGCGATACCAGATGGACTTGGTATAATGCTACTCTATAGACCTCTATCTGAGCCATGACAATGAGCTCCATGCAAAGAGACACTGCATCACGTCGAAAGATCAAATTTCACGTTGATATCACATGCTGAGCCTACCTGGCGCTGCAGGTCTCAGAAGATAAGACCAGGCCAGACTTTCAACCCCAGACTTGATGATAGTCCTTGACAGTCATGCAAGAATATCGCAATTAAGGCTTGTGAACAGACTTGAACATCATATGATGATCGCTTCATCGTCACCTTGACACCTTCCTGACAAAGTGCACACACAGATTACCATTTTCTCGAAAAGTGTGCGCAGATTACATCACAGTTACAAAGTAGAATTACAATAAGCATTAAAATAGGAAGGCTGAACCGACTTTTCAATTGCCCTATCTTATGTTTTTCTACCGGAGGAAGGTCATATTAATATGGAGGATGCAGCCTTTGCCTTTGAGGAAAGAATGAGGTAGGAATGATTCGCTGCAGGTCCCTCTCTTTTGACCTGCCTTTCTGCAAGGAACTTAATCGAGCGCAATGACGTCCATTGTCTTGAAGGCACCCGTTGCCTTAATCCTCGATTGGTTGTCGTTATCCATGTCCTACCTGCATGATTCACTGCGGCTCTGCAGTAAGACTTACCCCTCCACCAGACGGTCACATTTAAATAAGGCGCCCGCAGTTCAATTCAGCCGCAGATGATTGAGGGGTATCGCACAATTCAACATATTGAGTGACGCGGAACACGTTTCCCGAGATCTCGTCTATAATGGTCCAATTGGTGTTGGTGTTACTCAAGGTTTCCCCTTTACGGTATCGTCTTACATTGAGGTTGAAAAGATCTGACTGACTTATATAACCAGATACAAAGATTCCAGGGTTGTATCAGCAATGAAACAAAACAGGGCAGAAGCACGAGGATCAACGCAGTCCCCCACATTCTTTCGCTGAAAGCAGAGCCTCAAAGCAGCGAACCATGATAAAAAGGCAGAAAAACTTGACATCTCCCCACCAACTCAGCTCGGCACACCTGCACAAGAGAAGATTCATTCTCATGTAATGCTGAGCTCACGACTTTACGCCAAAATCTCCTTGTCATCATATGGTTTCAACAGGCTGAGACTCAGCTTCCCCATTCGATCTCCTCTTCTGACCGACGTCGTATACTAAGGCTGCTGGTTGCCTGCTTCAGTATAGGAACTTCTGTTTCCTATAGACCGTCTTTTTGCTTTGCACATGAGACCGACTCATGGCTTGCTTCAGAACAGCAGATAAAAACGCATGAGTGACAGACTCTGACAGCGCATATTCTGTCTGCAAGCCATACTAGTCATTCAGTCCCGGGACGTCCCGCGTGACATAGACATACAACATCGAGACCTGCAGAACATTGATCCTGCATCTATCAAGGTGCTATGCGGGCGCCTTTTTCCCCATCGAAAGACGGCCCGAGAAGGCTGAAGCTTATTATCTAAGGCCTCAAGTCTCGGATACAACCCACTGATTGGATTCCTCAGGTACGTTTCACTAATCCTACCCTAGATTTGATCCCACAGCACATATTTGGGTGGCCTCAAACTCAGTTGTTTATGTAGTCTTGTTGCAAAGGTAATGTGCACTTGAAGGCCTCAATGGCAATCTCATGAAGCAACATTCACATGGATGTTGACTTCTGACCAGCTTCATGGTCATTGCTCAGATACACCCAAGACACCATGTACATCTTACCGCCAAAGCAAGAAAATAAGCGCGATTACCGTAGACAGCCATCCGGTGGCTTTGACAAAATTTGGAACAGGGTATCCTTTTACGAGGATTTGACCGATTTACACCATTAATATTACGCGGATCCCACATCACCGCCTCGACCCCCAACTGGAATTCACAATGACGACGAGTCATTTTTAACTTCAATTCGCTGATCAATCACATGCTCACTCGCTACTGCAGGTTAATGGGTTTCCAGCGGGTATCGTGGCCTGTCCCGCCCGTCGCTAGCTGCAATAGTGGCTGCCTTTTTCAGGCGAGAATTTGTTATCAACAAGGCAACTAACCTTCCTTGTATGTTTGGGGGCACTTATATCATCCATGCCGAGTATTAGTCAACGCAATTTTGTAATTGAAATTGAACGTAAACAAATACGCGGGACTTTCGGAATTCTTGGATCTCGGAATTAAGCCGTAGGTCTTGACCGGGTAAGCGGCTTTGTTCGTTCGGACCTGTGGACATTCCGCATCTGTAGATATTCAGGGTATCGGGTCCCGAATCTTACGGGTAAGGCAACCGCAGGAGTTCTGTAAGGTATCACAGGCATCAACTGTCGTCCGGTAAAATTGTTCTAGAAAGGGTTTTAGAAGCCTTCTAGAAATTCTAGAAGTTCTACAACATTTCCCACAGTGGAGATGACTACAAATACAAGGCTGAATTGATATCACATGCTCAAGTCAGTAATGCTTCACAAACACCAACGACACCCTTCACTGTTACTCATCGATTATACTATATCCCTCGCTTGCAGGATCTTGTACAGTACAGTCAAACTAAGCTACTACCTTCCGTTTTGGTATGGTTTCTCAAGAGATGAGCAATGAGGATCGATTGTAATTACATACAACTTCATGTGCATTATCGTGATCCTCGGTGTCATCTCGCTAGGGGGACGTAACCGTCGACGAGGTTATGATCCTATCATGCCACTTTGACTAGTAGCTAAGCCTCCTTGTTGAACGATATCACAAGCTTTCGACCTCCTTCCTTCTTCAGCTCTTGTGCTGAATCGGGTTATGTCGGAGCTCTTCTCTTACAACCACATGTGTCTGCTTCTGCAACCATCTGATCATCATGCTATCTCGATGGTAAGTAAGCCTCGGGTCTTCTGGTATCATGAATATCAGTGAATAATCTCTCATTGATACATCGCCACCACTGAGCCCATTGGGTTTTAACATGCAAGCCTAAAGCCAGATCAACCATTCAGGAGTTGAAGGCCTCCAAGATTAAACATATGATTTGCAACTGCCGAATGCAACTGAAAGTCTGGTGCTCGCCTAACATATCCTGAACAATACCTAGCGCAGACAACAAAGTTTCTCTTAATGGAGACCAGCATCTCGACATCTCGCTGAGAACATAGAAGAATTAATGCCAAGGGAAACGTTTACTCACCGAAATGGCTAGCAAGGAATAAGTTGGGCAGCATTGTTTCAAAGAGCCTTGGCCATCACAGAAACAATTGTAGATAACAGGCACTAATTACGCCTTTACTATGATGCCCAATCGCACCTAAGCAGCCCAATAAACACCACTTACACGTCCCAACCTATCTGAAACTGGACTTGACCAATGCCGTCCAACCTGTCAAGAGCTATCAATGCATAAAGATGCTCAAACGTCATTTATTTTCCGATTCGTCACCGGGCGCTAGACCAATGATGATTTGACAACACCAAACAAGACTTTTTGTCGGCATCTTCCCCGCTTCCATAGAAAATGCGACACTTGGTTTGGTGTCTGTAGCCATTATAACCATCTGATAAAAATCAAACATGTTTTACCTTCTGTGTTCAGACCTGGCCATTTTCTGGATACCCTTTACGGTACCAACGAGGCCTGAAAATGTGGCCAAGTCTCACTTTTTTGGCCCCCAAGTGACCCGACAATTCGGTACGCCTAATGCAAGTGTCGTGTCTGGAATGGATGCGGGGGCGGGAGACTCCACTTCCCTCCCGCTCGTGTCTGAAATGCCATTCTCAGTGCATTGTACTGTAATTTTTAATGTGTCAATTATTTCTGTATAGGTAACTAACTATTGGTATCAATTCTCCTCTTCCTCCGGTGCACACTTTTGTCACCATCATCTTTCTAAACAATCAACAATGCACTTTACCCTCGTTTCCATCAGGACTCCCCAACGCCTGAGCATTCCACAGATAGCCACCCAGACACAGATCTCGAAACAACGAAAACAAAAACATACAAAAGAAAAACGTTTATGTACAAGCCCCAATGACATTGACAGTCTGAGGCCGAAGGGGTGTTGAAAATTTACAAGAAGGCACCGTACAAAAAGAGACAAGAAAAATAATATATAGCGACTGGCGAGCCTATGAACGCCTGAGCCGAGCTTACAACGTATTCATGTCGCGGAGATGCAATATCCCACTTTACCTGCTTGTGAAAGTTTGCATAACCATTTGTGAAGCGGCAGCATCATGTTGATGTGGCTTGGGCTGATCCGTGATAATTCATCATTGGGATAGTCCGTTCCGCCACGGTTGAAGATGTGTCGGTTCCAAATATTGAGCAATGCTCTGTGATCTGTTCGCAAAGGATCTAGCTTGATCCAAGAGCATGTTGGTTTCAACAAAGAGAAGCTCTCAATGAAGCTCAGAGTATCAATACCCACCCGTTGTTGAATCAGAAGGGTATCCATGGAATCATCGACCCAGTCGTCCGAAAGAATATGGCCAAAGTTGGAATGACCGGAAGGATCCCCGAATGGCTTGTTCTACCACGTAAAATGCTGACGATACTGTATCCATGGTTCTTGATTTACATGTGCACCCGCGGAAGTGCACGCGACAGACAAGAGATCCTTCAAGAGCTCGGACGCTACGCTGTTGGCTACCAGGAGCCGTGTAAGTAGGAAAGCCTTGCAATGACCCTTGTCCCAATACCCTGGCAGGCATCTTGCAACGTGGTCATTCTGAGAAGGTCCAAATGGCATCAAACAGAAATCTGTCTCACGCAGGGATGTTGTCCAGTTGAACGTCATATTTGTCTGGGACTGTAAACTTGCAGGTGTCCTCGTTCCAAATCAACCAGCTGCCTGAAGTAGCAATCTTGCAACCCAGAGATAGAATTCGATCCTTGCGTTTTTCCGACATGGATGGCAATTCAAAGTACTTTTCGTCCTCGTCAATCTTGTCGTTCTGGAACCAGTCATTGGGGAAGTAGTCCTCTGAATGAAGCAAGCCCCGCAACGCAAAATCTTCTGGCAGTGGGCGTGGGTGTTGGTCCTCTTGCCATAGGTGGAACTGGCCTTTTACCTCATTTCCAGGCTCTTGCGAGCCTAGTAGTGAGTTGAGCATCAGAGAAGTGAGCTTCCAAGGATATTTCTCTTCCAAATGCGAGATAGCCGCTGGATATTGAGTCATGTAATTCATGAATACCAGGATGGTATGCAAGAACGGCCAAGTATTGGTATCGCCCCATCGACGAAGTACAATCTCGATTGTGTCAATGGCAAAGGTCAAAGCAAGGTTAAAAGTCTCGTCCGGGGTGCTTTCAGGGATCGTGCTTCCATCCATGGGAACGTCAGTTTCCTCAGGCTTCTTAGATATGGCACGCATGAGAACATTGGACTCGGCACCATAGCCGAGAAGTGAACAAGTCATAGCAATGCCAGTGTGGTACCTGTGGATATTAGCATTAAATCGTTAAACTTGTCAATACCGACTAACCCTGCTTCCAACCATCTCTTGGTGGACCGAGCGATATGGCCATCCAATCCATCATTGAAACTTTTCATAGACCCCGGAAGCTGCTCCCTAGACTTGCCAGAAAATAGAATGCCATGAGCACGAACGAAGGAAGCATCGGTTGGAGAAAGACGGGTGGTGCTGCCGTTCAGGAGAGGATCAAACAACGTCATGATACTTTCCCGGGCGCTCGAAAACGGAATAGGGACACACAGCGATTTCGTATAGTAGTATAGCTGTTGAAGTGCATTGGGTCGCGCCAAGATAGCCAGATGATGGTATAGTCTACCGGTTGTAGGGCTCTTGTCTGACGCTTTGCTATACCAATGGCGACTTACACCAGTCCATACCTCACGGTCACGAATGTCGTCATCCTCAATGGCCATGCGATATCGGCCGAGGTCACCGAGGCACTCAATCCATGTATCTTCGAAAGCAGGGACCGTTTCATATAGCAAGGCCATCATGCTATATGCGAGGTACAGGAACGTAAGCATATGCTCGAGAGACGCTGGCAATCGATGTCTCAGGAGCTCAAGGAACGAATGAATGCCGTGTCGCCACATACGGGCAGGCATAGCATACTTGGAAGCTAGCCTGCGCAATGCGGGACTGGCAGAGGGATGTTGGCTTGCGAGGAAGAAGTCGTGATGCTCATGAAGTAGTGTCCGGTGCAATGCAATTAACGCCTGCCACTGTTCATTGTTGAGCTTTGAGTTGGCATCGGTATTGGATGATTGCGCATTATCAACTTCGATGCATTTGGTCTCAACCATGACCAGTCCGGCATATATACCCTTAACCTCCGCGACGAGCTGGTCTTGGGAGATTGGCCTTGTCTCTGGTTGACGCATCATTCTTGGCAAGGACTCATCATCGCCGGTTGGAGGTTGGAAGGGACCTGTGGCAGGTTGAAAAGGCTCTGTGGCATGAGAAGGTCTCGTGGTAGGTTGAGGGGGTCTATTAGACTTGGAAGGAGGCCCTTGCCGGGGCGAGCTTAAAGAGACAGCACGCCCTTGGCTGATTGACTTTGACTGGACATTATCTTCGGACCATAGCTGCCGACCTGAAGTATTCTTGTGGGGCCGCCGCTCGAACTCGCTCCGGGGGTCATTGCGGGCGCGGCTGCGGCTAACACTGGTCTGCGGACTACTGGTGGCCGGAGGTGCAGGCGGGGGTGAGCAACGCTTATCCCGGTGGCTGTCGGACTCATCGGCCGTTGTCCCTGAAGGAGGTTGATCCTCTGTGGTTCCAAAATTCGTGTCTGCCCGGCGTTTCTTACTACTGGAGTCCTGACTGTTGGGTCTATTGGAACTACTGAGAAGATACGAATAAGTGTGAGCAGATGCATACCAGTTGGATGGGAGATGAGCTCACCCTTTAACGTATTCTTCCGCTGCTTGCGGAGTTGGCCACTTGCTACGGTGCTCAGGGTCAACCTGAGCGTGTTCGCGCCATGCTTCTATCGTCTTGGATTCATTGCCGCAGATATCGCAAGTAAAGGACTGAGGCTCTGCCTTGTCCCTATCTTTGTCCTTATCATGTCGGTCTTGCGTCCTGAGATGTCGAACCCATTTGTTTGTGATGTCCGCCATCCTTTGTTGGAACAAAGCATAGAGACCGTACCGGGACCGGTCGGCAAAGACTGAGGGGTGTGTATGAGAGGGAAATCACACGAGAGAATTAAGTCTGCAACAGAAAAGAAAAAACTCAGTCATCCATTATTTTGATAGGGTTGATCAATTGTCCACAGCGCGAACGTGGATATGAAGCAGCAACGCAAGAGCCAAAAAGAAAATGGGGTGGCTAGCTGAAGGGAAGCAATCATAAGGGAAGGAAGGAAAGAGGGAAATCTTGTTGCTGCCGATATCCACAAAGGCTGCCCGGTGTATTTTTCGTTGACGCGCCATAAGAGGGGCAAGAACAGAAAATAGTGGGAGGAGCCCAACTGCCCTATCTGGCATGAAGGGAAGTGGTTCGCAAAAGCCAAAGCCATGCAAGCATCATACTCAATGAGGTAGATCCCTTGCAAAGAATGTGAAGCAGAAATTCACTTACCGCTTAGATTACAACGTCTCAGAACGATGCTTGTCTTTGTTGCAAAGTTTGATATGACGAGATTGAGGGATAGGCCGCCAGTGGGTGAGTGGTTCGCCCGGTTGCCTTATCGTGAAGGGATGAGGCTCTGCTGCTGTGACCTTAGCGCCCGTCATCTTGAAACCCCATCATCTCGCTTTCATTTTCTGAGGAAGAACTTACCAGTAGGATAGCCTCTTTATCTTTATTATGATTAAAAATATATTCTTAACGACAACATAACCATGTATATGTATGTGTATTGCTCAAACAAGCCCGTAGCTTAGTGTGAGATGAACGTATGACACCACTCGGGGGGAGATGGAATAGGTAATGTTCCTCAGACCCAATGACTAAAGAAAGAAAATAGAGCAGATGAATGGTGATAGATTTGTGTGATGTGATGTAATGTCATGCGGAGTACAGGGTGAGCAAGACTGTGAAAATGGAATCGAATATCTAGATTTGAGAAGTTTTCCCATGCACTCTATATATAAATTTTGCTTCGGTTCGCACAGGTCCGCCTAAATCCGGTAAATTTGCAGTGAAAGGATCGAGCACAGAACCGGGCGGAAACAAGGGTTTAATAGAGGAAGTGCAAGACAATCGTTGGCTTAATACATTGACTACCTATTTTCAACCCTCTTCAAGTAGAAATACTTAGCAATAGATACCTACCTGACTAATGGTTCGCAAAACCCACTTGCTGTCAATAGGATTTTGACTTGGGGGAACAACCTCATTCTCCTCCAACTTCCATCGTACTCACTCTCTGCTACAGCATCGAACTTTCCAGACAACGGCGTTCCCTATACGCAGAAGAGTTCGTAGTCAGGTGGCTCGGTTGGTAATCAAGGCAATGGCTGTGCTCGTAATCGTGAGCGGCCATTCCGTGTGTACCAATCCATGCAGTTTCAACGATAGCTATATTCTTGATATGGGTAAATATTGACAACCTGGCGGCTGTCGGCAAAGCTGAACTCGAAGGCCAAGAACCTGTGATTAGGCATCATATTATTACCTGTGAGCCATCCTCTCGAGATGCTGGGAGCAATGACATTCGGTAGACCCAGCTTTTGCCTGATAAACATGATCAAATGTCACTAACATCATTAGATTGGGACGAACCCCTTTTCTTCGTGACTCGCGAGACCAACGGAGCCAGCCTCATTATTGAGACAATTGCTGTCCCAGGAACACCACTGGTTATCCAAAAGACTTGTCATTTCCTCTCGACACTTGAACGGAGTAATGGCAAATGGGTCATACAGCTATATTAGCTTGCGGGCCCTGGTTGAACAGAGCAACGGAGTCCTTTGTCATTCAACAGGCCAAGCCCAATTGTCTTCTTGCACGCTGTCGCCAGGCTTCAACCCGCAAGGACCGAAAGCCAAGGCCCTTTCTTCACGGAACCCGTGATTGTAATGACTCTTCGATCGATCAGGTAGCAGTCATGATGAAGCAGTTTCGCCCCAGTGGAGATTATAGGCAGAAGCGGTTGACGGCGGCCGAAGTGCCCGCCAGGATGCGATGCACAATTCAAATCGATTAGATGGGGATTGAAAAGGGAGAAGCAGCCTTCGTTGACTCAGAGACGGGGGGAAGGGCCTCTTTAAGGCCCGCCAGAGACGATTGCCACGTCTTCTGCACATTATGTATCGTGGTCTAGGTGATGATGTCCCCTCCTGTCTGGCACGAATACGTGAAGTCTGTATGAAGCTCGAGCAAATTGCCCCAAGACGCCATATTGAGACTGCCGACCCATTTCTTGCAATGTGCCGAGAAGAACTCTGGCATTCATCCCTATTTCAGGCTGGAGCCTAGCATGAACGACAACATTCCCGAGCATCGGGGCGGGAAAAGAGAGAATATAGCACACGGTAAATGGTATGATATAAAGGCCTTTAAGAGCTACTATTAATAAAGTAAACAGTGAAACCAAAAGTATAGTCAATCTTGGATGCCACATTTATATATATCATTTAGTAGGTAGTTACTTAAGGCGAGATACAAGTACAAAGAGGATGTTAATTGTATAGCCTGCAGTTCCATAGGTATGGACTTGAGGTAACCGATATGCATTTGATAGCTCCCGCTGGAACTTACCTGGAACTTGTCTGGAACTCGCCTGGAACCTGTTCTTACTTCTTCGGTTAGCCCCCACTATTTTATCCGCGCATCATCCCGCCTTTCGAACTACAACGATAAGCGCGGTCGTTGCCTTATGGTAAGATCAAAGCTATTGCTTGTTTGTCTGCCTAATAAACAGCTTTTCTGCGAAAAGAGAGAGGCTAGCCAACCACTAATTTCCATACCCCAAAGAACTTTTGACATGGTCATCCCGTCTTCCATATCGGGTTTACATCCCTTTACAGTAGCTTTATGCTTTCCCACAGGCCGCAGCCACACCACCCACCAAGGCGGCCAGTGAAACATCGTTCATGAGTACATCATTTCTTACAGGCAGCAGAGTCCTAGACTATCTAGACGTCAGACTTCAGCCTCTCTCGTATGGCATGAGCAATTGGAATACAGAGTTCAAACATAATGTGATAATGTGTCAGATGTTTTTCAGCTTCAAGCCTCTTGTGCTGTTGGTTGTCATGCTCAATTTATAGCTGGAATGGGCCTTTTGCCTTCTTCTGCCTTGTTTTATATTGAAAGACTCCTTCCGCGATGGCATGTTAATGAAATTCACGGCAAGACATGTAGTCAATAAAGAATACATATGGATCAATCATCGGACGGCTCGTTGTAACGCAGGTACATCCACGAAACAGCAAACTTGGATGCCTCAGTCGCCTTGTTCCCAAGTTCGCAGCTTTATTGGAGCCGCAAACAGAACGACATCTTGTGCCCCCATCAATTCTGTCTGTACTACCTGCAAAGCGAGCTTTGTTTCAAAGGTGACAACGATAGAAGGACTCGTTCTTTTCAGAATCATGTCTCATGACAGACAACGTATCTTGTGTAATGCTTTAACATTGTGCATGGAACGAGGCAAGCATTGGCTGAGAGGAATGTGTAATAATGTTCTCCGAGTAAAGTAACACATCGATTTCAGGCCATAGTAATCGACCAGATGACCTAGGTCATGTTCGATGTTTAACATAAATGACACATCTTGCGTGGCTACATATTTTCGCTGTGGTGCAACTTGGTACATGGCAGTGCTGGTCGTACCTTTTCCTAGGTACGCAACGACGCCATTGTATGTACAGCATGCATTCGGATATACAGAACGACTGGTCGCTCGTTGTAAATGCAAATGAGGCTCCCCTACTTAACAGTTACACAAGAGAAAAGTCAGGCCATATTCATGTACCTCGGGTGTTGGCATCAAGTTGCATATATATAGGCACTGTATCTGCGGTCATCACAATGTGTCAATTTTACACTCACTCTATCATTCGCAACAATTTCATCGAGAATCACGTCCTGTGTAACCTGGCTGGGATAGTTGCCGTCCGTTGTATACTCTCAGTAACAAATTAACGAAGCCCCTTCTCTCTTGTCTCTCTCAACTCCTCACGCTCATCTATGGCTTTCGCGTCATTACTCTCGCATACCAGCGGTGTAACGTGTTGCATACGCACTTGGTACCGGATTATCCAACGACCATGAAGCTCTGACAGCCTCCACAACAAACTGCAGCGAGTTTGTTGCATTTTCGTTCGGATTCCTTGTTATCGACATATTTCCTCTGCACTTTACCAGCTAGAAATCTCAAATAATGTGGTTTTGATCCAGATCTTCAACCTCTCGCATCTATGGCTTATCCCTATCAGAAATCGCCTTGCATCAGTGTAAGGCAACGACATATTGCTGCTGTAAGGGCTATCTTCTGCAGATGCATTGAAGGCGGATAACTGCAGCCGTTGATTTGAGCCCTGAGAATCTGGCAGAATGGCAAATCGTCTTCTCTCATCAGTTGTCGTAAATGAGATTTAGATGAGGGCCTCTCAGCCCTGGGTGAGTAGTCACATATTTGCTTTTTTGATAGGTGAGGCTCTGACGCCCCCAACTGACATCTTGGTTACAAGAATGGATTCATTTGCCATCTTACGATCATAGATAAGATCTCATATAATCTCGAGACAACTGGCGCCAGTTACCCCAGATCGGGCTCTCATCAATGCCTTCTTTGAAGTTTGTTGCAAGTTACCTGGGAGTCATAATAGCGGTCTACAACACAAGGACCAACCCAACACAGGTTTGCCCTCTCAAGGCCTGGCTATGTTTGCCGTGAGAGCCAACAGTTTTCGAAAACTTGTTCATCCTGAGACAAACAGCTCAAGCTCATGTGCATCCTTCCTCAATGCTGCTGCCCGGCTTTACTACCCGACGGCTTCCTGTCCGGTCGCATTTTCAACGGCGACATGCATGCAAGATGCTGTTGCCTTGTAGAAGCATCAGGAAGGGTTGGTTGTATTTGCTGGAATTTGAACGGACGTCTGTTGGTGGTCAGTCATTGTGATCACACTTGCCTCACAAGTGTAAGTCAGCGGGCGTTGTCAAGGGTAGGTAAATAGCCGCTTATGCTGAGTGCTCAAGGTTGCATGATAATCCATCCGGACTGTACACAACTCGCGATAGGGCCTTATTCATGACAAGCCTTGCAAGGCAACAGAAGGCAGAATTCGGAGGTGTATCAGTTGTCTGAGGTAGTTCATGCGATGCGAATGCGAATGCTACGAAGTGACTACAGTTTTCATCGACGGTGTTGTCATACTTAACGAAGCTTACGATATCCTAAGGCTTGAGGCCTTCGACCAAACTACACCGAAATTACAAGGAAAAGGACAGCTGATGAATATTGAAAGTGAATTTTGGACAGTGGTGTGCCAATATGTAGCCGGTTACGTATCACGGGGCTCAGATTATCGCTGAAACATATGCAGGGTTTCAATGGCATGGCCGACGTCGATCTCGCAAACTAAACCCAGCCAGCTCTTGGTGATCATTAGCGCAAGCCAATTGGGCCGCCTCACCAAGATTCAGGGCTGGCTCCCGAGCCTCACTTTAATCCTGATTGTCGCCTGGTATCAGATAGAGGCATCGAAAGGAAATGTTCTTATCGACAAGAGGGCCAATATCCGTGGGGTTCTGTTGGGGGCGTACTGTTGTCTGATGGCCCCAGAAGCACGACTTATTCGAAGGAATCCTGGAGAAGCAAGATGGAGACACCAAGGAGTCGGGAAATGTTAGTTCATGATCATGCTTCCTAAAATGAATGCGTAGATGGGCAGTTTGAGTAGAAAAGGTGTTGGTCTTGCAATACTCGTCAATTCGTGAAGCATATCAACAGATATCCCAGGCTGCTCCCTGAGGCAGCATCCGATGTGATCATGTATCTCTAACATGTTTGTCCCAGCTATAATCAATATACACTACTCGAACAGCGCCCCTTTTCATGATCGGAAGGCCTCATACTTCTCAGCCGTAGTCCTTTTCTCCTCGACGCGGGCAAGAGTTTCCGCGTCATACACATCCTCAAGAGACTTGCCACCCTTAAAGATCTCCTTTTCGTGTCTCGTCGCCTCCTCCTTGGTCATCAATACAAGGTCCCTCAGCTTCACTGTTGAGCACTTCTGAGTATCCTTGCCCTCGCCCAAGGTCGTCATACTGGAGCCCTCAGGCTTCGCCCATCGGATAAGAACCAGCTTTGTAGGGATACCGCTGATAGCACTTCGGCCACGGTACAGCTCCTCAGAAAGGAAAGCCACGTCACCAGTAGTGATAGGTACCTTGAGGCCGACCGTATCGCCTTCAAAGGTCATACGTGCCAGCTTCTCTTCGTAGTTCTGTATCGTTGCCAACATACCCTCATACATCTTCTCACGACCCTTAGCAGGGACGTAATCAAGGGGGTAGCCTGTAATGCTCAAGATGACATGGTTGGCAACAGTAAGACCAAAGATAGCAGGCATTGTACCAAGTACAGGTAGAATTCGCACGCGGAAGTTGGGCATAGCTGCGAGGTCGCCGACAGAGCCCTTCTGGAACTCCTCTTCGGGTAGAGGAAGCAGCTCAGCCTTGCCAGCACCCGAGGTTTCTGTGGAGTAGACAACGGGGATACCGCTTGTGATACCCTTGAGCTTGAGCTTTCTTCGAGTCGCGCGCGAAAGACCATCGTCCTTGCTGGATCCGATATCGCCTACAATGATGCGGGTGGGATCCGACTTGCAACCAGCCCCCATGGCGCTGATGACAGGTAGGTTGTTCTTATGGCAGTACTCGAGAAGTGAAACCTTGGTCTCAATATTGTCGATAGCATCAATAACAAAGTCAGGGGCACGTCCACCCTCGCTCCAGGGTCGAAGCAGTCGTTCCGCAACGTTCTCGTTGAACTGCTCTTGTCGCAAATCGAACTTGACCCAGGGTGCGATAGCCATCAAGCGCCTTTCCAAGCACTGCACCTTGGGAATACCGACATCTGCCAGAGTAGCAACCGCATGGCGATTCAGCGAGCTCAAAGTCACTTGATCGAAGTCGATTAGACGAATTTTTGATACACCAGAGCGGGCGAGAGCGGCCGTGCAGTGAGATCCCACACCACCACAACCGACTACAATAACGAAAGAATTTCGAAGCTTGTCGAGACCCTCATCAGTCAGAAATACACGGTTTCGTGCTAGTTGCTCGAGAATAAGCTCTTCATCGAAGTCTCCCGCTTGTGCGCGACGAGCCATTGCTTGGTTCCTGGCATCTTCCTTATCCACTGGTGGTGCTGATGAGCCACCAAAGTTGTTCAACTGCAGCGAGTTAGTAACTTCACCACAACATTGACTTGGGAACAGTACGAGTTGAAGATTAGGGTCATTCTCAGGGATTGAGTTCTTGAGTTCATATACTCTCTCTTCCCGCTCCAATGCTTGGTAACCTAGTATTAGAGATGCAGCTGTAGCTCCAGAGAAAACTGCTGTCGCAAACAATTGGAACCTAGGATTTGAAAGTATATCCGAGGACAAGAAGGAGGACATTTTTAAGAAACTTGCAGAACAAAAAATGTTCTTTGTCCTTTCCAATTAAGAGATCTTGAAGTTGATGTGCTCATTCAACTTCCTCCGGTTTTTGCAAAAGTCTTGGCACACAGAATATGCCGCCTTAGTCAGCTTTTCAAGATTCCAATTGGCTCAATTTTCATATCGTCACTTTGAGATCTTCATCATCCAGCGACTCAATATAGCATCATCTTGGCGACATTCCCTTAATCAGCAACGAACGAGAACACGACCGACCGAGTTCAAGGGGAACGCTGGGTTAGTTGCAACGCCGGCGCCATGCGTCCTCGGCTTGTCGGTCGCCGTGTCCGGGTTGTCACATCCCGAGTGCCAACTCTTCGAACCCGATCTCCATGCCTCCTCCGAACCTTTACACACCACACTCAACTCACCACAAAATCACGACCGAATCTCCCTTTCCTCACGATACCAGTAACTTCAAATAGTGTTCGATACTTCACCACTGAGCGACGAAAATGGCTTAAGCACGAAGCCAAGTTGGCAGTCCGATACACAGCTTCGTTCTGGGGTTTATTAGCATGTGTGGGCGTCATTTTGTTCTTCGTCAATGAAGAGAAGCTGGAACAGGAATATCCCACACCGCACGAGTGGGGATGGATGACGAGGAAATTCTTAAGGGATTCAAATAACAGCAAGGATCCGAAGAACGGCGAGATCAATTGGCCATGGTCTTTCGAATTGGCACGAGGATTGGTATTGAGGTTGGAGGACCCAAAGGTCGATGGACAAGGCGTTACGAAACTTACGGATAGAGTTGATCCTGAAGCGGAGATTGCTGGGGAGTTCAACCCTTGCGATATCTCTGGCAAGAGCGAGGAATGGAGGAGAGGATACTTTGAGGCTATTATGCTTGCTGCTAAGGGCGCGGAACATGTCGACAGCTGGGTGCGCGACCTTTCGCGCAACATTATCTCACCTCCCGAATTTGTCATTGGGCCATCTAACCCCAGACCTGCGCCAATTCCCCCAGGACAACCCCACGCCCCTCGCGAAGAGGACTGTGAAGTCGCCTATCCTAGCGCCGATAACTTTTACATGAAGATATTAGGCACAAAGGGCTTGACTTCACGACAGAAGCTCGAGGCGACACTTGAGTATGCCAGCTATATGGAGTTCAAGAAGCAGCCTGAGGGCGCTGAGGCTCTGTACAACCTAGCCCTTGCGGAAGCTACTCAAGGGGTCGACATGTCAAACCCCCCTTACAACCCCAAGACATTTGTTCTCAACGAGAAGGCCGGACCGCCCTCTCAAAATGTTCTTGATGCCATCACAGCTATGGCAAACTTCAAGGCGCGCAGCGGAAAGGTTGATGCCGCCCTCCCCGTCTATCTCTCCCTCCTCAAGGCCCGTCGTTACCTCTCCAACGAACCTCCCTTTGCTGCTCGCTTAGAGGCGAAATCTAGCTCAGTCTTTGATAAGGTGGTTAAGACTTTCTCACAAGCTGACTACCCACCTCCTCCGCCAGATGGCACCCAGCCCCCTTGGCGTAGCGCCCATGAGCGTTGTCAAGAGGCTTCTTTGAGCCTCTGGATTGGTGAAATTCTATTTTCCTCATCATCAAAGGACGACGGACTGTCATGGACACGCGACAGTGTGGACGTTGCAGAAGAGCAGCTACGCAACATGGATCTTCTGGCGGCCGACAAGGCGGCTAAGAAGACCTGCCGTGAATGCTTGAGCGCAGGTCTCAACAACTGGGGCAAAATGGTCGCCAAGCTCGCCAGAGAGGAGGAGTTACGCCAAGAAAAGGCTTCCACGCAATCTGGTGTCTTTTCTTTCTGGAGCGGTACCCCAGCAAATGCCGAAGACCGATGGACTGCAGAAGATGCTGTGGTGAAGGAGCGTGTGCGCAGGACGAGAGAGCTTATTGAGGATCTGACACCAGCAGGACCAAACCTCGCCTCGCTGTTCAAAGCGTAAAAGAATGTAAAAATGTAAAAACATGTATAATGCGGGTATACGCTAGGAGCTGCAAAAGATCTTGTTGTGTATCTTATTTGGCTACTGCTCAAGACTTGAGCCTGACTCTAGTCTTTTTAGTGATCAAGATATCCCTTTTTCAACACCGTATCATAAAGCAACTTGTGATGCTGTCTATCTTTCCACCACAAATGAACCAGCGTTGCCCAGTTTCCGAAATTCTTGGCCATATCTCAGATCTCGTCCTGTTCCTCATCAAAGTCTTCAGGAGGTGCCACGCCATGCTTCTCAAAGTACTTCCAACGTCTGAGCTGCTTGACCTCTTCCTTGATCCACTCGGGACTCACAGTGTCGATTTCGGGTCTGACCTCGTCCGGAAGCTCGCTCCATTGCTCTTCCGTGATGTCAGTTGGGAGGCGCTCTGCAACAGGCATTTCCGGATTCACAAAATCGGGGTTCAAGGCAACTTCCTGCAAGTAGGCGAGCGCTGGCTCAAGAGCCTTGATGAGTGTCATCTCGACGTACTGGTGATCCCCGGAAGAGAAACAGGGACAACCATGGGGGTCGATCATGAGTGATGGGTTACCGCCAGGCATGGCCAGGGGAGTGTCAAGAGGTTCATCGGAGACAAGGTAGCCGCGGGTACGCTGTAATAGTTAGCCTTTGATCAGTATGGGGATGGTGGAAAGAGAATTACCTTGGCTAGGAAGTCTTGAAACTCAGCATTGACGAGTGAGTCTGCACGAAACGCAGTTCCCATGAAAAGCATACCGCCCAAACGAGGGCCCCATTGAGCCCAGTTGTCGTTGTTCTCGAAGAACTTCAGGGCTACCTCACAGCTTTGTCCGATGGCGATGATATCGATCTTCGCATCCTTGTTCACGTCGCGAACTTTGTTGAGGACTGTGGTCATATGGGCAATGGGAGTTTCACTTCCAGGAATCTCGTTCAGTTCCTTACTGTACTTTCGGCCGGCATGCACCAGGCTTGGAAGAGGGATGTCCGCGGCATCTTCGACGGTGATAGCGCGCTCTTCCTCGGGCCACCAGAATCTCTGACCCATATTGGCGAGGAGCACGCACGGAGGCTCAAGGTCATCGGGGCCGGCACGCTGCTTGGCAAGTGCTTGCACAACAGAGATCATACTACCCTTGGTAATGCCGTCAGGTCCGTTGATAACACGACCCGCGATGATCCCTAGGCCGTGAGTAAGTTCGCCGAAGATGATGACAATGCGTGCGGTTTTGGCGATATTAGGGCTCAAGAAAATAGGGCACTGTTTCTTGTTGCCAGGCAGGAGTTGGAATTTCTGGAGGCCTTCTTTCTCTAGCCGCTCGTGGATGACATCTTCCAATGCGTCTGGATCTAGTCAGTAAAGCTAACTTAATACATAGCGTGGTGTTACTGTACGATTGAAGTTGAACCTCTGGCGATCGTTGACACGAGAGTTCTTGTTGACGAAGAACTTGTAGTAGCAATCCGGGTTCTTGATTGAGCGGACCTCATCTTGGTCATTTACAAAATATCTGACAACAATTAGAGGTGTATTCTGAAGTGACTCGAAGTAACAAACCCAAGGCCAGCGAGGTCCTTTGGAAAGGAGACATCCTTAGGAAGACCGGACCAGTGCCGGCGAAACATGATGAAGAACAAGAAAGTCGCGCGCTAGGGATTGAAGTCTTTGGATTGTAGAAAATCAAGATATTTGTATGATGGAGGGAGGAGGAAGAGAAGGAACGCAATTTCTCAGTGCCTGCGATTAAGTACCCTGAGAAGTATTAGAGAGGGTCATGGCAGCTGCAGGCAGCCGACAGCGGGCACGCCAGATCTCTGACACTCGTAAGATTGTGCTCACGTTTTCGTTTGTTTGCATAGGTGAACAGCAGATTTCAGGAATACAAAATACTGATAGGATAAATAGCGGTTTTTCTCACTGCCCTCTTTGGTCGCAACATGCCGCATCACCAAGCCTAGGTATGGTGTATCAAAGCGAATTACGACAATCACGATACACAATTCTTCAGACACTAATCGTAATCGAAAACCTGCTTCTTTTGTACCCTGCCAAACAGTAGAGGTGGGATGTTCAACTCCAGTATTAAACAAAACACAATGCTTACGTCTTACAGCAAACGCCATTCTTGATGCATGCAATCATCCCTGAATTTCCTAAACGCCATGCCAAATAAGCATCTCCAAAGGAAAACAATGTCACAAACAATTCTCATTCCAATCACTGGTTAGAGCTGGGATTATAGCGGCTGCGGAAAGCCTGGCTTATACTAAAGCGGCTTCCCGCTCCCCTATTCATATGACTCGCCAATGCTTCCTCCAATGCGGATTGGGTAACAGAGGCATCTAACACTGTGTGATTAGCAACCTTGGTGGTAGCGAGAGGGTTCAAGGAACTTACCGTCAAGATCACTATAACTGCTACCCATGCTAGGGGTTCCGTCGCTGCCTTCGCGAGAGTAGCCCCTGTTCTTACTTCCTGGGCTACGTCCGGCCAATTCAGCAGTCCGACGTGGTGAGAGAGGTCCAGGTGTCCTCTGCTCAGCTGATTTATCGAGTTTGTCCGGCTTTTGTATCATGGCAGCAGAGCTAGCTGAAGAGTCGGATGTGTTGGATTGATGGATAGCAGGTTTTCCATGACTCCTGTGATGTCGCTTGCCGGAACTGCGCCCGTCCCCCCTAAGAGTTGAGCCAAGGTCCTGGGCCGAAGTTTTGCTGGAAGGAGATGTATATGGCTGGAAAGCGGGTTCAGATTCATCATCCTCATCCTCATCATATTGTCCACCTTCAGGCTGCTGGAATCTTGGGGGCCGGCGAATGATGCGAGACTGGGCAGGGACTGATTCATCATCAGATGATGTCGCCGAACTATCCTCTGCTGGGCCTGGTGACGGGCTTCGTTCTTCTGGTGAAGGCTCTGGCTGGGCTGCTTGTTCGGGAGATTTGGCGGGAACAGATGCGATGGGGAGAGATGAGAGGCGACGTCGTTCGCTAGTCCGCGATGCTAATCCAACACCTGGTCGTGGAGATGCCGGCGCTCCTGTCATATCACGCAAGACTGTGGTATTGGTTGATGTATTTCGTGTGACTAACGGTCGCATCGATGAATGAAGAGGTGTGCCAGTGCCGCTCCCAACATCAGCGCGCAGCATGGGCGATTCTCGTCGAAAAGATAAGGCGGATTGCGTTCGTTGATGGCCGGGGCCAGCGGACTCGCCGCTTGGTACGGGAGAGGGACCTGAGCCACGAACAGCGGCGGTAGCTTTGCGAACTTGAGCGCGAACTTGCGAAGCATGTCGTTCGGTAAGCCAGGCAACTTGCTGAAGAAGGAAGTCTACAGGGACTTCAAACCGATCGGCGCTGCATCTCAGTAAGTATCACCTGCACGATATTCTGCAACAGAAGATCGACACCTACATTTCGTCCCCTGGTTCAAGTCAGCTCCAATGAATTTACGAGAATGGTGTGATCCTTACAGTCAATTTGTTTCTTTGCAGCTCCGGAAAGGATCTTCCATAAAGCCTCATCTTTGACAGGATCCCAGTTCACCTGTCATGCTTCGAGTTAGCCTCACCATGACTACTCAGATGCGCGCGCATGATAGCCTTTAAGATGACCGGATCTGGGGAACTTCTTACCGGTGGAGGGTCAACAAAGTCGCCCCGAGGCATGGGTACCCGTACAAAGACGGTATATGTAGGTTCGCTCATGATCCGTCGATGAATATTAAAGAGATTAATAGATGAAAAGGATGAAAGAAGTAAAGTAGGCAACCAAGACGAAGCTCTTGGTCCTAGAGAGCTGTTGCAAGGGTTCCGCGATCGGCTTATCGATAAGGTACTAGTTGCCGTTTTAGCATGCGAAGTTGGAGGGGTGAGACAGCCAAGATATCCTGGTCCACTCAAGTCTAAGAGAATCCACCATCAAAAGCACTTCTCAACAACACAACGTCAAAGGAACCATTGTTCAGCCAAACAAAGCAAGGACATGATCATTCCCTACGATGTCTTATCAAATATATTAGTTCTTACTAGGGAGACTCGACTGTTGACAACAATCATCGTCCATGCAATATCTGATGACGGTCAGTCTTGGTATAACAGCTTAATGCCCCTACTCAATGATGCGCATAACCACCTACACTCAGTATTTCTCTCTTCTGTCTCCTGAGGAGATAGTTCTGGCTTATGAAACAATCTCTGTTATGCTTGTTTTGTTCTGGCATTCACTCGTATCATGTCATACATCTCTACCCGTCAGTGCTTGGTCAATTCCACTTGTACGCCCACTCAATAACCGCGTTAAGATTCTTTTCGCAGGTCTAATATTACTGAGAAGTGATATCCCTGGTTCCTGAATGGGTACCTGCGTACAGAGTATGACAGCTCCCGCTATGCCGAACAAGATGCCGTTATGTTCCTCACACTAAAGCAAGCACCTTGTCAACCGACACTTATTCCTCCATGCTTGTCTCGCAATCGCTTGACAAGTCATCGCCATGGATACTGGCAGATTCTTCCCGCTGCATAGCTTTCCCCCATAAACTCTCCAGTTTGTAGCACTTGATCATCACCCGCTTCTGCTCTTCAAGTCGTTTGCTAGCAGCTTCAAAGCCTCTCTCTCCATCTCGTAGTCTTGCCGCCTCCAATTCTTGTTTCTTTTCTCGGTTCCAAAGGCGAAGTCGATCAATTCGGTCTGTGGTGCGTAGACGTTTGGCGTGGTAGTGGAACTGAGCATCACGGGCTTTCAATATCTCGCTGCTGATGTTGACTCTCGCAAGTAGCCTCCGGACGTCCTTGTTCATCTGGTCGCGGTACGATTTGAGTGCTTCATAGTCGTCTTCTGGTGGTTTCTGGATAAAATTGACCAACTCAAGGATGATATCGAGTTCATGGATAGCCATTCCATATGCCAAGCTGACTTGGGTTTCTGTTTCTTCGATGGTGGTCTGATTCTCACCAGCCTTGACGACGGATGGATCAAAACTAGACATGTTGCAAATTATCAACAGGAAAGATGATTGAGTTCTTGTAGACTTGTGAATAGGGTTTAGAATTGTAGTTGGCCCGAGACGTTCCACAAACATTCCATACCGTTTACGGAGTAATCACTTGCATTAGGTGATGAGTTATAACTGTTTACAGACTCTACCATGAATCGGTATCCTTTTCGTTTTGTGTAATACTTATATGTGTTTCCTGTCATCGACATTGCCTTTATCATGGCTGAGAATCGTCTATGAACACAATCTTGGACCACATCAGATGAAAGAGATCCTTTTTTTGCTCAACCAACTCACTTGCTTCACGCACTGGCAACGACATTGTTCTTGTATATCGTTGACTTTCGAACTACCTGCATAGACATCATGGAATACATTGTCTGTAAAATGTATGTTCTAAGTCTAGGGTAGTTGACTTGCAGATACCCACCAGTAAATGCCGATCTTCGTTGCTACTGTTGCAATAACTGATAGGCATTAAACGCATCCACTGTTCGGCATTGCTGGGAGGATTATGGAATCAATGTTAGCTGTAGCTAGGCTCTAGTGTCACTTAATAAAACCCCTGGACCGAGGTGAAAGCGTGTCTGCACGACTCATGAACACGGCATTGCTGATGCTTGACTCACGAAAGCCGATGCAAAGAGGATCCCGGCTTTTCCCAAAACGGAAACGACGGTGCCCCGCGACTGCCATGCCATTGACCTGCCTGAACGACCCCGCTGAATTGTCTTTGCCTCACCACTGGGCAGTTGTGACTTGGCTTTGATCCGTCTCCAGCCAAAAGTCGGGAAGCTTCCCCCATTGATAAAAACTGCCTTAACGAGTGATTATTAATTCAAACTGTCTTTTCTTTTTTTGACCTTCCAACTGTAACCATCTGCATGGATGCGTCTCGCTTATCTATCCCATACCGACCACAACACCATTACAACATCATATCGAGCTATAGCTCTGTCAATATCTCGTAGGAGCTACATAGAGCTCTTACATCATCAGATACCTTATCGCTATTCGTACAATAAACCCAGCCCCTCTAGCCTTTAGCTACGGACAGCTGTAGCCCTCCCCACCACAGTCGTAGACGCGAGTCGCTTTTTGCGCAGCTTGACGACTACAACAACCCAGTCACCAATACCAACATCCGCCACGACACTCACCATGGTAGCTTCAGAGCTCACCGCGTCTGCGAGAGCCATGCGCTCCACGCCTGTAAGCAGCGATGAGTCGGGTTCGAGCTTACCAAAGCCCCTCTCGCCTTTGCAAAACCGTGCAGCCGCCAGCCACAGCCCGTACATCCAGGAGCATGCTAAAGACTTGGTCGCATGGCAACTCCTCGACGATGAGGCAGTTGAACGTGCACGCAAAGAGAACAAACTCATTTTCCTCCATATCGGTTACAAGGCATGCCACTGTAAGTCGTGTGATCATCCTAGGATTAGCTTTGCTGTTTCAATGGCTAACGGTTCAAGTTTGTCGATTAATGTCAACTGAGACTTTCTCTAACCATGAGTCGGCTTCTGTACTTAACGAGTCTTTTGTACCTGTCATAGTTGACCGCGAGGAGCGTCCCGATATAGAAGCCATCTATATCAACTATACCCAAGCCGTCCACAATGTTGGTGGGTGGCCTTTGAACGTGTTTCTTACACCCAACCTGGAGCCGGTATTTGGTGGGACTTATTGGTTTGGGCCCGCAGGACGACGCCGCCACAACAGTGATAGTAACGAAGAGATCCTCGATTCCCTCACTATTTTTAAGAAACTACGCGACATCTGGACTGATCAAGAATCTCGATGCCGAAAAGAGGCAACTGAGATTGTTGCTCAGCTCAAGGAATTTGCAGCTGAGGGTACTTTGGGTACAAGGAGTATCTCAGCACCCTCAGCTATAGGTCCTGCTGGCTGGGGCGCACCACCTCCTACCCACTCGAGCGATACTAAGGCAAAGAACATAAGTGTCTCGGAGGAACTGGACCTGGATCAGCTGGAACAAGCCTACAGGAATATTGTCGGCACCTTCGATCCAGTTTATGGGGGGTTTGGTTTGGCACCCAAGTTTCTAGTCCCGCCCAAAATGGCGTTTTTGCTTTCACTCTTGACAGCCCCCGAGGCCGTTCAAGATGTTGTTGGAGAAGACGAATGCAAACATGCCACCAAAATCACCTTATACACACTGCGACAGATCCGCGATGGGGCGCTGCGCGATCATATTGGAGCGACTGGCTTCTCCCGCTGCTCAGTCACAGCGGACTGGAGCATCCCTAACTTTGAGAAGCTGGTAACGGATAATGCGCAATTGCTTTCCCTATATATAGATGCGTGGAAGGCAAGCGGTGGGGGTGAGCAGGACGAGTTTTTGGACGTTGTTATGGAGCTTGTCGAATATCTTACCACGTCTCCGATTGCCCTTCCTGAGGGAGGATTTGCCTCAACTGAGGCAGCTGATTCTTATTACAGACAGGGCGACAAGGAGAAGCGGGAGGGCGCCTACTACGTCTGGACATGGCGCGAGTTCGAATCTGTGCTGGACGACATTGATAGCCATATGAGCCCCGTGCTGGCGGCGTATTGGAACGTCAAGAAGGACGGAAACGTTGGTGAGGAACTCGACCCCAATGACGACTTTATCGATCAAAATATTCTGTGTGTCAAGAGTACCGCCGAGCAGCTTAGCAACCACTTCAGCACGCCCGTGGAAAAGATTCGAGAGTACATCGAGACAGGAAAAGCTGCCCTGAGGAAAAAGCGAGAACAAGAGCGTGTACGCCCTGCAATAGATGACAAGATTGTTGCGGGATGGAACGGTCTTGTGATATCGGCACTCTGCAAGGCAGCATCTGCGTTGAAAACGTTGAAGCCAGAGCAAAGTTCAAAGTGCCGATCTACAGCAGAGCGGGCCGCTGCCTGCATCAAAGAGAAGCTTTGGGACGCCAATGAAAAGGTCCTTCACAGAATATGGTCTGGGGGAAGGGGAAACGCTGCTTTTGCAGATGACTATGCTTACTTTATCCAAGGCCTGCTGGATCTTTTCGAGTTGACAGAGAATCAGCAGTATCTCGAATTTGCTGATGTGTTGCAACGTAAGATATACTAACCCCCTCATTCGTGTATCGTCCCGCTAATTCTTGCAGAAACCCAAATTTCCATGTTCTACGATATTGATGGTGCTTTCTTCATGACGAAGGCCAATAGCCCACATATAATTCTCCGCCTGAAGGAAGGCATGGATTCATCGCTTCCATCAACGAATGCTGTTAGCGTTTCTAACCTTTTCCGTCTTGCAAGCTTATTGTCAGATGAGGATCTTGCTGTCAAGGCTCGTCAGACCATAAATGCATTTGAAGTCGAAGTTGGGCAACACCCTTGGCTGTTCCCTGGCATGCTTGGAAGCGTTGTTACTGCGAGGTTGGGCAGCCAGAAGCCATCAGTTAAGGTGACATACAAGCCAGCCAGGTTGACAACTTAAAATAGGCTAGCTGAGCAGAAACAGCTCGCACAAGCCGGGTCTAAAGGAAAGGGATGATGGATCAGAAAGACGAAGGAGAACTGGAGAATCCTAGACTTTTGCAGCATAATTTAACAACCCTCCAGACCAAAAAGCTTGGTGCCACGCATATGCACTTTACTCTGTAGAGTTCCAAATGTGCGCATTCGAGATGTGATCAAATTTGTCATTTCAGGGGTATCTATTCTACATCGGCCACCGCCCCTTCTCCCCCCCATGGTCCATTACACTTATCGAGCACTTCAACTTATGCGGTGAACTAACTCGTGAACAAAGTATGGCTCAGCAGTATTTCTTTAGTCTGGTTATTTACTGATGGCTGGCTTAAGAACGGGAATCTGCTGTGCCTTTGCGGTTCATCAAACCAGTAAAGAAGCTCTGCAGTTGCTCATTGTCAAAGTCCTTGGCCATATTTGCAGCAGGCGTTTGCGTTTCTGCTTCCTCCTCTTCGTTACTAGGCGAGGAGGAAAATGCATTGCGATCCTGTTCATGTCAGTCCCTGCACGCATTACATATTGATGGCGGGATCGGCTCACCTTAAGGCGCTGTAGCATATCATCGGCGTCGACCTGGATACCGCCCATGTTGAACTGCACGGGGCCAATATGTTCACTGATGCTCTTCTCATCGCCATACTCAATATGACGGGCGCTGCGAGCGATCGCGTTGTCGGGTGCCTTCTCTGGGTGCTTGGCCTTGAAAGCCTCGAGAATCTTGAGTTGCTTCGCAAGGAAGTCTTGAGTCTCGTCGCTATTCACGTTGATCCACTTCTCGCCATGCATGGCATTTTCAACAACTGCCAGACCGCCGCTGTTGGGATCACGGCACCAACCCTCATAACGCGCGATCGCACTCTTTTGTTGTCGCTTCTCCAACTCTGCATCATCCACCTCGCCTGCTTGGTCATCGTCGTTAAAGTGCATATCCTTGCGGGGAGTGTTGATGTCATCAGACCATGAATTAGAAACCTGCTCGGCGTCAAATGAGCCGCCAAGAACACGAATCTTGCCCCACGAGTCCCAGTTGGTAGGAACGACAATCTTGTCGCGATCGATAACATTATGCTTGAGTGGGTGGCGTTTGAGAAGAGATGTGATTCCAAGAGTGGAATGAATGAGAGAGGGTAGCTGAGAGGGTGCATTTTGTGAAGTGTAAATCAGAGAAGCACCATCTGTAGAATGTTAGCAGCCTGACCAGATAAGTAGATGGCAAAGTAAACTGACGTCTCAACAAAACTGTTCGCAAGTATTGCAAAACTTTATCAAAATCAGGTTCTTTCCAAGCCTGGTTCTTTTCGAGAAACTCCATTTTTTGTGCCTGCTTATGTTAGTAACCTCATCATCAATTTGCTTAGTGGTTGGCGTCTTACATTCTGGCACACTACACAGAGTGGCAGGCCCAAAGGTTCCTCCCATTCTCCTGGTCCCAAAGGCAGTGAACTGTCTCCATCGCCACCAGTGGCTGTAGCTGATGGTGTGCCGTCGAGATTGGTCGCCGCGCCTCCCCGACCTCTCTCCTTCCAGGTCGCCATAACCTCTTGCATAAGGTCGCGTTGATCACTGTCGACTCTCTTGAGAACCTCTTGTATCATTTGAACCCATGTCCATATTTGTCGCAACCACAGGTGAGGTTGTGACCAGTCCAACAGGATAATGAGAGAGGTGTTGGGGATCGTCTCTGGGGTAAGGAGGGGCGCAACTAAAGAAGCGAACTCGGTAGATGGTTGGGAAAGAAAGTAGAGCGAGACTCGTGCCAGGGTATCTGAATATGTCAGTACGGTGCTTGAAGCTATACTGAGCGTGTTTACAAACCATCTTGGTCGGCATCAAGCACATCGTAGTATGTGTAACCCAGCGCAAAGTTGTTGGCAATTGGTGGTATCTTAAGCCGATCCGTATTGCGCTTTGACTCGGAGTTGGACAAAGATTCGAGAAAGTCTCTTTGATGTTCGGGGGTACCGCCTGGATTCATAGGGTCGTGATCAGCTAATCGAGCTCGTTGATATTGCTGGCTCGTCTCTGCATACCTAGAACAATGAGGTTCTTCTCTGGTAGTCGCTTGCCACTTGCGACGGATTCCAGCATAGACGTCCAAAGATCCTTCTTTTGCTCGCCATCGCGACCTTCTGAATCACCTGAACCCGTTGTATACACCGATAGTCTGTTGGCCATGGCTCCGGTGTTTAGCTCAACGAGCTCGCCGGGAGTCTGTTATAGGACGAATCTGTAATATTCAGATCATGGATCGGTTTCCGTCGGAACTAGGGTCTGGGATTGCTGGTAGAACTGTCTCGAATCGAAGTTCTGGTAGATACGCGTTTGGGGTGGTCTTGATAATATTAAAGGAGGTTGACAGGGGATTAGAGTTGCCGTTGGTGCATCTTCCACTCTGCATACAGCAGCCCCGAAAGTGCAGGTGGAATTGGTGTTGGTCTCGACAGTCGTTTATCTCAGCTGTATAATGTCAGATGCAGGTAAAAGGTCGTGTTTCAACGCTCTTGGTGGTTTGTGGTACGTAGATATCGTCGACCGCTGTCCTTCATCAAAAAGCCCGAACGTGGCCAGCTCAAGGTTGCCAGGTACCAATTCGTCCCTCATTGGCACTTGGTCAATAAGTTACCCCGTCCATTTAGCTCGGTCCGGAAATTGTCCCGCCAAGAAAGAACTGCGCGCTACAACTTAGCGCACGGTCCCCCAGAGCTTCAGTGATGTTTCTACTGGTTCTGACGTTGAATGCGACTTCGAACATCAATTATTTTTGACCCTTCACAAAGTTGCGCCGACAGCAACTGAAACCACACAATGAATCAAATACGCGCGATCCAGGCGCTGAACAAAAAGGAGATTGAAAATGGAATGTGAGTACATAATGCGGTATCTTGGAATCACCCTTTGCACACTGCTAACACGCGCTCAGTACCCCAGAAGCTTCCTGGCATACGGACTATCGCGACACTGCCTACGTTTATTTCGGCGGTCTACCTTACGAACTTTCAGAAGGCGATGTTATTACGATTTTCTCACAATTCGGAGAACCTGTTTGGCTAAAATTGTCCCGTGATAAGGAGACGGGCAAGTCAAAAGGTTTTGGATGGCTAAAATATGAGGACCAGAGAAGCACCGACTTGGCGGTTGACAACCTTGGTGGAGCAGATATTAGCGGTCGCCTCGTTCGTGTCGATCATGCACGGTACAAGGCGCGGGACGATGAGGACCCAGATGAGTTCAAGGTCGGCTGGGAGGAGATGCTAAAGCGAGAAGGTCAAGTTTTGTCAGAAGATGAGAGCAGCGAAGAAGAAGTTCAACGACCAATGCTGCCAGAAGAAAGGGAACTTGCACTTCTAATGCAGGAACACGATGACGACGATCCTATGAAGGGATTCCTGATCGAAGAGAAGAAGAAAGAAGTCGAAGAGGCACGGCGCAAGGCAGATAAAAAGGATCGCAAAGACAAGCACAGGCACCACAGATCGCATCGATCACGGCGGGAGGGGGGCGATGAGGACAGGCACCATAGATCAAGACGACATGAGAGTCCCGCAGACAGGGAGGAGCGCCACCGGGATAGAGATTCTCGTCGGCATAGAGACGATAACGATGATCGAGAGAGAAGACGAGATGGAGGCAGAGACAGAGACAGGCGGAGAGAGAGGACTGAAGACGGCGAGGATCGCGACCGTCATCGGGAGCGAAGAAAAGACCGGGACCAAGAGCATCGCAGACATAGGGATCATGAGGAGTCGCGGCATAAGAGACGCAGAGACGAAGATCCCGATAAAAGGTCAAGACGACGAAGTCGCAGTCAATCACCAAGACGCCGCGATGATTAAAGCAGAACACTATCTAATGCAATACGCTACACAAACCAAAACAACTCTAGTTATTCTGAACCACTCAAACGCCTGTTCCATTTGCCCAACATTAAAATTCATATTCCTTGCCGTCGGCGGCTTGCTCCGTGGCATAACGTCTATTGACTCATGTGTTGCCCAGATACCGTTTCCATCCTTCTCTTACGCAGTGTCGCTTTCCATCTTCACCTTTGACAATGACGAACTTCTCCCATCGCGCGTCATGTCCTGCACCTATGACCACCAGACTGTCATCACCGATCCACCCAATGACACCCTTTGGTGGTCGGGATGTTCCCAAAACAGCGCTTTCTGAAAATGGGATTCCTCCTATCGCAGCTTCATCTCCAGCCTCGAAATGCGTCGAGCTGAAGGAGTACACATCGGAAAACATCCGAGGCATTAAGGGAATCTTGCTAAGTATACCCCACTTCCCATCTCCAGAGTCAGTTGCTGAAGTGCCAAGCTGTTGACTTCGGTTCATCCCTGGCTTTCGTGGGTGAGGCACGTCAAACACGTGGAGAGTGGATTTATCGGAAGTGCAGGCGAGCATAGTACCGCAGTGAGAGAAGGCAAGAGAAAATATCGTTGCAGGATCAATACCACGACGAAGCTCGGCAAGCTTTCCACAGCTGCTTGTAGAATAAACGCGGATGAGAGTACCCTTTTCGCTTGCACTCGCCAAAAGCTCCCCATCCGGACTCAAAGCAATTGCCTTCAGTGCAGAAGAATGTGCTGGAATGATGCTGACATTACCAGTCGACAACTCAACGAGTTGTATTTGTCCAGCAGTTCGACCGGGAAAAGCGAGCTTCTTTGCTGAGAGACAACATAATCCAGGGATATTGTCGGCAGTTTCGTATATATGTAGCAAATCTGGGGGTTTGGTGAAGGAATAAAGCCGGACACTGTTTTGCAACACAACAGCGACACGCTCTCTACCAAGTTGAACACCGCGTACTGCTGTGAGAGCCGTAATCTCTAAAGCAACCTTGCCTTTCAAGTCATCCCAAATGATAGCCTGGAGAACGGTTAGCCATGGTCATAGTAAGATTCAATACTCAATGTACTTTGTTCATAGCAAACTTGGGCGATCTGCCACCACCGACCAGAGCCAAGTAATTGGTGGTGCCCATCATTTGAACAAGGCCGATGCCGGCATTGAAATCTGCAGAACTGTTAGAACGGTTCAAAAGAGTTCGATTGAATATAAATACCTCTTGTGGCTTTGAGAAGACCTGACTTGGTATGAAAGACTGGGACATAACGGTCAGTAAAGCCATCCACAATGATCGCAGGTATGACTTACCACACATCCCAGAGTCAAGTCCAACGGCGAAGCAACTTGCGTCATTGTTGAAAGAGACAGATAAGACAGCTTCTGAGGGCGAAGCCTCAATCGGTGGCCGTGTGTTCATGGTGAGTGACTTGATGTGTACAAGTACTGTAACATGTATAGGTCAAGGCAGGTCGGCGTGAGAACCGGGAGGGGTAAGGCTAAAGACCTCCGTTGCTCACGTCCAAGTTCGGGATCAGATGAAACTTAAGGAAGATGATTTGGATAGAGTTATTGCAAATAGAAAAGCATTGCGAAGCCTGATACACCCAAAAAAGCTTGGAGGGTTGCCAATGTATCCGATGCCGCTTACAGATCCACCTGTTTGGTGAATGCAGCTGGTACCTGCGTAACCGATGGGCTTTTATATTATAAAAGAAGATGGGGTTCGGAATGCGCCGGTCAAGACTGAGCTAAAGAATAATCGAGAATAAGAGAAGCAGTATCACGATGCAAGTATTTCATGTAAAATAACGGAAACATACAAAAGACAATGTTTGATGTAAGAGAAAGATGCCTCTCTTGCTTGACTTGTTCTGGGCATCGAACTTACCGCGTCACGGTACCATGCAGCCACGAGATGCAGTCAGCCACTGATGGGTTCCTTCCACGGATGCTGTGGCTGGGCCGGAGTAACAATGAGAGTTACAGAGACACTCACGTGATGAAACGAAACGACGAGCTTTGATTGCAAGCAAGCGCCACAACAAGGCTTCAGGTTGTGAGGGTCCGCTAAGTGGTCCCTTGAGCGGGAAGGCGGTCTGGCTTGACAGGGCGTCGGGGGCACGCAAAGTGTGGATTTTGTAGGGGTGCACCTGCCGTCCCCCTCTGGTAATAATGGACACTGGCTCTCTAGCTTAGGCACTTCCCCTGAATGCCAGCGCAGGAGCGATTGGCCAGGTGTGAAATTGGCCATACCCCTTGAGCAACCAAGTCCAACACGACCCGTATCCTTCTCTCCTGGCTCCTAGCCTCCTTTAACATTTTCCCCTTGGTTCAGGTTCCCCAAGTTTCCACTTCAACCACCGCAAAACCATACTCGATTTGAGTCGTTGCTCGACCTTGGTGTTCTCGACCTATTCTTACCGTTGCCGCTCAGCTTCACCTTCAGTTCCAGCTCGTCACCCCCGAATCCGATCTTCAAAATGTCGTCCATGGGCGTATGTTCCACCTCCCTTCGACCCCGTTCGTTATGTTGGATGCTTTCGCCGATAAAGCTACCGTTTCCACATGGTTCACGGGATCAAAACTTTGACACGTCTGCCGCATAATTGTTACAGCCCGCTGACACCTACTCCCCAATAGAAGATGATCCGCCGAAAGAAGAATGTCAAGAAGGGTATTCAATTTTGCCTGATGGTCTGCGGTGCTTCAGGCACTGGTACGTTACCCCACGGGAGATGCTGCAACTGCACACTTCCTTGCGATCGAACATGAACAACAAGCTCATATTTGACAGGCCGTACTACCTTCGTCAACACACTCTGCGGAAAGAGTGTGCTCGAGCACAAGGAATCCGACGATGCTGGCAGCGCGCACGTTGAGGATGGTGTCAAGATTAAGCCCATTACCGTTGGTAGGTGCAACGTCGTTTATTGGTTGCATACACGTTACTGACTTGCGACCAGAGCTTGAGCTTGATGAGGAGGGTACCCGTATCTCTCTGACCATTGTCGACACCCCCGGCTTTGGTGACCAGATTGACAACGAAGCTAGCTTTTCAGAGATTGTTGGCTACCTCGAGAGACAATACGACGACATTCTCGCCGAGGAGTCCCGTATCAAGCGTAACCCTCGATTCAGAGACAACCGAGTCCATGCTATGCTTTACTTTATCACTCCCACTGGCCATGGGTATGTCTTGAATTTCCTCCGGTTTCCAACCCTACTGACAATTGTAGCCTCCGAGAACTCGACATCGAGCTCATGAAGCGCCTCGCCCCCCGCGTTAACGTTATCCCCGTCATTGGCCGCGCCGATTCGCTCACCCCTGCTGAGCTTGCCGAATCTAAGAAGCTGGTTATGGAGGATATTGAGCACTACCGCATTCCTGTCTACAACTTCCCCTACGACATTGAGGAGGACGATGAGGATACCGTTGAGGAGAACGCCGAGCTCCGTGGCCTCATGCCTTTTGCTATTGTCGGATCTGAGGATGTTGTCGAGATCGGTGGCCGCAAGGTTCGCGCCCGCCACTACCCCTGGGGTGTCGTCGAGGTTGACAACCCTCGTCACTCCGATTTCCTCGCTATTCGATCTGCGCTCCTCCACAGCCACTTGGCTGATCTGAAGGAAATCACCCACGACTTCCTGTACGAGAACTACCGTACCGAGAAGCTGTCTAAGAGCGTCGAGGGTGCTTCTGGAAAGTGAGTTTAACCGAAACTTAGCACAACATACAAATGCTGACCCCTTCTAGTGCCGACAGCTCAATGAACCCCGAGGACCTCGCTTCCCAGTCGGTCCGCCTCAAGGAGGAGCAACTCCGACGAGAGGAGGAGAAGCTCCGCGAGATCGAACTCAAGGTGCAGCGCGAGATCAACGAGAAGCGACAAGAGTTGCTGGCTCGCGAGTCGCAGCTTCGCGAAATCGAGGCCCGCATGCAACGAGAGGCTGCTGCCCAGAACGCTGGCACACCCGAGCCCAATGGCGGCGAGGAGCAGCTCAACTAAGCCTCTCGCTTGACCCTCTAGGTCTTTTGCGGTTCTTCAAAATGCGACGTTGGACTATTGTCTATTACTGGCGTTGGTTTTCCTCTCCTATGACTCAAGAGAACGATGAGAATATTCCCCCTGCTGCTGAACAATTGAGTTGTTGTTTTCTTTTTTTCATCGCCGCCCGGCCTCCTATTCTCAAAACGATGGTGGAGATGCCGTGGAGGCATCTTTCAGTGGAAGCCTGATGGTGGGCGGCTCCCTGATTAGAAGCATTCTCAAGGGAGGAGAGTTATCATGCATGCGGCTGTTGTAGGGACGCAGCTTGTCGGGACGATCTTGGGGATGAAGACACCCGTGTGCTACGATACGATACATGCAGGTGACTGGCGGATAGGACTCATTGCCGTGTCCTGGTGCCATCTTGTGGTCATATTAGACTTGTGTCGGGCATACACTGTTATCCGTGTTGGACGACACAACCTTGATTGTTTCTTTTTTCTAGTGGCCTTCTAATCCTGATATCAAATAAATTCAATATTTTTTGTAATACCACTCACTAGTATGCCAATTCTTCTTAAGAACAGGCCATAATGTCAGTCTTGAAGTGTAGGGATCGTATTCAAATTGTTGAAAGCAATTGATGCCTTTACTGAGCTATTATTGAGGCCGATCTAACCAGGGCAAAAATTGCCTCCACAGTGGATGTTTAAAACATTGAATCCTTCTCCAATAACGCCTTGACAGGTCTGAAAACGGAAAATCATTGGCAACAAGCAAAAAGAGATACCAATCTTTGGAAAACAGGCACAAAAAGAGAAATTGAGTGGCCAGCTATTGACATTTCTTTGACTCCACGACTTGGTCAAACTTTACACATCAGTGCTTAGTTGTTAGACTGACTGTTGAGGATGCGCAGAATGGCAAGGAAGAGGTTGATGATGTCGAGGTAAAGGCTGATGGCGGCTGCAATTTCCTCCTCAACATGGTGATGGCGCAAGACAAGTTGTGTGTCGACGAGGATATAGCCACTGAAAATAAGAGCCGCGAGGCCGCCATAGATGAGTTCACCGGTCGAGCTGTAGGGGAAAAACATGGCCATGAAGCCGAAGATGACGAGACCCCAGAGAGCGCCGAAGAGGTAGGGCATCCATGAGGTGAAGTCGTACTTTGTCTGGCAGGCGAAAAGAGTAAGGAAAACGAAGATTCCGGCAGTAAGGACAACGGCGTTGAGTACGATGGACGTCTTGTAGAAGGACACTATAACGGAAATGGTGTAGGCTTCGGCAAGAGTAAAGAGTGAGAGGAAGAGAAGGTTGGTAGGGTACGACTTGCGCTTCCAGTAGGTGAGACCCATAAAGATCATGGAACCAAAGAGCTATGGTCGTGTTAGTGGTTCATGTTGCGGTTCTGAAGGTTCGATGAGAACATACCGAGGCCCAAACGACACCAGGATGGCCCTGGATCCAGTCCTTGTAGCCAGTGCTGAAGAATGTGAGGCTGCTCACTCCAGCGGTGGCAAGGAGCTGAACAGTGAGAATGGTGTAGACCTTGCGGACGAACTGGTTGCGGATATCGACAGTAGCCTCAGCTACGGAGCCACCAAACTATAGCAACTGTCAGTTACTCATCAACTTTCGTGCGCATATCATCTATCCCTACCTTGAAATCATCAGGGAGATTATCCTCGCTATCGCGGGGCGCACCGAAAAGACCCTGTGTCTCATCGCGAGATGCAGAACCCTCAGCGTAGGCGGGGGGCGCGTGGGTGTAATCGTCTGGGTCGCTCTGGGGCGCCGCCTGATACTTGGTCTTGGAAGACATGATGGCGATAACTGCGCTCACAAGTATAGATCTTCCGGTTACCGATGGGTCGAAAGTGTGGTGAGGACGAAGATGATGCGGGCTGCAGAAGGGTTGCCTCGAGGTTGAAGTGCTTTTGCTGATGGAAAGTTCGGGACAACCATCGATGATGCGAGGCGCTCAAGGGATGCGCTCAGGTCGGTCATGTGGGGGACCAAATGAGGAAGGTGTGGCGTTTTAGGCAGCGCAAGAACCAGTGGCGGTGCAAAGTATGGCGTCAGCTTGATGCAGCTCCACGGATACACTGGTTTTCTCTTGACGCAATACGTCAAAGTTAGATCAACAGACACAGGTACGGATACTGAGGTTAACAATTACGCCAGATGATAAATGAAGTTATCTATATAATGCATAGAGCTGAAACTATTTGGGTTAAAATGACTGGAGCTCAAACTCAAGGCCATGATCACCAGTCTTATACCGAAAGATCTTAGCACGATCAGGTTCTTATGAGAGTGAAGTGCAACTTGAACCGAAATCCTTAAATCCTTATTAGTGGAGTGTGTAAGTCATTTGAGGCCAGGGTTAGTGAATGAGTTGAAGATGGTTTGCCTGCGTATATTCTGCACTTCTCCTGCGAACCTTGTCAAACGCTGCACTTGGAAGACAAACGAAGTATCGAAGTATCGAAGTATCTACAATAGCAACAATCGGTGCCAGATTACCCTGGCATATCATGATAAAGAAGCGGCATTGCGGGGCACGAGGATGTGATGAAAGCAAACTACTGCGCTTGATGGTGGAGCATTGCTCCGCGTGAGTCTAAATGTATGCGCAAGTCGCGCGTTGTACTGAAGCCAGCAAGTGATATTGGGTTGCAGATCAGATCAGATCAGCACACAGGTTTATGTTATCTTGCCCAGTAATTGGTATCCATGGACTGAGACTGGAGATTCATGTTGCAACGACATGAGCTTGACGAGGCATAAATCTCGACATCTGCGGAGAAGCAAGAAAGCTATGCCTTGTCAGCGGCTAAATGAACTATTTTGGCTTTGTTCTTTTGCTGAGAGGGGCTGTCCAGCTCGTTATGATAACTTGAAACAAATCCAACAGATCAAGTCGTCTCGTGTTGAAAAGACGGTGGAGGAGACGGTTTCGATGGTGGATCTAGAAGCTGCTAGTACTGCATGTACGTACTGTATATCCGTATTGCATTGGATGTCAAGACTATCAATCTATCCGTTCTTCGGATTTAGATGATTGTTGTTTGGAAACATCCATATCAATTAAAGCAAAACTTTAATTAGTTTAAAATGTCTTAACAGAAGCGAAGACGGTCCAAGCCAAATCATCTCGCCCAAGTCCAGCCCGTGCTTCCCTACCGAGGTTGCAGCAATCCATGAGCGGAATTGACCAATCGATTGCACGAGAGTCATCATCAGCCCAGTCAATGCTGGCTTGCAGCTCCATATAGCGGGGGAACACCTTAAAAAAACAATCAAAGACAAAGACCTGATCCTGGACCATGCGGCGGCATTTCTCTTCCCTGGCTGTAGACATTTCTGCAGCGCTTCCATTAGCATGCTGCACTATTAATCCGTACTGTACCTATCAGGTACATTGCTTAACATTTGCCAGTATCGAACGAGGATGATATCTTATAACAGGAATATCTTCCCTTGTCTATTTCTTCTTCACTTCATGTCAATGCGAAAACTAGGGGTTTCCGGGAACCAGCCGCCCCTCTACTCCCCCTTAGCTTGATCACCATTGGCAGAAAGAAAAGAAAAGGGGTAACTTGGCAATAGAGATCTACGGTGCAGTGTATTTCTGACGGTATACGCCGCAGATTAGGTACTTGGGCCTAGGGAGCGAGCTAAGCTAAAAGCTTAAGAGGGCCTGGGCTGTCAATAAGAGAACAAGACAGAGAGGGGCAGTTGGAATAAGGGGACTACAGAATGGACTCTTCCTATTGGCCTCTTCCCGCTTTAACCCGTCTCAACGAAATGGAAAAGCTTTGAGCAACGGTGGCTTGGCTGGACGACCCTTGTTTGGCCTTCCGCCTTCATCCCCTGGAGCTAGGGCCGTTCCATTTAGTCCAGTGCCATCTAGAATTTTGAAATTCAGGTTCCTTGGAACAAACCAGCCAGGCCTGTCTGTCACTTGTTAATGAATTGATTGAGTGCTAGACCATGTGTTTCTGCAGCACTGAAGGAGGGTGACATCCACACACCTTGTTCTTATTCGGAACAGGTGGTCTACCTTGCTGCAGTGACAGGGATTGGAGAAAAGCATGTAGTCGCCGCCTGAAGAAATAGGATGCTGCACATCCAATCTGATCTGAGATTGGTGATAAAACAAGACGAAATATTCTTGTCATGGCGATTGAGGACCTGAAAAAGCAATTCCAAAGGCCAATTAAACTCCTACGAATAGAAGTGCTATCAGCGAAGCTGTAGAAAACATTGTATTCACATCTTTCACTGCGAATAGAATATATATCCATCATTGAATCAGCTTCGTTTGCTTCTCCTTTCGATCAACAATAGCCAATGGAGCTCAGCTGCACTGCACTTCACTTCTTGATCGCTTGCTCACCGCCTTGGGTAATGCCCGCTGTGGGGCAATCCTCCCTCAACATACTGATGTACGTACCTAAAATACAGTGGACTGGACACCCTGGCACTGCACCCGACTACTCCCCGTAGAGTGCCCCCCCGCTACTGCACCAGTACAGCACGCTACCCCCTAAACCTTGGGCTACCGATCTCTTTTTAGAGCCAAACATTCATGGGGGTTCCTTCAAAATTCATCGGGATCCCATTTTCTTTCTTTGGCTACCCGATCCTTGGACCTTCTCCTACTTCTCCCTTTCTCCTCCTCACCTCTCCTCCTCACCTCTCCTCCTCCTTCTTCTTCTCCTCTTCACGCATTGCTTCCGGCATCAGCTCTGTCCATTGTTCTGTTCAGTCTTGCAAGCTGAGGACCAGAGAAGAGAGCCCGAGCTTTGGTAAACTCCAACGGCCTTTGCTCGATATCATTCATACCTTCAATACCTACCGCGACCCTCACAGCGAACCCAGCGACGGACAACGAAGCCTTGACTTTTGGACTTGCATCTCGATTTACCTTGCATCGCTACATCTTTTCGCCGGTCTCATACTTTTGCACGAAAAAAGTAAAAAGCAACACAAAACAAAGGCTTTTCTTCTATAAACTGTACCCCCTGATCGTCTTCTCTCTCTCCAAATTTTGCATCTTGTGTGTCCCCGACTCGCGGACCTAGCATAGGGACCCCTCCCTCCTTCCGCCCACACACTTGTTCAGCCACAGCCAACGCTCGCTAGCCAAGAAAGAAGAAAAGGACACGGCAGCCTTTTATACGAGCCCGAACGAAAACGCACGAAAAGAACTTCAATCTTGCTCGCTCAATCATGAGCAGCGACCCCGTCATGCAGGTCGAGGACAAGATTGTCCCCGGCCCTTCTGTCACCAGCGAGAAGCCGGTCGCAGAAGAGAGAATCATTCTCCAAGAAGCCACTGTCATTAGAACAACAGAAGATGAGCTTCATGCAGCCTCAAATGGTAACGCGAGCGTCGCTACTTCACCTACTACTGGTGCTCCCTCGCGACCACGACTTAAGAAGGACAACAGCACGCCCAACATGAACGGACCCCTTTACATGCAGACCGCTGGTAACAAGACGGTGCTTGTCCGCCGACTTAAGCGCAAGGAGGAGAGCACCTGGAAGCATCTCTCGCGCTGGTTTGTTGAGAACCAAATCGGTACGTTTTTTTCTTAACCAACCAGCCTCTCCCCTTTCTTGCCAATCCTGGGATTGCGAATAAATGCCGTGGGTGGTCGAAGTGTCAGGATAGGGTAAGGGTGTCAGGTCGGGTAGATTCTGGACCTAGTCTGGCTAAAAGACATTTCGGGAATGGCTGTCGCACTTGAAGCGGCACCCCGCGTGGCACTACATCCCTACCAGTCCAGCTTTCAGGGTCCTGCTACGCTACCAGATAGCGGCGCTTCTTGACAGGCTGATCGCATGGCGAGGTGCATCCGAGTGTGTGCACCGATCTGATCATCTTATCTTGTTTGGATGAACTCGAGCTGACGTGGTACCTCTATTTTAGGTCTCTCTTTCAACCTCCTCGCTCTCATCTTCCTCGCCCAGACTTTCATCCCCAAAGCTCGCGACTACACTCAGAAGTTCTTCCACCTCAGCTACCACAACTCTCAATCCGGCCAGTACCGCATCGGCTTCGACGATGCCTACTTTATTACCTTTTGTATCATCCTTTTCACTGGTCTCCGTGCCGCCACCATGGAATACGTCCTCGCGCCCATTGGCAGATGGCAGGGCATCGACAACCGCAAGAACTTGACTCGCTTCAGCGAGCAGGCTTGGCTCATGGTCTACTATACCGTTTTCTGGCCTTGGGGAGTGGTAAGCTTGGGTTTAGCTACGTAGCAAGAATTATGCACTGACATCGATACAGTACATTTACTGCACATCTCCTCACTACATGAACATGGAGAACATGTGGACCGACTGGCCCAACCGCGAGCTCGATGGAATCATGAAGGCCTACCTCCTGTGCCAGTGGGCTTTCTGGCTACAGCAGATGATTGTCATTAACATTGAAGAGCGCCGCAAGGATCATTGGCAGATGTTCACACACCATATCATCACCACTGCTCTTATCTTTGCTTGCTACGCCTACCACCATTCTCGCGTTGGAAACTTCATCCTTGTTATTATGGATGTTGTTGACCTCTTCCTTCCTGTAAGTCGCCCTGGGTTGCCAAAATCGATGGCCTGACTAACAGAAAACAGCTTGCCAAGTGTCTGAAGTATTGTGGTTACTCGAAGATCTGCGATGTCATGTTCGGTCTGTTTGTTCTTTCTTGGTTTTTCGCTCGCCACGTCTTGTACATTGCGGTCTGCTGGTCAATCTACTCCGACACCCCCCGAGTCATGCCCACGGGCTGCTTCAAGGGAAACAATGACAACATGGTTGGCCCTCTCGACCCTCCAGCTGGCTGGGGCTATCTCGTCGAACCATTCATCAACCCTGAGGGTCTTGTATGCTACAACGAGACTGTCAAATGGAGCTTCCTCGCTCCTCTTCTCTTCCTCCAGGCCATCACCATCGGCTGGTTCACCATGATTGTCCGCGTCATCATCAAGGTGCTCAAGGGAGGCGATGCTGAGGATGTCCGAAGCGATGACGAGGGTGGCGAGGAGGAAGAAGAGGAAGAGGAATTCATCTACGAAGAGGCCCAACCCTTGGAAGAGGAAGTTGGTGTCGAGGCCCTCGACCTCCGTAACTGGGAGCGCCGATCAGGTGTCAAGAAGCAAGCCAGCAGTTCTGGAGTCAGCCTACCCGGCCACAGCGATCGCAAGGAGTTGCTGGGTCGCATTGGCTGTGAGAAGCAGGTCGACTAAATGAAGAAATGAGTTGGGAGTTTAACGGCATTCCACGTCACATATTCCTCGTTTCACACCCCGAGGATGCTCGCATTTTGAACCTTTTCCGCGACTTTTTCTTATTATTTTGGGCTTGCATTTGGAGGGGATGTTTTCCCCTGGTCTTTTTTTCTTGTCGCAACGACCTGGCTGGTAGAGAATGATCGGTGAACGATCGAGGCTGGAGACCTCACGGCTTTTGCATTGGAGAATTCCGCTGAAGATAGACGGCCGCCACTAGAGATGACGATTGCTTCTTTTGCAACGAAGACAGAAAAAAAGTTCTTTTTTTTTTTGGTGATGATTTCAAGGGCTTTGAATGGGAATTACTTTGATCATCTATTTGTCTGCTTGGATGCCCAGCAGACGAAAGATAGCCCTATAGTTATGCGAATGATACCTCGATTAATGCTGGCAATACAATTTGTTAAACTATCTCGGTTCTTGTTACAGTGGTGCTAACATGGCTTGAAAGTTCAGAATAAGTTCATTTGGCATTGTGATGAATTATATAACGCCCAGTTCAAGGTAGATCCAATGTCATTAATTAACAAACGCTATATATCACTATGCCTTGCCCTCGTCTCCCAAGATTTCCTTTGCATACTCCTTCAACTTGAACTTCTGCACCTTTCCACTGGGCGTCTTGGGATACTCGTCGATCCAGAAAACGTACTTGGGTACGAGGTGCTTGGACAACTTCGTCGCAACCCACTGCCTCAACCCGTCTCTCGTCAGGGTACCAGCCTCATCAGCCCCCGCTCTATCTAGAGGCACGTCTTCCATGTGATCCAGCGGCGTCCATCCACGCGCAGGGATGATAAAGGCAGCGACTGCTTCGCCGTATCGCTCGTCGGGGACGCCTATCACGCTGGCTTCTCGAACACCTTCATGGGTGAGCAGGCAGTCTTCTACTTCCAGCGGATGAATGTTCTCTCCACCTCGGATGATGAGATCTTTGATTCGGCCTGTAATTTGCACGTAGCCTTGCTCGTCCATCTCTGCTTCGTCACCGGAGTACATCCATATTGTTCCATCTTTGGGATCAGGTACGCGGACCTCATTTGTGCGGACTTCATCACCGTAGTAGCCCTCCATAACCAGGTATCCTGCTGCTGCCAGCTCGCCTCGTTCACCGATGGGGAGAATCCTGCTATGATCTAAGGGGTCCACGATCTTGAGTCCTGTATGAGGCATGACTTTGCCGATAGATGAGGTGCGCTTCTCGATTGGGTCCGACGGACTAGTCATGCAGCTCACAGGCGCTGTCTCGGTCATGCCATAGCAGATGACGAGATCCTCAAGACCAAGACGTTTATGTAAAGTACTCATGAGTGATGGCGGTACGCTGCTACCAGCGACGATTCCTTTGCGTAGATGTTTAGGGTCGTGGGGAACAACGTCTCCTCGGTCGAGAGCTTCGAGAATGGCAACCAGCATGGTGTTCACTCCATAAAGACCAGTTGCTTCATGATCAACAACCATGCGTGCAGTAGCTTCAGGGTCGAAAGCTGGACTAGGGAAGAGAATACTCGCGCCTGTAGTAGCGGTCGCCATATATCCCAAAACACAGCCGAAGCAATGAAACAACGGAGGAGGCACCACGATCCGATCGTCCGCATGAAGACCCATCCGATGCGCTATCAGAGCACCATTGTTGAGAATAGCACGATGTGAAAGCATGGCCGCCTTGGGAAGTGAGGTAGTTCCCGACGTGAACTGGATATTGATAACATCGCTCGGTGATAGAGGAGAATCTGGTTTCACTGTCTGTACAGAGCCGTCGGCTAGCGAAGAATAAGGGGTATAAGCTCGACACGCCTTGAGGTCGAACTTGACGTCCGGATGGCTTGCGAGGTTATCGAATACCACGACGTTACGCAAAGAGGGGACAGCCTCGCTCTGGATCTTGGAAGCAGAAACATCCCCCACCACGCTCTGAAGAAGATGCTCATTACTTCTTCCCCGCCCAGGCTTATACGCCAGATCCGTCACAGCACCTATAATGAGCGTCTCAACAGCCAAGTGCTTAAGCGCCGCTATCACCTGGCGCTCATTAAATCCTGGATTCAGCGGTACAAGAATAGCGCCGAGTTTGAAGCACGCATATGTCAGAGCAGCGAACTCAGGTCCGTTGCCGAGAGAAATAGCAACGCGGTGGCCTTTGCGCACGCCCAGTGAGGAGAGTGAGTGGGCGAGGCCATTGGATAGAGAGTCCAGGGCGTAGTATGTTAGTGTGGACTCGTGAGAGTGAGGGGTTGGAGAGCGGGCAATGACAGCTTCGCGGTCGCCGTGAGCTGAGACGACTGAGGCAAAATGTTCTGGGATCGTTCCATTGTAAAGAGGAGGCTGAGATGTATTAGTTCTTAGAACAGATTAATCTTATGAAGTTGACGTACTTCTTTAGGACCCCATCGAATACTGAGGTTAGATGAGGAGAGTCGCCTGAGTTGACATGTTCTGAAGGATATCCTTGTTGCTAAATGTGTCTTTCTCAAGCTTTGTCGTATCACGGTCTGCATTGTGAACTGAGCCACCACCTTGTCGAGAAATCTGGTGAAGATGAATAAGATATGTTAAAGGAGGTGAGTGTTATGAATCAGAATCAGGAGCAAACGATCCGATTATGATGCCGGTCAAGCAACAAGGATATATGCAAAAGCGTCTGTGCTATAAGTGGTTCTGAAGATGGACCAACAGTTGAAACATACTGCAGTACGGATACCATGATAGATAAATACCTTATGATGTATCCTCGGCTATCATCGCAACGACCTTCCCTCCTTGATTTCGCTCCTAGAATCGCTCCTTCTTGTTAGCTGTTGCTCTCCACAGCGGCAGCGGGAGGCCGAACCCCTCAGCGGCTCTGCTTTGTCCAATTGTAGCTGACAGCCGCCGCTCAGAACCTGGGGAAATGTGGGGGCGGCTTGGATGTCCTTGAATGCCGTGTTTTTTGGCTTTAGCTTTTAGCGTTGAATTGGTTGGTCTAGTTGAAGCTTCAAAACCGCGGAACGCACTTCGGTTATATTTAAGCCGAATTTGATCACTGAATCAATGGTCGATCACGGTAATTAGGTAGATTCATCCGTTACTAATTCCGTTCGGTTGTCACTAATCTGTTCATAGCTCCTGCAATACAGTTCTACATCTCCCAATCTCTTATACCAATGCCTGGAGATTGAAGGCCATGCTCGTACAAGTACTGGCGATGTTACAGATTGCTCTTATGAAGCCGATGTAAGTTGATACTGGTTAGGTGGGTTATAAAGGTCACGGGCAAGGTCAATGTTTAGTCCGTTTGTTTTCGTCACCCATGCTTGAAGCATAGCTATCTCGACATCAACCAGTCAAGCCTTCTGACTTTGCTTCACAAAATACAGTGTCTTGAAGAGATTTGGCGATTGTATCTGACAAATTGTGTCGTATGATTGTACATTTGTCTCTTAATTATCGGTGCAGGGAAACTTGTCCTCCACACGCTATAACGCGGCCTTCATAGTAGGCACTGTTGTCATGAGACAAGATCAGGTCTAAGCGGGTCTATACCAGAGCGCAGAAAAAACAACAATGACTTCCATGCGATGCCTTGCACACAAAAACAGAGTCTAGTACCGTTCCCCTCGAACTTTTATATTTCTTCCATCGCAATGCAACTGCCAGAGTACAGCAGACCTCGGCTAGGAACCACTATCATGCGGATACCAGCCCCAGAATCAGACGGACACAAATCGTGTCATTAGAAAAAAGTAAAGAAAAACGGCTCAAATATACATGTAGGAGAAGTAAATCTTTAAAGTCGTTGCCAAAACATTAGGTATCATGGGTTATGGTTATGGTTGTAGTTATCGTTGGGTCTCGCATCATGGTGTTATTGCTGAGGTTGCTGCTGAGCTGGTGGCTGTTGTTGTTGCTCAGCCGGCGGCTGCTGCTGCTGTCCCTCTTGCTGCAAGGGTGCTTGTTGTCCTTCTTGCTGCTGTTGCTCGCCCATATGACGCTCGCTCTCTGGCTTCCATGTTCCTGATGAGGGTTAGTTTCAATCGATTCCTGACTTAAACTTCAAATAGTGCTTACCTTCAAAGTCATGTTTGACGAAAGCCATGGGGTCGTCAGGCTCCTTTGAGCCCATCTGTCCCACTCCAGGTGAGAAGCTTGTGATGGGCAACACAACCACATCACCCACTCGCTTACTTGTCTCCATGCCAGTAAAGTTCTTGTAATCAATCGATCCCTTGCTTTGCGACATATCGAAGAATCGCGCGTCATTGAAGTAGTCAATTATGGCATCTGTCCATACAGCCGGGCCTGTGAACTCAACAACGTTACGGTCAAGGAACTTATCCAAACTGCCCTTGCGCTTTTCGTCCAATGTCTTTTGAGTGATTCGGGTAATGATGTCGCGGAGCACTGGGTGTCCAGGCTTGGCCTGAATCGTCCATTGGCAGAACTGGATACGGCGACTGTACCACTGAGCCCAATCAGGACGATCAGGGTCTGCCTCGATACCAATGACCAAGCCGATAGTGTCGCGAGCGATCTGGTCGGGCAACCACCTGACAGAGCTCTGAATAGCATAGGTATCAATGTCAGAGTAGATGCCACCGCGCGCGAACAGAATAAGATAGCGGAAGAAGTCAGCCTTCAGGACGGGCATGGGGAGGCTTCGGTAGGCCTCGACGACCTCAGGAACGGTAGCGTAAAGTAGGCGAATCAGATTGATAGCAACGTCGTCAGTGACGACTTCGTGGACGAAATTGGGGTGCTCTTCTCTCCAGGAAGCATGGTGGTCCTTGAATTGGAAATCGCCCTGATCGGGGCTCTGCTTCCAGGTCTGCCAGATGTAGGCGGGAAACTTGGAGGTAACGTCGTAAGGATAAGCGTATTCGAGCTTCTCATAGGTCGTCATTCCCGACATGTCGATGCGAGGCCGCGTGCGACGCTCCTTGACCTCCATCTCCTTTTGTTCTTCGGGCGGTGGTGACACGGCTTCGTTCGAGGCAGGGGCGTCATTCTTGGTTGTATCGGTGGTAGCGGCAGCATTCTGAGCAGCTGGAACGACGGGTGTCGAAGAGTGAGACCGTGTCATAAGGAAGAATACGGTGAGTATAAAAACCGCTGCCACGATGGCGCGGCGAGAGTTGAGCATGGCGACGGCTGCTCTTGGAATTCGACTGTGGTCTTGCCAGGTATGTACGAAGTCGCTGTCTTTTTTGGAAATTCGTTGATAAGGAGCGAAGTGTCCAGGATAAGGGACAGGGGTAGGAAGCGAAAGTCGTGAAACGAAAGGAGTAAGCTATAGCAGCATAGAGAAAGTGAAAGTGGCCAGACAAGAACTGGAGTGAAGAAGAGAAGAAGTAAATGGCAACAGCCAAATAGTCTATGCGACAGAGTTGCAAAGAAGCAGAAAAAGATGTGCTCGAGAATTTCCCTGCTGTCAAATTGAGGCGGGCGAGGGATGAATTAGAATCCCCAATGCGCAGGGGTACCGTAGTTGGAGACGGTGGAGCTGGAGCGCAGGGCAGCAATCAGGAACTTGGGAGTTAGTGCACTCTTTGCTGTAGAATAGTGCACGTTGCAGCGAATAGATTTTAAGTTAAGGACTGTAGATGGACCCTGGACAAAATGAGGTCGCGGCGCAATCCAATTATTTTTGGGTATGCTACTGTAGCTGCGCAGCAAGCTCACCAACGGCGCTGTCGCAAAGCGGAGCTGCCGAGATGTTGGATATCGATTCAGCCAATAAGCGAAAAGGTCCAAGATGACAGACCGTTATCTTGGTACTTCAGGTCAGGTACAGTAGGTGCCCGCTGCAGTTTACTATCCGTAGGTAGTTTAGGCTCGTGGTGTAGTATTCGAATGTGGTAGGTGAGTACTGTTCAGTAGTAGTTAGGGTGATGATGTTGAAGATAAAGAGGCAGAGAAGATATCCGTACCCAGGTAATTTATCTGAGAAATGGGTCTGGTCTCGCCTCCACGCACTCAATTACGTGGAACGTGGAGAGACCCTGACTGGACAATCGCTGACCTGAGGAAAGCACGGAGAATGGTCGGATACACGGCCAGTACTGTATCATGGGGAAGGACTGGACGACAAACCTGCAGATTCGAGAAGGTAACTAACAATGAAAGTAACAGGAATGCCCCGCTCTCTTGCGCGCAATTGCCAAGTATACTCGATGTCGAACTACCCCTGAAACGAGATGATACTTTCATCTCACCATTGAGTTCCCGCGATCTGTAAAGGAGTCAGCAAGTGGAAAGAGCCGCTCCTTTTCTTAGAACGCATGGACGCTGTAACGTACAAGCCGCAGTTTTAGTGCGCGGTAGGGAGTCGGATCTTGAACGCCTCTAAACTAATACGGACTTTTTAGCCTTTAACGGGTATGACAGCACCTAGGTAATTAAGAAGATGAAATCGCCAAGGAAAATAGAAGGGAGACCAAATTACTGAGCTTCGACCAATTCGTCTGTCCACCAAGCTAAACTTCAGGATGAATTGGCATGACAGTGTGCCGCCAACTCATTTGACTCGAGTCAAGTTACGGTACATCTCGATCAAAATATACTCACTGACGCACAGAGAAACCAAAATGGTGTGATAGCCTTACCTGCTACTCAGAGCTAGACTATCCAAATTTACACTTCAAGCCCAGCAGGGTGCGCAAGCTGCTCTCCCCTCGACGTACATCCCTCCTGGATCACAATTCGTCTCACCTGGCTGATCTCGAAATATCTGGTCGACCAGTCAGGAAATAAAGTGGTAGAACAAGCATTCGAACAAGCCTTTTCTAGCGTTGCGTCGAAGAACCCGAAACAGGCGCTGAGCAGGGGTTTCGAGACCAAACATTGGCGGATCTTCTCTGTTACAGCATCTCTCGAAACGTGCCTGTTGCAAATAATGGATACCAGCTTGCGTGTCGGCGATCAAAGGAGTGCACGATCATCTGTAAAGAGCGGAGCACTTTGTAAGGGGGTCCTGGCACCCCTGAGGTTGTCGCCATGAGAGGAAAAGGGAAGTTTTTGGCTTCTGACATGACATGGGCGTACTGGTGGCAGTTCTCGAACTTGTGTAGCAGCGGATATGGCAGCGACTCGCGATTTGGTTTGTGTTTCGCAGGAATACCCAAGCAAACAATCTACAGTCCTCGCCTCTCGGTCTCAAGTGCCGAGTTGTTTGGTTCCATTGCTGACGGATATCGGCACTTAGCAATTTCGATATGGGTGTGTTGCGTGTTATTGACTATTATTGCTAGGATGTTAAAGAGACGTCATCCAAAATCTGTGTTGTGAGGTCGTAGTTCATGTGAAAGTATAAGAGTACAGAATAAGTCATGTCTAAGTGAACTGGTTGGCGCTGTCGAGTCATTGCCAAGTCTTGTTGTTATCAAAAGGGAATGAATTCTTCATCTGGAGCATTTGTGACAAGTCTTTTGACAACCCGATTGAATGGTTCAGAAGTGCTGTTGGTTTTGCTGCTGCATCATGGACTGCTGACATATCAACTTACAGTAGTATCCCAACGGCAATTGATGAGAAATCTCACTGGTCAATTCGGAACTGCCCATCTCACTTAATTCCATGCCCTGTCGAATGCTGCAAATCCTTCAGAAGCAGCTGTCAGCAAGAATCCATGGTGATTTCGAAAGACTAACATTTGCTGACGAAGCACAGGAGTGATTGATGCTTTTCAGCAGATTACTGCATACGGAGATAAGAATCAATCATGCACAGAAGCAATCCGAACAAAGCTTCCTCAGTCAGCTTGAGAGTATTTGAGGTTGTAGTCAAGATTTAAGCACCACGCTCACATACAGCTCTACGAAGCTAAAGGTTCCGAGGAATTCGGAATTCAGAACCGCGAACCGAGAGGGCATACGCTAATGTCACTCGCTCTAACTGTTGGTATTGTGGCATTACATAGGGCGCGCGCGCGGGTCGGACTACTTTCTTTCGCTACCTTAGTCACCTTTCGCTTATAATCTATTGTGTTGCTCGAGCGCCATATCTCCTGGAAAGTCCGCGGATTCTTATCTAATCGAACCGAACGCTATTTTCGATGTCTGTACCTTGTTGAATGGATGCATAGCTGTCAAGCCTGATGGAGGGGAAGCCCTTTTCTTGGCACACACCAAAGTAATCATGATGAGCCCAACCAGCCATGACAACTCGGCCCCCGCATCTTGTGCAGTGCCGAAGGAAGCTGTTGTAGCACTCGAGAAGCTCTGATGTGCATAATGTAAACAACATGGGCAAGAATGTAAACAACGAGTTGATTTTGTGTATCATGAGTGTAGATCATCTCATCTCACACGAGTTGGAGGCTGTCTGTAGTCTGTAGTCTGCAGTTTGGAACAGCTCATGATGACGGGACTGGGGCATCTGCATCATGTCCATTCTTAATTCCACTTCGGGTAGTAAAACGCGATTAAATTAACGTTGGCCCACGATTCAATTTGTCAGCCCCGTTCTACCTCCGATACTACGGATGCGGACTTGTCAACAGCCACAGCAGCAATAACTTCCAAGGAATAGACATTTGGAAATCAATGTTGATTGGCAACATGAAGGTGAGCCATTTCAGAGCTGTAGAATGTTTTAATAATGCCCTCTGAAGCTGAAGCTAAGAAGCTCAAGCTTGCCACACCTCCGGGCTCTCGGGCTGCTGTAGATTGTCCGAGGCTGCCGATAGTACGGATACAGCGCTGTAGTGGAAAAGCCCCGCTCGTTGGCGGACTTAAGCCCTGTAAAGTCCCAGCGAATACATAATCAAAGACATGGAACCTGCCTTGGACTGCCACCATTTGTAAGGGACTTGACATTAGGAATTTCCGATCAGGTATGGAATATGAAATGTTTCCGATTATAGATTGACTCGTGATATCAAGATTTGGAAAGTACATGTACAGTGAAGTACTGTAGGAAAGAGTAACGGTTAGTGCACTAACTGTAAATCGAGTAATCGTCCGCTCGGTCGGGTCTTGTCATTAACAAGAATCCCCACTCGGATCGGCGATTACCCACCTTCTCATGTCCTTTGTCCGGGGGGCGCGCCCTCTAAAGCCGCGGATATAATCAAAGAATTGATCTGTAATTGGGTTCTTGGCAGAGGTCGGGTCGAGTCAGCCACACTTGCTCCAGAGTACTGTACAGTGACTTGGCTGGCTGTCCCGTATAGTGCAGTGCAGTGCTGGACTGTACAATCTCCAGGGTCTAAAGCCGTGCCACGGCTTCGGGAGATTTGCAAGCATGACAAGACTGCCCACGCCCTTGTTGGATTGTAGCTGTACCTGACTGAGATGGATGTAATTGTATCCATCTGGCGCGCGCCTTATACACCCCAGCTGTACTGTACTTGGATCTCGTTACCCGACTCAGTTGATTTAAATACCTTACCCTCCATCCTACCTTGTCCCAGTCCTCTCTCCCAATTTGTCTCTTCGTCTTTTTATCGCCTCTTTACTTTAGCTACAGGAAACCATCAATATTCGACAGAAAAAGAAAGTTGACGAGTTATTAATATCATTAATAAACTTTTGCCTTCGGTGTTCGGGAACTACGACGACACGACACGACCGGACTGGACTCCATCACAAACCGCTTACACAAGCCAAGCAAAGAGGAGCCGACGGGGGCACCATTTATTAGTCGCCGCCTCCCGCCATCAATCCGTTCAATAAATAAATAGCCACGACCACTTGATTGATTACCTCTTCAATTTGACCTGAGACTCATATATACTCAAATTGATCGACCAGAATATTCAGATGATATCATAAATCACCAATACTCTCAACTTACGAATAGCGATACAAGACAGCCCGAGTGCGTCTCAGTCAACAAATACTCAAATCAAATACACTACATATAAATAAATACATCGAAAATGGCCACCGAAACCGATACTCTATCCTTCTCACTACCGACGAGCACCGCGCCCACCGACCTCTCTGAGTCGACATGCATGCCTCACTCTACGCCCTTCCTCCAACAACCCTCACCCTCGGCATATCCACAGAACATACCCGCCGAGTGGGATACCAGAATACCACCATTACAAACACCAGCGACACACGCCCAACAATTCTGCGGCGAGAACTCAGGAAATGGAAACGGCTGTTTCAATGATGGAGGTCTTTTATACAAGGTTCAGGCTGAGCGCGAGTGTCGAGAGGGACCTGGCAAGTAAGTATAGTATTTGCCAATTACACCAATTGCTGGTAGATGGTGAGTTGCTGACTATGATTTGGTTGCTTTTAGAACCGTCGAAGAGGCTTGCCAACGCTCTCTCAACCACTTTCCCTGCCCAGGACTCGCCTTTCCGATGCCGGCTCTTGATTTCGACTTTCGAATTGCTGTCCGGTTAAACCAGGAGGCTGTCCGTGTTGATTCAGGCAACACCAAGGAAATCACTACCGTTGCAGCCGGAGTTTGGTCCGGATCATTTGGCCACGGCCGCGTCATTGTACGTACTCATTTTCCTTAAACCCCCCAAACTTGATGGATCCTGCGCTTTTTACCAATTCATGGCTGACTGAGGAGGATGTTGTGTGTGGCTTATAGGCAGGTGGTTATGATCTTGGTCAGGCACGAGGTTTTAGGCCCATGAGGCTCGTTGAGGGCGCTTTTGTCGTCCAAACAAGTGACGAACAACCCGCATTGTAAGTCTATCATCTTCATGAGCCATTGTGACAGGACGGGTATTGACTAGCTCGCCAGACTCGAAATGCGCACACGTGGTTCCCTCTCGGGGCCTGCGGATGTTCTCGACACTTTATTAAGCCCAAAGACACCAAAGGATATCGACCCACGTCGCTACGGCTTCCGCATGTTTGCGACTTTCAAGACTTCTGACAAGCGATACGCCGAGATTGTCAACTGTGGATTATGGGTGGCCAGTGGTGCCTGGCGTGGCGAACACTTGGTTATTGAGTAAGTCGTTGACTCACAGTTCACATGGACACCAACATAGCTAATCATGACACGCAGTGCCTACCGTGTTACATAAAATCTCCATACAGACAAAAGGACGAGACTCTCCGGGATGAATTATTTAGCATCGCATAGGGGATCATGACTGGATAGCGGATCCCCCGGCGCAGCACAGGGCACAGGAGTTGGGATTTTTTATCATCCGTGTCAAGTTTTGACCGGCACGTGGAAAGGAATGAATAGGACTAGGACTGGATGATGATGCATTGAGAGGCGTAGAAATTTTGTGTTTTGATCATCTCTTCTTCCACTCTGGGGTATGACGATGAACCAAATCCTCTGCCTATTTAAAATCATATATATTTAGCGTCAAGCTTCGCAAAACAATAATACCACACGATCACAAGAGCCCAGAATCTTGACCTTGTCCACTACCTAGCTTGAATGTATTAACTGGATCGAGAAATATAGATCGCTGGATTATCAAGCAGACTCCATCCATCTTCTCCTTGGCGGCTATTTTGGGTCAAATATTCGATGCATAATTCCAAACCAATCGCGCCAAACTCCTATCAGCCATTCGGACTTTGGCTATATGTCAGACGGCCTCTGATTTGATTGATTCATAATCACCGTCTCGAAAAGCTGACCCAGATCATCCGGATCGGCGGTTGTCCAAAAGGCCCTTCTTTAACTCCTTCGCCGACTCAGTTTCAAATCTCGATACTGTCAGATTTGACCACGTTCCAGTGGATCATGCTGCATTTCCGTGACTTCCGACTCGGATGCCGTGGAGTTTGTATCCTTTTCCCGTTCTAGATAAAGTGTCAGCAAGAGTATAATGCTAGTAAAGCAGGGATTTGCATATGCAAGGTAACTGACCTTGTAGATCGGATGCGACACGCTCATGATGTCGTGCACCTACATCCTTATCGCCGTACCTGCGGACCTACCTCACTTGAGCTTAATCCGTACCTCCAAGCACCCGAGTTTCCTCAAGCGAGTCTCGTCCTCCTCGTCCCCCTCAGCCACTACATCGTCCACCGTGCCAACGGTGCCTGTTTTGATCTCAACCTCACAGTCACCCTCCTGCTCAAACCACCCTGCAACTGCAAGGGTCTTCTCGATAGCCTTTCCAGTACCCATGACTGTTACAACAGCGCTCTCCACAGCTCCGCCGGCAGTCTTCTTAAGATTCTCCACGCGCGAGTGCAGAGGCGCGCCTCTGGGTGCCGCATCGGTAGTCTTTAGTGAGGCATCGAGTTGTTTACGGGCGCGCTTGACAGCGGCCATAAATGGTGTTTTTGAAGACACGTAGATGATGCGGGACTTGGACGATGCTGGAGGCTGGCGCCTGGTCAAGGGGCGCTTTTCGACACGGGAGCCTGCAGAACTGTTAGTTCTATTGCATGTCGCACGTCATGAGAATCTTACCTTCTGAGATGGATGGTAGCTTGTTTAGTGTGCCATACACCTTTCTTGGAGCTGTTGAAGACTCATTCGGAGACATCGTGTCGGTTTATTGTGAGATATCGTTGCCTGAAATGAGTAACAGGTAGCCCGGTGAATATTAAAAAGAGCTTAGGCAATCTCAAAGTCTGTAATTTGAGGACAGATATTTTTCAATAGTCCTGGAGGATTGAGGCTTTCGGTTTATAATGGAGAATGGGTTCAGTGGTATTAGCGTGTTTTGAGTAATAATTGATGTGATGGTTACAAGAAAGAAATCTCATGAAGGAGAAAGTTTCTTGAGATAGGCTCACCCCACTACCACAAGAGTCACTCTTCGTACCCAAGGAGCGCAGAGCCAAATTAATGGCTTTGACCTTCCAAAGTGCACTATATATGAGATTAGAATAAGTTAATTTTGATTTCATGAAAGAATTCATTCAACACTTCTGAGTTATGAATCTCAGATTCATCTCAAGATTCAAGGGAAGTTCTTGAACGCCACATGTGGCGCAGTCGCATGCACCCTTAATTCTCTAGCGCATCAACGGCCCGCTACAGTAAGACGTCACCTCCAGGCGCAAAGCTCACCTGTGCTGAATCCCTTTCGAGCTATTCCTCCAACTCCAACTCGTCCATACCTTCGACATCACTCCACCAAACAACAACAGCCTTGATGGCTGCCTACACCATTAACCGCGCAGTATTCAATAGCTAGGCGTCCGTTCACCATGTCCATTGCAATCTGGCCTCCCATCTCGCCCGAGGAGCTCAGGCTTAAAGCGTCCGAAACCCAGGTACATCGCAACCCGAGCAAAACCAAGGAATTAAAACACGGGATATCATGCTGATCTACTTTGATAAGGCGCGCGAGTTGGATTGGATCGTCAACGAAACGCTCGAGCTGTGTCGCGATCTCAAACATGGCCTTGAGGATTGTTATGCGCTCCTCGCGCCTATCGATCCGGGCAGCACTCTCGTCATGAGCACGCCGCGCAATGAAAAAGTCAAGGGGACACTCACGCGTGTCGGAACTCGCATCGTAAAAGGCGTAAGTCTGTCCATTGAGCTCATGCTCCTGTCCGCATGATGCGCCAGCCTCGTTCGGCATGCTAACGCCTTGTGATCGCAGAGTATCCATCTCCAGCTTCGAACGATACCCCCACAGACGCTCTCGCTATCGCATAACGATGCCATTCATATCCAGGGTCTTGATGCTCTGCACAATCATCTTAACCAATCCATTGACTTACTCGCCATAACCTTGTCCAAACCACAGGACGCTCGCTCTCTCTCCTCTACTCTGAGCATTCTCGCCGATTCCATCCACGAGTCTTCGGCTCTCCTCAAAGGCCCTCCCCTAACAGACTCCGATCCTGCTTGGCAGATGTGCTCATCTCCACCATACCACTTTACTCCGCCACTTGGACCAAATCTCAGCTTCTACCTTGGCCTGCAAGAAAGCTGTATAATCCTATGGCTACGTGCTCTCGAGCCCGTCCATGCCCATGTTCATTTTGGTACCAAACTTGGCCTAGCATTCGGTACTGTCCGCCGTTTGGAGCATGACGAGATGGACACTGTATTCCGCTACAACACACAGGGGTCTGATACTGGTAGCTCGAAGCGGGGCAGTGCCCGCCATACCCCGGAACCAGGATCATCGGCTGCTGGCGTGGATAGCAATGATATTCAGGAAGTCTATGTCCGGGAAAAGGTGCGCGTCGAGAGTGCAGATCCGAGTCTCATATCCATTCAGTCCAAGCTTAGTTACCTGAGTCACATGCTTGGCCAAGCACGAAGGAACATTGCTGAGGTCCTTAACGTGGACTCGTAGCAGTGAGGGGAAAGGCCATGTGAGCAGCTCTGCATGTAAATTGATTGGATACCCTGGCGTTGTTGTGAGAGCGACTATTACAGCTTATTGTTTCTTAACTTTGTTTATTTCGAAATTTCATGGGCGTTTTACGGGCAATGGCATTCGGATCATCAATCTTGGAAGTGATTCCTGTTTCTTGAATTGTAGAAATAGAGAATACGTTTGTACATGCATCCATAATCCACATTTCCTCGCTCCTCCGCTGAAACGCAACGAATTACCAATTTGACAGAAATGAACTATGCAGTAAACACGTAAAAGCACGACGTCTAATCTCGTGCAGGAGGTGCGTTCCAATATGTCAAATTCAGGTGGGTAAACAACGCTCCATTAGCCAGATATTTCCATCAAGACATTGCCGACATGACTGTTGAGCATTTATCGGACAGGAGACCAAGGCATAGGGACAAGAATCCTTGACTTCATGCTCTGAATAAGAGGCACGGTCTTGTGTACGGTGTCGCTCCAGCCCTCAACCTGCCAACTCTGCTCGCGGCGACCGCGGCGCTCCTCCAAGTTTGCAAATTGCCACAGGTGGTGGACAGTGTTAAGGTCACCAATTTGGACAAACCAAGCACCGACGCCTTCCATGACCTCACGGCGGGCCTTGAGGCCTCGTCGCCAGTGTGTCTCCCACTCGAGCAGGTTACCTGGGTGCAATGTGTAGGAGCGCAGTTCAAAGATGCCGCCCAGCGATCGTGGAGGTGTTGTTGGCCAGAAAGAGAACTCTTGCATAAGCGAAACGTTCTTGGAGTTGATTAGGCCCTTCAATTTGTTGTCGAACTCAGAAAACTCAGGGTGGTGGGTGATGTTGTGTCGAGATTGGTGGTAACCCTCGTACTTTTGGTATTCCCAAATGTGGACTGTTGCAATGGTCAGCAACAAAAAGGCTTGGTGAAATGAGCTTATACATACCGAAGGTATCGCAGTCGCCAACCTCTGTCCTCCAACTTCCGACCAAATTCACCTTGTTCTCTGGGGCATTCGCCATCTTGGGATACCACTTGCCGACAAGTTCGACATACTCGTCAACCTTGTCAGGCTTGACTTCGTGAAGAACAATCGAGTGGACGTACTTGCCACGGGCAAGGACCTGACTGAAGCTTGCTTCGAGTTGGGCGTCAAGCTCGCGACCCTCCTTGGTGCCGTAAATGAGGTTGGTCAAGGGACCTGCCTTGCGGGATGGCTCGGGCTCCTTGGCCTCTTCGGTTCGTCCTACAGGGTCATTCTGTGAGCCTTCGGCGGACTTTTCGAACGGAACGTTAGCTGGCTGCGAATGGGAGGATAACGCACTGGCTTCTCGCTTCTTCTGTGCTTCTACCAAGTGCTCGCGAAATTCCTTCTGCTTCTGACTGAACTTATCGACCTCTGCGTGTGTAGGGTTGACATCTCCAAGAGAAGGTGTGCGACCGTTGAGAACAGCAGTCGAGCTCAGAGCTCGCACACCTGCGCGCGGGGTGACGGCAGCGGCGCGTGCGAACTGACGACTGAGCATTTTCGGTGGTGGGAGATGGGTTGGAATTGAGGAATGAAGGTGTAAAGTCTCTTTATTCGAACGAGGCGCAATGCGTGTCTAATAAAGCTGACACGGGCGCGGGGAGAATGCGGGCGATCTTTCAGGGAGCAACAACGTCGGAGATCAACGTTTGGAGTCGTGTGAGAGACAGGGGAGATGCTGAAACAAGGAAATACACCGAGGATTTAGACGAGAAAGTATAGTAAAGCGGAAGCAGAAGGTCAGATGCGGCACAATTGGTGGCAATCAAAAGCTGGTGCTTGGTGCGGGCAGAGCACAGCAGAAGCGGGAAGGTAGGCGTTTAAGCGCAAAGGTGGTATCGAAAACAGTCTTGGGTCGAGATTGCCCTGGCAAAATGAGGAGGGCGAAGCAGAAGGACGATTGGGCAACCGAGAGTTGGAGGGACGGAACGGCTTTTCGGTTGCACGCCCAGGAATGTATAATTGACTTCACCCCGCACTTTTTAGGTGAGTTTTTCGGTCGTATTGTTTATGACGAGTACTGACTCTATGAGTACGACAATAACAAGGGCAAAATAGGCTGATTTTATGAGGAAAACAAGAGGGATAAGGCAAGAAGGTTCAACAGTACGTACACTACCTTCTTAAAGCTGGAGCTCAAGGAGCTATCTGATGATGTCACCCCAGATTAGGCATCACGTGTAAAAGCTTAGCGCGCCATAGAATGCGGGGTTCGGTTGGGCCTGCTGTTCCTCAGCTCTGGCAGGAGTACGTACCTTCTTACTCAGCCAACCTCAAAATTACTCGCCTTAAACTTTAGGCACACAGAAAACGATCCGGGCTCGGCTTCGGCAGAACCCGCTCGGAGCTTTGTTGGGTCTGTCGTTCGGAAAAAGGCTCGTTCTGTAGCAATCTCAATCTCAAAGCACCCGTTGCCGACGTCCAAGTCCATCAAACCGAACCTTCCTCCCGCGATACCCACGAAATCCGTCATCATGTCTTGGCTCGGTGTTCAACCCCTCAAGAAGTTCAACGCTCCCTTCTGTACGTTCAATTGCGACTCTTCCGTCTGCGCCATCGCGAATCTGTCCCGCTGACTCCTCCCACAGTGAAGCCTTACTGGCCTTTCTTCGCCGCCGGTACGTCTAATTGCGCAGCTCGACCGACGAATTCGCTCTCCCCTCGAGCCTTCCCCCACGTTCCCGATTTCGATTGATGCGTCGATGATATTTGGACAGCAGTTAACACAGGATGCAGGTGTTGTCATTGCCTACGGTGTCAACTCCGCTCAGAACGCCATGATGAACTGTACGATCCCTATCAAATGAGTACCCAGAACGACGATTGACCATATATAACAGCCGCCGAGTTCAAGAACGACCCCCGCAACCCCAACGCCAAGTCCGGTGGTCACTAAGATATTGGAAATGGAAAATGGGATTTCGTTCAAGCCAGCAAGCATAATCGATCCGCTCGACCGCGAGGCTAGGGTTCACGAGATGGAATTGTATCATAGAATCGCAAAAGGGGCTTAATTGACCTACACAACGATCTGTACAACTTGCCCATGGGTGCAGTTGACAACCACGAATGCGCTCAAAAATCCGGATATTCGAACGTGCTGGGAGCCAGGATTCAGTCTGGTTATGTGATATGTGAAAACCCTTGACTCACTCTGAAATCTGCCATCATGCTCCGTGGTTTATTTCTATTTTTGTGCAAGGAAGATCAATCAAGGCCCAATACTCACCGCGACGTACTGGCTGTTAAGCTCTTGTGGACGTAGCGGTCCATCATCATGGCCACATGATTTACTTTGTCCTGCTCCTCTGTGATTAATGTGATTTTCGTGCAGGGCTATTTCTTTCCATTATATAGATGAATTGGTTCGCTTTATATAACAAAGTTTAATCCGTCTTAACGTCATGCATGCAGTGACATCAGTGGGTATGAAATCGGGATTAAAAGCATGTCATAATATATCTTCATGAATAACTCAATCTATGGAACAAGTGAATATCATAAACAAGCCTTGACCATGCCTATTTAAAGTCGAAAGTTGATGCGGTGGGGATGAAGTGTAGTCGTGTTCAAGCAACGGCCCGACGCCCTTAGAATGATCTCTGTCCTGACAAATCATTGTTGACGCTTCACTCAAACTCACTCCACGTCGTCGACTCATACGGCCAACAACCATACAACAATACCGATATAAGTCCGCCTCACTTCGCTACATTCCGTCTTTTCCCTTATAGATGCGTCTTCTCATCGGCATCTTTTCTGCCACTAGACCAATTGCTATTCCGACTGCTGCCAGAAGAACCTCATCTTTTAGAATCCCTTCGTCTTCATACAGAGTTTGCTTATCTACAATGACTGCTGCGCCAGCATCAAAGCCTAACGGCAATGAAGGAAAGAAGGAGGTCAAGATTCTTATGCTTCACGGTAAGTTAAAGATGCATCTATGAGAGATGCAGCATTACATAGCCTTAATGCATGTCATTCGTCATTCTTCAGACTAGCTCATAAACATCTCAAAACTCACTCACTGACATTCACCAGGCTTTACACAATCAGGCGCTCTCTTCCGGGCCAAGACCCGCGCTCTAGAGAAGACCATCGTCAAGCTCCTTAACCCTATCTCACTTCTCCCCGTCTTTCTTTACGCTACGGGTCCCAGCCGGCTCAGCCCGGAAGACATCCCCGGCTATCAACCTCCTGAGGAGCCACAGCCCGAGGATTACCAGCCTGACACTTGGGCTTGGTGGCGCAAAGATGAAGCTACAGGCAACTACCGCCTGTTAGATGAGGGAATGGCTACCGTCGCACAGGCTATCCGAGACTCGGAGGGTATCGATGCGGTTTGCGGCTTTAGTCAAGGTGGTGCCATGGCTGCTCTTGTTGCCGCTGCGTTGGAGCCAGAGCGCGCTCTACCAGAAGGCAAGCAAGGAGACTGGGCGAGAGGCTTGAGGGAGGCAAACTCTGGAAACCCGCTCAAGTTCGCTGTGTGTTACTCGGGCTTCTTGGCGACTCCCGACTCACTGCAGTTCTGCTTTGAGCCCAAGATCAAGACTCCTACGCTTCACTTTCTGGGCAGTCTCGACACAGTGGTTGATGAAAACCGAAGTCGTGCACTGACAGATCGCTGTGAAGACCCTCTTGTACTTGTCCACCCCGGCGGTCATCACGTACCCGTCAACAAACAATGGGCAGCACCATTGGCGGGGTTCATCAAGCAGCATGGCCAAGATAAGGAGCCCAAGTCGGAGCTGTAAGGTTGGGCTGGTTGAATGATACACATAGATTACAACACACGAATAAAAAGATAGACTCAATAGACCGAATGCCATGTCACATATCCTCATCCTGAGGACTATCTAACCTGTATAATACAGAACACCCATACCGTCGTGATGATGAACCGCTCTATCCATTACTCCAAACCCTTATTTGGCAGGCTGAATCCGTGCCATCATCTCTTCCTTGGTGATAAGATGATCAATTCTCTCCAAGAGGCCCAGAAGGCTCTTCATGTTGTGACTCCACTCGTTGAGAACATCGTCAGCATCTCGAGGCTTAGCAAAGCTAACAATTCTTGCAGGTCGGTCAATCTTGGCATAAACGGTCTTGGAGGTTACAAGCTCGCTGATGTACTTCTCAGTCTCGTCCTCGGTAAGATCCAATAGTTGAGTAAGACGGCTCATTTGGATGCGAGTGTAGTACTTCGCGATGACTCGCACGTTGTGTTCGATCACTCGCTTTCGGAGATCTTGCCATCGCTGGTGTGCCTTGTCGTCCGAAGATTGACCAGCCTGCACATCAAAGACGTCGGTACTGCAGAGGTGAGGTCCAAATCTCTTAGAAATCTCTGGCCATCGCATCAACTCATGCACGGTAAAAAGTCGCAGAAGCTCGGCTTCCGCTGGGACTTCTGAGTTGCGACTGTCTTTGTGAATTCGGTGGAGGAGATCGTGCTGTTCGTTGTCATAGGGAGCCAGGATGACAAAGTAAATAATGCGTTGAAGGACCTGAGGTGGATGTTAGTAAACTTAATCGGCGCTTCAGAAGTGATTGACCTACGGGGCGAAGCTTAGCCGAATCCTCCTCAACGGCTTCTGTGTCCAACACCTGGCGGTAGTGCTTGCAGACTTCGAGGTACTTCTCCTCGTGCTTGGCAAGAATGATTTGCTGCTCATAGTATCGCAGCTTAAGATCGGTTGTGTCGTCCTCTTTCTCCTCGGGCACCTCCTCGCCTCGGGCCTTCTTCTTCTCTCGCTCCTTTTGCTCCTTCTCAAGCTGCTCAGCTGTCTTCTTGGGCTTGCGTGAGAGGTAGCGGGTGCTGATCTTGCGGCCGAGAATGGCAGCCTGTGTCCAATCCTCACTCTCAATGCATAGCTCAACCTGGGCCAGAATAAACTCGGTCTTTTCCCTTCGGTCCATTGATCCAAAAGTTTCAACTTGCAACTCGCAAAGAATCTCAGTAGCAGACTTGAGATCACCCTGCTTCTTCTTGATGTCGGAAAGGATCTTTGTAACACGAGCTCGCTCAACTTCGACAAAGATCTTGCCCTCTGTTACTGTTCGTAGGGTTTCGATGACGGAGAGCTTGGTCTGGAGGTCGGGGGTGTCGTCGAGGAAGCCCATGACAGTCTGAACCATCTTGGTGATGGCCTGCTTGAGCTGGCTGTGCTTCTTGGACATGACCAAGGTCTGATCGTTCAAAAGACTCCAGTCACCCGCATTTTTACATAGTGTGACGATTGCGATCAGTACTCGTGATGTCGACGCAAGATCGGAGGCCTAGTACTGGATTAGCGGAGAAGAGGGTCGAGAGCGCAAGGGCGTACTTGTCGGGTTTGCTTCTCGAGAGCAGCAAGCTTCTCAATGGCGCCTTGAAGGTTGTTTGACTAGAGATACTATCAGCCAAAGCTCAATTTTGCAATTCGGAGCTCAACCACCTACCGCAGCCAGCTTCTCAGCTTCGGGAAGCTGCTGGTCGACCTCCTTCGAGAAGTCCTTCTCGGGCTTCAAAACTCCGTCAGACATTATGGCTATTCTCGCGTTTTTATTCCCTCGAGATACGTGGTTTTTGGTAATATCTGGTGTTGAGGAAGTCGGGTTCGAGAATCGGTGGTATGTAGTGTTGATGCTATGGGGTGTGTTATTTAGTCCAAGCTGGTCGATTCAGTGACGAGGCTCACGCAAGAGGCTCCTGCCTGCCTTCCTTAGGTCCCCACCAAGGCCAGCATCGCTCAAGCTGGAATTTAGTGGGACCGGCTCCGAAACCTTCGTCATCCAACTTTGTGGTCACATGACCTTCGCTAACAGCTCCAATTGAACTACAATACAGGTACTCAACTATAATATTTGAATAACTTTTGGATGAAGAAATTTATCAAGTCTTAATGTCTCTCCGTGATTGTCTTGAATTACTACTTTGAGTGCGTAACGTTAGCAAATGTTGAAGGAATACATAATTTAACTTAGAAACGGGCTTGAGCATACAGGGTAGGTAAAACTCAAAATGCAACCATTAATTCACATTGGATAACTATATAGTTTGACAGCAAATTCGTTTATGATTAAATAGGTACGTATGTGATTTCAATTAGCTTTCTAGTTTCAAGGATACACTTGAAAATGTAAACAGTACCCAGATGGTTCCTTGAGTGTTGTTTCAATTACATAAATACTATATTCTTGCCAGTGCTTGAGTGTTTTCATCCAGTGACGGGTTTTCCTTGTGCTACTTTTAGCAAACTAACTAGCCATGAAATTTTGTGGTTCATGAATTGATTGACACCAATTGTAATTAACTAGTTTTTGAAATCTTTACGACTCTCATAGTTGTACCATGCTACATGGGGAGTGAACGAGTTTTGGTAGCTAAGATGCTTGAACACTTGTAGACATTGTTGAAATAGTAATAGCTAACCCAGAGGTTGCTTACATGTAATAAACTAGGCATGAGAGACTCATATCTACAACTCATATTGTATACTAGCACATCAGCACGTCCAGTCGATAAGTGGCGCTCTTTTGATTTGTCTGGGTTTATAGCAAAGATTGTCACTTGAGACCAGAGACGGGGATTTGCTCGACGTGATGGTACATGATCTGTTCCCAAGAGCTATGTATTGCTTTGATTGAGCGTCAGGTACAATCTGCTGAGACTTAAGTATGATACTTCAACCTAGGTGTTGAAATTTAGTCGGCAAACAGCCAGTTCATTATTCAACATGGTATATGCATGATGTGTTGACTGATTTACCAAGCCAGTTCTGTGTTTCGAGTAACTTAAAGTCTTAGCACCGGCTCATTGATAGTGAGACTGTTGCAAAGCAACGAGAACCCGTTCAAGTTACAATATAATCGAGACTGTCCCCGCAGTTTGAGCGAAGTAGACACAGAGACATAAGTATGATTAAGAATGTGTAGTGACCACTCGGCCTGAACAAAGATAGGAAACTTGTGCTCTCCGTCTTCATGGACCATAGGAGGCTGTCGTAAAAAGTATCGATTATCACCAATAAAGGTTAGTATACACGCTACTAAAATACTGCTGCATAGACTGTCATCAGCTGTTGTCTGATATAAGGATGGCCCTTCTCTTACCATGTTGATATTCAAACTCTATAGAAGCTTTTAAATGTCATAAGACATCGCTTCCTAATAGATCGGTTCAAGGTCTCAACCAGACCCAGGAAACTAAGCTCTATTATAAACAAGACGTACAGGTACTGTCATTGGGTGGAGATATAATGGAGCCCTATCTGGACGCTTTGCCTTAGGGCATCAAGTTTATTGAGTTCCAGTAGGACTGGTAAAGGTCGCTTGAAAATCTCATATTGAAGGGACACAAACATGCCCATCAAGCCTATTGTGCAAAGAACAATGAGATCGACATTGGCTTTTGAGTCTCACAATGAGATGCTCATTTTCACTCTGTAGGTCTCGGCAGGACAAGAGTCAAAATGCCCTAAACTTAGAAAGGATCTCATAATCCTTGGTGAAGAAGACAGTGGGGGAAAAGCATGTGTCAGAAGACTTAAGAGATGGAGAACTCGATATATCCCAGTAAATCAAACCAGTTTCTAGGAGAATGGGGACCTCACAACGATGCAAGGACACGCCTCTGCGAATAAAGGAAACTCCGTACAACTTGAAAGCGAGCCTTCAAAGGTGAAGTAGCTTTAAGCCCTACGTGAGTTTGTAATCAGCTCACGAAAGCCAGCACCTCCAAATTATCATGGAGCTTTCCCACCCGGTAGCAACATCTTTGTATGTTAATTTGCAACCCTGTATAATTTTGGTACCAGGCAAATTTCACAGACGCTCCCTAGCGGAGGCCTGTGTTACCGAATATTGCCATTGATGCATGGATATAGGGTAAAGTCAGTATTGCGCAATAACTACTGGTTTACGAAACAAAGGTCATGATGCCGACCAACTTTCGAAGTCACATTCACTGAATATGACAGTGAGAGGCTTCAGCCGGTAGTTCAGCGATCAACAATAAGGTCTAATGTAATCCTGAACTTGAGACACAAATTGATAACACGAATTGCAAATTGAAAGAGTAGAGGTATTGACGATGGAATGAGGTTGAAGTTATTATCGGACGAAGTTCGGCAGCCAAGCTGAAGACCAATTAAGCGACTGGCCCGTGCGTCAATCGTCACTTGGCCGTTGTTTATCAACTTTCGCGCTCCGCATCGACAGGTCGAATCAAAACAATCAAGCAGACACTTACGACAACGACGATACATAATAACTTTCTGTCGGAAACTACCACGCGACATCAAACTTGAAGGCAGGGGAACTGGGTTCCAAACAACAGCACATTAATTGGATCATTTGTCTCAAAGTGTACCTCGCGACAACAACACCAGAACCACCCCACGATCAATCATCATGGCTGCCGCCCACCTATCGACATACTCCGACTGTGTCTCCTCACTACGAACATCTCTCAAATTCCTTGAATCATCCGTTGAAACGCTCGACAATGGCGTGTCTGACTTCCCTCGTCTAGTCAACGTCCTAAAGACGGTCCGCGTAAGTTTCACCTACCTCATGTCTCGATCCTTCCGCTCACACAGCTCAGCACTACGAACTCATCCCCCAACCCACACTCACAGCAGCCGAAACATCCCTCCGCGACGAAATAGGTCCTTATATCGCTCTGCTACTCGCCCGCGCAGACTCCCAAATCGAGCGCCAGGAACGCCGCATCGAGACCCTCAAAGCCCGCGCGGAGCTGCAGCAGGGCCGTCTGCAGCGTCCAGACGACAACTACGACGAATATGGTAGCAAGTCTAAGAAGCAGAAAACCGGCAGTCGTAAGCTCACAACAGAGGAGAAGCTCCGCGCGCGGGCGGTTCGCCAGCGCAAGGAAGCTCTGCGGTACGGTGTGGAACGATTGGAGCTCGAGGTGCTACAGAAGGAGAGAGAGCTCAGGAAGAGGTTGGAAGGATGATGAACCATAAAGAACAACCGATATGGAAAGCAACCCCAACCAAGATTCATCTTGACAGAAGTTGGATTCATGCGGCTCAAAGATCTTCTTTGGTGGAGGCGACGCATCATATCCGAGACATAAAAGCCGCATCGCATTGATCGACGCGCAATCTAAATGCGATCGGCACCGGATATGTACCGGCTCCATTGACATTTGAAGATGTCGATCCCGATAGCGACAAGCTATGATCGGAGTTCGCAGACCGGAGCATTGTGCGCTGAGTTCGGGACGATAAAAGCAGAAGTCCAATGGATGGATCAATGTGCACAAGAGCTGTACCTGTCTAGTCTCAGATAGGCTAGTTGAGGATCTGTTGCAATACCCCATTTTTACTCCCACGAATCTGCCACGCGTTCCTGAGTAAAACTTAAACTCCTCAAGCGAAGGACCCAGTGGTCCCCGCCAGATGCAGATCCTAAATTTAGCCCAAGTCACAATTGATTAACACAGCAAGATTCAATTTGCATTCCAATAATCATCGTGTTTACTAGGTCAAAGAGAGTGCTTTGACACCCCCTCGTTATAGCTATAGCTCGCTTGGTACTCTTCATATCTGCACTTGGCCACCGGATCTGCGAACAAGGTAAAACCTCTTCCATACAGAGCGGAGCCTGCCTGCTGCTCTACAGATACCACTCTTTGTACTACCCGTAGCCTGTGTGGGCTCGCAACCGTACCAGCCCTTTGACTCGACGCTGCCAGCGGTCATGTCATTCCTTCGCCAAGACAAGAGGCGGTAGGTAAGCTTTGGACCAATTCACGTCTTGTGAATTCTTCGAGGATGATAGAGAAAACGATGAATAATAAGTGAAGACAGTAGAAAACAAGACATTCAAAATGAGAAAGAACTGCCTGTAGCAGGCGTCGTGGTCCGGTTTATAAGACAAGGAGGTTTTTCGTCCCAAATATACTCCATCCAACATATTTCCCATCCCAGTGCTGAAACCAAATCGCCGAGTCGTGACTCTAAAAACGTTAAAATGCGACAAACAATGAACGAGCAGCCCGTACGTGGGTCTGACGGTGTTCGACGGACGTAATCTCGCGTCTCATCAAACGGGTATCCCAGGGAATCCATGCATGGATCGTTGCTCATAACAGGATGAGGTAATTGCTGGGCGCAATACCCGTCTCGCCGCTTTCTTTGCGTGCCTGCCACCATCTTCCGCTGACATCCGACACCTCCAGAATTTCGTGTTTGGAGAATGAAATCTCGTTGGCATCGTCAGGGTTGGCCTCGTAACTGTAGATAGCCTTGGCCCGGTAAGGATATTCGGTAGGTGGCACGACCGCGGTGTCGTTGCCTGGGGAGTGACCTGGCTTAGATTGCGGTGGTTGTTGTTGCATAACAGAGTTGGTGTAGCTTTGAGGAACGGCAGAGCCACGTGCTCCAGAGATACCGCCAACGGGCGAGGGGTTCTCAAAACCGTTGAGCTGGGCGGAAGTGTACATTTGGGGAGGTTGGACAGAGTTGGAAGTCTCGGGGCGACCGCCATAAGCGTTCATCGTAGATCGGTGAATGGTGGTGGATTCTTTGGCGAGGGCGAATGAGTCAAGGAAAGCTCTGGGAGTTGAAGAAGGGCTGGAACCGAAGTAGAAAGTCCATTGGACCTGCAGGCTGTTAGTCGGGCACTTATCCAAGCTCAAGCGCAACTTACTATAACGACAGCGAGCAAAATGAAGCCAGCAGCGGCAGCCTCGCGTGCACCGCGGTTCGAATAAACCAATGAATTAACACCAGACGAGACCAAGACAATTCCTGCAGAGAGATAACCGGTGACAGCAACGTGATATGTATGGACAACATCACTTGCGATTACAACAAAGACGCCGACAATCAAGCAGAGGCTGTACATACAGCTCCACCAGGCCAACGTTGGGAAAGGGTCCTCCTTGGCAAGCGTAGAATTGTTGTTTTGCTCTATCCTGCCAAAGATACAGGCAATAAAGGTCATGAACCAGGCAAGCTAGAGAGAGAGAGATTAGTACACAAGTCGTGACGAGGCACCAGGAAGAGACGCACCGAGGCGATAGATAGAGTGGCTAGAGCAAAGGGGTCGCCAAGAATATTGCTCATTTGGATGCCCTTGCGCTGGCCGTACATTCTTGAGTTGTCCATCTTCTGAAGCGAGGGAGAGTCGAGGGAGTACGATTGCATAAGAATGATACCAGCCCGAATGGCGATGAAGGCTGAGTGTGAGAGAGGAGAAGGCGCTTCTCTTTCGTTGGAGCGATCGATTGACAATCAGGTATGGCGAAGATTCGATTGCTACCGGAGCATTCGGCGGAAGAAATGCGATGTGATGGAAAAAGGAAGAGGCTGTGTTCGAGGCGAGCCGTTTCGGTGCGTTGCGGTGCAAAGCCAAGCGAATCAGTGTCGATCGTCTGTATGAATTCGGTAGGCGACGGTCGCAGAAAGTCGAGTAGAGCCGATGGATCAGAAATAATGTGTAATAATAGAATCAAGTTAAGGAAGAGAAAAAAGAGTGGAATGACCCAAGCCCGCGCGGATGAGATAAAAGAGGATTATCTTAAGGTAAGCGGTTCGGTTCAGTGGGAAGGAAGAAAAGAAGGAGAGGGTGGATGGAAATGACTGAATTGAACTGAACTGAATGGAACGGTTTGAAATGGGAAGAGAATGGACAGATTGGATGGGCGAAATGCAATGGCTGCGGGTGAGAAGGGGGAAAAACGCGGAGACAAGGGGCAACCCAGTCCAGTCCAGTCCCAGTCTAGGCTCTAGCCCAGTGAAAGACCAGGGCAGGGGGTCTTGTCTACCAACGGGCACAGAAGCTGCAAGGTGCTTGATACAGATACAGTATTGCAGCGTTGATGTGATGCAAGACTATTGAATGAGTTGTGAGGTTGAGAATGCTTGAGAAACAAGCGGTAATGATGATAATAACAAGCTGTGCAACTCGCGAGAAATGCGCGCGGTTGGTAATAAAAACAATACAACGCACTGCAGCACAGCCCGCCAGCACAGCGCAACCAGTGAGTGGCTGTCGGGTTCAGTTCTCAGGGCTGAACAAAAGCCACCGCAGTCTTGTAGCGAATAGGAATAGGACCAGATCCTTTCTGGTAACCAGACCAGACCAGTAAAAATGTTACTGTAAGAAAAAGGTAAGGTACCTAAGGTAAGGTGGTAACGGAGTTTATGTGACGCGGTCACAAGCAAAGACGGGATGGACACGGAATCAGGGGAATTGAAGCACAGCCAAGACCTGATCCAGCAGCTAGGGTCTGTTCGTATTTGGTGATTGTGCAACAGGAAGAAACAAATATATCAATCAATGATACAGTGCAAGTTGAGAAAAGAATGGTTGGTGTTGGGAAAAGAAGTAAACAGCCGTGATAGAAGATGTGAGGAGTCAGTCGAGACTGCAGGAACTGAACTGAACTGACTGTTCGACCGATGGACGGTAACGGTAACTCAGGCTCAGGGCAGTCAGTCCAGGAACAAGCTGGAGCTATGGGTCGGGAAATGAAAGGCGGCTACTGGCCCAGAATGCTCTGAGCAAATCAAATGACGCCCGACGACCCCTGTTTCTGTAAATTGTGGCGCTTCGTCTGTTCTTTGGCGACTATCGATAAAATAGATTGGATTGAATTCAAAATAGGCTTGAAGGGGGTCCTGTCGTGACCGTGACAGGGTGGATGTTGCGGATGTCTTTAAGAAGCCGAGTCCGGAATTGGATAATAGTATTTGATGCTTTGCAGTTGTTTCGTTTCGATCGTGATTTATTGGTATTGAGTGTTGGTAAATAAAAGTCATTCGTAGCAGTGCTTTCTCAAGAGTAGAGTGTAAGATGGTAGACTAAATGGGAACAGCTGGAGCTGTCTTGATGGATGGATGCCCTTCAACTTATCTACATGTATCCAGACATTCACAGGAATGAATAAAGCAGTGCAAGATACTGTCTTGGACGCCCAGCCTTGGCCCAGTGACACCCTCCCGACCTGCATCTCCAACTTTAAAAGAGAGAGGCGCCTTTGCCAGGAATTTTCCCTGACTCGCGATAGGATAACCAGATATTCAACTGCAAGATCAAATCCATTTAACGTTGGCGGATACCGGATGGATTCTCTTTAACCCCGTGCTGTTTGAAGTTTGACCAGGGTGAAACAAAGGTCATCTATTGGCTGGCTGCATGGGCAAAAGAGGTGGTCTTGACTCCATCGCGGGAGTTTCATCGCTGCAATCCTGGCCGCCCAAGCACAGGGCCACAGCTCCCCAATATTTTCCTTGACATACCGTATTAACATACCAGACTCTTGCTCGCGTGCGCCTCTTGGAAAGATGTCAGACATTTTTCTTGACTACTGAGTGGCTGGTGTTTAACACAAACGAGGCGCTACTTCAAGACATGAACTGCCGCCTTCTCACTCTTTCTTGACGACCCTTCAGAGAGCAACATGGATATCCCCATCCATTGTATATATGAGCGTTTTATTCTCAAAAGATCCGGCTTAGCTTATCGGTCCACGATTGCCTGCATAAGATCCCAGTGACGGCAGCTGATCGTTCACAACGGTTCCGTCAGATCGGCACAGCTTAATTCGGCCATGGATCCATGCGACAACTAGTCTACAGAGTGCATATTGTACGCATCTTATGGCAGCAATGAGTAATCGCCTACTCTCTGTCACGTTGGCCAAGTCTTCTATGAGGTTATCATGATTTAGTTCTTCGTTGTGGCTTGGCTGCCAATGGATCTCAAACCGCAACTCTTTCATCCGTAGCAGTTGGTGTAGTACGCTACAAGTCTTGAACCCGACTTGTGACCGGCTGCCTCTTTACCCGCTTGGCTCTCACAGCCCTAGAAACACATTTTCATCCCATGTTGTGCACACAGTCTGTGCTTCTGCCTGAGCCTGTAACTATCGTGGAAAGGCAGAGGTCAATGTCACTACAGGGCTTTTCTTTGAAACTGCCTCTGCCCCTGTCCTCCCAGCGGGTCCTTACCCCTGGAGCCGTCAAAACTCAACTACGAATCGCACAGCCATTTTAGCTCGATCTTTACGATGACCAAGGTACGTATTACTGATGACCTCGGTCAATTTGAATCGACGCGTGGCTTGTCTTTGTTCTCAGAGATCGACTAGGTTGATCGTTATGGCTTTGAAATTGACACTGACAGCGCAGCATTGCTTGTGGAGAATGCTCCATTCACTGAAAAAGCTTGGGCTGAGGCCTTGTTCAAACGGTCGTTGGTGCGTCGCTGATCATTTGAGTTCCTCGCCCAGTGTGGCTGTTGCAGATGGAGGCTCGTAGTGAAGCAAGTGATGTTTTGTACCTTTTAAGAAACAGGAACATGCAGGGCGAACTGCAGATATTCTGCAGCATGTTTGTAGTTCGTCTTTCATCATGTGAGTTTCCAAGACGATGGCCCTCATGACATGACGTGAAACTGGACTATGCAGTTAGCGTCAGGTGTGAGTCAACAGCGGCGACTAAGAGTTTACTTGATATGGACACACAGGCTATGTATGGTGATCTTGATTACACCATGGGGAGGATTGATAAGTCTCTATGCATACTATCCAGATTGAGAACCGCAAAGCAGGTCATAGCTTGAACAGTGTGTTCTGCGTAGAAGTTTATAAACACTTCTGATACAGCTTTACTCCGTTTTAGGATTTTGATATAGCTAGAACACTCAGCAATGAGATAGTCTTATTGAAAGATTTCTCTATAAATCGATCTATAGCGTATTGATATGATTACGAAGACATCGTAAAGTTAAGGTACTTATATATAGTTTGTCCTCCTAGTGACCAGATCTATCTCCAACTGCCGGTATACTTAACACTAAGTTGATAACCAAGTCATGTGTATTACTAATATTTAAGTGAAAGTAGAAATGATTATTTCATTTTCCATCCACTTTGAATTCAGGTTGTATCTGAAGCCCCTATGATTCAGGTTTCTTCACTGACGCAACCGAGACGCCGTTGAAACATGGATCAGATGATATCCGGGGCAACGAAGAGCTTGATAACATCATCTTGACAAGATCTGAAATCACAAGAGATGTATGCAAGATAAAGTGATAAAGACTTGTTTCTGCCCGGGTTTCAAAACACAGGTGTGACTCGTTTTCTGGTGGAGGAAACGCATGCTGGATGAGGTTACGAGGTAGGGTGAAACCAAGTCGGCATCTCATGTTCCGAAACCAACCTCATACATCTGCCATTGTGAGCTTTATGACGTTTGAGTTTCTCAGCATAAGTGTTATCACATGTCCCGCGGATATGGCCTGCCGATGCTTGTAGTAGATCAAAGCACGTCCTCCCATCTGTTGAATTTGATCTGTTTTGTACAACTAATTGAAATGAATTGAAGATGATCTTGCCAAGCTACATACTATAAGAAAGGGAAAGTAACAAAGAAAAGGAAAGGAAGGGAAAGGAAAGAAAGTCGGAGAAGGTTTGTTAAGAAACAAAGAAACCACCACAAGGATCACTTCTCAAAAGATGAAAGATTGTACTCCCACCTAACTATATGTAAAATTAAACAATATAACTCCCAAAAGTTGCCTTGCAAGAAAGGCAGTTTAGACTAACTGAGCCATGCAAGAATAATTGCATAAATTATTGTAGTGCCTATGTGAGCATTCTCGACTTGGTAATCGAGGAGAGGAAAGGTCTGAGCGAGAAACAACAAGCACAAGCCATAGCGGAGAAACACGATGATTACTCATTGCAATTTCCTGAATTATGGGGTGGTTGAGGAGAAGTAAAGAAACAGGTTGAAAGATAACCATCTAGTCTGGGTTAATCTTGTACCCGTTGCCCAGCTGAGGATAATGAGCTTATCACTGCCCAGAAAATGATAGACCTAGACACCCACGAGCAATTCGGGACTGCATTCAAAGTCCTTTATGCTGATATATGTTCCGGAAAATATAGTTCTTTATATAATTCGCTATAAAAAAAAGTACTGGACTGTCTTGGGATAGGCGACCTCTGCCAAGCAACGTCGATTCTAGGGTATCTTCAAATATGTCTTCATAACTCGTCTTCAGCCTCTTGCTCCCGCTCTGCTCTCCTCACCTGGCGCTCGACAACCTCTACGCGGGACTCTATATCCGCCATCGCTCTCGAATTGTTGAGGACTCCTGTCTCGTACCATGCTCGCACGGCCGTTTCACTTCGCTGTCGAAGGTCTGCTATCTCGGCAGCTTGTGCAACCTGCGTCGCCTCGATGGCCTTCATTCGGTCCTGTAGAGCTACAAGAGCTGCACTCTCTGCTACATCCGGGATCGGACTGTCCTTGATAGCGGTAAGAGATGACAGGATGGCGGGGAAGGCTGAAGCCGAGGCTAGAACAATGGATTGGACGGCATCGATGTCGAGTTGCGACGGAGGTTCTGATGGGTCGGGCGCATGAAAGAAATCAGGATGGGCGCGGTCTGTCAAAGACAAGTCAGCATAGATTCAGGTGATAAGCTTTAATACAACATACATATCTTCATGAGCTCATGATAAACGCGGAAACTGTCCAAGAGCTTGGAGAAGCGCCGCTCCAGTTGGCCGATTTGATCGGTCGCTGATCGATCCTGGGCCAGTGCCGGTGTTTGGGGCTGGCCATAGAGGAGGTGCTCGACACGAAGGAGTCGCGACTCCAACAAATCGAGTGTAGAGAGAGTTGTATCGTCCATAGTGGTGGCCATCGTGACAGCGAGCGCGCGGCACAAGCGCGGGACCTCAAGGTAAGGTACGGTAAGTAAGGTATTGGTTTGAATGAAAGAGTGGATGCGGTCAAGGGCGAAAGTGGGGGGTCAGGAGGATACAGTACAGTACATCTCCTGAGCCCCCAGCTGTACACATCCCGCACCTCCAATTGCCTACCCAACTAATCAGAAGCCTAATAGATGAAAACATATACTAAATTTGCTAAGATTTTGCCAAGAAACCGAAGTATTTATGATTACATGACGATGGAGGTGCGGGATGTGCACAACAGGGGGCTCAAGGAGATATCATGAACTTGTGAGACCTGCAGAATCATGATTATATCTGCTGGGAAGTATGGTACATGTTTTGGCATTGTCGGTTCAAAGAGAATCGACGAGGTGCAACGGTAAAATAGAATCTGATTGCCAGTATTTGGAATGTGCTTTTCACGAACGTTTCTGTGAAACGCTGCCCATCATGAGGACGTTCTGACGAACATCCAATGTTGTCTGGCTGTCCAACCCCCTGGAAAGCCCTGAAGCTATTCCCCAGATCAGGATCATGGCTTGTCTAGAAACCTTCCTGATTGGTTATCTCATCTCCTTGGCGCACGACTATTGGCTACACGAGTTCGGCATTACGCTCCAACAGCTCCCCATAGTTTTATTTCCAAGGATCGTGGCAGGAGTCTGTGTCAGGAATTCGTACTAAACCATCTCCTGACTGTTTCTTCCTCCTCCTGCATCTCTATCAACCACAACAGCCTCGTTGGCGCTTCGCTCGTGACCTGGGCTGTCGTGATCGGAGTGTTCAACCGTTTGTCTGTTTTCCAGGGGCCTTTGTGCCGTGGGACGGTGCAAGTGCAAGCGCAAGCACGCACTCACTGATCGGATTGACTGACGCAATACGGTCTAGGCCTGCCGGCCTACCAACTTTCCGCCTTTCCGCCTCGTGCCTAGTCAGCAACTTATCGGACTTGAATCCCGAGGAACGCAGCGATAACGAACTTGCATATACCTGCATTCCGACTTGCGACATCAACACTATCAGTACTTTATCTACCTACAAAGCAACCTTCGAAACCCATACAGTACACTATATTCCTTGCGATCGCGCCGAACAATCGACGACCCTACATCTTTTCGCCGTTAATGACGAACTACTCTACAATATCTGATGGAAACGCTTCTGCATCAGGAAGTGCCGACGACATGTCAAGGTGAGGAGACCCGCCGACACCGGCTATGATTATCATCGTTGCTCACAACAGACTTCCCAGACCTCGACGTCGCGGTCATAAGGATGGCGGCCATGGCGGCCAAGCCACCACGATCAGCAGTGTCGTAAATCTGCTAAACACAAGTATGTTAGACGTCCATTGACCGACTCGTATGGTGCTGATATAGGTTGTCAAGTTGTTGGAGCTGGCACCCTTGCCATGCCCTCTGTTATGTCCCATATGGGAATCATGCTCGGTGTTATCCTGATCGTATGGTCTGGATTAACTGCAGCTTTCGGCCTCTATCTTCAGTCTCGATGCGCCCGATATCTCGAACGAGGAACGGCCTCTTTCTTTGCCCTGTCGCAAATCACCTACCCCAACGCCGCGGTTATCTTCGATGCTGCAATTGCGATCAAGTGTTTTGGAGTTGGCGTATCATACATGATTATTATTGGGGACCTCATGCCTGGTGTAGTGTTGGGCTTCTTGAGCAATGCCAATAGCGCTCCGTATCTGGTTGATCGTAACTTTTGGATCACTGCGTTTATGCTCATTATTATCCCTCTCAGCTTCCTACGGAGGTTGGACTCCCTAAAGTACACCAGCATTGTTGCGCTGGTTTCTATTGGATATCTCATTGTGCTGGTGATTTATCACTTCGCATCTGATAAACATGCCGATCCAGGAAGTATCAGAGTAATTCAATGGGGTGGAGCTGTCGAGACATTGAGCGCTCTGCCCGTTGTGGTCTTTGCTTATACTTGCCACCAAAACGTACGTAAATCACAGACGGTCGTTGAGCCTAGCTAACTTATGCAGATGTTCTCTATCCTGAACGAACTAAAGGACAACTCCCCTAGGAGTGTTGTTGGCGTTGTCGGTTCCAGCATTGGCTCTGCCGCTTCCATTTACATTGTCGTGGCTATCACTGGTTACCTTACCTTTGGAAATGCCGTTGTTGGCAACATTGTGTCTATGTGTAAGTCTTTTCACCGTTTGCCCTGGGAATGTTAGGACCTCCACTAATATGAATAGACCCTACTGGAGCTGCTTCAACAATCGGAAAGGCCGCTATCGTTGTCCTCGTTACGTTCTCGGTCCCGTTGCAAGTGCATCCTTGCCGTGCTTCATTAGATGCCGTCCTAAAATGGCGACCAAACCGCAATTCGTCGAACAATGGCCGAACTGCGACGCCGCTCCTACCCACTGCTCCAGCTGGAGACCATGGGAGCACTGCTCCGATGTCCGACCTTCGCTTCGCAGTCATCACCACTTTTATTCTAACTTTCGCTTATATGACTGCTCTTTCAGTCACCAGTCTTGATCGTGTCCTGGCCTTTGTTGGCAGCACAGGGTCGACTTCTATCAGCTTCATTCTTCCTGGCCTCTTCTACTATAAGATCAGCAACCCGGATAGCACCTATCATCAGCGCTTGGTCAAGGAGGATGACGATATTGATGGAGATTCTTCCACTTCTGACGTGGAAGACTCTGCTGCTCTGGCGCAGAGCACAACTAGCGTTCGCAGTGGTGTAAGCCTCGCTAGCAACGCAAGCACACACAGCAATCGAAACTCCTGGCGATGGCGCCGTAAGTGGCGATGGGACCTTGAACATATTGAACACCATCACCTACGCAGAATGGCACTTGGTCTCGCAATCTACGGAGCTGTTGTCATGTCTGTGTGTCTTGCTCTCAACATTTTCTTCATTGTCACTCATTAAACTGTATCATCTTTTTCTTACGGCCTTATCGGGATGACGTATGTTGGATAAAGGCGTTGTTAAGACGGGGGCATATGTTGGTTATCCATGTTTTCCGAGCGACTCATTTTCCATAGACTACTTAAACGTGTTTAGACATGGTATTGGGTAGCGCTTCAATACAGTAGTTATTAATAGCGACAAATGACATGACTCTAAATGGTTTGAGCCGTTGCAAACGTATATCGTACAGTCTCTTTTCGAGCAGAACGGGCCCTCAATGCCTGCTAAAGATCCCCATCATTTTTGGTGTTGACCCTGCTCTCTAAATTGCTGATCATTCAAGATCGGGTGATATCGAACCCCAAACCAACGCCCCGAAATGCCTTTTCATACATATCATACAGCTTTCCGGACCTTCTTAACGAATCTTGACCTCATTCTTGTTCAAGACACCCTTTATCTCGTCTTGCTTGGGGCCGAACTGCTTCTTTGGCAGAATGCCCACCATTGAGAGTAACCTCCACGCTGTGTCCGTAGGCTGTGCACCAACACCGATCCAGTACCTCGCGCGTTGACTATCGAGCTTGATATCCTTGTGTAGCTTTCCAGAAGTGTCGTAAGGGTCGGCTTTGGGGATCGGGTCGTATGTACCGATGACTTCGAGCGGGCGGGAGTTACGAGCCGTCCTAGGTGGTGGTCAGTGGTGCGTTCAATTGGTGCGTATTGACGGGCGAACGAACCGTGCGTGGGCAATGACGATGTTGTAAAAGGGCTGGTTTCGACGCCCGAAGCGGGCGAGACGGATCTTGACAACCATGGCGGCGATATGGGGAACTTGACGACCACGATAATAGCAATCGGCTGGCAAATGCTAGTATCCTGAAGGTTGGAACAATTTCGAATCGGAATCGGAACCTAGTTTCGCCGATGTGGCTGGTGCGCCGACAAGGGTGGAGTACGACGGGAATAGTGTGGCTCTCATATCTAGCGAGGGAAGCAGCAACCTGCTGAGTGATGTCAGTCCCCTGGACCTTGCAACATTACTCACTGACGACATATAGAAACCACGCGGCTTTCACGTCATCTAAACTCTTCCACTAATCCGTCATCATTGAGATTCTAACGAGAGAAGATCAGATTCTACACAGATTGAAAGATTCAAAAATACAAAATGGCGATTAAGGTAAGTGATGAGAGCTATCTTTGAGGTTGGTTACTAACTGTTCCAGACACTCGGAGCCAAAGCTGCTGCCGCTCTTGATCAGGAGCTTATGAGCACTGGTGCATTCTCACTTGACCAGCTCATGGAGCTTGCTGGTCTTGCTGTCTCTCAAGCCGGTGAGTTGCTTGATAGCTCGGCTACGTCTTACATATCACTTTTGAGCACTCTTGTATCATTTCTGGCTGTTTCGCAAGGCCTATAACAGCCTGCCACGGTATTCGGCCTACTAACATCACCAGTGTACCGTCTTCAGCCTCTCGAAAGTGGTCGCCGGATTCTGGTTGCTTGTGGGCCAGGAAACAACGGTATGTCTCTCAGCAACTCATGAGTGCACATAACTAAGGAGCTTTAGGTGGTGACGGACTGGTGGCTGCTCGCCATCTCCGACAGTATGGCTACAGCCCGACCGTCTTCTACCCCAAAAGAAGCAAGAACGATCTCTACCAGGTAAGTTGGCGGCTTCATCTGGTTTTCACCATCATTTCACAATGGACGGTATCGTGGACCGTCCTGTCTCGCAAAACGTCGCGATCTTGCAGTTGTACGCTTTTTATAATTCATTTTTCGTCTGTTTTCTACCAGTTCTGCGGGAATCGTTGAATGGCAACAACTGGCGTATCGTGAAATTGGTGTATCCAGCCTTTCCTCATGTCTCGTCTCGTTTCCATGCCCGGAAGCCGAAAAGTCGCTGATCCTATTCCTAGCGACTCGCAAAACAACTCGAAGACCTCGAGGTCCCTTTCGTGGACGATTTCTCTTCTGCACTGAATTCGACAGATCATATTGTCGATGCGATCTTTGGTATGTTGTTCATGCTTTATGGCGACAGCGTCTGACCGTTGATCTAGGTTTTAGTTTTTCGGGAGAAGTTCGAGAGCCTTTCCCTGCAGTGATTCAAGCACTCCAAGACACCAAATTGCCGGTCACATCAGTCGATGCTCCATCATCGTGGGATATCGAAGATGGGCCGCCCCAGTCTGGACTTGGTAGCTCCTTTATGCCTACTGCACTTATTAGCCTAACAGCGCCAAAGCCACTAGTGAAGCACTTCAAAGGCCGACACTTTATTGGCGGACGGTACGTACCGGTACAATATGGTTGGCTCGAGGTAACTGACTCCCGAATTAGGTTTGTAACTCCATCCATCGCCAAGAAATTCGACTTCGAAGTCCCGGAGTACAAAGGTATTGATCAGGTCGTTGAGGTTGAAGTGTCCGGGCAGAAACTCTAAAAACGGTCGGATTGCTTGCGATTCGAAAACAGGGGGCTCCAGTCACCACCCTTTGTCGATCTTTTGAATAGCAAACGTATCACATGATCCGACAGCCTCCCCTCAAACTATTTGGACAGACTGGACTTGGACACTGTCCGTCTCGCATCATGTTTTTGAGGAATGTGATGCCTTGGGGACATACAAGCAATGGCGGACGAAAGAATTGACAAAATTCAACATAAACGAGATACTCTTTCCCGCAGACGTGGCATGCAGCCGAATGCTGCGTGCACATTTATTGTGAGCTCGAGCTTTGTCTTAAAGTTCGAATAGGTGATGATCGATGTCGTCGATTGAGAAAGGGTAGACCCGCACCAACGACATGGACAGTGACGTTGAAGACTGGCGTATGGGTAAGGGGAAACAAAGACAAGCTGACGGTTCGCATAGGCGGAATATAATAACGGTGAATGGATCAGCAGTCGTCGTGAAACAGAAAGCTCGTTCAAGGTAGCTGGATAGGGCTGATATAAAGAATGTGGCGTCGAAACAGATGTGCTGTCTAACAGAGTACAGACGTAGTTGCCGGTTGCCACCGAGGCCCAGTGTGTCCAGTGAGTCCAGTATATCCAGGGGGCTTTAGGGGGGTTACAGGGACCCAGCCGGAGCTTAAAAATTGCAAAGACGAGTCCACGTCAGGTTGGTTGTCTCGGCCCCGGCGACGTTACCTGGAAGAGTCGTGGCAAAAGAGGGACATGACGACTCTCGGATGGTGCCGCACTGATGGTACAGGTACGAAATAGAAAAGGAACAAAAGCATGCGACCACGAGGCATTTTGAAGAAAGCGATATTAAAATCCTGTGCGTCCGCCGAGCAGCAACTTTTGGTGGAAAACACTACTCTACTCTTACGCTTGTCTGATGAGAGAGTCAAGGAGCCGGAGCATTTGCTCCTCGACCCGCATGGTAGGCGGGGTCCGTAATGCGGCGCTTACAAAAACCGTACTGTACGGACAAACGCACCTCACCTGGGCCCGCTCTTTTCTATGCAGAGGTAACCAGTTGCTTCATGAACCAGATCGAAGGCTGCTGCTGTGCCTACCTCTCTAACGGTGTTTGGATTTCGATTTGTGTTTTCAGCGACGTTGTAAGCATTGACATTCATTGTCATTGACCCCGTTCGCTGATGTCGGCCGACAACTTCAACGGGGCCGTTGTTGTTGATCAGCCCTGAAAGGACGGACATGTCTCTCCGACTCGTCCGTCACACTTGCGCCATTGACTCAGGACCTGACGGAAGTTGGAACGAGGCTCCAAAAAAGTAAAAACTCGAGTGCTTGAGAGTCTCAATGATTCGGGAACTGTGGACTTGTCCTCGGAATCGGTGCGAGAACGTGGAATGGCGCCGCTGACTAGTGGTTATATATCGAAAGTTGGGCTTCGCAGTCTTGTACTACCAACGGTTAGAGGATGCAGCGAAGTGCAAGAATCGATTTCGAATTAGGTTGACCTGAACTAAAAGATCCCGACGCTACAACCGTCAGGGTCCTTGTGGTGGCCCACGATCTCGGGACCCACGATCGCAAATGGAGCATTGTCGCGGTAGATCGAACGGCGTCCCGTCATGCCTCGAATCTGACTGGCTGACTGTAAGCTAGTCCTCAAGTCAACGGAGCCAAATCACACTCCAACTCAGCTCATACTACCCCAGCTGCGCTGCACTGAAGCTAAGAAAATTTATCTCTTGCGGCACAGTGTACGGTTCATTAATTGACGTGCTATCAACCGTAAAACCCCCGTCAGATGAGCTGCGCCACAAGTCAGGTTAGGTCAGGTCAGGTACGACGACAGGGTCGGGTATCACGACACGACTCTCCACGGTTCAAGGGACCAGGGATAAAGTTTCCGAATCTTCAATACGGCCACTAATTGCGTCCCTCTCCTCGGAATTCTGTGCACGGCCTTTGAGCATCTACCCCTGTCAAGGAATGGCTTTTGGACGTGTGAGATTTTCAGTCAGCTTTTCAAGCCCCCCGTACCGGCACCCCGGTCGCGGAGTCGAGAATGAGGTCGAGAACGTCGAGACAACCTGACCCTGCGGCTTTGTTACCCGATCATGACACCCGCAGACTGCAGACAGATTGTTTCAAGATCGGGGAAGAACTACAGGATACACAGCCTTTGTGCCCTGAGGAGAGAACATCACTAGCAATCATGCATTGCTTCAACAGTATTACTCCAGTTGGGTTCGGCAGTGGTGAACGGGCAGCGTTTCTCCCACGAGGTGGCTGTGGCGTAACTTTGAGTGCGTCGTCCTCTTGAAGCCCTAGAAAAAGTCAATTGGGCCAGTGTGTAGGCACGGTCGCAAGCTTGTGGAAGATAAAGCTGCATCTCGAAGATCTTGCGCTTTTTTGGCTCCTAATGCCGGCACACCCGTACATCTGAAAGTCCTTGGCCAGAGCCACTCTCAGCTGCCAGCAGGGATCATGTTATCAAAACGGATTAGAGAATACTGCGTTAGTGGCCAGCTTCCCCCCTTCCGCGGCTCAAGATTCGGAAACCAATGCCTCGCATGCATAAATGGAATTTCTGTCTGGCTTGTGAATTACATTTGCGACCATTTTACGGATACAACGCGGAGGATAGCGACACTCAAGCAGACCCCTGCAATAGATCTCGAGATGAAACAATACCTGGTCATTGGGTTCTGCCCCAGATGCTCCGTATTCGAGCTAATGACTTGGATGTTGGCCCTTATTTACGATGACAGATGGAGACCGTTGGACATTCGGGTACCCGCAAACCAGGTAAAGCATCGGGTGAGCGGTGAGAATGGCTATAGTACAATATTCTGGCAGCGGAGGGGTTCCCCCTGATACCACTGGTCGATTGTATGAGTCGTGTTGGATAAGGCCGACCCCTGCTTGGTGTACGGACACCACGCCGGCCTCAGCGGTCAAAGTTGAGTCGGAGAGGGTTTTCCGGGGTGGAGCAAAACGTTGTTGATGGATGGGGAATGCATCATTGCCCTAGCAGACGATGCATATCAGCCATGGATGCGATATGCGAATTGCAAAGGGTATCATGGAGGCTTGAATAATTAGATCTCAGGGTCCTTCTCTCCAGGCGGAGTGTTTCCTCCTTCACAGCCCACGAGCCCAATTGTGACCGGAAAAACCGACCGGAGGTGACTCCGGTTCTTAGGGGCATCTGACTGGCGCGGCCCACTGAATTATTCACTGGCAAATAAGCCACAGAGGCCTAAATGTAGCGGTACTCATACTGTGTTTCACTGTTTGGCCCAGTGAGTACCTTTCTCGTGTTCGTCAATTGCCTTAGTTGGCGATGATCCCGAGTTGCCTCATTGACGTCATAGTCGTCAACTGCCGCTTACTAGAAGATTCTACACAGAAGAATGTTCTGGTCCTTTATTGCAACATCACAATCCATCGAACTGATCAAAGAATAAACTAGAAGATGCTGAAGAATCCTTGCCGGCCCGAGGGTTGTTTAGACTCGGCCAATCTAGCTAAGTAGCTAATAGCGCATCGCCATAGCGACATGGCTTCGCTTCAATTCGCAACCCGCCTGCCCACCTTCAACGGCTAACCATCCCATTCTGAGTATAGAGCCACTCAGCTATACTTTACCTGCATGACTGCATGCATGACCAGTCCTATAATAGGATGTAGGTACACGCAACGTCACTCGCCTCTGTCGCCTTATTGAGTTGCCAAGACACGCCATGGCATCTAATGTTACGACAGCTCTTGGACCCCATAGAGTGAGCCCTTCGATGCTAAGATCCGCGAAATTTCCAACCGCCAGTCTCGCCTAGGTATTCATCAACCTCGTCACAGACACCGAGGGCGGGTCCTTGACTGTTTTCGGAGCTATCTCTCCTCAATATCCAGATATTGCTGTGCCTAGGTACTTGTCGTCACGCTTCGAGCAGTGGGGGTTAGTCATCTTGGGATCAGACGCTGTTGATGATATCAACCCCATGGAAGGTCAGGCCCGTGTTGCGGACCATTGGGCAATGAACGCTGTATCATCTAATGATATGCCTAAAGTGGATGCGTCTCGGGCAATACTATAAGCTAGACATGTTGTAGGGCGAGAACTCACTAGTCTGGCAGGGAACTAGGAAGAGCACGACACATCGCGAGAAGAAGCATTGCGCGGCTGATGGGGACAAGCATGCGGAATCAGTTGACTATGACCATATATTGCGTATACTCACTCCATCTAGAGCGAGAAGAAGACACTTGTCAGATTCTGAAAGGAGAGGCAAAAGCCTGCAGGCGTTGTTGAGGCAATACACTGTCAGGCCGCATCGCTGCGATAGTGACAGACAACTGTATTTGAAAAACACTCACCATGTACTGGTACAGAATGAGAGAGAACACCGACAGAGCCTTGTTTGTGACTCACTGTCCTGTCAATAAGATTACGGAGAAGCCTGGGCGTACGTGTGATCCAATTCTGCTCGATGATTATTTCCTCATGGAGTTGAAAGTGAGTGAGTGTATCGGTATGTCCAGCCCCTGGACTTCCTATGAAGGGCGTAGACCTTCCAACGGACGGTTTGGTCCGCTTGATATAGTGTTGTTCAAGCATAATATCAAAGCGTCGAATGGCCGAATGGCCTGTGTTGGGCACCCGAAGAGGTGTTTCTGGTAACCTAGCGAGGTTGAAGATGCTTGACCGGTCAATGCGTTTGATAATTACATAGTTGTCTCGAATCTTAATGAACTAAGTGTCCGGGATAACCACTGAGGTGCAAGTTCTTTTGTGAGTGGGAGATGAATTCGATGTGAGATTGGTGTGATTGCTTCTTTCTATCCCTGGGTTCTGAGAGGTAGACTAAGGCGGTACAAAGATTCGCCCACCAAATTATTGTGAGAAGATTGAAATTTCAATATGATGATGCGGCTGCTAGTACTGCGGGACCTCCCTCGTTCCCAGCGAATTCAAGATGATCGCGTCACCCATCAATAGTCCTCGCACGCCAAGAGGCCAATAGTTGGACTGGGCATGTGTTTGTCGCCTCGCAAAGGATAATGCTCCCACTGTTTGTATATTGCGGCTTCAAGGTCTTTAACAAAACTCTCGGAGCATGGATAATGACTGGTAGCATTGCCTCTCTCCGTAACAATATCCATACGAGAATCAACTTGGACAAATCTACGGCCTTGCCCGTAGAATACTGCAATGCCATCTTGATTCTGTTCTGATCCAGGTATAGTATGACCATGACCATGGGACTTCTTGATGCTGTAATCGATTATCCAGACAGGGAAGGCATGCGTATTGACAATGGCTTCGATAATCCTTTGCGCCATCTGAACCATTCCGGGGCCAGATTCTCTCCAACTAGGATTGTACTCTATGGCCAAGTTCACAAACCCATCTTCTCCTCCTTGTCGTGATGCCAGAGTGTGGTGTCGCAGGCCGTACCAGATGAAGTTCCACCGGTCTGGTTGCAGAATGAATAGATCTCTGTATGGACGTATCATAGTATAATGATCTTTTGAATTGCCATCCCTGAAGCGAAGCATCTCTGGCATCATTGAAAGTGGTTGCGTGAGACGCGTGTTTCGTCGTACTGTTTGCCGTTGATTCCAACGATAATGGTTCCGTATTATGATACTGGATTCTCTACAAGCTGTCCAAAGGCCGCTGTCGAGCATACACGTCGACGGGTTCAGGGAGAACCAAGAAATCTTTTCTTGTTTTCTTTTGGTTCCGATTAAAGGAATGTCGTCAACAGATTTCACCATCCAACTTGGTGATGAAAGAGTAAGACCAGATATTCTCACACCAGGAATCACTCCATGAGGGAGGTCCTCCGACGGTGTTCGAGATTCGTTGGCGGATATTGTGAAGTAATGCACCCCTGGTTGGTCTGAGCGGATTGCGAGTTCCCAAATTCGATCTCGTATCTCAGGAGGGAGATCAGGAAAACGGAGGAAATGGGACGCCATTTTTAAAATGACCAGGTAAGTTGAGAAACAGAAGATGACAATGGCTATGGTACGAAAAACCAAAGATGAATGATATCGAGGTGTTATGCTTCAGAAATGGTCTAGAAAAGGTATAGGAGATGGGTAAAATAGAACGACATGAGGGAAATACCAGCCAGTGACTAAGGTATTTCAACAATCGATTGAGTGGATCAATTTGGTAGACAAATTATGCAGAAATGATGCAAAAGAAGAGGTAAAAACATGTCATTATTTAGGCTACGGATGGGGCATTAAATGAGCATGTTCTTACATCATGGGCGAAAGGAAAATAGAGACCAATATCTATGTCGGCAGAGAGAAGTCACGTTGAGGCGGTCAAGGTTGAAGTAAACAAGTAATATCAATTTGTGTACAAAAACACTCTGGCAATCTCGATAATAACTAACTAATTATACATATTATACAGACATAAGAGACAAATAAAGGTCAAGACCCCCTCAGTCTTAGACGGCGAGGGTCTGACTGTCGCTATACATAGGAGAGAAATCAGGTGCCAAAGCACTCGTGTTCTTGACGCTGGAGTGCTTGACTGTCGGGAACATAGGAAAATAGAGGAGATAAGGGTTGGTTCCCTTTTAGTCTTAGACATCGAGCGTCTGACTGTGGTGGATATACATAGAAAAAGTATGAGGGATCGAGTTCCTCTTACTAGAGGGATTGACTGTCGATACACCTGGCACCATCGTTCCAAGATGATACTGGACCTGCCGCAATGAACTTGGGCGTGCCGATGGTTGGCGCAATAGGGAACTTGAAGATCTGTCCGCTGGCATTCTCAGAACCGTAGAGACTACCGTCTTGCGAGGCGTAAGCGGCTCCCCACAAGTTGTTACCAGCGAGATTTCCATATGCCTTGAGCGTTTGCCATGTGTATGTAGTACGGCTGAATCGACACAGAGTAGACGAGGTGCCGTTGTCGTCGTACATGACTGCGTACATGTAGTCGCCGCCTCCAGGTACAAATGCCCAATCAGCGCAGTTAAGACTATTCTGAGCAGTACCGCTCAGAATAATTTTACCATAAGTTGACGAGCCAGGCATAAGATCGATGGCCCACCAGGCCTCGCCCTGGTTGGAGATCCAGAAACGACCTTGGTTGTCGATGTCTCCCATGTTGATGGTGCGGTCGTTGGTTCGAGCGGGGAGCAGAGTCCAGCCACCATCGCCACCGATACGGATAAGTTGGGTACCCGTGTCGTCCATGTGCATACCGTAGATGTAGTTGTCGAACTTGTTGTAACCGATACCGTTGATCCATCCACCAGGACCGACATTGCTCTTGATAAGAGTTGTCTTACCCGTGGCGATTTCAACACGGTATAGGGCCGTCTTTTGCATGAGGTAGCCATAGATATCACAGCTGAACGCGACTGTGGCTTGAGGTGCCACGGTTGACGTAGAGCTAGTCGAGCGAGATGTGGTGGATGAGGACGTGGAACGAGGAGCAGGTGTCGCGATGACCACGGTGCCGGCATCACCGCTAGCACCGGGAGGTAAGTAAGTAGTGTAAGGAACGGAAATCGAGGTACCACCGTTTGTAGTAACAGTTACAGGTGGTCTCTGAACGATGACTGTACCAGGATTGCCTGGCGCGCCAGGTGGTACGTATGTAGTAGCGGTGGAAGCCAGCGTGGTAGGACCAGCTGTAGTGATCGTGACGTTGTAGGGAGTGGGGAATTGGACGAGAACTGTGTCGGGTTGGCCCAGGTCTGTCACAATGTGAGTAGTTGTTGTAGGCGCAGTGATCGTGCCGACTGTCTGTGTAGTTGTCACGGTAGACTTGGTCGGCACCTGTACCAAGACGGTTCCAGGAAGAACTTGAGTTACAAGTGAAAGAATGTTTGGAACAGTAAGTGTGAGGGTAATAGGCGCCGTGGTAGTGGGCGCCGGGATGGTAGTAGAAGAATCCAGGGCAATACATCTGGCACCGTCGCCTTGCAAGTTGGCGATGGATCCTCCTGGAATGGCTGTAGGGTTGACATTGCTTCCCAAAGTGAACTTCCATGTCTGACCGAGAAGGTTCTCTTGAGCATACAGAGTGCCACCTGGACCTGCCATGACAGCGCCCCAGACGAGGTTGAGCGCTGTAAGGACGAGGTTGGGGTATGTCTGATAGCGCTCCCACACATGAGTTGTGCGTGACCATCGGACAACGTTGGTTCGCATGAGGCCATTCTCAATGATGGAGGCCTGGACCGCGTAAAGGTAATCACCTCCACCAGGAACATAGGCCCAATCTCCAACACCAGAGAGAAGGTTTGTAGCAGATGTACCGCTGTTGATGAGCTTACCAAAATTGGCGGACTTAGGGTTCAGGTCAATGGACCACCACTTTCCTCCGCTCTCAGACACCCAAAGGCGTCCCTGGTCATCGACATCACCCATATCAAGGGTAGTCGAAGGAATGGTAAGTGGCAACAGTTCGTAAGCACCGTTGGAAGCGATACGGATCAGTTGGGATTTGGGAGTGCCTGTGAGGACACCGAGGACACCACCAACAATACCTTGGTTGATGAAACCATAGATGTAGTAGTCGAGAGGGTTGAATCCGATACTGTTGATGGCTCCCGTGGTACCAGCCAAATTGAGGAGGACACCACCAGGGCCTACACCTGACTTGATAACAGTGCGGGCACCTGTAATAAGATTCACTCGGGTGAGAGTATTGCCGAGCAGGGTTGAGATAGTGTAAGCAGAGTTGCCAGTAGCATCACAGTCAAAGGTTGGGCCAAAGGAAGCTTGAGGCATCTTGCTGCTGGTGCTGGTACTGGTTGCCGGGGCAGGCGCTTGAATAGTGGAAGAGGAACTCAACACTGGTACCGGTGGCACAGCGACAGGTAAAGTAGAGGAAGGAAGACCAACTGTAGGTACACTGGCAGAGGGTGCACTCACTGCCGGCGCAGAAGGCAAGCTAGCTGAGGGTAGGCTAGCAGAAGGCGCACTAACTGCCGGCGCAGAGGGCAAGCTGGCAGAAGGTGCACTGAGAGGTACTGATGCACCAGTCAAAGGCACAGAAGGAAGTCCAGATGAAGGTGCAGAGGGCTGAGGGTCGCTCAATGAGGATGCGACCTTTACGCCAGGAAGATCGATGGAGCTAGGAGGAATACCAGTTGCAGATGGTAGACCAGCGGAAGGAAGACTAGCTGAAGGGCCACTGATAGGTGCTGATGGCGCAAGCTTTACACCAGGGACCTCGACAAGTACAGTTCCTGGATCACCTGGAGTACCGGCGGGAATGAACGTTGTGGTAGCCTCAGTAATGGTAGCGACTGTCTGCGTCGTAGTTACGTTGGGAGGAAGTTGAACAAGAACAGTTCCTGGGTCGCCTTGAGTCCCTCCTGGATTGAATGTTGTTCTGGCGCGGGTGATAGTAGCAACAGTCTCGGTTGTCGTTACGTTGTAGTCGACAGGGACCTCTACAAGTACTGTATTCGGGTCGCCCTGTTCACCGGCTGGCATGTATGTGGTTCTGGCGCGACTGATAGTGCTAACCGTCTCAGTTGTAGTGATGGTGTAGTCGGGAGGAACCTCTACAAGGACCGTGTTTGCATCACCTTGTTCACCAGCCGGCATGTATGTGGTTCTGGCGCGGCTGATAGTGCTGACCGTCTCGGTAGTGGTTATGGTATAATCAACAGGAACCTGTATGAGTACCGTGTTTGGATCACCTTGTTCACCCGCAGGGTTATACGTAGTTCTAACTCGGCTGATTGTGCTGACAGTCTCGGTGGTGGTTACATTGTAATCGGCAGGGACCTCTACAAGTACCGTGTTCGGGTCACCCTGTTCCGCGGCAGGGTTATAGGTTGTCCTAGCACGGCTGATTGTGCTGACTGTTTGTGTTGTGGTTATCGTATAGTCGACAGGAACCTGTACAAGAACAGTGTTGGGGTCACCCTGAGTGGCAGCTGGGTTATAGGTGGTTCTAACCCGGCTGATTGTGCTGACAGTCTCAGTTGTTGTGACATTGTAATCGGGAGGAACTTGGACGAGGATAGTGCCTGGATCACCCTGTTCGCCGGCAGGGTTATAGGTTGTCCTTGCCCTGCTGATCGTGCTGACGGTTGCAGTGGTAGTTACATTGTATTCCGGCGGCAGATCGACGAAGACGGTACCTGGATCTCCTACAGTTGCTGGAGTTGCAAAGCGTGTAGCAGGGCGGGTAATGGTGGGGACTGTTGACGATACCGTAACATTGACACTTGGAGGAAGTTGTACGATAAATGTGCCAGGGTCACCCTGCTCGCCAGCTGGGGCAAACGTAGTTGAAGCTCGGGTGATTGTTGCAACAGTAGTAGTACGGGTAACGTTATACTCCGGTGGAAGATCAACATACACAGTACCAGGGTCTCCGGGGCTGCCAGGTTTAGAATACCTAGTAGCAGGTCTGCTGATTGTCGAGACCGTTTGAGTTGTCGTGACATTGGTGTCCGGCGGCATCTGGACAAGAATCGTGCCAGCATCGCCTTGCTCACCAGCTGGAACAAAGGTAGTTGATGGTTTTGTGATTGTAGCCACGGTTGTAGTTCTCGTGACATTGTACTCCGGGGGCAGATCAACATAAACAGTACCAGGATCACCGATCTCGCCCGGTTTCGAGTACCTTGTGACTGGCCTAGTGATTGTCTGTACAGTCTGGGTTGTCGTGACATTAGTCTCCGGCGGCATCTGGATAATAACAGTGCCAGGGTCGCCTTGCTCACCAGCTGGAACAAAGGTAGTTGATGGTTTTGTGATTGTAGCCACGGTTGTAGTTCTCGTGACATTGTACTCCGGGGGCAGATCAACATAAACAGTACCAGGATCACCGATCTCGCCCGGTTTCGAGTACCTTGTGACTGGCCTAGTGATTGTCTGTACAGTCTGGGTTGTCGTGACATTAGTCTCCGGCGGCATCTGGATAATAACAGTGCCAGGGTCGCCTTGTTCTCCAGCGGGAGCAAAGGTTGTGGATTGTCTGGTGATTGTTGGGACTGTTGTTGTAATGGTGACATTATACTGCGGTGGTAAGTCGACATAGATTGTGCCAGGGTCGCCGACCTCGCCGGGCTTCGAATACCGTGTGACTGGTCTGCTGATTGTGCTGACCGTCTGGGTTGTTGTGATGTTATACTCAGGTGGCATCTCGATAATGACGGTTCCTGGGTCTCCTTGGGTAGCGGGGGATGCAAAGGTTGTGGATTGTCTTGTGATAGTTGGGACTGTTGTTGTAACGGTAACATTGAACTCCGGAGGTAAATCAAGGTAGACAGTACCAGGGTCGCCAATCTCGGCAGGCGAGGAGTAACGAGTAACTGGCCTACTAATCGTCTGGACGGTCTGAGTTGTAGTAACGTTATACTCAGGAGGCATCTGCACGAGCACGGTGCCTGCATCACCCTCGGTAGCGGGGGATGCAAAGGTTGTGCTTGGTCGAGTGATAGTGCTGACTGTTGTTGTGATCGTAACATTGTGGTTTGGAGGCACGTCGATGAATACAGTACCCGGATCACCCTTTGTGGCGGCTGGAACAAACCGAGTCGCTGGACGTGTGATTGTGGGGATAACCTCAACGATAGTTGTGTTAGTCTCAGGAGGTTCCTGCACAATAACAGTACCAGGATCGCCTTGGTTCGCAGGGGGTGCATAGGTAGTAGTGGCTCGAGTGATCGTGTTGACGACTTCGGTAGTTGTCACGTTTCTCGCGGGAGGCAATGCGATAATAACAGTGCCTGCATCGCCCTTGGTAGCAGGCGGAGAATAGAGTGTTTGAGCAGCCGTAATTGTACCGATCTCAGTTGTCCTGGTTACGTTCCTGTCAGGTGGGAGTCTAACAATGACAGTACCTGGGTCGCCACGGCTTCCTGGCGGTGAATAGGTGGTATAGGCCTGGGTCAATGTAGGGACCTCTTCCGTAGTAGTGACGTTTCGATCTGGAGGAGTTCCAATGATGACCGTGCCTGGGTCACCTCTGTTACCGGGAGAAATGTAACTGGTGTATGGCGCAGTCAGACTAGCAATCTCGGTGGTGACAGTCACATTGCGATCTGGGGGTAGTTCAATAACAATGGTTCCCGGGTCGCCCTGTGCACCAGGAGAGGAATATGTCGTATACGGAGCAGTTCGAGTGGGCACTTCAGTCGTAATGGTAACGTTTCTGTTTGGCGGCATCTCCACAATGACAGTTCCTGGATCACCCTTGTTTGCAGGGGAAGCGAATGTAGTGTATGGCTTGGTGCGGCTTGCGACCTCAGTTGTGATCGTAGTATTGCTGTCTGGTGGCATTTCCACAATAACAGTGCCCGGATCCCCCTTGTTGGCAGGGGCCGCAAAAGTGGTGTAAGGCTTAGTGCGAGTGGCGACTTCGGTTGTGATCGTAGTATTACTGTCAGGTGGCATCTCCACGATAACAGTTCCTGGATCACCCTTGCTTGCGGGAGCAGCATATGTTGTAAAAGGCTTCGTACGGCTAGCAACCTCGGTCGTGATGGTAACGTTGTTGTCTGGCGGCATCTCAATAATGATAGTTCCAGGATCACCCTTATTCGCAGGAGCGGAGTATGTTGTGAAAGGCTTCGTACGGCTGGCAACCTCAGTTGTGATCGTCACATTACTGTCTGGCGGCATCTCAATGATAACAGTACCGGGATCACCTCTGTTAGCCGGGGATGAGTATGTTGTATAAGGTGCAGTCCGGCTTGCCACTTCAGTTGTAACAGTTACGTTGCGGCCAGGGGGCAGTTCAACAATAACAGTGCCAGGATCTCCCTTATTCGCAGGGGGAGAATAAGTGGTATAAGGAGCAGTTCGGCTTTCTACCTCAGTTGTAATCGTGACATTAGAATCAGGGGGCAATCCGATGAAAACTGTACCGGGATCGCCTTGCTTGGCAGGCGATGAGTAGCTTGTGTAAGGAGATGTGATGGTGCTGATAACCTCAGTAACGGTGACGTTACGCTCCGGGGGCACCTCAACAATGATTGTACCAGGATCTCCCTTGTTCGCCGGGGCTGAAAAGGTAGTGTAGGGGGCAGTTCTATCGCTGACTGTCTTGGTAGTTGTGACGTTCGAGTCAGGGGGTAATTCGACGACGACAGTACCAGGATCCCCGCGATTGGCAGGAGGGGAATATGTCGTGTATGGAGCAGTACGAGTACTGACAACAGAAGTGACAGACACATTACGATCAGCAGGAACACCGATGAAGACAGTGCCAGGGTCACCAGCAGTACCAGGTGGCGAGTAGCTTGTATAAGGTGCTGTGACAGTATCATCCTGTTTTGTAACTGTCACGTTTCGCTCAACAGGAACCTCCACGAGTATAGTGCCAGGATCGTCCTCACCACCAGCTGGTAGATACGTTGTGTAAATCGCAGTGATGGTGCTGACTGTCTGTGTTGTGGTGACGTTGAAATGAGACGCAGGGCCAGGAGTTTCAATGATAACGGTACCATTAGCCCCGCTGCTCGCGGGCGGGATATACGAAGTGACAGGACCAGTGAGTGTCCTTGGGCCAGGTCGATACACAGTGACGTTTTGCCCAGGTGCATCAGTGATGGATGGGTTTGGCGAGCTTGATGCAGCCTTTTGGTTCGGCATTATGATGGCGACAGTTCCTGGGTCTCCAGGAGTAGCTGGAGGGTTATACCTTGTTACGGTCTCCGAGACAGAATCTGTGGCCTCGCTGGTGACAGTGACATTGTATTCCGGAGTCTCAATTAACACAGTTCCAGGATCACCAGCCTGTCCGGGAGGTAGGTAGGTCGTAAGCGGAGCTGTAACCGATGAAGCCCCTCGGGTTGTGGTGACGTTGTATGGACCGATGGGCGTCTCAATGATAACAGTGCCGGGGTCCCCAGGGCTACCAGGCGGCGAGTATATAGAGACCAACGACGTTACCGAATTGGGAGCCTGTCTTGTAATCGTGACGTTGTAATCGGGCGTCTCGATGATGATGGTGCCCGGGTCGCCAGGCTCACCTGGAGGCGAGTAGGTGGTGAAAGGTGCCGTAATGGTTGATGCGCCCCGAGTAGTGGTCACATTGTAGGCATCGGCGGGTGTCTCGACAATAACTGTGCCAGGATCGCCAATCTTTCCAGGCGGCGAGTAAGTCGTGAATGCCGCAGTTGCCGTCTTGGGTCCCAGTCTTGTAACTGTAACGTTATAGTCGGGTGTTTCGACAATGACAGTTCCTGGATCTCCAGGAGAGCCTGGAGGAGAGTAGGTGGTGAACGGTGCTGTAATGGAGGCACCACGAGTGGTGGTCACATTGTAAGGGCCGACTGGTGTCTCGATAATGACGGTACCTGGATCACCTGGCTTACCAGGTGGCATATATGTCGAACGCAAAGCGGTAACAGTCTTAGGAGCTTCTGTTGTGATGGTGACATTGTAGTCAGGGGTCTCCACGATAACTGTTCCTGGATCACCGGGGGAAGCAGGAGGCGAGTACGTTGTCATCGTTCTTGTAATCTCAGGTGGGCCGGCTCTGGTGATCGTGACGTTGTGGTCAGGAACCTCAATGATGATGGTTCCTGGATCAGTAGAATGAGCAGGCGGTGAATAGGTAGTGAAGGGAGTAGTAACGCCCGCGGGAGCAGCTCGGGTGATGGTGACATTGCCATGTTGGGCCAAGGTCTGGTCTAGATAAACACTGGTCTGTGAAAGAACAGTTCCTGGCTCAGTTCCACTAGGCGGAATGATAATGACATTAGTTTCTGCGCCAGTGGTACCCGCCTCGCTTCCAACATCGGACTTGAGGCCGGGCCGCGTGGAGGGATCTCCCGGAATAGTGACTGTTGCGCTGATTGTAACATAGGTGTCCGTGTCCGTGGCGCCCTGCGACGATGCGTCAGACGTATCCAAAGGTGTGTAGATAATCTTCGTTCCAGCAGCTCCATCCGAAGGTGGGATAACCTGCGTGACATTCTCGGTGGCACCTGCAAACTTGGTGTTTGGCTCAATGATGGTGAAGTCATCGCGCGAATCACTAGGTGTAAGGGTGACAGCGTCGGGGTTGCTTGAGACGGGCGACATCGGTGTTGTAGAACCACCCATGGAGTCATTGGCAGTAGGGTCTGCGGAAACTGAGGCTGGGCCAGGGGTCGACGCGGGCTCTGATTGAACAGCACTGTCCGACTGAAGAGAAGCAGGCGTCTCAATAACGACGGTTCCTGGCTCTCCAGGATTGGCAGGTGGGATATAGCTCGTGATGGGAGTATCAATTGATCCAGGGCCGGTGTATGGTCTGAAAATGGTGACATTGGGGCTTCCAGAATTTGCCGGAATGGTAATACCAGCAGGTTCGCTTGTTGCTTGTTTCTCGGTAGGAGCGCTGGAAGCTGCCTTGGTTGAGTCGGAGTCGTAGTCGGTTGCCTGAGTCTCAATAATCACTGTTCCAGGCTCTCCAACAGCAGTGGGAGGAACATATCTTGTGACAGGCTCGGTGATTGAACCTGGTCCAGGATAAGGTCTGATGACCGTGACATTGGGGCTCTGTGAACTGGGGGGCAAAGTAATCTCTGCGTTGGCCGTGGTAGGAGCTGGTTCATCCGAGGTTTGGGTTTCGATGATAACAGTGCCAGGCTCACCAGGTGCAGTCGGTGGGACATATCTGGTTAGAGGCTCTGTGATCGAGCCAGGTCCAGGATAGGGTCGAATAACCGTAGTATTGGGACTGTTGGAACTAGGAGGGATAGTGACAGCTGGCTCATCGTTTGTCTTCTGGTCCTCAGACGTAGGCTTCTCTCCAGAAGTCGTGGCCACATCGGTAGGTGTCTCGATGATAATTGTTCCTGGCTCAGTGCCAGTTGGAGGAACATATATCGTCGTGGCTTCCTTGCCTGGGCCACCTCTGATAACAGTAACATTAGGGCTACCGGCGTGGGCAGGAATGGTGACTCCTGCATCCGAGGTTACTTCTGCAGATTGCGCAGGAGGGGTGTCTATGATGATGGTTCCTGGATCTCCAGCATTACCTGGTGGTGAGTATGTGGTAAAGGCACTTGGGCCTTCACGAGTGATAGTTACGTTTCGTTCATCTTGGCCAGCAGGACCAGGTGTCTCAATGTAAATAGTGCCAGGATCGCCAGATGACCCGGGGGGTTGGTATCTCGTGTACGGTGCCGTAAGTGTACCAGGCCCTTGGGTCATAATGGTCACGTTCCTGTCGCCTTGGCCAACTGGACCGGCAGGTCCTGGAGTCTCGATGATAACAGTGCCAGGATCACCGGATGATCCAGGAGGCTGGTATCTGGTTTGAGGGGCCGTGAGAGAGGCTGGACCATCGGTCATGATGGTCACGTTCCTTCCATCATCAGCACTCATTCCAGGTTCAGGGGCAACTGTCTGGATGAAAACAGTTCCGGTCTGCCCAGGTGTTTGCGGAGGAGCGTAGCTCGTTATAGGAGTTTTGACGCCAGGTGGTGCCAGAGTGTAGAAGGTAACGTTAGTGCCAGCAGGTTCCGACAATCTACCGTCTGGTCCTGAACTAGTCTCATGAGATGCCGCGGGAGTCTCGATGATAACGGTTCCAGGCTGGCCCGGTGTGCTTGGTGGCTCGTACGAAGTAACAGGAGCGGTAATAACACCTGGCCCAGGGTACTCGCGAACAACAGTAATGTTCGGACTACCATCACTTGGGGGGATTGTTACGGCAGCGGCTGAAGTTGGCTGGCTCTGAGGCTGAGCTTCTGTCGTCGGCTGCTCAACTGGAGTTTCGATAATGACGGTTCCCGGCTCGCCTGCCGCAGTCGGGGGGACGTAGTTGGTGACAGGGGCCGTAATCGCGCCAGGGCCCGGATAAGGTCTGATGACAGTCACATTGCGGCTCTCGTCCTGTGACGGGATAGTGATTACTGGAGAAGAAGACTCGGCGTTGGTAGTAGGCTCTGGGGTGGGCGTCTCAACAATCACAGTTCCCGTACCAGCCACTGGAGCAATGGTTGTTACTGTGGTTGGCTCTGTAATACGTCCGGTGCCAGTGTACGGTCTGAAGATAGTTACATAGACATCGCTGGCAGTTTGTGGCGCAAAAGTCTCAATGATAACAGTTCCTGTTCCAGAAACCGGAGCAATTGTCGTAACCGTGACAGGTGCTGTGATCTGGTCGGTACCAGTGTACGGCCTGTAGATGGTCACAAACACATCTTCAGGGGCAGCACTTGTTGGTGCAGCCTGAGTAGCTGGCTCGGGGGTCTCAATGATAACAGTGCCTGGCTGTCCTCCAGAGGGAGCAATGGTGGTGATAGTGACAGGTGCGGTTATTATATCAGCACCAGTATGAGGCCTGAAGATCGTAACGTACTTATCATCACCAGCAGGAAGCGTCACAGGGGGGTTGCTAGAATCACTGCTGGCAGCGGTCTTGGGCACTGGAGTCTCAATGATGACGGTACCGGGTTGACCGTTCGCGGGTGCAATGGTAGTCAATGTCACAGGTGCTGTGATCTCCGGTGTTCCTGTGTGGGGTTGGAAAACTGTCACGTAATTGTCATCTCCGGCAGGAATAGTCATTGGAGGGTTTGCACCCTTATTGCCAGTTTCTAGTCCGGGGGTTTCGATAACAACCGTGCCAGGTTGGCCACCCTGGGGGGAAGCGATGGTTCGGGTAACCTCACCAGTGAAGTCACCAGTACCAGTGTGAGCCTCGTATATGGTAGTGTAAGAAGGAGCAGGTGTCGAGGTGATAGGCTCCTCTGATCCCGGTGTTTCTACAACCACAGTGCCGGGCTGGCCTCCTTGAGGCTCGATAGTCGTGACAGTCACTGGGGCATTGATAGTTCCAGTACCTGTGTGAGGTCTGAATACGGTCACATAAGTTGCTTCAGGTGCCGGACCAGGAGCTGATGTGACAGGTGGCTCAGAGCCGGGTGTCTCGATGATCACAGTGCCGGGTTGACCACCTTGGGGCTCAATCGTTGTGATTGTGACTGGCGCCGTAATCTGATCAGCGCCCGTGTGAGGCCTAAATACGGTCACGTAGGATACCTCGGGTGCTGGAGCAGCAGCTGATGTGACAGGTGGCTCAGAACCAGGTGTCTCGATGATTATCGTGCCGGGCTGGCCACCTTGAGGCTCAATCGTTGTAAGGGTTACCGGAGCTGTGATCTGATCTGCACCTGTGTGAGGTTGGTACACGGTCACATACGAGGCTTGAGGCGATGGAGCAGGCTCGGGAGTAGCTGTAACCGGTGGTTCAGAACCAGGTGTCTCAATAATTATCGTACCGGGCTGGCCACCTTGGGGCTCATTCGTTGTAATGGTGATCGGAGCTGTGATCTGATCCGCACCTGTGTGAGGTCGATAAACCGTAACATAAGAAGGCTGCGCCGCAGGTCCTGAAGTCACAGGTGGCTCAGAACCGGGCGTCTCAATAATGACAGTTCCGGGTTGATCACCCTGCGGCTCAATTGTTGTAATGGTGACCGGTGCCGTGATTTGGTCCACGCCCGTGTGAGGTCGATAAACCGTAACATAAGAAGGCTGCGCCGCAGGTCCTGAAGTCACAGGTGGCTCAGAGCCAGGAGTCTCAATTATGACTGTTCCAGGTTGATCACCTTGAGGAGGAATTGTAGTAACCGTGACGGGCTCAGTGATTCTATCAGGTCCAGCATGGGGCTGGTAGATTGTCACGTAAGAAGGTTCGACACCTGGGCCTGTTGTTATGGCAGGTTCAGATCCTGGCGTCTCGATGATGACAGTACCGGGTTGATCGCCTTGAGGTGCTACGGTGGTGATCGTGACAGGCTCGGTGATCCTGTCCGGACCAGTATAAGGCTGATAGACTGTTACGTAAGAAGGTTCGGCACCTGGGCCTGTTGTAATGGCAGGTTCAGATCCTGGCGTCTCGATGATGACAGTACCGGGTTGATCGCCTTGAGGTGCTACAGTAGTGACTGTAACTGGCTCGGTAATCCTGTCAGGACCGCTATGAGGTTGATAGACTGTCACATAAGAGGGTTCGGGGGCTGAACCTGTTGTCATAGGAGGCTCTGATCCTGGCGTCTCGATGATTACAGTACCGGGTTGATCGCCCTGGGGAGGAATTGTTGTAACCGTGACGGGCGCAGTAATTCTATCAGGGCCAGAATGCGGCTGGTAGACCGTGACGTACGTGGGCAGAGGGGCGGGGTCTGGAACCTGAAGGGCCGGTCCAGGGGTTTCAATAATCACAGTTCCAGGCTGGTTACCTTGGGGTGCCACGGTAGTAACTGTAATAGGTGCAGTGATACTATCTGGGCCAGAATGGGGACGATAGGAAGTAGTATAAGTCGCCTGAGTACCACTGGTAGAAATGATTCGAACGCCAGGAGTATCGAAAATGATGGTGCCTGGCTGGTCACCTTGTGGTTCTATGGTAGTTCTTGCTCGAGGCTCAGTCATGTCATCCGTGCCAGTATATTCCTCATAGACTGATGTGTATGAAGGAGCTGGGGGTGTTGTAGTAACAGGAGGCTCTGAGCCGGGGGTCTCTACAATTACAGTACCAGGCTGGCCACCATTGGGTGCAATGGTGGACACTGTGACTGGAGCGGTGATTCTGTCGGGTCCTGTGTGAGGGCGGTACACGGTCGCGAAAGGAGCTTGTGTCTGGACAACAACTGTTCCTGGCTGATCTCCTTGGGGAGGGATAGTGGTCGCAGTGATCGGTGCAGTGATCTGATCAACGCCAGTATAAGGAACTGTGGTAGTGACATAAGAAGGAGGTGTCGCAATAACCACAGTACCGGGCTGGTCTCCTTGGGGAAGGATAGTGGTGATCGGCGTTGGGCCAGAGATTAAATCCGTTCCGGTGTATTGCGTGGTGATCGTAACATAGGATCCAAGCGTACCTACAACGACAGTTCCAGGCTGGTTTCCCTGGGGAGGAATCGTAGTAAGAGGGACTGGGCCAGTGATGACACCAGTACCGGTATACAGCGTCGAAATGGTTGCATAAGCACCTTGGGTTTCGACAATGATAGTACCAGGCTGATCGCCTTGGGGAGGGATAGTTGTCACCGTAGTTGGCTCAGTTAGCATCTCTGTTCCGGTGTAAAGATTTGTGATCGTAACGTAAGAGGGCGCTGGTGGTGTAGTAGTTACTGCGGGACCTGCGCCGGGTGTTTCGACGATAATTGTACCGGGCTGGTCTCCGGATGGAGCAATTGTTGAGACTGTTACTGGACCTGTAATCTGTTCTGGTCCAGTGTGAGGGCGGTAAACAGTCACAAACGGAGCCTGGGTTTCATAAATGACTGTTCCAGGCTGTCCACCTTGAGGGAAGACAGTGGTGACAATGGGTGCTGTGATCTGATCGCTGCCGGTGTAAGGTCTCGTGACCGTAACATACGACGGAGTGGTGACAGCTGTGTCGAGAGGCGGTTGCCCAGGGGTCTCGACGATTACTGTACCAGGTTGGTCACCCTGGGGGGGGACAGTAGTTGTGATCGGTTCATTGATCTTTTCTGTGCCAGTGTAAAGTCTAGTGATGGTTACGTACGAAGCAGGGGCAGGAGTAGATGTCACGGGTGGCGCTTGCTGTCCCGGAGTCTCAATAATAACTGTACCAGGTTGGCCGTTAGCAGGCTCGATGGTCGTGATAGTGACGGGTTCAGTGATTCTGTCTGTTCCCGTATGGGGTTGATAGACCGTAACATAAGAGGCAGCGGGGCCAGCAGATGTTGTCATTGGTGGTAGGTCCTGATCCGGTGTCTCAATTATGACCGTTCCAGGCTGACTACCACTGGGCTCTACGGTAGCTATGGTGACTGGAGCCGTAATCTTGTCAGAGCCAGTATGGGGACGATAGACGGTGACATAGGTAGGAGTTGTTGGAGGAGCAGCACCGGTAGCTGAATCTGCGGGAACAGGAGTCGAAGCAGGCTCAGATGCGACAGGGGTCTCAATGATAACAGTGCCAGGCTGGCCGTTAACTGGAGCAATAGTCGTAAGAACGACAGGGCCAGTGATTATATCAGTTCCAGTGTGTGGTTGGAAAACAGTTACATAAGACTCATTGGGTCCAGGAGGTAGAGTAACGGTAGGGTTGGGACCAGGTGTCTCTGGCTCCGGAGTCTCGATGATTACTGTTCCTGGCTGGCCACCTGCAGGTGCAATAGTGGTGACTGTGACCGGGGCAGTAATAACGTCGGTGCCAGTGTGAGGTCTGTACACAGTGGTGTACTGTTCACCTGGTGCGGGATCGACAGTAACTGGAGGAATGACAACCTTACCCCCAGTCTCAAGTCCGGGCGTTTGAATGATGACTGTGCCTGGATTGCCGTTCGAAGGCTCGACAGTTGTGACTGTAATGGGTTGGTCGATCTTATCAGGTCCAGGATAAGGTTGGTAAACTGTGACATAGGTAGCACCTGGACCAGCCGGGGCAGTGCTGGGAGCGTCATTGCCCGGAGTTGCAGGCATAGGAGTCTCAATAATGATAGTTCCAGGCTGACCGTTCGTGCCCTCGATCGTACTAGTCAAAGGGGTTGTAATAGTCTCAGTGCCGGTGTAAGGTCTATAAACCGTTACGTATGAGCTATCAGGGCCAGGAGGAACTGTGGTAGTAGCACCAGTATCCGGAGTCGCAGGGACAGGAGTCTCAATGATGACAGTTCCGGGCTGACCGTTCGTGCCCTCGATCGTACTAGTCAAAGGGGTTGTAATAGTCTCAGTGCCGGTGTAGGGTCTGTAGAACGTTACGTATGAGCTATCAGGGCCAGGAGGAACTGTGGTAGTAGCACCAGTATCCGGAGTCGCAGGGACAGGAGTCTCAATGATGACAGTTCCGGGCTGACCGTTCGTGCCCTCGATCGTACTAGTCAAAGGGGTTGTAATAGTCTCAGTGCCGGTGTAGGGTCTGTAGAACGTTACGTATGAGCTATCAGGGCCAGGAGGAACTGTGGTAGTAGCACCAGTATCCGGAGTCGCAGGGACAGGAGTCTCAATGATGACAGTTCCGGGCTGACCGTTCGTGCCCTCGATCGTACTAGTCAAAGGGGTTGTAATAGTCTCAGTGCCGGTGTAGGGTCTGTAGAACGTTACGTATGAGCTATCGGGACCAGGAGGACCTGTGGTAGTAGCACCAGTATCCGCAGTCGCAGGCACGGGAGTCTCGATGATGACAGTCCCGGGTTGACCATTCGTGCCCTCGATAGTACTGGTCACCGGGGTTGTGATAGTCTCAGTGCCGGTGTACGGTCTGTAGACCGTTATGTACGAGGCACCAGGACTGGGAGGGACAGTTGAAGGCGCTCCCAAAGCTGCATCGGATGAGGTTGGAGTCTGAGCCATCGGTTCGGGCGTCTCGATGATAATAGTTCCTGGCTGACCGTTGACACCTTCAATAGTAGTCACGGTCACTGGGGCCGTGATAGCATCTGCGCCTGTATGAGGTCTATACACCGTTACATAAGAGTTGTTCGGGCCAGGTGGGATGGTGACTGGTGCTCCGGTGCTCTCTTCCGTCGTGGAAGGGGCCTGAGCAGCAGGTGTTTCAATGATAATGGTTCCTGGCTGGCCGTTCTCGCCCTGTATGGTGGTCACGGTAATCGGAGCCGTGATGACATCAGCTCCTATATGAGGTCTATAGACCGTCACATAAGAGTTCTCGGGGCTAGGTGGGATAGTCACAGGTGCATTATCACCAGCTTGGGTTGAAGTAGGGACCTGGTCAGCAAGCGTCTCGACAACAATGGTTCCGGGCTGTCCATTCGCAGGAGGAATGCTGGAGACAGTAACAGGCCCAGTGTAGGCGCCTGTACCGGTGTAAGGCTTGAATATGGTGACGTATCCATCATTGCCTTGAGCTGAAGTGATATCCGGAGCAGGTGCAGAACTAGTCTCATCTGCAGTGGCTTGGGGGACGGGTGTCTCGATGATAACCGTACCAGGCTGGCCTGAGGTTCCAGCGACGGTACCAACGGTGCGAGGCGCAGTGATAGTTCCAGGCCCTGGGAAGGGTCTGTATACTGTCACATAACCACCGTTATCAGCAGGAATCGTGACGGCTGAAGCAACGGTCGTCTGCGCTTCAGTAGACGATGCCGAAGATGCAGGAGCAGGAGTTTGAATAATAACTGTGCCAGGTTGGCCATTGGTTGGCGCAATGGTAGAAACAGTGACAGGCTCGGTTATGGTGCCTGGTCCGGGATATGGTTGATAAACTGTGACATATCCATCTTGGCCTTGAGGAATGGTAACTGGTGGGCTGTCCGTGCTAGTTGGTTGGGACTCAGGTCCTGGAGTCTCAATGATCACAGTACCCGGCTGTCCTCCCGAAGGTGCAATGGTAGTGACAGTGATGGGTGCAGTGATTGGGGAACCAGTGTGTGGTCTATACACAGTGACATAGTTGTTATCATCCGCAGGAATCGTGACGGGAGGCGACGAAGTAGGCGAAGGTGCAAACTTGGTGTTAACATCGATAGTAGGCGTCTCGATAACAATCGTTCCTGGCTGGTCTCCAGAGGCTGTGACAGAGGTGATTGTGATAGGTTTATCAATGTTGCCTGGGCCAGGGTATGGCCTATAGACCGTAACGTACGGGTTATTGCTACCAGTGGGCACTGTAACAGGGCCTGTCTGGATGTCTGTGGGAGCATCGGGGTTGGGGGTCTCGATGATGACGGTTCCAGGCTGCCCAGAAGCAGGAGATTGAGTGTAGGTCACTGGAGTCGAGATCTTCCCTGGGCCAGGGTAAGGCCTGAATATGGTCACGTACGAACCAGTCGGCTCCGGGGGTATAGTGACGGGTGGAACAGATTCACCACTAGTGGCAGTAGAAGTAGGCTCACTTGTGGGTTGGGTCTCAATGAAGACTGTCCCAGGTTGGCCGTTTGCTGGAGCTTGTGTCAAGGTGATTGGCGCAGCAATAGTACCAGGACCTGGGTATGGTCTGTAAACCGTGACATAAGTGTCAGCACTGGAGCTGGCTGGTGCAGGTGTCTGAATGAGAACGGTTCCCGGCTGCCCATTAGATGGTGGCTTTGTAATAGTAATGGGGGCTGTGATAACACCTGGCCCTGGGAAGGGCGTGTACATGGTGATATAGTTGTCTGTAGTCAACGCAGGGGACTGAGACTGGGTTGGAGTCTGGGCAGCTGGTGTCGTAATGAACACAGTGCCTGGGTTACCGCCCGCAGGTGCCTGCGTGCTAGTAATAGGCGCAGTAATCACACCAGGGCCTGTATATGGGAGGAAGACTGTCACATAATCGCCAGCACCTTGTGCAGTGGTAGGGGCGCCCTGTTGAGAGGTCAAAGGCGCAGGCGTTGTAATGTAGACAGTACCAGGCTGACCATTTGCAGGTAATTCAGTGCTAGTGATCGGGGCCGTGATAACTCCTGGGCCTGGGAAAGGCAGGAATACGGTGACGTAGCCATCAGCGCCAGCAGAAGTACTGGTAACGCCATTCTGCTGATTTGGTGTCTCCAAAGCCGCAGGAGTAGTAACAAAGACGGTGCCAGGCTGGCCGTTGGCAGGCGCCTGTGTGCTGGTGATTGGTACAGTAATGACTCCAGTACCAGTGTAAGGCATAAACACCGTCACGTACCCATCCGCACCTGATGAAGTGCTAGTCTGAGCGTTCGCCTGCTTAGGAGTCGAGAACGCTGGCGCAGGAGTAGTAACAAAGACAGTGCCAGGCTGGCCGTTGGCAGGCGCCTGCGTGCTGGTGATTGGTGCAGTAATGACTCCAGTACCAGTGTAAGGCATAAACACCGTCACATACCCGTCCACACCTGATGAGGTGCTGGTCAGTGCATTCGCCTGCTTAGGAGTTGAAAACGCCGGCACAGGAGTGGTAATAAAGACAGTACCAGGCATGCCACCAGAAGGCGGCTGCGTGCTGGTGATGGGCGCAGTGATCTCGCCCGGTCCCGGATAGGGGATGAAAACTGTCACATAACCATCTGTACCTGACGTAGTACTTGGCAGGTTCTGCTGGGAAGTGGTCTGGGCAACAGGCGCTGGGGTAGTGATAAACACAGTTCCTGGGTTTCCGCCTGATGGTGGTTGTGTACGCGTGTAGGGCTGAGTGATAACGCCAGGGCCGGAATAAGGAAGATAGACGGTGACGTAACCATCAGCGCCTTGTGTGGTGCTTGGCTCAGGCAAAGCAGTGCTAGTCGCAGGCAGAGGGGCAGGAGTAGTAATAAATACAGTTCCAGGGTTGCCTCCTGAAGGAGCCTGAGTTCTTGTGTAGGGCTGAGTGATCACGCCAGGGCCGGGGAATGGAAGGAACACTGTTACATAGCCGTCTGTTCCCTGTGTCGTACTGGGCTGAGGCAAAGGTGTTGTCGTGGGATTCTCCGAAACAGGAGTCTGAACAACAACTGTGCCAGGCCGGCCACCAGAAGGAGGAACCTCTGTGATGGTGATAGGAGCAGTGATGATTCCGGGGCCAGGGAATGGCTTGAATACTGTAACGTAGTTGTCGTTGCCAGTAACCGTTGTTTCCGGAGCGCTTGTCGTTGGGACGAACTTGACTGGTGGCGGGGTCTCAATGTAGACAGTTCCAGGTCCTGTTCCGGATGCAATCACCGTAGTGGTAAATATAGCAGTGATCACGCCAGTACCAGTATACTGCTCCGTCACTGTAACAAAGCCATCTGGTCCTGTAACTTGAGACGAGGTAGGTTGCACCTTCACCGGTGGAGGAGTCTCAATGACGACAACGGTTGTTGGCTGACCACCCGGAGCGGTCGAAACAACAGTCTTCGTAACTGTAGTACTGACATCTGTACCTGGGGTGTAGATGGTTGCAGTGCCTCCGGGTCCAGTGGCTGTAACAGTGATCGGGCCTTGTGTCTCGATGATAACAGTTCCTGGTTGGCCGTTGGAACCACTAATAGTTGTGACTGTAATAGGCTCGGTAATCGGTTCGCCCGTGTGCGGTCGGTAGATCGTTGTGTATCCACCAGGAGTATCGGGCTGGACAGTTACTGTCGCACCTGGAGCAGTCTGAGTGACAGTCTGAGCTGGTGGGGCTGGAGTCTCAATAATGATGGTTCCGGGCTGACCGTTCGACGGAGACTGCGTAATGGTGATAGGCGCAGTAATTGGGTCTCCAGTGTGAGGTCGATAGATTGTTACATAAGGGTTGTTCTTGCTGGGAGGAATAGTGATCTGTTGACCACCCGACTCCGCTGAAGTGACCGCGTTTTGGCCCTTGGGGGTCTCAAAAGGCGTTTCCACGATGATGGTTCCAGGTTGACCGCCACTGGGAGGGACAGTGATTGTAATAGGCTTGGTGATGGGGCTGCCAGAGTGAGGTCTGTAAACAGTCACATAAGGGCTGTCACCGCCAGCGGGAATAGTGATGGGTCCACTACCGGGGGCGGAAGTGGTGGGAGCAGGTGTCTCAATAATGATTGTGCCTGGCTGGCCATTCTGTCCTGGTTGGGTGAGGGTAATAGGGACAGAGATGGGATCACCACTATGAGGACGGAACACGGTGACATACTGGCCACCAGGGGCATTGGTAATGGTAAAAGGATCACCAGGACCTCGAGTGGTTTGACCACCAGAGCCAACAGGAGTCTCGATGATGACCGTTCCTGGTTGACCATTGCTGGGAGGAATCGTGATTGTGGTGGGCACATTGACCGCGTCTGTTCCAGTAGGACCCCTGATGACTGTGATGAAGGAACCATCTGCACCAGCAGGGATAGTAATCTCACCACCACCAGGTTGGGGAGCAGGAGTCTCAATGACAATCGTGCCTGGTTGACCGTTGCTGGGAGGAATCGTGATGGTGGTGGGTGCTGTGATAATCCCCGTGCCAGAGGGCGGTCTGACGATGGTGATATAGCCACTGCCAGGATCGGATGGGAGAGTAATGACTGACTGTCCAACACGGACGGCCGGGGTCTCAATAATAACGGTCCCGGGGTTTGTACCAGTTGGTGGGATAGTGTAAGTCACGGGCTCAGTGATCTCATCAGATCCAGCATGAGGTCGTAGGATAGTAGAGTAGGGGCTATCACCGCTGGGTGGGATAACTTGGGGCTGGTTCTCGGGCGAGTTACCACCCTGGTTACCACTGCCACCGGTCGGGCTCGAGGAGCTACCAGGTGTCTCAATGATAATTGTTCCATCTTGATTTCCTGATGTAGGAACAAGGCGAGTGATAGGTGTTGAGATCGGAACAGCACCAGTGTACTCCCTGACGATGGTGGTGTAATGGCTGTCGCCACTGGGAGGAATAGTAAGGGCACCGCCGGGGATCTGGTTGCCTGGCGGAACTTGAACGACAACTGTGCCCTGATCACCTCCGGCACCAGCAACAGTTGTAACTCGGGCCTCGGTGATATACTCAGTTCCGGTGTAGGTCTGAATAACCAAAACGTTGGATGTGCTGCCGCCAGCATTGCCGCCGACACCTCCAGCACCACCGCCAACGCCGGCGCCGGCACCAGGTGTGCTTGGTGGCACGTCTTCCCATGGTGTTTGAATGACAACTGTGGCCGAAGCACCTCCTGCCGCAGGAATTGTCCTTGTGGCTTCACCGGTAATGCCAACACCGCTTGGCAAAGCTGAGATAATTGTCGCTGTCGGGTGGTCGTTTGAAGGTGGAATAGTCAACGCGCCAGCTTGGCCCGATGAGAAAGACGAATAAGCGGAACCAGGCACGTCGACGATGATTGTGCCAGGCTTGGTTCCTGTGGGCTCGGCAATTGTTATTTCTTGGTTTGTAGTAGCGTCGGCGCCACCAGTATAAGCTTGAATAATCCTCTCGTAGGGGTCGTCGCTCGTAGGCGCAATCGTAATCCTTGGGTGTGGAAGAAGCGTGACGGGGAAAAGTTGTCCTCCGGGACGTGTGTATGTTTCGACTATAGCTTGGTCACCGACCATATGAGTGACGGTGGCTGCGTCAATTAGACTCGCATCGAATAATCCTTGGCCTTGGTTCCCTTGATTTCCTTGATCTCCAGCGTTCACAGTATCACCGGTATCGCCAGCACCTCCAGCTTCTCCCGACAGTGTGGTCACTGCGTGCTGAATGAGAGACTCTGCAAAACCAGTCGCAATACGCATCGCTGCATCTTCAATTCCATCTTGGGCCTTAACGGCGAGAATGAGTGTAGAGGCTAGCAGCCCTCGTGACAACCACATGGTGCAAGTTGTCGCTAGAGACGTAGCTAGCAAGGTTAGTTTGGTGTTGAAGAAAATCTGTATGAGGCTTCCAAACTTCATTCCCGACGTACCATGATCATTTATAAGAACCTCAGAGATTGGCACGATCATCTAGCATGGCCATATTGTGTGGCTTCATCCTCCACTCCTACCGGCCTGTCTGTTTTCGTCGCTATTAGAGTTGCCATGGTTCACAGGTGCGCTACCTCCACGATAGGCTGTTCTCGCCCACACGTCCGCATTCCCTCCCAAAAACGCTCCAGACAAGCCAGGAATGTCGTCATGAAGCTGGGGACTCATGTCGCTCGCGAAGGCTTTTCGTGACGATCTTTGCAGCTTGCTTGTGTGGAGAGCCAGGCCCGAAGAATGTCGCCCTGGATGGGACCTGCATGCGACGAGTCGTGATTGGGTCATGTCTTAGAGATCTTGGGTCTAATCGATTTAGAGCTATTGACTGGAACGCGCCGGACCGATCGGGATAGAGATCCTAGGCTAGGCGTAGATCGTGGGCCTGGGGGGGATGCCCTGGTCTTTTTGCGTTTGTCTTGGGTGAAAGCGGCTACAGCAAGCCGCAAGCGCCACATGCGCCACACACTATCCACCTTCACTAAGGCCTCGTGGGGGCGCTGTCGATGGTCCAGGCACCGCGTGCGTTTATTCGCGATCTGGACTGCAAGCACTTCCACGTTAGGTTGTTAGAGTTGCCTTTTCCTTTAAAGTTTGCATTTGGGCCTGAATGCCAAGCCCCTTCACTCTAACCTTTTGCGGCCGTTTTATATCATTTTCAATCAGATTACTTATTCTCATCCGATAGACAACGTCATGAAAAAGAGTTTGTCAATATGATGGAAGTGAGTGATTGGTTGATATCCGGGTCAGGCACAATCTTGAGAAAACTGTATTGCGACACTTACCATAAAAGGCTATCAAATGGATTCCTCACCATCGACATCGCGCACGTTGGTTCCATCACAATACCTACCTCTACTGAAAATCACCGATCCCAAGATGCCGTCATTTCCCTAGGCTGATGATTGACGATCGCACCCATGCTGGACTCTGAAAGTTGGGTCCAAGGAACGTGATCGTCAGGTTAACCGCTTAAATTCGGTGCACTTTTCAAAGACATTTGCGTTCTAGCATCTTTGTTCCCCTGGTTCATGGCTGAGTCACATAGGATTGTTTCATTTCCCATAATGGTCTTCATGAGCATCTCGATCACGCCCCATGTCTCGGCCAGGGATTCTATCCGATCCAGGCTTATTGTGTCCTCTTGAGCGGCAGATCTCGCCCGTTGACAATTACATTATTCACATGTGGCAACTAGCTTATTACAAATTGACTCCACGGAATTGCTAGGTAGCTGTCGTACAGTATCGTTGTGCAAACCTTATCGAGCCCGAAAATCAATTCATCTACAAGTCTCTCTGACAGCTGTCCAAGTTATCATATCCAGGCACGCGAGAGACTCATGAGTCTCGACTCGACTCCTCCAATGGGGCGCCATCGGTCGGTTATCGGGTAGACTATTATTTGATGGAAATTTAACGCCTCAATGGGAGCTTCATTGCACCCGCTTGACACCCGCTCTGTAGCTTAACTCTATTTCCTTGTTTCGGCGAAGGTTCTCTTTTTACCGTTGTCATTACATGTGGCGAGCTTTTTCTGGGCCATGAAATCTCAATTACATTCTAGGAAGATTTGTGTTTCGTGGTAGATAGACAATGCCTGCATATTAAACGATTTGGTCCAAAATAAACATTACTACACTTAAGGACGTTTTAAAAAACGTGCTAAAAATTACTTTCTGGTGTAACTGTCACTATGATTTCAATAACGTCTAAACGTTAATCATCTCCCTCTAATGTTGATTTGATGCAATCTCCAGATCTAACTAACCTTAAACGATAAAAAAGTAGAGTAAGTACACGCAAAGTAAAAAAAGATAGATGCGACGCAGGCCTGATTTGAACAGACGCCTCCGAAGAGAATAGATTTCTAGTCTATCGCATTAGACCACTCTGCCACTGCGCCTTTTTGCTTAGTCACTCGTCCATGAAGTTGAATTATAATCCGGAGACGACGTTAGCTACCTAGGTACGTAGCAATGCTATCTCTACGTACAAATTAAAACTATGACCGGCTTTCTTATAAGGATACATATAATTCCCAAGATATTCTCTTTTGCAACTCTTTAGATTAATACTTAAGCTATATGCTTGTATTTAACATAATCGTTTACTATGTAGTATAAAATCCATTCTCTAGGTATTCTATAGGGTAGATAGAGTCAGAAGTTAAAGATGTCAATGACATTCTAATTCCGCTTGCATAATCTGTGATTGTCAAGCGGTAACGTTTCGCCTGAATCAACTAAGACATTCTTTCTCTGGCAACGGCTTGTTTGCCTTTGTAGCAGCCTTTGCACTGGGTCTAGGTCCCTGAAAGCTAAAGGCGTTACCCAGCCACACGAAATAGCCGTGAGACATAAAGTGAAACAGTGTTTCATATGATTCGGAGTAATGTGGGAATACAGGGAAATCTAGATCACATAGATCTTTGTCAACCTATAGTTATGTACGTGACGTCTGGTTTTAGAATGAGCCCTGGCAACGCGACTGACGCAGCAGGATTGCAATTGACTGAAGACGGAAAATATCTATATGGACATATCTTATATCGCCTCTTGCCTGGAGCCGGAAATCAATTATATCATCATCAATTATTACAACGAGCGAGGTTGCTGGAAACAATCTTGCTTCACTCTACTTAGGTAGGCATTGCTTGAAACATCTCTCTATGTAAAAAGGCGACTTTTAGGGAATAATACCTCCCGTTGAATGGCAATGCGTACCTACCTATGACGAGAAAGCAATAAACATTGAATTTGAGATAATTTTATTACTGCGTATTTGTATCATTACGTTATAATGGATTCTTGTTTAATCTTAAGATCCTTGTGTCAATAGCTTCTGTTTTGTTGCTTTCTGACTACATGTGGGTTGCACATAAGGTAACTAAGAGGTGTGCCTTGTTATAGCAACTTGCACGAACAGAGTAAAGGTAAAACAGATACATGTGTAAGCCTTATAGAACAGTTTAAATGCGTTTTATATCTGTTGTCTAGAGTAGAACAGGTATAATTTGCAGCACGGTATTCACTCCCACAAGATCCATGTATCCATGTTGCTCCTCCGTCATTCAAGGCGGGACAATAGCTGCAAGGTGCCCCGCGGACCCCCGCCATTGCCCCGCGATGATAGATAATTGATGGCACGTGCTTTGTGGTTGTGGTAAACTGCAAATACTTCGGGCGGACGTACACGAAAGTTCAGAAGCTGCCTTCAAGTAAAAGATGACGAATAAAAGCTGCGAAAGAACTAGAAATGAATAACATACAAGAATACTTGCAAAGATCATTCCTTGCATTGGACCACTGTTAGCTTGACGGCGGAGTAACGTTGCCCCGCATCCGGACATGCTGCCGCCTTTATCGGAACCCCGCCAATTTTTTTTTCTTCCCACTACAGGACGTTGGCGTACAAGCGTCAAGGCGTATCTTGCTTTGAACCCCCAATTCCATTCATCATGCACCACGTTCTGGTCGGTGAGTCGTGCTACACGGCTTCTGAAATTCAGAAGCTTGTGCAGCGTATCAACGATCAGAGTCCCGTCAAGGTTGCCAAGCTCACGGGCTCCTGGCAATACTACCTCGACCTCGAGACCGAAGATGCCGCCGTTCTCGGCAGCATCAAGAAAATTCTCGAGGCCATTGAGGAGCCCGCAAACACTTCGTCAGCCGACAGCAACGACAGGGCCATCGATATCTACGTCAGCCCTCGAAACGTTTCTCCATGGAGCTCCAAGGCAACCAGCATTGCGCTGGTCTGTGACCTAAAGACCGTTAACCGCATCGAGCGAGGTCGAGTCATCCATATCGAATTTGAAGAATCTTTAAAGGGAGAGGAGGACCTTGCCTTCCGCGACGTTCTCCATGATCGCATGACAGAGTTCTTCAGCCTTTCACCCCCCGCCCTCGATACCATGTTCGCTCATGGCACCCGAAACCCACTTGTTGTGGTCGACATCTTCTCCGACGAACGAGGCCCATTGGCCGCACTCCAGGACCATAACAAGCAGGCTGGACTTGGTCTTGACCAGCCTAACATGGAGTACCTGGTCAAGCAGTACACTGCGCTTGGTCGATCTCCTGTATGACTCACAAGTCCGACTTTGAAAATCAAATACTGATTTCAGTAGAACGACGTCGAGCTGTTCATGTTTGCTCAGGTCAACTCCGAGCACTGCAGACATCACGTCTTTAATGCCTCATGGACTATTGACGGTGTTGCCCAGGAGAACAGTCTGTTCGGTATGATCAAGAACACTCATAAATCAAACCCCGAATATGTCATCAGTGCCTACTCGGATAACGCTGCTGTGTAAGTGTTATATCACAGTGTATGCTGGGCGAAGGGGTAAACATAATTGCTGACTATTTATAGCCTATCTGGTGATGAGGGTAACTTCTGGGCTCCGGATTATTCTACCGGAAGTTGGAAGCTTACTCGCGAGGTTGTTCAGCCTCTCATCAAGGTTGAAACCCACAACCACCCAACAGCCATCTCCCCCTTCCCAGGTGCTGCAACTGGTAGCGGAGGTGAGATTCGTGATGAAGGTGCCGTTGGACGAGGTTCTTCACCCAAGGCTGGACTTGCTGGTTTCTGGGTCTCTGATCTCCTGATTCCTGGGAACAAGAGGCCTTGGGAGCTGGACATTGGGCGCCCCTCTCACTACGCTTCCAGTCTTGATATCATGTTGGAAGCCCCCATTGGCTCCGCCCGCTTCAACAACGAATTCGGTCGCCCTGCGTTGACTGGCACTTTCAGGACTCTGCTCACTAACGAGCCTGGCTCTGACGCCACTGAGTTCAGGGGATACCACAAGCCTATTATGATTGCTGGTGGTATCGGCAGCGTTCGACCTCAACATGCTCTCAAGGAAGAGAGTCATGTCGAGGAGGGTGCTCATGTCATCGTTCTTGGTGGCCCTGCCATGTTGATTGGTCTTGGTGGTGGCGCTGCATCCTCAAATGCCGGCAGCGAGGCTACAGCTGACCTCGACTTTGACAGCGTTCAGCGTGGCAACCCTGAGATGGAACGTCGTGCCCAGATGGTGATCAACACCTGCGTTGCTCTTGGACCAGAAAGTCCCATTGCCTTCATCCATGATGTTGGTGCCGGTGGTCTTTCCAACGCTCTGCCTGAGCTTGTTAAGGATGCCGGTTTCGGTGGCAACTTCGAGCTTCGACAAGTTGAGAGTGCCGACAACTCCATGTCTCCTCTCCAAATTTGGTGCAACGAGGCGCAGGAGCGATATGTTCTTCTCGTGAACAAGGACGGCCTCAACCGCTTTACAAGCATCTGCCGACGAGAGCGTTGTGGTTTCTCCGTTGTTGGAACTGCTGTCACTAAGGACGAGAGCGGGGTTTCCAAGCTTGTCCTGACAGATCGGGAGCCCACAGTTCAACCTCCCACTGATCCCATCAATCTTCCCATGGATGTCCTTTTCCCTCCTGGACGACGAATCTCCAAGGACGTTCAGCGCGTCCAGAAGAACCTCCGACCTTTCGATGCCGTCAAGAGTCTCAGCGAGCAATGTGGCAGCTCTGACATCGGCGAGATGGTCACCAAAGCCACTGAACTGGTTTTCAACCTTCCTTCAGTCGGGTCGAAGAACTTCCTTATCACCATCGGTGACCGTACCGTTGGCGGTCTCTCCGTCCGTGATCAGCTTGTTGGTCCTTGGCAGACCCCTGTTGCTGATGTTGCTGTCACCCTCACCAGCTTCAGTCTCGATGACAAGAAACGACGAGGTGAAGCCATGGCCATGGGCGAGAAGCCTAACCTTGCTCTTATCTCGGCTGCTGCCTCCGCTCGCATGGCCGTTGTTGAGAGTCTGATGAACCTCGGCGCTGCCGACATCAAGCCCGGTCCTGTCAATGGAGATCTCAAGCGCGTCAAGCTTTCCGCCAACTGGATGGCTGCTGTTGGTCACCCTGGAGAGGGCGCTGCTCTTTATGAAGCTGTCCAGGCTATCGGTATGGAGCTTTGCCCCCAGCTTGGTGTTTCTATTCCTGTCGGCAAGGACTCTTTGTCAATGAAGGCCTCCTGGAAGGACAAGGAGACCTCTGACTCCCATACCGTCACTGCCCCTGTGTCACTGGTCATCTCGGCCTTCAGCTTGGTTGAGGATGTGCGCAGCACTTGGACACCTCAGCTTCGCCGTGTTGAGGAGGTTGGCGAGACTGTGCTTGTCTTTGTCGACCTTGCTCAGGGCTTCCGTGCTATGGGTGGCTCTGCTCTTGCCCAGACTCTTGGCCAGATTGGAGACGAGTCTCCTGATGTCCGCGACGTCCAGATCATCCGTGACTACTTCGACGCCCTGTGGCAGCTTCACCAGGAGAACATTGTTCTTGCCTACCACGACCGATCCGACGGTGGTCTACTCACTACTGTCGCTGAGATGATGTTTGCCGGCCGAGTCGGCGCTGATATCTCATTGGACGACCTTGCTGAGTCTGAGGACAAGGTGCTCGATGCCCTGTTCAACGAGGAGTTGGGTGCTGTTTTCCAGATCCGCCGAGGTGAAGAGACCAGATTCAAGAGATGCTTCGCCACATGTGGTCCTCCTCATGGTCTTATCAAGACTATCGGTTACGTCCGCCCCACCAGCAAGCAGTCGCTTTTGGTCAAGTACAGATCCAAGACGATTGTTGACCTGGAGCGCGCCAAGATCCAACAGTGGTGGACCAGCACTTCTTACGAGATGCAGAAGCTGCGAGACAACCCCGACTGTGCCAACTCCGAGTTCGAGGCCATCCAGGACAACAAGGATCCTGGTCTGCATTACAAGCTGAAGTTTGACCCTGCTGATGTCAGTTTGCCAGCTATGACCAGCCTCAAGAGTCTTGTCAAGAAGCCTAGGGTTGCCATTCTCCGAGAGCAAGGTGTCAACGGTCATGCCGAGATGGCTTTCGCCTTCCGAGCTGCTGGCTTCGATGCAGTCGATGTTCACATGTCTGATATCCTTGGCGGTCTTTCCTTGGAGGGTTTCCGAGGTCTTGCTGCCTGCGGTGGCTTCTCCTACGGTGATGTTCTTGGTGCCGGCAACGGTTGGGCCCAGTCCATCTTGATGCACGATGGTGCTCGCAAGACGTTCGAGGCTTTCTTCAACCGTCCCGATACCTTCTCATTCGGTGTATGCAACGGTTGTCAGATGTTGACCCGACTCAAGGAGCTTATTCCTGGAGCCGACCACTGGCCAACATTCGTTGAGAACGCTAGCACACAATTCGAGGGCCGATACTCTATGGTCACCATCGAGGACAAGTCCGAGAACTCTGTCTTCTTCAACGGCCTGAACGGATCCTCATTCCCCATTGTCGTCTCCCACGGTGAGGGCCGAGCTGAATTCTCCTCTGGCAGTGACCTGTCTTCTATCAATGATTCCGGTCTTATTCCCCTCCGCTACATCGACAACTATGGTTCCGTTACTGAGAGATACCCCTTCAACCCCAACGGTAGCCCTCAGGGTATCGCCGGTGTGAAGAGCAGGGACGGCCGCGTCGTTGCTATGATGCCTCATCCTGAGCGAACCATCATGGCTGATGTTGGTTCGTGGAAGCCAGAGGGCCAGTTGGCCGAATGGGGTCAATTCGGTCCTTGGTTCCAACTGTTCTTGAATGCTCGCAAGTGGGTTGCTTAGATTTAAAACAAAATTGCATTATGGTGTTTCGGTATTGGGAATGTTTATGGTTATGGATGAATGGGGTCATGAGGTTGGGATGTAGAAGGTCAATTAAACTATAGAAAATGCATGATATCACTGGCTGGTTACCCTGCCCTGGAGAAAACAATAAGATTACTTTTTGAGTCATTCCAAATATTTTTTGTGCGGTTCGTGAGATGCTATTGCCGAAGCTGGGAGGTTTAGACATGTCTGGATGGTTGTGGGAGATCAGATCTAGAGTCCATATCACAGCGCCGTGACTGTTATCTAGCAGCGAGTTCACTAGAGGATAGAAACAACACCAGATCATTTATGACCTCATGTTCATTAACTACAATCTACCTAGCTGGGAACGGTTGAAAGATTCATCAACTATTTGCCCAGGAAGCATTTACCAAGACACAGACACTCCAAAGGTGGCTTCCACAAGCAGCAATTATGTCTATTCCTTAACAGCCAACGAATACTGTAATTATCCCTGGCTTCGTGGATCTATTGGACCAGAATCTTTGCCTCGATCTTGATCGGGCGTAGATCTTGGCTTTGCCCTGTTCCTTGACCTGCTCGGTCACCGTCTGCATTTCTAACCGCCTCATCTACCTACACTGCGTTCTAGTACGATATCTTTTGCTCCAGGTTTTGATCTCACTAGTTTGGATCCAGAGAGCCTTAGATTGGTCGCTTCATGTATTAACAATATGCAAGTCATTGTGTTCGAACGCCCAAGTGCTTAACATTCAATTTTATGATAATTACCTAAGACACGAACACAAACCCAATGTTTGACATGGTCCAATTCCATTGACACCCAATCTGACTCATCTTTCCCTTGGTCGTTTGTTTCTGGTGTCTCCTTCCACAGAACGGGAGGAACGCGCAGGGCAGGCGCTGGAACCCCTCCTTCCTAATATGTCGACGCCTATCAAATCGGGCGAACCACTGACTGTAATCACTTCCATCATCATAATCAGCTTCTTACCCAAGACTTCACCATTCTGGAAGCCCATTATCTTATCCGCTGATGCAAATTCCTAACACATTTTCTCTCAATCTCCGGGCCCAATTGTACCAAAGATGAATTTTCGCGTGTCGAACGAATTGCCGGGCGATGTATCACATGGGGGTTGAAAATGCGCATGGTTCGCTTGAAAGGTTGCCTTTTTCAACCTTCCACTGCCAATCATGATGGCATTTGCGCAGCCTTATTTGGTACAAAGATACCCTCGCGATGTGTTACCAACGTTTGTGCAATTCGATTGCCTGGCCTCTTAATCTGGTTCCCTGCGCCTCGCAACTCATTTCCCTATTCTTTCATGATTGTTAAGACATCACCAATCTTCCGCCACCAGTCTTTAATTTAAAACTCGTTAAAGCCAACATCCATCATCTTCGTTCCTCTTGAGGCGGGGTGATACTAAAAGCGCCTCTCATCACCCTGCAACATTATTGGGAGAGGCCTCGGGCCCGGCCAGGGATCACCATGGATTCATTCCCAGGTCAGGGTTTGAATGAGGAGAGTGGCTCTCGAAATATTGACGGCCCTGATGATATCATCCTCGGCGACTATCAGCCATGGCAACAGACCGACCTTACTCCCTGGGAGTTGAGGGAGGACGAGCTCGACCTAGAGCGCGAAAACAGCTTATCGGTTCAGCAATGGCTTCAGGGCCAAGGCAATTCCCGACCTGCACAAAACACATACTTCAACTCACAATCGTCGTCTCAACGCAAACGTGAGACCCAGAAACTTCTCGGTCATATAGATAATGTACTGGGAGGCAACAAGTCGTTATCTGCTCATGCAGCAAAGTCTTCCATCAACACGACAACTCAGGCTTCTCGAAACCCTGCCACGCTAAACATTGACACCATTTCGACCGACCAGCCGTCATTGACAAAGTCTGCGTTTTCAGCGCAGCCTCTCTTATGCTCATCTGCTTCCGATCGAGGGACAACATACTATGGCAATGGCTATCACAGCGGATGGGATTCGGGAACATCGGTCTCTCAAAGCCGCTCAGCTTTTCCAATCACATCATATGGATATCAGACTCGCGGACGCCATAGCCAAGTTTTAGGTCCATCCCTTCCGCAATCAAACTGGTCGGTCACAGGTACGGATACATCCACTGGTTCGAAGAAACCGCCCAAACGTCAGAGCAGCCGATCCGCCGATGATGAGACAAGCAGCAAACGTACGTTCTCAGGGCGAAATGTGTCCAAAATCAACAATCTGTCTTGCCGACGTCCTTCGCCATCAATATCTGGTCCTGCCCAAGTGACCTCCTCAGATGGAAATCCTTTGCTACAGACATCAATCGAGGGTATGCGAGGTTCACATCACCGACTTGGTAATAACACATCATCGCTCAGTTCTGAGTGTACCAGTCTGCAAACAACACAACGTAATGGGCCACTATCTGATCGTGCAGACAAAGAGCTCTCGCATGATGATTTCAACGATGTATGCGAGATCTGTCCTTTTTGGCTTCTTAATCCTGTCCAGTTCTCAAACATCGAGAGGCCAGCTTGCTCTAACCGCAAGGAAGAAATGTCCCATATCATTACACACCTTATCGATCATCACGGCCTTGTCCGTGGAAACGATCCGAAGAATGCGTCTCGCAAATACTTGGCAAGCTGTCAAACTTACAGCCCGTCTGTCAAGGCAAAAGGAAATTGTCTGAAATGCAGTTCATTACACCAGTGGAAAGACTCAGGCCCGGTAGACCCTAGGCATAATGGTGTTGTGCTTTGCATGCGTTGCTGGTCTAAATTTGATAAAGATGGAATGCAAGACCACCTGGCCGGGCCACTGTGTCCCTACAAAGCGGAACAACCAAAGCCAAAGAAAATGTGCATATTATATACCACTTTTTGTTCCAACGACAAGCCACCCAGCCCGCCTCCTAGGGACATGCAGCCACGCAAGGCAAATCATCGAGCTGCACCAAGGAAACATAGTCGCCGCAATGCAAGACAGCAAGCGAGTTCTCGCATAAATCGCCGCCCTGCTCCAACAGATGCCTCTCAAACTCTTGAGCCACCTCTTTCACGCCCGCCTTCTAGTCATAGCCAACATTTCTCCTTCCAACATTCTCTCTCTACACCGTCCAAGATTCAGTCCTCCATAAAAAGGGATACGTCCAGCTCTCGTGAGTCTCATGAATCAGAAACTAGACAGCCAGTTTCTGAGACCTCATCCACGCGTCGACCAAACCGTCATCCCATCCCGTTGACATACCCAGATACTGCATCAGAATATAATGTCGGCAACTACGAAGCGGTTCAGAGAAACGAGCAGCAAAGTGCTAATAGATATACATACCCGTCCACAACTCATCCAATTTCCCTCGAAAACGTTAAACTAGAGGGTACAATGTTCGATAACGGATTCCAATACCAAACACAGTTACAAGCGCAAAACACAACGCGACTACCTGGCCAGTACCAGAATTGGCATCAACAGTTTCTCCAAGTTCCGCAAACACTGTCCCAGCCCTTCTTGCAAACATTAGGTCAAACTTCGCGTCGGGGTGTTCGAGACAACTCATTTGATCAGTTCTCACTGCAATCTTTGTCACAGCCCCAGCATCCCCAACTTTCATCCAGCCAGTATTCCCTGCAAGACTCTCTTTCTGAGAGGAACCAGCAACAATCGCCGGGTAGAGCGAACTTGTCCGCCTACAACAATGGGAGCTCACATCTCCTCCATCATCCGAAAACTCCCCAGTTACAGCTACAAGTACCAGCAATGGACGATTTAGACGCAACCATATCATTATCCGGCGGCTTGTCACATGTGCAATCCAGTCCTTCCAGGGTGCCGTCTACTGCAGGAGAGTCTATGGACCTTCTGCAGTCACCCAATATTGAAGGATCAATGTGGTTGTTTAATGACGACTTTGGCTATGATAACAGCTCGGACTGGCTGAATATGGGAACAGTTGGATCTCACCCACAGCTTCAGGAGTCTGTTGAAGTAGGCGACCCCCCGACTATCCAATCCCAGCAACGCCTTGAAGACTCAAACCCAAACAGCGGTTTGCTTACTGTACAACAAGCTGCTGTGGAAAAGGATTCGGCTTACCACTCAGATGCCTTCCATGATATGGAATGGGATGATGAGAAAGAGATATTCTCCTGAAGGCCCCTATTTTCTAGCATCGTTCTCTTTCTCTTTCAAAAGTCGGCGCTATCGTGGGTATCTACATTGGCATACTTGAAAATATTTTGACTTAGATACTTGCATTCTTCTTATGATGGTTTGTCGGTTGTAAGGCGTTATTTCCATTATAGTATACCATTCTTATTGCATGCATGTCTGTTTGTCATGCTGAGAGGGGAGTATCATCATTAGAACGACTTATGATCCTTTCACGTCGCGCGATATACATAGTTGCACACGCAAATCACGTTCAGTTATTATTATATTTTTTCCCATCATATGCCGGAGCGTATCATACAACCTCGTTTTATAGGTTTATTTTAATCCTCAAATGCAAACGACTGTATCGCTCGCCACGACTTTCTCGAACTTGTTGGTTTTTGGTTCATTTCATGCAGAAAATTTATCTCAGACCTTTAGTCCCGGGTATCAATCTCCAGGTCCAGCTGCACGCCGTTTGAGATACCGTAATCTCCAAGAGTAATATGATCCTTGAACGGCCTCTCACTCTGTCGCTTCAAGATAATCTGGCCAGGGTCACGACCAATTCGCGCAGCAACCATGAGCTTCAACTGACCCACGGTATCCGATTCTAAACAGGGCACAGCAGCCTTCGTGCCCAGACGGTCATTGACGTTGACGATGATCATCTCTTCACCTCCCTGGGCAACAGCAGGCTTGGGCCTCTCTTCTTTCTTTTCCTTCCTCTCTCTCCGTTGATCTCTATCCCCATCCCGAGGCCTATCTCGTCCACCACGATCACCATCACGGTCGTCTCGGCGATAGTTGCGATCCCTGCCCCCGTCGCGATCCCGATGTCGCTGCGGCGACCGTCTGCGGAAGTCGCGGTTTCGATCGTTATCCCGGCGGTCTCCTTTAAATCTAAAGCCACCTGAGCCTCTGGGTTTTCGCACTGGCGATCTTGATCGTTCTCTGGGTCTGCGTGGAGGAGAGTCTCTGCGATCGCGGTTCTGGTTGCGATCGCGCGACCAGCTGCGATCTCTGCGCTGGCGACGCTCGTTGTTTTCGCGGAATGAGTCTTCGCGACCCTTTCGGTCGTCTCTGTCTCTGGGGGCGGGTGATTTTGAGCGAGCTCGGGGTTCTGCAGGTGGTGAGTCTGTCATGACTGTGATGGGCTTGCGACGGCGATTCTGTGATTATAGAGAGCTTTTTTATTATGTAGAATTGCGAGTTCTGAGTTGCGCTTCGCCCGTCGCGAATGGTTTGGTACTGTTTTGGCTGTGGAGAGAAAGCGTTGAGCTGGGGTTGATGATTTTGATTGTTGAAGAAACTGCCTAAAAGAGGCTGGAGCTCATCGCGACGTCACGAGCGAGCTTTGGTGGACGCGGTTGGTTCTCCACTTTTTAGGCATGTCTCCATGATATTCCACCAGCAGCAGCTTCAATAGTATGTATTCAGTATCCGTAAAGGATTTGTATTTGCCTCTCAATACATATGTGGTAAAGCAATCGTCGTCTATCACAGTTCAAGCAAAACTGCCTTGAATACGATGCGGAGGTAATATTTGGAAGGAAAGTGTGTTGAATGCTTCCAAGTGCATCATCTCGCCGTGGCTCTAGGGTAAGCCTCTTGTCAACACTATCGTCACTTCATCCATTGTATCAGACAGCATTTCCAGAAGAACTCTCTGGCTTTGGTATATCCAGCCTGGATGACATGTATCTGTTCCAGCCAAAGGCTCGGTTGCAAATAGTGTATTGTGACAGAAAGCTTGAGCTCGCTCACCCCATCACCACAGTAGTGATTAGGTTCTGGTAAGCCGCAGGATGTCAGAAAAAAATGGCCGCCAAAAGCATAAAGGCGAAATAGTTTGGTCATTCATGCCAGTTTAGACAAGCACTTAGACTCATTTATTCGATAGCCTAAGCATTAGAGGGCAATTCTCCTGCTGTCCATCTAGGCCAGTCAAGCCTATAAGGTCAACTTTGCTTCGTTGACGTCGTGCATGGCCGATGCAAAGCTTCAAGTTGGAGACTAAAGCGTATAATGGATGATTGGGATGGAATAGATTGCTGCAATGGTTAAAGCTCACAGCTCACTGGGACACATCAACGTCATAACATGCAAGGCAACCTCGTATCAGCAGCAGATGCAAACACCAGCTCTCGCTCGGACTCGATGCAAGGTGTTTGAACTTACTTGGTTGTAATAACTCAGCAAATAAGGCTTGCGTTCTGACATCACAATCCGTGTTTTGTAGTGTATCCGTACCCTCGTTCTTAAGCATGTTTCTTAATCGACCAGCTTTGTTTGCCGATAGTTTTGAAATAGTTTGGTTTGGTTTCTGGTTTCTGGTTGCGTTGCTACGGAGAAACCTAACCTTGACGTCAATGCAACTAAGTTAACTGATGGATTGTCTTGCCTTCCATGGACGCATGTCTTGGGTGAAAACCGCCCTTGCAGGGCTGAGCAGCAGAACCAGGTTCAGGGATCAAGGCCCGACTCATTAGCGGTGGCAGGCCACGGAAAGCTGCCGCTTCGAGGAGACACACGCGACCCACCAGTAATATCCAACAAAACCTCGTGGAGGACGACAGAGAAGCGCTATGCCAATAAGGCATTGGATCCTTTTGCGTTGGCGTTGCACAGCGCGGCCACGTCAATTTTTGCCTGATGAGAGAATAGACTGGCCAGTGATGAGAATGGTTGGACCAAAGAGAAGCCAGCACAGTGAGCGGTGTGATGGCCAAAATAGAAACAAAGAACACGGCAGAGATAAAGCCATTGAAGAATAAACACGAAGTTATGCACGGCAATTAGAGTGCGTACAGTAGCACGACCACCATGCGGTTATCAGAGCAAATCCGGGGCGGGTAGCCGATCACTCACTCAGTGACAGCCAGACCAGGTCAGGCTTTATTCCATAGCCGACGGGGCTTAATTATTCCATGTCCACCAGGAGAATGGATGTCATTTTACCACCGACAAGGTTTCTTTCAAAAACCGTTGAGTTTGACCAGGATTGGCGAGTTTCAGCTTGACCGAGACGAAGCGAATAATTAAAAGAAGAAAGGAAAGAAGAAAGAGAATAAAACACAAAGCACAAAGCACAAAGTATGAATAGGCCTTGCATTGAGTTTGTTGAGTGTCAGAGTCCACTGCTGCGCGTAATACTGTAGGTGTCCGGTGCCTCACCAGCTCACCTACTGCCTGACTTGATTAGGTACAGCCTGTATGACGCTGACTGACTGACGGCTTCTGACTCAATGATTTTGCTCTGGAAGTAATTACGGAAAACTTCCAAAAGAAAATAGACTCATTTAACTTTTCTCCCTACATTAGCGTCATATTAAGGCTTTTGCCGCTGCAAAGGAAGGTTGACAACAATGATCGACGCTGTTAATTGATCTTTTGTTCAACTTGGCGCCTACTTGTCTCTCCAAGCTTGTGAAGGAAGGAGGAGGAGAGACCAGCTAAGGACCAATTAAGGTAAAGCGCCAGGCACAAGCGATGCAGGAACCACTTCCGAGAAAGCGGGTGTGCCTGGCTCCTTCCTTTTTGTTTTTGATGGGTGACCAATCGACTTGGGCTCGGGCAACTGCACCGGTGAGGGAAATTATGCAAATTTTATTTTTGCCCTTCTTATGAAATGGGTATAGCACCGACGAGTCACGACAGAGAGAGTCATTAAGTCACTCAATTGATGACATTGGTCAGAGACAACTCAGACGACCTTTGATTCGACAATGCCTTGTTCTACTTACGGGCTTCTCAACCGGCTCATGGCCATGAGTAGCGGCAAGCAGCGCCACTGATGAGGCAGACTCGTTATTAATTGGTTTCTGCTACTTTACTGAGCACAAGCTAAGACACGGCGTCTTTTTCTCTCTATTCTCTTTTAATTCCCTCATCTCCCAGTCACTTATTAGTGGGCTGCAGGATGAAATCATCGCCACCGGTCAAGACCTTCTCTTCTGTCAGCTCGTCTCTTTACTGGCAGCCAACAGGAACAATGCAGAGTTTTTCCTGTCCGTTCATCCTTGGGTTGCTCCATCGCGAACTAGGGACAGGAAACCAGGGTCAAAGATCCCCGGTGAAACCGTCTTTGTGCGTCCAGAGTCTCAAATATCGATTCTGGTGCACAAAGAGGTCCAAGGAGAGAACGTGCGACAACAAGGGACTGGATAAAGGGTCTGGTATAGACATGGCCCAAGCCCAAGTTTCAGCACTTTGTTATTGACAGGCCTGGTTCGGTCGGACTGCCAGAAGCTGTCAAGAGAAGCGCTGTAATTTCCCTCGAGGAGCATGACAGGCCAGTAGTAGCCTTGTCTAGGTCACGAGTACTTAGGACACAACCAAGGGATAGGGGCCTGGTCGTGTTACCAGTACTAGTTTAATGGGCTCGGGCCTAGTCCGCCCCTCCCATCCCACCATCACCAAACGTCTTTTCCGCTTGGTCTGCCAGCGCCTTGGCCCCAGACGAAGGGTGTGGCAGCCTGTGGATTCTGGTTTTAATGTTATGCACCATGAAGCTGTGCTGTGTTGTTTCCCGTCTGTGTGTTGTTTGCAAATTGCTTTTCCCTCGCCGTTGTAGTATTTCATATGGATCCTCCCCCCCGAACTTGACAGGCCACCCTTCTACGCTTCGAAACAACTTCTTCTCGGTCCACAGACTTCGTTGGCAGAGTCTATCGCTCGTACATTTCTTCCACTGACTACATATCTTGTGCTTCTCGCTGTCCGGATACAAAGCATCTTACTGTTTTTGTTCCCAACCCAACTCACTTACACTCACTTGCAACAATATTCTGAGCTAGCTTTGAAAGCACTCATTCACTTGCACACAAACAAACTTCATACAACAACCAAACCGACATCATGCACTTCTCCAAGTTCATCCTGGCTATTCTGCCTGCTCTCGCTCTCGCTGATGAGACCACTACTCAGACGTCTACCGCCGTCGTGACCAAGACCTACTACCTCTCTTCGGTCCGCACTATCACCGCCACTGGTGAGAGCACCACTGCTGTCGAGACCTCGGCCGAGATCTTCTCCACTGCTGTCGTTGAGGAGAAGACCACCTTCTTGCCTGTTCACCACAACAACACCACTCCTGCTGTGTCCACCCCCAAGGCCACTGGTACTGCCGGTACCACTGGTGGCTCATCTGAGCCTTCCAAGGTCCCCGAGAACGCTGGAGCTGCCGTCGCTGTTGGCAAGTTCGCCATGGTTGGTGTTGCTGGTATGGTCGCCGCTGCTCTTCTGTAAGCGCGCGTTGTATGGAAAGAGTATCCCTTCAAGGATCTCACGACTGTCGACTCATGTCGACGCAACCAGATGTCTTCCATTGCTTGTCCATTTACCCCTTATACCCTGGCCACCAGCGCGGCCTACTTCTTCATGATGAAACGCCACGATACCACTTGCAGGATGACACTTGTCGCCTGCTTCACACTTGATAAGTCTTGGGACTTTGCCTTCACAGAAGCTTGATCGCTTCTTACGCTTCATCGCGCTCGTCTTTGTCAACACACACGGGCTTTCAAAACTTGCCGTTTCTTTCTTCTCCAGCAGCATGCACCCTGGCGCGTTGATTGCGCCGTGCACACTTTTACCCCGAGTTGTTGATATCAAAGGGTAGTCATCGTAACCACAATGGCTTTGAGATCACCCCCTTTGTTACCCATGACAACTGGTGTATGCTACTGGTAGAAACCCTCTTTACCATTATTATTCACTCAACATCTCTTCACTCAACTCTGCTGCCACAAAGAGAGTCGATGACCAAAGAGACGGGGACGACGTCGGCGACGCGGAAACAATACATGTTCACTTCAGTAACTCTGCTTCTTGCATGGACTGGTTTTACTATACTTCTCTTTTTGGCGATACCCCTTTTTACGACGGCGCAGGTGATCCGAGGTACTAGTAGCCTATGTGCTTTGACCTCTGGAGGACGGTTTGCAGCTTGGAGTATGGCTTTGATTTGATTCGGATAGGGGTTGTGATACGATTTACACGAAAAAAGGAGGATTGGTGATTTTTAAGTGTCTGATGAGAACAGGCTCACGATTATGAGATGAGCCACGATGGATGGCTAGTAGATAGTAGCGAGAGCAATAGACTTTGTCACGCTCAATGACTTGTTTTGGACTTGAAAAAGAAGTGAATGTAATGAATGTCTCCAGCACAGACTAGGCCCCAATTGCCGGGTAACTCGTTCCTCGGAATGGAACTCAACGTCCGATGACTAACGGAAAAAGGCGTCAGAGGACCCTTGTTATTCGCGTGTAAGTGAAAGAAAAAAGTCCGGAGTATAAAATATTTTGTTACATAGAGTGTCTTCTATAATAATGTCACCATAAGACAATGAGTAGATACATCGATAACCGGAGATGCAGGCTTTTGAATGGCACTACTCATAGTAACCTATTATTCTTCCATATTGTATTATTCTGATACTTGTATAAGAGCAATTCTCTTATTCTTCTGTCCCCGCATCGTTCCGTTGGAGAAAAGTTGATGGAGCTGAATAAGGATAATGCGCGGGTCCCTCATTGGCTAAGATATCGGGCGGCGGCCGGGAGTGTGCGGGTCACATCGGCCTTTGCCCCCGAATTTGCGATTTTGAGTTCCATTTGAAGCTGCCGCCAGCTTTTGCTCAACGTTGAGTCTACTCCATATCCACACGACCCCTCCGATATACTTCCTTCTCTCTCTCTTATTTTTCTTGGAGGGAAAGGAGTTAGTCCTTCTTTATACAGTTATCATGGCATCTCTTGCTCCTTCGCTCAAGCGGGCGCATGCCCCTCTTCGTAAAGCGTTGAGCGCAACTTCTACCCTTCGAGCTTTCGCCACTGTACCTCCGACCGGCAGCGAGCCCGCCAAACCTCAACGAAAGAGTTATTTCAAGGATACAACAGTGTCCGACTTCTCCGATTTCCTTGGTACTTCATCTCCCGCTCAACCACTGTCACCAGCAGAGGCCTACTCTCTCAAGACCGCCGAGGTCGGCCCCGAGGGCAAGAAGCGAACGATCACACGACTGCCCGAATGGCTCAAGACACCAATTCCCGCCGGTAACGATAACTTCAAGAGTATCAAGAAGGATCTGAGAGGACTGGGACTGCACACCGTCTGCGAGGAGGCTCGATGTCCCAACATTTCTGAGTGTTGGGGTGGTTCAGATAAGAACGCTGCGACAGCTACTATTATGCTGATGGGAGATACATGCACCCGAGGTTGCCGCTTCTGCAGTGTAAAGACAAACCGAAACCCTGCTGCATTGGATCCCCACGAACCTGAGAACACTGCAGAGGCCTTGGCCAGGTGGGGTCTGGGATATGTTGTCTTGACCAGCGTCGACCGTGATGATCTGGCAGACGGTGGCGCGCACCATTTCGCCGAGACGATCCGAAGAATTAAGCAGAAGAAGCCTTCATTGCTCGTCGAGGCTTTGACCGGTGACTTCCGTGGAGATTTGGATATGGTCAAGGTTGTGGCTGAGAGTGGACTTGATGTGTATGCGCATAATGTTGAGACCGTTGAGGACCTTACTCCTTATGTGCGAGACCGACGTGCTACTTTCCGACAGAGTTTGGCTGTCTTGAAGCACGTCAAGGATGTTATGGGCAAGGATGGTCCCATCACCAAGACCAGTCTGATGCTTGGTCTTGGTGAGCAGGAGCGTGAGATTATGTCCGCGCTCGAGGGTAAGAACTCTATTTCAGTGATTCTATGATTCTAGCTAACCCCTTTTCAGAGCTCCGAAAGGCAGATGTTGATGTTGTCACATTCGGTCAGTACATGCGACCAACCAAGCGTCACCTCAAGGTAGAGAAGTATGTGACTCCCGATGAGTTTGAGATGTGGCGCAAGCGTGCTCTGGATATGGGCTTCCTGTACTGCGCCAGTGGTCCTCTTGTGCGCTCCTCGTACAAGGCTGGTGAGGCCTTCATTGAGAACGTTCTCCGTAAGCGCTCTGGCGAGAAGGCCATGGCGAGTGGAAACCTTGGACAGACCGTTGCCCTCGATTCAACTCAATCTTCGATCTAAACTTAGATCATTGTACTCCTACATTCACCTCAAACCATACTACAACTATATAATCATGGGCTATGACCGTATCGGATGGCGTTTTGGGATAGGGTCAGATATTCAACTAGAAAAGCATGGTCTTCAACAAGACTGCCGCGACATTGTCGCATGGCCAAATACAATCACTTACCCCTAGAGGGTTGTACATCGATCATCTGCAGATCAATGTGATGGTCATTTTTTTTTTAATGAAATTCTCCCCAGTACCTCTGCGTGATGTAACTAAATCACGGCATATACATATGATGAATTCAAGGTTAGACACTACATCGCGGGGTTGAGGGGTTTGCATGCATATATGTATTGTTCAGGGGTACTTTGCGACGCCCTCACTCAGTCACTGCTTTAACTTCGTTCCACCACTGAAGGTTACTTCATAAGACAATGACTGAGTTTTGATTCGATATGCAGGGGAGATGGGATGAAGTTCTGATGTCGTGTTATTGGTGACGCACCTGCCAGTCACGACGAGGAAGGTGCAACTGTGAGCCTCAACTTTTAAAGAGCAGGAGTACATAAAGAACAGGACACTCCTTCCGATTCTCACCAAAGTGCCAGGCTATTGACCTGCGTGACTTCCAAGCTTCCTTCTTCTACTACAAAAATACTTTAAAGAAGCGATTACACCTTGAACTTGAACTGTTCATCAACCGAGCCCTCACATCAAGTCTGTGCTATGAGGCTCGAAGCCTTCCTTCTCCTCGCTATTGCGAGTATCGTGAGATGCAAGTACTGGCTCGAGGAGATTGAACATCGTGGCACTTCCCCCTATTACCCTGATGCTCAATATCGCGTGTTTCGGAACGTCAAGGACTTTGGCGCTGTTGGTGACGGAAGTAGGTTACTTCATGTCCTATCGTCACCCTCCTAGCTAACGGATCAGTCACTGATGATACAAATGCGATCAACGCTGCAATCAGCGCTGGCACTCGGTGCATTCCCGGTGTCTGCAGAGGAAGCACAATTTCGCCAGCGACTGTGTATATTCCTTCCGGGTAAGTGTCAGAGAAGCAACTGCTACATGCCAACTGCTAATGCAATCAGAACGTACCTCATAAGCGATTCCATCATTGACCTGTACTATACTCAAATCATTGGTGACCCTACCAACCGTCCTGTGATCAAAGCCTCCGCGTCCTTCAACAACCAAAGCTTTGCGCTGATCGACTCAAACCCCTATCTGTCCAGCGGAACTCTTTCATATAATTCAACCAATGTTTTCTTTCGCCAGATTCGCAACATAGTCCTGGACACAAGTGCGCTGCCCCCTCAGTTCCCAGCTATCGGAATCCATTGGCCATCGTCGCAAGCAACGTCCATTTCAAGTTGTGAGTTCAGACTGTCGACCATTCAGGGAAACAGACACACTGGTCTTTTCATTGAGGAGGGATCCGGCGGTCTCCTCAATGACCTGTACTTCTACGGCGGCGGAAATGCCACTGTTCTCGGGAATCAGCAGTTCACAGCACGCAATATATGGTTCGTCGGGGCTGATGTCGCGATATGGATGCCTTGGGACTGGGGATGGACTTTCAAAAGTGTCGTATTAAAAAACTGCCGAGTTGGTATAAAGATGGATCCTGCATCGTATAGTGTTGGATCTATTACGATGCTTGACAGTTGGTTCGAAAATCTTGATATCGCCATCGCTACAACACGCAACCGCTCACAGGCTATAAGTGGTGCAGCGTCTTTGGCTTTCGAGAACGTCAAGTTTCAGAATGTGAAAAATGTCCTGCTAGACACAGAAGGCGTCGATCATGCACGTTCAGCTCTGGAACCAGGGAAAGATTCCGTTTTCATCATGGTAGGTCTACCATCTAGAAACGTGAAAACTACTAACAGATTCAGGGACATTATGCTAATTCGAAGGGCAACTTCGATGCAACCGCATTCTACCCGGTCCCATTACCTCGGAGTGAAATCCTTCTCGATCGTAATATCTACTACGAGCGATCTAAGCCACAGTATGAAAATGTTCCGAGCAAGGACTTCATTTCAGCCAAGGCTAGTGGAGCATATGGAGATGCAGCACATGATGATACACAAGTACTTAACAATCTGTTCAAGTACACAGCAGAGAATAACCTCATTGCATATCTTGATGCTGGATACTACATGGTTACGGATACCGTCTACATCCCTCCGAATGCTAAGATAGTTGGCGAAGCTCTGGCATCGATCATCATGGGTACGGGGCAAAAGTTCGGAGACATCAACAATCCTCGCCCAATTGTTCAAGTTGGCCACCCCGGAGATGTTGGTCAGATTGAATGGTCTGATACTCTTGTCTCAACCAGGGGAGCAGCAGCAGGTGCAGTTCTTATCGAGTACAATCTATTCAGCCCCGGAAGTCCATCGGGCATGTGGGACGTGCACACTCGGATAGGTGGTTTTGCAGGAACATATCTCCAAGTCCCTGAATGTCCTGCTATCAAAGAGAACATCATAATAAACCCACGATGTCTGGCAGCTTATATGAGCTTTCACGTAACAGCATATGCTGGGGGACTGTTTACAGAAAACTGCTGGTTTTGGGTCGCAGATCATGACCTCGAGAATCAGAAGTATGAGCGGATTTCCCTATTTGCAGGCCGAGGTGTGCTTGTGGAAGCACAGAGGGGTCGCATTTGGCTCAGTGCCACTGGTTCAGAACACCACGTTTTGTACCAGTATCAGTTCGTCAACACCAAGGATGTGTACATTGGCCATGCACAGACCGAACAAGCGTATTTTCAACCACTACCTCCGGCCCAGTACCCATTCCCAGCTGTGTCCGCTCTCCATGATCCGGATTTTAAGAAAGACTGCCAGGGAAACAGTGATCCTAGATGCAACATGGGTTGGGCGATGAGGATCATTGACTCGAGCAATATTGCCACCTATGGCGCAGGGCTGTATTCATTCTTTATCAACTACAACGATACGTGCGCCAGTAACACATCACCATTGTTTTGCCAGGAAAGGAGTTTAAGTATACGAGGTCGCAGCACCGGTCTGAAGATCTTAGGATTGAGCACAGTGGGCACCAGAATCATGGTGGAACGTGATGGGGTAGATTTGGCCCAGGCGGTTGAAAACAACAGCACATTTGCAGACACTTTGGCTTTGTATGTATCATGAACGGTTGATATACTAACTCTAATGTAAGGCACAGGAGGAGGCAAGCTCAAGCAGGGGTATCAATTGCTATACCAGTCACCTAATTAGAATCCCAAATACCTCTCAATGAAGTTAAAGCAATAAAAACGGCCTCATCCGTTCTGATAGTTCGGCTGCCCTGGTTTGGCAAAACATTGATCCAGTGATCAAATAGCTCTTTTGTCTTGGAGCCCTGGATGTCCATCTTGCTGAGCTCTTCATCATTCATCGCCGCGAACTCGAGACCACGGGGACCACCAAAGACAAGAAGAAGATGGTTGAAGTTGACTCTCTTGCTTGGTGGGAATGCCTTCGAAGCCGGAACACCACGCTCAGAAGTACCAATGCTAACGTCATAGCCATTCTCGTAGGGACTCTCGGTGAAGACGTTGGATAGAGAGTTGGCCTTTCTAACAGTGTAACCCCAGTAGTAGCCGCCCTCTGTTCTTGGTGCAGCAGGGTGAACAGGCTCGGGGTATTGATTTTCATCCTCAGAAAACTTGAGTGTTATTCTTGTCTTGGGTGGAATCTCAGCTTCAATCTCGACAGGAGCGTCGAGGCCACATTCGACAAGAGTACCGGATCCTGTACTGGTCTGACCAGCAACAGTAACTCCCTCGGCGTAAGGGAGGTAGTCCCTGGGGTTCGGGTGATGCGGCATGTCGAGACTGGGCAGCATGGCAGTGAGTCGCAAGTTGGGGTGGAGAGGGAAAAGAGTCTTGCGCATAAACGGAGGAGCCTCAAGGAAGGACAGAATATGCGAAAGGAAGTGGCATGGGTCGGTGTCGCCTGTGTAGCTGTTTGGGTCTGTGTGACGAGGTCTGGTAGCGGGAGGTGAATCGTCAAAGACTACGACTTCATCAACAGAGAAGACGGCGAGGGCACGAGCAATTCGCGCGGGCTGGGTCATTCGCTGGTCGGCAGTAGCAAGGCTGGGGTTTGTTAGTAGTGAAAACATCCTTGCGATTCAATTACACACTTTGAGAGAATACTGCTGGGAATTGCGACAGAGAGAGTCCATGGTCGACCTCCTTCAGTGGGGTTGAAAGTCGCAGAAGGCTTGAAGGATGTTGTATCCTGGCCACCACCATTGTGGTTGGTCTTTCTCTTCTAGTAATTGTTAGAATGGTAATTGGAAGTAGTACTGCTGCAATGTACTAACCTTAGAATTGCGCTCGTTGTAAGACATTTTGATGGTGATAAGTCGAATAATCTGATATCATGAATGGAAGTTACCTACCTAGCTCTGAACAAAAAGTTGAGAAAGTGGAACTGATTGTCCGGCAGAATCAGTCCGCCTTTGCCACCGCCTACCTATTGCAGCTCAAGCCTACATGCCACTCCGGCGCTTGGTCAGCGTCACGGCCAACAGCAGTATGCGACAGATGTGGCCTTTCATCCTCAAATAAACAAATCCAACAATAACGAAATCGCAACCATGAGCGGCCCTATTAGCATCGGCTCCGAATCCGAATGGAGTAGCCTCCTCGCAGGCACTAATGTGGTTATCGCGGATTGTACGTGCACAGAACCCCACGGCTACCGTCATGATCACTAACACCGTGTAGTCTACGCCGACTGGTGCGGCCCTTGCAAGGCGATCGCGCCCACTTTCGAAGCTCTTGCCAAAGAGCACTCGGCCCCGAAGAAGGTTGCCTTCGCCAAAGTCAACGTCGATAGCCAGTCCGGTATTGCGCGAGCCCAGAGCGTTTCCGCCATGCCGACCTTCAAGATCTTCCACAACGGCACTTGCATCGAGACTATCAAGGGCGCCAACCCCCCTGCTCTGACAGCGGCAATCAAGAATGCTGTCAAGCTCGGCGGCCCTGCTACTGGCGATGTATTCAAGACTCCTGGTAGAACACTAGGTGGTGATTCGCGGTCGGCTCCGTTGTCGAAGCAGTGGAACTTGAAGGGCATCTTTGATGCTTTAATAACGTTCTTTGGACTATACTTTGTTTCTTTGTTTACGGTATGCTATACGAGAGACTTTGGAACGATGCAGTTAACTAACGTTGTCAGTTTGACCCCTACAAGTCGGCAGAGAACAGCCCATTCAACGTCCACCGAAAACCAGCACCGAGAGGCACTGGTGGTCCCAGCCAAGGGGCTGGAGGTGCTAGAGCTCCTCCGCGATCTTCTTTTAAGACATTGGCAGATCTGGGTGGCGATTAAGCAGGCTTCGAGGCAGCAGGAAGCTTGACTGATGGCTTGAGCGAAAAAATGGTCGAGTCACTTTTTACCCGCTCAGACTAGCTCTTGGGCTACATTCTTTTTGCTTCTTATGCTTGAACTCAAGCTTTCTGCTACCGTTTAGGTGGGATTGACAGGTAATGGCGTTTCTGGGTTCTGGGATCTCTTCGGGTATGGCTGCCCGATTATACTATACTAGCGGAGTAATTTTATAACCATGTTTCAATCATTTCCATTTCTATGATCTGGTAAAATCCTCCATTCGCCTTCTCCTACCTAAGGTAGTCATAAGCTGGACTTGAACTGAGTGTAATTGCCACTTTAAGTCACGTGGGGACGCGTTCGGACAAAAACGTCCTGATGAAGTTCGACAATTTTCCATCTCCATACCTCAAATTTGTACAATAGCGAAAATGTTGTCGGCCAGGGGAATTCGACATGCTTGTCCGAGATGTAATACTTCTTTAACAGTATCTTCACGGTTTTACTCTTCTTCCACTCATTTACTTCGTTCACGACGGATTTCTCCCTTCCTCAAGGCACAGTCCAATAGAAACGCAGCAATTACACAGGCATTTTCGACTTCAAGATGTTTGCGACAAGAATCTCAATCGGAAACACCAGCGTCCCCGGAGGAAATTGAACAAATCGTTCGAGATGCCAAGCAAAGATTTCGAGATACTCTACCTAAAGGGTATTTAAATGACGAAGAATATGCTGTTTACGAACGACTGTACGGAGCGCCATTGCGTGAGACGAGACCTGAAGATGTTGGTATTCCAGAGCATGCCGATATGGGACCCGAAGCTCCCAGACCGGATAACGAGGGTATTCTTCTGCGACAGCTAGAGGGGGGCGAATTTGAAGAAATTACCTACGAAATCCCACCCAATGAAACCATGGAAGAGATGGACGAGACGATACCTGAAGCTGGTTTGGCAGATCTGAAAATGGAACAATTAGCACACCAGGTCCCGGGCTATGTCGATTTGGTCGCCAGAAGTCAACGAGAGTACGATGCACTGCAGAAGCTTTCAGAGGACTTCAAGATCACACAAAAGCAGCAACAAGAGGCGGAAGACGAGGCTGCCGCCGCCGAGGAGCTTGCTATGGAGGAACAAGAGAACGAACAACCATACTGGCCAGAGGAGTACGAGCATGGCGAACGACCAGCTGGCGAGGCTGGCCGATTTCACCCGTTGTCCATCGAGGGTCGCTTCTACGATAGTCCTGTCGAAATTTCTTTGCCACGGGACGAACTGATCATGCCAATTCGTGACCTTTTGCAACGAACACATCTTGATCACGTTAAGAGTGCCGCTGAAAGTGCTTTCGGTGGTCCTGGTCTCCCTTTATCTCCAGCGACACCTGAAGCCAAGAGGAACGGAAACATGCATGGAGTTGGTCTTCCAGCAGATCAGCGACATATGACTGAGATTGAGGGTGATGCTTTCCTTGCAGGATTCTTGCCACCGGCCTACGCTTCTGTCATGGCCACTCTACGAGAGGTCCGTAAGCGAGTTGGAACCGAGTGGCTCCAATCCAAGCTTAAGGATGGAAGTGGAATTAGTGTTCTTGATGCTGGATCTGGTGGCGCAGGCCTGGTCGCATGGGATGAGATTGTGCGAGCAGAATGGGATTTGCTGAAGGAGAAAGGTGAAGTTGAGGGCGACAAGATCCCAGGCAAGCGAACAGTCGTTATCGGCTCTGATCGACTACGACACCGCACCAAAGCATTCCTTGAAAATACAACTTTCCTCCCCAGACTCCCCGATTACGAACATTCAGGAGAGATGAAGGGTGAACGTCTCGATGCCGGAGACAAGCCACAGGCTCGAAAGAGCTACGATGTTATTATCGCCTCGCATCTTTTCCTGAAAGAAGAACAGGACCACTACCGACAAGCCGTTCTAAACAACCTTTGGACCCTACTAAATAAGGATGGCGGCGTCTTGATTGTGTTGGAGAAGGCTCACCCACGAGGATTTGAGGCTGTGGCTCACGTTCGCGACACAGTCATTAAGCAATTCCTTCTTCCTCAGTCTGGAGAGCCCGAGCTTCTTCCCGAAGATTTCAACCCTGCTTTCGAACGTGAAAAGGAACCTGGATACATTGTCGCTCCCTGTACCAACCAAGGCCTATGCCCCATGTACCAGACACCTGGCAAGAGTGTCGGCCGCAAGGACTACTGCCATTTCAGTCAGCGCTTCGTCCGTCCCATGTTCTACACTCGAATGCTTGGAAGCAGCTCAAACAACCAAGGTGAGGTTGAGTTTAGTTACGTCGCAATCAGACGTGGTGTTCCCAAGGAAAGAACTGTGACCGGAAAGGAAGCGACAAAGCAGGCTTTCGAGGGATACGAGAACTCGGATGAGAAACCCGACATGCAGAGTCTTCCACGAGCGATCATGCCTCCTCTGAAGCGAAAGGGCCATGTCACGCTTGACCTGTGCACACCGGATGGCAAGCTTGAGCGATGGACGGTGCCCAAGAGTTTCAGCAAGCTGGCATATCACGATGCTCGCAAGTCACGATGGGGCGATCTTTGGGCTTTAGGAGCCAAGACTCGAGTGCAGCGAACCGTCCGTGCTGGTAAGGGTCCCGACGATGGTGGTAAGCGAGCTGGGCAGGGCAAGAAGCCAAGAAAGGTCGAGATTACCATGGGTCCCGGAGGTATCAGCGCCAGCGAGAAGAACGCACCCCGCGAGCGTCGTGGCAGGAACAAGCTGGACAAGAAGGGTCGTCTGCTCCAGGAGATTATGGAGGCGGAAGAAGAGGAGGAGAGGATGATTGCCAAGCAGATGGACGAGGAAGTTGAAGCTGAGTTGGCGGACGAGTCTGATAGAAGAAGCCGACCTTGAGGATCGGGTGTATTATTGATGTAAAATAGATATTGTACAAAGGATGATAACGGGCCGGACATGACATGACATGAAGGCGTTGGACATGACGATATATCTCAACACCGAACAATAAATGATTTTAACGCAATTGAATCATATAGACTGTGTGAAGAATGCTTTTAACTATAACAGTAGAGAGACTGGACTTTAGATCATGCCACTACAGCTGTGCCAGCTTCTTGGATACTATCAGGGACCACCCGTCTCAACAATAAGAGCCACGCCCGGTTAGCTCAATCGGTAGAGCGTGAGACTCTTACGAGTACGCGATCTCAAGGTTGCGGGTTCGACCCCCGCATCGGGCTGTTCCTATAAGTACGATTGCAATCATCGTGGCATTTCTTTTTCGCATTTTTGTGAATTGATGGGAGAAGCTATCGTGAGTTTCTGACCCTGTAGTAAGTAAGCATGAGTTGATTCTTTTGCTGGTTTGGATTACGGATAGGTGTGTGGAAATGGGCTATAGTAGGCGGTTAATAAAATAGATGATCATGGATAGTTAGGCCATTTCCGTCCCTTTATAGGAGAATCTATTATAACAATGATCAATCGGCCTTTTATGACAGTATCATACATGTTCAATGGTGGCAGACCGTAGCAAACCAGGTTTTGTCGCTCATCATGACACCGAATGAACTATCATACGAGAACTCATCATGACTAGTGGTGGCCAGGGTGCCTATCATCACGTGTTCAAACATCAGATGGTTTTCTGGAATTTCGCATCTCCGCTCCACGAACCACCACCACGGAATTCCATGCTTCAGATCATCTTATCGCTGCACAGAAATAACGTGCTCTATCGCAATTCTGACATCTCCGCTTGCGGCCCGCGGAAGTCGGCGATTGCGTTATCGGAAGATACTTTTGGTCTCCCCCGACAGACCGATAAAGAGAAATGGCGTGAGTTTAGGCCAATCATAGAAGTGCTATTTGGAGTATGGAGGGGGAGGGGCAATGGGGTAACTTTTTTTTCCATCACCCCATGAGGGAAGGAGCAAGGGTGGGACGTAAATAGTGCGGGAAAGGGTCTAGACATGGTAGGGTAGCTCATTTATAAGTCGGCCGAATCTCGCAATGGCGACATTGTCGTTGACTTTTTGGTTGAGTCAAATACTGTTTCCTTTCCTTCATTCTGTATAAGCAGATTCGAATTATCAAAGATGGATTCAACAATACCGACTTCGCTTCTTACAGCGCTCAACTGTAGAGGCAACATCCACCTCGTTATTGGTACAAACCCACTCGCTGCGACTCGATGCGGCCAATCTCTGGGTTCTGGCGCACAGCCAATTCTTATTGCCCCCGAGGGTGCTGAGCTTCATTACGCTCTACAGAAGAAGATAGACGACGGAAGTGTCCAACGGCACAAGAAGCAGTTTGAAGATTCAGATCTACTATCACTTGGTCGCGAGGAGGTTGATGGAGTAGTGGACGCTGTCTTTGTCACTTCGGCGGCACGAGACCCTCAGAGTAAGTTACTGAGAATTGACTTTTTATGCAATCAACTAACAAATTAGCAATTCATATCTCTGCTCTCTGCAAACGCAAACGCATTCCCATAAACGTCGTCGACGCTCCTCAACTTTGCACATTCTCCCTCCTTTCGACACATAGCGATGGTCCTCTTCAAATCGGCGTAACCACGAACGGTCGAGGCTGTAAGCTGGCCTCTCGAATTCGCCGTGATATCGCCGCCTCACTCCCCGTAAATCTCGGCGCTGCCTGTACACGACTCGGAGACGTTCGCCGTCGCATCCACACTGAAGACGCCCTTGTGGCTGAAGACGACCCCGCCTCCCCCGACGACTCTTTCGACCAGGACGCCCACTTCAACCGCCTTATTACAGAAGAAGATGCTAAGAACCGAAGAGTGAGATGGCTCAGCCAAGTCTGCGAATATTGGCCTCTTAAGCGCCTGGCCGCTATTACCGACGATGATGTTGAGACAGTTCTCAAGTCATACCCCGGAAATGGTCCCGATATCAAACGTGATCCTGGCACTACCGAGAAGCGTGTTGGTACAATTATCTTGGCTGGTAGCGGACCTGGCCACCCTGATCTCCTTACACAGGCTACACACAAGGCTATCAAGTCTGCGGATCTTATTCTTGCCGATAAGCTTGTACCTTCTGGTGTCTTGGACCTTATTCCCCGTCGTACTCCCGTTCAAATTGCTCGCAAGTTCCCTGGAAACGCCGATCGTGCTCAAGAAGAGCTTCTTGAAATGGCTCTTGCTGGAGTCCAAGAGGGCAAGACTGTCTTGCGTCTCAAGCAGGGAGATCCTTATGTGTACGGACGTGGTGGTGAGGAGGTTGCCTACTTCCGCCAGCACGGCTATGGTGATAGAGTGTCTGTTCTCCCTGGTGTCACCAGTGCTCTGAGCGCTCCCTTGTTCGCTGCAATCCCTCCCACACAGCGTGATGTCGCCGATCAAATCCTCATCTGCACTGGTACAGGAAAGAAGGGTAAGGCACCTTCACCACCTGAGTATGTGCCAAGCCGAACAGTGGTTTTCCTTATGGCTTTGCACCGTATCAACGGTCTGATCCGTGAACTCACCACACATATCGAGCTTGAGCCATTGGCCCCAGCCAACGAGGAGGCTGCTTCGGCACAACCTCCTCCTCCCCCAGAGCCCACTCAAGTCTCCCCTACAACTGGCGAGAGCAAACGAGTTCTGTGGCCGCGCAACACACCTTGCGCTGTCATCGAGCGTGCCAGTTGCCCTGATCAACGAGTTATCCGAACAACTCTCGAGCACGTTGCTGAGGCTATCGAGACAGAGGGTAGTCGCCCACCGGGTCTCCTGGTAGTAGGCCGATCCTGTGAAACCCTCTTCACGCCTGAGAAGGGGCGAGCCTGGGTGACGGAGGAAGGATTTAGAGGAATGGAAATAGAGGACTTCACAGTCGGACTAGAGGCATTGCAAGCATGAGCTTACAACATTTGACTTTAGAATTTACTTGGGAGTTTGGGTTTGGGTAGACATAGCGACGATGCATGACTGGAGTTGGGCTAGATTTGCAAACATTTAACCTTATGACGAGAATATTGACATACAAATGCCTGTTACAAACTTGCCATCGTTCTTGACCACGTTTTTCTGAGTACCAGGGTTCCCAAACTTTCCTCTTACTAATGCCGCAACCTCTGACAAATTCATAAGCCCAAGAACAAAAAGCATGCCCAACACCAAGACTGCCAGACTCAGATGATCTTAAGATTTATTAAAGAATGCAAAAAGATAGTTGATAGGCACTGAGAGACTTATTTTGCTCCCGCCAGGGCTTGAACCTGAGACCTTCGCATTACCGGATACTCGGAATGAAGTATTAGTACGACGCTCTAACCAACTGAGCTACGGAAGCCGATCAACTGTTGTTGGAAACCGTGAGCCAAAATTGACAAGAGGAGCCCTTTGCAGAAAGATGTCAACTCATGGGCGTCCAATGCAGTGAGTCAACCATCTCCCATAGATGCGTGTTAATCGATAGACATGAATTTGAGTATAATTCGAGTTGGCGAAAATCGAAAAGCATATTAACAGAAAATTGTCAATTCTTGATCGTATCCTGGTATTCCCAATTTAGTTCCCCAACTGTACGTTCATCCACGAAACCTCTGGTCAAGACACTCGCTGTCCTGGTAATAACTTGCCTTGGATCTGTCACGATGGTCGCATACGTTTCGCGTCTGGCTGTTCAGAATGCTCGTCCTCTTGCCTCCTGGTCCCAGTGTTTTCCGGGCTTGGTGTTTCAAGCATGATAAGCTCGCTATACTTGTCATCGCCCAATAAGCATTTCAGGTAGTCGCGTCTCATCCAGGAGACACTGTGATCAACTTGTTGAACCGCTTGATTCCACAATCGCAATGCCTCATCGTAGTTTGTTCCTAGTTTCGTCACCACCAATGTATGCGGCGATCTGTCCTTGAGTGTTTGGAGTGAGTAGATCGGATCCCTCAATTGACCCTCAACGTGTTGTCACCAGCGCTCCTCGGCTGGGAAATGCCACTCTTTTTGATTCGGATCTTCGAGAAAGGAATTCAACTCCCGGCATGTACTGCAGTTAAGTCCCATAGAACAGGCGACTTTTTCGTGAGCCCACCCATTAAGCTGGACTGGCCGAGTCCTGATAGAACGGTGGAAAACATCTCTTAACGCAACCTCGAAGAAATCTTGAACAGGAGGCACTGGAGGCACGCTGTGTTATTCCAGAGCCATGGTCAAAGGCTCGAGAAAGGTCGCTCTGAGGTCATGAGGGTGCACTGACGACCAAGTCTGCCTTTCGTCGACGAGTCTCTTGCAGCTTTGTTCAAGCAATCCCAGGGCTTCTTGCCCAGCGCCATTCATGTAGCTCTCTTCCAACAACTTAACAAACCTTTTGCAAGGATTCCAGTAGCCATAGCCACGATCGCTGTAAGATGGCTCGGCGATGATATCGCTTCCGAAGAGGCTCAGCTGTCCTCTCCCGTGTTCGATCATACATTTGTAAAGCTCTTTGGAATTCTTGAAAGCTCCATGTCGCTCCTGTGAGATGCTGTGTAAGAGTTCCCAAAGAAGGAAACGATCGAAACGGGGCACAGCTATTGGAAGAAAGCTAATTGAACAAGTCAGTCATTTGATGGTCTCGTGGTATCGATTGAGCAACGAGGTATCTTACTTCTGTAAAACCCACTCACTGTCCGCACGGCGTGACTTGAGAGTGCTGACAAGATAATCTTGATCCGAAAGGGTCCATTGAGACTGCGTTTCCAGCTTTCTATCACAGATGGGGTCTACCCATGCTTTGAAACTTGCAAGGAGGGGCTGATGTTCTGTAGAAGACTTGAAAGTAGTACAAAAGGCATCAAACTCCGTGGCTATGTTGTTGGCTTGATCAAGATCCTGAAGCCTAAAACTGGTGTCAGCGTAAAAGGTGCATGCCGGCGGGACTAAGTTTAACTGACCAGTAGTTCCAGTCAATGCTTTGTTCCTGGCCATTAGAGATCGTTTCGAGGTAGCTTGAGAGTTCGTCGCTAACTGCTTTTCTGTACACAACCAATAGAGGATCGTTGATGTGTGGCGACCCAGAATCTAGGGGCGCGTATGTGGCTCTGATACAGGCACGGAATATTGCTATATCGTCGAGTTTCAATGCCCACTTCGATATTAGTCCGACAGTTGGCCCTGTAGGTTTTATGCTGGAGCCTAGGAGATCACCCATGAAGGCCGTGGCAGCCTGTGTCGTGTACGGGTCATTTTCGTTATCGGAAAGATCCTGAAAAACCATTTCAGCCAAGCTCTCATTTTTGACTGTTGCGCCTAAATTGGTGAATCTGCTGTTTTCAAAAAGATATTTTCGCAGCCGATCCTTCGGTACAAGCACGACGACCGTCTTGTGATAGCGGAACAGAGCCGGCATGTTCTCATTGCCAGTGTATTCACCCCCGTCTTCGCTATCTGGATACTCGTTGTCGATACTGTACCCGAGGATCTCATCGGTATCTATGGTGACACCTGAGGCAACTTGTTCTCCTATGGGAGTATATAGTGATCTCAATGTTGTGTCATGGTCTTGCTCCTCTTCATCGTAAGCGTTGTTGCTATCCTCTTCTGTGCGGGCATGGGTCGTATGACCTAACATGAGATAGAATCCAGCCTCCGAACATATCTTGTCCAGAGAGTAAGCGACAGCCCGATCACGACCTTTTAGGTTTGCCAAGCATAAGCTTGTCTCCGTGTAGAGATGATCCAAGGGGTACATGATTTTGTCAGAGTCAGATGATCGTGGTTTCCACCTGCTCAACTGGTACTTCAGCCGCTCGGTCTCCTCCAAGACGATGGAAGCGGAAAGAGAGGCATCTGTGGTAACGAAGAGTTTGTAGGTAAGGACGAGGCGATAACCATTTGTCAGCTTCGTGACTTCATGCGTCACATCCGAGAACCAGGCAATCGTTGTAAGTTCAAACTTGGAAGTAGAAGCAGTCGAAGCGAGGTTGACTTGCGAGCCAAATGATAGTAATACATCGCCACCTTCATGCTGAGATGGTAAGCATACAATGAAAGTTCCGATCATACCCTTTTCCTTCTCTGAATCCTTGTGCGGCTTGAAGAACGAGCCAGACTCATAAAGGAGAAGTTTATACGGGCCGGCAACAACATCTCCTAAGCCCAATCCTGCAGCCGTACTCAGGAGCATCTTATCAAGAAAAGCAGCCCATTCAGGGTTCTTCAGATCGAATTTGGATGCGTCAAGCTCACATGTGTTGCGTACCGATGTATCCACGATGGTCTTGTCACCATGGCCAAAGGGCGCCTGGCGGCATGCGGCCTTGATGATTTGTGCATCATCTTTTTTGAGTGGTAGAGGAATAAGGTTGTCGCCCTCGATTGTAAGGCCCGGGTTCGGAAATACGGGATAGTGGCTAAATGTCGCAATGTTGCCTGTCGATTCGATTGAGTTGAGCGCCTGCAACAGCCCATCGTTTTGTTCGATCACAAGAGCAGCAGGGTGTTCTGATACAATGGCATCATCGTCATATTCATCATCGCTGATGCCTACCACTGCCGATGGTGGATCGAACATTTGTTCCATGTTGGCTTTTGTAGCCCGTGTAAGCTTTTCCCTGTTGACGTCGTGTTTCTTCTATGAGGCTGGAGGAGGGGGTCACGGTTTCAAGCAGTCGCGTTCCTGTTTGTAAGTATGGAGGTGCCTCTGTCGACCATGACGAAAAAGAAATGATAAAAGAATAAGTGATATTGTCATGGTTTTAATGTTGATATTGAAAAAGTGTGTTTTTTTAGCTTTGTAACCTTGGTTGGTCTCCAGGGAGATGTTGACAAAAGGTTCACACCAAGCAAAAGAAAAGAAAGAAAAAGAAAAAGCGATGTTATATGGAAGGTTCGACGTTGACGATGCCATTCTGTAACCAGACAATTGCCGGGATCCTTCTTGTTCAGCAGTACCGATTCTGAAGCACCAAACAATTGGACGCACTTTAATCGTCGATGACGATAACTTCTTGTTTGATCGTGGGTCCAGTCCCAGTTTCGGATGCCTGCAAAGATGTACAATGCCTCTTGTTGAGCTGTATCTCGTCTTAGGGCGCTGGCCTTCTTGTACCAGCCATGCTAGGAGGATTTGCGTACGGGGTTACGCCCTCTAGAAGAATGATTTCACGGTAACGCTGCTCTCCGAGAAACTCTTTCATCCAGTCACCTTCAAGAGGCTACACTGCGTCCTTCAACTGTCGAAACGTTTGTTGCCACCATTCTAGAATAGGAGACGGTTGAGCCTTTTCCTTCGTGACTGTAAGGGTGGGACACCTGCCTCGATCAGGTTCCTGTTTTAGGACGATGCTCATGGAGCTGTCCATTTTAAGCGCATGCTAAATATGAGTCCTCCGCTTACCAGGTGCCGTAAACTTCCAGACGAGCTGGGTAGGCGAGGTTAGAAACCGGTTCATGTCTGCGCAATCAGCGCAGGCATGACAGCCACGCGGGCTGAACTCCCACTCCCTCCTGGTGTGTGGCGATTGAGGAAGATCATATTTGATGACGATACGCGCCGATAGTTCGAGAACGTTCCCTCAAGCTGGCACTGGTTTTAATTGACCGCCTTGGAACATCCGGATGATAGGAGCTAGGGTGTAAGTGATAATTCCGGCCTGGTTCTGAACAAGAATCCACGTAGACTGTGCCTTGAGCAGCCCATTAAAGGTTTCTTCTATCACCCTGTCTAGCTCATCAGAGACACCAGCGCTACAGCAACGCTCGACGAAATCCAGGAATTCTTCGCCTTTACGCTTGTTACCATAGTTTCTATGGTTCCAATCGTAATATGGCCCTCGTGGTTCAAAGGCGAGGGGCGAAAGCCTTAGTCGGGCACCACTGTTTTTGATTATGCTTTGAAACATTTCCTTGACATTGGCGAATGTTGGCTTGTGTCTCCGTGCATAGATGCTTTTAAGGAGTCTGTGCAGAAAACAACTTTTTGCTGGGCTCTGGTCTTTAGCGGCAACTCTGGGAAGGAACCTGAAGGTTGTGAAGATCAGCCAAAGAGATCAGTGTATCGCGTTCAAGGGACTCACTTGGTGACGACTCAGTCTGGCCTATCCGTTCGTTCTTCAATAAACACCAGGATCTGGTCCAGATCTTCATCGGTCCAGGCTTGCTGAGATTCTATCTTTGAGTCTATAGTTTCTTCGACCCAAGATTTGAGAGATCCTGCTAAAAGACTACTGACAGACTCACTGATGCCTACGACACTGTCGGATCTGGTGCTGAAAGCTGAAATAGTCTCTTCATAAATGAATTTGAGCCTTACACGTACGAGATATTAGTTAGGTACTTCTGCAAGGTTGTGATGCAAACACTCCGAATTGACGTCTAATCGGGCACTCACCATCTCTTCCAATCAATGGTATTCTCGTTGCCATCAAATGTTGAAGAAAGATAATTCGCTATTACGTTTGCTGTGCACCTTGGGGCAGTCTTCCATGAGGTTTCGTATAAGAAGTCATCGTAGGTAATGTCAACGCTGAGTTCTGTCGGGTCGCGGCGTATCGAGCGATGTATGTACCAAGAAATTCACTTGTCATCGGCGCTTTCCTTGAGTCTGTAAGCCCAGAGCGATTGCATGGCATTGCGTGCCATGTCCTTCAAATCCATATCCTTTGGATGAACTTTGAAAGCCTGTCCAAGCATCATACCCACACCTATTCTCTTGCTCCACGAAAGATCCGGGCCCGTATAAAGTCAATCTTGGGCAACCTATTTCAACATGACAGAATTCAAAATCTTTGACTATATCGAAAGTAATCTTGTTAAAGAATGACAGCCAAGCTGGGTTTGTCAAACTGAATTGTGTATGGTTAAGCTGCCACACATTTTTAGAAGAGGAATTCGAAGAACCAAGCTGCTTGATAGCTTGTGCATAGAACTCTGTGAGTGGCAGGGGCACAATTGGATGATCCTTGATGCTGAAGCCTGGGTTGACGAATAATTGATGACAATTGGTTGCTATCTGCCCTTGTGGTCGGATGGACTGCAGAGCGTCAAAAAGCGATTCTTTCCAGGGCTCCTATTCCTGGCACAGTCTGTTGTCGTATGGGCAAGAATATCCATAACCCATCGTGCTATTGTAGGCATCTCCGCCCACAGACGGGGTCATGACGATTTGTTGCAAATTGATGTAAAGGGAGGTTAGATGCTCACCATGATCGTAACGGTCCGTTCGTAAAGTGGTTCGCGTAGGCGAGACGCGCCATGGCCCCCTGTAAAGTGTAAAAAGCAACGAGCAACAAACAGCATGGGTCTTCGATGATCATCAATATGATGAACAAAGGATTTGAATATGGTGAAAGTGTTGAGATAATTCTGCATCAAAAAGATGTTCGTAGGTTTCAAGGAAGGAGCGTGCAGAATACAGCTGCCTTTGATCTTTCCCTATACATGCCTATGTACCTATCTATCTACCTACCTACCGGTAGGTACCTACTGACCCTCGCTATTCATATTAGAGAAGGAAGGAGCTGGTAGCACTGCAGTTCCAATGTCAACAAGAAGAATATCTTCGGTTAACATCAAAATGATGAAAATAGAGGCTCCGACCATAGCCTATCTTGAATTGCCCATCAAGGTTGTTTCGTCATACCGCAATTCCCCATGCTTTGGGGTGATCAACAATGCTGTTGTCGAAAGATGTGTTTATTTTACACTTACATTCACCCTATGCCTCACCTGCTAAACTTATTCGTTTTCTCAACCCAGCTTGTGAAATCTCAACCAAGAGCACGAAGAATTACTGTGAGCAAGTATCTGACATCTCATCCCAGCGAGCTGACTCATCAGCCCCTCCTCGCTCCGCTATTGAAAAGTTATCATCATTGAAGTGAAGCTTTCGCCATGTTGATACACCTCCACTTCTCAGACGAAACCATGGGCACTCTGTCACAACGAGCCACAGAGGCTGTGGGTGGGCTAGATTTGCCATGGAGGTTCGCACCAAGGGGAGATTACGATCCTGACCATAATCCTTCGGGACTGATATCGTTTGGCACAGCTGAAAATGTAAGATGCTCCTTTGTAACAACTGTGAATACTAACATTTCACCAGGCATTGGTGACAGACCAGCTCAAGGAATTTACGGACCAAAACGTATGTGTTCATACACCCGAGAATCTAAAGCTCCCTCAACTTACAAGTTCAGGTCACTATTTCACACGAGGACTTTCTGTACCGTGGTAGCCATGCAGGGGGCTCTCGATTCCCCTCAGCTCTAGCTGCCCATCTCAACGAGTACTTGACTCCTCACAGCCCCATTACCCCAGATATGATCCAGTGTGTCGGTGCCGCTACTGCAATGCATGACATCCTTGCGTGGGGAGTTGCGGACCCTGGCGATGGTGTATTGACCAGTAGGCCCGTTTACGGTCGGTTCGAGCTTGATTTCGGGAATAAATCCCAAGTGAGAGTTGTGTACTCCGACAACAAGACCGAGGAGGCTTTCCAGGACGATATTGTCGAGATGTTTGAGGAAGCTTTAATGAGATCCAAAAAGGCTGGTATACACGTCAAGATGGTGCTGATCGTCAATCCTCATAACCCTCTTGGTAAGAAATGCCCGTCCATTCTCTATCCAGTGGTTAACGATACTCAGGGCGATGTTATCCTAGGCCGACCCTCATCAAGATCATGCAGTTTTGCCAGAAGCATAGACTACATCTCCTAAGTGACGAGATTTATGCCTGTTCGGTCTTTGATACCGATGAACCTGCAACTCCTTTTACCTCGATACTATCAATAGATTCCACAGGGGTCATTGACCCAGATCTCCTCCACGTCACCTACGGTCTCAGCAAGGATTTTGGCGCCGCGGGGCTTCGTCTAGGCGCTATAATTACTCGAAGTCGACCAGTCCTTCGTGCAATCCAGGCAGCGATGCGTTTTCACAACCCTTCCGGCGCTAGTCTGGCCATAGGAAGCGCAATGCTTGAGGATAGAGTGTGGTGTCGATCTTTTGTGGATTCATCGAGATCAAAGATTGCACAAGCTCATCGACACGTCACTTCGCAGCTCAAGGGCATGGGCATCGAATACTTACCGGGAAGCAACGCGGGCTTCTTTGTCTGGATTGACTTATCTCCGTACCTTTCAATTGATTTGGATGGAGAGTTAAATCAGGACTTCGCTCTCGCCAAAAGATTGCGCCAGGCTGGTGTTTTTCTGCATCCCCGAGAGGAGCATTCGCAAGAGCCAGGGTGGTTTCGAATAGTGTACACGCAAGACCCAAGAACCGTGACCGAAGGGCTACAAAGGTACCTTCCCTTTTTCATATGTGGTGGAAATGCTAATGGTTCCCAGGATCAGAAAGGCAATTTTGTGATGTGGGTGTTGAGGGTAGGGATATCTAAACCCACGACTGGCAAAGTCAAGCAGGGGTGAAGAAATTCAAAGATAGACGAGAGGAGCAGAGTAATCAGCCATCACACGTAAAGCCGTATGCCGTTGCAACGTTGAAATCAAGCTGGAAATCAATCTTCAGTTCAGATGACGATACTGATAGCTTATTCTTGACGCGCTTTTGTACCTGTCGCCTACTGGCTAAGGGCATCCTCGAACTTCTTACCGGTCAACATGAGGAAAGCCTCTCGGTAGCGGTCAGATGTAGCCTGGACGATATCCTGGGGAAGTTCAACACCCTCCTTGCCCTTGAGCCCTTCCTTGGTAAGCCAGTTTCGGATGAACTGTTTGTCGAAGCTGTCCTGGTCACGGCCGGGCATGTAGCCAGCTGCGGGCCAGAATCGGGAAGAGTCAGGGGTCAGTACCTCATCGACTAGGTATATGTTACCCTCTCCATCCTTAGCGAATTCAAATTTGGTGTCGGCCAGAAGGATGCCTCGCTCTTCGGCGTACTTGGATGCCTCCTCGTAAATCTTCAAGGACAGCTCCTTTACACGGTCTGCAGTCTCACGATCACCAACCTCCTTCCAAGCATCGTCGGGGTGGATGTTCTCGTCATGCTCTCCAGCATCGGCCTTGGTGCTAGGTGTCCACAGGGGTTGCTTGAACTTTGATGCCTCCTCCATACCAGGCTCGACAGTGATACCATGAACAGTGCCGTTCTTCTTGTACTCCTTGTAAGCAGAACCGGTCAGGTAGCCTCGTCTGTCAGTATGTTAGTGTCTTGATGCTCATACAAAGCACGAGCAATGTGCGCCATTTCACGTCCAGCAAATGACTTTGCGGGGTGCTTCCGACATGGGAGGGAGGCCGTACACAATGGATTCGATCTTGATAACAGAAAGCTTCTTGACAACCATAGATCTGTTCTTAATGATCTGGGCCTCCTCAGCAGAAACACCTTCAGGAACATCGAGGCTGATGAAATGGGTTCGCAGGTCAGGAATGCGCTCCGTCAAAACCTTGAACCAGTGGGCCGAAAGGATGGTCAGAATCTTGCCCTTGTCGGGAATTGCGTTCTTGAGAACAGCATCGTAAGCTGAGACGCGATCAGAGGCCACGAAAAGAAGCGTATCCTTGTCGGGGAGCTCAAAAAGATCGCGCACTTTGCCGGAAGCAATCTTTTGAAAGCTGGGCAGGGAGATTTCCGTCAAGGCAGACATTGTGGCGGTATTTGACAATTCTGAGCGAATCTGGTTAAAGCCGTGGCAGAGATGAAGTCAATTCGTAACTATCACCAGGAGAAGCCTCGCGATGTGATATTATTCGAGAGAGAAGAATTGAGGACGAAGGTGACGAAAGAGTGAGGAGAAAAATTTAGCCGATCACTCGATGCAGCGTGCAAAAGTTTCTCCACTGAGTCACGAATCCCATTGCGATTTCGGCATTTTGAGGTGGCTGGCCAAAGTTTATCAATAAGAAGCCACGTCTTTCACATTTGAAGCCTTCTTCAACGTCAGGATACGAGTACACAAACTCGTCTCGCATAATGACAGGGGCTTCGGAGCGAGTCGTGCACAGTGCGCCACAGTATGGACACGCACTCGTTGTACGGTATCACAAGCCTCCACTGCCACAACGCCTTTTCTCAAGATCGATCAAGCGTCAAATATTGAGCTGGACATGTATGTTCTTTTATTGTCTCGGAAATCCATCTATATAGGTAGTTACCTAGGCATGCGAATTAAATCGTTGTCTCTATCATATTGCGACCTCAGATCAATCGGTGGTAATATACCGTCCCAATGGTTACTGACGAGTGTTCATGAGTAACTTAACCAACTGTAACAAGTCATTATCACAGAAGGAAGTCTGAGCACTGGCAAAAAAGGTTACTTAGCTATGAGTCACACGTTTAATCCTGTAATAGAGATGCATGATCTGTATATAAATGCATGGAAGCTTATGTGGATGGAAGTCCAAAACTGAGTAATGCCATGATCCTCATAGTTCAGTGGGAACGGGGGGTTCTAGTCGAGAACTTACCTACATACTAATACGTCTTACAGTATTCAGAAAGCCAGGCTCTTTCTCCTCTCATCTTGTATGACGGGAGATCAAGCATGCTTGACCGCTATCAGGGTGTTGTAGAAAGGCAGACCTATGTTCAGCGCCGCGGTATCGTGGGCGAGACATATCTATAAGCCTTTATGTTCATATATAGCGACAGATATACATCCAGGACGTTTGGTAATGCCACAGGGTAGGGGTTGGGTCATGTTGCGAGACAATAGCCTTGCTGTTTCGCTGCTATAGTCCTGAAAGGGTACCATTCATATGGTTGGAATCACAAACAAGCAGATTTCTAGCATTTATCTTGGGTTTCAATGCATATGGGCTTGTAAAAATCCTTTTTGATTCTTTCTAGACTAGTACATACACCATTTTACAGAATTATGGCGGCAGCCTCAATTATCTTATATCATTAGAACCGTGATCGGGCAAGGAGTTGCCGTCAGCAGAACAACAAAGATACCGAACAAACTGCTGATTTTTCATCGTTGCGCAGAATAAATCAAATGAAGAGCCCGAATGATGCCATTTCAGTTCGACAAAAAATACTGGAGTTTTTGGCGATGTTGACAAAACCCTGCTTGGCCTACGTAAGAGTTACATCAGATGTCTGTAAGAACGCACTGACATTATTCGTCGCAACGGTTATTGCAGACGTTCAAATAGCCTTTTTAGACTAGTTTATTTAATGTAACACTGTTCGTTAATAGGTCTCTCTAACGTCCGTTCTGCAACCGTGGCAAACAATAGCCGCGGTGTGAAGCCTAACAAGAGGCTGAGATATCAACTTTCTGAATATCAAAGTTCTGGTTGGTCAACACCCTGCATTTATTACGGTATGAAAGAGAACCAATAAATAAACCAAGTTACACGATTGATTGATGCAGTGGTCTCAGCCTGTCGTTGCCAAATGCGGCTCAACAACTCACTCACGTGAAACTGACAACATGCGTCCTACACGACACCCATACTGCAGCTTCAACACTACTAACAACCATCGATATGCACTTTCAAGCAGAGTCTGATATACCAGATAAAATTTATTATAATACATTCTTTATATCTCTGCTCACTTCTGGGGTCAATTGACAGCAAAAAAACTCCGTGAGCCTCGGCCATGATCTCGCTAACGTTATTGTTTCTATTTATGAACATGCTGATTAAGCTTGAATCGTTTAGCAGATCTCATTAGGATTCAGACATATCACAATCATCATTCCATCGTATAGGCACTATAGTTGACTCCGCGGCAGGCAATACCTCTGGTAATGTGGTTCTTTGCGTACCTTGATCTTTATTAGGTCGGCAAATTTTATCGTGACAGCATCACGTGAGATGCGACTGATGCACCGTAGGGACGGCTAGTTTTGATGTCCGAGATTAGTTTTCCGTGCTCCTTGACGGCTTAACGATTTCCGACCCGTACTCCGTGTTTGTAAAAGCTTTCCAATCCGAAAGATATCCATCCATGGTAATGCGGATGATGTGTCCCCGGATTCAAGGTTGGGAAGTCGGTCTATTTCCACCTATCATCGACTCGCAAGGGAAGTGCATGTGTAATTGTTCGGAAATTCTTTCCCGAATTTCCTTAGGATAATCCTTGCTTGTTGTTATCAAGCCTGGACCCTTTCTAGCTTGTATGTATCTTTCCTGAGCTAAATAAGCAGGCCTCGATAGTGAGTTTGGATGTTAATGCATTAATATTCACTAACACAGCTTGCCCTGCCCAACCGTATGCTATCGAATCAGATGTGCTACAACGTACTCAGTGCCTACATGTCTCTCCCAGTCTAAGAATCAAGCCCTTGTTGTGGATCAAAGGCAGGGTAAGGCAAGGTTACCCCGGTTGCACATCAAGCACCTCAAGGAAAATGGACATGACGATCGGACATCTTATTCTTAGATCCATGCCTATTCACACTGCTTTGTTGATACGACGCTGTATGACAAAGATTTCTCTTCGATGTAACCTGAATTACCTATCCTACCTAGACATAAATAAAACGGTCCTTCATTTCCTTGGCCTAGACTTCTTTGCTCCAGTGCTTGACTTACTCTGATTACTCATCTACTCGATTGGCATGCTACGTTGTGATCTCTTTCTGGACCTCCCTCGTTTCCTCCATGTTCGAATTCACCAATGTCCTGTCGTATCTACGATCCTGCTACTAAGTAGCGATTCGAGGGACTAATCTGACGATATCAACGTTCCACTGACCCAGACCTTGTCAAGGAAGGTATCTGCGGCTCTTGCTCGGGAATTGATATCCATCCGGTCCCGGTAGTTGCTCTTCACACCCATCCATGGCCATCCCCATACATACATGAGTAAAGCCAGGCAGTGGTAGCCCTACAGGCATAACATCATGACTCGCACGAGTCCGCTGGGCCCACAGCCAGTACCAAGAGATTGTGTACGCCATATTTGGCAAGGACGATCTTCGCACAGCAGTCGTGGTTGGACACGTATACGAAGACTTGAGCGACTTGAGTCGAAAATCGGTCTACAACACAAAAAGACTCGAGATATTGGATTCGGTGGCTTGGGCAAAGAAAAGTCTGCATGATTTTGTGGTCACCGGATACTGGTAGCCCCAAAGTCTCAGCGAGTCAATACCAGCCCTAGCTTGAGACTAGATCGACAGCAGCCGTTCCATGTGGAGCCCTAACAGAACGCCATTTTCCAAGGTATCGATAAATTTCAGTTTTCGATTCAATTCGGATCTCGCGCTTCGCATCTGTAAAGTTTCTTCCGAGTTCCTGTCGGTGAGTTCTGTAGAGTAGACCGCGGTGGATCAGCTGTGACCAAGAGGTGGATATAGTGTTGCACTGCAAGAGTATCGTCGTCAAAGTGGGAACATGGGTTCGACCGCGCAATCTCGAGTTGGATTCCAGGGTCGTGTTCTTTCAGCCTTGGCAGGAAAGCGTTGAGATTAGCCATGTTGATCTGTATGGCAGGAGGGACGTGCAAGTCATGTAGGCAGTCTGGGCATGCTAGCAAAGAAACGACCCGTCAGATTGCAAGTGTTGGTTCGAAAGCACCTAAGCGGGTAGTGCACAGCTGATGTCTTAACAAGGCTAAGATAGTCAGCTATTGGGTTTGATATATATTGCATTGTTTGTCCACGTAGGTTTCGGTCGTAGCAGAGCCCATGGATATATCCTTGGTGCAAGAGAAACAATTGCAATTAGCCTTCCACCTAGACCACTAGACTACTAACCTACCTAGGTAACAATAGTGGTAATGTATTTTCGTAAGGTAGTATTTATTGAGCACGCACAGGTATCGTCATGAAAGAAGTAAAACCGGCCCCTCCCGTCATCCCTGTCCCTTGCATTTCATGGCCACTAGGTTGCGGTCTCGTTCTTTGTCCAATCATGATTTGATAGCTCAACGTGCAATTGCCATTTACATGTCTTAGGCCTTGCTGCAGGAGCCCTCGAGTGTGTCTTGCCTCCCTCCATTGGTTTTGCCTTCCCATATGCTGAAGAGAATATGTGGAAGCAGCGACCGCGTACTCGAGCTTAGGCAGTGCCTGCCTTACCACTGTATATGCCCCTACTAGTACAAGGTAGAGCGCATCATCACCTAAACTTCCGCTCCTGTCTTCCAACTTTTCTCAATTATCATTTTGGGTTTGCGCCGTCTTTCTCCCTCCATATCTGCCTGCAACCTGATAGCCTACCTACTCGCCAGGGTTTTGTATGGCCAAGACCGTGCCAACGCCAGTGGCTTCACTTGCATCGCGGCTAGCAGCATAGACGCTCTGTGCCCTGTTCCTGGGGGATAACTTACCAATATCCATCCATCTTTATCAAATATCGCTGTGATGCCCACTCATCGTCGCTGTCTCAACCCGTCTCCGCTTATATCCTGCCATTCTTTCTGGCGTCCCACCCCGACTCTGCACTGAACAAAAGCGCCAGTCCCCCCTCCATTGTTCAAACTGCACCAGCAAATTCAACACGGACCGAGGACCTGGAAGCACATTACGTACTTACAAGTACCCTGCTTGAAGCAAATACGAGAGTACCGGGCTGAGGAGTTTAAGCCCGTGCTATCAAAGGACTTGCTGAAAGCTGCACTCTATCACTACTTACTTACCTTAACGTCATACAGATAATCTACTCTGTACTTTATGAGCCCCTCGTCTTATGAGCCAATCGCCTTTAGCATAGCTGCTCTGAAGCACCGACAGACACATGTTAACAGTTGGTTGTTCTGCCTTCCCTTCTTTTGCATACAAACACCGGCGCAATAGGACCCTGTTGATACCTGCCCAAAAAGGCGGAAGCGCCCCGTACTGTCAAGCCGGCCTGGACCGTGTACAACACGTCCGCCTGTCACCCGGCAGTTAATCTGCTGCTCCGCTCCCGCTCCCACACCATCTACCGCTCATTTTACATATATCGTACAGCTCGAGGCTAAATCAAATCTGGTCTTCATCGCGGTATAAGGCCCCAGTTCCACGACTACTGGGATACGCCTATTACAGGTCGAACCCCGTCACGGGCTTTCACAATACGTGTACTTTGACCTTCGGCAGCTTTTAAGGTCCCTGTTGCAGCAACTCCCCTTGCAAGAGCGCCAGATACCAACCAAGTCGCACATCTATACCGGAACTATTCAAACTTCCAGCTGCGTAGCACGGCGGCTGGGCATATGGCTGAATCCGAGTCTTCTACCCCGGCCGTCAAACGACGAGCCCCAATTGCCTGCCGACGGTAAATTACTTTGTTCATTCCTTATAGACTCTGTTTGTATCTGACAACATTTCATAGGTGCCGGCGAATGAGAAGCAAATGTATCCACGATCGCGCTCAACCTCCGTGTAAGGCCTGTGCTGAGGCCGGGTATGGTGCCGATGAATGGTAAAGCTGCGAAAGTGCACTTTTGTTATTCGGGCTAACACTTATTCAATAGCACATTCTTGGAGCGAGGTCAACCAGATCATGATCGTGACTTTCGTCACCCTCGTGTCCGAGCAGATAAGTCAGGTCGACGAGACCCAGCCAAAGCACGGCGTGACATTCTTGACGCCCCCGTAAAACCTTCAAACAGATCAACCAGCGAGTGGGATCATTTGCCTCCATTGCCAGAAATTATCGACGGCGTGAATCGATTTACGCGACATTACTTTCAACTTGGTTTCATCCCCAAGGAGCAATTCTCGAGACGCCTTCTTCAAGATCACCAATCCGTTAGCGTCTTTCTCGTTGTTAGCATCCTCAGCATTTCAGCACGCCTCAGCCCTCCTCTTTCGACCCGATATGGATCCGGCATGAAAGCAGCTGAGTTCTTTATGGAACGTGCGGCAGCCATCGCACCCAGTGAGATCTTTGTGTCCAAGTACACGTTAGAGAGCTGCCAAGCATTTTACCTACTCAGTATTGCGCAGCAAGGCAGTGGAATCAGGAACGAAAGTCATGTATGTACAAAGTCCAAGATGAGGGATATGTTCATTGCTGACCAACAGATGAATATGGGCATTGCTCTTCGGATGGCATCCGCGCTACGCCTACACTTGGAAGAAACGTACGACATCGCGGACCCGACACCCGATACTGTAATTCGTGGGGAATCTGCTCGTCGAACTCTAGTAAGTTATTCGAGTCACATTGCGAATCAGTAAATTTGCTGAACATCATTGCTAGTGGATGTTACATAGCCAGGACCAGTTACACTCGGGTCCTCACTCACCTATATCTCTTTCTGCATCGGACATTACTGCTCTTCTCCCGTGTAATGAGAATGACTTTGCCTTGGGGCGAGAACCTCCTTCACGAGCTGCTCTTGAAGGCTCTCCGCCGTCCATCAGTAACCCAGCACTCATCTGTGATCCCAACCGGTCACTCTTTGCATCCCTCATCCAAGCTCATGGTTTCTGGGGCGTTATTACTCGGCGTGCTGTTAGTTTTACCCGCAGTTCTTATCCGTGGGAGCCAGAGAGCAAATTTGCAACTGTCTCAAGAAAACTCGACGATTGGGAAAATAGCCTACCCCAGAACCATCGATGGAACGAGGTCACGCTTGGTGAACACAAAGCGAAAGCACAAGACCTAGTAAGTGCATTTCCCGGCTGTAAACTAAAATATTGACTTTTCAGGCATATCTAGGAGTGACTATGATACCACGCCTTTGCAATATCGTCCTCAGGCGTCCCTACTTAGTGGAGTGAGTCTAAGATCTCCTCTACGCTACCATGACTGACCCTTGCAGCATCTTAACGTTTTCTCCTGAATACAAACAACGACCGGCAGCTTTCACGAAAATTGCGTACGAACTTTTCTCCAACGTCCGTGCTCTTTACACACAAATCGACGCCCAGTTCACGGGACGTTCTTCTGATGAAAGCGTTGGTGCTCAAATGGCGGCGTTCTGTGTCTACACATGCGGCCTTCTTTCCACATACTTGTGTCATTATCCAAGCAGTTAGTACATTTGTCTCTCTTCACTGGGACGTGGATTAATTAGTTTCTTTCAGTCTGCCCAGACCCTAACATCAGCCGCGACGGACATATGATGTACCAGAGAACCCTATCCATCCTGTTGGAATGCAAAGAAGTCTGGCCTCTCGCATCCCGTTGGGCAGATGCCCTTGAACGATTCGCTCAAGATCCCACTGGCGCTCTTACATCGGAAACCGGCATGGCGGACGGGAGAGATCCTGTTCCTCATCCAGTAATTGACATTCCTGCTGTAACTCCCGCGTCCTCCGGTACATCGCCTGCTTCATCCATCTACAGCCGACAAGCCAGTTCCATAGAACCAGGCCCTTCTTCTCTGCAATCTCCATCTCCGCATGGTATATCTGCTACTCTATCGGCAACACATATACTGCCATCCCATTTCCCCCCGCCTCAAATCCAACAACAGCCCCAAATGCAGCAGCATCAGCTTCAAGTTCATCAACATCACCAGCACCACCAGCACCATCAGCATCATCAACCGCCAGCGCCGATAATTACGCAACATCAGTCGTTTGCTCCCCATCAGCTCCAGCCTCAGCTGTACATGAGTCCCAATGAAATTGCTAATCTCGACATGGTTATGGGAACATTTGATCAGGGCGCTATGCAAGGTTACCAGATGGCGCCACAGTGCAATCCTCCATTGGCTTCCACAATCCCAACAGTTGCGGCTATCCCACCTGTACCGCACAGCGCTCCTGCAGACGGCTACGAGAACGAACTGAACTTTTACTCTTATGGATCTCACGACTGGTTGCCTTCAAGTAACGTGTTTGATGGCTATAACTAAATTCCATCTTGAACATCGAGACGCCTACCAACAAACAATATGTCACATATACCCGCAGAACATTTGTAGTCCGTCTACATCGAAACATTGATTTGTACTATTACAGAGAGTATTTTACGCATATTATTCATTTATTATATTTTACTTGGAACTGGAGTCGCAGCTGGTGTAGAAGAATGTCTACTCAGATGGAAAGGTTTTGCATTAGTTTTGGCAGACAGGAAGAAGGAAGATATCCCAATAGAATAGAGGAAACGTCGCATACTTTGTGCGCGATGTTTTACTATAACGCAACAGCACGAAGCCCACGAATGGATAATAAACTTAAATCGCCGCCGGGCGTTTGGATAGAGTATCTCACCGAATAGACCTCGACATCCGATCAGAAAGATCAGTGTCCGTTTTAAGACATTTATAAGACATCACAAACATATCACGGCAAGAATCAACTGATTCGCAATACGAGAAATATGAGCCGACGATTGTTTTGACTATCGACAGCTACAGACGAGCTCACTTGATGCTCTAGTCCGGAAAGTTTCGTTTCAACATGTCTTTTCGCTCATCTCTAAAAGTCCCCTACACACTCCTAGTTTTGAAGCCACTCCTCAAGAATTCCACCGAGTTCCACAAGAGTGGCCTGTCCGAGTACGCCGTCTTCAACCTTCCCTAACACTTGAAAGGGAATCCAAGACAGACTCCATGGGCCGAAACAACCAATATCGCAAAAGCAGAAAAAATAGAGTAATAAACCGGCCGCCTTGACTCCCCTATCCTCTACATGAGTTTTGAATCGCCGCCGCTTTCCATCCGTGCAGGGCATACATGACTTCTCTATTCCTTCGTTGCATCTTAATAAATAGACAAAAGGGTGCATTTTGCAATGTGTAGTGATGTGTAGTGTAGTGATGTGACGTGATAAGGGGATTGTGAATACATCGTGTGGCGATAATATGGTAGGTGAAGCGTAGTGATGGGGTATTTGAATTACTGTAGTGTCATATGGGGTCTATATACATGCAAGGGTCATGGGGATCGTGCTATGATTGGGGGAGGGGGAAGGGGATATCGTTGTTTCGGGCGGCAATCGCTCGCCATGAGATTGGGAATCTCGTGTGCCAGACTAGTTAGCCATAACAGTCTGGGTACCACCTAGCTGGCGCTTGACCTGCTCGCGGGCCCAGCGGGCGGTTTCAATGGTTCTAGGCTGGAACTCTCGGTTGGTCTTGGTCTCCTTGATCATAGCAGTGACCCATTCCTGACGGAAAGCATCAACCAATTCGCCATTGGGGTATGCATCAGCAAGGTCGCTGTTTATGTTAGTTTAGTCCAGAGAAATAGAGTCATGGACGACTTACCCAATAACGCCCATAGAAGCTCGCATCAATGACTCGCTTCGGTTTGTGTCATTGGCAATGAGGTTCAGGACATTGAAAATGGCAGGCACATATTGCTGCAGGGCTTGGGCTGGGAGTAGTTAGTAATGGCTACAGAACTCCAGACTGAATTAACTTACTCTTCTGGCTGACCTTCATGGCGCCAATAATGCCACCCCAGGCATCCATAATACCTTCGCGGAGAGAGACGACATAGTCGTACATCTCGTAGGGGCCATCAGGAGAAGCGGTAACAGTCGAGGCCTGCTCCAGAACCTGGGCGACCACAGACAGGTAAGTCTCGAAGTGACCACCGATAGCGCCAGCAATATCACCGAAGCATTGCAGGATGGCAGGCTTGAACTGGTTGGCAAGGGCGGTACTCTGTAACTGGTTAGATGTCTGAAGCTCAGGGGCGGGGGCAGGGGATGAGCATACTCTAAGGTTGTTAAGAAGGTAGTTCATGAAGTTATCGCAGTAAGGTTGGCTTTGCTCGCCAAGGGATCGAGTAATATCGCTGACCAGGCCAATAGCCATGGAGCAGAGACTGGGCTCCTCCTGGTTTCCAAGGGCGTTGTACAAGAAGGGAGCAAAGGCGTCCATATACTTGACGAAATCCTCCTCCATCGCAGTCGAAAGGGTGCTGATGGTAGCAAAGACGGCGTCAGGAACACTAGACTTTCCACCAACGCTGTTGAGAATGGCGAGGAGGATCTGCATGATGCGGTCACCCTGGGGAATGATCTCCTTGTCAAGTCGAGAGATGATAGCCTGGAGGACAGTGCACAAACTGTTCTGCATCTCCTCGAGAGTCATCTTATCCTCAACGCTAACAACCTGGCTCTGCAGAGGCACGGTCTCTTCAAGACGCTTGATGATAACGTCAGAGAGGGAGGCGATAGGCTGCAAGCTCTCGGACGCGGCGTTCTGGACAAAAACGTTGAGCACCTCATAGGCAGCAGTTCGCACCGATGTCTCGGCGTCTGTGCGGGCAGTCACGTCAAGCAAAGAGCTGACAGCGTTGTTGAAGTGAGGGGTGATGGCGTTGGAAGAAGCGCCGAAATCGCCAGCGAAACGCTCAGCCAAGTTCATCAGGGCCCAGCAGCATGATGGTGCCATCTTGGCACTGCTGAGTAGACCCTTGAAGAGAGACTCAATCAATGTGGGCAGTTGTGTCTGGGGGTCAATGGCCTCGGAGCAGGCCTCTGTGATTCTGCCAAGAGCGTAGGCGGTCGAATCCTTGACGTGCAGAGACTGATCGTCCATCATGGTGATCAAAATGGGCAGAGCTTGCTTCACGATAGGGTCTAGGACCTTCTCATCGGGACCTTCCATAATAGCACCGAAAGCGGAGACAGCGGCATCTCGGTTGTGCCAGTCTTCGTGGCGCAGGTTGCTCTCAACAAACTGCAGCACAGGGCTGATGATGGTAGCACCAACGGCTTGGGCGTACAGCTGCAGACACTGGTAAGCGGCGCGCGACAGGTTGTACTCGTCGTCGGTGGCGTCCTCGTCCTGCTTGGTGAGAAGCATCAGAAGGACTGGCACGACCTCGTTGGCAGCGACGCGAGCGAAGTTGTAGAAAGGGCGCATTTGATCGGAGCTCTCGACCTGAGCATTGTCGTCCTCGATAGAGATCTCCTCTTCACAAACAGTGCTCCAGAACTCGACAGCCAATTTAGCAACATCCTCGTCCTCAGACTTCATGCCAAGAATAGTAAGGCCAAACAGAGCCTTCTCCATGTAGAATCGCATGTTCTCGTAGTAGAGGGCCATAATTCGGTTCAGGCAGCCAAAGGCACCCTGCTGTATCCTGGAATCATCGGCCTGTGTAGCCTCGCAGACGACCTGCATGATGTAGTTTCGCTCGCCCTCGTGCTTGAAGTTATTACCGACGAATTCGAGTGAGTCACCCAGAGCGGTAATGGCCGCAAGTCGAACTTCAATGTTAGTTTCCTCCTTTCGGGCACCCTGCACAACAGCGGTCAGGATAGCATTTGAGTGTGTTACAAGAGCCATGCGCAGTTCTGGGTCTTGGCTTTCGCAGATGTAGCCAATAGTGGTCAAAGAAGACTGCTTCTGGTGGTCGGCACCCTCGCTGACATTCTTGACGAGATAAGGTAGCAGGTCGTTCCACTGGCCACGGGGCAACTCGATGGCGGCGATAGAAGAGATAACCTGGGCAGCAGCAGTGCCGGCCTGGGTGTTGGAGGAGTTCAGAGTCTGGAGGGTGAGCTCCTTGACTCGGTTCTTGGTCTCATCATCTGTTTGCTGCAACCACTTTGCTTGCAATTCTTGGTGACGAGCAAAATCTCGGGTTGTGAAGGCGTTCTTGAGGGCGATACCGGCGGCGGCTCGGATAGAGCCATCGGCGGAGTCGTTTGCTAGCTCTTGTACGAGGGTTGCGAGGTATAGGGGCTAATGAATCGTCAGCCAGTGTTCGAAAAAGGAAGGGAGGATCAGGGGTGGCATACAAAGTTGCTCTCGGCAGCTTGGGTGAGTTGCTGCTCAGCAGCATTTCGCAGGTTCGCATCTGTTGCAGATTAGCATATTGAATTCGTGTCGAGCGTCCGAGAGGTTCGATCGGTGAGAAAAGGCGAGGAAAACTCACCAGGCGAAAGCGAATTTGCGAGCACTTGGTTTATCTCTGAGCTCGACATTTTGACTGCTTAGGAACGTCTCGTCATGCGGTTTCGGCGAGTGTCAATAATGATTATCAAGGCGCAAATAGGCGTAAAGGTGGGAGAATGAAGAATAAGAAAGGAAAAGAATAGAGCCTTGAGGTCGTTAGGCGAACGTGTCGATAAGTTTAGATGGAAGAGAGAACTGTTTAGATGAGGCGGAGAGGCGGGGGTTTTTTCCACGACGGGGGCTCAGGCCAGGAGAGGAAAAGAACGGGTATGAGGGTCGAACGAGCTTGGCGGGCCAAACGACGGACGGGACGGGGCGCCTTGTTTGGTTTGATTTGATGCCTGCCTTTAGGGCGAGGAGTTTGATAGGCAGGTACCAAAGAAAAAGCAGTTTATCGAGAGTTTGAAAGGGAAAAAGGCTTTATTTGTTGCAAGAGAAGACGTTATTTTTCTTTGATTTGATGTTGCAAAAAATTGAAGGAGAGAGCAAAGATGGAGGTGACCTCTTTGGATTGAAGGCTGAATCAAGGCAGTCGGGCAACCGCAGCGCAGCACCTACGTTTGCACCTGTGAAGTCTGCTACCGCCACTTGAAGAGAGATGCACTGTGAAGCACTGTGCAGTGTTGATCATACAAGCCGGAGGGTCGTCTTTGCCTGTTGTTGAACTTGACAGTACAGCATTGTGAGTCTGCCTGGATTCGAGGTAAAGTGCTCCATTGGCTTCAGTTCTATACTGAGGTTCTATCTGCTTACTTCAAAAACAGAGCCTTCCACTGCCTAGAGGTCTCTCATCATTGCAGCAATGATTCACTGCCTTAAGCTTCAAAGAGCCCCTCCACACCGACGGCCATACCATTTCGCTGCAAACTACCGAATACCTACGTCAAAGGAGTTTTCAAGTTCGTTTGCCTAAAAGAGAGCATCGTCTGCTTGACTCATAAACTTAAGCTGCACCCTATGAAAAGTCTTTATTCTCAGACCCGTCAAGTCTGTTGGCCACTCGTCTATCTTGATTCCAAGCCCGAATGCCCTGTTAGTTCCAGGCACCTGATCTGCTACGAAACCTCCGCTATGAACGCATAATCTCTCTGCTAGGTGGAAGAATCTCGCTTAATTTGCAACCGCACTGTATCCTTCACAGTGCCCCGCGACGCTGGGAAATTGACACAGGTCTGGACCTTCCATTGCACAGTGCAGGGTCAGTGCCTGACTTCGGCAAGTATCTCCCCTCCAACATCAAGTACCGCCAATCTCACATGAAAAGACAGAGCAGAGCAAAGGCCATCTAAGTTTACGAGACGACAGTGCCCTGGCTAACGACGGTTAGAGAATTTAATCCAGGTACAGCACAGCACAAACATGTCCTTTGAATGATGGGAGAAATGGTCTGAAACTAACGGCTCTCATTTCATGTTTGAAATTATCACTTTGTCTAGCTGATACACAACAACCCCTTTCTCCCACCTCAAATCCCTTTTTGCCAATTTTTTTTTTTCCTCTGTTTGTGTTGATTCTTTCAAAGTAAATAGGTCCACCCTTCCATAGCAACCAACGCCGCTGATGGATAACTCATTTATCAACGCATCTTGGGCCGCTATAGTGCAGCGTTAAACTGAAGCTGACTTGTCAAAATGAGGGCCCCTTGTTCGCTTCGTCTTGGTTACTCGTCTTCCATGTGTTTCCAGGGGTCCAGTCTGGGGAAACGCCCTGTCCTGCGACTCACAGGCCATGTAATGCACATCATAACCAGTGCCGAATAGAATAACGATATCTCTTTGCAACCTTGAACGTTTTACTATCGGAAAGGTCGATAGGCTTTGTCGTGAGTTGTCAACACCTCCATGCTGGCTCTTTTCTCAGCTCCACAATGCCCATATTGCTTGGGTTGTCTTCTTGCCCCCGTTGACGCTTGTTGACCCCCATAGACCCATTCATATTCTAGCCCTTGACGATGTCTGCGTCGATTAGATTCGTTACGAGAGGACCACTGAGGCAAAGATATCTTTACCAACGGATTGGCTACATGCAGCTCTGCGGAGCAGGCAGAGAGGTTTCAGCTAAACTGGATCACGTAGTGTAGTCTGTTTATTAGGACGCTCGCAGGTGGGTAACAGAAGACTTGTCCTCTAAGGCTTCGGTTGCCAAAATAAAGTCGCTTAAGAGCAGGTCTAAACTGGCATAAGATACCTAAACTATTTCGTCCCTTATGCTTTGAGCGGTCATTTCTTCTGACACCCTGAGGGCTCGTAACAAAGAGGGCTTCTGTCGAGTCCGCCAAAAGCATAAGAGACGAAGTAACTTGGACATTATACACAGGTATGAACTACAATTCGGCCATTCACTTTCGTCTCCTTAAAGGCTAGAGGATAACTGTTCTGCTGCCCAGTAACCGTGGATACTGGAGTCAATTTGGCAGCTTTCTTTCTCTTTTCTAAGTCTTTCGAGACTCTTTCAACATCCCGCAGCTCGGGCTTCACTCAATATTGGGACTAGCCAAACTTCACCTTCTTCAGAGTCAACAATCACAAACTTTTATTGTCAACCGTTGTGGGATATGCAGATAACTTTATTAGCAGTATCTATTGACCCTCGTAGAACCTTTCCCAGACAGGCATATCTAAGCTTGCATAAAGCAACTGAACTATTCTGTCTCTCATACTCTTGGCGGTCAACCTATTAACCTGATCGATAGTTCGACTTTAGGTGATATAGAGTGGCACCGGCACGCTCCATGCGTCCGAGCAGGCTAGTTGGGCCCTGTGGATTGGATTGCTCGGTGTCGCCCATCAAGAGGAAGGATGCACGCGGGCACTTAGACATGACAACAGCAGACATAGCTTCGGTCATTCGATGGGCTTCATCTATAGCGACAAAGTCCCCTTGCAAGCCGGTATGGCTCACAATCTGTTCAAGAGCGATGGGGGTGCAGCAAATAATCTTGACCCTGTCTCTCAACACATGAGTGAGCAAGTCGCGAGCAAGTTCGACATTCTTGGCATAATCGAGAGCGAACATGTCGGGTTCCAGAAACTTTTGTCGGTATGCTTGGAGATATTCAGCCCAGTCATTCGGATTGTCCTGAGCAACCCGCTTGGCATATTCCGAGATGGTAGTGGGACCACGCGATGCTGACGCCTTGTCAAAATGGGCCTGTCTCTGATGGTTGATATGCTCAACCAGAAGCTTGTCATGATGCGTAGCAGAAGGTTCACCACCGGTCGATATGAGATCAGGCTATCTGTCTGACGGAGACTAGGTGAGTAACAGAAGAAATGTTCTCTAAGACTTAGGCTACAGAAATAAAGTAGCCTAAATCCTAGCCTAAGCTGGCATAAAGTGACCTAATTATTTCGTCTCTTGTGCTTTCGGCGATTAATTGTTCTGATACCCTGCGGGGAGAGAATATGTTGTCCATCTCGCAGTTCCAAGTTCGCGCTCTAAGAGTGAGGACGTCAGGTTCCTTGGCAGACAGTCTGACTTTTGCGTCATCGCACAATTGGTCTTCAGCTGCAACCCATGCGACGTCTGGGTTATGCGCAACTGGCTCAACTGGTTCGTTTTCACATCCAGATGGGAGTTGCGGAGCCGGCGGGACATGATCATTCAGATCAACCAGAGCCTGCGTCTAGCTAGACTCTGATAATTCCTGATCAGCCATACCGAAGTCTTTATGAGGTCCGCCAAGTTGACCGATGGTATCAGTGTCTGGAGAGATACCTGATGCAGTCTCAGCAGCGGGAGGAGTGGTAGGCGCATAGTGATAGGCGGGATCTCGAGGGACCGATGACACTTCAGAAAAGCTTCGCGAGTTGGTGAAAGGAACTGCATCTTGTTTCAAGACGGGAGCTTCAGCAACTCTTGACGCTTCAGAAGCACTTGGGGCGTTGAAGGAACCTAGCAATAACGTATCAGCATACGAGGTTGAGGTTTGAAAATAGCCACGGATAGCTAAGAAACTTACGAATTCAGCGTTCTCTTTTGCCCACCCCTTGATCCAGTCAGGGGCATTGGCAGGTATCATCGGGGGACTGGCCATGATGATAGTGTTCGAGTGATAGATGGTGTTTGGGAGAGTAGAAGTGTGATGATTTGTGATGGAGAAGGAGGGAGACCGAGTATGAAAGAGGGGTAGAGGTGAATAGAAGTGAATAGAAGATGTCTTTTGTTTCAGCTGTTCAACGCTGGCGATGAAAAGAAAAAAGAACTCAACGATCGACCTAGATTACCTAGGCAACAACTCAGTCGAAGGGCGGGGACGGTTTTCATCTATTGCGCCTACAGATGCCCCAATCCCCAAAAAGCCACGACAGACTTTAAGGAGCCCGAGCACCAAAACGCGACGAGGGCGCGCGAGTTGGCCGATGTTGTGTTTGAAGAGAGAGGGGGAGAGATTGTCTTTCTTCTTTCCCCCCCCCTCCCCCCCCTTCCTTTTCTTTGCAGCCGCTTACAGCTAGCAAGTAAGCAAAGATCCCAACGATCAACCTAGATCATCTAGGCAACAACTTGCTCGAAGAGGCGGGACGTAATCCAGTTGTTGCGCTCACAACTGCCCAATCTCCCGAGAAAGCCACACGTGACTAACTGGAAGAGTACTGAAACGCTTTCTTAAAATGAGTGCGCGCGAGTCAGCCTGTGTTGTGTTTGAGGAGGGAGAGAGAGGGGGAGAATTAACGTTATATGAAAGATTCAATCAAGCCGCCAGCAAGTAGTTTGTATGTAAGGATGTGGTGAGAGGAGCGAAGGAGGAGAGAGGATAAACCCCAACTACCGACCTAGGAATTACCCAGGCAACAACACAGTCGAACGGCGGGGACGATCTTCATCTGATGCGCCTACAGATGCCCCAGTCCCCAAAAAGACACGACAGACTTTTTGGATAGCACCAAAACGCGATGAAGGCGCGCGAGATGGTCGACGTTGTGTTTGAGGAGGGAGAGAGGGGGGGAGAATTAACGTTATATGAAAGATTCAATCAAGCCGCCAGCAAGTAGTTTGTATGTAAGGATGTGAAGAGAAAAGAGAAAGAAAGAGAAAAAGGAAAAAGAAAAGGAGCAGGAGTTGAGGTATCGCAGGAGAACGGCTGACTAGGTGACCACAGCTTGAACTTGTCTGGAGGATATTGCAGCCGGCTTGCACTGGCGACGAGGGAGAAATAAACCCCAACGACCAACCTAGGAGTTACCCAGGAGACAACGTAGTCGAAGGGCAGGGACGGTTTTCATCTGATGCGCCTACAGATACCCCAACCCCCAAAAAGTAATTTATGTGTAAGGATGTGAAGAGAAAGGGGAAAGGAGCAGGAGCAGGAGCAGGAGCAGGAGCAGGAGCAGGAGCAGGAGCAGGAGCAGGAGTTTAGGCATCGCAGGTGAATAACTAACTACCTATGGAAGTGACCACAGCTTAAATCTTGCAGCCGGTTTGCACTGCACGCACACCTGCAGCACTTGGGGACTCTTTATTGGTCTGCCTCTTGAGCTGTTAGGTTTACTACAAGCCGTCTACCTTGAGCGGAGTAGAGTAAGCTATCCTCAAGTTATCAGAAGAATTAGCCCCCGGAGGCATAAGAGACGAAATCATTTGGTTACTTTATGCTAGCTTAGACCAGCACTTAGGGTACTTTATTATAGTAGCCCTAAACCTCAGAGGACAGTTCTTCTGCTACCCACCTGGCTATTCAGACGTCTTGACCGGATTACCTATAAGCTGTCTATGTAGTAGACTTTCAAGCTTCTTATCTGTAGTTTTCCCATTGATCTATCAAGCAACCGCCTAGACATACTCAGGCGGTCCGGAAGATAACCAGGATACAGAAGCCTAGGTATTAACTTAGAGTAAACTATCCTAATATTTACAATATCCTTAACTAAATCTCGCTTTTTCTTTGACCTACCTGGCACTGTCGCAGTAGAAGTAAACATTCCAACTCCCTTGCCCGCGCTGATTCCTCAGGAGGGAACACGAACACTGCTCGCTATCACCAAGATTCGCCAATAAACTAACAAATCAATCCCACAGTTCTCTTTTCACTCGCCAAATCTCAATCCCTGTATCACCCCGTAGTCGCATTGAAAGCTGAATGCATCATTACACCGAGAGAAGATGTTGTGCTGATGGGCGCTGCATGCTCTCCACAGCACCTACAGTGAGTGTCAGCATCAATGAATATGAGGGACTACTTCATCAGGATACTGTCATCCCTAACAATTCCAGGCTATCTGGAGCGTCATCTACAGATTTATTCTACAGTCTTTTCAGGCTATCTACCAAAGGCCAATAATCAAGTCGTGCTCAGTGGGTGGGAAGACAGTCAAAGGTTGGTGTAACACTGTGTTAGTCAGCAACTATATAGGTCACATGTTAAACTCCAGTATCAACCTTACCAGACAGAAATGGAACTCCGCAGGGTACAGTATCAGAAGAATTGACCGTCATAAGCATAAGAGACGAAATAGTTTAGTTATCTTATGTTAGTTTAGATGGGCGTTTATGTTATTTTATTTAGTAGCCTAAACCTTAGAAGATATCTCTTCTATTACCTACCTAGGCAGTGAGTTGTGATTGGAACGTTGAGTTCGACACTGGGTAGCCAGAAATGACACAATCTGTCATGACCGTAATCTTTCCATTGTACCTACCGAAAACTATACTGAAAAGTCATGACTGTATCGCACAAAGACAATTGGAGCACTTATGAATTAGTCATGATTTTGCGATAACCTCAAAGTCATATGTGCTCAATGTTTTTAACGGTTATGATCATCATTGACAAACAACCATGACTGTACCGGTTTTCCTCGAAGCTTCTGACTGCCGTCTGGAATCCCATTTAGATCCATGTCCTCTTCGGTCCCAAGTGAAATATTGCAATAATGTTCAAAGAGCTTTTAACCGGATAGCAGGAAGGAAGAAAAGACCAAGGATAGGACAGGACAAGTCGTTTCTCAAGCATAGATCGGGAAGAAAATAAACAAGAATTTGCTCATATACCTTGCAGTGTCTTATCGAGAACCTGTATTGATGTAGCATCTTTCCTTTCTGGTGGTGGTCCATCAGGCTTTTGGACCCCTCAGTCATGGACGGCTGAGCCGAGACTAATGAGGTCACCCCCTCCTCAAGGTCCTGCACCTAAGCTGGTTGGTAGGTATGTTCCAGGAATACCACATAGCACCGTTTCAAGAGCAATATTCATTGTTAAGAACGTATATTTGTTTATTTCTTGTCATAAATCGTAAATGTGCGTACCAACCAAGCATCTACATACATTTCATTTCATATCATTCCAATCCGTTCCACTTCATCCGCTGTATATGATTTCGTAAATTCGTACAACCACAGTTGTCCAGCATGAACTGAAAGCCCACTCGCGACACCAACATGTCTGTAGTTGCAAGAGGTATCCATTATCCAACACGCGGTTGTCCTTCTGAAAATGACCTTGAACAAGAACGCCAGCAAACAGAAACAAATTAACGCAGATAGCCCCGGGGAGGGCGGCTATCGTAGAACGTCTCGCGTTCCGTCACGTCGTCCCAGCGAGGGTGGCTGTGTCGGTGACGGTCACGCTCATAATCAAATTGGTATTCTCTCTCATATTCAAGCTCTCGTGCGCGCTGCTTTCGAGATCGTCGGATCTCGTCTGAAATATCAACTAGGCGGAGAACATCGTCCTGGAACATGTTAATATCGTGATCAAAATCCACATTGACTGCAAACTTACGTATTTGAGATAGTCCATGATATAATAGAACTCCTTGGTCTCCTCATACTCATATCCTGAGCTCTCGATGGCCTCGCGGACAACGAGGTCCTTGGTAACCTCGGTCCACATATCCTTGGGTGGTGGAGGAGCAGGTCGAGAACGCGATCGAGTCCTCTCAATGTCGATTTCTCTCTCGCGGTCGTAAATTGAAACGTTGACTCGTGTGTCACGGCTTGGGGGAGGAGAGGGTTCTCTAAGAGCTGGTTTGGGGGATGGCACAGGGGCTGGGGCAGGCTGGCCATCTCTCTCGGGGATGAACTTGCTCTTTCTGCTACCACTGTACCGCGTCCAGTTTGTCTCGGTGCTGCCGCCACCGATTCCATCCATTCGGATGCGCTCAGTGCCTGGCGGAACGTCCACAAGAGTCCAGTCCTTGGTTGCACCACCCCAGGCCTCGCCCATTTTGCCTCGAGAGTCAATCTTGCCGGTGAGGTAGTCGCCCTCTTCATCGACGGCACTGGGTGTGGGCAGCGGAGCAGCGGAATGCGCTCGGCGACGGGAATCGGATTCTCGTCGAATCACGAGCTCGTCATCACGGAAATCGGACCGTCGTTCCTGGCTCTGCGATCGAGTACGAGATGTGCGAGAAATGTCCACCTCAGTCCTATTTCTTGAGAGAGAAATGTCAATGTCAGTCTCCCGCTCTCGGATTCGAGACGGGGCACGAGGTGGAGGCTGAGGCTTGGGCTGAGGAGGAGGTGTAGGAGGTCTAGCTTTGATCATGCCTGTAATGGTTAACGCCTTGAACTGTTTTCCTGTTAGGGTTTTGATGTACTTACCATGGTCGATATCACGGTAGTGCGTGATAACCTCTCGCTCAATTGTTGGTCCGCGGATAGTCTGGGGCGGAGCGGGTGGAGGCGAAGGCTTAGGAGCAGGGGGAGGCGAAGGTGCTCTTTCACGCTCAATGATGCGGGTGCGAATGCGCTCCCGCTCTTCAACTGGCGGAGGGGGAGGAGGAGAAGGCGACTTGGGTCGCTCAACATATCGCACAACACGGGCTGGCGAGGGAGCTCGTTTGGGGGGTGGTTGAGAAGGCTCCCGAACTCGCTCTCGCTCGTAAACTCTAGTGCGAGAACGCTCGTGCTCGTGCTCATGGTCATGATCGTGTGAAGAGTGGTGAGTACTAGGTGAGATGCTGCGAGGCCTTCGAATGATGCGCTCCTCTCGAACGCGAGCAACTGGGCTGGGGCTTCTGGGACGGTGTCGGTCGATGGTCTCTACTTGACGCTGGCGCAGAACCATAGGACCAGCTTCGGGTCGGCGACCATCATCTCGCAGAAATGCGGGTGTGCGAGACTCCTCTCGTGGAGGAGGGCTGATTGTAACGGTGCGACGACGATAGTCGACTTCGTCAAGTCCCTCAGGAGCAGATCGTCGAGGGGCGGGGTAGTAATCCCTCTCCTCGAAATCGGTGGCCCTTACACGGGACATTTTGATTTGGTGTAATAAAAGGTTGTTTCCTGGTGGTTCGTACTGGCTTTGGTGCGATGTTGATGGCGCCAACTCAATTACTTTGACGGTTGCGTTGCGACAAAGAGCACGATATAGCTATTGCGTCACACTACAAGGCGGGGTTCTTCTGGCGATAAGCCTCAGACTCAAATGAGGTCTTGTCACGCAAACCAAAAGAATGCGATACTTATTATTGAAGGAGGGGAGAGGAGATGAAGGAAGAAGAAGAAGCAACAGCCAAGAAGAATGGAAGAGAAAGAAAAAGAGTTTGAGAGTGTCAGGTGGGTTTAATGGCGCGCAAGCCAAAGCGCCGCAAGAATCAGGCCCCAGACGACCAAGGACGGAACATGGAAGCAAAGCAAAACGTCGTCATCCGACAGCAATGATGAGAGGGAACCCCCCGCCAAACAATAGGGTGTCAGCCGTGACCTTAATGGAGGGGCTGGGTTCTCGGCTGTCTGGGCTTGGGCTGGGCTGAATAAGGTACGGAGTGAGTTACCTGCTGGCTGCGCTGCTTCTAAGTAAAGTAAAGAGACCCGGTAAGGTGCCGTTGTAGTGGGCAAAAGCGGGGATAATGATATCTAGGCAGCCTGGTATGGGACAGAGTCGGTGCAAGATGGATGGATGGTGGCAGCGGTCCGCGACGGGAGAACTAAATATGGACGATGATCTTTCTTTCTTTTGAAGCTTCGTCGAATAGCATGTGGTGAGTTTGATTGAATGTGCGACTTGTGTTGAATCGTGAAATTGACTGCCTCAAAGACCTCTCCTTTGGCGAAGAGGCCAACCGAACAACTGACCACAATAGACTGGATTGTATGCCTATCCAATGACCCATGAAGTACCAGAGGGAGTCAGTCTGCCTACTTTACGACCCCAAACGCAATGAGTTTCTCATGGCGGCCCAATAGGACGGAGCCTTCTCCCACGCGAAGCCCTCAGATGGAGGGTCAAGCGCGCAGCCAAAAGGACATGAGACCTGCCAACCTGACGAACTTTGATCCGAAATTGTCTCTGCCCAAGGCCCCATTCTTGATGATCCATCTCCCCATTATAGAGTTTATCCCCATCGCATCTTGTAATTCTGGCATCCGTTGGGCAAATTTTAGGTCGTTTCAATTTGTGTATTTCTGTTCGCTTCTCTGTCGAAACCCTCCAAGGCTTGTTTCTCCTGCATCCAAGCAGGCTGTGGTGTGGAGATCGACTGACGCAATAGTGCAGCAGCTCACACTACCTCACCCCAGCATCTTTGGGTCCTTGGTCCAGTGCATTGCGAGACGGAAGCCAGAACAAGGCTCTCAGAACTGCCCCCTGCAGCGCCACGATGCCCGCTTGCAGCTAATCGCTCGCACACTCGGTCAAGTCGAATGAAAAGGACCGTAGCGATGTTAAACTGGTCGAAGAGAGGACGAATGTGATAAGCATTGAGAATGTTGCTGCAGGTCTATCTCTTTCGCATTGTGTTGCATGCAAATCATTGCCCTTGTGATCGGCGATGGAGTCAGAGTCCAAAATATCGTTCCGTCGGGTTGGGCATTCAGCTTCGAAACGAGCCGTCATCGACTAGGACTGGGTCTTCAAACAAAGAATCAAATCCCTGAACATCCGCATCGTATCGTACTTGATCCATCTGAAGTCAAAATTCCAAAGCCACGCTGCGAGCCTGATGAGGCGTCTAGGCTTGAACTTCATAAGCAGCCATTTTCAGCTGTCAGCGCCGGGGCCTGCCTGGAGCATCTGCCGTTATTCCAAGGTTCTATGACTGTCTGTTTGTTTGTCACTGTCGCTGTCACATGCTGCACAGACCAGACCAGACCCCGGTACTTGTTGGAGAGCGTAAGACAGGGTTCATAACTGGGCGGTGTTGAATTAATCTAGATTGTTCTCCCGAAACTTGGTATCAGTGAAAGAATTAGAGAAGGGAAAGATGTCTTGTATGTTCTTCGAACTGGATATTGACCTGCCAAATTTGATGTCAAGCATCAGGTCCAAGCTGGGGAAGGAGTTTACACGGCGAGATACTCTTACTGTTTTTGAGTACAAATCATAGTGACAAAATTCAAACGCTAACACCATCGAATTGGACGGCTTCCGTAGCTCAGTTGGTTAGAGCGTCGTACTAATACTTCATTCCGAGTATCCGGTAATGCGAAGGTCTCAGGTTCAAGCCCTGGCGGGAGCAATCCCAACGCCTTCCGATTCGTATTTTTGCTTTTTGGCCTATATAACCGCAGAGAAAGCAGGTTTCTTTTTGACTGCATTCACTGCAGCTAGGGACACATTTTACCCAGGTAGTGAGGCTTTATAGCACATATTATTAACACGGGACATTCCTCGGTTCTTTGCCTAAACTAATCAACCATCCATCCTGAAGTGCGAACTACATACTGCATCCATTAAGTGAAATGGCCGTTGTCGTCTAAACGTTTTTTGCTAACTTTGACGCTGCTATTCATAGAACAAATAGAGTCTAATATGCAAGTGACGTTAAATCGGGACAACACTGCCGAGACAGCCTCTCTCTCTCACGTAAAGTACATGACTTGTTTGGGTGAAAGTGGCCTCGGAACAATCGGTACACGGCTCTCTATAATTACTCAAGTACTAGAAAGGCTATTCATTGCCAGAGACTTAGTGTCTGAGGAAGGTGAATATAGACGACCTGGAAATAACTACTCTCCAGTAAGACTCAAGGGCTCTATGCTCCTTTGCGTGCAGGAACACATGGAAACATTTCTTAGACCGACAACAACCAACTTCTGCTTTTCGTCTGAGTATGTTCAGATGTCTAGAGCCAGATTGTTTTGGAAGATCAGCTGTTAAATAATGGCTGGACAGAGACCTACGGCTCGCATGCGAATAGTTCGAAAGCGAGCTTCACCGCCACTGGATACCTCGGCATTCGCTTGCGACTACCTAAACATAGATATCGGGTTGTTTCTAATGACAGAGATAAGATAGCATTGGATATCTGTGTCAGTTCAAGACCGCAAAATGAGTCTCACTGGCACCATATCTCAGACTCGAAGGTCTTACCCTAGAGCAAGATATATCAACTTGAGGACAAGATCTAGGTCCCATCTTCAGTAGACACCCAGTAGACTGAAGTCTACAAGACAGACAGTAATCGTATCAGTAGATCTTCAGGCCTAGAAATGAGGTGAATACTTGTGCGTCTCGGCTTGAACAAACTGGCAGGCATGGTTCAGCTCACTGATTTCGCCCTTGTCTTGATCGAAGCTAAATGTGGACGAGAAACTCTAGAATGTCATTGAGATACATTGAGCATGAATATGTCTATAGACCCCATACTATTCGAAGTTATACTGACAAGTAAATGCCCCTCGCTAAACCCTTCGCCAAAACAGAAGGCACTGGTTGAGAGTTGACATTCAACTTGTCGTGGGCACTTTACGATCATCAACACTTCAATATGTTTCCCCAATTGTACATACCTGTTGTCGTTGTTTCCCCTTATAACTAACTTCATTACCAAACGTACATAAAAAGAGAACATCGCTATTGTTGTACAGATTCAAGATAAAAAATCGTTATTTGAACGCCTAAACTGATTTCATTCATACTGAGCTATCATTAAGAATAAAGAAGTAAGAAAATTGAAGCGGTGCAAACTTAGGAATGTCGTTATATCCAACCAGTAGCTTCCATTCCCTTACAGACCACGTTTTGTGTCCTTGGCGATCAACCCTGTCAAGCTCTTTTCGGGCTTGGGATAATCGGGACGGCCCGCCAACATATCTACGGTCTCGGACAGGCCCATCCAGTGGGCAGTCTTGGGTCGTCGGTTGGGCCAGTCTGTGCCGTTCAACTCGAGGTCTTCCACTCCAGAGAACACAACCTCGGAACCCTGAATACCAATGACGGAGGCACTCTTGGGGTCCTTCTTGACGTGGTTGTGAGCATTGCGTCCGTATCCTTCGAGGTGTTGGATACACTTGATGGCCAGACGAACGGCTCGGCAACGATCCATAGGGGAAGGAACACCACCCTGTTGGACGTGACCAGGAATGCTCTCTCGGCTCTCGAATCTATCGTGAGCCTCCTCTCGGATGATATCGGCAATCAGCTTTGCGCTGTAGACCTTGCTGGCCTTCTCGTTGACGAGAATAAGACGTCCAGCACGAGTCTGGCCCTTGTCCTTTCGGAATACTTCCTTGAGGTGGTTGACGTCGGAGTTGAGCATCTCCAGGGAGATACCTTCTTCGGGAATGTACACGGCCGAAGCGCCGACGTCGAGACCTGCCAAGGTAGCGATATAACCGGAACGGCCTCCCTGTGTCTCGATAACAAAGACACGACGACGGGTGGCAGAGGCAGACTGCTTGATCTTGTCACAGTAGTTGACAAGCTCGTTCAAGCATGTATCAGATCCCAGAGAGTATTCTGTTCCGGGAACGTTGTTGGAGATGGTGGCAGGGAGAAGGACCATGGGGATGCACAGGGAAGGGAATTGCGCCCTAGCCTTGCGCATCTGTGTGACAGAGTGGAAAGCCTCGAAACCACCAACAAGGAACAAAGCATCAAAGTTGTGCTCCTCGATCAAGTTGGCAATCAGCTCCATACCGGACTCGCCAGGGAGCTCTCGGTTTGTGCCAATCTCGGAACCACCCTTGCTGGCCCAGCCATCAACCTCGAGCCAGTCGAATGGACGAACGGCACCAAGAGGCTTATCATCGTGGTGTCGAGCAAATCCAGCGAAACCGTTGTGGATGGCAAGAGGCTCGTGGCCCTTTGAAAGACAGTATGCGACAGCCGCACGTACTGCGGCGTTCATGCCACCAGCAGGGGCACCAACGTTGATGAAACCAATTCGCATGCGCTACGTATTCAAGTTAGCGGAGTAGAGAATGGGCCTGAATATGAAACTTACTTCTCTCTCGGGCAACTTCTCCTCGTCAACCATAACGTTGGTAGTCAACATATAAGAGTTCCATTGATCGGCAAATTCAGCATCTCTTAGAGACATGGCCTTCTCGAAGTCCTTTGCGTCAACAGCCTTTGCGAGCTCCTTGGTCTCGGCAACAGCTTGCATCAGAGGCTTACGGACAATCTTGTTCTCGTTAATAGCGATAAAAGGAGTCTCGGTCTCGGGGGTGGCCTCGAGGACAGCCTTGACAGCTTCAACACCCTGCAGGGTAGCGAGCATTCGGTCGTAGGCGACGGCAGTACCACCTCGCTGAACGTGACCGAGAGTAGTAATACGGGTGTCGAGAGCAAGACCGCCCTCACTCTTGTCGGCCAGGATGTCCTTGATTTCTTCGGCGCTGATCTTGGTTCCGTTATTGTCGCGGGCACCCTCAGCGACAATGACAATTGTCTTGCGCTTTCCGAGGTCTCGGTGCTATAAGTCGTTAGCGCAGGGGTCTTATAGCTCATGACCATCACATAAAACTCACTCTTCTAACAACAACCTTCATCTCCTCTTGCCAGTCATTCTGACGAGGTCTCTCGGGAATGAAGACAAAGTCTGCGCCAGTCGCGACACCAGCCATGAGAGCCAACCAACCACAGTGTCGTCCCATAACCTCAACAACGAAAGCGCGCGAGTGTGAGGAAGCTGTAGCCTCGACGTAATCAACCATCTCGCAAATACGGGCGAGAGCTGAGTAGCAGCCGATAGTGGCATCGGTTCCTGTGAGATCGTTGTCGATAGAACCGACAAGACCGACAATGTTAAGATGCTTGTAGGGCGCGATTTGCTCCTCCTTCAACTCGCCCTTGGAAACAAGCTCCTCCAGGAGAGAAGGCCACTCATCTCGGAATCTGTCAGCACCAGTCAATGAGCCGTCACCACCGCAGATAATCAGAGCATCAATGCCGGAAAGAACCATGTTCTTGGCGGCTGTCAATCGACCGGGACGCTCGTAGAAAGCCATACAACGGGCAGTACCAATGAGTGTACCACCCTCTCCAAGGTAGCCTCGGACATCATCCCACTCCATCTTTCGAATGAAGTCGCCGCCCTGGACCAGACCCTCATAACCCTCGTAGACACAGTAGGCGTCACAGCCCATGTGCAGGGACATGCGCACGACAGCTCGGACAGCAGCGTTCATGCCTGGGGAGTCACCTCCCGAGGTCATGACAGCGATCTTCTTCTTGGGAGCCATGATTGTGATTTCGATGATGACGGAGGAAGAAAGGTTTTAGGTAGGCGTCGATCGATCAAGCTTTGCCAGAGCTTAAATCAGGTAAGACGTTGCGTTGCGCAACTTTAGGTTATAGCCAAGCCGTTCGGAGAAAGAAAAACGCGGCGGGGCAATATAGCTCAGCTCAACTCTAGTCTAGCAGAGAGAAGATATGATGAGAAACAGTACAAGACAGAAACAGAAGCAGCAATTGGGGGGATAAGGCGATACTTACAGCAGAAATAGGAGAAAAGAATAGAAGCGCCGGCTCTAACGGATGATGTTGATAGAATATCGTGTCACCAGAGATGAGATGGATGGGGGAAAATCCAATTATTATGGCGCCAGCTTCATGGTCCGGGCAAAGAGACAAGAGGTTCCAGTCGGTGACGCAGGTCAGGATAGGATAACGATAAGATGGAGGGGCAGGGAAGCCAAGACTTTGACTGACGCAGTAGTGGAGGGCTATGATGTGTGAAAAGAGCTCTTATCGCTTATCGGCCCGCCGCGGGGTGATTTTTTTCACTGTTTTTAGGTCTTCTACTGTAGGTACAGGTACAGTAAAACCAAGGTGAGCTTAGCGAGGTTTACTGGGTTCCAGTATGATGTGATTCATTGAATGTTACGATTCAATTTATTTCACCTCTTTCCTAGTCTCGGTGCTTTATGCTGGTCAGTAGCCTGCTTCTCTCTGGACCCTCTTCTCTTCCCACGCACAAACACAATCGAAGCTTTTGGAATAATAACGCATGCTATTTTGGTGTAGAGGTCCACGTTTCGGCGGCATTGGATGCAATGACACAGCATCACGGTGGGACGACGCCCTACCATGAGACGTCATAAGGCCTTGACCAACCCGGACAAGAGGAGGTCTTTTATGTGTTTGACCAGGTCATGAATATTAAATTAACTCAAGGGTTGTGTTTTGGTATTTAGAAAGACACGGTCACCTCACTTTCCCATGTAGGCTCACCTCACATTTACATACACAACCAACTACCGACACGCCAGAAATTTTGATATGATCGCCATCCTGGTTCTACCGTGATCTGCTACTTTAGCTACTGGCTGGCATGCAGCGGTTCGTGGGGCTCAAGGGAGAGCAACGGTAACCAGATCCTGCAAGGCAGGGCAGACGATTAATCAGACAGGCTTGACTGCAAGATCGAGCATCCCAAGACGATCGAGATGTCGATATTTATCAACTGTCAGGGGGCTCCAACATGGATGGCTACATCGCATCGTGTGCAATTTCTTACCACGCCATTCACTTCATCAGCATGCCGCAACGCAACCCTCAGCCTTGCTGGCCTCATACGCCTCATCTTCAACTCATTAAACTGACGCCGAAGTGAAAGGGCGAAAGTATTGCATGATTATAGTCCCAAATTCAACGCCAACACAGGGGAAAGGGGTGCTGGTTCACAATGGCGATCTGGTCTTGGTCCAACTACTCATTACCATACCCTAGAGTTTCGTGTGGCTGTGATGGTGAGGGCGTACAAGGCAATAGCTAATAATATCGGTTCAGCAGCCCTGTATGTCTAGGCTAATATGATTCATCGCCATGATTTATTACAACCGTTCGAGACAAATTCCGTGAATCTTCTGGGCATTACACAAATACCATGGTATTTGGACTAGTCTCAATAATTCCCAAGAACGTAGCTTAGGCAAGCAGTGATGTAAACTCCAGGGCGACCAAATTGTCAGCACCCTGAAAATTGACATGTCATCAAGCAAAAAGGCTGGATAAGTTGAAAACCGAGACAGGCAGGTTGCCATGATTGCAGCGAAGATCATCGAGGCGTCTACCACTGAAGCCCTGTAATTGCGGCCCGGCGGTGCAGGCAGAGGAGTAAAACGCCAAAGATGCGAAAATAGAGGTCCTTCAGGAGAGTCATGCGGCTGCAGATGCTGTTTTATGCGCTGTCAAAGGTCGTCACTTCATGGCGTTTGAGAAGCAGTGGTTGGCCTGATGGGACGGCAGAGCGCGTCTGGTGACATAGAGCGCCAAGCGCTGAGTCGTTAGGACCCTGAAGAAGCGCCCCTGAACATGAGCTGAGGCCCTGCTGAGGCCATTGTCGTCATCTTAACCCAGGACAACGGGTCAAACAAGGCTCATTTCAATGGATGCAATGCATGAGAGTCTGCCTCCCCGCGATTGCGATGGATGTGAAGTTGAAGCCTGTGAATAACAAGTGGCGCAGAGGATCCAGGAGCTTCAGCCCAGGTGACCTTGGTACCCCAGACATATCGTCACTGAAACCTCGGGATAAACAATTGAAGCCGGCAGCAAGATTCTCGTCTGATCTCCTCGGCATATGCCCGTGATCACGCTTTTCCATGATACCGGACGCCTCAACACGGCATAACGGAGGCGACGCCTGGGCCGACTGATTTGGGTTGTTGAAGACGGATGGCTACAGCTCGAGAACCCCTCAAGTGCCTCAACTCGAGCCCGTCCCGTCGGGAAGAGCTCCGTGGTCAGGCGCAGAGCAGAAACGCAGTCATCAACCATCAGTCGTTACCCGCCTGTGCTTCCACCACCGTAACAGCAATATACCGTACCTACGTATACCTTCTAATGACCTTTGTCACCAAATGAGTTTCCAGGCCAGGCAAGATCACTCAAAGGTCCGTGGCCGCTTGCGGAGGCGAGGTGAGGTACAGTGAGCGGATGACATGGAGCAAAACCTGGGGGTCGTTGTTATCACGGGGTCACCGGACCTTTGGGTCAAGACAAGTCAATGGACGGATCCCCACGAATCCTCTGGGGTTTCCAGGGCGAGAGTCACTAGCAAGAGTCTCATTTCCAATCCCGGATCATCGAGAATCACGTCAATTCGCCGTTGAAGTTGGAGCCTGAACTGCAAGCGGACCAATTGACGCTACAACGTAGGCGACATTGGCGATGTCCGGGTTGGGATCCATTGGAATTGAAGCTCAATTCCAAAAACACCGTAAACATGTCTATGAACGCTCAGGGGTCTTGAACATGATTCTCGGCAACAAAAACCCCTTCAGGGTCCATCGTCATGTGCCTTGGAAGATATCAAACTAGAGGCATCTAATGGACCCTTTCTTCCTGGGCGAGTCTCACGAGTCTGAGTATGCTCTGTCTTGAGCGCGTTAAGACCGCGGTTAATCCGGGCCAGAACAGAACAAAGCGAGGCTGCGCTCACCATCGTGACTCGTGATGGGGCCTCAGACCAGTCCCTGGGCCTGATGAATAGCAGCGGCTTACAGGGGACCTCATCCGCGGGAAAAGCATTGGAAGAGGTGGGGGAGATTGGGCCTTTTGGGCCTTTTGGGCCTGGCTATGGCAATGGCAAGGCAAACAAGCAAACAATCAGGGTCGTCCTCAGTTCTGGACCGATTCAGTCTCAGTTCGGAACGGAGCCAAGAGGAAAGTCAACGTTCCAGAACGTCGTCTAAACGGAGACCGATACGTGCTTTTCCGTTCGGGACGCCGCTCTAAAAACCAAGGCCGAGAAGAGACCGTTTTCGCTCTGCCTTCGTCTGTGCTCACTCCGTTACCGTCTTGGATCCACCTGTTACTTAAAAGAGTAGTCAAGATATAACCCGAAAAGGACTGGACCAGACCGCGAGGATCCAAACTCTTTTGGGGATGTAGTGACCCGCTGCTCAAGCAGAACAAGTGCCTCTTCAGGTAAAGACCCGTGGAACGGTCAGCAGGCAGTTTTTTGCCTCCCCCTCTCTGCCACCTCCACCCGCGTTCCTCTCCCCTGACAGAAGGCCTGTCCTTGTCTGCTGTGTCGCCGAACAGGGCCTGCTCCCTCCTCCACTCCCTCGCTTGTGTCAGAAAACTTGTCATTGAGGATTTGAGGCGACGGAAATAAATGGTCCAGAGACTGGTCTAAGCTGGGGCAACGTGACCAGCTTATTTCGTCTCTGATGTACTTGACGGTCAAGTTTTCTGATACCCTGATGCTCCTTCACCTCTTCCCTGGTAAGGACATGACATTGACAGGTTCTTTTTTTTTTTGGCCGAGAGGAGAGAGAATGGATCCCTTTGACTTGGTAACAAAGATACGGCTACAGCTACAAATGATCAATATACCGCCTCTAAGAGTGCTCTGGTACTTGGGTACAATTACACTTTAACCTCCGCATTTAGAATTCGTCTGGTCACGCCTCTGTGTTGTGCTGTGCTGTGCTGCGCTGCGCTGTACATGCTGCAATCCATACATGAGTACATACATACATCAAGATCCTACCCCACTGGAATCAATCACTGGACTCTTTAGCCCATTGCCAGCGAAAATTCTACTGCGCCGCGGTACGTCCGGCTTGTACTGAGAGAAAGAGACGAGAGAGACTTGAACTTGTGCTTTTCGGGTAGTACCCGCTAATTCAAGGCCCCCTCTCTATGTATCCGACGCCCCCCGCTACATAATTCGCACCCCCTCTGGACACGCCCCTACGGTCCGACACACCCCCTAGAACCTGGCGGCGCTCGTGCTTGTTACTACCTAGACTCCATTCACCGCGACTCCCTTCCCCCAATCCGTCTTTCTTCCCACAGGCCCAAACAGAATATCTACTTGATGCCCCCGGACTTTGTTCGTCCTCCTCCACATACACATACACATACACCAAAGTTGTTAACACCAAACATCCAACATCCTTTGTTTTGTAAAAGGATCTTTGGATCAAAGACGCCGACTTGATCTCGCTTTTACACTTACAGTACATGTCTACTCGAGGATCCCCATGAAAGGCAGTATCCATCTCGACATCACTCTCATCCACCAAAATCGCTTGCATTGACCTGAACTCACCGCCCGCGATTAACTCAACTCCACCTCGAAGATCAACTTGTACTACGCTCTGGCGCATTGTCGGCTTTAATCTCGATCTACTTGGCCGGCTACCTACGAATCTCATCCGATTGCATAAAACTTCAACCCGACTTATCACCAATCCTTAATCGACACACTCAGCACACATTATGCCCTATCGCCTAGACACTCACGTCTTGACAGTGGATGCAAACGTCATCCACAAGGTCGACACTGGCAATCCCGCTAACTTATATAGCATGTGGACTGGTAAGTCACTTCTTGAGAGCGTCGACCGCTTATATGCTGACCAGCTAGTCTTTTCTCGCTGCGCAGACTCTGTTGAACAAGGCCGAAGACTAGAGAACCTCAGCTGGCGACTTTGGCAAAGAGAAACCTTTGTCGTTGACAACGAGGAGAAGACCGCCCCTGCCACCGAGACCCTCCCCCAGAACATCCCCTCCGAGTCGAGGATATCCGATCTTCCTCAACTATCCGGCAGTGTCGACTCCCTTGTAGACGAGGAAGCCGTCGACTTCGCACCAGTATCAGCACCACTTGAGATTGCCCGCCCTCGTGTACGACGTCAAGATTCTTGCGCCAGCACCCGAAGCAAACGCGAACGCCACATCAGCTCCGACGACTTCGAGAAGATGATTGTCTCCATCGTTAAGGACAAGGGTCCTCTCTCTGCCCCTCCTCACGTTGCGCCTGTCGCCAAGGAGTCCCTGCCCGTCCCTCCTGCATTCGAGCGATCCGGTTCTACCACTACCGAGTCGCAATCGCCTGCTAAGTCCATTACTTCTGAGGGTTCGCCACAGCCTTCGCCTCAGAGCATCTCCCGCACCACTGTTGTGCGCGGCTTCTCGCCTTCCCAAATCCCTACTCCTCGAACCATCTCCGGTACCCAATCATCAGATGCGATCCCCGAGCCCAAGTCCTCGCCTGCCGCCAAGGTAGTGCAGTCAAAGAAGCCCGCCCGCTTTGCGCTTGGTGGCTCTTGTTCGTCTAGTGAACAGGACCAGAGTCTTAGCAACAGCAAGCCCATCATCCCTATCATCAAGAAGCCCGTGTTCCAAATTGGTGGTTCATCTGAAGAGGATGGATCCCTCAAGAGCGCCATGGCTTCCCCACGACCCGGCTCACTTCTGTCTGCGCGCAAGAAGCAAGCTTCTTTCGCCAACAATGTCATGACTCGAACCATTGATGATGAGGCTGCTGTGGACTCTGACACCGACGACTACATTGACGAGAGCGCCATTGATGACGATGACGACTCTTCTGACTGGGAGGACTCTATGGAGGAGAGTGGCAAGTCTAGCATGGACGACAGATTCTTCCAGCGAGTTGACTCCAAGCCCAACCTGACTTCCCGCCGATCCCTCATTACTCTCATGCTTGCCCAGAATGATCGTGCACGCAACCTCGGCGGTCACGCTTCCCAATCAACATCAGCAATTCCCCGATCTCGTCTGGCCCATGGCCCTTCACTGGGTGCCTCGCCTAATGATTCTGATGAGGCACCCTTGATGATGAAGGGCATGCGTGGTCCTGGCCTCAAGCCTATTCATGAGGTACCCAGGTCTACTGCTCAGCCCATCATGACCGGCCCCAACCATCTCCAACCCCAAGCTGCGCTGTCACCTCGTACTACCCGCCGTAACATGTTGGCGACTGAGTTGACTGAGTCACTTCGACGTCACCTCCTCTGGGAGCGACAACAGAAGTCCTCAACAGCGAATGCCGTCCTTAAGCGACGACACACATCACATGATGTGGCCAACCTGAAGCAATTCCCTGAGAAGCCTTGTATGAAGAAGAGCGAGGACGTGAATGCGAGCAGCTGGAACCAATACTTCTCCAAGGAGGCCAGCGACGGATACCACTCCAAGGGGTGGTAAACAATGATACCCATACCATACTATACCTTATACCACATCACACCGACACAATTATACCCACTACGATTGTGCATTGGACGGCGCACGACAGGCATCAACACATCAACACATCAGCATTGAGCGATTGGCTGCGGTTAGCAGCATTTGTTTTACAAACTCATTTAGCGAAACGGAACTGAAGTCAATTTTTATTGTTTTTTTACCACTCATGGCGGGAACCCATAACGTTATGATACCATGAAATCGTGTTTTTTTATCAGGGCTGCGAACGGCTCTTTTCTCGCCAATCACCAGGCTCGGGGCACGTGTACTAGTATTTCTCATACGGGGGAAGATATTAAAGGGCAACCTGAGGATATGAATTCGCTATGAAAGGGTTTTTTTTATCGAGGTGGAGAGCGGGGCGGAGCATGGGCCGGGATATACGACACGGTCATTGATTACTTCTACTCGAGCAAGCGCATAAGGCGAAAAGAAAAGTCAGCAGCGGAGGAACAAAGCGAAAAAAGGTCTACACAAGATCTTGAAGATGACAGAGTGAGGAGAATTGGAATGGAAAAGTAAAAAAGAAGATCAAACGAGTTGCTCATGAAAAAAACTCGCAAAAAGGGCGAATTGTCTACCAAAGAGGTTTCCGCAAAAACATGAATAAAATTTCCCATGGAACTATACTATACAATCTGCAATGCAAGTCTCTCAAAACATCGTGAAGTAATAGCTGTGTAAAGTTGTGGTAACATGCATTGGTTCGGAATGTTGAGGTGTGAGTTGTCGGAGGAGTTTCCAAGGTTCCTGAATGAACCAGGACATGACCCAGAATGGACGTCATCAATTGCTGGGTTTTAGGGAGACAATCAGCCATGCTTGGCAGGCTTCAGAAGCTGAGGGCTGCCTGTAAACAACCACGAACCAACCGAATTTGATAGCGGCCGTTTGATGCTGACAGGTTGAATTCCTATTGGACCGGGGATGAGAAGCCCTCAAGCCTCAAGGCTTCAAGGCTCATTTTTGGTGTGGCAGCCCAGACGAGACACAGACCAGGTCTTGCAGGGCTCGTGACTTGATCAATTGGCTTTGAATTTTGTGGTAAGAAAGAGGGGGAGAGTCAAGAGTCAAGAGTCAAGAGTTGAGAGTCAAAGTCAAAGTGAGCACATGTCAAAATGATCATCAGCTTGAGTTAAGAGATGTTGAGTAACTTCACATGTAAACTGAAGCGAATAAAAGTAACTGATGTTCAGTCCCAAACTGTCGGTAATTGCGGGCATGAGTCACTAGAAAACAAAAAGAACATGGGGGAGTTTGCGATAATTCCCGTAGTCTTCAGTGTCTAGTATCTAGTTCATCAGGCGGTCAATTCAAAATGGAACTGAACTGTTGTTGTGTATGCGATGCAAATGCAGCTACTTTAGCATACGGCAGTGCGTCTGTCTTTGTGTCTGGTCTGTTGGTCTTTATTTTAGTACAGCACTTCTTGCAGATCCCCAACAGATGGATACAAGAGTCAAGGTCAAGCCGTCTTGAGCCGCTTCAGGAACAAGGAGAAAAAACGTTGCGTTTTACAAAGGATTACTTGGCAATGGGATACTCTGTCTGTCTGCCTGACTCTGCGACACCACACGCCATTGAGTTTTTCACGTTACAAGGGTGTCACCCTTTTTCATCCAATCTTGTGTAATTGGGAAGAAAGAGTGGGTGTTGTCCAACAAGTACCGTACCCGTCAACACGGTATTCAAAACCAATCCCAACCACCGGAGCTGAGATGGCTTGAAAAGTCTTGACTAAGAAGTTGCATTGCAATATTGAGAAGAGGGGGTGTTGAAAGAGAATAGAGCCAGTGCCTACGCTAACAAGATCACAGAACGCGTAAACCTCTTGTTCAATCCAATCTCCCCTGACCTGAACCTGCAGACGGACCATCTCCGCAACTCGGCCAAACCTACAGAAAACCCAAGACCCTCGGGGGTTTTGTTCCTTGGAAGATTCCTGGGCATACCCTTATCTAAAACTTCGTCTTCACCGTTTCCATGTATGGATGGTAAGATGCTGTAGGTAAGCATAAGTGGGAATTAAGGGTCTCGGAGGCGGTGATGCTTGGGTTACAGCGACAAGCCACGATGCGATATGACCTGCGAACTGAGTAATACCGTCTCTACTCGGGCAGTAATTTTTTAGTTTTCGGTTACCACGCATGGCTTAAATTACTACTCTGATTAAGATACTGAACTATTGACATATGATAAAAGCAACCCAACGTGCATTTCCTCGTATTATACCGAACCTACTGCAATAATTGATTGATATTATCTGGTCAGATGAACTCTGGGTAGTTGGTCTGGACACATCTTGACAGTCCAGAACTCGCTTGACAAATTTCTCCGCGTCCTCGGTCTCGGTCTCTTGCGTGCCTGTCTATCAAAAGCACTGCCAGCAGTCAAGTCAGCTGGCAAGGACCGAAGATCCAGTCTGTCTACGGCCAAATTGTGGAGGAGAGGGCCCTCTATACGTGCGGAGCCGCACTCGGGGCGATATCGAGCTAAGCGCCACCTAGTTTCTGACATTGGTAGGAAAATGAGAGGATGGTGATGATGATGATGATGATGATGATGAAGGTCTGTGAATTGAATCGGCTGTTTCAAGACAGTTGCAGTGAATAGGGAGGAAAAAGGAGGGCTGGATAATGTGCTGTACATATGTTTGAAATCAGTCATTTGTGACATCTTATATGTAGCAGAGATTGAATCACAGCCAGTCAATTGTTGCCCTCAATTACCTCCCTTGCGTGTGGGGGAATGAATCAGATCAGAACGACTCAGAAGAGAAGAGTCAACGACGCCTCTCCCGTTTAATCTGGGGGAAAAGAAAGTATATCATCTCATCGTCAAGGCACACTCATCAGTCAGTGCACCGCATGAATAGCTGCATAATCATCATGGGTGTACAGAGTAAGTACAGTAGTAAGCCTGAGCTCAGACTACTGCAGTTGCTATTTCTTCAGCGTCAATGGCGTTTGTACAGGAAAAGAATCGTAATGCAATAAAGACGTATTTAATCAATTGATCGATTGATTTAGAGCTTTGACGTGTCCAATTCCCCAGAAAAGAACCACATGTTGCGTAAGTTATTGCCCATCAAATGTTAGTCGGTTGCGGAGAATCTGGAGTATTTTCTGTGGTCATCCGTGTGATCAGTTTTAGACACTGACTATCCATCTCCGCATAAGAATTTGCCTCCGTCTTGATAGCGAATTGAGTCGTAGAATCTAGAAGGAGGCAAAGAGAGAAGAGAAGACAAAGAGGTCACATGGAACTAAAGAGATATCCCTTCCTGCATTGAGCAATTTGATAGGTATTTGCTTGCTTTTTGCGATGAGTGCGCTTGGAGTTTTAAGGATCTCATTCTGGCGATGGAGAAAACGCCACTAAACCAATTAGAGACGAGCCCAAGGGGGCGTGAGACAGAATTTCGCATCGTCGGGTCTTTACTCTGTCATTTCAAGACTTTGCTTTTCTTCAACACCCAGGGTGCAGCTCCTAAATGCTTCTTCTGAGTCAAGGGCAATACCATAAAAAGTGACAGATGTCGACCACGTTTAAAAAATAAGACTGCCACCTGAGAAGAAAGAAGGAAACTGTAGGTCGTTTAGGCTAAACCTGATATTGATAAAATCTAGACCAAAAAACACCCCGAAGAAAATCACGGGTAAAATCAGTTCCTGTCCAATCATATTTTAGGAAATAAATTATTTTTCTGAGGGGGAGTGAGCGGGAATAAGACAAGTTGGGGTGGCTCAATTACCGATCGGCAAACATCTCGGAGAGGAAGGACCCTGCATTTTGGCCATTGGGGAAACGAAAAAGGTCGACTACCGACCCGCTCTCGACAGAAATACAAGACCAGACTCATCACCAAAACTCGCCATAGATGGTTGTCAACCTTTGTCAGCCAGCTTGAAAGAGTCAACTTTTCTGACACCCTCCGGCTCTAAACTGTCATTGTATTGGTTTGAGCCATGTTTCGAAGCACCCAGCATCTAAGGTTTATCACTAATAGCTGAGATATCATATTTTACAGTACAGCACGCGCACCTTCAAGAATGTTCCCTCAATTGTGTTTGCAAAGCCTATTCAAACCCAACCGGCCTGGACTGTTGAGCCAAGGTATTCCTTCAGGGCCATTTTGAAGCTCCAAGCTCTATACCGATTGTGACCGTAACGCGGCTATTGTAAATCTTGTCAGACCAGGCAGCCACTTTCAATGGCGACCAAACAGTGACATTTTACCCGCGGGATCTTTTGGTTCTTTCTCATGACTGACTGACTCTTTGAGGTTTTCAAGCCTTCCGCCCGCTGAGTCTGAGACTACCTAACCTTTTGTGGGGGCCACTTCGGGTATTTCTCCGCGCGCTGTTCTCGGAAACCTGGGGAATTTTATGGCGCACATGAAGGCGAAGCAAAGGAAAGAACGGACCATAAGGACAGGACAGAACAGGACAGTCAAAGCAGACGCAAATGCAACAAGGGTCTTGTTTTCATGGCGCCTACCGAGGGTCCTTAGGTCTTTCTTGCATGCTCTGCTCAATATTCAGCTGAACTCGACCTTGACCGTCTTTCGTGCATGTGTTTAATGCCGCTCATTGATTCACCGCCTGATAACAATTGCGTGCTTTTCCTTTCGGTATCTATATTTGAGTGAGTGAGTTTTGACATCTGATGAGATGTACGGGCAAGAGGAATTCATGTCAACCGACCGAAAATAGCTGTCGATCCCTCTCGTCCATTTCTGCCAACTACGGCACTGTAGTGTCCCGAGGTCACTTGCAGAGTTTAACAGCTCAGCACACCAAAGTACCTGAATCGAAAGGAATGCCGAGAGATCTGGAGACGCAAGCCATGGCTGACATCAGAGCAAGTGTAGAGCACAACTCACGTGGGCTTGAGCATCAGCAACTTTAACAGCTGTCACTACTGCTGTCAACCGAACCGTAAAAGTTGCCATGCCCCGGTGACCTGATCAACCTTTAGCCGGAGCATGCCTTTAAGCCTTCTTGTTAACCTCGCCTTGCCCCAAGGGGAAATCAATTCCTCGTGGCCTATGACATCGTTTGCATGATTCGTGGGGTTAGTTGTCAGGAAATACACCTCCCTTTACGAGGTTAGTTCTAGGCTAGGCTCAAGATTGATCGGGCCCCGGATCCAAGGATGTTGGAGTAAAAAAGTGCATTCCGTTTCAGGGGATTGGCATTCATTAACTTAGTTCATTAATTCAAAATGCCTGATGTTGAATAAAATGATTGGGACAAATTGCAATTTTGACTTTGCTGACGTTAACAGGATCCATCCCCAGAAAGAAAAAAAGGGTTTACTGGGGTTTAGCGGATCCCCGAGAATGGAGAATCTTGGTTCACCCACTGAAACTAGATATCACGGGGAAACCAGGTCGTACTCACGAAGAAGATTCGGGAACTCTTACTTAACACTTACATACTGAATAAATACGTGTATCCCCTAAAATAACTAACCGGAACCTGGCCGTCAAAGCCGAAATATGCTAGCGGTTAGCTTTGCCGTTGTAAACATGAAATTACTGACTGTTTGGTACTGTACCGTACAATACGGATCAAGAGGTACTCTAAAACGGTTCGGTCGACGTCGCATCAAGATCATCGATGGAGCCTGTCAAAACTTTTAATCAACCGCGAATCATTAAATCACTAAAATTTCAATTAATTAGATAATGAAAGGAGTGTGGTGTGCGAGAATTAAAAAAGAAAATCAGGCACATGTTTCCATATCGCGATGAGATTGTGCTTCAACTGACAAGAAAAATGGTTGCATCGCATCCAATGGCTGCAACCAAGTATCCAAGGTCAGGTCCAAGGCTGGTGATCAATCAACGTCACGGTGGGACATGCAAGGCTGCAAATGAAGAGATGGTCAACATCGAAAACTCAAGCTGATATCGACATTTTCTCAAGGTATTTGCTTCTCCAAGATCTCTTCCCCCCATCCAATCGAGATCCCTCCTCCCCCAGACTACGTCATACTCTGGGGTGTAATGGTTCGTCTCGCGACACCCCAGATTTAGATTTAGAGTCAGGTTCAGAGCCTGTATTGTCCAATGGTGTGAATTAGATTTTGTTTTCTTTTGATCTGTAATCACGCGGCTCTGTTCTTTGCTTTGTTGATGGTGAAACTGTTGATGCGTTGTCTGTTATCAGACATTGAAGGTGTCGCAAACGGGATGTCATCAAGAAGTCATCTCGACTATGACCGAATAATGAACCGGATGTGAGACATTGTCCAAGCCAGCTGCTTTTACGGATACTCTGTTTACTGTATTCCATTTTCCGGGAAGAAAACACGGCAAACTCTGCCGGATATTGGCCGACAACTCTTCGCTAAACGGCAATTGCTTTACAGGTACCAGAAGTACGTACTGAATCTATCTAGCCGCGCTCGTCGAGTGGCCGCTGTCGGAGTTTCTCTTAGTGGCAGTCAAGCGCTCGAATAATACATCGACGCCTCAGGCCTCTGCTCGTCCGAAAGTGGTTTGGCGATCGTCTAGACTTACTTCTAAACCTATTCCAGCTGGTGGTGTGCAGAACTGAGATCCGAAGTGCCCCGACCAATCACTGAACTCTCAACTGAGACCTTCTAGAAGTCTTCTCCCGCACGTGGAGTTGAAGGTTCTCTTGGGTATCAACACACCATCTTTTCATCCATCCCTCCATCCATGCTTTAGATAGTCAATCTTGTTTGATCATGCGGTACAGTAATTACACAGTAGTAACCAAGCTGAAGTCTTGAACAGGCAACAGTTGACGATGTTGGAGTATCAAGAAATGACGCAAGTATCTTCTCCATCTCCCTGTGAGAATGTAACTTTGCAACTGGGTAATGGAGAATGATCTTCCTTGGCGAGAAATATTGGATGAATCAGAAAATTGAATTCTGTTTTTTATCGCGCACCCAATCTCCACCCCTTTACAGATACGTTCATCTCATTTCCTTTCTTTGGAGAAAGGGTACATTAGTGGAGTAAAGCCAGTCAAGCCTATCTCAAACTGACCTCAAACTGCTTCTCATCTCCCCTGTAATCAGCCCTGTAAACTCTAATGCAAACGGTCGAGTTGGGCGCTGTTGCATCATCCTTTCTCCGCCCGCCCCAGCAGGAGCCAGGCAGAGTATCGGAATGCACCTTCTCAAATACCGGAATGGATCCAGAAAACGGAAGTCACGATCCACCCTTTTCCCTCTTCCTTTATCAGTGGGGAATAAACCCGAAAAAAAAAGAGGAAAAAACCATTCTCCGGCATTATTGAGGGGCCGCAATTGACCGTAGAGTCGCCATGCCTCATCACCGTTTTGCCTGCAGCACAGTTCACGGCCCTTTTTCTTGTTGTTTGACCAGTGACGTTGAATTATATTTGACCGCCTTGTGTCGGTCCGGCAATTATCTGATAATTACTGCTCTGTCATTGGAGACCAAATATGGATACTGTAGCCTCTTGTTTCGACTAGGTTGCCTTTGGTTTAAACCCAGCTCTTTGACATGTTCTTTGACACGTGAAATTCTCGTGGCTGTGCTTCTGTGTCATGTACCTAGCCACGAGGAGGCGAAGTTGACAAAGATGGGGACTCTACCATGAGAATTATCGATAAATCGCCTTCGCCATGTGGGCAGATATGCATCCTACTATAGTCTCCAATATGGATTCAACGGAGTTGCCGATGAGGGGGATCTGAGCTACTGCAATTTTGGTGCACGTTTGTTGGAGATGGATATTGGAGACCATTGATTGATTCAAGTGAGACCTTGAAGGATGGAGAGTGGCTGAAGCAATGTTATTGCCGGGAAGGTTGTTCAGCCGCCTTCTAGGGAAACCTTCAAGACGCTTTGGATTGGATGCCGACAAAAGATGCCCCTTTGAGAACACCACCAACTTGTTAAGGTTACCGAGTTATCAGCGCCAGGCTGGCAACCTTCAAACTAATGTGCGTTCTAGCGCTTATCATGATCTTGGGGACAAACTGTTATTCTTTGTGAGCGACTTCGGAGAGAGGTACTTGATATACAGTACCGGACTGTACCACCAATTCTTCAACGCCCGTAAATAATAGTACAATATTGTACCACGTGGTGAAGACAGGTTCTCCGCATTCAACAATTGCCCCTTTTGTATCTTCTGCCGAGAGTTAAATGTTGCCTACTGTTGCTGTGCCGCGGCCGGTAATTGACCATGGCTGTTGGGGGTTGATGGAACAATGAAATATCTGCCTTGCGTTAACTATTTCGAGCTGGGACGTCGTATTGTCAACTTTAAATTAAATGTCATGTGTCGAATTAGACGACCGGTTGTCAAATCTTGTATCCGGTCAGGCAAAGCCAAGCTTTGATATTGAAACATACCGGGGATGGTTATCGCCAAAAGCTTAGCTTATTAGGTTGAAGGATTGATTACCACCAGCCTGGTCCAAGCGAGACTGTCTTGTAAATCGAGAAACAAGCATGCCCATCGGAACATACAGTAGATTGCTGATAACTGTTTAATGAAGGTGCCGTAAACTTTACATGGTGGTGTAGCCGGGAGTGTCTTCTGATGCTCGCGACAACGTCTGATGCTCGACTTGTAAGATGATGCGCGCGGTTTCTCATGGCACCTTTGCCTAATAATCGTTCTTCTGCTAATCAGCAGTTGAGCATCGGCTGCGCCCCCGCGGCTCAGAGAGGCAGGTCGCGCATGTGTTGGTAGATTGGATTGGACTGGATATCAAACAGCATCTCTTCTTACCCCAGGTTATCGGGTATATCATAATGCCTGCAGGGTCCTTATGCCAGCTGACACGGTATCATGCCACGGGGGAGGCTCCAGGCTATTGGCCTCTGAATGTCATCCATATCTGCCTCTGCTTCTGCTTCGCTGTCCTGGATGCCGACTTGCATGTAAACTTGCCACCCCCTCCTTCTCGTTGCGGCAGACGGTCAGGTTTCAACGGTCAACCCCCAAATTCGTCCGGATTTCCCCAACTTCCCAGGGAACTGGAAATTGGCAGAAATAAACCCATGTCCGGGGAAGCAAAAGGGTAGCAGCCGACGGAGAAACTATGCCGTTGAGGAAAACGGAGGGTGTTTCTCTTGATCGGATCCAAGGGCCGTAACATTCTTCAGTCTGGACTCTTTTGAGATTGACAGCTTCTTCATTCGGTTTGACAGGCGACATGTGATGGGTTCTGGGCCGCCCCGAAGGAGGGAGGATGGACCTGGTGATGCGGAGAACCTGGGAAGCTTGACATCTCATTCATGCGGATGCATCGAGGGTCTGATCCGCGGGCCCGGGGCTGGGATATGAAGGATGAGACCCTTTCGAGCTGCTGTGCCTGGTCTTATTACTGTATTGTATGCGCTGTGCTATTCACATTCATCCAGAAGAGGTGTCGATCCGCGGCCCGTAGGACATGGTAATCAAAGATGGATGGATGGCAGACGGGCCGAGTCGATGCGTTGGCAGTCACTGGATACAATAAAATGTGATATAATAACAGATCCTACATGTAGACTAACAACTCTGATCTGATGTTGTGAGGGAGCATCTGTGGATTGCAGACTGCAGCCTAGATATTCCAGCCCACGTGATGCCGAAAATGGACATTTGACATTGAATCATCCTCAAAACAACAACCTCGGTCAATGAAGGATTCAAAAATGATGTCAGAGTGCAAAAGAAGCTGTATCCCTCATTATTGGTTTAGTTTATCTCATTAACTCAGCTGAAACTGGTTATGCAACGGTTATCCAGCGTGAAACAGGCAAGACCCCCGCGATGACCCCCATTTAGCTTCACATGACCACAACCTGTATCTAAGCCAAGGAAGGGTGACTTAACGGTGCTCAACGTGGAAACGATTCTCGTATACCGTAACAAATTTGGTCTCTTGAAAATTTACAATGACGAAATTGCCCTTATATCGAGATGGCGTTTATGTATCACGTTGTTGACTCGGATTAGCTGTTGTATCAGACGACGTCTAACTCTCCGAATGGGAACACTTTCCACTATATCTCATACATATGTCACTGCAGCTCTGAGACCATATCAAATCGATCGAGAATTGAATCAGCCTCAAAGCCTTTGGAACTATACTCTAATATGTCCACTCCACAACCCTTTCCTGGGCAAAGTTGTGCCATGGAATAACCCCATAAGATCAGCTTCAGGCGTGTGCATAGCAACATAGACGTTTGACCCAAGGTCAGTTGATAGATGATGTATCCTCCATTAGCCAGGAACCAGAGACAACAGACTAACTTGGCGTCCAATTCCAGAGGTTGTGGCTTTCTGTTCCTAAACTCTGTGCTGGATTGGATCGCCAAAAGCGTCCATTACATCATCGCAGGATCCGCAACGAGGGATCGATCAACGATGATGTCAAGTCAGTCCTGGTGATATCAGTTCAGTTGATCCTCAAGTAGTTTGAGCAATTGATCATTTTTTGGAAGCTTTGCTCCGACTCGCAAGATCAGCGAGTTGACATAGTTGTCAAGCTAAATGACATTCTTGATCGTCGTGGCAACCAGTGAGTTGCATTGCGAGCCAAGAAATAGGGATAACGGTTCTCAAAGTAAGTGTGAAGGGTCCGATGAAGTATCGAGAAAGAAGTTTTTGTTACAGTCACTGGCTCGAGTTGCAAAAAGACTTCATCAATCAAGTTGTTAACAACCATCCATCACTCATGAATTCATTACTCTAACTGCCTGCTGCGCACTGCTTCAAAGATAGTCTACACATGTCGAGTCTGTAGATAGATTCGACGACATAATGTCCCACATGGCTGATTTCGTGTATCTACTATCCATCATTCTCATTTGTCCCAATGCCTGTTTGTACACTTTCCTCAACTCATTCCATGCGTTTCCATCGTCGAGATAATCTTTTGTAAAGGCTTAAGAGACGTCCCAAGGAGACACAAAACACTGTTCTCTTTCGAAATTGCCTTCTTACAAAGTTTTATGCGTGCCGTCTTTTGACTCGCTTGGCGTGACCTGAACCTTGTGAGGTTTGTTCTTCAGTTGGTAACATGAAGCCTCAACAAGAGCAACCATATTTCGGTGTCGTCTCTGCTACACGGGCTGCTGCTACTTCTGGGGAGAAAAGACAGCAAGGAGGAAGGGATGCCCGAGCATTCTATCCCTGGGCCGCAGGGTATCAGAAGAATTAATCGCCAAAAGCATGAGAGACGAAATAATCTGGCCACCTTATGCCAGCTTAGGCTAGCATTTAGGCTACTTTATTTCTGTAGTCTAAGTCTTAGAGAACATTTCTTCTGTTACTTACCTAGCCTGGGGTGGTGGCTGGATAGGTGAACCGAAAATAGGTTGTTTTCCTTGAGACTGGCTGTCGTTTGCTTTTTGATACAACCAATATCCGAGCATCAAGGTTTAGGTTCGCAACTTGGAAAGAACAGGTTGAGTTAAGGTTAGAGTAGAGGGCAAAGAGAAACTCGTGGAAGGAAGGAGTTGCTGCCTAGGTAAACAAGAATAAATAAAGTTGTGTGAAGTTTGAAGTTTGGCAGGAGCGGCCGGGAAACATATCTTCCTTTGTTTCATTTCTTTCCTCCCCAAACTAACACCGCCAACTATCACCAACAATTTCACCAAAACTCGCAACTATGGCGGAAAACGAATTTGTGGTCATCGATCGACCTCGCAAACGGAATGACCCAACTCCTTCTGAGAAGGCGATTGCAGAAACCTTGAAGAAAACTGAAGAAAGACTCCAAGCTGCTGAGACCGAGATCCAAACACTCTCATCACAACTCCGTGCTTCCGAAGCGGACCGACAAGAGGAGTTCAACAAAATGAAGAACATCAATAGTGGTCTTCTGCGCCGCCTCGAAGAGCTTGAGATCACTACGACCAAGAACAACAACCGCGCAGCCGTCATCAAGGAGAGAATTGAGGCGATAGTTCCCAGCGTAAGATGGATCGAGCTCCTACGTTCTACATCGCTTGAAACTAATATTTGCCTTCCTAGGTCAAGAGCACTGTCGACGAGCAAATGGAAAAGGTCACAAAAGTCAAAGAAGCCTACTCCAACCTGACAACCCTGGCAAGAGATAACTGCAAAAAGGCGACCAGCAACACGCAAGCTATCACTGACCTAACTGCGCAAGTGACCTATCTCGACAAGATGTTTGGCGTTACGGCGGCTACGTCAAGGATTTCAGGGCTCTCAGACCGGTATTAGACTCAGGATGTTGCCTGTGACGGAACAAAAAGCCTGTGGTATATCATATACAAGGTTATGTCGATCTAAGAATGATACAAACAACATGTTCCTCACATGACGCAAATCTTGGATGAGAAGCGACTGCTACTAGGATAGGGGACTATAATTGGTACCAGGAGTTTAATTGAATCTCAAGAATGGCAAAACTTTTTACTTAATTTACAGAAAACGTGGTATAATCGGACTCTCCATCATTCTTTTCCAACGCAGTCCCTATGTGGCCCCCTGAAGGACAACAATAGGCAATGCAGCCATGTGTAAAAGTCCTACCCAAGTACGAGGATCCGATAAGATGGATCGGAAGTTCTTGAACCCAACACTGACCTCTGGAGTGCCGTCTTTGTACGTAATATACTTCCAAACCAACATAGCCTGTAAAGTGCCGAAAATTACATAGAGTAGAGTGATCAGATTGGACCCCCTAGATTTGCTAGGCGTTGACGCCGCCTTGCATGGCTTTGTCGAAACCATTTTCCTTGATATCAAGGTAGCCGCCGTAAAAGTCATCGCCAGGATCAAACGAGCCTGGATAGCCTCGGCAAAGCTGCTGCTCTCGAATCCGATGTACCATGCAGTAACGTTGGCAAGAGTTAAATCAGATTTGACAAAAGAGACCAGACTATCCAATGGTCTCCGTATGTCCAGAGTTAGAGGACTCTCACCAAAGGGCCAGGGGGTTCTAAGCTGTCCCAACACAGAAGCACAACTAGCCATTCGTGCCGTCTCCAAAACGTCCATGCCCCTGAGTGTTGAAACTCCTAGCGCAACAACGAATATTACAGCGTGCTTGACAGCCGACTCGAGATGCATCTTGACGTAGTTGACATCTGCAGGCTTCTTCTCTTCGCGTAATGCCGCGGCGTCTTTGGCTGTGTAGTATTGGGCCACCCCAGAAAAGACGAAGAAAAGAGGGACACTGATTCCAATCGATCCCAAGACTGTATCGTGGTCGACATAGGTCTGTCGACTGATGTAATTGGCGTAGTGGCCAGCAGCCAGCACCCCAAATGGAACATACAAGTCCCCCCATGGATTGGCTAAGCATGCGTTATGAGGAAAGCCCCATCTAACACCAACAGCTACAGTCAACCCGATGACTACTACAACAAGTGAATGAAGCGAGATAGTATGTGTTTCCCCTGTCATCAAAGGCCTATCCAAGTAGATGCCATACAGGAACAAGATCGAGAGCAACGAAACACTACAAGCGAGTGCCATGTACATATTTGCGATCGGGACTTCGAATAGGTTGAAGTACGTGACTTTGTATTGGATCGGGTCGACTTTGATGATTCCCAGGCGTTTCAAGTTGACAATCGCAGTGTATATCGAGTAGGAACCGAAGACCAAGACTGCAATGACCCAGACCCAGTCGGTAAGATTGTAAGGGTCCGTCATGACTTGGGTGAGAGTGTACAAAGCGCACCCAATGCGAACAAAGATAAGAAGCAGTGTCGACGCAAGGGATGTCCAATACATCGGTTTGTGTGTACTCAGACGGTAACCGAGCAGTCGAAGAATGCTCACGGATACTGGTCCAACATCCCCAACCAGCGAAGCGAAGTAGATGTATAAGGGCTTGATCTGGTGTATCGACGGTGATAAGATAATGTTCGATGTCGCGACGAGGCAGAGGATATGATGAACGAAGAGTTCGAGAGAGTAGAATCGAATCAGGGAGAGTTCGTTTGCCCATATCGCAACTTGCGATACGACACAGACCTGGCCGAAGGGATTCAGGGGTTGATTAACCCCCCAAGGTGTTGTAGTAGCAGCTATCCCACACGCTGGAAAGGATACTGCAAACCCAAAACTGACCCGAAGAACAAAAAGAATCAGAGGGCAAAGTTTGCGAAGCTCATCTTCTCCCAGGCGATGATAAATATCTGGAACACGCTGTCTCAAAATGTAGGCAACAATAAAGTAAGCGTTCCAGTATATCACGCTGGACATAAGAAAGCTTGAGAGAAGCATTGGGCAACTGGGAAACGACATTTCAGGTATAGACGGAGGAGTGACAAGAGGGTGAAAAAGGTTGGCAGATGGGGACAAATACAGTTTTATTTTGTGTTGACTCCCGACAATTTCTTGTAAGTGACGTGGCAACCGATAAACTTCATAAAAAAGCCATAGAATTGAATGTGTTCGAAGCCCTAGAAATATGATTTGAGAATCAAGTCGTCCCCCTCTTTCATTTACTTCAGAATATTGCCACAATAAATAATATGTCTCTCCCCCTTTCCCTTCCACCTACTCGTATTCCCCCTCCAACCGACATCCAACTGAATCAACAATGGCAGACGGAGTCTTCTCAATCAAACGCGAAGTCTATGAGACCGAGGATGGCATGGTGCCCGTCCTCGTCCGTGGCCCCGATCCCGATTCTGACCCGGCTACCCTCGAGGACGTCGAGTCAGATATGGTACATCAGATGAGCCGCTGGCGAAGGTTAGGCATTCTTGCTGTCCTCAACATCGTGACGGCCATCGCGGCGTTCGATGCCACATGTATCTGTGTTATCCTCCCCGTAAGTTGCCCATGAATGAGACCATAACCACCACTGACATAGCATCAGTCCATCGCCCGAGAACTCGATGCCTCCTTCTCCATGAGCTTGAGTATGGGAGCTGCCGTCTTGCTTGCCTCTGCGATTTCACAACCTCTCTTCGCCGAAGCGGCCCACGTTTTCGGCCGGAGACCGGCCTACCTCGCTGCCTTGGCCTTGTTCATAACCGGATCTCTCCTCTCATGTTTTGCCAAGAATGCTGGGATGCTTCTTGCCGGTCGCACGACCCAGGGCATTGGATCTGGAGGGCCTGTGGCATTGTCGAATCTGGTGACGGCGGACTTGTACACTGCGCGCAAGCGTTTTGGGTCCTTTGCGTACCAGAACATGTTTTGGGCTATGGGAACCGTTTCTGGTCCTCTTGTCGGAGGTGCTATCGTCCAGACCAAAGATTCTGCTTGGGTAGGCAACCCCTGATATTGTATCTGGACACAGGCGTACTGATTGAGGATAATAGCGATACATCTACTGGGGTACTCTTCCTTTCCTTGCGCTGAGTTTTGCGGGATCTTGGGCCCTCATGGGATACGATAAGCATCATCGTAACATTAGGGACATCAAGAACTTTGATTGGGGTGGCGCCTTTCTCTACATCGCTTCCTCTGTCTGCTTGGTGCTGCCCTTGAGTTGGGGTGGCTCTGTTTACCCCTGGAAGTCAGCGGCGGTCATCGTCCCTTTCACTATCTGCGTCTTGTCTTTCATTTCCCTTTGGGTATATGAGAAGAAGATCGAGAGGCCGATGTTCCGGAAAAGTCTTTTCCGGAGTCCATCAACCATCTGCCATCTTGCCATGGCGGTGTTGCACGGTCTCCTCATGTGGATGGTGCTATACTATCTCGCCGTGTATTACATGGGCGTCAAGTACAAAACTCCTCTCATGACAGGAGTCTGGGCCTTGCCAGCAACCCTTACTGTTGCTCCTATGGCGGCATTGGTAGGACTGGTAACATCAAAGACAGGAAGATATCAAGGATTCTTGGTCGGCGGCTGGACTCTTTTGGTGACCATCTTTGGGGCCCTGACAATTCTAGATAAAGACTCGTCAGCTGGAACCATCTTGGTTCTGGTCATGTTCCTTGGTACTGCTATGGGCTTCCTTCTCCCGGTCAACTCCATTGGTGTTACGGCCACATGCGACAAGCAAGACGCCGGCCATGGCATGGCCATGATCGTTGTCCTGCGTACCTTGGGTCAATGTCTGGGTATCGCCGTTGGCATGTCCATCTTCTCGACTCAACTCGCCAAGGAGCTGAACAGTGTTGGACTTATCAAGGTCCCAGTCAACGATGCCATACAGCTTATGAGAGCCTCCATGGAAAGTCAAGCCGCTCATAGCACATTCATGAGCATGGCTGTGGCAGCGTCGCTCAAGAAGGTCTGGATGGCAGGCAGCGTCATGGCCGGTCTTGGTTTGATCCTCGCTATTTTCGCAAGGTCCCCAAGGCTGCCCAGAGACTCGGTTCCCGACGAGAAGGGCAAGGGCAAAGAACTGGAACTTGAGCAAGAGAAGGTGGAACCCGGCGCGGAATGCAATCTCAAGCATTCAGTGGCAGGCCAGGTCTGGCTATGGTTGAGGCCATGTCTAAGACGAAAGACGAGCCTTGAGCAGTCCAATAGCCCCTAGAACTATGTCTGGACGTGCTTGATTTTTTATTTGATTACGGATACCCCGAAGAAGTAGGCCGGAGGTGTTTCGGTCCAACGATGCCCGAATGAAATAAATCTCTTGCTTCAAGCTTAAGCAAGCGAGCAGTAGATGGGTTTTCGTCCCAGGACTGCGGGAACCGTTACCAAACCCAGAACCGAGCCAAGGGTTCGAGATGAGTCCCGTCGATCGCCCACGCCTCTGTTGCAGCCCTGCCCTGTCTTATCTACCCTGCCCTGTTGCCCTGTCGTATCTCTTTTGCCGAACAAACGAGATTGGGAAGATCCATTGTCGGGTATCAGGTGAAGCATTTAGGCACTCGCCTATTGCCTATCAAGCTTTCGCATTGCATTGCATTGCATTCTCTTTGCCGCCCGAGGGGGTCGATCTGAACGGATTTGCGGGTTTTTGTCTCCCGAGGATACCTAAAGGTGATGGTTTAGCTGAGCGGGGATCATGGGTCTAGAGTCCCGGGTTCTTTTTGTATGCAGCTCGGCAATATCATCAGATGAGGGAGGCGAGAAGATATCGACTTTGGCTTGGGGGTGAGGGATTTAGCCTGATTTCCTTGGGGGTGCGATTTGTTTTTTATTTAATAAATAAATCATTTTTTATTTAAATGCCGTTTGGTGATTGATTGTTTACTGTCGAAACGGTAGAATGGTAGATGTCGACCAAGGTTCCACCTTCCTTATCATATTCTACCATTTGCTAATATGTAAGACACCATGCAGTGTATTCCAAGTACCGTCAGGAAGGCAAGTCAGTTGAATAGCCTCATGTATGATCCATTGTATGTAGTTGATGTCTCGACTTTACTTCAACTACAGTCAATAGCAAGTACAAGAAACGGTGACTGTTTAGGAATAACCATCATTAACCACCGTTTCGATCAACAAACAAATATTGAACCAATTATTATTCATTTCTGTTCCTATTAAATTAAATTAATAAACGACTGGGCATCAATTGATAAAACAAAGGTTCAGTCTCATCCAGGCTTTGACCTTCTAGAAGGGCAACTGAAACCCCCCTGTAGGTCACATTTCAGGGGCTATCCCGGACACCGGAAGACAACCCGCGGGGGGGTTTGACTTCCATGAGTCGGGTTTTGTTTGTTCGTGACATGGGCTTTTAGATCAGATGGCATGAGATGAATCGCGGAATTGTCTGGGAAGAGGGTCAAGGCGCACGTGGTGCTGTCAAAGGTGTCTGATCTTTCGGGGGCGCCGTTGTTTGAGGGTTGTGATAAGCTAAGGTCTACTAATTAATTGACTAACTAGATTGACCGAGTTGTCACTATCTTTAGTCGTTTCATGCCTTGATTGTCTTCTAGAGTGTCAACTTCTCGGTGGACGAGTATGGAATGTTACAGTACTGAGGCACAGAGTTGAGTTGTAGTGTACGTTGGGCGTCCATCATTCACTGCGTCTACCTCTCCTTCAGCCCCAAACTCAAGCAAGCACTGACATGACTCTTTCAAGTGTCAAACAATGCAATACAACTACCATTTGGTTCTAGTAAACTAGCAAACATAACCCGGAACTACCCCCGTCCAGCCACAATTAGGTCCCGTGATGGACGGCTGACGGTCCGTGGCGCGTCTGTCCGTCGATCCAAACGCCTCCTAATTCAGGTCCCCATTCTCATTATTCAGGTTTCAGACAAAGAATCAATCAGGAACCAACAAATGTCACGTTTCTAATTAATAAAGGGGCGAAACTCTATGAATCTCGTGATGCTACAACAAGGGTTCATCCCCATACCCCTGGTCTAGAGTTAAAGAGAGTGTGGGGTAAATTGATACGCCATGACAGGTCAAAGGTCCTATTGACTCGCTTGTTTGACGATGGCCTCAGGTCGATTCAGTTTTGGGCACGGCACAGCACTGAAAGGCGCGTCACATTTCATGTGCACAATACAATGGTGGTGATTGGGGCATTGACTATCTTACCGTACCTGCATATTTTGGGTCTTATACACCCCCAATGATCACCTCACTCTTAAAGACAATTAGAATAATACATTTCCGAATATTATGGCCTGTTATCTTGCTTATCGAAGGATCTGATCACATCCCACGTCTTCAACCTTGTTTCCGATCATCCCGCGCCCGAAACCGCTTTAAATGGATCACATGCTTTTGGATCTCGCGACAAACTGTATCCGATGTCGCTGAAACCTTGCGGTATTTCCATCGGTTCACTTCTATTTTGAGGCTTCACATGACATGACAGCCACGATCCGTATGTTGTCGTAGGGGTCAGCTCATCGCCAAAGACTGTTCTACAAGCTTCCAACTTCCATAGTAACCACGTTCGATTAAAAATCATGATAGGAGTTGCACTTCTCCAGAGCTTCCCAACATTTATTCATGTTGGGGGCTTAACTGTGGTAGTTCGTATGTTATCAACATATTGCATGCATGATGAAGATGATATAGCGTCACCAAGTCAACATTTATACCAAAATCACCATCAAGTCCTATTTACAGGGATAGATATGCAATTGGGGAACCATCGCAGCATTTTGCTACAATTCGGTCAATCACTCAAGTGGAAAAAGTCCTTGATCACGTCCATCTCGATCACAATTTCGTAACTATTCATCAACACCAACCATCACCACGCTTACAATAATCATAATACCACCATCACCGCCAAATATAATAAAAATCCATTCAATCATATAATTCTCTCTTTCAATTAATTAACATTCTAATTCTTTATTCGTGAATACTTATCTAAACCCCGTCACATCAATTGCCGCCAAATACTCCCACACACACTCACAAAACGCCTTGTAACTCAATGTGGCACTCCGTTACGAACCTCCGTCTTCAAATCATATCGCGTCTACAGCGAGATACCGACGGGAATAGAACCAGGGGATCGTACAGAGTGGGTGAGAATGACCCCCACTGATCCACGTTTCACATGTCCCAAGATTGTGTGCTTCTTGAGAAACCATCTCTTCTGTTATTTGTAGTGGTTGCAGGTATTTAATTGTGAGTACAGAGTAGTATAGCACGTCTGGCGGCTCGTAACCGCTAAGAGGACACAAGAGCCAGTGGCGGTGGACAATGTTGGTTCAGCTGATCTGGGGTTACATTCAAGCTGACAGCAAGCGACCCTCTCGTAACTATACTCACTGTACTCTGAGACTTCAGCCTCGCGCTTCCCAGCTGTGACAAGGAACCCGCCAACTTTACTTCTCCTTGGCCGCCGAACCACCAATCCTCTTGTACTTTCTCGGATCCTTTCGACTCATCATTCTCCTATCTCTGGTACCCTTTCCACCCTCCCAGAATCCTCTTCCCTTTTTACCTATCAGATAACGACCACAGAACCTACACGCCTCGACAGCCGATGAGTAGTTTTGCTCGCGGCTACACCAGCCGCAGACGATGCGGTTGGCCCATTCATTAATATGGTCTTCATGGCTGTCATGGCACTTGTCGCAGGGATGTACGCGGCTACAGCATGAGAAGCGGAACCAACGGTACGACTTTTTGTAGTGCGCGCATGCACCCTTGTCGGGCAGTTGGTCTCCCGCATGGAGGCCAAGCTTCTCTTCTTTCCGACGAGGGCCTGCGGTGGGCGGAGGACGAGAGCCGGGGGTGATAAACAAGAACTTGACTTCGGGGATTTTAAAAGTAAAGTGGCCATGACAGTCTCGGCAGACATTTGTCACGGATGAGCCTCGTACTGAGACAAGACCCTGAGCTGGGGTAGAACATCTCTCGCAAGTTGGAACAAACGTGCTAGGAAGCATGTCTGCCACTTTACATCCTGCCAGATCAAGGAAGCCAGCTCGTGTAGAATTCTCATGAATAAGTGTCTGCCGAAACTTGACGGAGAACCCCGTAGCACACTTCTTGCAGCTCGTCGTCTTCTCGACATCGGGCTTCAAGCTCATGACTTCGTTGACTGTCTTGCATCGCTCGCACTTGACGCTGATGCTCAAGAGAGAAAGCTGTAGGAGCTCGATACCGTGCAACTCAATCGAAGGGAATGACAACATGGTACCACGCTCAGGGGTTTCACCTGGCATGTAAACCTGCGGTTCCTTCTCTTCGTTTTCCAACACAGCACCACCTTCATCAGTTTCATCAGAACTAGAGCTTTCCTCGTCATCTCCAGCAGCATAACCCCACTCCGGAGGTCGTGGAATCACCTGAATATGGCTATTCTCGGGTTTCGGCTCGGGTGCCTTTGTGTCGTCTTGAGACTGATCTTCAGGCACTGGGGCAGGTGACTCGACCTTGGGTGCCTGAGCCTGTGCTTGCTTGGCAAGCTTGTGGATGTTTTGTGCGAGGTAGTTTAGGTGGCTCATGAGAGACATATGCTGCTGTTCTGCAGATTTCTCGTAGAAGAGTTCCTCCACTGGTTCCGCATCTTCAGGCTCGACATTGTTGAGCTGGATACGGAGATTCTGCAGAGGATAAAGCAAAGGAATGATGAGATGAAGGCTCCTCACAGATTGCAGTCCTGGCGGAAGCTGAGCGCGCTTCTGAGGTTCTAGCGGCAGAGTATACACTACACCATCGGGCGAACGTCGATACTCGGGTGTTCTCTTCATGCGCGCCTCAAGCTGGCGAATCTCAAGAGCTCTCCTCTCTTTCGCAGCGGCGATTTCGTCTTTCGTGTACGACGGTTCTGGAACGTACTTGAAAGGCACCGGAGCAGGTTTTGACGGAGCTGGCTCAGACACTTGCTTGGGCTGCGCTGGCTCCTGTGTCTGAGTCTCAGTTTGACTCTGAGCTTTTTGTGCCTCCACATGCCTCGTGTCCCTAAAAGTCACGAGCTTAACTGTCTCGGCCTTTTGCTCAGACAGAAACCTTTCCAGATTCTTGTCTAACTCTCGCGTGTGAGCGAGCAACGTAGCGTCGGGCCTCTGCTCGACGAGTCCATCCCATCCTCTCTCGATGTTGATACCGAAACCCCTCGGGATGTCCTTGTTCTTTACATGCAACACCGGCTTCTCATCCGGGTACGCTTGCGGAACACGGATATCGCACTCGAGAGCGGCCAACTCGAATGGAAAGTCTGGGTCCGAGGGCTTGATTTTGAACAGCAGTGAAGTTGCACCATCTGGTGCGGTGGTCTCCTTGGGCGAATAACGTCGCCGCAGCTGCTCAATCTGATATGTCCTGGGATCCTGGGCCTGCGACTCTGGCACAGGTTTGGGGACAACTCGAGACGATGAGGCTTCAGCCACCGCTTGTTTCCGGGATTGGGGCGAATCTGGTTTTGAATTTGTAGAGATCATGACGTTTTTAGTGGGCTGTTGCTGGGTGCTTGATAGTGGTATTTTGGTGGTTGAAGTTGAGCGAATGACGTGAAAACGAATCCCAAACGCCGCGTAGATGCAGATGGAAGGGTGTAATTATATGGCCTCAAAATACTGGCTCTTTGTCACGAATTGATGATTTTTCTGGTAGAAGTAGCGAGAACTTGATGTATTTATCGTGATGTTCATGTTGGAGTGGCGAGCTTCTCCACAGGCTGGAGTCGTTCCTTACGTGAGCAGAAAATAGAAGCTGTTAACCCGAATTGGAGAGTGACTCACAGCGCGTCATTGCCTATTGAGAAGGAGTCGTTTCAGGTAATTCCTTCCATTTATTGTTTGACAATTTACCTAAATTCGACTCATAATCTGTATAAGGGTTTTATCACGATGAGTCAATTAGAATTAAGTCGTGTATAGTGTGGTTACTCTAAAACTTCCATCACTTAGCTGAAATGACTTGACCACAAGAGCTAAGTCAGTCTTGATCAGGTGTAAGACGAGAACTAATTTGAATCTCCAATTAGAAATTGCAAAATATTATCAGATTCATCAATAAGTGATTGGATGTTTTCCTAGATTTAAAACGGTTGCCCAATGCAATCTGTCCAGGGTAGTACCGTCAAGAAGAACAAAGAAAACACATCCAGTTATACTACGCACCAGTCAATTCTCCCCCACGATCTACCACCATCGAACAAAGCCAAGTCAAGCCAAGCCGTGTCTCTTTCAGGGGCATTTCGCGAGGGGTCAACTACATACACCCTTTGTAGGTCTATGACTACCAGAAGCCAGCCACCTGTATGTGTACCTACAGTACAGTAACACTTGGGCATTAGACAAGTTGGCAGCACAAGACGGTTCACGAGGACGACAATCACATAAGCCGGGACAATTCATCATTTCATGAATGACTGGACTCGACAAAAGGTGATGAGCGGCTGCTACAGTCGCTGCCGGTATTATCACTGCTGTTGTCTCACATCAAAGACGAGGGTAAACTATCGGCTGCTGTCACACCCGTCTCGAAGATCGAGTTTGCTTGTTTCTTTTGCCTCTCTGCTTGCACTTGCAGTTACAGTTGCAGACGGGGAACGGTGACTCGATGCATGAAGCCGCCGCCGGAAAAGGGTCCGTATGGATTATTTGTCTCTCGTGAGGAGATGCCACAAGATCATTGGAAGTCAAGGTCGCCTACTGTAAGAGACTACAGTGCAGTGCAGCACCAAGATCGAACTGAGAGATGAGAAAACATGCCACTTTGGGAAGAGTCACGGGTCTGTGGCTGACAGATCGACGTCGGTGAGCGATACGTAACTTGACTTGAAGAATAGCTGTGTTAGAGCTGAAAGAAGGGTCAAGGACAAGGTCTCGAGGCATAAAGGTAGAGAACATGGGGGGTTTTAGGCTAAAGTCGTAAGTGTATCTGTGCTGTACGTCGTGGCTGAGATCTATCACAAGTCTATTAGTGACAGAGCACAGTCAGTCAGTAGATACTCTGTCCAAGGTTTGCTGAATTCCTGGCCATGATACGATTTAATTCATTGGGTGGGGGTTTAATGCTGCCCGATAATCTCGAGAATGAGCAGACACAAAACCTGAAAATCAATCAGACGACAGGCAATCAGGTATTAAATGTGATAAATATGGTGTCCATCACAATACGAGACGGTGATGTCGTGGTACCAGAAGAAAAACAAGCAATCAGTCAGCCAAACTTGATTTTTGATCTGGTGAGTAGCAAACAATAGTAGGGAAGAATACTGAAGTATTCATGTGAATGATAACTAAATTCATTCATCGACAATGACACTTGACAGGGTCCTTGATGGCTTGGTCATTACGTCGCAGCGCATCGCATAGCATCGCATGTAGGACAAAGCAAGCCATGAACCAGCATTTTGATAGGGAAATGGAGATGGTAGTGCAGTGTTTCCTTGTGGAATTTCTTTTTCCTGCTTCAGAAAACGGATGTTTGCATGAATGAGGGGGACATTTACTGGCTCGTGATAGACAAACACAAGGTACTGAAGATGGTTTGTTTTGTCTCGTATGCCGGTTTATAAGATCCGGTGAGAGATGGCGGATGTCTCATGTAAGCCCCGGGGAAGGACTTTTAAATGGACGGTATAGACTATAGTTGAGGGTCACTATTACATTAGTTGACAGGAACTAGGTCCGGGGCTCTTTGAGACGGATTCGCTGGTGGTGGGATGGGAGTGTGCATTTTTATTGTCATGATGGGTTGAACAACTCAGCAAATTAAAGGCAGATGACCGGGGAAATAGGCCTGTTACAGTGGCCACGGTGGGCGGTGAGGCCCGGGAACCCGGTCTTTCAGTGAAATATTACTGTTGCCGTATTGTTGACCGTTTTCTATGTGTATTTAATGGTTTATCTAAAGAATATTATTCATTGGTTGTTTTATCTATTATTTATTGGTCTGATATAGTGGTTGAAACGGTATGTCTATTGATGAATGTTTATTAATAGTACCATAATATCTCTACTAGATGTTCCTGAATATTATACGCTGAATAAACTACCATATATCTGACTACAGTACTGTATATATACTCTATTCTATAAGTATTTTATTCTATTTAATATATTATTAACAATTATTTATTCTAATTTCCCAATTAATCACCGTCTATAACCCCACGTTTAACTGGATGCACGCCATCTGCATTGCATCAACCTCAACATATTGTACTGCAGCATACCTCAAGGTGAAGCGAACCCTCACCCAAACTGACTCACATGGGTGCGCCTCTCAGTGGCAACTGCAACCGCAAGTGCAGCTTTCAGTCACTTCTCACAACGAGATTGACTGTAGTCATCCTCAAACTGAGAATGAGAACATCGGTCAAGGCGCTTTGGGGGGACACAAATACAGTACAATCATCTCCGCTGACGGTCAGTCATTCACTCATTTCAGGCGGTGAAATTTGCGATCCAATAGAATAAATGCGGCTGGTGGCAGTGTTGTGTGGCATAAGACATGGAAGACTGCCTGCTGAGGCTTTGCTGGTGATACTTAGACCGAATAGACCGAGGATAGAATCACTACTCGATAGCCTAAATTTATTGTCTCTGTCCATCTAATTGTCTGAAACATTCCGGGGAAAATAAATATCCAATCATTTAATTTGATCACGATAAAATATTCTTCTTTGCGTGACCAAAAGGTCACGCTTCTGTAAAAATCGCCGCAACACCATGCCATATTGGCCGCCCTAGTCAACCGACCCCAATCATCTGCTTCAATTGCCCTGACATGACCCAAGAACCGATTCATGCCAAGTCAGGGTCCGAAACATTCTAAAGACCCAAGAACCAGAACCAGCGCTTATACTAGTCATGCTGTCTCACACGCCTTGCGATCATGAGAAATGGCCACAGCTGTCAATATCGGAGACAGCATCATGTGTGCATACAAGATTTGTTTTGAGGCAATAAACAACAAGGCCAAGAGCTCAACGACCGTGCAATGTTCATGTGAATAACTTCATCGCGTGAGTCTCGGCTCCGGATGTCTTTCTTCCTGTGCCGATCCTTTTTGCCGAACTGAGGTCTTGTCTTGGGGGTAAGTTTTGTCTTTGATGCCTAAGAATAGTAGATGCCGCTAAAATCAGGGTCTCTTTTTAGTGTTGTGGCTATTGGGTTGTCTTCTTGGTTCTCACATGGTGATAGTTCTAACTCGGACAAGCTCATATTGTGGATCATCTGCTAAGGAGCTGACGAGGACAATAACATGGTCTTCTGTTTAATGAGATAGTTTTGATCTTTCGGCTTTTCTGCGACTGCTTATACATGGTCTTTGATGAGCTCGCATTCATCGCTTTCAGATCCAGGGCCACGCAACTAACTAGGAACTTAACAGCCAACCACAATCTCACATGCTTCTAGGATAAGCATCCAACATTCCACAACTACCTATTCGGGAAATCTTTATGCTTGGCAACGTATTCATCGCTTTCAAAAGCGATGAGTTGCGTAGTCTTGATATTGTAGAACGAGTATATAGAAGATAGTAAATCTTTGAAAATGAAGAATATCAACAGAGAAAGTCAATAAATCACTATTCTCATTACTACCTACTGTCGAATAACAAAATGGCAGATCAAGTGTCCATCTGGATGTATGATCCATCCTTTCCTCTTGCTGTAGTTGGAACTGTAGTCTATGGCATCATATTTCTTATCCTTGCCTACCAGACTCTTATCAAATATCGAGCTTGGTTCTTCACCGTTGTCGTTGTGGGTTCAGCCGTTGAGGTCGCTGCCTATAACCTCAGGATACATTCTGTCCAGAATCAGTCCGAGATAGTAAGCAACTCCTCTATTATCTCCTGCTTCAGCAACTAATACTGCAGACACCCTTCGTTATGACACTGACTTACACGGTCCTTGCTCCTGTTCTTATAGCAGCAGGGAACTACCTCCTCATCAGCCGTCTCATCCTTGCCGTTCTTCCTCCTTCCCGTCATCGGATTCTCAAGATTCCAGGTCGACGTTTAACACCAATTTTCGTTGGATGCGATATCATTGCGTTCCTTATCCAGGGTAGCGGCTCTGGAATTGCAAGCTCCGATAACTGGCAAGGAGAGATGGAAAGAATCGGAGTCAAAGTGCTCATAGCCGGGTTATCGTTCCAACTCGTCGCCTTCACTCTTTTCCTCTGTGTTTTCCGGCGATTCCATGTTCTTGCAAGTAGTATGGCTGTTGATAGTGCACCTAAGGGTTGGCAAAAGGTGGTTCTTTCAGTATACATATCAAGTATCTTGATCATGGTAAGCCCCTGTCTCATCAATATCAAAGCCATAAACTAACTCGGAAGATCCGCTGTATCTTTAGAGTTATCGAATTTGCTGGTGGGAGAGACTCTTATGCATTCAGCCATGAGTGGCTCTTTTGGGTATTCGAGAGCTTACCCATGGTTGGCGCCATCGGCATCTTCTGCATTTATCATCCGAGCAAGTACTTGGGAAGACACGGAGCTCGATTTAAGGTGGTTCAACCCGAAGAAAGTGTTGAGCTAGCTGAACGACGGAAGTAGCGCTGTTGCCTGCAGTCATCTGGGTGAGAGCAAAGGAAAGGAGAGATAGTTCAACTTGGCTTAGATTATTTAGGAAATAGGTTAGAAGGCTGGAAAATATGTGATTAGATAGAGTGGTCAATGTACCGCTTAGCTTTTAACATTCCACATGTTGTCTAAGAGTTAATTGAGCCATCTTAACAAATCTACCGCATAACCAAAGACAGCGTATCCTCTTCTGGTAGGATCGCAGTACCACTGCTCAACATGAAAGGTTTCCAAACCTGGTCCTCATCATCAAACGAGTAATTCAGACTATTGATGAATCTTAATGGCCACTCTCCGTACTCATAGTACTCCTGGGGAAGCTTGCTTAGAATCTTCTGAACCCAGACCTTGGACATAGCTTTTCTGCAGTAATAGCCTTTCTGGCCTATCGCAGACCTCTTATCTCCTTCGACTGCTTTGCGACTCATGACGAACTCTAGAACAAGCATGTGCATGATGACAAGCTGAGAAGCGTAGTTTTTCGTATCGATGAAGGAAGTGAAATCGGCAGTGTTGAGATGACCAAGTCCATCGTAGAGGAACGCGAGCTCACGGTAGCCTGGAAATCATGTCAGTACGCATATAACTGAGTGGACCATGGTATTATCACTTTCGGCAGGATTGGTAGATGCTAGAGTTGCAATTCTTTGCATTTGTGCCAGATACTGCAACTCTCCAACACTATGGCATAGCGGTCCCAATTTCTGTACACTCTGACAGAATCCGTCGGCAATGACCTTGTCTAGGTAGTGGTTTGACCGATCGTCTTCGTGCACAATGGCTTTGATCTTCTCGAGATAGCTCACTCTGCCAAATGTTTTGAAGATTGTGTGATCTAGGTCGACGGAGGGTTGTGTACCGACGAGCCAACAGCCTCGAACCATTGTGAGGAAATCAATAAGTCCATCAGTCATGTAAGCTGATTGAAACGTTAAGTTGAGCATGGCGCCAAATGCTGCTTCAGCATCCTGTTGTGTGAAATGAGGCTTCGTCAGGTGCTTGTTCAGTGCGCTGATTGCAGTGACCCGATGTTTCAAAGCAGCCTTCTCGTATCCAGAAGGTGTCAATAATCCTAGATGAGAGGCCCCGAGCCCTAACATCGAGTGCAATAAGAAATCGTACTGAGTAGGCTGTTAATCAAATCATTTTTATACTCCTTGACAAACTCACCTCATGTGAAAGCTGTGAAGCTTGCTGCCACACAGTGAACCCATCGATGGGTAGAGGAGGGTACGCCTCAAATAGAAAATGTCGAAAGAAGTTAAGGTCGTTCATGTCGAACATGACTGGGTCACTTCGTAAAGGCTTTGAGATAGAAGTCGCTGAGGTTTGATCACCTGGTTTATTTTGACCACCAAGTTTGTTCACGTATTGGCATTCGAGGCCTAGTCGATGGCAAGCACCACATTCTGGGGTAATCAAGTCGCATTTCACTCTTCTTCTCTTACAGCTGGAGCAGCCTGCTCGGGATTTGGTATGGCCTTTTCGAGGAATGGGTCGTCTTTTAGTTATGGTTGTTGATGTATCGGTACCAGGCAGCAATCCTGGCGAAGTTGATGTAGTAGTCTCAGCGGGTTGCATTGAGAAGCAGGAAAGTCCGGTTATATAAACAACTAGAATTCAAGATACGAATATCTTCACTGTACCAGATAGTTAGGTGTGTACAATACAAAGGATGAATGCAGGTAAGCCAAGGGAGTGCAATTCCTCCGATCCCTGTCAGATTCATTGAAGGATCATCAACCAATCACATTCCAGTATCACAATAAATCCAACGTATGGTCGAAAAGATAAATAGGTATGCGGAATATACAGCACTTTTGATTATACATACATGGATATCATCTACCTGCATAACCAATACTTAATCATGACAAGATTGATAAGCATGCATTTGTTCATTGCCCATCTATCTTACTCTAAAAGTCGTTGTCATCCGCTCCCGACACAATAACGTTGTTGACCTTAAGGACCATACGACATAATTGTGTGGCAAGCTGGAGCTGCTGCTTCTTGCCGATAAGAGGGTCGATAACAAATGCGTCCTTCATGTTGTTGTCACCACGTCCCATGCAGTCGACACCAAGCTTGCCACGGCCCTCAGGACCAGCCTTGACCTGCTGACTCTTGACCTCGGCAAGAGTAGCGATAGGGTTGAGACCACTGTTCTCGGCCAGGGTCATGGGAACGGTATCAAGAGCCTCGGAGAAGGCACGCATGGCGTACTGCTCAAGGCCAGGGGTCTTGACAGCCTCGTCCTCGACAGCCAGAGAGCAGGCAATCTCAGCGGCACCACCACCGTAGACAACACGGTTATCACGGACAAGGTTTCGCACCACGCAAAGAGCGTCGTGCAGAGATCGCTTAGCCTCATCGATAATCTGGATATGTTAGCATTATGCTTATTAATCACAATGAATGAGACTCACCATCTTGTTGCTACCTCGGACAAAGACTGTAACAGCCCGGGTGTTGGCGCACTCCTCAATGACAAGCATCTTTTCTCTTGTTGTACCGAAGGACATCTCTCGGACAACACCAGCAGTACCCAACTTCTCCGCGGAGAGATCCTCGAATCTGGGAACTATACGGCCGTTGGTGGCAATGGCGATCAGCTCAATCTCAGGTCCACCGACCCATCGGACAGCTGGTAGCTCGTTCTGGAGGAGGAGATGGTTGGCCTCATCGTCGAAACCCCACTGGCAGATAGCCAGGTTGGCACCTGTATCCTTGATCTGCTGAATCATCTCAATAAACTTCTCCTTTTCGTAGTTTTGCAACTTCTTGAACTCCTCAACACTGGTGATATCGAGGTGGTGCTTGGTCTTAGGCTTGGGGGGCTCGAAAGCGCAGGTCAGGATGGCAATCTTGGCATCCCGGACTTCTGAAGGCATCTGGGGGTGAGAAAAGTCCTTGTCGACAATAACACCCTTGACAAGGAGAGTATCCTCAAGAGCTCCTCCAACCTTTCCGTCAACCTTGATCAGCTCGAAATCGACATCCTTTCGCTCGAGGTCGGCAACGGATAGAACGGCGTCAACGGCAATGTTGGCAAACTGGTCGTGGGACTTGGAGACAATCTTGCTGCCCAAACTTGTTCGGGCGACCTTGACAAGGTTAGATGTCTCCTCTCGCGAGAACTCGATGGTGTCTGAAATCTTGTCAAGCTCGGCAACGGCGATATCGCAAGCTTGGTCGTAACCGTCGGCAATTCGGATGGGGTGGATTCCCTTGTCGATAAGATCGGCGGCCTGCTCTAGCAGAGCACCAGCGAGAACAACAACACCAGTAGTACCATCACCAATCTCATCGTCCTGAGACTTGGAGAGCTCGACTAGTAGCTTAGCAACGTGGTTGGTGATTTCCATCTGCTGCAGAATAGTAGCACCGTCGTTCGTCACGGTGATGTCTCCATCGGGGGAGATGAGGATCTTGTCGAGTCCGCGGGGGCCGAGAGACGACTTGACGATATTTGCGACGGTTCGAGCGGCGAGAATGTGCGACTTGACGGCTTCGTTACCAAACTGGCGCTTCTTCCTCCCCTGACTGAAAGATGTTAGGTGATTCGAATCAACGGTGAGGGTTAACTTGATGATAAACGTACTCTCGAACAACGATAAAAGGACGGCCTTGCTCATCCTTCATCACCGCCGCTGCGATTGTTAGCTGGGAACCATCATCATGGCATGTCGTCGTAAATACCGTTGGACATATCCAAATCTGTCCCCTAGTTAGCTACCCCTCGCCCCTCGTTGACAAAAGTGTGCGGGACTCACTCAAGGAATCCATGTTGGCTAAGACTTTTCCACCCTCGGGGAGCTGTATCCGTAAGTGTTCTGGTGTTTACGGCGGTATCGAAAAGTCCCCTCGAAAATTGGTGGCAGTCTGGAGCTTCTATCGGTTTCTTGATCGATCCAATCCTAATCCTCCCACCTTCAATTTTTTGAAGATTTGGGTGCCTGCCACACCGATTCGCGGGCGGCGCGGGTCAATAAGATTTTCCGGGACATCAGGGGCACCCCGCTACCGACCCAGGCCTCAGCGCCTCAGGTCAGGTAAGGTCGGTCAGCGCCTTGGGCGTCGTGACTTCATACCCCACTAGGAGCACCCCGCCAAACCGTCGATGCATCATTACCTAAAGACAGTCATACTCTGGATACCTACCTCAGGCACAGAAAACATACCCAAACCTTTAAAACACCTAACTTCGGATTGTGCAGTCACAACAACTCTAAATATTTCCCCTATGACTATATCATTTGTGAGATCCCCTCCGTTCGCAGTCTCAATCTTTTCTCTTTTCTCATCGCTCATATCTCATATCTCAAGACCGAACTCGCACCCACATTCTATCTCCAGATCATACTTCAACCTTACCAAATTAAACAACATGTCTCGCCATCGCATTGTCCATACGTTTGATGCGAACGATATCGTATCCGAATTTGACGGCGAAGACTACGAGGAGGAAGGAGAGGAAGAGCTCAGTACAGAGGATCGTCAAGCGATGGACGAAGGAACCGCAGAAGTTCGCAGAGTTCTGGGAACCGAAGCGAACAAGGTCACAAAAGCACAGATCGAAGAAGCTTTGTGGCATTATTATTACGATATCGATAAGTCAGTCACGTATCTGATGAAGACATTCATTGCCCCGGCACCTAAGCCAGCAAAGAAAGCGCCAGAAGGTATGTCAGTGTTTTTTTCTGCTTCACAGCGCCTTACGGGAACTGGAGCAGACCATGGGCGTCTGTCAAGCGAATATACTTCCGACATGAGCCTTCCACCTGTCAACAAAGTTTCTGCGACTTTCTTCAGCGACATGCCATGGTTGAACGTGCCTCAGGAACGTCAAACTCTCTTCGTCGAACCTGAGCGTCCTCGTGGAGGCTTGCTAGGAGGAGGCGAAGGTCCTAAGATGTCAAAACTTCAGGCTCTCGCAGCTGCTAGGAAGAAGAGGACCGAAGAGAAGAAAGAGCAGGAAAAGGTCACCAAGGACGTCAGCAACCTTTCTATTGCTGAGTCGGGAAAGGAGAACCGGGCGCCCCTCGGCCAGAGACGTCAAGCTCCGCCACCCGCATCGCAAGACTTCGCTTCACAACAAGAAATGATCATAGACCATAAACCTACCGTGGAAGACAAAAAGCAGGAAAATACAGCTTCTGGATACAAAGATCCATTCCTATTGGATGGCTTTCCAGAAGTTGAGATTGTTTCTCAAGCTAAACCTTCCGCCTTTGCTCAGACGCTTTTTGGATCTGCTCCGGCCAAATCCCAGAGGCCCGATGTTTTTGCTATGCCTTACACTTCTTCTTCAATTTTTGCCGCACAAGCTTTCGCCGAGCCAAGTCCAGACGATGTTGTGCTAGCAGCTCAGGCGAAAGGTTCGAATTTTGCAGGGACGAAATGAACTAATCTAATTCCATTCAGCGGGCAAACAACCAGCAGCCAAGGCCCCCAAGAAGCCCCAAAAAGAGAAGGGGAAGGATGTTTCTGAAGCTGAAAAGAACGTCTCTGAGCTCAAGATTGCTGATGCCCTACCGCCTAAGAGCAAGGGGCTTGATGTTCTCAAGGAGTACGAAAACAGCTCCAATAAGAGAAGTATCAGTTTTGTTGTAGTCGGTATGTTTCCTCGTTCATCCTTTCATTTGTTCACTAATAACCAGTTTAGGCCATGTCGACGCTGGAAAGAGTACCCTAATGGGTCGATTATTATTGGAACTCAAATTCGTTGAGAAGCACACTATTGATCGGTATCGAAAACAGGCTGAAAAGTCTGGCAAGCAGTCTTTTGCCCTGGCATGGGTCATGGACCAGAGGAGTGAAGAAAGAGAAAGAGGTGTAACCATCGACATTGCAACAAATCACTTCGAGACAGAGAAGACCAGCTTTACTATCCTGGACGCACCTGGCCACCGCGATTTTGTACCGAACATGATTGCAGGTGCTAGCCAAGCTGACTTTTCCATTTTGGTTATTGATGCAAACACTGGAGCCTACGAGAAGGGCTTGAAGGGTCAGACGCGAGAGCATGTGTTGCTGTTGCGAAGTTTGGGTGTCCAGCGACTCGTCATTGCCGTCAATAAGCTTGACATGGTCGGCTGGTCACAAGAGCGTTATGATGAGATTTCTCAACAAGTCAGCGGCTTCCTCACTGGTCTTGGATTCACGTCTAAGAACGTCGATTTTGTTCCGATATCCGGCCTCAACGGCGACAATCTTGCCCGTCGAACAGAGGCTACTGCAGCATCTTGGTACACTGGACCAACTTTGATTGAGGCTTTGGAGAACTCGGAGCCGACAACAGCGCGAGCACTCAAAAGTCCATTCAGAATGGCCATCTCGGAAGTATTCAGATCGCAACTTGGCACCACAACTATTGCCGGTCGGGTTGACGCAGGTTCCTTTCAAATCGGCGATGCCCTATTAGTTCAACCGAGCGGGGAGGAAGCATACGTCAAGTCAATCATGGTGGACTCGGATATGCAAGACTGGGCTGTTGCTGGACAAAATGTCAGTGTTGCTTTGAGTAACATCGATCCTATCCACATTCGAGTCGGCGACATGCTCTGCCACACCAAAGACCCCATCAACTGCAGTGATAATTTCATTATGAAGGCCATGGCTTTCGAACATCTGATGCCTATGCCTGTGGACCTGCATCGTGGACGATTACATTCGGCTGGACAGATTGTATCTATAGCAGCAACACTGGACAAGGTCACTGGAGCTGTTTTCAAGAAGAAGCCTAGAGTTGTTCAACCGGGTGGTGTTGCGCGGGTAGCTGTCAAGTTGGCTGCCAAGGTTCCTCTTGAACGTGGACAAAGAGTCGTCATACGCAGTGGAGGTGAAACCGTCGCTGCTGGATTATTGGAATGAAAACGTATGCATAGAATCGAACATGAAAGTATATTTACAATGAAACGTCCATTCTTGCTTGACCGTTGGTAAACATGTCGTAAACATGTGGTCAACTCTGTGGTTTTCTTGGCAGTCATGTTCGTACTCGTTCGTTCCGTCTCGTGTCGGATATGGACGTGCGATTAGCACCGTTTGGCACTCCACCTGCAATCAGACAACTGTAACTGATTTTATACGTGAAATCTTGGCTGCCTACTAAACCAGGGATGAAAGGCTACAGGGCTTGTGGAGTTCCTAGGTAAACGGATGGGGGAGGGGGAGCGAGGCGCCAAAGGAACAACGATCAGACCGAGAGGCTCTGCAGTCGAAGACTAGGCTCCGGCAAGCCTAACTGACGAGACATTTCTGACGACTTATTCCGGCTTAGACCAGTTTGTATGCTGCTTTACTTTAGCATGCTGAGTCTTGGAGAGCTCTTTGTTGCCTACCTGACACCTTCACGGAAGGTCTGGCCGAAACGCCACGAGCTTCTTGGCCTTGTCCATGAGCTTGTCTGGGTTTCAACAGTAGTTGGTGAAAAAGATCCTTTAGCTTCTCGATGGGCCTCCTTTGACCAACAACAATCCCCGGTGGTAGCAGGAAAGTCCTCGGAGGCTTAGAGCGTCAAGACAAAGTAGCCCGGGCCTCCGTCTAAGCTATCATAGGAAGAGAATATTAGGTCGTCTCTTGGGCTATCGGGGGCCAAATTTTCTGATACTCTAATGGTTCCTTTGGGGTACCTGGTCGAAGAGAAGACTGGTGGGTTGGACAACTACACAACACCGAGCCGATGTACTAGCCAGATGAAGAGTGTCAAAAGAGAATTTGAAAGAGCAGGATGATTTGATAGTCATGACGACTCGCGAATCGGGATGGTCAGATCTGTTCTTGAGCCTCACTTGTCATGATTCCTCTGTCTTTGCCCTGCTCCAATATCTCATGGCTAATAATCAGTATGCCACTTACTCCACTGTACGGTTATAGACTTACCAGATGTCTCCATACAAATGAATTTGGTGAAAAGTCGAAGTTGGTCTAAGAGCCCGTTCTGTTGTGCGGCCCACAGAGAGGTGAAAGCGCGAAGGGCACAGGGGAAGGTGCGACGATAGGGACATCCTCAGATTTCTCACCAGTTCCGAAGTACCATCGCCATGACCGTTACTGCAATCCAAGGAAATACCGTTTCGCTCGTCGCTTTTCACAAGCTTCAATCACCCTTACTACCAGCCTTGCCACCACTGTGAGGGTTGGGTCGCAAAGTCGTGAGCTTCGTACTCTTGTTAAGCTACCAGATTCGAACAACGATCTGATCGGCAGAATCTGCAGTCACCTCGTCAATGACCTTACGGAAGGTTATAGGTTAGATTACCAACGGGTTGTGTTCTTAGCTGGCAAGGATACGACCGCATCGCATTGTTGGTGTGTCAAATAAGCCTATCGCGTATTCAATGCAGGGGACATGCTGTTGGGACATGCTGTTGGGACATGCTGTTGAGGGTAAGGTCACCCTTGGGCGAAGTTGATAGGATCACTACCATGATCAAGGCTGCTTATCTCAGCTACAATTATATGATTAAGAGGTATCTTGTTGTTTATGTAAAGTGCTGTTGTTATGCAAATGGGGTTGTTAGGTTGTTGATGTTGATGGAAGGATAAGAAAAATACCGGTGCGAGCCATGTTAGACCACTTCTTAAATTACTCTTCCAAGTTCTTGGGGAGCATCTCTCCTCTTCGCTGCCTGCCAGGTAGGTAACAGAAGAATTGCCCTCTGAGGCTTAGGCTACCAAAATAAAGTAATCCAAATGCTTATCTAAATTGCTATAAGATAACTAAGCTATTTCATCTCTTATGCTCTCGGGGGCTAATTCTTATGACACCCCGAGGCTTGCTCGAGTTTGTTTGCTTAGAGAAATCGTGCCAAGGGTACTCGGTGTCCCTCTAGATGCTTTCGCGATGCAGGCTGCGATAGGCATCTCCAGACTCGAATCTACTTGGAGCGTAATGTGATCATTTGCCTGGCTGAACTTCTCAGCATGACGCTGCGACCTATGAGCACCCAGACCTTAGACGATGCCGTCGCCGTGACAGGCTGGCATGAGTATTTCTGGGTATTCGTAAGTCTGTTGCTCCTCTGATACTAGCAGCGTCTGTAAGACTCCCTCATCCCAGAAGTATCATCTATTGACCGATGCACAGGATCATAGTCACTACCCTGCCGGACAGATAAACTGTCCTGAGTCGATCAACATCTCAAGCATGAAGCTGTTTTCTCAACAAGTTATGTGCCCGCTTACAGCCCACGACAGTGCCAGGGTGTTCTTGAGAATTAGAATACAGCAATATTTGGCGACTCAAAGGTCAGAGCGGTGGCGCTATACCTTCAAGGAGGCAACAGGATACAATTTTCGAATTGGCGGATCACCATCTCGTCTCCATGTTGGAGGTGCAAATCTTGAGTCAATGCTGATCATCAGCACCTTTCATCGTGATGGGTCAGTCACAGATGGTCAGCCAGCCCAGGTGCTGCAGCGGCATACACAATCCTACATCCATAACAATCACTAACTCCTCTGCATAGTGATCACCCAGAGGTACCCTCATAGATCGCATCTTAGCCTCTGTAAAGCATCTTCAAACCCTCCCAAACAATGACCATAGCGCTTCTGCACAGTAATTACCCCACGATCTCGCAAAGACTTACCTGGCCCAGCAGGGCCGCGGTATCCTCCGGAGTCCTCTGCCTGCTCAGATCCATCAGCCTGCGCCTTCTGTTGACCCTACTGGTCTTTTGGCTACCCTTATGCATAGTACCTATAAGCCTAAAGAGCTTAAGCAGCCACAAGTCCACCCGCAGCAAGCTTTTGGCAACAGTTCGCCTCCTACCAATAACTGTTCCTACTTTCTGAACCATCTTAACCGCCCCAAGCTTAGCCAAGGCAATCAGCAGCAGTCAGTTTTGACCGAGGCTTCCCGTTCAACGAACCTTACGCCGCAGTCGCCCGAGAACACTCCCGGTTAAACCGCCCGTTACTCGGGTTGCGTCTTACATCTACGTGCGATCTCGCAAAGACTTCCTGACTGCGTCCTACGTCCGCTTCCGCATCAGTTGTGCTAGTAGCACTAGTACGAACATCAGACAGGCCGTCCTCTAGGCTACGTCTCATGACAAGCAAGAGCCTTTGGTAGGATGTTCCCACCTTAAGAATGAGTTCTACGCCAAGTACAACAAGGGTCTGCGGGAAGTGATAGAGTGCTACGAGCGCACTATCCTGAAGAAGGATCAGGAGATTCTGGACCTCAGCGTTAAGCTTAACTTTTGGAAGATGGACTATAAGCTCAACTCTTGGAAGATGGACTGAGAGCTTTATAGGTTGAATGCTTCAAGGAGCCAGATCGCTTGATCATCATTATAACAGCTCCAACACAGTAATACAGCCTACATACCCTATCCGTTGCTGATCGTTGCGAGCCCTGCACAGCCGAATCGGAAGATCCATCGCTCGCACGCGGATCTCTTTGTCTCGTATCGCCTATGTGGTTCTCAGCGACAGTAAGGCCATCAAGCCGTTCTGGGCCACAGTGCGATAGGAATCCTAGCAGGCGATTACTGCTTGGCTCACTGCTTCGCGTTGATATATTGGAAACTGATAGTGATTCATTTAACTGTGGCACGACATCTATGGCCTGGCGGTTCAAGGACCAGGCAAAGTGCACCGGCGCGGTATCCAAGTCGAACCACCTTTACACCCTTCCCGTGTTGCCGCACAAGATCAAACTCATTTACTTACAGAAGCATATATGAAGACACAAGAAGGATCGTACACAGGCGTCTCGTGGACCTCAAGAATCTTGCGTCTTTTCAGTCCAATCCACACTCTCCGCGAGGCTGTTTAAAAGATGGCCGCAGAGCCACTCGACCTGATTGTTGTCCTAATCCAGGGGCTCGCCCCTCACTTGAGAGGTTGCCCTTCAAATTTTCCCCAATACACTCGAGCTTGGCTACCGCACCATGCTGCAGCCTGGTGTCAAGTACACTGGCTTACATATAAGCCTTCAGGTTGGTCGCAGGGCCTCCTTAAAGGTGATTATTGGTAACAGCCGGTTGGTTGACACTATCCAAACTCGGATTTACACATGAGAGCCCCGTTTTGGAGCTGTTTGAAAGCACAATTCGACCTCGATCCATGACATTCACCATTGACACCGACCGCAATTCAGGCTAGTGAATTGTGCTCCTACAGCAGCGACGGTTGTGTTCTTGACGTGTCGTATGCGGCCTATATCAAGACCCCCCAAATTCGACTCAAGGTCCGGCTCTCCCCAGACATCTCCAAGCATATCTCCTTATCAGATATGGACGTGCAATTAGCACCGTTCGACTTTCCCACGGGGGTGGATCGTGGATCGTGGATCGTCTTTGGTGCTTGTTTCGTGGAATCCGAGATCGTGAACTTTGCTCAAACTTGGCAGGGGAAATGGAAGTTGGCCAAGCTGTGGGTCATACATAACTGTGAACATGCTTCATCTTATTTAAACCTCGAGTGTATGATGGCTGCATAACATGAGATCAGTAGCAAATACGAACCTCATTGGACACACACACAAGTGCAGTAACAAACGTCAGAAGCGGAGCTGGTTTACAGCCACCAGCCCGCTCGGCGTATGTAATCGATTTATGAGGTTGGCACTTTTGAAATGTATTGTGTGTAGGTTGCCTAGCATGTGGGGGAATTGTTCTCTAAGCCTTATGCTACCATAATAAAGCAACCTAAGTGCTAGTCTAAGCTTGCATAAAGTGACTAAATTATTTCGTCGCTTATGCCTTTTGGGGTCGACCCTTCTGATACCCTGAGGCCTAGCTTTGGAGTAAAAGCTACATGGATGTTTATACTTTATCTAATTTCAACGCTAGAAGAACGGGAAGATATCACATTCGCATCATACATCTCATACATAATCATAGAGTTCACAGTATTATAATGCATCGACCAAAAGTTAAGGAAATACTGATTAAATACTACTCGTTGGCTAGCCGGGAGGGGGGTGCCAACTAAGCAAGCTTAGTTGGCCACAAAAGTGTGAGACGGGATAAAAGTGTGAGACGATCACAAGGATCACATCTGGGTGGCGAAATCCGATAAATCAATCATTAGATGCTCTTCTGATGTCGGAATAGGTTTAAATTGATGAAAAAAACGAAGTTTGAAGCTTCTCGCGATGTATTGACTATCTCAGGCTGGGGGAAGTGACTGGGGCGGCCGGCAAAGAGCTGTGGCCCGGGAAACTGAAGTCCCTACAAATTATGCTGTATCCGTGTTATCCTGGCCATTCAGGCTTCCTGCCGCGAAGGCTCTTCCCTCTCTGATGAGCTCACGAAGTGACTCACGTAGCTGCGTTTGGTGTTTATAAGGGCAAGGCGTGGAGGGAGGAGGGGAGTCATAGTCGGGCAACGGCGGCAAGCTCGGGGACTTGGGCGGCGATGAGGCTATCACGACTTCCTTGTGTGCGGCAACATTGATGAGAGGAAGAGTATCCTCTTCTTCATCCATTTCCTCATCAGGATCTTCGTGTGTGAGGCGGAAATCGACTGTATCATCGCTGTGAAGGAGTGCGCTGAAATCTACCTCGTTGAGCGGTTTTGGTGCAAACTGTGCCTTGCGAATAGACTCACGGACTTCGTCAGGAAGCTGAGTATCTATCATATAGCCGTTAGTCTCTTCTTTGAGTGCATCGGTCATAGCGGACCGTTGTGTATCCATCGATAGATAGTCATCCTTCTTCCCTGTGTGCTCCAACCACTGCTTAAACCGCAAATTCTTGGGAAATCCGTTCACGATGTGCTTCTTATCCGCTCGCCACTCATCTTTGAGGCGATCCATCTCCTTAATGAGATCTGATCGGAGATTGCGGATTCCCTGCTTCTGCATCTTCTTACAATCTTCCGCGATAGCTTCCTCCTGTTGATCTCGGAGTCCCTGCAGTGATACTAGAGGAATAAGGTTAGATACAGTCTTTGCACGCTTGCCGCGCTTTCTCTCGTGATATCGCTTCTCGATACGCGTTTTGCGGTCGTTTACGTACTTCTGAATAACATCTTCTAGCAATACAGCTTCGTGAACGATGTTGCGGATATGCTTTAATCCTTGCCGTGTAGGAGAACTGAGGATATCGTGATATCTCTCGCCGATGCTCTCAGCGGTGACGGAAGCGCTCAGAAAGCGTGTTTCTGACGGCAGAAGCGAAGCATGAGCGGGCGTGCAGGTCTTCTTCTTTCCTAGCTGCTTGCGAAGCAGATATTCTATCGCAGGTCGGGGCGTGAGAGGAAAGATGCCGCATTTTTCGAAGCCTCTTATGATATGAGCTTTTGTGAAGCCGAGATTGAAGATCTCCTGATTTTGGTGAGAAAAGGCACGAATTTAAGAGAAGGCTCAACTGGAAGGCACATACCTGAAAAGCCCCCGCAAAGGCACGGCGGCCAAAGGTGAGATCTCCCTTCCGCAACGCATCGCGAAGCTTCTTCTGATGTGCATCCTTCAGGAATTGGAATACGCCTACATCCATCGGCTGCAGGATATGCGTAGAATGTGGAGGAAGAAATGCAACGAGAATATTGAACTTGATCATATATTCTCTGAATTCGAAGGCGCCGTGCCCGGAAAATCCGTCGATAACGAGCAACCGCCAAATCAGCTCCTCCGAATTCTTGTGAAATGAAGCCGGCGGCACATCGTGAGTATATTCTCGGTCATACTTATCCTGCAGCTGCTCATTGCATCCAAACCACTCTTCGAAGTCAAGCTGACGATTCTTCACAGCTGCGGATTTCTCCCAAGAGCAGCGGTTAAAATGCTTCGCCCACTCCAGCGTTATTGCTGCGTTGGAAAACGCCGAATCCGACTGTGCAAAGTGTATATCAGGATCTGCATCGATATATGCCCACTCGAGTGTTGGAAACGACTTGAAGATAAGCCAAGGAGGAGTTGTATCGCCGGCTGCGTTGCCTGAGCCGATAACTGTGCAAGTCTCACGATCTTGCGGAGAATATACCTCTGTATAAGCTTTCTTCTTGGTGCGTACGACAAGGCATTCCATTTTATCCCGTAACATACCAACTCTAACTCCTGCTTCATCTGCATTCCAGGTCTCCGATGCGCCGATATTCTTCATGCGAATAGCTTCCTCAAGTCGTTGGAACCACTCCTGCGTATCCTCAACGCCTGCCTCCTCATACTCTGCTCGCGATCCTTCTCTCGACTTCAATATCGATTTCGCAAGCTCAGGATGATCCTCACGGAAGCGTGTGTACCACATCTTATGCATAGGCTTCGCCTCAGGATCACGGCGGCGCAGCAAAGTAAGTGCTGCATCCTCTATTTCCCACTTGGAAGCCGGCAGACCTGACCTATCCATCCACATAATATATGTGACGATAGCTTCTTCTTCCGCATCCGTGAGTATACGCGGGCGGCCCATCTTTGGCTCTACAACATCATTATAATCGAGGGAATTCGCAGCCTCAAGCCTCTTCACGATGCGGGCGATAGATGCTCGAGCAGAGCCGGCATATCGATCTTCAGCTTCACGAAGTGAGAGAGGCTTCTTTGCCTGTGAGGAAGCATCACGAGAGCGGCTTTGGAAGTGTTGGCGCGAAAGAACGACTGCACGAGCAGCCTTGAGATTGATATCGGTAGGCATAATGAAGTTAGACACGATTACTTGGATTTTCACTAATTGGTGTCCTAGAATTCATTGGTTTTGGCGGGCAAAAGTGATGAAATCGCGACACCGATCGGTGCGGGGCTGTCTCACACTTTTATCCCGTCTCACACTTTTGTGGCCAACTAAGCTTGCTTAGTTGGCACCCCCCTCCCGGCTAGCCAACGAGTAAGCTAAACTCGCGTCATGCGTTACTCGTCATATCACTAATCGTACACTAGGTATTAATCGAGATTAAATAACCAAGACATTTTAGTCCATAAGACCCTTCTTGCCATCACCATCGGCATCCTTGAGGGGGTTGAGACGATCAAGCAGGGAAGGCTTTCGCTGCTCATTCATTCCAACGCCAGAATCGCCGCGGCCCTGTGGGTTGTTAGAACATGTGATTCAGTGAAGATGATATAGACTTACGTGAGAAGAGTTGCTCTTAAGAGGATCGTTGTGAAGGCCACCAGTCTTCATGGAGTCGTACTCGCCGCCAGAGTGAGGCTTGTTAAGGCCAGCAGTGTTGGGGTTTCCAATACTGCCACGGTTGGCACCCATGGTGCTGGTGTTACCCATGGTTCCAGTAGATCCCATACCGGAACCGACACCGGAAGTTCCGGGAATACCCTCGTGGGTAGCTCCGAGACCACGGTTGCCCTCCATGTTAGTGGGAGCAGCGGCGGCACCCTCACGGTTCTGATGGTGGTGATGAGCAGCGCCGGCAGCGGCAGCGGCTGCGCCAGCTCCAACGCCAGTGCCAACTCCAGAGCCAAGTCCTCGGGACTTGGAAGACTTGGTCTTGCCCAAACCGCGGGACTCCTCATCGCTGGAGCTCATGGAGCTGCTGGAGTTGGATCCACGGCGGTTCTTGTGGCCGATACCGTGGCGGTGCTTGCGAGAAGCTGCAGTAGCGCCGGCGCCAGCCATTCCACCAGCGGCAAGACCCTCGGCGGTGTGGCCAATGCCACGGCCCTCGCCATAGTTGTCACCATGGCCGTGAATATGCATGCCCTTGTCACCTTCAAGCTGCTCATTTTGTAACTCCTTCCTGTAAGGCTTGGGACAACCGTCGAACTCAGTTAGCTTCTGAGACGCTTTCTCAGCAAGACCTCCACGTTCGGAGGTAAATTCCTGGAGGGTCTTTGCGGGGAGAGTGGAAGTGCCATGGTGCACACTAGCAGCATGATGCGTTTCGTGAATTGGGATGGTAGTATGAACAACATGAGGCTGCACAGTTTCTTTTTGAATGACGGGCTGTACGTGTTCATGTACATGATGGTGGATGCGCTCGCCAGTCACTGTAGGGGCGGTTTCAGCAGAGTGTGTGGTGCTGTGTGTCTCAGTAGTGTCTCTGAACTTGGCAGCTTCTCGGTCGAGAGTGGCCCGAGTCTGCTGGGCGTCTTCATGATGGATTTCCCGGTGTTCAACGGGCATAAGATTGTGGTGGTGCTGCTCGGGACTGAGTTTGTTAGTATATGCATGGAACTGGGGAATATCTCGCTTACAGAGTTTCCTTGTGAGTGATAGGTTGAATTGTGGTATGATGATGATCCTGATGAACTTCCTTATCCAGTGCAGTAGTCACAGACTCGTGCTGGTGAGGTTTGACATGTTCTTGTGTTACATGGCCTCGAACGTCCTCATCAACGGTGGTCTTGAAATTTTCTTTAGTTTACCTGCATATAAAACAAATCCATTATTAGAAAATCTTACCTTGTGCTTTCCATCGTGGGAAAGGAAGCTAGAAACGGCAGACTTTGCTTTCTCCATTGTGGTTGATTTGGGTATTGGTTACAAAGTGAAGAGGATTTGGTGATGATGGTTGCTTTGCTGTTGTAAAGTGGCTGATATGAGGATGATGATGATGATGATGATGATGAGAATGAAGCTGTTGAAGTTGAGATGTGCTTAAACTTATATACTTGAGGATAGCACAGGTCGTCCTGGGTGCCCAATGTATCCTTAGCCGCCTCTTCATCATGGGAATCATCATGAACGTCATCTCAATCGAGCTCCGAACCTGACTCTGAGAGTCTCAGCCAACGGTGAGTTTCAGAGGGAGCTCCAGCTTCTGGTGTGGGCCGTGTCAACGTGTTGAAGCTGTCATGATGATGACGACGGAGAGCTCCAAGCCCTCCATGTCATCCCGCGATCTTCATTCGGCAACCATCTTGAGAGGAGAACACGACCAAGGTAAATTGCACTGCATCTGCAGCTGGATCTGGACGGGAGACAGTGCACACGTCAAGTCGACCCTAACGGCCTAACCCCTGGTATGATGTGACCTCAGTAGTATGTCAAAGACCTGCGCTTGCAGGCAGAGAACAATAACAAGCAATCAGCTTTCGTCCACCTCAGCTGAATTCAGGGATAATCAACGTCACGATCTGTGATTGCTGAGGAACAGCTGCTCCGGTGTGACAGAAACCCTGTCTCAACCACCCAAGTTGGCGGGTCGCGCATGCCCGCAGAGAAGCTGATCCGCAACCGGTATTCGTTTCTGGCGATACCCTCGTCGTAATGTCTCCGTTCGGAAATAAGAGGCCATGGGTAAACAGGAAGTGATAAGCAGGTTCTTGCCAAGAGGCTGAAGAGCTAGCTCCAGATTAGCATAGCTAAGCATCCACTAGCGTGCTGTAGCTCCGATGAAGGGCGTCATCGAACTTCGGATACGCAAACTTCCACATGATCCTCGCCGTCGATCCCGGAGACACGATCTAGACCGTGGACCTCAATTGATCAATAGGAAATAGGGGGTGAGTGATGTAAATATGCGTTATGCGTTGGGGCCGAATGATGACATGGAGTTTCTCCGGATCGAATAGAGTTGAACCGAGTTGAGTTGGGTCCTGATCTGATGGATGGCCTCAGAAGCAATTGTCCGAATCTGAGACATGAGCTCTAATCAACAGACGCAATCGTCTCTTTTGTGGCAAACTCATATGTAGTGACTGAGTTGTTTCGTATCACTAATACACAAAACAATCTCCCTAATCACGATCGCTCCTTCTCTTTCCTTGTTTTCTGCCTGCTCCTTTTCCCTTCCTATTATCGTTGAGCTCCTTCCGCATATTCGCCGCCTCCCATGGCGAGCCGTATCAAAAATTCTTTCAAGAAGAGAGTTTCACGTCTTTTCTATAGCGGCGGTGCAGAAAAGACATCTGAGGGTCTCAACTCAGAGCCATCAAGCAACAGAAAGTCCCAATCACGCCATCGCAAGTCATTGAGTCTCTTGAGCAGAACCTCAAGGTCAGAACACAAGGTCGGCCATGAGGCTCCTCAATCAAAACCCGCTGGTGCTCCTCAAAACACCAACGGCTTCTTAGCTCATCCGGCAGTTCAGCCGTTAGAAGCAGATCTGACCCCCAAGACCCCAAGACTGGAGCGCCAACGGCCTGGTATCCAATTAGAAGACGCCGGTGAGGCACACACTGATGGAAATGCCCCCGGCAATGAGTACTTCGATGCTTCGTCAAGCCAGGCAGCTCGACAACATACAACTGGTTTAGAGAACGCGAGCCATCAGAAGGCCAGACCAGCTAATTCGCCTGATGCAGAGGACCTCGAAAGAAGGCTGTCTCGTCTAGCTGTTTCTCAACAAGAATCAGAGCTTCCTGAAATAGAAGTCGACCCTTTGACTCCATTTGATCATTTCGAGGAGGGCCATTACGACCAGGCGAAGCTCTCGCGACTAGCAATCGGGCAAGAAGGTCCTGAAAAGCCAGCAACACACATCAACCCCTTGTCTCAAGAGTCTGATGTCAATCTGGAATCGAATACCAGTCAGGAGGGCAACATTAAACACAACTTGGAAGCCATTCACCCTCGAGACGCCGAGTTCGACCGTATCAATAAGGAAGTTGAGGCTGGCACAGAAGGCGGATCCAACTTCCATCTCCAGAACAGCCTTGACTTTGACAGGACAGTTCACACAGACCGAGACCCGGTTGTCCATGAGCATGTTCGACCTCATGTCCACACGATCTACGAGCCAAAGCGCACCATATCTGTTCACCATCATGAGCATAGGACTCTGATTCAGCCAATTAAGGACCCTAACCCTACAATACTCCCCGAGCAACACTGGCTGCAAGATGATAAGACCGGCGAAATCTACAGAATCCCTGATGAGCTGGGAAAGCAAATGATGTAGACTGTATATACTATGGCGTTATTGTTTATCTGAAAGGCTTTGGAAGCGAGAGCAAGGTGTATAACATATATAACATTTCAACCATAATAAATAACTAATTCCACTTGTCGGTTGCCTTATGTGGCTTGAGAATGAACTAACCGGGCTCTCGACAAGCCGGCTCTTGTGCTTTCAGGGCCAATTCTTCTGATACCCTGAGACCTGCCTTAGAAAGCAGTTGCTTTCAGCCGCAGATGCTTGCCAGCTGTCACCGGCCGCCAGCTGTTTGACACCCTTTGCTTGCTGCCTTCCATGCGATTCTTCGAAGGTAACTAATGGTTTCTCGCGCAAGATTTTGTTTTTGTTTTTCTTCCTTCAATTGCCTCCCTCCGTTCAGTCTACCCAGCTTGTGCACGACGTCTCTGCGGCGCCCTCTCCTTTTGCTCCGGCTCTTGCGACAATTCGTGATAGATTGTTTCTATCATATTTCCTTTTATCTGTACTCCGCGAAGAATCCAAGGACGATTGGATACCGGTGCTCGTTGAGCCTGGTGTGTTTTTAGCTCGCCGAGTTCCCTTTCGTCCGGAACAACTCCTTGTGCTGTTATCTCTCCCCCCTCCCCTCCCTCCTCGCCGTTGAGAATCCGTCATATCTCAACCCACCTCCTCCTCCGGCCCCAAGGGCAATACTCCTCCCTCCTCCGCCTTTGAATCCAAAGCTCCCAAGGCCCCCTCTGAAGACAAGCCCCGTGGCCTTGTGACAGTCCTCCAACCATGTGCTGTTTTGATCAGTGAATAGTTCTTTCGGCGTCTCATCAGATATACAGACAAAGCTCGCCACACAGCGCGGTTTAGGGCAGTATTTGGGCTCTCTTATGCTTTCAAAAGCTGACATTCTTCTTAGTTGACTACCTAGGTACCAACTTCGCGCGCCGGTCCCATGCGAGTTCCGAAGGCTTAAAGTCAAGTTCCAACGCGAGATCGTGGTCACCTTCCGGGCCGCAACCATTAATTACAAGACCGGTAGGTTCTTTTCTACGTTCAGGGCAGAAGCATCTTCCATTTGAGTTTCTTGTTGGTTAGAGTCAATCTCCATATGGCTTGATACATCCTGCTTCGCCTGATCGGAGGACTCTCCATTTGTACAAATCTGAGAGACGACATACCTGGCAGGGTTAGCTATAGAGGGGCCTGTGGTTTAAGCATTATCTTCCCTTGGGAACGAGAGAAACGTAGAGATGGGGCTCAATAGTAAGGGTTACAGGGGCTCGTAGAGCTAGCGGGAGATTTATAATAAGCAACGATAGGAGTGTACTTCAGATACAATTCTATTCTGTACATCGTTATATCTTGCTCAATCCCGATGAGAGAGCCTATTTGATCCATTCATTGAATACCTAGTGGCAATTTGTTGGGCAGTCATCCCGCCGTTTGTTGCTCTCGTTGCGAAAGATTTTGTCATGGGTACACTGCCCGGCCTCCCATTTGCCGCTGGATGGCCCAAATCACTATACATCTCTTGGAAAAAGAACTTGAGAAATCATCAGACTGATGATATCAGCAAACATTTTCAGGATAATGTACGGGGAGCTAAATGGTTTGCAATATGACATGTCTCGTAGCCCCTATTTGACAACCCCTGGATGGGATAAGTCAGGCATATAGCTTCTGTCTTTACCTCTTCCGCTTCCAAGCTCTCACTTTTTTTCTTTGCATTGTCATTCACCGGAAGCATTTTATTGCGCGACCGGGATTTGGTCACAGCAAACCAATCCGTGCAGTGTTAGCACGCTCGCTATCGATCCCTTCTGGGCGGTAAGGCTTTGTTTACAAAGTAGGGGAGTTGCAGCTTGGTCTCCATTTCATCTGTCATTGTGCTAAAAGAGACGACAACACCTCCTTGATATGAGATATCGGCCGTATCATGGTCAGGGCTGCCGATGTCAACTAACACATTTGGAGACCAGATGCCCGCAATGCGTACTTACGTCAAGTTCGGACATGTAATAGATAGGCATATTGATGGTTGGCAGGTGGTGAATCTTGTGGGAAGGTTTAATGTTGGTAGAAGGAGCTTCGCCAAAAGATCTAAACATGAACACTGTTGGCCAGTGCCAAGGGGGCGCATAAGTTCGAACAATATTTGGGTAATCCCCTCTACCCCGCGGCGATAACACTGAGTCCAATGATCAGCCATAACGATATAGTATCAAAGAGCCTGTGATCTGTTAACAATGAATATACCCCCTTTGGTGCAGTGGTTAGCACGCTCCGTCTACTGGCACCCGTTGGGTCCGGTTTCATCAATTCTTCTAGAATATGGGATGGAGATCACGGAGAGCCCCGGGTTCAAACCCCGGAAGGGGGGTCAATATCTTTTTCTCTTTTTTTTCCCTTTGACGTATCTCAATGTTAGGCCAGCGCAGCTCCGCCAGTACGTTGGTTGACAGTGCGAAGCCAGCTGGCCAGTGCTACTTGCAGGCGTGTATATACATACACATAGTTTGCATTTTTCTTTTGATGTCGTGCTTTATCTGCGATATTCATCTCGTTCTCTCCACTTTCAAGCTGAAGATCAAGATGACTGACGATTGAAGGTGGAGCAGTTTCAAGAATGTAAGGAAGGGTCCTCTTAGAACTAGTGATATATGGCAACTATCTGATCTGGGCTTTGGCAATAACATGTCCGTAGATATTAGCAACGAGTACTCAGTAAATAACACTTTGAATCAAACAGATACTGTTTCTAAACTTTGATGATATATGTGTGACAGTCAGCGTCCTTCACAACTAGCTGTGATCCGCAGCTGCTACAACCGATTCCCTCTACATGACTTACCGCACAAACAGCTGCACCTAGTTACAACTGAGAGTGTGTTCGCAAGGTTGACCGCAAAGTCTTGTTGAGTTCGTTTGTAGACATCTTCAGATGTGTTACCGTTAACCCCTTAATAGCAGGGGTGGCCGCAAATGTAATCTGCTTCTTTGAAAAAGTACTACGTGAAGGTCTATGAACAAACACGCCGCTAATGCCATCAACGTTATGATAAAGATGTTGACAGCAGTGACTTTATGGTTTATTTTCCTCTGTATGAATAACTGACTTCTATCCCTGCTTCCGCCATATACAACCTTGACCGATCCTCCATCGTTTGGCTAAAGTCAGGAGCTTCTTAAATCTGCCAGTTGACGTTTTTCCGTTTAAACGTTGACAGTACGTTGCATCGTCAGGCTGGATGTCGTTGGTTTAAGATATCATTAGACCAATCATGGTGGGTCCCGATGGCACGCAAGAATGTCCATATAGTTTTGCCAAGTAACTGGGGTCCCCATAGCATCCACCTCGTCTGTAATCGATAATCTTGACCGTCTCCGGGTCTTGTGGTACAATCAAATCGTTCTCTCGAGACGACTGCTTCGACGACTTTCTTCCAGTGATATGCGAGAGCCATAAAGAACATCTATTGTCACGGGAGTGACACTCAGCGCCCCTCTTCTCCCCATACCCACCTTTTGTGACACTCAACAACACTGTTCAACATTACCGCAGCCATGTCCTGGCAACCCGACCGACTCACTTCAGCAGCTTGCTACGTGGCTTAAGGACTCCCTCAGCGGTTTCGAGTTCCACCTGGTGCGCGAATCTTCCAAAGCACGTAGGAAGCTTTTCTAGCTTTGATCAGTTACTGACTTTGGATAGACCCAGACAGAGGCTTGATCATCAATGTCTGAGAGTCTGTGTACTAGCACGAATTGACCATGGAGCCGGACGGTTTGTGGAACAATGGGGTTAACGGGAGGTTATCTGATGTCGAACTGGAACAATTCTTCATTTTAAGGTTGAGTAGGAAGACGACATCGCCCAAGTGCAGCAGCGGGCACGTAGATGTGGATCGATCCCAATGTTCTGATGAAAAGTGAAGGGAAACTGAATTTCAATTGAAGCCCTCCTCATTCGCTGACCGATGAGTGTAGAGGCCGAGAATATAGATCCAGTCTCATGCATATATGCAATGACTAAGTTGATTGTTATATCTAGGGGTGGAGCTGCAGCCAAAGGCCCGTCGTGCCTCGGATCACAACGTAGCCGATCTGGACTTTAACCCCCATAACTATTCAAGTGATGCCAGTGGTACTTTAATCAAGCACTCTCCAATGCTTACATAGGACCTTTCCTTTTGTCTTGCCTCAACTTGCCTTCCTTCCTGTCAGGATTCGGGTAATCATAAATGCGTGACTTCCCTCCGAGTGTCAGGTTTCAGCTAATCGCAAAATGCGTTACCTCCCTCCAGTCTTTTTTCTCTTCCTTCCACCAACACTAAGCACATCATCAAACCACCCGAGTTATTACAACAGTCGGCACAACAGCCACAGATGTAGGGTCTCGAGATCCAGGATGCTCGCCCCTGGGTGTAGCAGAGGCTCTGTCGAAAAAGACAATCAACAGGTAAGTTACTATCTGCTCAAAGAAAAGGCCAATCTTCTAACACTTTTCATAATAGTGGACCGCCTCATTGTGTTGCCCCCGCGAGCCCAAAAGGTGACAATTCTGTTGTGTTTAAGCCGCATAGCGAGATGCCACAACAATTAGTTCCTTCTAAGGTCACAAGAGAGTGCATCATGACAGATGCAGGGTCTCAAGATCCAGGATGCTCGTCCCTGGACCAAAGGCCGTGTAGCAGAGGCTCTTTCTAAAAAGACAATCAACAGGTGAGTTACTATCTGCTCAAATAAAATGCTAACCCTCTAACACTGCTCATAGTGGCCCACCTCCTTGCGTTACCTCCCACAAGCCCCCAAAAGGTGGTAATTCAGTTGTGTTTAAGCCACCATACTAAGCGACGACACCTCATCCTCCTGAAGTAGGGCTCAGGACCTTTCGCTGATTCATAAGGGTAACCTCGATAGAGGCGTGCACTAGGTTTATTGGAGTTCCCAAGATTCTATACCAGTTCACATTGACGAGGACGCCAAGTGCGACGTTATGGCGAGGCATAGGTGGAAGCAGTGGCGATTAAGACGGCGGCCGTGTTGGTCATTCCAGGATCGATGTTGAGAATCTAGAGAAGCTCGAGATATTTTGTAGATTTTGTTCCGGAGTGGGAGCAACTCTGATTCCAGTTCAAGGTTGGGGCTCACCAGCAACTAGATAACATGATCGACTTCACCTTGGCACATCACAATCACGCCAGTGCATTCTCATCTTCACCAAAAGCAAGCAATGCATAATCTTTCCTGCAGCTCGTCTAACCACCGCCAAAGCCCAGTCAGTGGCCTCACAACACAACACTCCTCCACAGCAGCCCGAATATACCGCTAAGACTGAATTGATGATGATGATTACCATCTTTCTTAGGCTTGCAAAGCTCCCATGATGGTAAGGGTGTCAAGTTAAATGGTGCACCAGCGAACAAGTCCTGCGAATGTTCCAAATTCAAGATCATCCTTTCGGACAGATACCTAGGAGGTAGGCCATGTCACTGGCTAATTCTACTTACTTAGCTACATTAGTACCTAGGTAGTTAAATGCAATGTGATTAGGGCAGGCAGAAATTTTTCTCAAGTGTTGCGTCATGCCTCGCCTACGTTCGTTTTGTGGACATTCTACTTTCTTTGCTCTTCACTGCCGTCGACCTTTTCTCCCCCTTTTCTCCCTTCCCCCTGTTTGTCATACTTCCTGAAGTTCAGTTACCGGCGTCCTTGTGGCCCGGTCTTGCTCTTTCTTTCCACTCCGGTGGCAGCCAGCCACGTTCGTTTAGATCGTCTATATCATTCAGTTCTCGCTCCCCGTCTCTACCTCACCTTCATCCTCCCTCGACAATGGCTACCACCGATATGGATCACACGGCCACCACCAACGCCATCCTTGCCGACTTGAGGCTACATCAATCCCTACTCCAGGTGGTGCTCCTACTCCAGATGTTACCCCTACTCCAGATGTTACCCCTACTCCAGATGTTACCCCTACTCCAGATGTTACCCCTACTCCAGATGTTACCCCTACTCCAGATGTTACCCCTACTCCAGATGTTACCCCTACTCCAGATGTTACCCCTACTCCAGATGTTACCCCTACTCCAGCCAGACCACAAGGTGCTTCTGCTTACTTCCTCAGAGTATGACTACTTCCTCCCGGCACGCAACCAGCCAGTACGGTCTCCTAGTACTACAGGCAAAGGCTCTGTTAAGTAAAAGGCTGCACCTGTTCTCCCGGACGTGCCTAGTTCTCTTCCTATCAACCCCAAGAAACCACGCCTCAATGGACCGGGCAACGACGATGTTGACAGCGATGACGATGAGCTGGCAGGCCTTGCAAGTCTGTCAAAGCTCCATCCTTCGCTCTTCGTACAAAGCAAAATCAAGGAACTACCCTCTCTGCCTCTAGGGGAGGTTGCAGCTGGCTCGCCTCCAGCGGCTCTTCGAGGACCCTATCCAGTTACCACACCGCTGACATATATATCCGGTCCACCTATAATCAACCAAATGCATACAGTTTGACAGAGAATGAAGTCATTAGACGATCTCATACAGTTTGCTGACATTATCGGCCTGGGTATTGGGATAATCGAATAGCCGAATAGGCTTCCAAAGGTGGTAAATCATGAGACTGTTGACTGCGGGCTCTCTGATGATATTCACTAACTTGAGAGCACATGATATTACATGCCTCTTTTCAATTGTTAAGACAGTAGTAGCATACATGTAATTTGCTTGGGTACAATCGGAGTCTCAAACCGAGGGCGACTGGACCCGGTACTTATGGTTCCTAGAAGTAACGCGTCCCTGTATGGCATTGAGACCTTGCTAAGTCCCTTCGCGACCTACAGGCTCAATGGAGTCCAGTCGAAGTGCAGATCCTAGAGGGGCGTCGGAGTAAGGTAGATCAAATGCATGCATTGTTCTCTCGAACTAGCTTCATTGCAACGGGAAAGTTTAGAGGGGTCCAAAACATATACTTTTAGACTAAGTACGGGTCACGAGTCAAAGCCGAACGGCATTCTAAATCACTTTATTCATGTCATTTTGGTGGGTTTTGCCTACCTGATCACTGACGCCAAGCGCGAGTTTTGGGATGAAATTAACCCCTTGAGATCAAGATCAACTACACTGCCAGGAATACCAACATAGATCTATAGAAAGACTATGTTTAGAATCAAATCGTGGTCCCAGGTCATCCGCAAACTCGACCACTGCCTCTTGGAATAGATAGCAAGTGTACCTTCATTGTTGTTTTGTTTTGGTGTAGGGTGGCTAAAGTGGATATCGGATTTGCACCAACCAATCATGGTACAAGGAATCTCCATTCAGGACAGATACTAATCATGAAACCCAACCTTCTATGCACAAGTCATTCATTGGGACGCATGACAACCATATTGTATCAGAGACTTTAGAGCTCCGGCTTGAGCATGTAATATACGATATTAAGGGATATGGGGATCCTCTATCCCCCTCACCAAAAAGGACACCTTCGGTAGCTAGGCTCCGAAGTGACCCACCGAGGGATGGACGGTGGGAATATTCTCGAATCTGGAGATGGAAAGAGGCCAAGTTTCCTTTATTCGCAGTGAATAGCTTTGATAGAATACGATTTAAAGAGAAGGTTGCATCAGAAAGTTTGTCAATTGGAACAGGCACAAGCTGACGTGAGTCACTGTCTATAGAACTCTGTAGAAATGATCGTGATCCTTCCTACCTTCCAACCGCTTCTTTCATACTGATTCAAGGTGGCGGTACTTCTACGCAGTGGCCCCTCTGTGATTGAGGCGCTCACGGCTCACTACTCTAGTGCGCCAGGGGTTGAACAGCCTTGTCTTACAAACACTGTCTAAAAGTCAATGAATAAGTATCTCGTCGGATAACTCGTGGGAATCGCAACCTAGAAAAGGCGGCATATACAGTGCCGAAGCCCCATACAAAAGCGCTGCACCCCTGTCACGTGGGGCTGCGAATGATGTGAAATCTGGCCTCTTGTGCCATCTGGACACCTTAACTTTTTTTTGGAGACAGCCCGCCTTAGCCCAGAGAACACCTTACTTAATAAGTTGTCGGCCTTTCCTCTTCTCAAATCCGCTTCTTCCAACATTCAAAGATACCCCTTCTTCCCAAACAACAATTTGTGTGCAAGGCAAAACTTGAAAGCCTTTGCTTGACGATTGATTGATTTGTCTTTCTTTTCTTTTTCCATAACAAGTCTTGTTGCACTTCAATCAAGCAAAGCAACTACACCATAGAGCTCATCATGGCTCGTTCAAGGAGCTCAATGGCCCTTGGCCTGGGACTCCTTTGTTGGATCGCCCTCCTCTTCTCTCCTCTGGCCTTCGTTCAGACCGTTCAGGCTGACGAGGTCGACAACTATGGCACCGTCATCGGTATTGTACGTTCTCCTCGCACTCCCATCATGACAAGACATGACCCCGCTAACTGACTCGTCCAGGATTTGGGAACTACTTACAGCTGTGTCGGTGTGATGCAGAAGGGCAAGGTCGAGATTCTCGTCAACGATCAGGGTAACCGAATTACTCCTTCCTACGTCGCCTTCACCGAGGATGAGCGTCTGGTCGGAGACGCCGCCAAGAACCAGGCCGCCGCCAACCCCACCAACACCATCTACGATATCAAGTACGCACTCCCCAATATCGTTGCAAATCTCAACAATTGCTAACAGCTATCTTCAGGCGTCTCATTGGCCGCAAGTACTCCGAGAAGACCCTCCAGGGTGATATCAAGCACTTCCCTTTCAAGGTCGTCAACCGTGATGACCGTCCCGTCGTCCAGGTTGAGGTCGATGGCGCCAAGAAGCAGTTCACTCCTGAGGAGATTTCTGCTATGGTTCTCGGAAAGATGAAGGAGGTTGCTGAGGGCTACCTCGGTAAGAAGGTCACCCACGCCGTCGTTACCGTCCCCGCCTACTTCAACGTAAGTTTCAACAGCTCAACTATACAAATAGACTAGCCAGCTAACCTCCCCGCAGGACAACCAGCGACAGGCCACCAAGGACGCCGGTGTCATTGCCGGTCTCAACGTCCTCCGAATCGTCAACGAGCCCACCGCCGCCGCTATCGCCTACGGTCTTGACAAGACCGATGGTGAGCGCCAGATCATTGTCTACGATCTTGGTGGTGGTACTTTCGATGTTTCTCTCCTCTCCATTGACGATGGTATCTTCGAGGTTCTCGCTACCGCTGGTGACACCCACCTTGGTGGTGAGGATTTCGACCAGCGTGTCATCAACTACTTCGCCAAGCAGTACAACCAGAAGAACAACGTCGACATCACCAAGGACCTCAAGGCCATGGGTAAGCTCAAGCGTGAGGCCGAGAAGGCCAAGCGTACTCTGTCTTCTCAGAAGAGCACCCGTATCGAGATTGAGGCTTTCCACGCTGGCAAGGATTTCTCCGAGACCCTCACCCAGGCCAAGTTCGAGGAGCTCAACATTGACCTCTTCAAGAAGACCATGAAGCCTGTTGAGCAGGTTCTCAAGGACGCCAAGATGAAGAAGTCCGACGTTGACGACATTGTTCTCGTCGGTGGTTCTACCCGTATCCCCAAGGTTCAGCAGCTCATTGAGGACTTCTTCAACAAGAAGGCTTCCAAGGGTATCAACCCCGATGAGGCTGTCGCTTTCGGTGCCGCTGTCCAGGCTGGTGTTCTTTCCGGTGAGGAGGGTACTTCCGGTGTCGTCCTCATGGATGTCAACCCTCTTACCCTCGGTATCGAGACCACCGGTGGAGTCATGACCAAGCTGATTCCCCGTAACACCGCTATCCCTACCCGCAAGAGCCAGATCTTCTCCACCGCTGCCGACAACCAGCCCGTGGTTCTCATCCAGGTTTTCGAGGGTGAGCGATCTCTTACCAAGGATAACAACATCCTCGGAAAGTTCGAGCTTACCGGCATCCCCCCTGCCCCTCGTGGTGTCCCTCAGATTGAGGTCTCTTTCGAGCTCGACGCCAACGGTATCCTCAAGGTCTCTGCCCACGACAAGGGCACCGGCAAGCAGGAGTCCATCACCATCACCAACGACAAGGGCCGTCTTACTCCTGAGGAGATCGAGCGTATGGTCGCTGAGGCTGAGAAGTACGCCGAGGAGGACAAGGCTACCCGTGAGCGCATTGAGGCCCGAAACGGCCTTGAGAACTATGCTTTCTCCCTCAAGAACCAGGTCAACGACGAGGAGGGTCTCGGTGGCAAGATCGACGAGGAGGAGAAGGAGACTGTAAGTTTACCCATCACTGACAACATGACCAAAGAAAACATACTAACATATTCCAGATCCTCGACGCTGTCAAGGAGACCAACGAGTGGCTCGAGGAGCACGGCGCTGACGCCACCGCTGAGGACTTCGAGGAGCAGAAGGAGAAGCTGTCCAACGTCGCTTACCCCATCACCTCCAAGATGTACCAGGGTGCTGGTGGCGCCGGTGGCGAGCAGGATGACAACATCCACGATGAGCTTTAAACGCATAGATTTGATGTTTGAGAAAAGAGCATAAATAAAGTTTCTTCGGTGTTTGGTTGGAGACTCAAACGCGCAGTATGTAAAGTAGATAGCGCAATCTCATGATTATTTTCAGCCAACACTATATCAAACTTGTCTAATTCTAATTTACATGTGACATACACATGTTCATTATGCTTGTTCTTCCTACTACTTGTAAGTGCCCTTCCTCTTGCAGCTACCTGACCTTGGGCGTCAGAAGAAATAACATAAAAGCATAAGAGATGAGATAATTTCGTTACTTTATGGTAGCTTAGACTAGCCTTGGGGCTACTTTATTATTGTATCCTAAGCCTTAGACTACCTGCCCGACACTCCTGAATCACTGAACCTCCTCACTATCTGTAGCCTCACTGGGGCCCTTTATAGCCATGAGTCGGTCTCTGCACGCAAACAGCCTCTCTTGGAAGTCAACGTCGCCAAGCTTCTGGAGCAACCATTCATTCGAAAGCTGCTCATCGCCCATAGGACCAGTAACCTCGGCGAGAATGGTCCAGGTGCGGGCGGCAGCACGAAGACGGTCCCAGTCTCTACTTCCCATGGCAACCAGTTCTTCCTCCTGCCAGATGATCTTGCCAATTTTAGACCGTCGTGTGCTCCAATCGGCGTCAAAATCTCCATCCTTTGCCTTCTTGATGAGTTTCTCTTCGTACTCTTTCCATGCCTCAGCAGGAATCAAAGACCTCTCTGGTCCAATGATGGAAATCGCCGATTGGAGACGTGTCACGGCTGCTTCCGATTGCTTGGGTGTCGGATCTGCTTGCAGTTGATCCAACATGCTGAGAAGCTTGGGCTTGAATTCTTCCCATTGGTCGGCTGTGATATGTTGGGCTGCAGTAACAATCTCGAGGATGTCAGATCTACACAATGCCGGTAGATTCTTTTCAGCGTTCAGGGCAGAAGCATCTTCCATTTGAGTGTCTTGTTGAGGTTCCAAAGGGTAGGGAGAGGTCGTGCTGGACGGACTGGAGACACCGCTGGCTCCTCTTATCATAAGCTTGATGTGTTTCTTGGCACTGTCTTCGTTCGCAGATGTAGTCTTTGACGCGACCGCTGCTTCGAGTCGCTTCTGGACTTTGCTTCGGGGACTCTCAGGGGGGCTAATTGAATGTTTCTTTCCGTGGGCCTTCTTCGAGTCTTTACGCGCCGACTTGGGCGTGCTGCGATTCTTCATGATCTCTAGGAATTCTTCTGCGTTGCTTGCGGCGTTAAGTTGAGCTCTCTCTTCTTCGATGTTGAAGTCAGCTGGTGGCAGTACCAGACGAGTTTCAGGAAGTGAGCCGTCGGTGAATTTGAGGGGGCACTTTTCTCGTGCGAGGGCAGAAGTCATGCGAGAACAACTTGAGACAAACTCGATGATGATGCCGCGCAGGTGAATGAACTCGGAATTTGGATCGCGGCCTTGCAATCTACTTTCACCGAAGAGGGCGCGAAGATATTGGATGAAGTCGTCGGCAGATTTGGCCATGGTATGACTGACTCCTTGTATAGGGGCTCAGTGAAGCTCTCGCGATGATGCGAGAATGAAAGGTCTGATGCATTAAAGATATACTTTAAAGCACGAAGTGCTAGCCCGTACCTATAATCAACAGAAAGCTGGCACTGTCAATAACTGTCAATGCAACAGAACCCATGCCTACCTATTCTCAGCGTAGGTTGGCACTCTCATGACGGGCCATGACACTGGCAGGTGGGTGACAGAAGAATTATTTTCTAAGACTTAAACTACAATAATAAAGTAGCCTAAAGGCTAATCTAAGCTACAATAAAGTAGTCAATTCATTTCGTCTCTTATGCTTTTGGGGTTATTTCTTCTGATACCCTGAGGTCAGGTAGTTAGTTAGTTGTAAGAGGAAGGGGACTTACAATGATGGATCGTTATACATGACCCACGTGACTTCGTGTCTCCTGAAACGCGTGGTCGCGACAAGCTAAAGCAATGACGACATGGACGCTCCTTTCTTTGTTCTGGTTCCAAGATATTCAATAATAGCATTGAATGTCATTTTTTATTCTTTTAATCCAATCAATTTCTTTCAATTGTCGAAATGCCTCCTCGAAAACGTGCGGCAGAGGCTATTTCCAGCTCTCGCCGAAGCTCCCGACGCACCTCCACCATTAAAAGTCAATACTTCGAAGGTAGCGATGCTACGGAAGAGAGTGATGCGCCGCCACCAAAGAAGCGTGGAAGACCTGCAAAGAAACAACTCAAAAAGGAAGAGTCTGAGGAGTCTTATGGCGATGAGCTAGCTCAGGAGGAACCGGAGGAAGAAGAGGATGACGACGATGAGGATGATGAAGATGCCCCTATGAAGGTCACTGTCATCCCCTTGGAGAAGATGAGGGACACAGATGGTATAGAATATCAAGATTTCAACTTACACAAGAATACGTTGTTGTTCTTGAGGGATCTCAAAGCAAACAACCAGCGACCTTGGTTAAAGTGTAAGTATATGTCAATGTAACCCCAGAAGCTTGGCTAACTTATATAGCACATGATGGAGAATACAGACGTGCTCTAAAAGACTGGAACTCCTTCGTCGAATGTACTTCAGAGTCCGTTATTGAAGCGGATGAGACAATCCCCGAACTACCCATCAAAGACTTGAGCTTTCGCATTCACCGAGATATTCGCTTCAGCAAAGATCCTACGCCGTACAAGGTACGATTCCTCGACACATGTTTAGATATATGCTCACAACTTTAGCCTCACTTCTCTGCTGCGTGGTCTCGCACTGGCCGCAAAGGTCCATATGCCTGCTACTACATCCACTGCGAACCCAAGAAGTCCTTCATCGGCGGTGGTCTCTGGTGTCCCAGCGGCGATCAAATGCACAAGCTTCGCGCCAGCATTGACGAGCGACCAAATCGATGGCGTCGCGCCCTCAACGACGAAGCCTTCAAGCGCATCTTCCTACCCAAGGCGGCCAAAAAGTCCGACCCTGAAGCAGCGTTGCTTGCATTCGCGGAAAAGAACCAGAGCAATGCACTAAAGACGAAACCAAAGGGCTTCACTGCAGAACACCGAGACATTGCGTTGTTAAAGTTGAGGAATTTTACTGTTGGAACGCAGATTGATGATGGTTTATTTTATCGAGATGATGCGCAAGAAAAGATTAGTGAGATCATTCGTCCCATGGTGGGATTTGTAAGTCACTTGTCCTTTCTGTTAATGACTTGGCTGACCCGTTTAGGTTTCGTTTTTGAATAGTATCGTTATGCCAGACCCTGGTCAGGATGATGATAGCGATGAAGATGAAGACGAAGACGAAGAGGAGGGAGAGTCTGTTCACGACGACGACAGCGTTGTTGAATAAGTCTTGACTGCAAATATAGAGCAAGGGCGATTGGAAAATATTTGGATCATGCAAGCGAATTAATTGACTAATATACAATTATTTACATCACTATTTCCTCTAGCACAGATCGAACAAAGCAACGCTGGGATCGTGGTCGCTAACCTCGCCCGCCTTGTCCTGCCAGGTGTTGATGTGCATGTGCTCATACTTGATACCCTTGCGCAACTCCTTGCTGATGAACATGTGGTCAAGAGCCTGGCAGTTGCTGTCAAACAAGTATGTGTATCGCTCTGCCATGGGGATCTTGGCAGCGTCGTCAATGTCAACGAGACCAGAGGTCTTGATGAAGGTCTGGATGGGTGCAACATCGGCGAACTCGTTGAAGTCACCAGCCGCGATAACGTGAGCCTTACGGTCCTTCTTGAGGATCTCTGCAATGAAGTCCTAAAGGTTGTTAGTTAAGTACTAGATGGCAAAGAGGAGTATTAACTTACAGCAGTGACTTCAGACTGCTTGGTGCGCTTCTCAACACCCTTATTCACGGGAGTACGAGCATCGCCGTGCAGAGAAGATGAACCACCCTTGCTGCCAAAGTGAACGTTCACAGTGAAGAAGGACTTCTTGGTGCCCTTGACAGGCTTCCACTGAGCGACGAGGGGCTTGCGGCTGTTGTCCCAGACAGTGTTGGCAGGGTCAATACGGCCGGGGTTGAACTTCAGCGAGGGACCATCGAGGACAGCGTTGACATCGCCGGCCTTGCCTTCATTAGGGCTGACGAGCTCGACGGCGTCAGGTCGGTAGAGGTAAGCCTGACGAATGTTACCGCCGGGCTGACCACCGTCAACGTTGTTGTCGGGCACGACCTCAGCCCACTCGTAGATGACGCCACTTGAAGCCTCAATACCATCGGCAAGGGCAGCGAGGGTCTCGTTAGCAGAGACGACACCATCGTTAGAAGCACCGCTGTTGTCCTGGACCTCCTGGAGGAAGATCAGGTCGGGAGTGCGCAGCTTCTCGACGATTTGCTCAACAACGAGAGGCAAGTGCTCAGACTTGGGGTTCAAGTTCTCGGTGTTGTAGTCGGCAACTGTGATACCCTTGCAGGATCCCTTGCTGGTGAAGCTGACAGCAGGGTGCTCGGGGTTGGAGCGCTTGCCGACTTTGACGGCAGTCAGAGGAAGAATTCGGTAGAAGCCAAAGGCGTATGTCACAACACCAGTGATGTCGCCAACGGAATCAGCGAGCTTGATATCGTCGGGGTTCTTGGTACCGTCCAGAGGCGAGCCAATGACGATAGCCTCGGGGTTAGCATCTAAAAAGTCAGCCAAGTCAACAATTTGTTGCACGAGCATAACATACCGCTGCCAACCATGGTCAAACCACCCTGCTTGTTCAGACCAGAAACCTTCCAGTCACCTCTAACCCAGAAATCGCCAAAGTTGTTAGGTCGGCTGAGAGCATAACCCTTGGAAACAGTGACGAGCTCGCCAGAAAGACTCTCCCAAAAGTCGAGACCGAACGACTTGGGCTTCAGCTTGGGGTTGTCCACTGAGACAAGGGTCTGGTTGTTAGGCACGGCAAAGACGTCGCCCTCATCAAGCTTGGTGAAGTCCTTTCCGGGAGGATTGTAAGTATCCTTTCCGATGACCTTGGGCTTGAGCTTGTTGTCAGAGGACTTGACGACAATGTTCTTGGGAGATGAAAGCTCCGTGAGGTAGATGTAGTCCTTGTTTGATCTGATAACAGTTTAGTGATAGTTGATAAATGATGTGACAAACTCACCTGTATTCCTCAATGAAACCATCGACAGTAATAACATCTCCTACAGAGACATCACCAACAGTCGACTTTCCAAAGATGTACAGTCCCTCAGAGGTAGCCGAGTTGCGATCAGGCTTTGTTGATTGCAAGTAAAAGCCATTGCTGCCAATGGCTGTAACGAGACCTTCTACACCCGTGACATTCTTGCCCTGGTAAGGCGAGAGGAATCGATCACCGTTGATCTCGGCGATGGTCAAGGCAGTGACCAAAGGACTGACGAGGGACGAGACAAGGACTTGGAGCTTCATGATTGCGAACCGACTACCGTGAACAGAAAGAAAGTCCCTGACCTTCTTCAATTGATCATCAGGGCCATGGTCGGGTATTTGTATCCACGATACTACTCTAAGACCTACCTATCCTGGCGTTAGGCCTAGGATACAAAGACCACCCCTTACTGTAAAGTTTAGCTCCCCTGTTCAAAAGACCCAGAAGAGATACCGATCCTCAACTTGGCGAAGGGTCTATCACTGTAATTTGACCTCGATTTGTCCCCCCAAAGCCCACTGCCAAGCCTCCAAATACCCTATCGATCTGGCACGTTTATCTATCTATGCGCTGAATCAGAGGCAGCCACTCAGCGTTGATTATCAGTTCGACGCTTTACCGCTTTCTGCAGGTCCCTTTTGTAGCCTGCGCTTCCTTGCTGCTTTTTCGCCTCGGCAATGGCAAGACGTTGATCAATTGAAAACATCCATTGGTTGAACCTGTCCTCGTGCAATCTTGCCAGAGAAAGCAAGAGTCTGGTCGGAGATATTGTCTCGCGGAGCTGAGTTCCGTTCATGGACGGAGGGTTGGCGTCATGCAAAAGTTGCAGTTCTAGCTTACTATTCGTTCTTCTATCGAAATCAATCAAGTTTCAGAGTTCAGACCCAACCCCATCAGAACGCATAGACTGGTTAACTGGCAATAATCAATTCAACGGGTATCTCCTTATCTAAAACTCCAATTATGTATAATAACATTCCTCCTCAAAACAAAGCTCTCAAATCGAGGCAAATAATAAATCATCAACCATAACCATTTACAGTATAGGGACCGAGGCGGCTCTCGTTGGAATGAGCTCTTAGCCACACACGTGCATATCAACAGCTAGAGAACCCTGGTAATTCAAGGGAACTAGTCCTGTATACACTGCACGGCAAAGATTGAAAGCTAGGAGAGCTCCGAGATATCGGGATACTCCGACTTGGTATGCCTCAATTGATGGAAAAATAGCTCCGCTCAAGAGTACGAGTGCGCTCTATCCAACCGCGTACCCAAACCAGGTCGCGTCAAGAGCGCTGTAATAAAGGAAAGTGAAAAGTCCACCTCCTCATCACCACACCTTCTATAACTCAAAGTCGGCGCATTTAGTACTGGACTGGACTCATCCGTAAGGATCCACTGCGCGGTCTATAACAAAATATCCCTTGACCCTGTTGTTCAAACGACTCAAAACAAATATCAGCCAGAAGTTATCCGGACACATCGTCTCGGCTCTGGTGTTTGTGTCGTCAGGTCTAATTATTTGGCCACTGTGCTCAGAGCTCGCTAGCTGCATCGGGGCCGGCGTAAAGATTGGGTGCTGGTTCTGTTGTTGCTTGAATTATTAAGGAACTCAACCAGTGCTGGTTCCGACGTCGGGACCATTCGTAATAGCCTTTTCCTTGCCCTTGGAATCAGGCATATCAAGGTCGCGGTAAAGGTTGTGCTCGTAGATGTAGCTGATAACATCGTCGGGGATCAGGAAGTCGATTGACATGTTTCGCTTAAGAAGCAACCGGATCTTTGTGCTACTGATGTCATTGGTGACGACCTATGATCATGTCAATATGGTGTGGCTTTCATACATCACATGTAACTGACCTGGCGAATGATGTGGATGTTCTTCTCCCATTGCTTCAAATTCGCAAGGGTTGAGTCAATCTCAGTTCCTGTGCGCTCGAGGGCAAAAACGCCATAGTTGCCCAGAATGTGGTCGAGATCACGCTCGTCCCACACACCTGGGGTAGACATGGTCTGGATCAAATCAAGGCCAGCAAGGAGTACAATGCGGCAGCGCTTTCGGGTACCGTCAGTGCACTCAATACCGCCCATGACCTCGTTGATTTCGTAGTCGAAGTGATCAAGCACCTTGGCTGTTGGGATATAAGTTGGGCTCTCAGCCTCCCAGGGATCCACCATCAGCCACTTGGAAGTGTTCTCAGTCGCAAGTCTGCACATCTCAATACGATGATGAGCAGGCGCGAGACCCTTCTTCTTGTATGCATCGCTGACTATCAAACAGTTAGTTATTAATCGCCTTCAGAATTAGATTGAAAAACCACTTACCAGGACTCAAAACTCCAGCAACAACCTCAAAGTCTGGTTCTTGTTAGTGTTGTCTCAGATGTTGCAGTGAGCGATCAACCTACTCTCGTTACGAGCATGGTCCCGGGCCATGGGAAACATTCGAAGGCTGCTCGAAAGTCAGTTACAGTCCAGAAGATTGTGGTCGTTTCGCATCATGTTTAGGATATGAGGCAAGCCTATCCTATCAAAAGGAACGATGGGGTGAGAATGTGATTGTGCAGGAAGAACGTACTGGAGGAATGTGATTGGGCTGAAAGAACCGCAGGCCACGAGGCATAGCGGAGTTTTATCCGGAGAGCATGTTCGCTGGAAGCGGTGCGAAGGGAAGACGTAGTCCTCCCTGGTGTGCTCCTTGACGTATTGGTAGTCGCAAGCCATTTTGATAGTGGTTTGGGTGTTGATAGTGGTTTCTGAGAGATGGAAAGTGGCGGGTTGTGCGGAACGAGGGGTTTCGCGATCCGACAAGGAACGGCCGGCGCCGGTGGCAGGTGACGGCGGGCGGGAGCGAGGGGCACGGCAGTATCGGTCCAGAGACCGAACTACGACCGAGTCTTGGGAAATGGGCGGGCCTGAGCAGATGGATTTGTTGGAATCGTCGAAGAAATCAAGCGATGGTTGAGATAATGGATGTGGCAAGACTGCGGTTGTTGTTTTGTCGAGGATAGCGCAAGTATTTGACGAACCGAGCAGATATGTAGTCTAGGCGGGCGGCGATGGCGGGGGTTCCGGGAGGCAGTACAGTAAGTAAATAGAGTACTGTCTTAAAGTAGTCGATGATACAAGGCGAGTTTCGCAAAAGTGGTTGCGAGTTATCGCTTATTGATGGAGTAGATATTATGCGAGTGAATGTGATTGATGTAAGTTTGAAAAAGGTGAGAGAATTGGGTTGAGTTGAGTTTAAAGTAGAGGAAAGAAGGAAGGTTTTCTTTCCGGGCCTTCTAGACAGGGAGAATTAGAATCAAATCTCCAGGCAGGGCAGGTAGCGTCTAGTGCAGTTTTGTAGGCAGAGGCAGTGGCAGTACCTCAGAGACTAGCAGGCAGTGATGGTGCATCCATGCGCGTGCACAGAATCTTTGAACAGTGGAGACAGCGTAAGCTATCAAACACTTGGTAGGTCAGTTTCAGGGCCTGAAGCCATTGGAACCCCAGTCCCCGTCTTGTCAGTCACCCAAGAAAACTCTCCATCGAACAATAATTCGCACCCACAAACAGAAAAGTCGAGGCCTTTGGCTTCTGGCACGCCATCGATGTCTGTGGAGTAACAGCAGGCTGTTGTTGTTTTGCACAGGGTGATACCTGGAATGGCTAGTTTCGCCTATTGTCTCACGACTCAGGACAGCTTCTCAGAGCTCCTTGTTGTTTGAGCTCTATCCTACAAACGCTACAAAGCTCTTTATTGCAATCCTCAAATTATTCACACCAAAGCATCTCTCGATTACTCACCCAAATCATTCACGTCCTCTAACTGTTAGTGGCGGGGTATGACGAAGGCGATCTGAGCCACTCCACCGAGTTCCGGCTCGAGGGAACGTGATACAGGACAGAAGGACAAAGCACAGTGAGATAGTACGGGAAACATCAGCACAATCCTGGAGCTAGCAGTTCCCTGCAAACTAGACTGAAAGTCACCGGTCTTGGCTGCAAGCCTCAAAACCGTAACCTGTTGCAACAGTTTCTACCGGCTGTCCTTTATTATGCCAGTCTCATCAGGGTCGTTTGTACGAATTGAATGTACTCTTTTAGATGTGATTCTATGATGTAAGAAATAAACTAGTTGATCTTGCAGCCTAAAGTGTACCGAGTGACTGTCTTATTTTGTCTCTTGTAGCATTGAAACCAAGTGGTTATTGTAACAATCCTCTGCGGACCGTAGCCAATATTGCAACGGCTTGTCTTGGCCTATGTCGATCAGATCCTTAAAACAAAAGCCTCGTGGTTTCTCGTGGCATCTTGGTTTGTCTTTTACTTCCCCAATCTGACTTCATTGCACCACAAACAAAGCTTTGTCAGCACCGTAAGTCAATCAGATTCCATATCAGTTCCTTTGATCCCTGCCGAGATATGCGGGGTGATTTCTGCAGCAGCTAGTAATCTTGATTATCAGAAGCGTTGCGTTGTCGGGAAGTTTCTTGTTGAATTCGCAATTACATAAATAGTCCGCGCAACTACGTTATCTCTTAGAATCGAATACGAGTACATTAGTTAATCGTAACAACGGCAGTAAATCTCTTACAAAAGAATAGTAATCTGTTATACATTTAAACCTCTCTTGCAGCGATAGACTCCACGCTCATCCCTGGAGCTTAACACCGTTCATTGATGCATGCTACTCCACCGTTCTTAACGGCCTCCATGATGGCGAAAACCGCACCGTGTCTCAAAGTTAACACGAGCAATCAGATCATACTGAACTCTACCGGCAGTCTTTTAGCCTAGATGTCTCAACAGTCCACTCCCAAATCGTATGCTCTATTTTCGGAGAAGCAGGAGAAACTATTTACTGTAGTTCTTTTTGTTCAATTTAATAATGTCGAACCATCAGTAGAGACTCTTGGAAGAATGAGAAATTACAAGTTCCTGATCACGTATACCAAGTCCTAACTAAATCCACTCAATCTATTATAGTTTATGTCAAGGATTTAGATTCACACATTGCGCTTTCTATATGAGAGAGGCATTATTTTCACCCTTTTGGGTCAAAGAGTTTCAAACAAATGCTCGCCTATTCACTAGTGAAGCGCCGAGAAATCAGTTATGCCATTGAGCTGTTTAGCGGACCAATTGATAACTCAAAAGAGAATAGGGAGAGGTCCACTATGGCCCCCAGCCAAAACTGGCGTTTTTACTGCTGTTTCTGCGACGATATTCCTCAGTCTCCATCGTATTGCATTGCGATGAAGGAGTTTTAGCCGGTTCCGCCTTGGGGTGAGTAATGGGGCTTCCGGAAATCGCATTTCCTGCCGCCGACAGCGGACCAGGAACTACTCACTGTCTTTCTAAGCTTCGGAAACTCTGAGTCAGCAATCTCAGGAGCATCCCGAGGTAAAAATTTGTTAATCTTCTGACAAAGTGCCTAGAGATCTTCGGAGGAGAGAGAATATACTATCAATTCGGACATTGTGCCGAGGAAAGAATGGGTATAAGATGGGCATAATACACGGCATATATAGCTGGGTTGAGAGATATAGAAAACAGCAACTTTGAGCGAGGTCGGGGACTTCGCAAGATCCACCAGAATTCAACTCAACAATTGGGGTAATTCGGACTTTTCCTTCTTTCAGTTGACCAGACTTGTGGCAATTCTCTATCTTTCTAGCTTAAGCGAGCGTTTTAGATTGTCACATTCGAGGCCGTAACCCTCTGGCTCTTCCGTAACTCTCCTTCACTCCACTATCCAATTTCATGACATTGACAACAAACTTGAAAGCATCACTCTAGTAACTTGCTAGCTCAAAAAGTGATCTCCAGTTGTCCTTACGTGATATGGACAAACAAGATCAGACTGCGGATCCGCTTCCTCTCCTCAAAAGCGCGGGGGAGTGGATAAACCGTAACTCGTCTCCCGAACATGTTTGCGGGGAAGTGAGCCCGGGATTTATTTTAACGTGGAGTAGGGAACTTTTTTTTCGTATGTGCTACGGGCAGTGGCAGTGGCGATGGCTCATATGACCGGATACAAGGTCAGGGTGTCTTGAGATTGGACTATATCAAACTCAAAGCCAAGATCTCAGCACTCGGGGCCCAAGGATCAACACATACCAAAACAACTCTCCTCAACCCCAGACTTAACTAACCCGGCAGTAGAATAGCTCCCCGCATCCAAGTATTTAGAACCAAACTCGGGTTCTCTTGTCCTTTGCACCGCCGCGGACTAATGCCAGGTTCCGGCCATCCGGGAGATGAAGACCAGGTCACAGTAAACAGATCAACAATATTGTGTTATACGCACATGCTTCAGTATCCAAAGTCCTCCCACACAACCTTCTCCCCGTGCAACCACCCCTCAAGCGCAGCCAGCAATGCAGGTGCTGTACACAGGAAGAAGCGGGCGTTCTGGCCCTTAAAGCTTTCTACATCGTCCGCGCCTATCCGTCGCTTGACAATCTGTGTACCAGCCTTCTCTACCTCGTCCAGCAAACCCTCCTTGTCCTTGTCCGGTTGTCCTGTGACAAATAGCCTAGTAACACTTGCGAGTCCTGGAATCCGGGAGAACGTGTCACTAGCGAGTGGTAGGTCTTCGTAGCGAAGGGTCCAGAGTAATGTGAATGGGACGTTGTGCTTCAGTATAGCTTGTGCTTGTGCGAGGACAGGCGTAATACCTACACCTGCAGCGACAAAGATAGATTGAGGACCCTGAGACTCTAAAGGGATGCGGAATCCCTCTTCACCGCCAAAGCCAATGACTGAAACCTCGAGGAGCACACGTGAGTTGTGTTTTCTTAGGAAATTCGTTACTGGACCGTGTTTCCTTGCCGTAATCTGTACCTCTTTATTGTTATCTGGCGGGCTCGACACAGTAAACGTGCGAACAAAATCATCGTTGATACTTTGAGGGTCATGATCCGCCATATGACTGTAGCCGTTCGATAATTCTGGCTCAAAATCCAACGTGATGTACTGTCCGGCATGCCAGCTTGCGATAGGCTGTGGAGAAGACAGTTCAAACGTGAAGCGGTCAATAGATGGCGTGAGGATTTCTCGGTTCTTCAGAGTTGCCATCACAGACTTTGCGTTGTCAGCGCCAATATGGGCATCGTGCTCTGAGAGTAAGTGGCGAACAGGCGGGTTGTAAGGAGAGTATTCGCCAAGAGAACCGCGAAAAGGAAGCCCAGATTTGACAAACTTGGCAGCGGTGACTGAGATCTTGATAGCTAGCTTCGTTCTTGCGAGAAAGGAGGCTTCCTCTCCGACAAGTACAGATGCAGTACCTGTAAGGTAGAGAACGTCGGCAGTATTGTAATCTGGAATTGCAACACCGACCAGAGGATTAACCTTGAAGTTACCCAATGTCTGGTATAGTCTGTTGCCCGAAACTGGAGTTTGTTAGCTCATGTAATGAATGAAAAATGTTGTACTTACACTCTGGATAAATCAGTTCAACTCCGTCTTCCTCGTTCCTGATAACTCGTATAAAGCCGGGACTTCCTCCACGATGGTTCGTATCCATCGATTTCCCATTTGTGCTCGACAAGAATAGCATATCCGCCGCTGCGACTATATCCAAAGCTTCTTTTGACAAAGGAATCTTCTCAGAGATGAGCTCCGGTTTCATAGCATGAGGCACAAGATCTTTCTTGTTAATATACTTGGGACAATTGCCCATGCTCTCAGTCACAGCCATGGCTAACTGAACACTCTTTCCTCCATCAACAGTAGCGCCAGCAATCATCTTTCCTGCCAGTTTGACGCGATCTCTCGTCTCAAGATCAATAGCCAGGCCCGACATTACCTTTCCCTCACCATCAGTAGGTCTGTTGATCGCGCCTTGCAGTACGCCTTCCTCGTCGATACCATCCCAAAGAGCTTTGAAGACAGGATCGTAATGGGTATCAACCGAGCTGTTCAATGCGAGAACATCTTCCGCTACCGGTCTCGCAAATCCGCGCTCCCCACCCCAGATGGTAGTCCATGGACGACCTTCTTTGTCCAGAGTTCCCAAAGCCACCAAGGAAGAATGCATCACTCGCAGCCCATAACGATCTGCTAGACCAGGGAACGTTGGGTTCTGCGATTTGGGAACCTTCAGTTGCTCATGCATGGCGATCTCGCCCTCGTGCCATTCTGTTATTGCCGAAGGCATGTTGAAGAAATATCCGTATGACTGAAGCAATTGACTTGAAAATTGGTATTGTAAACTGTGTGCTAGATTGGCGTTGAAGAGATTCAAGAAGCAGAACTTGACCATGTCGCTTGTTCAAGACGTCGACTTAGTCAATTATATGTCATCAGAATGCCGCTTCCAAGTTTGAGTTCGGTATGTTGACAAATCATCAGCACTGTCCCCCAAAGGGCGTGGTTGATTATGATGGGCTGCAGTGCTGCACAAATGTGGCATGAGTTCCAGTACCCCAACGTCAGCACGAAGACAAGTTTTTGGAGGATCAAATAAAAAATATGACGATGCATCACTTCTATTCAGTTATCATACATAACGAAGCCACCTATGAACATCGCCGTTGCGCTTCGTAAGTCATTATTAATACCAGCCACGTTTTACATAGTTGACTGTTCACCAACCATATCTCCCTCGCTGTGATTCAACATCGTAGTTATAGGGAGGGGCCCTGTCCGGCCTCGCACTTGCTGAACGAGGCGGCATGGGGTTGGTCAAGGTTCTAGTAGGAGGTTCTCGTAGAGACATCGTCCCTGTGTTGCTACGGGGTGGAGGGTTGAATTGACGTCCCATCGCAGGTGCGCCCTGCTGAGGGGTTACAGTTGTTGCCGTGTTGGTGCGTCCTCCCGGATTGTAGGCTTGATATCCCCTCGAGCTAGGCGGAGGTCCTTGCGACGATGCGAATGATCCCATGGGTTGTGTGAAAGTATCCATCGGACGAGCACTGGGTGCGCGAGCTGGTGGAGGGTAGTATGGCGCATTGCCGGGATGCATAGGTCCGGGGCTTTCTGTATATCGACCTGGCATGGATAACATTGGATCCATCACCGGCTGGCTTGCCGGGTACTGATTGTAATTCCCTTGCGAGTTCATGGTAGCAGTCCGTGACAGAGGTTGGCCCCCATAGTTTACAGGAGGGACTTCAGGCACGGGAGACGCAAGCCGACCATAACCAGCTCCGGACCTAGAAGTGGCCCGAGATGCGATGCTTGAGATAGATGCTGCGGTGCCCCGTCGGGTCGGCATAGCTACATCTGGAACGGGAGGGGCATCAGTGCCGCCCGGCGTTCCTGGGCGTGAAGTATAAGGTGGCAGAGTCATCATCGTGTCGTTCCTGTTGAGCATAGGGGGGTGATCCATCTTGTCGATAGGGCCAACATTTGGCAAGGTTGGGAGAGCATTAGAGAGATCAGGAGGTGGCTTCTCGCCCTTCTTTTTAGTCGCCCTGATCTCGGCTTTCACTCTGTTGGCTTCTTCTCTGGCCAGAGCTTTGTTGACCGTCTTGGTGACAATTTTCATAAGAGTCTTAGTAACTTTCCGTTCACAGTACCCATGAAGACCACCATCGGCAGCAGGAATCCAATGCCACAAAAAGAAAACCCAGAAGAAAACAGCAGCCAAAAGGAACAGCGCCGAAAATACCCAAATGACCAGGGTGAAGCACATGCCAGAAAGAATCACTGCCTGTTGGTAGTCTTCTTCAGCAAGGAACTTTATCTTCTCGAAGAATCCAGTGATAGAGTCGCCAACATTATCTGCAGTGGGAACCAACTGTGCCTCGTATACCGACTTGAGTGTAAAGGCATTGAGGACTTGACGAGGGCCTGAGCAGATGATGACACGAATCCAGGCTAGCAGAGTCAGTAAGGAGCAATGGTTTTTGAGAGGCTGACTTACCTTGAAAGTTGAAATATGTAAAGAGGGCAATGTATTGTGCGCCTTCTTTACTTTTGGTGAGTTCAGCGAAGACCATGAATCTTTTGAATCCTTGAGACCCAAGACGAATGGATTCCCAGCGAACAGCCAAACTGTCGAGATAGGACTCTGCAACATTGCCCCGTCGAATGACACGTGTAGCACGAATACCCTCGTAGGCTAGGTTGACAAAGGAAAGAATAATACAGATGGAGAAGATCCATTTCGAGACGTCGAAGGAAATGGCAGGGTCGATCTTGGAAGACCAGCGATCGAAAACGAGGAGGTTGACGGCAGTAAAGCTGTCAACGACATAGACGGCGACTGAGACGAGAAGCATGAGCCAGAGGTAGATATAAGCCAAGACGGTACCGCATCCTCGACTCTTGAAGTCGCGAAGATTGATGTATTCCCATTTCTGGTCAGCAATCCCCACGACCTCCTTCTTCCGATTTCCCCAACAGCATCCCATGGTGAAGTAAAGACTGAAGCCTCTCGAGACTGTTTCGAAAAAAGAAGTGGTCGGAGAGTATCAAGTTGGAATGTGAGACAATAATCGTAATCCTTCGCCAGCGAAGGTCGAATCTTCTGCAGTCGGAAAGCAGTTGAAACAAGAAAACGAGCAAGCATAAAATGAGAATAAGCGATCGTGATGAAGTCGTGCTGCAACCGGTGCGCGAGTGAGTGAGTTCTTAGTGTAGAGTCGACCACATGTCGAAAGTCAGAAGCTGGGAGTAATATCGTAGATAGAGTTGGTAGATCGGTAGGTGAACAACGTTTCCAATGTCAAAGAAAATATCTCAAAGAAAGTGAATGAGATTGTTCTGTAGATGTGAATGCCTCTCAATAGGCAGAGTGTAGAGACAATACAAAGGTATAAGTGGGTTGCTCTTATTGGTGGCTCAATGACGAGATATTGTTTGAAACTTGGGACGAACGGAATGAGAGAATGACGAAAACAGAAGACAGTAATCAAAGACTGCAACGATAACAGCTGCAGCTGTAGTACAAACCAACGATAAAACCAAGAAAAGGCCGGAAGATGAATGAGAAAGAGTCTGGAACTGAACAAGTCGGGAATTGGGAATGGGAGGTTTCAAATGAGAACGGAAGCGAAGGGAAGGAACCAACCAGGAGAGTCCAAGCCAAGCAAATCAAAGTCAAATCGCATTGTTGAACCAGCATAACTTCAAACATGTAAGGAGCGGGGGTCAATAGCTTTGGTGCAACCCCTCCACTCGCTCTTTCCTATCATTTAGCCTACCTAACTAAGAAGGCATCAAGGGCATTTCCAGGGTTCTTTGAGTGGCGCGATTAATCTGCAGGTACCAAAACGTCCAATGTTGGGGCACTGCTTTCTGGGTTTCAGTCAATGATTGGTTCTCAAAAAGAGTGTCGCGCTACAAAATCGCTGTCAACAAGAGCTCAGTGGTTCTTGGGTCTTTCGCCTTTTCTCTGGGCCCGAATGGGGAAGTCTGGGCATTGCCGCTGGCATTTGTTCATTTCCTCTTTCTTAGTGGCTGGTTGTTTTCTCTCCTCCAACCGCCAGCCGGAATCCGAGAGCAAAGAATACGCCAGGTCTCTTCTCATCCAATCCCACGATTAACCGCCCAACTTCAGCGGTAATAACAATGGATAACAACAACAAAATCTATTCATATCCAGTCCAATATCGTGTCTGTACAACCCAAAGCGCGCAGCTGCAGTTCAGCTCAGGACAATATTGTTATTATTATGAATGAAACTTGGTCGGTGCTCCCGAATAGACCTCAAGTTTCAGAAGTGGTTGCATTACAACGAATCGTCACTCGATTAACTGAAACATGCTAATAATCGGGCTACCTCCCCCAGTGTCAATCGATGCCGAAAACACTGAGAATTCCATGCCGGATCCGGTCGTGTTCTTGGCGCTTTGGGTCGTCGAGAATTATAGAAATGGACATGCAAATCTTCATTTCCCGTTGACCATCAAATGAACTCACCAAGTCAGGCGCTACGTCGATCCACCTCTTTGCTACAACACGCCTCGGTTATGTTTCTCTGCCATAGCGGTCTGGCCGTGGTGATCAATCGCTGGCTACACGCGACAGATCCTGAGGGATAAAGGCAAATGGCAGCTGGTCATTGCGCGCTGGTCATTTATTATGACGTTACACGAGTTGGACCCTTTCTTTGTTCGAAACAATTCTACAAACTATCCAAGCGGCAATGCTATACAGAAGTCCAGGTATTGCTCTACGCCCTAGAACGTTTTCACAAAGTTGTGAGCATGGTGATTGTTTGGCTCTTTGTTCGACGTAGCAGAAATAGTATCATTCACAAAGAATCGAAGCATCGATAGTGTTGGTGCCTCTTCAATATATGGCTAGAAAGGGTTCTTTGTTCTCGTCCCAAATGGACAGAGAGAACATGGTAAAAAAGCCAACGATCCCTCACGAAAGTCGAAAAGTCTAGTAGTATAGTATCGTGTTGACCAAGGAAACATCGTCAGCTTCATCGTAACCATGGATGCCGAACACTCAACGAACATCGAAACTCAAGCTGGACAGCCTCAGAGCCACGTCGATGGGGACGAGGAGCCCATGTTTGAGTTTCTTGGGAAGCTCGACGAGAATATATGGATTGTCACTAGACGGGGGGACCCTCGGAAGGAGCAGTATCTGGCCAGTCCCAGCAGCCCCTATGGTGTTTTCCCAGATGGCAGTGTCTATGGCGACACGGCACAGAGTCGCCAGAAAGTCGATATGCTAAAGATTTTGATGTCGAAACATAACCAAGCCCACACCGTCCGCAATATTCTCAACCATGAGAACCTGCTTTCGATCGCCGGCGTTATGCAGTACCAGGTTTTCACTCAATGCCAAGCCCCCGAAGCTGAACAGGATACCGTCGAGTTACTCGTGTGGGACTTTGCCGACGCGGGCAACCTCAGCAGCCTCTTTCGCCACTATCCTGTTAAGGACTCCTCACACTACCTCCCTGAGTCTCTCTGCTGGCACGTACTCCGTTCTATGACTCGCGCAGTAACTTGGCTCCATGAAGGGAAACGACTCGTGTACCAGCATGGAGGCGATGACCCGGAAGACGGTTTCAAACAAGACTGGATGACTGTCAACACGGACTGGTTTTCGATTTTGCACCGTGCTATTGAGCCCAAGAACATCTGGTTCCAACACCCTCGCGGTACAGAGACCTATGGCCAGTGCAAACTGGGCGATCTCAGCAAAGCTGCCGTTACATGCCACGCTGTTGATGGTCGTAACGAGAAGAAGTCCAATTTTCCGCCCCAAGGCTCACTTGGTATAGCATTAGCTACAAAGGAGGGAGTCAAGCCACTCGAAAGTACTCGCCAAGTGTTAGATAGCAACCTTGATATTGCTGCGATGGACGAGGTAACCCCCCATATTCGAGAAAGCAATTCAACAGCAAACTAACATAAATGTTCCAGGGAGATTGCCCTTATACGGTTAGGGATGAGATCTGGTCCATAGGTGCCACTGTGTTCACGATGATGACAGGGCAGGCACCGTCTTATTGCTGCGAGCGATGCGGGTGTTCTCACGTTCGATTTTGCAAGGGCGGCGGGTGTCTTGAGAGACAAGCTGCTGCGAAAGGATGTGACTGCTTGCTGGGAGGTTGCGAGCACATACCCAAAAACGCCAAATGCCATGACTCCATTAGTCACTGGCCCGATTGTCCTCCCCAACATAATTGTTCGGAGGTTTCCATCAATATTCATTCGTGGCTTGCCCAAGTACGGTACTCCAAGATGCTGCGTATTGTGGTCAGAGAACTTCTCAGCTACGACCCTAATGGACCCGACGCATACACTTTTCGAATATTTCGGATGTGGCAATTCGCTGATGCTATCGAAGAGGCGTATAAGGAGTGGAAGACAGACACTGAAGAGGGCCAGGACTATGTCGATATCGAGGACGATATGGCGAGGAGACTGCGGGTGAGACCCGAGTAGAGTAGACAAAGTGTCTGTTTGAATCAACTGACATTATCATTGATAACCAAGTTTATAGATATATTAACGGGACATTTGCTTTTCCACATAATAAATATTGAGACTTCAGTAACCAGCTAAACAGTAAACAGCCAATGATCTTACACCACCAAACTGTCAGTCTACAGAGCCAATGAGGTAAAATCAGTCACAAGCTCCCCACTTCGGGCCCCGCCAAATTGACAAGGCCTGGCCTGGAGACCTGAGCCGTTTCCCCATTCCACTTCAATTCAATTCAACTCAACTCGACAACTGTCAAAGCTTCGACTCGACACGACAAAGCAGGCCACCTGCCCGCCTCCAAACAAAACTCGCCTGCTTTATTGCGTATTTGAAAATTAGTCATATCGCTCATCATATCCGAAACCCGCAACCAGCAATCATCTCCCGATCAAGCTTCGATCATCATGTCCATCTCCCACCCAACGCCTCCTCTCCTCCTTACGAAGCGCCTTACGGCATTTCTCAACGCGAATCGAACCCCCCAGCTTCCCACGCTTCTTCTTACGAGTCCTCACGGAAAGCTCCTCGCCCACGCGAGCCCGCACCCCGTCGCCTCTCTCCGAACGCATGCCACTGTCGCCGCCTCACTTCTCGCCATACACTCAACCTCCGCGCCTGCGCTCGCCGCGTCGTTACCTGGTTCGCGCACGCCTGATCCCATCGGTAGCTCGCCACCTGACGAGGAGGGCCTGGAAGAAGAGACAGACCGGTTGTCGCAGAGCCAGCAGCTCGATTCGCATAAATCTGGCAAGGGAAGAGGCATCAAGCCAGCCACTGTCACAGTCCAGCTTACGAGTGGTACTGTCGTCATTCGCAGGTTGAAGTGCGGTCTTCTCTTTGTTTGTGTCGGGCCTGCAAACCCTGACGCTGCGGAGCACGGTGGACCTAACTTGCACGATCTTCAAGTTCCTCCTGGCGAGTCTTCGCACGTTGGCAGTCCAGATGGAGCGGATAGCATCTTGAGTACCGGCGCGCAGACAACAGCCAGCCTCGATAGCACCACCGGTTCTGCCGCAGCGGTAGCTGCCCTTCGCCGTCATGCCGCTGAGCTAGCGCGTTGGCTTGACGACAAGCTGGGTACGCTCACTGTTCCAGAGGAGGGTGTGGGTGTGGAATGATGGCAGCGCATTGGGAAACAACGATTTAGCATAGATGGCGTTGGGGTTTCATTTAAACGAGGGATATATGAAAGGGCAATGAGAGCATGGGCTCTACGTCCAGGCGTTGGGGACCGTTTACATGGAGGCATATACAAAGGGAGGCATAATGCGTAGTACTTTTCTTTTCGCTCAAACGATGATATTAATAAAGAAGGCCGCTAAGTAAGGCTCGATATTGTATAATCCCATACCATTCATATCTGTCAAAACGCCACAACACAGAACGCCTCAATATGCTTTTTTTGTTCCAAGACCCAGCGATTCCAACGCTTCCCAGGTGCAAGATTTGTGCAAGAAATGGCCTTGTGAGTTATTCAATGCTCATGCGCATAAGACCATCATGGGTATCAACCATTCCCTGAAACCCGACTCTTCCTTTGCTGTTAAGCCGACCAGCCGCAGAGCTGCTGCCAGATAGATTTCCTGGTGTGCTACCAGCCTCACTTGGAGCACTGCTGCCCGCTTTATCGCCGCCATTACTTCCAGGACGAGAACCCCATGACATGCCGTCTCGTTGGAGCGGACTCTGAGTAACGGGTGAATTATGAACGCTCATACCAGGACTGACGGCTCGACGCTTAAAGCTGACGGGATCGAAATCATCATCACGGCGGCGTTTGCTATTGATCTTTCGGGTGATTTCTGCAGCACTAGGTGGTTGATTGCCGCCATTATGCGGGGCCTTAGTGGTTAGCATGTTGTTGTCATGGACGAACAAGGATGTACTTACAGTAGCTCCACCGACTGACGGTGAGTCCATCGCCACGTCCTCACTGATACCTGAGGATGATCCTCGTGGGAGAAATGCAGCAGGAGGCGGTGTGGTTCTGGCGCCGCCAGTGCTACTTGACTCTGAAAATGTTTCCCAGAAAGTCTTGCCCTTTGAGTTCTTGATAGCATGCTGCTTAAAGCTGCTAGAAAGGCTCATGGCTATGTCGCCCATAATGTCGTCTTCGGGAACATCATTGAGACCTTCTTGTTGTGTTAGTGTAGGCGAAGAAGGAGCCGTTGTAGGTTGTGTTGATTCCACGTTCGCTTCTGACATTCTGGGCTCCAACTCCATGTCGCAATCGCGGACTTGTTTGACAACTTCGGCCTCGCGACGAAATTCAGATTCTGCGGGGGTGCTCTCCTCCATGAGCGCAGCTCGGATCCGTGCAAATGTCTTTGTTTTAGGCTTCGAGGTGTCAGTCGCATGTCCATAATGTTGTTGATTGGTATAAGTGACTTACCAAAAGATTTCCCCGTCGTGTTACGACTCTCCGAATGACATTACGACCATCACCAATGCCGTCAACGTCGCCCATTGCTCGTGCCTCATCGGAATTTGCACCAGAAATGTGCAATTGATTAGCTTGCCAACTGATGCTCTCACGCCGGGCTCGTGAAGAATTAGTTGGTGGTGATTTGGATAAAGATGCGCCACTGAACCCCAGTCCAAGAGGCCCACGAGCCTTCTTCTTGGCTTGTTTGCGGGGTCTTTGTCGCTGTTGGAAACTCATGAGGCTGCTCATGGCAGGGGATCCAAAGGTCCCACCAGACCCTGGGCCAAGGACTGGACCAATCTTATTGACTTGCGGAGTTGTTACGTAGCTCTCGTCCATGTCCTCGTCCATCAGCTCATCGTCATCAGAGCTGCTGGACGAATCAGAGCCGATCGCCTGACTCCCAAGCGAGCTGCTGATGTGCATCTTTTCCTGATTGCCCATAACGGACCATAGAGATGTTGATGTTTGTTCGGGTCCTGCATAGTGACTTCTTCGGCTCGGTATGTTCATCGCCCTACCACCAGCGGTGGGCGATGAGTCTGGGGAAGATTCGGCAAGGGTCGAGTGATGTAGGCTTGTAGCAGCTCGGGAAAAGTCGAGACCACGGGAGCGACGAGGAAGGATGTTGGTAGGAGATGCGTATATTTGGGAGTGGTCGAGTTTAGGTGATAAAGGAGCAGGTTTGACGTAGGAATTTGCGGGTGGTGGAGTGAAATCTCGCGGGGGCATTTGTATCGAGAAGCCGCGATTCGAGAAATTGGGTCGGCGAGGCGTCACGGGTTGAGGAGTCGGAATACTAGTGTCGTCTTTTGATGTCCGGCGAGATGCCTCGACAATTCGTGGTGAAGGGGAAAGTCGAGAAGGAGTTCCACCTCCATCGGACATGGACCGCGTTTTTGTCATGGGCGACCGAGGGTGACTCCCTGGGCCTGTTTGGTCATCTTGCGCTTTGATATCGTCCATGACTGCGGTGTCATCGTATTCACCAGCGATATTTCGGAAACGATCCATGACGGTTTAAGCGGGCGTGGTTGTAGTTCCGTAAGTCGGTCGTCGAAGGATGCTGTTACCGGCCCTGACCGCAGACTTGATCAAGGCGCAATGAATATATCGAAGAATATAAGTATCATGGCATCACAGACTTTGATGTGGGAAAGAATTGTCGCAGAAAGTTTGGAATGAAGGGATGCAAAGCGAGAGAACGCGAGGGATTGCGCCGAGTGGGCGGTTACAGGCACAAGCAGAGTAAATAGAAACCGATCTCTTTTAGGTTTGGCCGCTAATTTAGTCCCACAGTCCAGTGCAGTCTACCAGGCGGCTGAGGACGGCCCCGCAATTAGCAGGAGGCAGTCATCGTCAGCAATGAAACATTGAATCGAATGGGTCTCGGCAATTTGGAATTTGTATCATGGATGGCAAGCATGGGTACGATACGATTAGAGATATTATAGTGCTTGGAGTCCATTCAACTGTCTAGATATCCATCGCACCCACTACGATTTGCTGCACAGTCTACACTCTTCTCATTGAGCAGATTAAAAGACATGCCTCAACTCTACCACGTGCATGACAATATACAGCAGTTGACCTATCATGACAGTTCTCGGCAAAGGCATACATCTCGATAAGATGCAGTAACTCACGCAATCAAAGCATAGCGCCAGGTGACAGAAGAATTGACCACTGTAAGCATCAAAGACGGAATACTCTGGTCACTTTATGCTAAATAAATAACACTTGGACAACTTTGTTTTAGCATTCTGAGCTTCAGAGGACATTTCTTCTGTTACTGTCCATGTTAGTAGTTATGGTTGATGGCGAGAGGTGGGGGCATGAAGATGAAACATGAAATCTTAATGGGCTCGCAATACCGAAGAGCAAACTCCAGCTTGTAACAAGGCATACACCATAAAGCGTACTCACTTATGAGTAATTGAGTAGGTAGACATAAGAAATGATATTGTCGTAAGAGAGTCTCTTGAGTTGCTTGAAGTTGCATACCTCAGCGAACCGCACTTACCCTACACTTCTAGCATGTCGAAATCGTGCAACTTGCTTATATTCTCAGTATCTTCACACGAACTGTGCCAATATGTAATATTGATCTGATGTAGTCTATTATAGTTGGTCAACATGACGTTGTGACGTGGTTGATGTTACAGTATCTGCTTCCATCTCTTCCATGAGAATTGAATGATGATGATGATGACCCCACTTAGGTATGACGTTAAGGGAAGCAAGTGGAGGGGCATGGTCTCAACACCATTTTCTGCAGCGTCACAACAGCTAAGACAACTTTCATCAGACTCATAATCCAAACTGCTTACCAAAACTCAATGAGCTTTGCAAGAGCAGCACAACGCATCAAGTCAATCCAGAACTTTCTCACTCGACCTACAGTTCCTCAAATTTCTGCTGCCGCTGGACAATCCAGATTAATCACCATGGCTTCTACCACAGATACCAACAACTACAAGTTCAACCACTCGATGTAAGTGCAGATCATTCAATCGACATCAGATAAGGCATGCGGGAACTAAGTAGACTAGGATTCGAGTCAAGGACCCCAAGGCCTCCGGTATGTTGTAAACACCCTGATGTCCACACCGACCCTGAAACATTGAGCCTCACTATATCTGCTCAAACATACCATGGAAGAAAGTCTTGGCACCCACTGACACTATCGCAGCTAAATTCTATGAGTTCCTGGGAATGAGCCTTGTCAAGAAGCTCGAGTTCCCCGATAACAAGTTCGACCTCTACTTCTTCGGCTATGACTCGCCTAAGGCCCTGTCTCACAACAAGAGCGCCTTCGACAGACAAGGTCTCATTGAGCTGACTCACAACTACGGAACCGAGGATGATCCCAACTATAAGGTCAACAACGGTAACCAGGAGCCTCACCGTGGTTTCGGCCACACTTGTATTGCGGTCGACAACATCCAGGCCGCCTGCCAGCGAATTGAGGATGCTGGCTACAAGTTCCAAAAGAAGCTTACCGATGGACGTATGCGCAACATTGCCTTCGTCCTTGACCCCGATGGTTACTGGGTCGAGGTTGTTGCCCGAAACGACTACAAGGAAACCGAGAACGTGAAGGAGACAGATGTGGCTACTTACACCATGGTTCGTTACCCTCGGTATCTTGCCTTCTAGAGCCTGCAACTAACAAAGTAGAACCACACTATGCTTCGTGTCAAGGATGCCGAAAAGTCCCTGAAGTACTACCAAGAAGTCCTCGGCATGTCTCGACTCCGCACCCTGGAGAACACTGAAGCTGGCTTCAACCTCTACTTCCTCGGCTACCCTGGCGATCAGCCCTTCCCTGAGGGCAAGGATGACAATGCAATCACTCACCGTGAGGGTCTCCTTGAGCTGACATGGAACTACGGCACCGAAAAGGAGGAGAACTTCAAGTACCATGATGGTAACAGCGAGCCCCAGGGCTTTGGTCATATCTGTAAGTTGATCTGTGTGTAGGTGGGCATGGACAAAGCTAACGAAACAGGTGTCTCGGTGGATAACCTTGAAGCTGCTTGCAAGCGATTCGAGGATATGAACGTCAGCTGGAAGAAGAGACTTACAGACGGACGCATGAAGAACGTTGCCTTCCTGCTGGACCCTGATGGCTACTGGATCGAGATTGTTCAGAACGAGAAGTTTTCTGGCAAGGAGAACTTCTAGATGCCTAGATATGTCTATGCCATAATCTGAGCGATCATTTATAGCGATGGCCAAGAAAATAAAATCAATTCATCATCAGCCTAAGCATCAAATTCGTGCTTTGGCAATTGTATTTGGAAGCTATGGGAGACAAATCAGTCGGACAATCGACTTACAGAAGCACAAATGATGTGCAAATTACGAGTAGAGTTACCTTGTACCCTGGCCTCATTACACAATGAACCGTTGTCCTTGTACCTTGATAGATACATCATTTTTATTATGTGAGTATTATCTGATAGTTTCTTCTGCTAGTTCACTTACACAGACAATAGATCATCATAACCAGGCTTTCACAATCGTTATGAGATATCTGTTCAGACTGTAAGACTTGAAGCACGGTAGATAGGTGGTCTGAGACATGCAGTGGCTAGCAAACCTTCAAGACCACTGGGCTTCATTGTACAGTACAGATAGTGATCATGGCACAGACATACGTACATAGCAAAGCAAATAGGCAATGCATCTGCTGAATTACCCCACGACGAAGCTACTTGTGGCTTGCAGTAGCCAAACCTGGAGAAAATGAGGGGTAGAATGTTCAGAACATTGATGGTTACCTTTGTTGCCCCGCCATTTTCTCTCCGTGCCATCCATACCAATCTCACGTTCATCATGCAGCAAATTGACCTCTCATCTTCAAGCTACAAGTGACACAGAGATACAGTACCTTTGGGCTGCGCGCGCAGACAGAATTACCCCCGCGTCAGTGATCACTACTCCGTGGGATGCTTGCATGGGAGATACGGGCGTCTGCATTTCCATTTCTGCCATTTCTTATTAAGGAGTTTTACTTTGAGAAACGATGATCAAGGCTGAGTTACACTCTTGGGATTGGAGGATCATGAGCGGGTGGCGGTTATCTGTCTTATGGAAGGACAAACAAAGACCATGCCAGAGAGGGAGCGTCATCTCCTTCTCTGGCTCTTACAGTACTTATACTAGGCCGTGTGCCCTCTCATCTTGAGTTTTCTCAAGATACACACTGTCTTTGCAAGTACTTACACATACCACTTTACTTACCATGTCTCCTTCAGCCACTTTTGATGCACCGTCCAATGGACAACCAAATCGTTTCAAGATTCTCGTACCCGAGAAAGTATCTCCAGATGGATTGGCTTTACTCACCCCTCACTTTGACGTCGACAACCGTAAAGGGTTATCGCCTACGGAGCTCGTCAACTTAATTCCCAATTACCACGGCCTGATTGTCCGCTCCGAGACGCAGGTTACCGCCGAGGTGGTACAAGCTGGACGGAAGCTCAGAGTCGTTGCTCGAGCTGGCGTTGGAGTAGACAACATCGATGTCCCTGCTGCAAGTACCCAGGGTGTCATTGTTGTTAACTCTCCTTCCGGCAACATCCTTGCTGCGGCAGAGCACACAATTGCGCTTCTCCTTTCTACTGCTCGCAATGTGGGACAGGCAGATAGCAGTGTGAAAGATGGCCGTTGGGAGCGGAGCAAGCTCGTGGGTGTCGAGGTTGGCCGAAAGACACTCGGTATCATTGGCCTGGGCAAGGTTGGCATGAATGTTGCCCGTATGGCCAAAGGCCTTGGAATGATAGTCAAGGCTGTTGACCCCTATGCAAGCGTCGAAATGGCTCGCCAAGCTGGTGTAGAGCTAGTTTCCGGACTGGAGGACTTGTTACCTGTGGTCGACTTCCTGACCATCCATACACCTCTGCTTGCTACGACACTGGACCTGGTTGGTGAAGCAGAGTTCCAGAAGATGAAGAAGACAGCACGCGTGCTCAATGTTGCTCGTGGTGGTGTATATAACGAAGAGGCCTTGATCAAGGCATTGGACGAGGGATGGATTGCTGGAGCAGGCATTGACGTCTGGTCTTCAGAGCCACTGGCCGCAGACTCTGCCGCAGCTAAACTCAGCAAGCACCCCAAGGTAGTAGCGACACCTCATCTGGGTGCATCGACGGTTGAAGCGCAGGAGAATGTTTCAATGGATGTCTGCAAGCAGGTCCTAGAGATTCTTCAAGGAGGTCTCCCTACCAGTGCAGTCAATGCCCCTATCATTATGCCAGAAGAGTACCGCAAGCTGCAGCCTTCAGTGCATCTTGTTGAGAAGATGGGTCGTCTCTATACCGAACACTTTGTGCGCAGCAGAGGCGGCATGTTGGGAGGTCGTCGGTTCGAGCTCATCTATCACGGCGACCTGGCTAGTATGCCCAACACCAAGCCGTTGTTTGCTGCTCTTGTTAAGGGGCTCGTATCAACATTCAGTGACTCTCACATCAACATGGTCAATGCCGCGCTTATCGCAAAAGAGAAAGGAATTGTCATCAGCGAGACCCGGGCAGGCGATTCACCATCAACATATGCCAATCTGGTGACACTGCGGTCTTACAAAGCTGGCCTCAATGCCAGCGAACAAATCATTGAAGGCTACGCGAGTGACGAACGAGTCTTCATCTCCAAGCTGGACAGATTCAACGGTGTCTTTACACCAGAAGGAACACTGATTATCCTACACAACTACGATGAGCCCGGAAAGATCGGAGGGGTGGGAATGGTCCTTGGTAAACACGGTATCAACATCAAGTTCATGCAAGTGGCCAGTCTGGATCCTGAAGCGACTAAGGGGGCTGATACACCTCCTGACCCAAAAGGAAACGAAGCACTGATGATTCTGGGTGTGCTTGGGCCGGTGAGTTCTCAAGTCTTGGGGGATTTGCATAGCTCCGAAGGCGTGCTTCACGTGAGTTTAGTTAAGTTGTGAGTGGTTGATTTGAATAATGCATTGCATCTATGGTCAATTAAACTGAGAAAAACAAATCGAGTAATGCTAATCATCCGAATTGATCAAAACAAAACAAAACAAACCTTTATATTGTGCGACGATTAACTCATGATTTTCTTGTACATGACTTCATCCGGCCTTAGTTAGACAAACCAAGGGCATCGTGACTAAGAAAGCGCCTCTTTTTTTTAGCTTCTCCAACGTCAAGATTTAGTGGAGTGGCCTGTGCTTGGTGAACGCATCGGGAATCTGGACCTGGTCTAGTGGTCAACCTGACCAATAGAAACATCCCCTGCTCTCCCTGGCAGCTCCCTGCGTCATCATGTTCGTGCAGTACGATATGCCCCATAATGGTACCTAACCTTAGCCAGGCCAGGGCTATCGTCCAAGGATGAGCAAGGTAAATTTCAGCGCCTGTCGTCCCACTTCTTTTCGCCTCGCTCGCTCATCGCTTTCACTCTTGATCAAACCTCGCCTCTGGGTGCGAAAGGTTAGATATTGGCTTTTAAACGAGAAAGAAAAATCTTCAGCAATTGACCGAACAGACCATTTGGCGTACCTTTCTCAGCCTTTGTCCGGTCTCGACATTGACTTTCTCAACACCCCTGTCTCAGCCACATTCCGGCTATTATCGTACAAGCTTCCATTGCCAAGCTTGCTTGTCCCTAGTCAACTGCTGCTGTCGGAAATTGATTACCATCCAGTGAACGCGTACATCTCTTGCCTCTGTTCTCGACATACGACTCTCGCGGCCTCCTCGCTTCGCCTCTGGGTGACGAGAAACATCTTCCACCTGCCTACGCGACATTCGATCTATCCATCCCGCCATCATGGCACACGCTCCGAGATATAATATGGGCTCAATACGGCCGGCTGTTATCGGTATGGGCCGAGTCTTCGGTGCCAGCTTAACAGCCGTCAATGCCTTTCCTGTTGACACCTTGGGTCATCATGGCGATGAGGATGAGGAGGGTACTAGCCTCTGGGTCCTCGCTGTCGCTTCAATGGTTCTTGTTCTTCTCGGTGGTGCTTTCGCTGGATTAACGATTGCGCAAGTCGCCTCCCTCTTAGCGATAAGCGACATAAGCTGACCTTTACAGATTGATGGGACAAGACAGTATTTACCTCCAGGTTTTATCGGGCGATCCCGCGGAAGCGCAGTCTAAGAACGCGAATCGTGTGTTGAAGCTGTTAAACCGAGGAAAGCATTGGGTTCTGGTCACCCTGCTATTGTCTAACGTTATCGTCAACGAGTCGCTTCCCGTTGTTTTGGATCGAACCCTCGGCGGTGGTGTTGCTGCCGTTGTTGGCAGTACCGTTCTCATCGGTACGACTACAACTATATCTAATTTGGGCCTTACTAACTGTCACAGTCATCTTTGGTGAAATTGTTCCCCAGTCCATCTGTGTCCGATTCGGTCTCCCTATCGGTGGATACATGTCAACACCGGTCCTTCTTCTCATGTACCTTACCGCTCCCGTTTCTTGGCCTATTGCGAAGCTTCTTGACTGGATTCTGGGAGAGGACCACGGCACCCTGTACAAGAAGAGCGGTCTCAAGACTCTTGTCACCCTCCATAAGTCGCTGGGTGAAATCTCCGAGCGATTGAACCAGGATGAGGTCACCATCATCACAGCCGTTCTGGACTTGAAGGACAAGCCAGTCGCTGAAGTCATGACCCCCATCTCCGACGTCTACACTCTTGCCGAAGACCATATCCTCGATGAAAAGACCATGGACGATATTCTGTCTTCTGGATACTCGCGAATTCCCATCTACCGCTCTGGAAACCACCTGGACTTTGTTGGCATGCTTCTAGTCAAGACTCTCATCACATACGACCCGGAAGATAGGATCCCTGTTCGTGAAGTGCCCCTTGGTGCAATCGTCGAAACCCGCCCCGAGACAAGCTGTTTGGACATTATCAACTTCTTCCAGGAGGGGAAGTCGCACATGGTACTCGTGTCTGAGTTCCCGGGCTCGGACCATGGTGCTCTGGGTGTTGTCACTCTCGAGGATGTGATTGAGGAACTAATTGGAGAGTGAGTAGAAACCTCAATAATCGCGATCATTGCTAATCGGATAGGGAAATTGTTGACGAATCCGATGTCTATGTCGATGTCCACAAGGCCATCCGACGTCTTACTCCTGCGCCCCGAGCCCGCCGAATCCACGCTGCCGCCACTGCTGCCTCTGTCATAGCCTCCAAAAAGGCTCCTGGCGACTCCGTTCTTATCGACGTTGACGAACACGATGAGTCACCTCACCGTGACCCCGAGACAGCGTCCTTTCATAGCAACTATGAAGGGGGCTTCCACAATTCTGCCAAGACTGCGATCCACATGAAGCGCCGAACATCCGATGGTGGCATAGAAGGCACTCCCGTCATTGTCAAGGCTAGTCTGGATGAAATGAGGTCTAAGCTCCGTCTCGGACCTGCTAACCGAGCCGCCAACCCACGCAACAACACTCGCAGTCTCTTCAAGATCAAGCAAGGTCTGGCTGCTACTAGCGGAACCCCTCCTGATAGCTCAAGACCTCTGCCTCCTCGCGCGCAATCTCACATGGGTTTTACAAGCACACAGGCGTCCCCGGCAGGAACTCAGGGACACGAACGAACACCATTGTTGGGTGTAGGCGAGGACCATGAAGAAGGCTCGGAGGAAAACGAGTCCCATAATGACAATGGCCGCAAGACTAATGGTATGCATTAAAGAAATCGATCACGTTGGATGGTAAATGGTACGGCGGTAGTGATTCAAGCGCTACTGCGCTTATATCGCGCTTTCATCTTTCATGTTAACAAACAAGACTTGGTCGTCGCACGTAGCGTTAATAACAGCGTTTTGTGTAGGAAATAAATGATAATACACTGGCAATCATATGTTATGAATGTTGTACCCAATTACGAACTGGTTTTCTTTTTTGCATTTATTGTGACTATAACTGGGACACTCCCTAATCATACCAGATAGCATTCATACCAAATCCAGGCTCTGGCGTTCTCACTCTTGCAACACGTGCGAGGAACTCATCTTGCCAGCGGTAAATCTCAAGCCAACCTTCCTGGTCGTCTGTGATGGCCACCCACTCATCCGTCCAGGGACAAGGCGCAACTGCATTGCTGTGTCCGCCGCTTGTCGGCGTAGGGTTGAGGCAGATCTGGCGCTCAATGGCTCCGGTATCTGACAGCTTGAAGGCGGCAATGTAACCTTGCAGGTCAAATGAGTTGGCGCGGGATGAAGCGAAGAGATATTTGCCAGAAGAGGACAGAGTGCAGACGTCAGCGCGATACTGTGTCCATCTATCGGGAATGCCAGGAGGGATTAGAGGGTAGTGCTTGTGAGTGTAAACAGGAAGACGAGTGGCTGGATCGATGACATATTCGCAGATGCGGTTGCCCTTCTCCATGAGCGCGTAGAGGTAGTTGCCTGTAGGATGCATAGCCACCCAACGAGGATGATCTTTCTCGTCAGCACAATCCACAGATCCGACAAGCTCGAGTGAGGCGTCGTCCTTGCTGCGACGGCGATGGGTCCAGAGCTTGTTGGCGCGAAGGTCGGCAGAGTAGAGATATTCCTCCTCAGGGTCAAAGACCATGCCGTGGATGCCAGTGTTGGGTTGGTAAGGGTAGTTTTGGACGTTCTCCTTGAGAGCCTTTGTGGTATCGTCTGTGGTGAAGACAGCACCGTGACCGGCGTGGTCGTAGAATGGGTTGCAGTAGACGCCGTAAGGAGGCTTGTTGGCGGCGAGGAGGAAGATGGCGCGGGTATTTGTTGTCGCAAGAGAGGCATTGGCTGACGTTTTTAATAGAGGTTCATGAATTGGTGACATGCGACTTACGATCATGCTCCATTGGATGAGAGACCTGGTGCTTTATCGAAGTTGGCGACTCAATAGCGAAACTGGACCATTTCTTCATGGCAGCGCCATAGATGGCTTTTCTATCATGCTGTACCCTGAATGTCAGCTCAATTCACAGTTTATCAGGCAATAAGTAACTTGCACTAAAAGTCATCCATGAGATAGGCTCATCTTGGGGAATCTCGGTCCTCTTGACCAGCTTCAGAGTGAGAGCCTCATCGTCAAAGGCAAAAGTAAAGATGGCGCCTGGAGGGGTCCAGGTGCCGACCATGAGATGATGAACAGGCATTCTGGCAGCGGTTGAGGTTGCTCTAAACTTTGAGATGAGTGTAGGTCGCATACAAAATCTCAGACACAAAAAATGGTTAATGGTTATGGCGATGGAAGAACGAAAGGGAGGAAAAGTAAGGCTTAAACATTTATCCCAGTGGAGGACCCCGCGGGATTAGAGCTATGATGGAGGCTTAAGCCGTAGCCGTGGGTCTAAGTCCGGGGGACGGGGGACGGCCTCGGTAGTGTACGGCGGCAGATGGTACGGAAACTGATCGGACCTGATATCGGCATTAGATATGCGCTGATACAAGTATAAATAGAGCAGTTGCTCTCCATTTGTTTGTTCATGATGATAAAAAAAAGAAAGATGATCAGCTCCCTTCAATGTTTCATGATATTCATCATAACACCTCAATCGTTGCAGATTGTCTACCACCCTAAATCATCCTACTATACAGACAACTCATGATGAAACAACCATCTTTGCTATCTCATCTAGATCTGATATAACTCGATCTCTAAGATCAAAACAACCTTGTGTTTACTATTCATCCCAAGTCTCGACTGTTCTGTGTTACATTGAACATGCTTACAGGTTATATTCGACATCAATTATTATTCCCGTTGCCCGCTAACTACCCCGCATCACATCCATTAAGTTACCACCTCCCGCTTTCTCTCAATATCAATATCGTATTCAATCCTAGTCGGCAGAATCAATGTTTACTTTCTTCTGTGTCATGAGAGTCATCACCGGAAAAAGCAACTACCTATCATGACGTACAATTTTCTCCGTCTATTTATTTTTATTATGGACTCGAGACGGAAGGACCACTTCTAAAGCTTGGACGATTTAGAGAGTACAGAAAAGTAAACAACAAACAAGGATATTCCCGGCTCTTGGACCACTTCGTCATCGTTCAGCTCTGGACTCATGATCATGGTCTGGATGACAGAGATGCCAACTAATTTGATTATCGTATAGAATCAACAGTGCATAATGGACTAAATATAGTTCAAATGCAGTTTTAAAGTCAATTGGGCTAGATAAAGACGTTATTAAAAGCTTACAAACTCTACATTGGAATTCATGTTGGTTGATCAACGGTCTAGCTAAGAGTTGCAAACCATTGGCTATGAATTGCATTCTTGAACCTCATCCACATTGCAGAACTAGTATATTGATATGCACAAATTAATAGGACCGTCGGAAAAAAGTAAACAAATTTTGTTACCAAGAATTCTACCATCCGAGCTTGTACACGCCATCCTGCATCGGCATCACCACCGTCACTGGTCACTGGTGCGATAAGATAGCTCTCCGTCGCCCCGTCAACGACCGTTCCCCGATAAACAGTGCAACGGCCCTGCTAACCTAACCGTGCCTTGACCTTCAGCTTGGCCTAAACGACCTTGCTTTCCTACTAGTCCCAGTCCCAATCCCCAGCTCTACTTTTCGACTTTCGACTTCAACTTCACCTGAACTTTTTATTATCTTGCTTGCAATGGCGTAGTAGCTCTCTCAATCTGCAGTCTTTGTTGGCTTTTATTCTCACGTCGGCGTGAGCGACTCTTGTTTCTGTTCATTGTCGCTTTTCTCTTTTACCTTACCTTACTATACTCTACATACTTCTTCACTTGTACTGAAATCTGCTCTAAACGGTGTGGGTGAGCGCGAGTACTACCTTACCTAGTAACTCTCATATAAAGCACGGATACAACACAACGACACCATGAATTCGAACGACTCCAACAGCTTCGACCAGGTCCGAAGACCACGGCCAAAGTCAACCATCTTCGAAGGTTTCAGACATCGTCGTCAAGCCTCTACCGACACCCAATCCATCCAAAATCCCTTCGACGTACCCGTCTCTCCCATCCACCCAAAGATCATGGCCTTCGAGAATTACTCCAACCCCGGTGCGCTGGCGGAATTGCAGTACAACCAGCAAACCTCTGCACCCCGTCTGCCACAGCCGCAGCAGCGACAGGACCGGGGCCGATCACAGTCGCCTACCAAGAACAGCTTTGGCAATTTCACAATCATAACCGCTCCAGGCAAGGAAGCCAAGGGGTCGAAATCTCGCGACCCCTCCCCCACGAAACCAAAAAGACCAAAGTCTGCGACAAACCTTGCTGGTCTGCTCAAGCCCAAGACCTTGCGAAACTTGGGCAGATTCAATTCAGAAGATGATGTGAACTCATCCAAGGACAAGGAAAACCAAACACCAGAAGAGCCCATGGCGCCCCCTGCACAAACGCCTATATACTCTCAATTCGCATCCAGACCGCTCATTGACCAAGCACAGAGCAGTCGCCGAAGTATGGATGAACCCAGGCCTCCCACTGCTCAAGACAGCTATAGCAGCAGTCGAGTTGCTGTCAAGGAGCGACCAAAGTCATACCACCCCATGCTCGGTGGGATGGAGCCACCGCCATCACCCACCAAGCCACGCACTTCCAACGATTCCCGCAAAGGATCAAAGGACTCGACTGAGGCTCGAAGTAGGACTGGTCGAGGTAAGGTCTTGAGCGTCTTTACTACATTCACCCACAAGCGGTCCAAGTCTACGTCAACCGTACCAGAGCCGACAACGCCAGCGCTCGACCCCAAGGACATTGATAAGCACTTGGAAGCCATGTTGGATCGGCGAAACATCCCGGAGAACCAGAGGTACAAGATGAGGAATTTGAGCGACACAATTAAAATGGAGTTTATTCGACAGGATTGGGCCGAATCACAAGGTTCTCGATCTGACAGGCCCTGCTCGACTGACAGCGCAAACAGTGGCCTGATTATGGAAGCAGCCACACAAAACGAAGAAAAGCAGAAGCGATCAAGAGGCAAGAGCTTCAACCTGTCGCGAGGCAGAAAGGAGTCCAAGGAGCCCAGTTCTCCCATCAAGAAATCAAAGGGCGAAGGAACACTAGGTCGCCATTTTAGAAGCAAGTCCACAGACAGCGTCGTCAGCGAAGCGCCGTCCGCTAGCTCCATCTCCAACTCTGGCATCCTCTCCAAGATCAAACTCAACCAAGGGCCTGCCGACTACGTTGCGTACCTTAGAAAGGTCCAGAAACCACAGCTTGTCGAGGTTGGCAAGGTCCACAAGCTCCGCCTGCTTCTGAGGAACGAGACAGTAGCATGGATCGAAGACTTTATGCAACAAGGGGGTATGAAGGAGATCGTAGATCTTCTCAACCGTATCATGGAGGTTGAGTGGAGGTAAGCAAAGGCATAATGTGTTTCCCGTTTCTGTTACTAACACCCCATAGGGAAGAACATGAGGACGCACTCCTTCACGAAAACCTTCTCTGCCTCAAGGCACTATCGACGACAGCTCGCGCCATGCAATACCTGGACACAATCCAGGCTGATCTGTTCCCAAAGCTTCTTCACATGCTTTTTGACCCTGAAAAGAAGGGTCCTAGTGAATTCACCACCCGTAACATCATAACCTCGGTCTTGTTCACGTATATCGAGTCTGCTGCCCCGGCTGAACGTGTCACGCGGGCGCAGAGAATTCTGGCTCACCTGAGAGATCCTGAGCCCGACGAGAATCAGCGTCCTCTGCCATTTGTCTTGGAAATGAGACAGGAAAGACCATACCGCGTTTGGAATAAGGAGGTCGTCAGTGTCACTAAAGAGGTGTTCTGGATCTTCCTTCACAACGTCAACGTCGTATCCCTTCCTTCGGACCGCCCCTCGTCCGCTGATCACGCCAATGCTCCCTACAGCTACATGCTTCGGCACTTCCCACAGGAGCGACCACCGGTCCCAGCAGCACCGTATGTGGGCGGAGTTGAATGGGACGCGACCAACTACCTTGCCTCTCATCTTGACCTCATGAATGCCATTTTGGCTTGTACGCCGACGATGGAGGAGCGCAATAACCTTCGCGCGCAATTCCGTATTTCTGGATGGGAACGTTGTCTTGGCGGCAGTATGCGCCTTTGCAAAGAGAAGTTTTATGGCAGTGTGCACGACGGTCTTCGGACGTGGGTCGGGGCGGCAGTTGAAGACGGCTGGGATGTCAAGGACGTGCGATACGGCCCGCCCCCTGACGCTCGGACTTCGCCAAAGAAAACCGGAGGAGGTCAAAAGAAACCTGTCGAGGCGGCGCCAAAGATTGAGATGCCGAAGCTCGATTTTGGACTGGATAAGCCTTCCACTCCGAGTAGAGATAAGGATGTGTGGCTGTGATGAGCTGGCACACGTCTGAATCTGCCAGCATATGTTTCTTTTTGCATGTATTTCCTTATTGGTCTGGAGCTAAAGGTTGATTGTTGGTTGTTTGGTAGTCATGGTAGAGATCCTACTCTGATGATGGCATGTTAATGAACTGATGACATAAAACACAACTGTATTACCGATCCGTCGCCCCCCTGGGTTGCTTGACACAAATTGTAGATCTGACAGTCCCGTAATACGTCCCTGTAAGAACAGCCACACCTAGTCTGCCCAGTCAGTAGTTCGCTGAGCCCTGCACTTGCAGCGTGCAATGAGCTTGTTGCTGTCAAGCTTCCGTTGCATGTTGTCTGTTCGAATCGTCTCTCATATGTTACTTCGGTGGACTTTAAAGGACTCATAGACCGTTGCTCCCTTGAGAACGTCCTCTTTAACCTTGTCATCAGCCGCCGTCAGCTTGGGCAGCAACTCAAGGACCGCAGAAACCTTGTCTTTAGGGATGACGACTACTCCGTTGATTGGGTCGCTAAATGCCAGGTCGCCGGGACAGACGAGGGTACCGTCGATGTCAAGAGGTACCTGAATCGCCCAGGGCACGCTACCTCCACCGACTCCAACTGTGGACAGCCCACGAGCCCAAATCTGCAAATCTCCGTTCAGCTTACCCAAAGAAAAGGGCCCATGGTACTCACCGGTAGGGAGGTGCTCTTTAGTTCCTGTATATCTCTGGCCCGCCCTGCCACGACAATGCCCTTGGCTTGGCACACTTTCATGCGAATCGCCATAATTCCGCCACAGACAGCATTCTTTTGGTCGTCTGGCTGTTTGAGGACCACAATAGTTCCTGCTTCTGTCAGATCAGCCCAATGGGTTCCTTCGGGAATATTCTTTTGCGTCTCGGCGATGTCCTGTCCTTTCGGGGCGAACAGGACTGTTGAAACTGGCGCAACAGTAACCGATGTTCCATCAACCTCGGGAGAGCTGTAAAGGTTCAGATCGGCAACAAACCCGGCGCCTGGAACTTTTAGCTTGAGCAGGGCATCTGAGATATCGCACGCCGAGTACTGCTGCAGCTTAATCAAGTCTTGGGATTTGTAACTCATGCTGATTGCGTCCCGGAGCAGGAAAGTTAAGCGAATACGGACGAGTCGGTGAGCGAGGTCTATCAGTAAGTCGCAGATTTGAAGGATGAAGGCCCTTTTGACGTTGTAAGTGCGTATGCTGCCGGTTTAGAACTTGCCGGTAATCGGTGGAGGTTCAATGTTGTAGCGGGACTCCGAGCTCCATGACTCCGGAGCCTCCCATCAACCCGGACGTTCAGTCCAATCAGAGTCATTACCAATACATGTTAGAATGCACGGTCTCGGTGGGGAGGACAAGGTAGAGGTTGACCGAAGCCAATCACGAACTCGTGGAATTATTTCCAGGGCGGGAACGGGAAGTCGAAAAGAAACAGCCTTCTTATTCGCGGCTAAAACTGCGAAGCTAGTGACAGAGATAGATTAGGAGCTCAAGCGGAGCAACTGGCATGACGTCCGTTGTTGACTCTTTTCTCTTTTGATAGCCCCGTTCAGATCATTCGTGGAATTGTGCGAAGGTTTATAGTTGTTCGTGCATGACGCAGAGTGTCGTGACTATCAGCTCCATCCCTGGTATCGAATCTGAATCAGTTAGTAAAAGCTTGAGATTTAAGAAAATGACGTGTCTTATAGACAAGGGACCCGATGTAAGAGGGTGTCAGAAGAAAGTCAGTATTTTCCCTATCACCGTAGCTATCCGTCTACATACCCTCTTTGAGCAACGAGTCATGATGAGACATTGTTAGGTACCGGGGAGGCTGGTGTTTCAGGAAGGTTTTTGGAAGCGATTGAAACCTGAGTGGTGAATGGACAAGTTGCGAGATAGATGGGAAGGTGGGAGCTGGACTGAGGGGCACTTCAATTCGAAGAAGGTACGACATAGAGATAACACCCTGCGGCAACTGCCTCCAGGCTCCTGCTACTATTGGCACGTTCAGTACATTTTATAGACTTATATCACGAAATTAGTGATGAGAATGGTAATCAACAACATCTCGTGATACATGTCAATTTCTGGTATAATAGTAAAGATTAGATGCTGCCAAAAGTACAGTAGATGCCACGCTAGCTATCTTAGGTGGGCAACTCAATCAACCCTTAACTAACCGCTCTACTGTATCAACCCCAGACACACGGACACTGGGGTTCTCTAACTCTGACATGGTGGTCCATGGAATATCTTACCCAATTGGAAGTCGGGCTACTCTTCAATGGGATAGGAACTAACAGCAGCTACAGTTTTATGGAACACACAAGTGATATCAAGCCTGACTCTGCCAAGATCAGCCGTTGTTGACTGCATCTGGACTCGTAACTTGCATGGTGGGAACGATTACAGGGGATTAATTGGAACATGCGCCTTGTTAGTCTAACCACTGGGCCTTTGCCGGGCATAAACAAGAGGATCGAGTACTGTGCTTAAAGCAGCTTCAGATACTCGACGAACCTATGATATGGTCATGGCCCTTCGAAGACCCTCCTAGATGAAGCCAGCACTCATAAATAGTGCCCTATCCCTGTCCCACAGCCCAGGCATGCACGAGGGCTACACCAACTGTTGGTATAATGCAGCTAAATGATGCATGCCATCACGACAAGTCTACAATATGGTAACAGCACTTCGCCGATACCCCTCCCCTCTCATCGCATTTCCGTGGATAGTCACCGGTTGAAAGCCCGATGCTTGATCATTTCGGATTCGGAGAGGGTCCGAATGCCTTCGCGTCTACCATATTCTATCCTTTAGTTCCGGCCTGGTCTGGCTTGGGTTGATGCAAAGTTATTAGTGGGTGCTGGGCCGGTTCTGGGGCCTGGCAAAGATGGACCTACAATTAGTTACAACACAACCTGGTCTGCTAGCCTACGTAGCTTTCGCTAATGTGGACAAGCATGTCGGGTGATGGAACTGACGTTGACAGACAGCCCACACGAAGGGATTTCTTCACTGCGGATCAACAATTGGTCATTCTGAAAGGCTAGAGCTGTTGAGATGTTCTGTCCTCGTCAACGAAACGTCGACCGGCTAGTGTGTTCTTGGTCTGGTCCTTTGGGGACGGAGAAGACGGATGATCGACTGGAGCTGCAGGATCTCGCCTTGTCTGATACCTAGTGGAGGCGAACGGTCGGTAAATGGGGAGGCGGGAGGGGCTCCTTGATTTCTTGCAAGATGAGAATTGGTTTCGGCCTGTTCAGCTTTCCAACAGGAGCCCGGCAAAGTTCACTTGAACTGGATAGAGTATCCAGGGCCCATAAGAAAAAGAAATTGGATGGAGTATCAGGTTGCAGAGAGTTGTTGGTTGGTTGTGAAAGGCATGTTTGAAATTGGCCAGGATGTCTCCCAAGACAGTGGTACAGTTGTATTTTGCTGATTGTTAGTGTAATTGTTAGTTCGGATGTAACAAAAAAGGAATGGACTCGGTTGAAATAAAGCACGTGTGGTATTGTTTCAACACCTAAACCTGACCTACAGTAGACCTAAGGTAGGGACCTGGACAGCGATACATCGTACTTTTTTTTTCTAAATTCTGACCAATGAAAATCGTGGAATGTCAGAGGATACAGTACTAAGCTTCTTAACGTGAACAGGCAGTTCTTCGACCAGATCATCCGCGCGGCTCGGCCCAAAAAAGACGATCCGCAGGGCAGCGCCAGAGCCCAAAAGTTTGAATCTCCAACCTTACTTGACCTAATCCACTAAAACTCTGGCTGATGAGTGATCCCATTCGTATCGCATCACTTCGCATAGCATCCATCCCACCACAACCGTCATCAACCTCACCTACTTAGTACTAACTTACTCATACGTATCCTTCTGTTGCTAAGATCTGCTTTGTCCATCCATCACATCGTGCTCCTGGCTTCAGTTGAGTTTCATTAAGCTCAGCTGGCTAATTATTACCGTGACTCGACTCCAAACCAAACTGACCCAACGCCCACAAATCAAGTCTTCGCCCGCAAATTCGATCAAATCGCCGCTTCCCCCACCTTACTACGGCACCACTTCCAGCCACCAGTTTCGTTCCGTCCCGTTGAGTTCAGTCAGTCAGTCACTCTCAGTCAAGCTTTGTTCTACTCTGCTTCACCTTTATTCCTTCGCCTCAAGTTACCCTTTGCTTGGCTTTCTTGGCCTAGGATCTTCCAACGTTACAGCATCGGCTTGTCTCGTCCCCCAGTCTAGGTCTAGGTACTGTATCCTGTGCCTTGGCCCCGGGTCGTTCTGTTCCTATTCGACAGGCCCTGACAATCATCCTCGGTTGATCTGGAACTTGGGCTTCTCCTCTCTCGCTACTGCTACTGCTACGTACGTACTCTCCGTACAGTACAGCCAGTACGATACATACATACCATCCATACCATACCATACCTCGCTCGGTCGGTTGTTCCCTCGCCCGCTCGTTCGCAAAACGGAACGGAACAGAGAGGGTCCACCCCCCACCACAGGCCCCAAAGACCCAAGACAAGACAAGGCCAAAGGCCAACCCGGCCGCCGCAGCCAGAGCCAGAGCCACTTGCTCCAAGATCTCGGAGCTACTAAAGCTGCCTGCACGTCCTGAACCTGTCGGTACGGAGCCTGGAGCCATTTGCCCACGAGCTAGGGTCGCTTGAACCCTGTACGCGACAATGTCGATAAAGTAAGCCTCTTTCGCGAACCTTTCTCTGAATCTCTTTCTCTGAGCCTTTCCTCTTCCCGTCCTGTCTTGTCAAGTTATTCTCAACCTTTCCCTCTTGGTATCTGGTTCACTTGTCCGCCCAGTCTTGTATTACTGCAGACTGCCAGCCCTGCAGTTCCCCTGCTCCGTGCCCATACCAATACCCCCGTTCCGTACCTCTACCCGTACCCTTCTCCCGTCTTTCTCTCCGTATACCTCCTCCGTCTTCTCCGCCTTGTCCCCTCCGTATACGGCGGTCACGGCGCAGCCCGTCCCGTTCACAGCCCCGCCATCTTCGGCCCATGGAGTCATGGACCCCGCCCTATAATGGACAATCCTCATGACTATCTTATAACGAGCCGTCCTCCTTCGCGGCCCGTCGATCCTGACAATGCCGATAGCTGGGTTATGCTCAATCAGGGCGGCTTCGTCAAGCTAGGCAATGAACGCATCTTGATGAAGCTCGAATCGAGAATCTCATGCGACCTGTCTGTGCCCCAGGAGCTGAGAGCACGATGTGCCTCGTTTCAACGCAAAAGTGACAAAGGCACCCTCTTCCTAACCAACAAAAGAGTAAGTTGATGATGACCCTTAACATCTTTGAATGTTTTACTAACCTCTCAGATTGTATACCTTCCTCTAAAACCTACACAGGAACCAAAGTTTGAGTCCTTCAGCGCTCCAATCCTAAAGTTCCAAGATTCTACTACTTCATCTTCAATGTGGTGGGGATGGGTCTGGAAGTCAGACTGTATCCCTGTATCTGGTGGTGGCATACCGCCGGATATTCCTCGTCTTGAAGTCAAATTCACCTTTTCAGATGGAGGCATGATGGATTTCAATGAAGCCTACATCAGACTGCGGGAACGCCTCTACCAGTACCAAGAAATGCGCCGTGAAATGGGCCCAGGCGCTGACGTTCCCGATGAACCTCTGCCTGCCTATGACGCTCCTTCTGCACAACCCGCATCTACATCAGCCTCAACAGATGTACGCCCCAATCGATCAGAGAGTTCTGCTAGCGCCAGGGCACCGGATGAACCACCACCAAATTACGACGAGGCACAGGCGCAGCAGTTGAATATTCGATTGGAGGATCATGTCCGGGGCGAGATTGATCGGGGAGCATACGAAAATGATGATTAACGGCCGCACAGAACCACGCCAATGAGCTGTGGTCGTATTACAGATACCAAGATTTCAGCAGCATTCATGAACTCCTTGTACTGTCTCTTGTTGTTTCTCGGGGTTATGTATTTCAAGGGTTCTGCTAGAATTATGACGTTGCCAGACATTATGTTTTCCGACATCCGGAAGCCTCCAAAACTTAGAAACAAAGCGATTTTGGATAGCCATATGAAATGATTAAAATAAATATCTTCAATTTGTTAATTCTCTAAGGAGTTGGGTCGGCCAAAAGGCATGCACAGATCACGAGAATAATCACGTGATGCTGTATGACAAAGCCGGCTCTTTGCAACCAATCAAAACGTCTCAATTCCGGATCAGTTTTCATTTCGTGACCTTGGCCGAGAGCTTCCGACCTCTTACGATTAGGAACGACGAATCGACGAACGACACCTCAATCGAAACCACCACTCGCCATTGTGAATCTTTCCACCTGTCGCAATGGGTATCTGGGACGCTTTCACCGATATTGTCGAGGCTGTGACGCCATGGAGCGTCGTTGAGGCCGAGGCTCCTGCTGAGGAGCCCCAGGTACGGGATTTTTCTAAGCAAGGCATTTTTTGTCTCTGGTCATGACGTTGATCAATTATGATGCGACGTCTTGGACAGTGCATATAATATCTTGCGGGATCGATTGATCTAGTACTGACACAATTGCAGGAGGAGAACGAGTCCAAGACCGAGTCCAAGGACGAGCCCGAGGAGGAGGAGGAGGAGGAAGAGGAAGAAGAGGAGGATGAGGATGATGAGGAGGAGCTCGTCGACCCCAAGGAGACTCTCGAGGAAGGTTCGTCAATCATATACGCCGATATCCGGTTCCAGAAGCGACGAGCGATTTTACCGATTGCTTTCCATTCAACCGCGATAATAAGCCGCAATACGTATATACTAACGCATCTACAGAGTGCAAGAACTCTCCTCAATGTGCCCCCGCCAAGCACCACTTCGACGAGTGCGTTGAGCGTGTTCAGCAGCAGGAGAGCGAGGGTGGTGCTAAGGAGGACTGTGTCGAGGAGTGTATGTCAACCTGAGCCCAACTGCGTCATGGATCCCTTGGACCCTGACTATTTCACCTGTCACCTCAATTACTAACATGCATTTAGTCTTCCACCTTGCCCACTGTGCGACCGCTTGCGCCGCTCCCAAGCTTTGGTCTCAGCTCAAGTAAACTCACAACATTGGGTTATCGGTTACTACGACGACGCAATGGCTACATACACGTCGAAAAGATGCCTGGAGCCGGAACGAGGCAATGCTGCCCACCACGGAAGGCTGTTCCCTTGTACGAATGCTCATCTGCCGGGTATCAAGTCGGCCAGAGATTACTCTGATGTCGACTCTCTCTGTACCATACGCTCTTACGCCTGAATAGATTTCTTGCACTTTATACCTAGACCATTGATTGACTTTGCGCCACATCTGACCTAGCGAAGGCCGTGAACTTTGATCCATGACAATATGAAAGATGCTCTGGTATCTTATACGTAAGGATGTTGCCCTTCTCGTTGTCCAGCCCTCTTCTCCCAGCTGAAAGGTGCTACGTTCATGGGTGCCGAGTGCCTTGCCTTTCGGATAAGTAAATGTCACATCGAGGCCTTCATTGCTGTTGGATATTGCGTCGACCCTTGCGGTTGTACTTGTCAGGCTTGTCCCTGAGAGAATTAACAGTAGTCAAGAATGCTGCGACCTTTGCGATGCAGAATGATATAGCCCATCCAATCCAGAGTCTTTTCTGATAAGCTTAATGAAGAAATAAAAAACCATGACCCGGAACACGATGGTCATGAAGTTGCACCAAGATGGATTGGAAGTCTCGAGGTATATCTTTCGGAACCTTTCTTGAAGAAGAGATTGGCCAGTTCCTGGTATTTATTCATTTGCCGAAGCAAGCATCCCTGTCTCATATTTCTTATAAGGCTTCATGAACCGGTCGAGTTCATAACCATATATATCACACACGTGAGACCTCGGTGATCAACGAAATGGAGTGAATTGGTTTGTATATCGGAACTACGGCAGTCTTGGTTGGGTGCTCAAGTTCACTGGGAGGGATGGGTTTCGGACAGGGTTGAGTTAAAGCAGATTGCAGTCTTTACAGGGTTAGACGTTGAAGAACTCTGTTTCGGCTTAAGTTCTGACTGTTGGTCATTGCTCAACTTAGTTTCTTTATCAAATCATGGGTTGAAGTTGGTCGACTATAGCAAACAGTATTTGCCAAATCCGCGTATACAGCATGATGATTAGTATACTCTTGGGATAACCTTGTAGTACTGTACATACACGATAGGGGACAATGTCAATCTAATCCTTTACATGTTTGATCTACCTTCTCGATCCCGGTAGGTTTGGTATTTGCACCGTTTGATAACCGTGCCGTACATGGACTGAACTCGGTTAAACAAGACAGGTTGCTAAATTGAGTGAGATGCATGTACCGTTGCATGGAAACTTAACCGACCTTGAATAAGAATCCTACACTGGAATCTCGCTTCCCCTCAATTTTAAGGTTTGCTATCCAAGTCCGCTATCCGCCAATGCACTGACTGTTGTAATTGAAACGTTTGGCAACTGCAGAACTGGAATGTTCTGGTTCGTAGTATAGAAAGCCACATCGAAGCTCAAGATCTGCCGAGATCAAACCATTCGGCATTCAGGGGCATGCAGAGAATGAATAGCGAATAATCCCCTCTACTCGTATCGCCATTAAACATGAATTACCTAGAACGGTGTCGGCCAAGGCTATATCAAGTTAGTAATTAATCTGCGCTCGGTTGGTTGAAGGTTAGAGATGTTGCAGCTAGGGATTGCCAATCCTGGTCTGAAGGAGCCTATCAACACACTTAGCCCAAGCCGTTACCGTTAGCGTCGCTTGTTGTACTCGAAAGAGATTCAGGGAAAGTGCAGGTGATAGCAAAGGTGCCACACGGCTTCCTGTTGTGGAAGAGCGAGATTCTGGCTCTTTACATGGAATGGCAGTTGAGATCCGAGCAGTTCTTTCCAATATAGATTAGAATGAATCTCCCCCCTCTTTTTCAATCTGGGTCAAGATCAAGAATAAGATCCTTATTTCTTCAACGTCTACCCGTCGACTCCATATTCAATGCTTCCTTCTATTCTGAATCCACTAGGATCGCCAAGCTGAAACGACTCGCGATCGACCCATCACGTCAGTCAAAGTATCTTTAATTAGGTAACTTGCTGTACACGAGTGGAAGTTCCGGCCGAGACGAGGATCCCTAGCAAACATCAAGCAATAACTACCAGGTCGAACCAACAGCCGAAAAATCTGCTCGGGGAGAGGATACTACCGTGAGGCGACTTTGAATCTCATGATGTGATACAGCAGTTCAAAACCAATCTTCGACCATCTGCTGGATCTCCTTTTTCTTTCAATAACTGCCACCTACCTTGATATCCTTCTACTTCTCCGCCAATACTGAATCACGGCCTCCTCTCATATGTCGCCTTAATCGGATATTATATGCGCTTGCCCTCGCTTGCTGGTCTCGATTTGAAACTTGCAATTGCACCGGCACTGCACTGGCCCGGCATTAATACCGACACTGATTGACACTGCTATCCGGATAGCACATTGCAACCTTGTCCCTGTCACCCATCTATTTACCACTGATCAACGTTTCCAATTGTTCAACCCACATTCCTCCCACACGATCTCCCAACTCCACGCTCTGATAACTTGGCTGTGGACTCAAAACCAACATACACCGAAGAAAACAACCGAACACAAAACATCCTCGTATAACCCATATCATGAGTGGCGACGGCGCGGGTGTTCGCTTCTGGCGCAAACAGAAGTTGGGTTCTCGCGACTTCACCCTCAACGAGCCTCGGGAAACAGGCGAGGTCGAGGGTGATGGCGAGGGCGAGAGAGATGGTAGCATTCGCCAAGGAGCCTCAACCGAGTACCGCACTTACAAACGACGCTGGTTTGGTCTTATCCAGCTTACCCTTATGAACATTATTGTGTCGTGGGATGTAAGTTTAAAGTTCCAGCCGCTAAACGATTCGAGATATATATGCTGACAGGAAGTCCATAGTGGATGACATATGCACCAGTAGCATCGCACGCTGCCGAGTACTACAATGTTCGCGAATCAACAATTAACTGGATCAGCACTGCTTTCTTTCTCGCATTTGTGGCTGTCTTCCCCATTAGTATTACCATTCTTCATCGAGGTCCCAAGTTGGCCTTCATGACATCTGCTGTCCTCATTCTCATCGGTAACTGGATTCGATATGCTGGTTCTACCAAGGCTAGTGGGGGAAGCATCGCTTGTGCAATGGCTGGGGAGATTGTCATCGGCTTTGCCCAACCATTCATTCTTGCGGCACCAACTCGATACTCGGATTTGTGGTTCACTGACCGTGGCCGTGTTGCCGCAACAGCTCTGGCAAGTCTTGCCAACCCATTTGGCGCGGCGATTGGACAACTCATCACACCACTTATGGTTCAGAAAGCCGGCGATGTTTCCAGCATGGTACTCTACATCTCCATAATTGTAGGTTCTTCTCATGTTTGCAACTAGGCCCAACTAACAGCTGCAGTCATCTGTCTGCGCCCTTCCAGCTTTCCTTATTCCTGCGAAACCCCCTTCACCAGTTGGTCCCGCTTCTGAGACCCCTAAGCTCAGTCTCCGCGAGTCGATCGGTGTTTTGAGCAGTTCTCTGGAGGTTTGGTTGATTCTTATTCCGTTCGCCGTCTATGTCGGCTTCTTCAACTCGATCTCTTCTCTCCTTAACCAGATGCTTAAACCCTACGGCATTAGTGATGATCAGGCTGGTATTGGTGGTGCAGTCCTGATTGTTGTTGGTCTTGTCGCAGCCGCCGTGTCCTCCCCGATTATAGATCGCACGAAGAGTTTCCTTCTGACACTGAAGATCCTCGTACCTCTCGTTGGCATCAGCTACTTGATCTTTGTTTGGATGCCGGAAACCAAGGACGTTGCTGGACCCTACGTGGTCCTCGCCATCCTGGGCGCATCGTCATTTTCTCTGGTCCCTGTCGCACTCGAGTTTCTTATCGAATTGAGTCACCCACTCAGTCCCGAGGTGACCTCAACGATTGCCTGGGCTGGCGGCCAGCTCTTTGGTGCTATATTCATCATTATTAGTGATGCGCTTGCAGCGGGCAAGGACGCAAGCCCTCCGAAGAACATGAAGAACGCGTTGATCTTTCAAGCGGTACTGGCTCTTGCTGTAGTACCCTTGCCATTGTGTCTGGGTCTTTTTGGGCGGGAGAGCAAGACGGCGCTTCGTCGCATCCGTTCTGATGAGCAGAATCGCTCAAACACTACCATTACCACCAACCCCTGAGGGTTGAGTTTCATGAGCAGACACCGCGATAACGGTTACAGGCGTCCAGGGAATTGGATTTGGAAGCTAATTATATCAATGTTGTTTATAAAGCAATCATCTTTGCGTCATTGTCGCAATACCCGTCCCCTTTCTAATTCAACGCCAATAGGGTCCTGTACCCCGTGAGTGATTATACCTTATGCTGCCGAAACCAACCTATGCCTTTTTGACGCCCAGAATATTTTCCCATTCATATCGCATGTCCTCCATTTTCTTCCAAGACTCAGCGCCCAGTTCCTCGAACTTGACGATATCTTCCTTGGTCACGTCGCGAGCTCCCCTTTTTCGTCCAGCAATCTTTTTGAAAACACCAACAGCGGTATCGGCCTCCAGTGCCGCTGCGTCTTCGACCTTGCCCTCCCAGCCCCATCCTTCAACTTCAGTCTTCTTTACTTCGACTTGCATGTGACGGTTTGAGCTGCTGCCCCACTTGATGCGCTCGGCGTCCATCTCGTCAAGAGCAGATTGCTCCTGAAGGGCAATCCAGACAGGAGACTTGGCACCCGTATAGCTGTCCGTATTATGCCAGGGCGAACCAATCCAACGACTTATCAAAAGCGCAAGCTCATACGCCCACATGAAAAACCAGGGAACAGGAAACAGCGTGCTAGCAACAATACCCGGGTGGGTCAAGTACATGCGCGGTCGAATTGGCTTATCACGGGCCTCAGCAGGGTCATCGGGTGTAAAGAAGCGGCTTGAAGAAGGTAGGGTGGCAGGCAGGGTCGCGGTGAGGGAGAGAATGTCGGTCACTCGCTTTGCGGACTCGTACGGTCCCTTGGATCGGAAGCCTTGAAAGTCTGACATATCCAGGACACGTTCAATAGCTTCCAAACTACTGGACCAAACAAGGCGACCCGGCGTCTCGGTTTCAGATTGCCGGCAAAGCAGAGGAAGAAGTTCGTGGGCTAGTACGTAGTGGCCGAAAACACATGCCGTAAAGACTTCGCCAAGTGGCGGCTCCTTGGGCTAAATAACGTCAATCAATTGAACCCTCGATTTCCAGATTTGAACTCACATAATTGTAGTTGGACTTGTCGTTCAGGCGAGCCGTAGGAAGCGCCATCTTGTAACTCGGCCAAGTAACAGACTGCACCAACCCCTCGGTCAAGATAACCCATATGGCCTTGGGATAATTGACCCCTGACCAGCCTCCGTACGCAGCGTTAAAAACCACAGTATCCAGTCTTGGAATACGCACATTCCGTAGGTATTCACCCTCCAATCCTTCAGGGTTGCTCACTGGTTCATGGACCAGCGCATTCGCAAAGGCGTATACCCCGCGCAAGTCGCAAAGGTCAACCTGCAAGCTCAGCACATGCACCCTCGCAACAGTGTCCTCCCAGCGGTACGAGCTCCCGACCCTCGACCGTAGCAATTTAGAAGTTTGCGCCGCTTTTCGTGCATAGTCGCGAAGAGCCTTGATCGTTTGCAAGGACTTGGATTTAGATCGTGTGGTAGGGATGAGGATAAGGTGGGATCGCAAAGATCGTGTAGCAAGGAATTCGTCGATGAGGCGTTCTCCGATACTAAGGCCAATTCCGCTTGACAATTGTTAGCTGTAAGCTTGTTTTGGTGGCAGATTATAGAGCAAACCTGTTGGCGCCTGTAATTAGGACAAAGAGCTGCTCCTGAGCTGAGACTGCGTCCCAGGGGGCTGTCGCGGGTGTCAATTGAGAACCCATTTTGGCGGATCTGTACTCAATCCGTAGGATATGGGCTTTGTAAAAACAGACTTAGGTCCTACAACATGGGAGAGACACAGAGGTATAGGCGGGCGGTGTGTAAACGTCTAACATGTTCTGCAGTCCTATAGATTGGGAGCACCAGGACGTGCACGTGATAAGTTTAATTGATGCTTAATTTCCACTCTACTACGTCGCGAACACGAAGAACACGAATAAGAGCTGCACATCAGCATGTTGCACAGAGCGAAGGAACAGAAAATGAGATATGAGACATCATTATTTTTTATTTCATTACAATAATTTTAATCTTCAAACTCTGCTTTTAACGTGAATATTCATTCTCCCGGCAATGCTCCATCTGTTGTCGTGGCCTTAATAAAAACCATCGCATTCAACTCGTTCACCATTAATCCCGGGTCTTGTTGCTGCCTTCCCGAACAGCTTCAAGGATGAGGTCCTTGGCCATCTCAACTCCTTCCTTAGTTCCAATGATCTCAATAGCTTCATCCTTGGCCTGGTCGCGAGGGACCTGGATCTTGCAGTTGCTCTCCTTGCGAATGGCGTTGACCTTGGAGCCGTTGGGACCGATGACATGTCGGTAAGTGCGAGGGTCGGGGAGGACAAGGTAGCCGGTAGCATCGTTGTTCTTCGCCTGCTCGACAGCCTTGGCGATAGCATCCTTGGCCTTTCCAACATTCTCAGGAGAACCGCGAAGAACCCAAGGGAAATCGCCATCATCACCAGCATCAATCTGGACAACCTTCCACGAGTGAGCCTCAGAGTTGGCATCCTCGTCGTCAGTGATCAGAGGCAGAGCTCCGACATTGGAACGGGTAGAAGAGTCAGGCTTAGCAGGAAGAGGTTGACCGGCGTGGTCAACAGTCACTGAGTAGTTGTTACGGAGCTGACGGAAGAACTGACCACCGTTGGAAATGGAGTGGTGAAGGTTGCGAGGAACCTGGATGGTCTCGCCTTGCTGTGACTGAACAAGTCCTTGAATGTGCTCCTTTGCCTTTGCCACATTCTCGGGTCGGCCAGTCAGCTTGACACCAGTCTTGCCATCGCCTTGGCGAGGAACATCGATCGACACGGTAAACTTGGACTCAAGCTGGCGCTTGGTGTCACCGCCACGGCCGATAAGCGAGCGATGGTTCTCGATAGGAACATCAACCACCTCCGTGACCTGGTTCTCACGCTCACTAACGATCTCCTGAATACGTTGGACAATCTTGTCGACGACGTCGGTACGGCCCTCAATCTTGATAGTGTTGCCATCAGCCTCCTGCTTGGGGAACTGAATGGTACGGGCAAGCTCTCGTCGGTCGTCAGAGCCACCGGCCTTGACAACAATGTCACGGAGGTTGGAACCTGATCATAATTAGTAAAAGTAAGTAGACACAAAGGGAATGAAACTTACCACCAGCACCAATGAGAGCCTTGTGGTACTTCTTGTCGACATCGAGAGTACGAACAACAGTGTCGTCAAACACAGCTCGCTTCTCCTCGAGAACCTTCTTGGCCTTAGCAACCTGTGAAGCAGTACCCTTGATCTGGATCTCGACAATGTCAGTGTCCCGATCTTGGGGCACGTCGATTCTAGCTCCAGTAATCTGGCGAAGCTCGTCAAGAGCGGCACCACCCTGGCCAATCAGAGATCCGACCTGCTTTTGCTGAACAGGAACAGTAGCAGTGGCTCCGTGCTCCTCCAGATACTTGTGGAGAGAGTAGATCTCATCACGAGCCTCATCAGCTCCCTTCTTGGGACCTCGGATGATAACCTCGTCAGCGGGCTGCTGTCGTCGAGGCTTAGCACCCTCTTCAGCATCAGCATTAGACTGCTCCTCATCCGCGGCCTTTGCAGATCGAGGGAAGAAGATGTGGACCTTGTAGCGGGTCTGCAGACGGTTGATCTGGCTTCCTTGAGCGCCGATCAACTCCCTGTGGTACTTGGGGTCAATCTTCAAAGTGTGGGTGGTCTCATCTGCCAATGTGCGGGCAAGACTCTGAATGTGGGAGCGGGCAGTCTCAGCCTTGGCCTTGGGACCCTTCAGCTCAACCTTACCATCCTGAACCTGGATCTCGACATCGAAGCGGTCTCGAAGCTCACGGATGTTGCTACCACCCTTACCAATCAGGTGGTTAGCGTACTTCTGAGGGAAGTCAAAGGAGAGAGTGAATCCACGTTCCTTCTCATCTTCCTTCTCTTGCTCAACAAAGGCATTAGCTTTAGCGGCAAGAGACTCCACGGCGGAAGTGGGACCGCGAAGAGTGATGTTTGTTCCGACCTTGGTAACACGGACGGGAATTTGGTCAGCCTTTCGGCTCTCCTGCTCCTTCTTGATGAATCGGCGAAGTCTCTCATGGTACTTGGCCGGAACATCGAGAGTGGCACTGGTAATGTCCTCCTGCTTCTTGATCAGGTCGAGAATGTGCTTCTGAGCATCTTCAAGCCCCTGCTTGAAAGCTCGGACTTCAGCATCTGACGGCTTGGTGCGAGGCAGCTGGTAAGGACCATCAGCAGGGTCAGGACCCTCGAAAACAAGGAGAACAGGAACGTTGCTCTCCGAGGCCTCGGGCACGACAACCTGAACACCATAATCGTTCTTGACCTGGCGAGTAATGTTGTTGCGAAGGTGCTGGTGGAAGAAGGGATCAACAGGGATAGAGGCCATGCGAGATGGAGGCTGAGCGTTGATAATACCAGTGATTTCAGACTGGGCACGAATAGCGTTCTTACCCTCGCGAGAGTAAAGCTCCCAGGGAAGAGCACCACCCTCAGAGAAGGGGGTGTTGATGTGGGTTTCGTAGAGCTTCTCGAGACGTTCAATCTCCTTGCGCTGGCGGAGGTATCGTGTGACATTGCCAGCATGAATGGCAGCACCACCAGGAGCACTGCGGTGGAATCGAGCAATGTCCAGGTTGGACATCTGCATACCCATAGCCAAATCCATAGCCTTCTCCAGACCGGCGTTAACCTGGTCGGCAGGTCCGATAACGGTAACGGTGTCGTCGTCGTCGTCATCGTTAGGCAGCAGGATGGTACAGCCAGTTTGTTGAAAGAAATCATCTACTGCAACACCTCGGTCACCAATAATGAACTGGTGACGACCACGCTGGATGGCCAATTGCTCAGCAGCAAGTTGCTTGTGGAGCTCAGCGACTTGACGCTCGATCTCAGCGCGCACCTTCTGGACGGCGGCACGGTCACCAGCAAGCTGAACGTGGCTGTCTTCGCTGCCAGCAGGGGCAAAAACAGGAGACTGGTCAGGAACAGCGGTGACAGGGTTCTGGCCCGAGAAGTAAGCCTGCATGGGAGGAACTCGGATCTGAACACCGTTGGCCTCTTCGAGGGCTTGAGCCAGAGCGTTCTCTCGACCAGCAATGAATGGGAAGAAAGCAGTAGGAATGCCTCGAACCTTAGTCTGGACATTGGCAGATCGCTCGCCGGCAATCTTGAGAATCTCATCTCGAGCAGAAGCAGCAGAAAGGGCATTACCCTCAATGGTGACATCAATGGTAGCATCGTCATCCTCCTCATCGATGGGGTTGTTTTCGTCGACCTTGGGAAGCTGAATCTTGGCACCGGTCTTCTCCTGGAGAGCCTTGATCATAGAACCTCCCTTGCCAATGATGTGAGCACGAGTCGACTGGGGAATGGGAACTTTGATGGCAGTCTGGCAGTTGTTAGTCTAGTTCACAGGACCGGAAGTATACACAAACTTACTCGAGTACCGATCTGAGCAACAAGATCCTTGAGCGCCTGTTGAGCGACATCCTGAGGACCAGTAGCATCAAACTTGTAGCGGCCGTTGGTAGAGGTAGCCATGGTGACATTGGCACGAGACTTGCGGTTGATATCCTTGATGATGTCGGGGATAGGTCTCTTCAGCTGACCACGAGGCATGATGTACTGAGGATCCAGAGTGACAGTCTCGACATTGCGACCGGGGATGACCATAGGCTTGTTGGGAGTGGCAGCTCCAGAAGCAGGAGTAGACGAACGAGAGCCACCGTTGGAGGCGGCGCCGTTGGCCGTCTTAGCTCCCCAGATGGGTGCAACATTGGCGGCCTTACCCTTGGGAGCACCAAGCTCAGGGAACAGCTCATGTGACTGAGTATCGAGGGTCTTGGAAGCAGGCTTAGGAGCAGGCTTGGGAGCGGGAGCTTCGGCGGAGCTAGAGGCCTCGGCAGGAGTATGGATGGGGAGATCCTCATCAGGAGCATCCTCGACAGTTACATGGTGAGGAGCCTCGGCATGCTTCTGCATGAGCTTCTGAGCAGCAGAGAGCTCGCCAGTAGGAGCTTCGGAAGCCATTGCGAGAGGTTGTGTTGGAATCGGTGAAGCTAAAGTCGGCAGGGATAGTAGATGAGCTGATGTTCAAGGTCAGAAAGGGGCCCAAAAGAATAGAAAGCACATCAATTGCAATGATGGTGCATGTATGAAACTTACCAAGATCGATTGGCTACGGGAGCAATGAAGCTTGCGGCCAGGTAAAGTTGTTTAAAAAAAATTGAGGAATCGATAGAGGAGGTATGATCAGATGTATAGCGAGTCTTGTCTCTAGAACATTGTGCAAGAGACAGCAGACGATGGAAACCGGTAACCAGAAGGGAGAACCAGAGCTGTGCTAGAGACCGTAGACCGAAAAGATGACGGGACGGACTCAAAGAAGAAGATGATTTAAGGGTGAAGATGGGTTTTGTCGTTGGACAAGTTGAGGGTGAGGTGGAAGTTTCTCCAGACGAGCGCTCTCCCCACGAAGTAGCTCCAGTTGGCCACCTTTCCCTTGCTGCAGGGGACCTACATGGACTCACCTAGAATTTACGCGAAGCTTGTCCGAGTGAGCGGGCGCTAGGCGATTTCTGGAAAGGCAGAGCTTGAAAGGGGAAGTGGGGTTGAACAATCACGGGGAGAAACATGTGAGGGAGGCTAATTTGGTGATGTCTTCAAAAATGTTTGATAAATAAATACCTGTGAATTGATCTGTGTGTCTATTCCGAGAAGTGAGACTTCTGCACTACGCTTCAGGCGATGCCACCTGGCTTTCTAATAGGTTGTTTTTTCAACTTTGATATGGGTTTTTGGAACTCAACGTTGAAAACCTGCAGCTTAATTCTGCAATTGACCGAGTCACTGACAAAGGAAATCCCCAACTTAACAACAACCAATTGTTAGCAGTGAATAAATGATGGGAGCATGGGGCTTTTCAAGGTTTGTCTAATCAAACATATTAATGCATTTGTTAGCGCAACAATCAATGGATGGGTATGATATAGAAAGGACAAGCGGTTCTAGTGATTCTATACTGCCAATGTACTGCAAGATGAAGATGTCCATGTGTAGTGAAGTTCAGTATCAGTTGTCCGGACTAGCATAACGTTTCTTGGTGACAGTCTCCCAGAGCTCAAGATGCTCTTAGAATACCTAGCGTTGGCATTCTGGCCGTGTCAACTTCACCTCAATGCCCCATTATGTCATAGACGGACGGTCTGGTCAAACCTGTAACCAGTCATAAAAGCTGATCTTATTGGAGTCGTTCTCGAAAAGACTTTTGGTGTGCAAGTGCAGTAGCCAAAGAGTTTAGAATTTACAACTTGTCAGCCTGCAACTCCTTTTGTATGCTGAACCTTTTTTTATAAACTGTCGTGCTGCATCCACATCCTTTAGAAGCACACCCACACAGTACAGTTTCGCTACGGAGCGAAGCAGTTCCGGTCAAACTATCGTGCCAGCTGCGACCGAGTTTGATGCAGGCAGTCTGCACATGTCGCGTTCCTCACGATGCATTGTCAGCTACTGCAGGTACTGTAATGGAGATGTCACCTTCTATCCTTTTGAGGCATAGCGGTGCGGCCATGGCTGGATGTATATATGTATGCATTAATTGAACGTCCGACTTATGACAAGGTGCTATAGAAGTTGTCCTATACCTGGATAATGTTGAGTCGACTCAACTACATATGTATAAAGCATGTAAGATCATGGCTATTGTTGGGCCATCTGAAGGTTTATGGGTGCATACGAAATGCTGGCCACTGACAGCATAAGAGACAAAGTAATTTAACTGGCTGGTGAGTCAACAGCAATGTTTACTTTCTCGATTTTTGTAGTCTCACTTTGTTGGATCGAGTCCGTTCCCCCGCCTCTCGAATACGGGGAGGTAAGACGTGAAGAGCACTGGTGCTGATGCATATCAGCCCTGTGGCTACAATCTGTATTTCTCGGGTAGACCACTTATCCCTGGAGTTTACGGTTGTCTGTAATCAAGCGGCGATGATTGAAGAATCTTCTTTTTAATTCTTTGAGAGTTTGCCAGGTCGAGCGAACACACCGGTATTCGATAGAGGCCTGAGCCTCTTTGCCACCAGCCTGACCAGTCTGTGAGTTCTAGTTGACGATCGCCTCAATTACATGCAAACAGGCACGAACACGTATGCAACCGACAGCAAAGCTGAGGAAAAAAAGACTCCGCAGGCGTTCGTATGGGTTGGCAGGTTATGCGCTGTACACGCTTTTTCCCCTTTAGTTGACTGCAGGAGGGCATTCCTACGATCAGTGCTGGCTGTTAGTCTGGATGAGTTGTACGACGGGGTCATGGGCCAAGGGTTGAGTTATCCTGCTCCTGCTGTGAGAAGCGGGCAGGCGGCGACTGACCCGGATCTTCGAGAGCATGAACAATTCCACCCTCGTTACAAGGTTGGCCCCTGGTACTCGACCGATGATTGCATCCATTGTGTCGCTGTCGCTGTCAGCTTTGTACTGTATTGAAGGAAAATTCTGTGCAGTGATCCGTAATCCTTTGCGCAACCTGCAGAGCTAAAATGATTGATGGTTTTTCTTTTGTCTCTAGGACACAAGATCGAGATTACAAGGTCGGCGGTAGTTGAATGGTGATGTTAGCATTAATTCTGAAACGCAGCCAGCCGCCCAGCCTAGAGCTCACGTATGTCTCTGTTCGATGCAACTCGTCAATCGCCAAACCCAATTGCATGGCCCAATGCAATGCCTTGTCGCGAAGCTGGGGAAGACTGTCCGTCCATACTTCAATAGCTTGCAGTTGATGGATATTGAGGTGGTCTCAGTGGCTTGCACCAAGAACGCCATCAGGCGTAAGCCATAGTTGAAGCTTCATAGTGGCTTCAACGGCTATTGGACATGTTTGCGTTTAGGTTAAGTGGTATGGTGTAATTCTTTTAGACGTTGAGGCAGGGTAGAAGCGTTGGATATCCGAATATCGAGTGTCAGATCGGGGTCTTTTTTCTTTTTCTATTCACTCTTGTTCAGCAATGAATCAGACGAGACAGGGTGTGGGAAGTCCAACATCAATACTAAGCAACCTAAACCAATGGTTGATGAAGGGATCGGGTTTGAAGAGGTCTGCCCGCGTACCAATACTGGGCGCAACATTGCGGTTTCTTTTGAGAGCCCCGCACCTGAGCATTTTTCTTCTTTTTTTCTTCTTTTTTTATTCCTTTCTTTCTTCCTTCCTTTCTTTTCTCCAGCTGAAATATTGTACTGAGAAGCAATGACGACTAAACATTCAATGGAGCGGAAGCCAACCAGCTCAATCCTCGATGGGCATACGCATAGTGTCTGATAGAAATCAGAGCCAGTAGTACGGGTCTGCCCAGTCCAAAGCCCAGCCAGCCACGGCTGGGTAAATGCTTGATTCCCACAAGACTTGTTCAAAACCGTCGGTTATCTCCACCAGCCACGAGCATCCCCGACCCACGAGGACAAGCTTGTGCCTGTGCTAGTCTGCTCTTAGAAGATTGCAGTTGCTTGAGATTGGCTGAGGACCGCTAAACTTTGGTCCCTAGCTTCTGCTTGATGCCGTGAATCTTTGAGTGTGTGTGAGAGCAGCCAAAACTCCACTCAACGTGCATCTTTGGTAAAATCCACTCACACTTGATCGTGATGAGTTGAGCTCTTGATTGCTGAGATGCTACCTAACTCATCCAGCTAGCCGTGTGTGACTGGTTACCACGCTTATATCGGAGTGGACTCTATGGACCGCGATGCTCGGCATAGTAAAGTGAGTACGGTATAGCGAAGGACATGTATCCATCAGTGTCAGAATCAGAATCAGAATCTGTTCTTATTCAGGGTCAGCTTGTTAGAGATACTGGGTGCAGTATCCTCACTGTCCCGTTCATTACGTGGTTAGTCATATTAATCACTGTCCAATATCGCATGCACCCTGGCACTCATATGCTCTCCCATGAAATGACATAATGCTTCCGATAATTGGACGGCTGACCATGAATTGCTGCTGCAATGCTTGAAGACGCGATATTGATGCTATCACTACTCGTGAGGGATAACTGCATTCTGCAACGGAAATACGAGCAGTACCTGCAAGTGTAATCGGGTTTCGCATGTCGCCAAGATATGTCATTGATTCACTGAAGCCTGTCGATAACTGACTGACATGCAAGGTTCAACTGGAAACAGATGGATGGACTGGACGAAACCCTTCCACTTATTTATCTGCAGTAAATTAACTTGCCGGTATTCACTCTCAAACACAGTCTCCCTTCTGCAGCCACCATGTGTCAGAATTGCAACTCTTTAATCAGTGCAAAACACCAGAGAAGGCTGATTGTATGTCAACATATCTAAGTTCTCCCGCGTCGTCATTCTGAGGCAGGCAGGCAGTCAATGAAGCGAGGCGCTCAGGGGAAACTGGTTAGGATGCAGTGATACCATCCCATCCCATCCATGGTTGATTGATTGATTGATTGATTGCTGGTGGTCCAACCACCAAGTGCTGGCAAGAGGCTTTCACACTGTCGAGTCGCGCCAACGGCCCGAGGGACAACAGATCCAATGGATGGCAATGGCGTTGCAACGACAGTGGAGTGGGGGGAACGTTAGGTTAAGTTAGGGGAAAAAAGGGACTTTCACCAAAGGCCGGGAGTTGAGTTGGTCTGGCAAAGTCAAAGTCACTACCAGGGCACGACCAAGACCAGCCAGCGTCTGCCAAGGAACGCTACGGTACCTTTGCATTGAGTGGCCCGCTCTGCAGATCGTAAGTATCTTACTGTCGTACCTACCTTAACCCAATGCGCTGGGGTCAAGGGTCCAAGCCATTTACTCGGTGCCCTGCCTATCATAAACCCAATTAGAGTGGCATCAGCCATACCTATGAGTCTTCTCGGAAACGGACCTATACTGTAAATAACTTGTTAGTGACCAACAAGGCAAGAGTGAATTGGCAAGTCTTATCAAACAATAGTTTTTTCTCCTGGTGCTCAGACATTCATCCACGTTGAACCCTTCATTAAGCATGGGCCTTTCTTATGTCTAGGTTGTTTCTAAACCACCTCGCTAATCAGGACCCCAATTCCAGTTATCCGAACGGTATATTTTTTTGATTCAGGATCAACAGTAAATAAACGTTTCTTTCTAGGAGAGCCCTTTTCTTGCAACAGTGTCACCCCCGTTCGAAGTAAGAGGTCCTGATAATTAATTAAGGCCAGCACTGTAAGGCACAGACTGTACTTTAGGTACTAAGTCTTCCAGTATTAGGCGCTGTTCAGTGAGTAATTGAGGGCCCCCGCCGTTTGTATCACAATATTTGGGAATGGAACCAGAACCATTACCAAGGGCCTCCATGCATGCGACAGTGTAATATCTCGTCCCGCAACCCAATCCACTCCCGCATTCCGATTCATCTCACTCTCTCACCCTTTTTCTTGTTCGTTTGCTTGTTCGTTCCCCTTGAATTGGATTGGGAGCAGAGTACAACACAGTGTGAGTGTACATACATCCTTTTGCATTGCATCGCATCGTTTCTTTGCTTCTCTGTTCTGTTCTTATGTTTCTTCTTCCCTCTCTCTCCCCCAGAACTTGATTTCCCCCAACCCACTTATCCCTATCCTACCTATCCCAGGCTTACCCTTTTTTTCTTATGAAGTCACCGGGCAGGTTTCCCAGAACAGAATCAAAAGCAAAAGCTACATTACTACGAAACAGAAACGAAGCAGGGCAAAAGCAAGTAATTTAAGAATTCACTTGCAGGACCACCCAGCCCATACTCCAGACTCCAGAGCCAGTCTAACCGCCACCACACGATACAAACAATACAACCGGATAACACTACATACGCTACAGCTCAATACAGCACAATACAATCATTGGGCTTGGGCTCTACAATACACACCACACACCACAAAACCACCCCCGCGTTGTGTCCCCAGTCCCCGTCTACTCTTGCATCTACTCTGCTGCTTAGCCTTGCCATTGTTTGGCCTGCATCGTTGGTTCGTTCTCCCCCTTGATTAGTGACCCTTCTGAAAGACCTTCGAGGGCCTCTGAATAAGAGACCCCAAACCGGACCTGCGCGCACCGCACTGCACTGCATCACGTCGCATCACATCCTATCCTCTCACTTCTGTTCCTTGCACCCACACCCTGCCCTGTGTCTGTTTCGGTTTCTGCTTAGTCCTCCTCCACCTGCTTGACCCATCACATCCATCCAGTCCCGTCCCTAAAAAAAAAAATCCGTACCTAACAGGAGTACAGTACAGCACGGTACCTTAGCCCGAGCCGTCCAAGGCAGGCCTTTTTTTTCTTAGCCCCGAGGGCCCCCCTCCCCCCCAACTCGTCAGTCGCCCAGGCTGCTCTTGCTGCCGTTGGATCATGGACGGCACCGGATATACCTCTGCGTCGTCTGCGTCCGCTCATACCGCAACTTCACATCGTCGCAAACTCATTAAGAAACCTCCCTCCTACTTCGGTCGATCCTCCTCTACTTTCGATGGTGGTGCCTTCGACGCCCAGTCCCTCGAGAGCAAACGCAGTTCCCAAAGCCTGAAGAGGGCCCCCAGCGCTCCCCCAGCCCGCTCCAACCCCGCGACCGTGGCCGACTGGCAAGACTCTGATCGATCTCATCCTCAATTATCCGCCAACAACACCCTAAGACCCGTTCCATCGCCCATCTCACCTCAGGGCGATTTAACCCCTGCTAATTATTGGGCGCCTGTCCCTCATCACTCCGACCGTCTTTCCGATTCTCATCTACGCCCACTCAATAGTCCTGGTATTCACGACGACCTGATCGGCGCTCCTTTTGACGGCGCCGGCCTTTTGAGCAGTATTGAATCCATAAAGATTCCCAGTCCAAAATCTCAAGCTCCTGCTCCCCGTCACTTCCCGCCCCAGATTGTCAAGGCGCCCGCAGACGCCAAGATTGCGAGTCCTGCTCTACGAACAGCAAACAGCTTCTCTGCGATGGACTCGACAATGACAGAGAAGGGCCTTGGCCCCAGAGCTCCAACCGACGGCCCCTCCGTCAACCCCAAACGATATTCCGACGATGGCAAAGATTCCAAGCCTGCTGTTCTACGTAAGAAGTCGGGCTTTTCTGGCTTCATGAACAGTTTGGTAGGATCGCCCAAGAAGCCAGTTATCTCTGCGCCTGAAAATCCCGTGCACGTTACCCATGTGGGTTACGATAGCTCTACGGGCCAATTCACAGTCAGTATTTCCATGCCTTTGTTGCTCTATCTATTAACAACGTCTAGGGTTTGCCGAAAGAATGGCAGCGACTTATCAACGAAAGTGGAATTCCTGAAAAGGAAAGACGAGAGAACCCGCAAACTATGGTTGATATTCTACAGTTCTACAAAGAAACCACAGAAAGACCTCCGGAGGACCAAGTCCTCGAGAAATTCCATCATGCTGGCCAGTATGCTACCTCTCCGGCAGCTGCAGCATCACCGGGCATGTACCCGTCAAACTATATGGGTATGTCACCAACCAATATTTCACCTACGAACGCCAGGTTTCCAACTGTCAATCATGAAGGAAGTTTTGAGAATCCCCGAGCACCACCACCTGTACCTCGAGGTCAGGTTGGGAAAGACTTGATGCCCAGCCGCCCGGCCCCGAAGCCGCCCGTCAGCATGGGCAACCGACATATGCCTCATGGCACTTATGCGACCAAAGACTCTGGCATCGGTATGTCCCAGTCTGGCGACGAGTCCTACGGCCCATCCAAGGATGCCGGCCCTATGCTCCCCGAAGAGCACCGTTCAAGGTCCAACTCCCGAGCTACTGGACCAACATACGCCCCTACTGCTCCTCAACCCAACCCGCAACTCGCCCAGGCTCAGGCCGCCGCCTACCAGCAACAACTGATGCAGCAGCAGCAAGAGCAGGCTATGGCCCAGGCTCAAGCCGCTATGTCTGGCGGAATTGGCCGTGCGCCCAGCAAACGAGCTCCTAACCACCATCACCACCAGAACCCGAACGTTCAGGCTGCTCCTGGATATGGCCAGCCCAACGGCATGCACAGTGCTTCCCGCCAGCAAGCTCCTCAGGCCGCTGTGCCTGGAGCTAGACCACGACACCGAGCTCGCCAGAGCGCAGGCATCGATATTATCGCCTCCCTGAAGCGTATCTGCAGCGAAGGTGATCCTCGAGATATTTACCGCGGATTTAACAAGATTGGCCAGGGTGCTTCTGGAGGTGTTTTCACTGGTCATGAGCGTGGTACAAACCGTCTGGTGGCTATCAAGCAGATGAATCTCGAGCAGCAACCTAAGAAGGACCTGATTATCAACGAGATTCTTGTGATGAAGGATAGCTCACATCCCAATATCGTCAACTTTATCGACAGCTATTTGTGCGGCGGCGAGCTTTGGGTCGTCATGGAGTTCATGGAGGGAGGCAGCCTTACGGATGTTGTCACCTTCAACATCATGTCCGAGGGTCAGATTGCTTCGGTGTGTCGCGAGACACTTCTAGGTCTGCAGCACCTGCATTCCAAGGGTGTTATCCATCGAGATATCAAGTCTGACAACATTTTGCTTTCCATGGAGGGCAAGATCAAGCTGAGTGAGTGCCCACAATTCCTTTCGTTTTGATACCATGTCTAACTGTAGCAGCCGATTTCGGATTCTGTGCCACTATCAACGAGGCCCAAAACAAGCGAACGACAATGGTCGGAACGCCTTACTGGATGGCTCCTGAAGTCGTCACAAGAAAAGAGTACGGACGCAAGGTTGATATCTGGTCTTTGGGTATCATGGCAATCGAAATGATAGAAGGCGAGCCGCCATACCTGACCGAGTCTCCTTTGCGTGCTCTGTGGCTGATTGCCACCAACGGAACTCCTCATATCAAGAATGAGCAGGATCTGTCACCCGTTTTCAAGGACTTCCTGTACTTTGCACTCAAGGTGGACCCCGAGAAGCGAGCCAGTGCTCATGATCTGCTAAGGGTAAGTTTATTCATCGAATCTTGGTAGCGGTTGCTAACTCTTTTCTAGCACGAATTCATGAAGGGCTGTGTTGATCTCGTTCAACTTTCTCCCCTGGTACGAGCTGCTCGAGAACAAAGGGCGCAAGAAAAGGCTCGCAAGGGGCAGTAGGTACCCCCCGTGCGAACCGTTCCTCCCCCGTACTCTCCTGTCATGGTGAAACGGGAGAGAATATTCCACCGATTCCCAGCGTTTTTCAGACGATGATCGACGTGTCGACACGTCGGCAATGTTCCGTTGTCTTGTGACAACTTGAGAACAAACCAAGTGGACCTTGATGTGTCCCTGATCACGATTCTGATTCCCAATTATCTAATGACCATTTTTCTTGCACAAATCATTCAACTATCATAGCAGGCCTTGCATCTGGAAGTTGGAATTGCCACCATGCCTACAAAGGCTTGGGTCTATGTTATTCTATGCACATGGAGTCGCCAAGTTCGACCCATGGCAAGAAGAGAAAAAAACAGAAAAAGGTGCCAGCAGGCGGACACCATCATGATGCCTGGCAGCACATAGAAATGACACGCTGGATATACCCCTGCATACGAACTGTTTCTTGCACATCGAGTTCACACTCGAGGTTTGGTCTGTTACGTTACTAGACCTGACCCTCTCCTCACCAGCTTTGAATCATAAAAAAATCGTTTGCTCTACTCTGTTCACTTGGTACTTCGTGGATGTTGGGAAATGTGTATGTGTGTCTAAAGTGACCATACAAAAACGGCAATCTTTTTTGTTCTAGATATCACTCCTAAGGAGTATGTTCGTACTAACATAAAAATCATAACGGTCGTCATCAACCATCCTAGCCAAGAAAGCGCAGCCAACAAGTAACCAGCACTTGATGCAAACACAACAACGCAAAATCAACCAGTCGGGCAGATCGATGTACCCATGCTGTCCCAGCCATCTTTAAAGTTTAAAGAACCCTGCTCTTTCTGATCATGAAGCTCCCGTGTTCCCATTGCTGGTAGAAGGAGCTTATTTGCTTTCCAGCTCTGGAGCGACCCTGGCTTTCCCTCGCAATTGCGTGGGAGTCTATGCCTAGGGGCAGTCCATTACCAAGCACGGCAACCGTACCAAGCGCTGCAGGTTGCACTTGGTGTTTGAGTTTGCCGTGGGATGGCGAGTGGAAAGCCGAAGACCGTGGTATTGAATTCCTAAACGATGCAGCTGCAGCGCGGGCGGGGAGGAGAGACTTTGAGCTGAGAAGGCGATTGCGCAGGGCCCGCGCGGCGCGACTGAGGGTGGTGGAAGGGATGCAGACGAGTTGCATGTTGGCAGATGTTGTTGTTATGTTGATATAAGGATGATGATTTGATAGCCCGACTTTGGAGTTGATAGAAGGGTGATTTGATGGCCCAGCTATAGTGTTGATAGAAGGTTGATTTGATAGTTCAACTTTAGAGTTGATAAAATGATTGTAGATGAAAAGGAGCGTTTGTAGTTGAAAATATTGAGCGTTTGTTCTGATGCTTTGAAGTTGATATGAATGAGAGTGATGGTGGAAAGAAAACAGAAGTTATAGACCGCGCCTTTTAAGACATTTACCTTCTTTTGGGTCATTACCTCATACACCCATGCCCACCTCCTAAAACAGTCCGTCTCATGAGCCGGAACAACGATGCGGTCTGAGGTGGCACCTCGGGGCTGGCTCCCCGTGATAACTTACTTGGCCTAGGTATTCGTTGTAAGTTTAGGTGTCTTGCGTCAGATCCTTGGAACGTGTAGGGCCTTGGTTTGTTGGCTTTAAATATGCTACTGAGATAAATCTATGACTAACTGGATTCAATCAATACATTGATTGCTATTTTTCGTGCAAGTCGGTATGGATTTTGCAGCACGAATCTGTGTATGCGTGTCTCGGTTCCTGCATCATTCGAGTTATTACTCAAGTCACTGTCTCTGGTACATCGAATTTTGGGGTTGTGACTGTTCCCCTATTTCCCCATGTTATGATGAGGCCATGTTCTCCACCGCCTTCTGTGCTGGCAAGCATAAATTAAAAAGGTTGGTCGATATCCACGACCCGGTTTTGATCACCTTTTGAAGCGGTGAGCACAACCTGGAGCGACTCATTGGCTCAGACTGTATTGCCGTTTTCAACTTGGAAGTGGTATCGTGATTGGCTGCTCGGGAGCATGCGATGATCGATTGACGTGCATGGGTGGACTGATAAGATTGGATTGCACGTGGTTTGACATTGTAAAGTCACGATCCGCTGAGGTCCATCTAAACAAGCGACATTCTGTTAGCGCTCACGATCTGATCTAGGTAGTCCGTTACCCGAAAGTCTAAACATGGCTCATGTTGTACATCACTACAAGATAGAGTAAACAGTTTGTTAAGATTAGAATGCCAATGGCTATTAATTCGATCCTTGTTTTGGATCACGTTGCTCTGCGTCTAATGCAGGCAAACATCTGCTCTATGATATCCAGAGCTGTGTCTAGTTTATCGTCACACCATTCCTTTTGTTTTGGCCATTCCCGAGAAAAAGGTCATCAATCCATTCCTGAACTCCAAACAAAGAAAAGCAGGTCATATCGCTCAGGTATTCCCAGAAACCCTTCCCAGAAACCATTTCGTAATCATGATCCAAGCATTGCTTAGTAGCATGTGTAGCCACCGTCGATGATGCAGTTGGAACCAGTCATGAACTTAGAAGAGTCGGAGGCCAGGAAGATGCAAAGGCCGTTGAGCTCGTCGACGTTGCCGAGGCGGTTCTGGGGAGTGAGAGACTTCCAGATCTTCTTCTGTGCGTCGAGAGCGGGCACTCGGTTGAGAGCAGTGTCCATGTATCCGGGAGAGATGCAGTTGACTCGAATGTCATACTTGGCCCACTCCGCAGCAAGAGACTTGCCAAGTTGGATGACACCAGCCTTGGAGGCGTTGTAGCAGCTCTGCTCCTGGGGGAAGTTGACAATGGAACCAGACATTGATGCAACAAGGATGATGCTACCAGGCTTTCCAGCGGCCATCATGGCACGACCAACAGCCTGGGACATGAGGAAAGATCCAGTGAGGTTGATGTCGATAAGACGGCGGAACATGGCGGGATCGTATGTCTCAGCCTTGATGTTGGAATCGGCGATGCCGGCAGAGTTGACGAGAACATCGGGGGCACCGTAATTCTCAACAACCTCATCGACAGCAGCATTGATGGCAGCGCCGTCACGGACGTCAACCTTGTAGAAAGCGACAGGGAGACCAGTCTTGTCATGGAGCTCAGCTGCAGCTTGGTCACCGAGCTCCTGGTTGGCATCAAAGAGAATGATGTTCTTGGCACCGGCCTCAGCACAGGCGCGAGCCATGTAGTTGCCAAGACCACGGGCGGCACCAGTGAGAACGATTGTCTTTCCGTAAACGCTCATGTTGCGCATGGTCTGGGGGAGCTGCTCAAATGTCTTGCGGGTGAGAGGCTGAACAGCGTCGCTGTCAGGTGCAGGGACAGGAGACTCGTTGGGAATGCGAGCAGCGGCGTCGGATACATTGACAGTATGTTTGTCGCCGGTGCCGTGTCCAGCAGCATAAACGGTGACAGGAATCTCCTTCTCACGAACGACATTCTTCTTCATGTCTGTGTCGTTAACACGCAGCACACGAGTGGCTGAGAAGCATCGTGCAGTGTTTCTGGGAACAGCAGGGGCAGCAGCCCGAGTGAGGCGAAGGGCGCTGCGAGCGGCGAAAGACATGATGATTATTGCGGTGGTGTAAGTAGGAACTTGTGATGAAGGGGTTGGATATATAGTAGAATTGGTGAAGAAGAAGTTATATATTCAAGGTGACCTCAGGACACGATCGGTTGAAGTGAAAGAGAGGAAAAAGAGAGGTGGCTGAGGATGATGAAAGGGGAGTTGAATAGGCACAGGGAAGCTCGATATATACTCGAGTGGAGGTGGGTCTCGAAGTGAATCACGGATAGTGTTTGTGGAGGTGGAGGAGGTATAAGCGGAGGAGGAGAGTTAGCAATGCAGAGAAAACTCTAGGCCTGGGGCGAAACTAATTTTTTCCTCTTGTAGAAGTTGGCGTGTAGGGTCGCAGAGCAAGGGACTTTGCTAGGCGCAAGTTTAGTGTGGCGGTATGTCCGCGAAAGGGTGTGGTGTAGCAAGGTAAGCGATAAGGTACGGTGCAGTGCAGTAAAGATGACTTCAGCTGGGGCTGGAATCAAAGGGATCTGCTTGTACTTTGGCGGCTCTGGTGCTCTTAGTGCTTGCCGAAGGAGGGTGTGCAGCGGGGGCCTGGACTAACAAAACTGTGGAACCGGAAGTGAGAGTGAAGGCGAAGACCAGTATCAGATTTGGTGTTGCGTTGCCGATCTTGCGGTAGGGAAACTCCGTTAACAATGACAGGGCAGTGTTTGGCAGTGTTTGTCAAGGAAAAGGTTATTGAAAGCTTAGGTGACTGCAGGAGGACCGGTGTTATCCTCAGGGCTCTTCAATAGCGACTCCAGAACGGCAATTGTTGGACTTGTCCTGATCTATGCTGGTAACCTTGGACGACGGAGATGCGGCCTTGATGGTTCGGATCCGGGGCTTGCAGGCTTGGTGGCAAATGCAACGAAGATATCTCGCCTAGAGGTGGTGTGGGGAGAGCTAATAGCGGAAGTGTCTATACAAGCGTAAGTTTGTTAGTTGCCGTTATCTCCAAATAGGTACTGACACGACGACATCAAGGAAGCGGATGAAGATGGATTGTTGGGTCCAACATACCACTTTGAGGAGACAATTTGGTTCAGGGCTGTGTGAAGTTAATGTGAAGGTGCGCGCGGTTGTGATGGAAAGTTAATAGAAACTAACCCCGTGTGGCTATGGATTTATATACCTAGGAAGGTAGGTAGAGATGACGGATGCCATACGTACCTTGCACGCAGGTGTAGGTGGAGCAACGGCCGGCACGCCTTCTGGTGTCCTCCTGGGACCTAGAACGAGCAAGCAAACAAGCAAGCAAGGGAGGAGCATTCTTGACCGACTTCGGTGTAAGACGGTGAGATGAACTCATGTTTGTAGCAACAAGAAAGTACAAGGCACGTACTTACTCATGCTATGTGCCTGAATTAGAAGCTTATTAGCTTGGGTCTAACTCTGAGAAAGGGGGGGCAGTCTGAGTCCCCTCCCGTAGCTGTCGCACAACAACTTGGACTGGACTCACGGGAGACCGATGTCGCATCAACCGGGGGTTCAGTCCAATGTGAGACGGAATGGAGATTTGTGATGGTCACAAGATCGATTGACAGGGTCAAAGCCAGGGCTGTTGCATTTCCTGTCAAGTCAAGAGGTTGACCTAGACTAGACCACAGCTGAGGCGCATCCAGGCACGCATTGCAATGTGGGGGATTGATTGACTGGCGCTCAAAATATCGTCTCATTAGCCTATGATGTGATCTGAATGGGTTGGGGTTTCTGTTTAGCTGTGAATGCGGGTGATGGAAATTTCCATCATGTTTTACATTAAGAAAGAAGCTTGGTTGGTGTTGTTTCCTCTTGCCTCATGTTGGCATACCCAATCGATCCTTCCTTTGTGGTCCAAAACTTATGACTGGCAACCACCCATCATTTGCACCTTCCTCTACGCAAACCTCGACCAGATCTTGCCGCATCTGCTCTGACATTTCCCTCGATAACAACGTGGGGTTACTGAAATGCTTGTCAATGCCCACATTAGAACACTCCCTTCTCTCAGGTGACAGACGGTCTAGAGGTAGCTTCTTATTCTTTTACTGTCCTACGTCTCACATCCACATCTCATATCATGCCTGCCTCGCTCGGCTCGTACCTATAATTTGAACCCTGCTACACAAACACGATACAACATCATTGCGTGCCCTTGTTAAACGCGAACTTTGCGCAAAGGACCAGCCATTGACGTAATCGAAGCAACGCGAACACGACAAAAATTCTACAGATCCCATTCTTCGACAGTTTTCCAAACCATAGAAGCTTTGTTGGGTTACAGCACGGAGCAAAGTTGAGAACAAGTACATGGGGGCTTCAAGGATTGGACGCACTAAGTGGAGGGGAAGATCATTAAGCGTGGGGAGCTTGGAGCTACGAGCTATGGCGGGTCGCGGGGAGACTGGAAGCGCCCCAAGTTCACGATGCTTCCTTAAGCTTCTCGGGACGTTGCAGGGGTAGCTCTTCTCTCGGTACCTATTCCTAAATGCCCCCACCTCATCCACAACGGGCGCTTACATGGAGATGATGCCCGGATCTCCAACAATTCTTTGCAGGCCAAGATCAAGACGATAACGCTCAAAAACTGCAAAACAAAGTCAGCATAGTATCTCTTGTAAGTCCGAGCGTTCCGGGGCATGTCTTGAAGTTTCCCCGCCTGATTATAGTCTGGACTTCCGCAGGCTTCTCTGTTTGGCTTCCATTTGCTTGGTATGGTATGTATGGTCTGGTATAGTTTGATGCAATATGCGGCAGTCAAGCCACCCGGCAAAGAAATTTTTAGCTCCAAATGCGGCGTTGCCTCAACACCAGAACAAAAAAGCATTTCATCTCCTAGTCGAAGTGATTCGACAATTGATGGTCGCCGGGCCCATTCGACGCACGCTGCGGCTTGCAGTAGTCGGTATGTCATTCTTGGGGGTGAGCAAATTCTGCTTTGTTCCCATCTTTTTAGGCAGATGGATTCTTTGACACTTGATTTACTGTTAGACCGCCATCCAACCAGAGAGTTTTAACCTTACACCAATATAGAAAACATGCCACGGTATTCCTTCGATCCGAGCTGAGGAACACAGACCAAACCATACTTGACATTTGTTATTGCGCGTCCCCCTGACATCAGTCAACAGCAACCACAGGCGGTTGGTTTCATTCTTCAATTCCGGGTAACACGGATCCTGGCACATCCCCTCGTCTTGGTCGAGTCAGAACCTCCAGTCCAGCTCTCACCGAGACCGCTTCTGTTTCTCCAGGTGAGAGTGTCTGGTGTTCACCATTCGCAAGACATGACACGTATTGGGTCTCCGCTCAACTAACACTAATACCATCGTGTCAAACACAAGTCTTACTGGTATATTATTTTTGTAATGCTGTAGTTGAGCGACAACGAAGTTTCACTTTCCCCCTACCCTATTAACTATTCAACAAATGTAGGCGCAAAGCTAAAATCCTTCACCTTTCGGTGTGCCATCCCGTCTGCTTGGGTAGTCCAGGTTACACCTAGAATTGCCAAGACAGCCTTAACACTAGCTTACCTATTGGTTCACACCACTCTTACCCTTGTCCAAGAATCTCTTCTCTCTCCGTTGCTCGGTTGCGTGGCCTGAGAGATACCAGAAACAATGACAAAGGGTGCTTAGTTATTTCGTGGGGGGTTTTGATCCCAAACTCTTTCTAGTCACAGATATGACGAGATTAAGTTTGTTGGTAGCAGTGACGATCTTCGTTTATGACGACAAGCCATTGCTGAAGGTAAACTCCCCTTGTCTTTGGGTGGTTGAGATGACTTACACCAGAAGTTCAAAAGACGGTGTGTAGCCAGCCCTTGATGATATTTCTGGCGGGTTAATCCACCTCAGGAACATCCAAACATCAGACGATATTCCGTTTGTATCTACCTGCAAAAAAGAAAAACTCATCGCTGATGTAAGGAAACCACAGATGGAGCGGACTTGGATCTCCTTCTGACCCACAGTGGCTCTCGTTTACAACCGATTTGTTCAATATCCACTGGGGCAACTTCCAGGCGAACTCAATTGCAAGAGAACGTCACCTGTCAATCAGCATTACAGTAGAATATGACGATGATGCAGATTCCCTCAAACAGACGCTTTCGATGGTTCCTGCATTAGACTTGACGTCAAACCTCGCAGTGTGATATAATCATTATCGAACTGAAGAGCAAGGAGTCTTCAACTATGGCGTCAGCTTTATTTTCCCCGTCAATATGGGGCGGGCATACTATCGTTTGTATCCATCACGGCACGCAATACCTCACCCGCAGCCCCCCTTGACTATTGATTGCAGCATCGTGTACTCTAGTGGGGAGCTGTCAAAGGCCCAAGCACATGCCGGGGTTCCAGAGTATCGTCAAAAGCACAGTCCTCCAACCTCTACACGCGGAACATATTCCCATCAAATTGGAGAGATTGAACGGCCAGCATTGATCAGCCGCATGCGAATTACTCGACGTTCAATATTGCGCATTGCGGCGGTCCCCTCATGCTTCGTATGAGGACTGCATTAGCTGCTTCGCTATCGAACAAGGACTACATGAAAACCGCGACTTTGGCCGGCCCGGTACTAAAACCATCATCATGATCTTCATCTCAGAGAGTACCCGGGCCGGTAATCCAGTTCCTTTGATCTTAGAGCGAGGCACAAAAATGTTACTTGTAAGCGATTCATGTCGCCTGATTCAGATTGTGCGGGTAGTCTATTAATGAGCTTCTACCAATGTAATGGCCTAGAAGTGAAAAGAAGAATGATACTAAGGCATCTCAAAAAGAGAGGCCCTGCATATGGACGCCATCAATATCTTCAGCCCTCGAGTATATCGATATATTTACGAATGGCCAGGCCAGTATCGGCCACTGGCAGGGTATTATTACAAATGTAATTCGTTTCCTCCAAAAACAGCATAATGTCATGCAAACACCCTCAATATCCACCCGCGCAAGGACTCTATCGCGTGAATCCGTGTGCAATACCCTTTTCAACACCACATTACCCCAAGAACTTCTCCGTTAAACGCCTTGTTTGCATAATTTGCGCCCTAAGGATTCTCCTTATTACGAATTGACAGCAAGTATAGTTCTAAAAGAATTGATAAGACAATTTTTCAGAATAGCAATCTCGGTTCGATGAGAAAGTATCATTGATCCTGACGTTCGTTGTCAATCCGGATTAGATCGAGTAATGATGAAATGTATTGACTCTGCCGATAAAATTAGAACCAATACTCCCATGAAAAAAGAAGAAGAAAAAAGGAGGTTAGGGTTCTGGAAAGGAAACATACCATTGCTCTGTTCTCCGCAAGTATCTCAAACAACCGCGGCAGAAGCGGCCTGAAAAGAATTTCATTCCAGCCTCCACTCTCACCCATCTCTGTCTGCTTTTTAAGAATCTCTTCCTCTGCCTCAGTTTTCACGATGTTTCGGGCAATGTTTCGCAGCACAAGCGCAGCGCTGAGAGGAATACCGGCGGCTTGGGGTGGGTGGTTTGGGTTTCGCTCATCACGTACTGTCATGGTTTCCTCAAAGGTTACAGTCATGGTCTTGGCTGGAATAATCCATGAGCGTTCTGGCTTTCGGCTGTGCGCTTCATTGGGCAAAGCCAAAGAGACATGTGTGTTGATGTGCCGAGCGAACTCTTGAAGACGCATCTTGGTAGGCTTCTGGAAACGAGCACATTGGTCCCATGTGCATGTGAACTCTTTCTCGACATTGTCAAATTGTCCCTCTTCATTGCGCTTCTCGTGAAGATGATCTGTGAGAATGTGTTCCCACATCTTCTCGGCCTTGATGTAGAAGTGACCGCATTTCTCGAGCATGTTATCAGGATTCGAGGCCCACAGACACCGTCCATACTCTAAGCCATCCATACCAAGGGGCTTCGGTCTGGCACGGATGCCATGGATGATGAACTTCTGTTGTGGGTCACCCGGGTCCCGGAGGACCTGCGCATTCGAATCTTTATAGACCGAAGTGCTGTTCCTGATGAAGTCGGCAGGTGTAATCAGTGGCTGACCAATAGTCTTTAGGGGCCCGACGAAGGCGGTTTGGTACGCCTGCCAAGCAGCCAGCTGTGTCACATATGAGTTGTTGTCCTCTTCAAAGAAGCATCGAACCCATTTGTGGACGCGATCGGGTTCTTCCAGCTTGAGCATCTCTTGCAACAGGTCCTCAGGCATAGGAGCAATCTGATCGCGAGCAGGGATTCTTTGCTCGGGCTCTAGAATAAAATCACGCTGCGTCTTTTGTGCGCCGTGAGCGAGCAAGCGAGCGAGCTGGTTAACCAGGTTCTCTGGCGTCAAAGAACGGATCAAGTTGTCTACGTTTGGTACGACAGCGGTGTACTGATAGAGGAAGTCAAGGCAGGCATCAATAAGCTCATCGTCGTTGAGCAACAGCCAACTAGCAAGTCGCTGAAGCACGGGTCCGGGAACATTGCCCAGCTTGTTTGTAGCCTCGAGGTTCATCGAGATACGGCCGAGCGCACGGAGGGCTGTCAGAATAGTTCCTCGGTCGTCGGATGTCATCTGTGCCAACAGAGTTCTGTACAAGGGATCATCTGAATCCAGAGTCATGAAGGGCGTTAGCTGCTCTGCAATGTCCAGAGTAAGATGCTTCAACTCGACAAGCGAATCCCTCTGAGGCAGGTGAAGAATGATGCAGATAAGATCCCTGATAGGAGGAAAGTCGGACAAGTTGTGAGCATTCTCTGGAAGAGTGACCATGTTGCGTAGCGTCAGGACAGCTTCAGTTACCAGGACCAAGTTGTCTGCGAAGGACTCGGTCTGAAGAACATCGGGCATGTCCTTTTCGATGAGATTGTCGATTCGCTCCAAGATATCTTGTGTTCCATAATTTCCGTCGAGAACGTTTGGGTCGCTAGTGTCATGAGGAATGTTCCATGATACAGTCCAGTTGACATGATAGAAAAGCTGGCCCACCTCAAGAGCTTTGTCAACCAGCCCTTCGGCAAGACCTGGGAAGGAATCGAATTTGTACTTGTCGCCTCGCTCAAACGAGATCTTAACTAAGTGGTTGAGTGCAAAAGCCTGCTCTGCGGGGATGTTTGATCGTAAAGCGTTCAAGCATCGCATGTAAATATTGGGGCCATCAAACCCGGCTGTATACTAATGTCAGTCTTTGCGCAAATGATAACGAGGCAAACTTACTGCCAGGCTGCATTGGTTGACGAGGATCTGGACGTGTCTGCTGGCGAGGCTTTTGGAACTCATTAGGCGCGTTGCCGGGGGTTGAGACAGCACGAAGCGTCAGGGGTTTAGAAAACCGTGGTTGATACGCAGTGACTAAATTAGATGTATTTTCGAGGGTCGCGGGTTGGTGATGCACCGAGGGCCCACGGTTTCCCTGGTAGTTCTGTTGTTGCTGGTGTTGCTGTTGAGGTACATGCATATTCGGGTGGTGTGAAGGAGTTTGGGGAGGATTGACGGCTGGCGAGTTGGTAGTGCTTGCATGGTGAGCAGATGCGTGCCTTGTTGTGCGTGAAGGGCCAGTGTCTGGTTGGAAAATGACACGCTGAGGAGGTGCTTCTCTTAAACCCCTAGATGCTCGCGCACTAGCAGCGGCGTCTGGAACAGGTCGTTCACGGACGGGTGTACCATCATCACCCGATGCCGCTGAGTCTGTGGCACCAATATTACTCTCCCGTTTGGCACCGCGGTAGTTCTCCCTGGTACGTGTCAACAAGGCAGCACCCTTGGCCGTTACATCCTCTAGAATATCCTTTGGCGGTGGTTCCTTGCCATGCACGGTACTGATTTCGTATGCAGCAAGATTTTTGTAGAACTTCTCCTTTAGCGAAAAGGCAGTCGAGGCTTCATTGTTCGAGTAGATACCGAGCTCAGATGCCATCCGACGCCAGGCCAACTTTTCCTCCGATATCTTGTCGTAACCACCGCTTTCAACAACGTGGTTGAAGACCTTGAACAAGTCGAGATGTGTTGCGCCAACCTTGGGTTCCGGGTCCAGTGTAGTGCCTCTCTTGACATGGTAATCGCGGAGTCGTGTCATAAACTCCTCGTACTCGGGAGTGCGATCTATCGTGTGCGGCGGCACCTCGTTGCGTACGGGAGCCATCTTGGTCGATCGTCTCGGGGTTGAAGGGCAGGCGAGTCTAAGATGCGAATGCGCGCGCTAACGGAGGGTCGAGGTACAGGTCGTCGAGCTGCGTTGGGCGTCACGCAGTTAATAAAGATCAGCTGCAAGCAGGCGCATCCACGCGATATCTAGCAATTTACGGAAGTCTCCCTGTTGATTTCTTGATTGATTCTGGAGACGTCGTGGATGAATGTAGCCGAATCCACGATTGGAATTCAATTCGCATGGGTCGGTGCTGATAGTTTGCGCTGGCGCGGCGCGTCGAAAGTCTCAGTTGAGATTAAGCTGGCTTATCTCCACGTGACCATCCGCTAAGCAAACCAGCCAATCGATGTGGTTCTTCTTCAACTTCAAGTGCTCCTTCCTAGAGATGAACGATGAAGATCAAATGTCAGGGAGGAAGGTGCAGCCTATCTGCTCATGCGCAGGTGATTAGCGGGTTTTCGTCGAGTACCTACGTGGAAGGAACGCTCTTTAGTGACTGTCCCAGGTAAGGATGTGCGACCTGCAAAGCAAACCAAGGAGCAAAAAGCATTGAACTGCATTACTTCTGTCAAGTACCTCTTCAAGGCTCAGTTTCTTTGCTACCTGCTCAATTATATGACAATATAGAAAGCATACCATGCCTGGTCCTCCAACTCCTGTGCTTAACTGCCCTCTTGTGTATCTTGAGATACGTGATGGCGCATCTACCAGGGCTTACAATTCATCTTTTTCGCACGGCGCTTTTACTTTGACAATTGAAGGCGAAAGACAGATTGGTTCAGAACTGGGTACACTGGTTGTCCTCATTCGCAAAGATGTGCAACAAGTGGTATGAATATGTCGTGAAGAGACCACAGGATGCTAACAGTCAAGGTTTCCCTTCGACTTCCTGTGGCAGAAGGAGGTGCGCAATCCGCCAGCGACATGGTCACCATCAACAATCAAGCTAGTCGACTGTGTATTTCTCTCCCTGGGAAGCCCCAGGCAATTCTTGTGCAGTTCGACGAGAAGAGAGACTTTAATGTTACTGTCTGCCTGTTGCAGAAAGCCGGCTTTCATATTGGCGAGACGATACCAACTTCACTCCTCACAAATCCTCCAATTCCTGATACCACGGTAAACTATGGTCCGCTATTGTCATCGACTGCGGCTCACTCTCTCTTGCCGTTGAATACGCCGAGAAAGCCAGAGACTCAACATAATCCACCATTTGCTACAATGTTCAACATCCCCTACCAACCTTCTCCTATATCAGCTTTTCCAGACTCTCGGGCTTTACATACTCAAAGACATGTCTCGGTCCCTGCTCACCCATATACCGTCGCTAATGGGATAGTAAACACACCGCCAGCTGCTGTACACTTGAACCCATATAACATGTTTCTTGGAGGAGACACATACCCACACATGCCTCGCGTCAGCTCACCTCTCAGGGCTTTATTTGTTCCTGATACACCCTCAGCTCATTCGTTCAGGCAAGGTATCGAGCCGAATTCTTTTCGAAACTCGCTATCTCCAGGTTCCTGGTCGTCGCCTAACAATATGACACAAAGCGACTTCAGATCAGACAGCCTTGAGCAGTCTCAGGTCAACAATTCCAGTAGTCAAAGATCTGTCCAGTCGCTGAGGAGGGAGGCAACAAGGGAGCTGAAACAAGACCGATTCTCTCAACATGAATCCCAGGAATACCGGAATTTGATGCCCCAACCAAGAAAGCTCCCCTTTGAGTCGAGGGAAAAAGACAAAAAAGCAAGCGGAAAGTCTGGGCCGCAAGATAGCACCCCAGTCGAAGCTGTCAAAGGCCCCAGAACCCGAAAGACAAGAGCACCAGCTGATTCCTCAGGTGGGACAACTGGCGACAAGAGGAAAGCCCAAGCTACAAATGTGCCTTGCAAGAGAGCAAAGGGTGAAAAACGCCAGTCGAATTTGCAGGACGTAGCAATAGAAGAACCTGGTGTTCTGCCGGATGCAGACCAAAGACGAAGTGACGACGCTACAATCTCTATTTCAGAAGTTAGGCGTTCCAAAAGAAAACCCAAACGAAATACATACAAAGACACACAGTGCCAGACAGAAATTCCCTCGGAACCGAATATTTTGGAAGGCTCTCTAGAAACTGCCAACTTAGAGACAAGGTCTCCCGGGCATGATATCTCGCCTCTACTTGTTGTTACTGATCCCGACGCTTTGAGGGACTTACATGAAGCGACTGTAACTTTATTCGAAGAGTACGAGACAGAGCTTGCTAACTGCGAGGATCACACGCGGCACGCAGAACTATACTTGGAACGAATTTGGGAGAAGAGGAGGGACTTCTGGTTGAAACGGCTTCAGGGCAGTAAGGATGTACAATGTTACTGCCAGGCAGACGGAATTCTTTCACCATTGGATACCGCTGCTTGAAACATCGAGACTTAGACTCTCAGCCACTGTACCGAATATGCCCAGATATCATTGAGAGGAAATGAAACTACTCAAAGAGGGGAAATGTCCTACATCCTTCAGATTGTGTAGTCGAAAGTAGAGAAGTACCATTATCACTTCATTATGAAAACTCCGACCGAACTAGAGCGACAACATGACTATCTAGATACGCATATGTTGGGTATTCCCCTGGAATTTGGCTGTCGACTATCATGGCAGCAAACTTCGGGAACATACAGTAAGCCCCCATTACACGGCATGGGAAGAAAACGGCCAAAGTGCATGGAATATGCTAAGAGACCCGAGCTTAAAAACCCAACAAATCACGAAATGTAGCAATGTAGCAACGTAGCAATGCAGTAATGTAGTAATGTAGTAATGTAAAACAGTCTTTTGAAAACCACCAACGGGAATAAAATAAATAAAAAAAGTCAAAACACCCATCGTATGTATCCATGGATATCCATTCCAAAAAGTGCCTAAGGGTATTTAAATCGATACAAAGACAGCCGTTACTCCTTCATCTTGACATAGTTGCTGGGGAAAATGCCTGTTCTTGTGCCAATTTGTCCAGTCCTATACGATGTTAGTTGTATTGACTCGTAATCAAGCGGATTTCAAATACGTACCACCAGTCGTTCTCGCTCTCAGTTCGCTTCAGGACGGTGATGACCTCACCCTTTTTGAAGCCCAAATCACCTGGCTGGTCCGCGTCAAAGTTGTAGACGGCGACAGCCTCATTCTTCTTAAGCAGTGCTTGCTTAGCGCCGAAATTGGGCTTGGGAGCTGCCGGACGCCCAGGGCCAGCCTTCTTATCGGCGCCGAAACCTCCTGAGGGGCTGTCGCGGTAAACATAGTCGTTGCCTGCACCACCACCAACACTACTGGTAACTGTGTTGGAGCGTTGAGGCCCACCAAAACTATTTTGTCTGTCATATACATCGTCCTGCCATGTGTTCGACCGGCTTGGTCTTCCGAAACCATTGTCGTATGAGCCTGTACGATCGCGCTGCACGCCCTCGCCCATTGCAGACCCGCGACGGCCATTCCAAACAACATCGTCGTGCGATTCATCGTAAACAGGGACATCGTTATACATAGCGTCGTCGGTGCCGCCGCGCATGCCGCTGAATACGCGCGAGTTCAAAATGTTCATGAGGGGGGCAGCCTGAGGAGGCGGTCGCACAGAACCAGTGAGTAGCTGCTGTGCTGTGTAGCGCTGGCCGTACATCTTTTCGTTGGCATCGCGACGCTCGATAATGGCAGATCCCTCGAGGGACACACCAGCAAAAAGACCCTTGGTCTTGGAATAACTGAAAATGCCGGCAACACCCTTAAGTGAAGCAGCACCAGCCGCCTCGGCATTGCGACCTACAGGACCAGCTGCTAGGGAAACATTGCCACCAAGAGTCAAAGAGCCGGCTTGGGCAAATGTCCTGACAGCGCTCGCATCGTTTAGGATGAAGACAAAATCGGTCAATTCGAAACCAATCTGACCACCAAAGCCGGCACCCGCGGTCGCAATAGCACTTGGGGCACTCCAACTGCCGTCGGGAAGTCGGGCGACAACGAGACCACTACCGAAGCGGCCTGAGCCGAGGAAGCCGGCCTTGAGAACAGTGATGACGGCGAGGCCTTTCGCGTTTTCGAGAATGGAAGGAGGAATGACTTTGTCGGGGCCGAAAGACTGGCGAGGGTTGATAAAAGACGTCAGGATTTTGCCGCATTTCTTGCATTCCGCTGTGAAGAGTTGTGTCAGCTTTGTCTCGCAACGGTCCGAGTCTTTAGCTACATGGTTCGTTGGGAGGGGCTCATGATGCGCGATCATGAGTAGGCAATCAAGGGTTTCGACTTACACGCCATAGACGACGGGAGAGGGTTGTTGATGCCCATCTTGGTACAATGGAAGGAGTTCCTAGCGATACAAGGGGTATAAGTGGAATGAGAAGGGTATAACTATGTGCGGTTTAAAAACTGTTGTTGAAGGAGATGAGCCAAGAAGCTCTCACTGTACGAGAGGGCGATTGAGTGGGGTTGATAGGTATAGGTAGTAGCTTGTCCGGCTTGCGTCGTCACCAGACAAGTTATTGCTGCGCCTCGACGATTCCCCGGCCAAGCATTGGCTGTAAGCGAGCGACTGTCGTAAATAATACGGCGATATATATAATACAAAATATTGTCGGATCGACCGATACCTGATGAAGTATATAGCAAGTACTAAGTTGATGATTAAGTGCAGACGTTGAGTTTACTTTTAGTTAAGGTAGATGCAACAACACGGCACCTAAAGCTTCCCAATTCATGTGGCGCAGGTACCTAACTAGAACTCACCTGTGAATCATAACAAGAACATCATTGACTGAAATCATAGCGGCCCTACTGCCCAACCATATCCTCTCGTTATGCCTTGCTTGTAACACACTGCCCCGCCTCGGGTGTCAAGGTACAGCTGCATTTTGGCGGAGAAATCTCCAGTTTCGCTAGGTGTGGAGGAGTGAAGAGTGGCTCGTAAATTCGAGGTGTGGCGGTGCGATCTACAGAGTACGTACTGTTTAACGTCCGGGCAGCGCGTGGCGGACTCTGGAACCCATGGAAAGCGGGAGCGTCATGACCGCCGGGGTTGAGTTGGAAATCGGACCCCTTTCATAACTTGGTATTTGACTTTGAGAAAGTTGACTGATTTACGACAACCGAAAGCTACCTATCCTCTACCACGCAGAAACAAAAAACAACGACACGACTCACGTATTCTGGCTTGATCGAGGGCATAAACTACCGACAGCCCCTGTTCATCCGCAACTCACTCCCTTAATCCGACGATAACCTCACCCATCATGTCCGAAGCCTACGAGCGAGAGCGCCAGAACAATGCGCGCCTCGATGAACTATCCTCTAAGGTTTCCGCCCTTCGCGGCATAACAGTCGACATCTACGATAACGCCCGAGCCCAAGATGTTATTGACAACACCGTCCGTCCAACGAACCCATCTGCTACAACTACTTGGCAGCTGACGTCTTAACAGTCCGATACTTTCTCCTCAATGACCACACAGATGAAGGGCTCCGCCGGTCGTCTAACCCGCATGGCTGCATCTGGAAACCGTGTTGCGATCCTCAAGCTGTCAGGAATTGTGATTGGCGTTTTCTTGGTGTTGTTCTACGGCGCAAAACTATTTTTCTAAGACTTGGGAGCGCAGGCGTCTAAGATGAATTGGGAAATGCTATTATACTGTAAGGGGATATGGGATATCTATTAACTGTGCTATGTACAGCCAGAAGAATATGGGGGATCCCAGACATTCGAGTGTCCACAACCAGAAGGCTAGAGTTATCCCCAGGAAGTTTACTGTTTTGGCAGCGTTGGGCCGGCGTTACTTGAATACATTTCACATCGCTTCATCACTTGTGCCGAAATCGTAACGGTCGTACAATTTAAGTCATCCCCTTTCGCATTTACATGACACCTAACATGCAAACGCCTAAACATGCTTGCAACCATTTTATAGAAACTTCCTGCCGATAAACCATCTAAATGTTTCCAAAAGCACACCACTTACTGCCACACATTAGAGAACAAGTCATCATCTCCACCGAAGCCACCACTGGACTTTGTTTGACTGGTGCTGCCAGTGGCAGCAGGGCCGCTGCTGGCCCATCCTCCGAATTCCTCGTCGGCCGAAACCTTGGGTGATGAGATAGGGTTGAAGCCACCAGATGTCAAGCCTCCAGATGCTCCGGGAACTATAGGAGTGTTGGCGAAAGCGCCTCCCGTGTTGCCCCATCCGAAGTCGTTAGCGGCAGGCTTTGGTGGTTCAGGAGCCTTCTGCATAGGGGCCGGGGCAGCTACAGGAGCACCCCATTCGCTTCCACCCCATACGTCGGCGCCAGAGAAGCCACCCATAGAGCTGGTTGTGGTAGTAGCGGGTGCAGCGGCGGGCGGGCTTTGAGGGGATGAGAGGTTGAAGACGGAGCTAGTAGAAGCAACCGCGGGCTGTGGTGGGGGAGCCGATGTAGTGACGGGCGCAGAAAGGTCAAAGAGATCTCCCATAGCAGATGACTGTGCGGGCTTGGGTGCGGCCGGTGCGGGAGCTGCAGCAGGCGCAGGTGCAGGGGAGGAAAAGCCGCCAAAGTTGGAGAAGTTTGAGGATTGATGCTGGTGAGTGGGAGCAGCAGGCTGCGAGGGCTTGCTATCAAAGAAACTGCCACCTCCTAGACCACCAAAGGCATTACTGCTGCTAGATGTAGTACGGCCAGCAGTACCCAGGCTGGCAAATGGATCGGGGGCAGCAGGCTTGGGTGGGTTCGAGGAGACGCTGAGGCTGCTGAAGGCATCATTGAAACCGCCGCCAATTGAGCCTTGGGACTGGTGGCTGAAAGTAGGAGAAGCGAGACCACCGAATCCTCCAGCAGATGAAGGCTGCTGGGGGTGAGCCTGGGCTTGTGGTCGAGGTGCGGATGCGTATAGAGAGAGGATAGACTGCTTCAAATCGGGTCGCGACTGGCCACTGGGGGCTGTGCCGGTTGTGCTGGCTGGTCGTGGAGGAGCCTGAGGTTCGCCGAAGAAGTCGAGTCCGAGTAGAGAATCCTTTCCGCTTGTTGCTCTTGGGGGAGCGGGTTCGCCCTTGGGAGGGACCTTGGACGCCTGAGGAGCAGCGCTGCTTGATCGTACAGGAACAGGATCTCCACCGATGAGGTCCCCCTGAGGCGGAGACATAGGCTTTGGTGCTGATGAGTTGCCCAGAGATGCCTTCCTGATGGATTCCTTACGCTCTATAGTCTGCTTCTCCTTGACAATGCTGAGAGGCACATCGTCGTCGCCGTCGGCATCGAGGGACGCAGGGTCGGGCATGGGACCGTCCATTACCCATCGCTTGAGTTCGTACTTTGTTCGGATAAAGTTCTCGATCTTGGCTTCGGAGGGGGCGTGACCAGCCGCGAGCTTGGCCTCCCAGTACTTGTTGGCGCGGGCATTACCCCAGTTCAGAACGCTTTGCAGTTGTTCGTCGGTCCAGGAATCGAGGTCGACAGACTTGACACGGCTAATGTGAGTGCCCATGCCACGGTGGATGCCTGAGCATCGGATGCAGATAAAGACGCCAAGGTTCCAGCTGGCCCATCGAGGATCTGGTCAAGTCAGTAGGGATACAATACAAAAGTTAAGAATTATATCGTACGCTTGTTCCTTTTGCAATCAGAGCAGACCTTATTGGCTTCCAACTTGAGAAGACTCTTGATGGTAGCTTGATTTTGCGCCGCCCGCTCGGCGGCGGGGTTCGGGGCTCTCCTGGACATGATGATGTTGTGATGAGAAAGGACGGAGAGGTCAGATTGAGGTGTCGCAAGATTCGGAATGAGGTTTTTGCAGAGTTCACTCTTAAAGAGCGTTGCTGTAAAGTGGCAACCTAGAGTTTAAAAGAGGTGCCTAGAATTGAGGTGGATGAAGGTCGATAGGGAGGTGCCAAGGTGGTCAGGTCGGTGATGTTTTAGTTATCATTAGCAGTTGGAGCCCAGCGGAATTGATGCGGGCACGGGCCTGGGCTCTTTGATGGTAGGTACCTGGCCCCTGGATTTGGCGGGGATGCTACAAGTAGATGCTGAGGTCGAAGCTTCTACCTTGCATTACATGACACCTGCTCCTTTAACTTTGGTGACTGAATTATCAATTCTTGAAAGGATCAGAGGAACTATCATGAACACTTTGAAACGCTAAATTGTTTAGTATTAATTTGTTACACTCTCTTAATTGACTTTGTATCATACAATGAGCTGCATTCCTTGTAAGCCACGTTGCGATATTATACTGGGGCTGAAACAAAGCAAGACAGCCTCTTACTTCAAGTCTGACTTGGACGTATTGAGGAAATACTGTTGAATAATCGACGCCAAATAATTGCTTGTCAGGGACTAGGTACTGCCGTATTTGGAATACCATCAGCGTATTCGAGCCCGAAAACCAAAGTCAGAGCCACATTTGCAGCGTATAACTGGTTCATACTCTCAGCTGTGGCTGTGCTACTGCTTAGCAACTCGATGATGCAAATGATTCCACAGCTTGCCACTAATCAAGACCCTGGATTTATAACGTCTATCTTTTGTATGAGAATGGCAACTCGTTCTTAGATCAAAATATAAATATACGCATCAAGCCTCTCATCCAAATGCGCTTCTCTCCATTCTTATCAAACATTCTCTTCACTTTCTCAAACATTACTCGTGTGAGACCTCCACTGACTTCACACTTGGCTTATCGACCTCTTCCTCTTCGATCTATGTCTGGAATTCCTATCCTGGGCGCTCTATTTGGCACTTCATCCAACAACAACTCCAAAATGTCTTATCCCGATAACCGTTCAAACGACGAGTGGCGAGCCGTTCTCAACAAGGGTGAGTTAAGACTTACTCAATGATCTCGTCCAGTAACTGACCAAAGCAGAGCAATTCCGCATTCTCCGTGAGAAGGGTACTGAGCCTCCCGGTTCAGGAAAGTTCGACAAGCACTATCCTGACGAGGGCGTCTACACTTGCGCGGGCTGTGAAGCGCCTCTCTACAAGGCTACCCACAAGTTCAAGTCCGGCTGTGGTTGGCCAGCTTACTTCGACAGCATCCCTGGTGCTGTTGTTCGTCATGAGGATCGCACCTTTGGCATGGCACGAACCGAGATTGTCTGCTCCAACTGTGGTGGTCACTTAGGACATGTGTTCAAGGGTGAGGGCTACGATACCCCCACTGATGAGCGTCATTGTGTGAACAGCGTCAGTCTCAGCTTTTCACCCAATGACAAGGTTGTTAAGGATAAGCCTGAAAGCAAGGCTTAATTTTGACGCTTAGGAGCTTAGGAAGGCGGTTGATGAGACAATGAGGATACGAGCGGTTGCTTGAATGAACGGGGTGTATTTGGCGCAGAGAAAGCAGTTGTATCATCACAAGAGTTGAATAACCAATAAGATTGATTAATGAAAGTGTTTCAATTCAAAGTGACCGATCTTACAGAGGCCCGAGTTGGCACTTACTACGCCGTATTGTTATGATATAGGAATTCCACCTCACCTCTAATTTGTCAATTACATCAGTCGAACCTCTCGGGAAAGCAAACCCGCTCCCCTGAGTCCTCATCCCAGTGCGTGAACTGTTGTGTGTCCTGATCCCATGTCCAATAATCATCCTCCAGATCACTCTGTTCGGCGAACTCGATCTCGGGGGGAGTCAAGGGTTCTCCTCGCATATAGGCTTCCTCAAAATCTGGGCTGACAGTTCCCAGTGATTTGTTCTCCGTAGAAAGAGCTAAACATTCTAATTTCTCCTCTAAATCTTCTATCCTTAGTGGCTCCACGGTTTTGATTGGTTTCCGGTATCTATTCCTCGCAGGTTCGGGGTAAGTACTGTCGGTCTTGGCTGAGAAGTCTCTCTCCTGGTCTTGATTGTCTTCCGGATATACACATACTGAACATGAATCTTTATGGTAACCAGCACGGCAACTTGGAGTGTCGGTCTTGGTCACTTGACTTTTTCCACAGTCGGGCTTCCGCTGGTGGTACAACTGTCTTCGACGACATCGTGCTCTCAATGAGGCTTCCAGCGAGCGGGTTGCAGAGAGCACAGTTCCACGTGTGGTATGAAACTGGCTTAGGAGAGGGATCTATGATGAGTTAGTATCGTATGATGATATAAAGCTTCAGACAACAATACCTGGTACACTACCTCGCAGCAGCCTTGTCCACTGTTTTCCAGAACTCCTTTCTTCTGCACTGAACCGCTTGGGGATGTGGCTTTGGAGATTATCTTGATAGCCATTGGATTGAAGGACCCGGTTGGCTTTCTTGTAGATGACTGTATTTGTTTCTGAGGCGTTGTTGGTGTTTCTGTGACTTCCGTCAAAAACAACCGTCAAGAAATTATGGTATAAGTCAGAATGCAGTGAGATGCAATCGTGATTGGTATACCTAGTGGCCTTTTTCAAGAACTCCAATGGCTTAAAAGACTTATGTTGAGTCCATTTTGGGGCATAGATGGACGTTTTATGTCCTCAAATCGTGAGGCGACACAGAAATGGTCTGCATTCATCTCACTTGAGCTTGCGGCTCTTGACGGTAGTCAGACGAATGTGTTGGTAATTGAGGCGTATCACACACAATGTAAGCGATTCTCACAAGAATTTATCATGGGGAGTCTTTCGATATCGGAGCCTGGCGCCCGAGCGATATGCTATTGAGAGGCGCAGCAATCAGTCTAACTCGTTAGTCAACCCGATATGCAGTCGCCTTATAAAATGAGGTTGAAACTATCTTGACTGAAATATTTCAATAAAGATGTCAATTTCAATGATATTAAATGTAACTGTGATTCAAAACAGTGCCTCACATTAAATGTGATAAAGCGCAGTTTCAATCATGCGTGGTGAGTCCAGATTGCATAAGTCATGACAGGCGGCTCTTGATTTCACCGTAACGCAGCACAGCCGCCTTCCTCTCGGTAGACAGAGGCTGTGCATTTCTACCTGCACCAGGAACCACTCGAGAGCCTTGTTTTTTACATATTCTGCGGGCATTTTGACTTGGGCTGACATCCAGACCGATATGCCTCGAGTTCGAGAAGCATGTCACCCAATGACTGGACGTTGATACTTGCATATTGGCTGTCATGACTGTCACGATGCGATGTTTAAAGACCCCTGGCTGTTTTTTTGTTTTTCCTACTAACTTAATGCACATATATACGGACTATTGATATACTTCTCTAGTCCGGGTCGCGGCTCATCTAAATTACCTACAGTATCACACCGTTTCAAGTTCACGCTTCAGTTTTGGTAGTTCTTCCAACTTCCACTTCTATTCTCTTGACAACGTTCAACATTGTAACCAGGCACTTGAATTCTTTGCCTATTATCCATTTCAAAAATACTGCAAGTTATGCCACAATCGAATCGTCAACGCAACCCGGCTCTTGCTTCTCAGCCTAGTCACTCAAAACTAAGTACACTTGAGGATACTATCAGACAAGCAACCCGCTCGCGTTCACCCACAAATCTCAGTCCTATTTGCAAGCCTCGATCAAGACGTCGAAGTAGCGGATCTACTACTTCTCATGCTACCGAGTTATCTCGTCGGCGTAGCAGAAGTAGGCCTCGGCTGGATACTTCGTTCTCAGACCAGTCGATGCGAACCCAAACCCAAACTTCACCAGTATTTTCACCCTTGGATTCTCAGCAGCAACCTTCACCATTTCCTCAATTTTCACTCGGAGAGCCAGTCTTCCCAGATGATGAGCCGCCGAGTCAGGGCCAGTCTCCTGTTGCACAGCCGCCTTCCGGGGATAACTTAAATTGGCAATTCACAGCACAGCCCCTCCAAACCAGAGCTCAGTCGTCTAAAGTCAAGGACGGCCAAATGATCCGTATCACTCTCAAGACTCCGACAACAGAGGTACCATGCATTGCGAAATGCTATCTCAACCGTGCACTGAGTGTCGTTGATAACGAATTTGCTCGCAGCTGGAACATCAAGATACATCCTGTTCCTAAGCCGCGATGGAAGGATGCAAGACACTGGTGCGTGTTGGACGCAATTAATGTGGAAACAATCGGAGATATTCAGCAGCAACTGCGAATCCGACTGGGCAAGCTCCCAGACCGGCGATTTAGTATTGAGCTGGGCGTTGATGCCCTCAAGACTCTCCGTCTAGTTGATGAAATTGGTAAGTGCCTAACATGAGCATGTATTCATGCATGTAGTCCCAATTAGCTCAGGTACAAAGATTGCTAACCCCATACAGAAGCAGTCTCGCCGCTTTCTAGATCTGCACCTCCCAGCCAATATCCATCGTGGACCGATATCAGTTCTTCTCACATGCCGCAGCCGCAACAACCTCAGGATCCAATCTTTGGATATGGACTTACACTACCAACACAACAGCCATTCCCAGCTGGGCGCAACCGCGCAGTAACAGTGCCCGCGATACCATTGATCAGGATAGACACGAGTCACACGATGTTCGACAATTCACTATCAGTCCCTATGTCTCTTGGCGACTCAGGATCTGGTGAAGACTCTAGTTCACCATGGGAGACCATGTCGCTAAATTCTCAGTCATATCAAGATGACAATGGAAACGTCTGGAGCCCAGCTATTTCTGAATGTGGTATTTCCTCTTCTTACGATACCTGTATGAAATGATGAGTCAGACTGATGACAGTGTACCTTGTTTTTTCTTTCTTCTTATAGATGGTCTTTGTTTCTTTTCTTTGGGGTTAGTTGGGGTTTATTTGTTTCCAAATTCTTATTTTTCTTTTTCACAAGATACCCATTCTGGAAAATACCATTCTGGGAATAAAGTAGTATAGTCAGTCAGTCAGTTGAGTGGTGGCATGAATCAGGTCTAAGACAAACATCAAATATTTGCTTGTGACAGTAGGGGGTCCACGTGCTTACAGTCTCACATTCCCCGTCAAATCGTCATTTTTTGGAGTATCTTAGCCACCTCGTGACGCAGCAAAAAGTAAAGACCAGACCTCTAATAAGCAATTGGAGATTCTCCCCCGCGTTGTACCTCGAAAAGCTGGGGAACAAGGAACCTCGATAGCAACTGGCATGTGATCCGGCGCTAAAAAAGAGAAAGAGACGCTAAACCACCGCCAAGCATGGGGCAAAGAGATGCCTCGGTTCCCCGGTTTTTCTGCTGTGGAATCCCGTCCCCAGGCGTCGGTCTTCGGTCTTGAATGCCTCTCCTGTGACAGAGAGAGCTTCCCAACTCTTTTCTTACACAAATATCCGAGGTCTACCGAAAGTTTCTCTGTATAATAATCTCCTGCTGACCATTTCATCTCATCCCATCTCTGTCTTTGTCTTGCGCATTATACCCAGCCCTCAACTTCTTTACTACATTACCCTCAGTTACATCATAGCAAAAATGGGCGGTATGTCTAGTCGTCGCGTTCTGCGCTTATCACAGTTGCAAACTAACATCGTCTTCAGTCACCGACCGCATTATCCAGATTGGAGGCCAGATCTCTGGCAACCCGACCGCTGGCGGTCGTGAGAAGATCCTCCAGAAGAACCCTGATGATGTACGTGGGCTACCTAGAGATAACTATCTTATGCGCCAGAACCAGTCGCTAACTGCCAATAGATCGTCGTCACTGCCGCATGCCGAAGCGCATTCACCAAGGGAGGCCGTGGTGGTTTCAAGGACACCCACGCTGCTGACCTCATGGCCGGAGTCCTCAAGGCTGTCCTCGACCGTTCAAAAATCAACCCTGCGCTCGTCGAGGATCTGTGTGTCGGAACCGTGCTTGCCCCCGGTGGTGGTGCTACTGAGATGCGAGCTGCCAGCTTGGTCGCCGGTTTCCCTGAATCCATCGCTGTCCGAACTCTCAACCGACAGTGCTCCTCCGGTCTTCAAGCTACCGTCGATGTGGCTAATCAGATCAAGACCGGCATGATCGATATTGGTATCGGTGCTGGTGTCGAGAGCATGTCTATCAACTACGGCCCCAACGCTGTCTCCGAGTTCTCAGAAGACTTCGAGAAGGTCCCCGAGGCTGCGAACTGCAAGGTTCCCATGGGTGTTCTGTCCGAGCAGATGGCCAAGGACCTCAACATCTCTCGACAGGCCCAAGATACTTTTGCCGCCGCATCATACCAGAAGGCTCTCAAGGCCCAAAAGGAGGGTCTTTTCGACGAGGAGATTGCTCCTCTCACTGTCAAGTTCGAGGACAAGGAGGGTAACACCAAGGAGATCACCGTCTCCAAGGACGATGGTGTCCGAGAGGGCATCACCGTCGAGTCCCTCGGCAAGATCCGCCCTGCCTTCTCCAAGGACGGATCCATCCACGCTGGTAACGCCAGTCAAATCTCTGACGGCGCCGCTGCTGTTCTTCTCATGAAGCGATCTACCGCTGAGAAACTCGGACAGAAGATCCTGGGCAAGTACGTTTGCGCCTCAATTGTCGGTGTCAAGCCTCTTCTCATGGGCCAAGGTCCCTGGAAGGCTATCCCCAAGGCTCTTGACCTGGCCGGTATCTCCAAGGACGATGTCGATATCTGGGAGATTAACGAGGCTTTTGCCAGCCAGTGCTTGTGGTGCGCCAACGAGCTCGGTATTCCTCAAGAGAAGATCAACCCCAAGGGAGGTGCTATCGCCTTTGGTCACCCTCTGGGTTGCACTGGTGCCCGACAAGTTTCTACCTTGCTATATGAGTTGAAGCGAACTGGCCAAAAGGTCGGCGCAACATCTATGTGTGTAGGAACCGGTATGGGTATGGCTGCCATCTGGGTGGCCGAGTAAGAATGTACAAGTATAAATAGCATGTATGAAGCACATTTGTATTTATCCGCAATCTATGATATCTTATTCAAAAGCCTTCTATCCTAGTTCCTACATCCTTCTCTTGTGCAACCTCGATTAAATGTGTCCCGACCACCAGATCCATCAGTCCGAGCCCGACACTTTTATACACCACAGTACCGTCTCGTAACCATCGACAGAGATGGTCTTCTGACTTCCTCTTTTCTTTATCCAAAGAGCTACTAGAGCTCTTTCTTGAGTGGAATATAGAGCCAGATCTCCGCCTTCCAGAGTCAACTGAGCCGGTAGGGCTGGTTGGTGTTTCGCTGCTGTACACGGATGACATAGAGCTCCTGCCATGGATATCCATCTTGTCCATGTCTGAAGTTAAAGACGCTTCACTGCTACCAAAATCATCAGATTCTTCTATAGCTAGACGGTGAAGCATCACCAGCTCTCCCAATCTGTTGTGGAATATTAGTTACTCTGCATGTTCATGGAAAGAACGAAGTACTTACTCAACCATTTGGTGGGGACCAATATTGGCCGCTATAATTTCGCCTGCATCCTTGAGTACGCCTCGGATATTATCGACGACGATCACTCCCCCTTCAACAGCATGCTTGTGGAAATGTCGATGTGGCTTGTCATCTCTCTTGACTGCCAGATGTAAAAGATCTTCTGGCAGCTCTCGGTGCCTTGGTGTAAGGCTTCCTACGGCGATGATAAGTCTTCCTTTCTTGCGGCCCTCATGAGACGTTAAGATGGACCCATCGAATAGGTCGTCTTGTGATGAAGTACAGCAATAGATCACATCAGCTTCCCTTATCTGCTCTTTGATCAAACGCTTATACTCGTGGAATGCGGGGATCAGAAGTCCAAACTTGGTGTCGTACCAGCCTTCTCGTTGCTTGATCTCAGGATCGATGTTAGCGAATCGTTTCAGTAGCCCAGTTGCTTTTTCACTCCATCTGTGATTAATAACGTGTATTTTCTTGATCGTGCTCCCGCGCATCATGAGAGCCAGTCGAATATGCCAGTAAGCTTGGAGACCACTGCCGAATACAGTCAACGTTTTGACGTGATTACGACGTGCCAAAAGACAGGTCGAAGCCAGAGCGGTTCGAAAGGCTGTCAAAGCAGTTGCATTGATGATGCCGAGTGGTGTCCCATCTGGTCTGAATAGGTTGACAACGCCTACTGGGCTAAGCTGCTCAGCATCGTTAGGGTACTCTGGAGCTTCCGGGCTAATTGAAGAAATCACTTTTCAGTCAGATTGACTACTTTATTATAACTGGAGCTACTCACCTTTGCAGCCCATTCCGCATGGAGCACATGAGGGTACATAAAGGGTTTCAGCCATCGTTTCTGGATGCAGTGTCGAGGTGCGCTCTGGTTCCTGGAAGGCCTCCTCCAAAGCTGGTATCCCAGTAGAGAACTCGTGAAGGGATGAGGCAAGTACATGGCGAAATTCTTCCAGCTCATCGATATTCAGGCCCTCCAAGATGGAGTTGACCTGGTCATTCGAGAGGACAGTATAAGTCATTGTCCTTTCAATGTCATTTAATGGTTGTATGTTTCGAGGGAATGGCCGGAACAAATAGTCGAGAGCTATTTAAACACCTGTCGGGGACAACGAGTTGGACGTTGAATAAGTCCGAAAGCCGAAGATTATTGCTTTCTAAGCTACCATGAGAAGAAGAGGATAAGTGCGTTGAAGATGATGTAATGGTGTAGAGGCAAGTGCAATGCTTATTTATATTGGCGGCAGTTCGCACTTGCAGCAAGAACCACCCCACTAACCACGTTGTTGGGATACGATCGTCAAAGACGATGGCATGTCAGTGACAGGGCTGAATGACTATAATCAAAGGTGATCAAAGTCTGGACTGAAAGATCCAGACCAGACTCCAATGGCCTTGTCTTGTTCATATCGCCAAATGTCCGTGCCAATCAATATTTCACAACCAGTAGTCGACATGGATGCTACTGTTTGTACCTATTTCAAGATGCCTCTAGTGCTGATTCGTGGAGCCACTATTATAAATTGATGCCTAGTGTTGAAATCGCAAGTCCGAATAGCTTCATGTTTGATAGACTTATACTTGGACAGTCATATCCATTGTAATTATGGAGATGCCAAGCACTTGATAGACTTGACAGTGAACAGTCTTGGCAGAATAGGCAGTCAAGTGTCTCTGAAAAACGTTGGACTTGTAAGCGAACAACTCCGCATCACTCAGTTCTGGGCGAGGCTTGGCAGTGCCGCGTAGTCAACGTACGTCACTTGACTGTATAGAAAATGAGGTTGCCTAACGGGAAAACGAGTATACATATGAAAGAGCGCACAAAGAAAGAGAAAGGCACAAAATAGCGAAACGGAACCAAATGTGCCTGTTGTTGTGTTTCATCAAAGACCCGAACTGGAACCTCCAACCTTTCAACGTCTCACATTGACTTCTCCACTGTCAATAGCGCACCATCCATCCTCCTTGCAGGGACCCTTCCCCTACAAAACGACCACCTAGACGCTGGGACCTCCCTCCACTCACCTCACCTGTCCTTCCAGGCCTTGTCTGGGCTGAACCGTATTGACACAAGAGCCAAGCCCTGCGCCAGCCTCAATCAAAACTGGGGACCGCCTCTCAGCAACCATCCCATCCTCTCCGATCCGTCATTTGCGAAAAGGCTACGTGCATCATTTCAGACTTTCCCAATACAACCACAATCCATCGCAACCACACGACCAACCTCTCCGTCTTGTCGACTCGAGCTCCCATTGCTGTCGCCACCTTCTACAACTCACGATCTTGATCTCCCTCAATTCGAGTCCGCATTGATTCTCTCGGCTTCTACAATTTCCCTCGGTTGCTCCAACCCCGAATACGAACGTTCGACGTAAGCTGTCAAGATGACGCTCAAGGAGGAGTTCCAAACGCGAAACTTCAGTATGTTGCTCCCAACGCACTGCGCTGGTTATTGTTGGTACTAACCATGATATAGGCATCTATGGACAATGGTAAGCCACCGATCTTCAGCTGTTTAGAGCTTCAATCGTAGCTCGTTAGCTATCGAGTGCCTCTTTGCGACTTAATCCACATCGAACGAAATGCGCCGTCAATAAGAGACTAACATCGTCGGCGTTTAGGCTTGGAATTCTTTCCATGATCATTTGTCTGGCTGTTGGAATCGCCAACATCTTCACATTCCATATCACCTTTGTTGTTCGCATCATCTTCTGCGCTTTTGCCATGTAAGGGTTCCTCTGCACATTTCCACATAGCCAACCAGACTGACCATATACAGTGCATCGGCCTTCATCATCTTGTTTATCGAGGTTCCTCTTCTCCTCCGAATCTGCCCAACCTCGGGGAAGTTCGATGAGCTCATTCGCAAGATCTCGACCAACTACATGCGCGCGGCCGCCTACGGTGTCATGTCCGCTCTGCAGTACATCAGCATTGTCAGCGGCGCAAGTAGTTTGATTGCCGCCGCTGTCTTCCTGATGCTGACTGCACTATGCTACCTCCTCGCTGGTGTTAAGGGACAGGCCTTTGTTGGTAGCAAGACTCTTGGTGGACAGGGTGTTGCGCAGATGATCGTGTAGGTGCACCATGCACCTGCTCGATCAATTGCGTGGTGACAGTCCGAATACAACACCATCTTTACGATAAAGCATCATATGGAGTTCGCCATGTGGATAAGGTGAAGGAAGCTTTCGATAGTCGTGGGGGAGCGAGGAGGGAGGATGCTGATGTGAAAAAAAATCCGCTTATCTCGACGAGTGAGGATCCTGCCAAGGGCAGTGGCCTGTATACCCAGCTGGATTTGGCGTCTGGGATGAGGAACGGCTCATGTTTTGATTGAAGTTGCTGTTTTAGTGAACGAGTTTTGACGCCTGCGTTATCCGAGTTACGTTTTCAAATTTGATTATATCTGTTGTACTCCCTGTCGTGTCGTGCTGCTGTGCCAGATTTCTTATCATTTGTAGGTATGTTGTCCACTCGCCGACGATATAGTCCGATTGCTTCGAGCTTCAAAGCTCTCAGCCTCTTATCAGTTGCTGAAGACTTGGTGTCGACGCTGAAGTGCGATTGTGTATCATATCCAGTACATAGTGTGATCTACAACCTGCTCGATTGAGTCTGTCTCCCAAAAATAGAACAACATCCAATGCTGGTATCTTTGATGAAAGCTCTACCTCCCTCGTGATGTTGAATCAAGGGTTTACGGGCTTGCCGTTCTGCCGCTAGGTTGAAAGTGGTTGACGGTTAACAGGAGTGGGTAACGATCAGTTCGAGACCTTCTCAAAACAGATGGAAGCTCCATGGAATGCCACTGACCTGGAGGAGCCGTCTCATGGCATCGAATGACGCCTGTTCAAGATACTCATGGGCAGTAGAAAATGCTGACCTGTATAACATATGTTCTTTCATTGGTGAGGAAACATTGCTTTTTCCCGGCAATTAATTGGTGAAGATCTAGGGTAACCGGACCGGGTTGACTCCAGCTCCTCGGACAGCTGGAGGTTTTAGTACCAACAAGGTACGAAAACATGGCGTCAGAACGGTCCTATTTTGGATAGCTGCGGAAAACTTCTCTGTTTGGTTGGCGTTAACTGGAGATGGAGGGCGTGAAAGGGATGTGATTCGATTTAAGGATCGTGATTGTGAGATGTCCAGGGATCAATGTTCCTCGTGGGAAACGTTGGCGATCATCAAGAGCTGGTTCTTGTTTACATCCGTTAGACTAAAAGTCCAACAGTGTGCATTGCAACTGTTTGTTATGAAGATCTCTTGGAGAAGTCTAGAATTCTATCGACACTGACGATCAGCGTCGGGCTCGACCTTGGCCGAGTCGAGACTTTGGAGAGATATTGTAGTTACTTGGAGTTCCCAAGACTCATGTACCCTATTCGTGGTCTCGTACCAACAACGTTTTCACTTGCAATGCATGTTTTGATAGCTCCGTTCCAGCTGGTCAGGCGACCGTCAAGTTTACTCACCGTAATGTCCAGTAAAACTCCGTCGAGTAAGCGTCATTCTCTTGACCTCTTATGGACGGCGCAAATAGCTATCGAAAGCAAAGCAAAGCATAGCCGGCTGTAGTTTCCATTCATCGATCACTTAGTGGGGAATATGCTGCATGAGATCCCCGCCATGATGAACTACGGCGGGTCAGCGGGAGCAAAGTGTTGAGTATATCTACATACTATGATAGCTATGAGGAAGCTCATTGACAGTTGTGTGAAGCTATTAGAAGACCTGTTATGAACATTCTGCATTGACTGTCATGTTGCACAGCGCGTCTCAAGTTTTAGTCCATTGTTTAGATTGGTTTAGGGATGAGATAATCATAGACTCAAGGAACTGAACTGAACAAAGACTGTTTCCGTTCAGGGACTGTGGCATCATTGGATGCGGGGTGCACTGTAGCCAAGTCTCATGCAAGTGACGAAAATACTTTCTTTGAGAGCTCTGAGGTAAGCTTCAATACAGAGATTGACAATGGGGTGAGATAATGAAAAGTACTCAATTCGTTTTTGAGTGTGATGAGTATCGACAATAAATAGCTGAAACTTGCTTGATGAGCTTTGCAGCAAGATCATCATCTGGAAGCATTGGTAAAACATCCCACGATCTCTTCAACTCGTCAGAAACAACCCAACACCTAGTCACAGTACTGATCAGATACGTCTCGCACAGTCTCACTTGGCGCCATCGTCAATCCCTGTTTTCACAACGAGTGACGACGGACGAAAGTCACCAGCTCTGGTGGCACTGGGTCCCTTTCAACGACATATGTCACCTGCATGCTCAATTCTTTTTCAGATTCAAGCATATAAATCAACTATTAAGTCACCGAGTCCCCCGTTGTCGTACAGTAGCTCTTATATATCGTCCCTTATCTGTTCCTAAACTCCTACCGAATTCGTCACGTACTTGACTTAGCTACTTCTCTAACTAATCTCGAAACTATATCCATACCAATCACGGCTCTCCCATTGGTAAGTTTCTGTCCCTGATCAAAAGATCAAATCGTATCGGTGTGCGACGGGCGCAACTCTGGTGGGCGCAGCAGCCAACAGGGAGCGCCATGGCGGGCATTTCTCAATCCAATACCTCCCAACCAACTCTGATAGCAATGGGAACGGATCCGATCCATTCACAAGCGCTACACCCAACTTGTGTAAACCGTGGATCCGATAAGCACTGCAAAAGCACACGACAGGGGGCCACTACTGTACTGTACTGTATTGTACTGGAACTTGTAACCGGCTCAGGCCAGGCCAGGCCAGGCACAGACAGGCACAGGCACATGGATGGGATGGGATCTGATGTGACGGAAGCTGGTCTGTTTGGAGACCACCAAAAGTCTTTAAATACCAGTCTTTTCCCCTGTCGCTAAAAGCGCCAACAAACCCATGCTATGCTCTCCAATTGCTTTGCTTTGGTTCCGCACTTGTTCTTTGATCTTCATACTAATCGCTTAGTCCTGACCCATTGTTGGTTGTTCTAGGTCCCATCTCGTAGCCATCCATCGTCTTACACGCACGCAACTCGACCATCTCTCTTATTTTGTTTCTGCTTTTCTCTTTCTTGCTCCCCTCGAGCATCTAAACACAAGCAATGACCGCCGCCGCCATGCAACAACCTCCCGTTATCCCGCCTCGCCCGGCCAAAGGCCAGGACAGCAACGACTCCGCTGCCAGCGGCCCCAAGATCCCGCCTCGCCCTACGAAACGATCCGACCGCTCGATATCTCCCAACCCAACTCGGTTTGCTCCTTCTCCCTTCAACGAGGGCATTCCCCAGAAGAGCCCTATTTCTGCCCGATTCAACCCCGGTGATGCTCAACAAGAGCCAATCAACCGCCCTAATAGCGTCTCCATGCCTTCGATTGGCCAGGAGGGTGCTGAGTACAGCGCCGTGACCCATGAGATCAAGCCCGAAGAGGTTCAGGCCCCAGAGGAAGAACAAGATACCTCTCCCGAACAGACACGTACTATCGCCGAGGATCTTAAGCTCCATGCTCCCAAGCCTTCTCTGCCAGCTCATAGCGCCAAACAACGTGTTCAAGCTGTTACCCGCACCGACTCCGATAAGGCAGCACAATTCGGCATTGGCCGGCCTGGATCTACCCAAGCCACAAAGCAATCAAGTACCAACGTCTCGGTTAGCGATGGCCGCCAAGAAGTTGAAGATGATCATGGCATCCCTGAAATCGGTCAGCGTGTGCCCATGAACCCTCATTTGGGCGATGTTCAGGCTCCCTCGCCTGGTCCTGGCTCCGAGGAATTCAAGAAGCACCACCACCGCAAGCACAGCTCTCGTGGTGGACCCCCTGGCAGCTACGGTCTCCATGGCCACGGCGTAGCCCCTCAAGACAAGCTTGAAAAGGAATACTACGAGAAGCACCCTGAGGCCCTTAAGCGGGAGCATCAGACTCCTCTACATGACCGTCAGAATGACTTTGCCATGAGCAAGGATGACCTGAACAAACTGGTCAGAGATACCCGATCTCGTGGCTCCGGTTTGGGTAAGTATCATGACTGCTTGGAAAAACAATAGCTAATAATACAGGTACCTCGGGTTACCAATCTACACCTACCGATGAGGTTGGTTTCCAAGCCACCGAAGAGTACACTTCCCGACTCTCGCCCCGCCCTGCCTCGACAAGCGAAGGCAAGGTCCAGCCAATTTCATTTAAGTCGGAGATTACAAGCCCTGAGGGTGAACACACAGTGCATGTTGATGATCCCAAGCACCCAGAGTATCGGTCATATGGTGACGGCGATGCTGCTGTGGATGACGAGGAACATGAGTACACTGCACCCATTCTGGCTGAGGACGAAGTCAAGAACGACGACCACCCTTACACCCAGCTACCTGCTGTCCACCATCACCGCCGAGACAGCGGCGATTTGGAGGAGCCTACGAGCCGCCCTCAGAGCAGGACCAACCGACCCAAGAGCAGACCCACTAGTATCTACAAGAACAACGACTCTCAGGAGTTTGCTCCCAGATCTCTGGATGACGTTGAAGAGTATGAGCCTCTCTTCCCTGAAGATGGCAAAAAGGATGCCCAGAAAGCAACACCCGGCAACAAGGCCAGACATCATTTCCCCAGTAAGGACATTTGGGAAGATGCCCCAGAAAGTGTGCACTACACCGTCGAGGTTTCGACACCAGACCCAGGAGAGCAGGCAGAGCAAGCCGAAGAGCGACGACGATCGTCTGCTATGGACCGTCCCAAGACCCCTGCTCACCTCTTTGCTCAGAGACAAGAAGAGCTTGCAGAGCGGGAAGTGAGTGGCCCTGTAGATATCCAGCCTCCCAAGAACCATGAGAAGCCTATCTGGTACGAATCAAAGGACTCAGATTCTTTCCTGAACCAAGGTAAGAGGCCTTCCGCCGGCCAGCGATTCCCCAGCCGAGATATCTGGGAAGATGCCCCCGAAAGTCAGCTCTATGAGACTACTGTCGACTCTCCCCAGCCTCAGGCTGAGGCAAAGGAGGAGCCTAAGGAGGAGCCCAAGGAGCAGAGCAAGCCTGCCATCCCAGAACGACCGGTCAAGAAAGCATCTGAAGATCGTCCTTCAATCCCTGAGCGACCCAAGCCTAAGCAAAACGCAAGCGACGATGGAAAGTCGAGGCCTCCTGTATCCGAGAAGCCGAAACCCAGTCTCCCTCCTCGACCTACCAAGTCTTCATCTGGAGACTCGATAGAGACAAAGCAGAAGCCTCCTGTGCCCAGCAGACCTGCTGGTAGCAAGATTGCTGCACTTCAGGCTGGCTTCATGAGTGACCTAAACAAGCGTCTGAAGCTGGGTCCTCATGTACCGCCCAAGAAGGAGGAACCTAAGGTGGAGGAGGACTTGACCCAAGAGAAGGAGAAGGCTCCCCTTTCGGATGCCCGTAAGGGCCGGGCTCGTGGCCCACAACGCCGAGCTCCAGCAAGAAGCCCTGCTGCCGTTGCTGCAAACACAACATCCGCACCCGCTCCTCAGCCTTCAGCTCCCTCTTTGACATTCTCTGTTCCTCAGACCCTCTGGTCCATCAACCCTGAAGGCTCTTTATCTGTTTCTGGCGAGCAAACTCCTGTATCGGAGCCTGTGTCAGCATCTGAGCCCGCTTCCGCGCATGAGCCTGTGTCAGCACCCGAGCCTGTGTCAGTACCTGAACCCTTGTCAGTATCTGAACCTGTCTCTGCGCCCACGCCCCAGCCCACGTCAGTGCCTGAGCCGGAGCCTGTTTCGCACCCCGAGCCAGCTGAGAAGAAGGAAGACACAGTCGATGCACCTACAGCACCTCAAGAAGTGTTGCCCAAGTCAGAGTCTAATCTGGAGCCTAAGCCAGAACTACGTGGCGAGCCTGAATCGGAATCTGTTCCAGTGCACAGGGATCCTGAACCTGCTGCTGGAAAACTTCCCCAAGAGGCCGAGCCCACACTTCCTGCGCAGCAACCCGCTGTTGAACCTTCCCTGGAGCCCGCTCAGGAAGCACCTGTCCCCGAGGCGCCAGCACAGGAACCCAAGCAGGAGCAAGAGCCCGTTTCGGTCGAAAAGAGCCTTGTTACCAACACTGCTGGCGAGAGTATCTTGGAAACGACCGTGGATAAGAAGGATGGAGGTGATACTATTGAGCCTGTTGGGGTGTCTGATGAAGTTAAGCAGTAAAGTCGATCTTGGTAGCACATAGGAACATCGTAGACGGCTTGGCCGGCAATAATCACAACTGAAAATCTGTCTAGCGTCAAACGAATTGAATCAAATAAAGCGGTAGTAATAGGTACTTAGTTCATTTTATACAATATATAACTCCCAGGGTTCATATACCAATACAGTGCCATGCAGACAAACCACTTGCCTTACTTGCGACCCCATGAGTTCTCCTGATCTGTGCTATTCCTTTCACTTTCAACAAGTCGGTCAAACTCGTTTTGTGCCTGTTCCTTGGCAATAGCCCTTTCCTCGTCCGATTTACTGAAGGAGAAACTCTCACTTGAGCTACCGGCAGCCTGGCTGCCCCAACCAGACTGTGATTGCGGCTGTGACTCAGTCTGAGAACGAGCAGCCCAAGCTCGAGACTGATAGTCAGATTGCTGTGGTTGTGGAGCACCCTGTGATTGTTGTCGAATGCGATCCCACGCAGAGCCTGAAGGAGCAGCGACTGGCTGTTTGCGAGCAGAGACTGCGATGGGGGAAGCATCGTCGTCATCGTCTAGGACACTCCAATCATCCTTGGGCGGCTGCTGACTTTGCTGCGTAGCGGTAGAGGATTGGGATTTGTCCCAGTATTGGGTGGGGGTGGACTGATATGACTGATAGCCGCTCTCGGAGCTGGCGTTATTGGTATCGTTGTTGGCCCATGGGTTGTCCTCTCCTCCCCTGTGTGCATCCTTGCCCGTGAAAGCGGTCTTTGAAATAGTAGGATTTGACATGACTTGCTCAACACGTTGACTTGCATCTTTGGTGAATTGCTTTAACCTCGGATCATTGGTCATGGCAGCTTCGGTTCTGATAAAATTGACAGCTCGGAAAGCTGGCTCAACCATGAACATAGTGACACCGGCATATGCAGTAAATCGAAGTGTATGCCATGTCGCACGAGGGTAGGAGCCCCTGATCTTCTTGTTGGTGAATATGCTGGTGGCCTCATTAGGATTGAATCGGCCACCGAGCTTTGGTTTATAAAAGGGGAATTGCCAGGTGTGGCGACCACGGTAGGTCATATATCCGGCGATTGCGAGGCTCAGCCACTTCAAACTGGCATTGGTATGGATGTTGCTGAGGGTGTATTCGGCGATGGCCTTGGCTTCTTCGTCCTCGAGATCTCTACCGAGCGTAGCAGCAAAGCCGGAGACACGAGAAGTCGCAACAAGGAGGTTCCATTCGCGACGATATCCGATGATCGAGGCGTAAAATGGAGGAGAGTATTCGTGGAACGATCGAGTAACCTGCTCTTTTACGCGGGGTTCATATTGATTGCGCTGAGCGAGGGCAGCTTGGCGCCATTCTTCCATAGAGTGTCTGTAGTTTTCGCGGGATTGAGCTGGCCCAGAGCCATTGGGTTGAGGATTCATCGCCATTTTAAGTATGAGTTCAAGCTATAGAGAGCTAAACTTTGGGCGAACGTTGCGAATTGAAGATTCAATGGTAGTGGAAGATCGTCGAGTGACGGAATTGGCGGGACCAAAAATGGTGACGCTGAGAAGCTCGGTCCACTGACGCACATGCCTGTCGAAGCTTCGATTGTGGGGTAGCAGCTGCACCTCCCCCTGGGAGAGCTAGCTGTTTCACTAAAGCACGTGATTTGGTAACAAACAATTGCAAGGGTCGCGATCGCGACGCGTTCAAGTCATTAAACGCGTGCCGTTGCTCCCAATTCAAATGTCCCACTATCATCATACATGAGGAGTTTGAAATTTGGAATGTTCAAGCTCTGTAAAGTATAATGACTTTCCAAAAATCTTATTCGGACCAGGTGGGCCGAAACAAGGTACGATATAAAAACTATCATTTGACCACCACTAATAGTTGTAGCGCTCGCCATGGCAGCGTTCGAGGAGCAACCCCGTGCAGCAAACGCCCAGGCCTCGCCCGCTCCAGCCAGTGTCGGAGATAACCAAGAATAAACTCAATAAATTTCAATATCACCCTAAAGCCGGCGAATCGGTTCCAGAAGACGTGGAAAACGAACAAGACACATCCAAGGGTCGACCCAAGGACGATGCGACGACCACGCCTGCTACACGGTTGACTTGGCGAGATCTACTCGAGACTGGTGAAGGCGCTGACGATGAGAACACTTCGCCGAACGATCGACTACTCTGGGATAACAGACAAGATAATCTTTACATGAACGCAATATCTCCCATGTTGTCTCGAAAAGGGAGAAAACGTGCCAGAAGCTCTTCACCTGTGTCGTCACCAATTGCGGAAAAGCCAAATACACCTTCGGTCAACGTCAAAAAGTTAGCACAGGCCCTCAAGTCGCCACACGCCGATCCGACATTGGAACTCTGGGACCGATACTCGCTAAATGGACCCGATAGTGCTGATAGCCCCCTGGGATTAGCAAACCCAGCGTTGGCGCAGCTGATGGCATCTTCTTCGCCAAGACCCACGAAACAAGCGCCTGGCGAGTCCAGTCTACGACGAGCGATAAGCTGTGGCTTGAACTGGCCTAAAAGGAGAAGGGTTGAAAGATCAACCTCGGCCAGTCGATTAAGCTTCGAGAAGGAAGAGATGGAGGCTTCAAAATCTTCAATGGTAACAGCACTGCTTGATACGGTGACTAGTAGCATCAACGGGCAGAGCGAGGAGCCTCAAAACACACCAGAATCTCCCTCCCCTAAGAAGAGAAGGATAGGTGCTACTAGTAGTGGTTCTCCAGTCCAGCTAAAATCCCAACCCAGACCTCAACCTCAGATACAGCCACCAGCGCAAGCCCCTATGCAGGATCCAATCAGACCACTGGCCCCGACTAAGGCTCCGGAACCCACATTCTCAGACTACGGGGATGATGATTTCGACGAGTTTGACGACGATACAATATTGCAGCTTGAAGCGAGCATTACCGCAACCCAATCGGAAATAGATCCCCGACCAGAGACAGCAACAGCAACAACGACAACTAAAAGCACATTGCCGGACGAGTTCGATGACAAGCTGCTGGATGAATTCGAGGACCTGGATGAAGATATCTTCGATGAGGCGGAGGACCTCATTACAGCCAACTCACAATCGGTCCCCCAAGCCCCTGCAACAACAAAAGTTGATGATCTGGACGAGGACTTCGGGGATGCCTTTGAAGGAGACTTTGATTTCGAAGCCGTGGAATTGGCAGCAACCCAAGCAGCCCAAAATTGCACCGGAGACGTACGTGGAACAACCTAGGAGGGCCCGCCATATGCTAAGTGACAGGTAGAGCCAGAAACCCAAGACAATTCAACGATATCTGGTGACGAACGTTCTAGACGGCGAGTACACAGATCAGTATGGGAACGGACGACCAGAAAAGGTAGGTCACTCGACGTTCATGTTCGAGCCCCACTAACTTCGACTTCAGATTCTTGTCATTCAGGCGGACAACTCGAAAGATATCAAGACTGTTCACTTAAGGGGATCATGGTTTGATACACCAGCTCATGCAGAGGCCTATGTCCACATCATAGGCGATTTTACTGCACGGGGTCAGTGTGTTATTGATGACGCGCAAAATCTCCTTATTTTACATCCCGATCAACTTATATCCGCAACTGTGGTTGCTGATTCTTTCGGATGCATGCGTCGTGCCGTGCTCCAAGATCGGGTCAAGGCTACCAGTCCACCAACACCACCCCTTATTTACGGAACCATGCTGCACGAAATCTTCCAGGAGGCGCTCCTTGCTAACAAGTGGGACTTGCCATTTTTAACTACCGTCATTGATCGGATCACAGAGAAGCATGTTGAAGATCTTTATACCATTAAGGTTGGTATACCGTCAGCCCGCGAGCACCTACAATCCAAAATGACCGAACTGAGCTACTGGGCTGGCGCTTTTGTATCCTCACAAGCCAAGGCCGATGCAGTTGTCGAAGACCGAAATGGAAAGAAAGCCAACATGGCTGTTACAAAGCTTCTAGACGTCGAGGAACATGTCTGGTCCCCGATGTATGGGCTGAAAGGCAACATCGATGCGACCGTTGAAGTATCAATGCAAGACGGAAAAGACTTGCGCACTTTGACCGTCCCATTTGAAGTCAAAACTGGCAAGCATGCAAACAGTAACCACATGGCACAGACCGCACTTTATACACTGCTCCTGTCGGATCGATACGACATTGAGATTGCTTATGGCATTCTCTACTATATGGAAACGTCCAAAACAATGCGCATTCCCGCAATTCGCCATGAGCTTCGACACATGATTATGCAGCGAAACCAGCTAGCATGCTACGTCCGTGAGCGCAGCGTTCAATTGCCGCCGATGCTCAAGAGCAAACATATGTGTGGCAAATGCTATGCAAAGACATCGTGCTTTATCTATCACCGACTCGCCGACGATGGAGACGGCGAATCAAGCGGAATGAATGAGAAATTTGATGAGCTTGTCAAACACTTGACTCCTCATCACCAGCAATTTTTTATCAAATGGGAGAACTTGCTCACCAAAGAAGAGAAAGAGAGCCAGAAGACCAAGAGAGAATTATGGACGATGACTAGCGCTGAGCGAGAAAAGAAGTCGCGTTGCTTTGCAGATGTCATTATTGAAGAGGGTTCGGCGTCGGTCGACACGGACAACCCCAAAATTAATCGTTACCACTACACATTTATCAAACGGAACCGGGTTGCGGGCTTCTCATTCCTCGAGTCTGAGTTGAACGTGGGAGAGCCAATCGTGGTTTCTGACGAGGAAGGCCACTTTGCTTTGGCCATTGGCTATGTCACAGCAGTCAAGAGGCAGCGAATCAGTGTGGCGGTTGACAGGCGTCTACATAATGCTCGAATTCGGCAGCCTGGATTCGATGAAGTTGACAACCAGGTCTTCGCTAGTATCATGGATGTCGCCCATGAGGGCGCAACTCAGGATGAAACCACTGGCAAGATCAAAGAGGCCCCTATCAGATACCGACTCGATCAGGACGAGTTCAGCAACGGAATGGCGACTGTCCGAAATAACCTTGTACAGATGATGGCAGACGACGTCTTCGGAGCGAGGCAAATTCGACGCCTGATTGTTGACTTGGAAGCCCCAAGATTCAAGGCAGCTCCCACGCAGTACACCGTGTCAGACCGAGACAACCTCAATGTTGACCAACATCGAGCAATCGAGAAGGTCATGAGTGCCCAGGATTATGCACTTGTTCTTGGAATGCCGGGTACTGGAAAAACAACGACTATCGCCCACATTATCCGAGCTCTGACCTCCCAGGGCAAGAGTGTGCTCCTTACTTCGCACACCCATACAGCTGTCGACAACATCCTTCTCAAGCTTAAGGCGGATAGGATACCTATTCTTCGTCTCGGTGCTCCTGCCAAGGTGCACCCCGAAGTCCAGGAGTTTGCTACGCTTGCTGGCATTCCAATGAAGTCATTTGACGAGATCAAGGAGGCATGGCATGGAACCCCGATTGTTGCTACAACATGTCTCGGTATCAATCATCCCGTCTTTCATGAACGCACATTCGACTACTGTATTGTGGACGAGGCATCTCAGATCACTCTCCCTATTTGCGCCGGTCCCATCAGGATGTCTCGCACCTTTGTTCTCGTTGGTGACCACAACCAGTTGCCCCCTGTGGTGAGGAACGAAGAAGCGCGCGAAGGCGGCCTTGACATCAGTTTGTTCAAACTCTTATCAGACACCCATCCTGACTCAGTTGTCAATCTGGAACACCAATACCGAATGTGCGAGGATATCATGACTCTAAGCAACACATTGATCTATGACGGGAAGCTTCGATGTGGTACGGAGCAGCTCAAAAAGAAGAAGCTCCACGTTCCCCGAATGGAGGCTTTAATGCAGCGTCATTACGACGCATCAACTATCCATGCTGCAACGCCTCGGTCATTCTGCACTGCGCCAGGCCCCAGCCGCTGCTGGCTATATGACCTTCTCGACAGTGAAGCTCGGGTGCGTTTCATTAACACTGACACCATCCAGCCACCTGTACGTGAAGAAGCTCAAGGCAAACGTATTGTCAACTCAGCTGAAGTTCGCATTGTCTCTCAGCTTGTTGACAGTTTGTTGACAGTTGGAGTGCCAGACACAGAGATTGGTGTCATGACACATTATCGAGCGCAGCTATTCATGCTGAAAGACAAGCTCAAAGCATTCTCTGGGGTAGAGATGCACACCACAGATCGCTTCCAAGGACGAGATAAGGAGGTCATAGTCCTTAGTCTGGTACGAAGCAATGAAGCGTGTAATATTGGAGATTTATTGAAAGATTGGAGACGAATTAATGTCGCTTTCACACGAGCAAAGACGAAGCTGCTCGTTGTGGGAAGCAAATCGACGCTCAAAGGCAGCGGGAGCGATAGCATGCTGAGCCAATTCATCTCTTTAATGGAGGAACGAGATTGGATTTATGAAATGCCCGCGAATGCATTGGAGAATCATTATTTTGAAGACTTTGGCACACAGATTACAACTGCGGGTGCTACGCAAAAGACAAAGTCTCCACGAAGGAGAGCCGTTGGAAAGGAGAATCGCAGACATTCACCAAGAACGGCCAGGATTGGCGACAAGGCGTTACTAAAGGATAAACACATCACGAGGGATATTTTGAACGAAATGACCAATGGCGCATATGTTTGATTAGCGAACTGTTATAGCATTGTATGAATAGGATAAGAGTAAGACAGGATCAATTAAGCCGCTCAGAAGATGCATCTTCATCTTCATCATAGTAATCCAGGTGCTTTTTGCCCTCGAACCTGTTTCTTGTTAGTAGTGACCGCGACTCAATGGGAAATTAACTTACCGTTTCTCCCCTACTATTAACTTTGTAAACTGTTCCAGTTCTTCCAATTGCGCAACGCAGCCTGTTAGACTCTCGTTGTATGAATAGCTATATATATCACTCCATGTCTTTTGCCTTTCGAGTTCGGGCAATTCGGCGTTCTCTTCCATTTCTTTGACAACCTCTGCAGTCTTGTGAAGGAGTTTCTTTCTCGCAGCGGCGGCGCTCGGAAGATAGCGCTGATACACTCGTTAGCAGTGTTAACAAAGATGTGCTCGATTACTTACAGGAACCTTCCTTTGGTCTTTCAAAGCACCAGCGAGTGTGTACAGGTTGCTGAGAATGGAGGCGACCGCATCTCGCCTGTAATTCAGAAGCTTTTCTGCGGCGATAGGGTTATCGCGGATGTAATCTGGGTTGTAGAACAGAGCAGACTGCCGGACGGCAATGAGATACTCAAAGAAACGCTCACAGGAAGCGGCAAGACATGAGTAAGGAACAGGGTCGAAGGGCCCACGAAGGCGAATCTCGTGGCGTGTCATGACGAGGAGTTGTCGGATTCTAACGAAACCTTCTCGCATTCGACTCTCAAGCATTTCAGATCGTCTTATGTCTTCAGGGGTTGGGTTCTTTCCCTCGTCAAAGTAGACATAATTTGCAACGACATCTTGACGGTCAGCGGAGTCGGGTGATGAACTGGACCAAACTTACTTCTGTACATTATACTCATGAAAAATAGCATCGATGATAGTGCCCCTCGAAGCTCGTGCCGAGCGACAAATGGCCAGAGCACCCAGTTCACTATTATTGGTGCTATAGTCCCTACTAAGAAGGCGATGCCCTTGTGAACTCCTAACAGTGTTACAGATGCTTCAGCCGAATGGTTCCGCAAGCTAAGCGATATAACTGTAAACGAAAGACATCCAACAAGACCAGAGCGCTGGTAATCTAGTTAGCAGAGTTCTCAGTCGTGAAAATCAACATACCGGATGTTTGCTTTGCGTAAAGCGATACATCATTGGAATCATGAAGATAGCAGCGAATACGGCTAATACATATGGGTTCTCACGACTAGCGGCGTGAGCTGCACCACTCCATACAGCGCCCAGGATAGCCGCAAAAGCACGAGTAAAGAAATCCTGGATGTTGCCGCCCACACGTGGATGCATCATAATCCAGCCCACACAAGCAGCCCACCAGGCCTCGTAAGTGTTCCACCACTTTGTCTCAGTACCCAACCATCCAGGAAGAGCTAGAACCGAAGTCAAGAGGGCCACCTTGAGTGCGTATTTGCTCTCGATATCCTGTAAACGGTGAAGGACCATGTAAATTCTGTAACGTAGCTTCTTCTTGCCAGGTATGTCAAAGACATTATCATAGTTGTTCCATTCAAGCAATGAGCGGAAGTTTGTGTCATGTTGGTCCCCCTCGTGCAAATTCGTCAAGGTGACAAGTTTCCTAATCTCTTTAAACGTTGACTTGTACATACCAGCCGTAACCCCGCCACGATCGTGTCTAACCTGCGCGTTTGTTCTGTATAAAGCTTTGGCAGGAGGGTAGGTCGGAAGGTTGAGCCGGATACGGCTGGAGTGAGACTGCATATTATGAACATGAGTCATGAGATGAACGACAGTTGCTGCCGCCTCTCGGGTATGTCTCGCGAAGACAAAAAGCTCCACAGCCTGCCCGTGTTCTGCATATGTATCAGGTCTATCCTTGGATGTTAGAAGCCGCTGTTCTGCCGCGTCAAAGGCCTCAAGGGCATCTTTCATGCGTAGTTGGATAGGGACAATGTCTGAAGAGACATCTTTAGGGGGGCCGATTTGTTTGCGCCAGCCAGTCAAGTCCATCAGCGTAGCATGACATCTACTTACGGCCTCTGCCATGCAAGAGATAACTTCCTTGGTAGGGCCTGAAAGGGCCTGAGCCACTTTGCGTCCAGAGTCTTCGTAAGGCGATTTACCCCCTGAGCTGTCTGCAATCGTGATCTCAAGGGGGTTATCCCATTCCTCGAAGAGATCCGTATCCGTTTTCACAGAGAAAAGAGCTCGAACCACACCCTGGACCGCATTACGCAACTCTCGAACATCCATAGGACGGAAACGAGTGATAGTGAGGTCAATCCTCATGTCTCGATATGCGAGAGAAATGTCCATAAAAGCTTTTGCAAGACGTCTCTTTGCTCTTATATCCCTTGGTCGGGGTATAATAAGGGATTCCTGTTGAAAATATCAGCGAACGGTCATAAGAAGAAAAATAGGGGACAAATGGGGCGCCTCACCTGTATGGTTTTGAACGATTTGTCGAAAGCAATGGCCAAGGAGTGGCTACCAGCATCAGGAAATATAAGACAATTAACAGCCAAGGCAATTGCTTGGCCCAAGGCCCAAGGTACTGCGTAGCTTTGAAGCTTCTGCCATTCTATTCCACCACTTCTCGTCTCAGCCAGCGTTGTAAAGGCGAGGGCTATTCCTGCAGAAAGTGTGGGTTGGTAAAGACGGATGAAGAATGCTCTCATAAACGCGATACTAGCAAAAAGAACAATAGAAAACGCCGCTAGAATTCCTCCATAACCTCCTCGAGCTTCTTCAGTTGATGTAGACAGTAAAAGACCAACAGTGCCCCAACCTAGGCCAACAGCGGTGCCGATGATGGTCAATACCGCGCCATCTAGTTGAGAACCAAAGCTTCGATCTGAATGGTTAATGATGACAGATATTGCCATGATATAGTCATATCGACCAAGCCAGTTGTGGACTGGCTGGACAAGACATAGTACATATGCAATAAAGAAGGAGAGGAAAGACTTTATAAGTCTAATACCAGCTCTTGTAGTTGCAATCTTGTGTGCAACTGATATCATCTCATGAAACTGCCTCGGTAGAAAATGCTTTGCTGACAAGGGATGACTCTTATCAAATTCTTTTGGTAGAGTTGCCTTTGCAATCTCAGCAACAAGATCAGGATCTAACGGTTTTGGCGCCAAGAACAGAGCGTCGAAGAAGCCATCGCGAAGTTCTTGGACGCCATACGTCTCCATATTAATGCGATCATCGGAAATTATCTCATCAATCTGCATGATGCTGAAGGATGAGGAGCCTCTCCTAGAATCGAAGCTTGGCTGTGAAAGATAGGCTTGATATTGATCATCGTCTGAATCCTGATCTTTTTCTTTATCTTGATATCGATGTTGGTATGGTCCTTGACCAGATGGACAAGGCGATATTCTTGGTTCATGGTCTAATGTCTCGTCTAGCCCGCTCGGGTCTAGACTTGGATTATCAGCCACGGATAATTCGGCAGTTCTTTGACTGTCGTTGGAATGAGATCCCGTGATCGGGGAAGGTCGATGGTCTTGCTCCATGGTGGTGAAGTTGATACTTGGAATGATCTCAGTCGTTGTTCAATATTTTGGTAGAAGGAACTATTTTGTCCAATTCATCCATTGAATACTCTCGCGAATGAATAGTTCCTGGCCCAAAGCATTTGATAAGAGTGACACAGCGATATAGCCAGCCAGCTGAAGCTATCAATGAATGTCGTTGATATATACGGATATCCGTCTTGGCGATTCTATAAATGACTGATTCCGTCACCAGTCTTGACTATTGGATGTCACAAAGTCCCGAGTGAAGGCAGAAAGAACATGAAGGGAAAAGATGAAGACGCTTCAAAGTTTATGCTAGACAAAAAATAAGTCTGAGAATCAGTCAAGACATTTGAGGTGATGAACTTGCTTGGGCTTTTGAACGATGAAGGACGCAACTGAAGCGGATACATCCATGGATGTTTTTTTGGGCACCAGCCAAGGACGTGCATCACGACTACCTACTGCCAAGCCAAGGACAAAGCTGGTAAATTCAAGACATCAGGTTACTAATAGAAAGGTTAAATAGAAGGTGTCGAGACAGTATCTAGAGTCATTCAAGTTACATACCTATCTTACTTTCAATAGAGGTAGTTCATTATTTGAGAACGTTACTGGTTGTGAAGCAAAGTGGGATGTATACAGAAGTACCTTGAAGAATTGCTGATATATTCCTCTCACCAATTGACACTCAATATAATTAATGCATAAAACAAGAATAACAAGTGTCTAACTCCAATGAGTAAAGACAAAACTCATATTACAAGTAACAACAATTAATCATGTTTAGCACATCATTTCTCCATTTGTCCGTTAGACTTGAGATGGCAAAAGTACAAACCAACCTAACAGGGGTGTTGTGACTCGCGTCACGTGAGCCTATCAAATCGGACTTCAGCAATGCTGTACGCATCCGTTCAGAGCAAACAAGCCAGCGGCAAGCTCAACAACGTCACTCGGCCATTGAACCTCCGTCCGCCATCCCATCGCTGAACCACCCGACATACCTCGACGATATACCATGGCCCTCATCCGCGCTGCTGTCGCGCCCCTGCGCGCCGCACGCTGCCTCCGACAACCCCTCTCCTCCAGAGGCTTCGCCGTATCCGCCCGACGACAAGGAGGCGGCGGCGAGCACCAATTCGATCCTCCTACCGGCTGGCTCTGGGGTGTCAAGCCTGGCGAGAAGCCTGAGGCCGAGGGTTGGGAGTGGCCTACCTATATCTTCCTCGGAAGCATTGCCGCCACCGCTGTTGCGCTCGCCTTCAAGCCCGATACTACGTGAGTGATTTGCACTCGGAGGAGATATATCGCAATTGGAGAGCCACATTCTCTCAACCGCGAAATTCTGGCCGGGATGTGATGCAGGGATTGTGCTAACGGTTATACAGTGTCTCTACCTGGGCTCTCGAGGAAGCACGAAGAAGGTTAGAGGAGGAGGGTGTCCTGCCCGACCCATCCAAGCAGGAGAAGAAGAACTAAGCGGCGGTTTTGAACATACAGAGAGGGAAAGCTGGTCAATTGTACATGTTATTTGCATTTGAAGAATGGTATTGCTAGACGTGCTGGGGTATTGCCGTCCAAACGGGACTGTGACATAACCTCCGACCTTCGCTAGCATCGCTGATTGTGAGCCTTAACAAGCAATTGTGGCAAAGCAAATATCTTCATGTTTCTTTGTGAGCGTAATTATTTTGATTCCGATTTGTCTATCTATTCCCAACCGCTATATAACGCCGTACACATAATCACCCTAGATAGCGAAGCTCCACTCGTGCTCCTCGTCACCATATTGGATAGCTTCGATCCACTCCTTCATCTTGAGAGCGATCTCACCAGACTCCTCGACCTCAGAAAGACCGCAGTCGACGAGCTTGCCTCTCCATGAGATGGATCGGACAGGGCTGACAATGGCAGCAGTTCCGGTACCGAAAGCCTCGAGCAGACGGCCCTCTTCGGCAGCCTCAGCAAGCTCCTTCATGGTGTACTTGCGCTCGTCAACCTTCCAGCCCTCGGGAACAAGGCGCTCACGAGCAAGAGCCAGGACAGAGTCACGAGTGACGCCCTCAAGGATGGTACCATCGAGGGGGGCGGTAACGAGCTCCTTCTGGCCAGTCTCCTTGTTCTTAAGAGCGACGAACATGTTCATGGTGCCGACCTCGGTGACGTACTCCTCCTCACCAAAGAGCCAAAGGTTCTGCTGGAAACCACGGCTGGCAGCCTGGAGCTGGGGAACAATGCAGGGCGCATAGTTGGCACCCAGCTTCTTGTCACCAACACCACCGGGCCAGGCACGGACAGCGTAGTCAGTGGCCTCGAGAGAAACAGCCTTGAAGCCAGTGGGGTAGTAAGGACCGACGGGCGAAGCAATGCAGTAGAGAAGAGCAGATCCGGGAGGACCGACGCCGAGTGTCTTCTGAGTTCCAATCATGGTAGGGCGCAGGTAGAGGGAGTATCCTCGCTTGTCAGGGATGAAGCGAGAATCAAGGTTGGCGAGCGTGGAGACGAGCTTGGTGAAGTCATGAGGCTCAAAGGTAGGGAGCGCAATACGGGCAGCCGATTTGTTGAGTCGGGCCATGTTCATATCGGGTCGGAAGAGTCGCACTTTGCCATTCTTGTCCTTGTAGGCCTTCATGCCCTCAAAACACTCGAAGGCGTAGTGGAAGACACATGTCGCAGGGTCGAGAGACAGGTTCTGGTATGGTGTGATCTTGGGCTCCAGCCATCCTTCGTCTTGATTCCATTCGATCGCAAGCATGTGGTCTGGCAAAGTTTTAGCAAGTGTCGCGGGCGCACTTCGGAGGTGTCAAATTTACCTGTGAACTCTCTTCCAAACACTAGGTCCTCGTTCTTGCTAAGTCCCTTGGGCTTCCCCGTTCTCTCAATGGTGAGTTTTGTAGCGTCGAGTCCCAGAGGCTTTGCGGCAGAGGCGGCCTCAGCCTTAATGCTGAAGCGTTGCGCCTGGCATAACGGTCTGAAGCTCGAAATGCGAGCGCTCCGTAGAGCGGAGCGAACAAGCATAGGTCTCATCATGGATGTGCTTTCAAGAGTCAATTGGCTGTGAAAAAGACAAGGGAAGCAGACAAAGGTTCAAAAAGACAAAGGTTTTATGATGAAAGTGCGATAATCTAACTTAGTGGCTCCAGACGAGGTGGGATATCAACTTAAGTACTAGCAGCATTTGTCTATGATCGGAGTTGTATCGGAGCTCGATGATGCCAGTATATTTGCAATTGACCGACTTAACAGGTTCGCTGCAAAGTGAGCCCGAGGTACTTTGCAGGGACAGCCGTTTCCAGGCGTTGTCAGCCGTCTCGGGCCGTATATGAGTCGTCCTTGAAAGTCACATAAAGTTCCGTGAACGCAGCTGTAAACGCCCTAACAGTTTAGCGACAACAGGGGACTTGGTGGGGGCTGAGCTGATGAGCTAGGCGGGCAGTATGCACAGCAGACAGCTAAGTGCACGCTTAGAAGTTCCAGGCTAGGCCCAAGCGTTATCAGCTTATCGTGGGGAAAGTACCAGAGCTAAGGCAAGGCCAGAACCAGGGCAAGGTAAGAAAGAGGTAAGGATACATTTGTCAACTTTAGAGTACCCCTACGCTTATGGGGAATGCGCATCGCGACCAACGTCATTCCCATTCCTCTTACAGCTTAAGCGACGATCAATCAGTCTTCTATCGTTCATCTCTATACACGCTACTCTTTTCATTGCGACACTGAAGCTTGCGGTGGCTACGAATAGCTCTCCCTTTCCCCTTTCAACCCGACCCGATATTCGCGACCCAATTCATGGAGAGCTGCCACCATGTTCTCCTCGGCCTTTAAGTCCATCTCTGCCACCAACATCACCGGCAACTACTCCATCTCCTCCGCACCGACTTCGACGGCTGGTCCCTGGAAGATCTACGATGCAAAGAAGAAATCAACTGGAAAGCCCTACAGCGTCTTTGTCTTTGACAGGAAGTCATTGGACAGCCATGGCAACTCATTGGGCCGCTCCGGCGCGGCCTCTTTCAAAAAGACGGTCGAGGAGGTCGTTGAGCGACTAAAGAAGGAGGCATCGAGTCTTGCGAAGCTACGACACCCTAGTATTCTGGAGCTGGTAGAACCCGTCGAAGAGACGAGAGGTGGAGGCTTGCAGTTCGTCACAGAATCCGTTACAGCTTCACTATCCAGTCTGTTGGAGGAAAAGGACGAACAGGAACGCGCCGGAGGGCCAGGTGGAAGGTCGAGTCGATTCGTGACCGAGGATGCGGATGGAACGAAGAGACGAAGGGAACTGGAGATTGACGAGCTGGAAATCCAAAAAGGGTTGCTTCAAGTCAGCAAAGCGCTCGAATTCTTGCACGAGAATGCCGGCATCGTACACGGCAACCTCACACCCGATTCAGTCCTCATCAACTCGAAGGCATGTCATTCTGGACATATATCATGACAACTCAGCTAACACACTGCAGTCTGACTGGAAGATTAGTGGTCTAGCATTTGCTAGTCCTCCTGAAGGATCCGATAAACCGACCTCTATCCAGGGGATCAACTTATACGAAGTCCTGAACATGGATCCCCGGTTACCAAAGACGGTTCAGCTCAACCTCGATTTTACGTCGCCTGATTTTGTGGTCGACAACAACCTCAACCCCTCCGCTGATATGTTCTCTCTTGGACTCATGTCAGTTGCTCTGTACAACTCACCTCACAAGTCTCCTTTAGAAAGCCACGGCAGTTTATCTACATACAAGCGATTATTTTCGAGTTCTTCCAACGTTCCTTCTGCCAGCAACAACTACCTTTCCTCACGCCCCCTCCCCAGGGAACTTTCCCATGATGTTCTGCCTAGATTGATCACAAGGCGACCTGCTCAGCGAATGACGGCACGCGAGTTTCAGCAAAGCGAGTATTTCGATAATATTTTGGTGTCAACAATTCGATTCCTTGATTCGTTCCCTGCCAAGACTGCAAATGAGAAGGCTTCCTTCATGCGAGGTCTCAACAAGGTGTTGCCGTCGTTCCCTAAGTCGGTAATGGAGAAGAAGATTCTACCGGCGTTGATCGAAGAGCTGAAGGATCGGGATCTCCTGTCACTCATTCTTCAAAATGTTTTCAAAATCCTCGACCTCCTCCCATCAGCTAAGAGGGCATTCAGTGAGAAGGTTCGACCATCTCTAAGGGAAATCTTTGTCGTCAATGCCAAGCAAACACAAGAGAAAGACCCCGCTAGAGACGCCGGTCTCATGGTTGTTCTGGAGCACATCTCCTCTGTATCCAGCAATTGCTCTGGAAAGGAATTCAAAGATGGTAAGTCTTCTCAGGTAAATGTATCGACTTGATACTGATTTCTGTTAGATATGCTCCCCGTCATATTGGCAGCGATTGAATGCCCAACGCACTCGATTGTCGATGCTGCTCTTCGTAGCTTGCCAGTCGTGCTACCGGTGCTCGACTTCAGCACTATTAAGAACGAGCTTTTCCCAGTGATCGCAGCTGTCTTCAGTAAAACGAACAGTCTTGCGATCAAAGTCCGCGGTCTACGAGCATTTGTGATACTTTGTGGAGGAACCAACGATAATGGTGAAGACGATGGACTCAACGGACTGGAGAACAAGAAGACATCCTCATCAAGTGCCTTGGACAAATATACCATGCAGGAAAAGATCGTGCCACTGATTAGGGTCATCAAGACCAAGGAGCCTGCTGTCATGATGGCAGCCTTGAGTGTTATGAAGGTTGTGGGTTCGGTCGCTGATGCAGACTTCGTGGCAATGGAAATCCTCCCCATCCTCTGGAGCATGAGTTTAGGACCGCTTCTCAATCTGAAGCAGTTCCAAAGCTTCATGGATCTTATCAAGAGCTTATCGCGAAGGGTCGAGGATGAGCAGACAAGAAAACTGCAAGAACTTGGTGGTGGTTCTAGCAGCACGGCCGCGCCAGCCGAGGATTTCATGGCCTTTGGCGGAGTCACTGGCACGACTTTTGACCAGAATAATGGAGCTACGAAAGACGACTTCGAAAATCTCGTCAAGGGTCGTATGGCCAGCCCCAGGTCGAGTACGGCAACTCCCAGCTGGGATGACCCAGCGAAATCGAAATCGAGCACGCCGGCGCCCACGTTCTCATGGTCTACGCCTCCCCCTCCTGCGACCAACACTATACCAAAGCTCGCACCTCAAAAGACACCGTCTTTCAGAACTGTGACACCAGATCTCGGTCGGTTTGAGGCTCTCGCCCCATCAACTACGCAATTCAGTCAACCACTACAGCCCACTCCGAGCCAGCCTTTCCAAGCACCACCGCAATCACAGCCAATGCATTCAATGCAATCGATGCAGACAATGCAGCCCATGGCAGCGCAGAAACCTCTGTCTACATCTAATTCCGGAACTTCGATCAACTGGTCTGCTGCTACTCAAGCTACGTCAAGCCCATGGGGAAGCTCTTCTGGGTTCGGAGGCAGCGCATCTACTGGCAATCTGAACTCTTCCATGGCAGGCATGTCAATGAACTCGAACTCGCGCCAATCATCCTTTACACTTCCTCCTCCGCCAGGCAACACATCTACTCCTCCTCCATCTTCGTTCACAATGACGCCGCCGGCGAACAATTGGGGTGGTATGAGTTCTAGTTCCATGGGCAACTCAATGTCCAACACATCGCAGAACAACACCGGGCAAAAGTCTGGTTTGGATAAATATGAGAGTCTGATTTGAAGGTGAGGTTTTTGGATGGGAATTTGGTCCTTGAAGCGTTGGTATACACGGCTGGCATAGAAATTTTGGCTTGAATACAGATACAATAGGTCTAGCTCGTGGGTATCATGAGTATCGAAGCGTTGTTAGCGTAGTGAAGGAGACAAAAGTCAATCAGTAACTATGACTTGTTTGTATCATAGGATAAACACCCAGCAATTGTTATTGTTTGTTATATTTGAGGTGTCTTATACTGCATGCTGAATCAGGATGCCCTGTCAACAGAAGTGACTGCTAGGTACATTAACTTTATTATTCTAGTATTGATCGAAGTGCTGATCTGGACATGATCTCCATGAACTAGATTATCGAATTCAATCGACTCTTGTCTGTTCATCTATTTTATCTTGGCTCAAGACGGTATTATCGTGATGATACTTGGCTCACCAGTATTTCATTCTGTAACCCTCGATTGTCTGTTCTACCAAAACATTTGTCCTCCAATCTGTCTAAACTGAACCGAACCGCACATCACATCATTTTCAACGCCCTATTTTTCCATCCTCACGCCACAATCTCGGTTCGGTTGCCAGCGAATTTGAAGCCCCGCTCCAGGAGGTATTGAATCATGATTTCTCTTTTGTGTATGTGGGGATGGTCAAGCGCATCCGTAAAGTCGTGAAGTTCTAATTATTTGGAAAAACAACAAAATAAACAAAGACAACAATCTTGTGATAAAAACTTTGACAAACTGGTCGCGTTAAACACCCCTTTACTCCATCCGTATCCCTCCTTTCATTCCATTCCATTCCATTTTTAGTTGGCATATCATTTCCTCCAGACGCCTTGCCATCCGCTTGCAGCAGAAGAAAAGCAACAGCAAATATGTAGAACAAGCAAAAACGAAAAGAAAATACTTGCGTGCCAATCGCCCACAATGTATCAAAAACTCCCAGTCCAAAAAAAGAAGCAAAAGGTCTCATTTCTTAGTCTTGGTCTTGGTCTTCTTCTCTTCAAAGACGTGTCGACTCTTGTAGCCAGGCTCGGTACGTACTTCAACCTTTTGGTCCTTGGGAACCATCTCGTGTACCATGGGCCATCCGAGACGGCGACACAATTCAGCAACAACGACGTCACAGTCACCCAAGAGGTCAATGTCGAAATTGATATGGTTAACGGCCTGGCGAGACACGTAGATCTGAGGGATGTCGCCGTCTAGCCAAGACACAATCTCAGATACGGGAGTGACCTTGAGAGACGTGCCGATGACAATAACGAGATCGACCTTGTCGCGGTCATGCTCAGTCAATCGGCGAGAGAACTCATCGGGAAGAGCTTCGCCAAAGAAGGTGATGTCGGGCTTCATAACACCAGCTTCGGGGATGTCGTATTCAGACTCGTCGGAACTGTCAGCGTCCCATCGTCGTCGCTTCTTCTCACTACCTGCTGACCGCTTGCGCTTGGGCGGGCCGGCAGGGCGCAGAGTCTGAATGCAACGTGGGCATCGAGGGATCTTATCGGCCTTGATCTCTGGGAAGATCTTCTCTCCTTCGCACTTGTAACCGCACTGGACACAGGTAGCGGTTCCGAAAGAACCGTGGCACTGAATGAGCTTGTCCTTGGGAACACCGGCCTTGACCTCGAGATTGTCAATGTTCTGAGAGTAGTTTGTCAATAGCTTGCCCTTCTCGTGGAGCATAGCGATGAATTTGTGAGTTGGCGTGTATCGATCTGTGCTCGGCAAAATGTCCTTGGCGACAGAGTAGAAAATGGTAGGATCCTGTTTGAAGACGCCAATATCGAAGACCTCCTGCGGATCACTGAGGCCAAGATGTTCTAGCTTTGAATAGAGACCAGTCCCTTTGGAACGGAAATCAGGGATGCCCAGCGAGGTAGAAATACCAGCACCGGTGATGAGAACAATGTTCTTGCTCTTAGCAATCAAGTCAACTGCATCATCCACCGTGTTGTAACGCAAAAGCTTGGCGCGCTTGCCCAATTCACGCGTAATGGCCAGAGACAAGAGATGGAAGTAGGCATCGTCACTCTCGCCTTCGAGAAAGGCGGGAGGGCGAATACCGAAAGCGCTGAGAAGCTTTCTAGCGGTATAATGACCAGCATCGACAGTGCGTTGGCAAAATACAGCAGGACCATACTCTCGGAGTTCCCGACGAAGTCTGCTAGCTTCCTCTGGTGTACACAATTTGGGGTCTTTTTTTGTTGGAGAAAGCATATTAGCAAAAATTCAACTGAATAGACTAAAAGTAATAGTAGTAGTAGACAACTAAACTCACCGTCAAGAGCTACCGTGTTATCACCGCTCAACTCTTCAAAAGCGTCCTCGAAAAGAGAATCCGTCTCCCATGATTCTCGAACATCGTTAACTCTCGACTCTAGATCAGCGAGAGCAACGTTGGCGGCGGCCGTCTTAATTTCCTCTTCTGTTGGGTTATCGCCCAGAGTGTCGAGAGCATTTGGTTGAGCCTTTCTCTTGGAGATGGCGACGCTTCTCCCGGAATTCTTTTTCGGGTTCATGATTGGATGAGATTATTTGTGTTCTGAAGAAGAGAAGAAGAAGAAGAAGAAAATTAAAAGGTGAGGGTTGAACTTTTTTTTGGTTGGTTATCAAAGGTTGACAGTGATAGAAGTAAGGAAGTAGAGAAGGTGAGTAAGTAGAAGGTGTAGAAGTAGAAGGTAAGGAAGAAAGCGGGTCAAGAGGAAGAGGAAGAGGGTGGCATCTATTATTAACCCCAGATCGAGAACCGCGTCTTTGGTTGGGTTAATTCGCTTGGGCTTGGCTTGACTTTGCTTCCCTCTGTTCGTCTCTCTAAGCTACAGTGGCTGACTATTATTCTAGTAGATAGCCTCAATAATATCCAAAACTAAAGAATAAAGAAAGAAATTTGGAGACTGTTGTTGTAGAGAAAGGGGACAGAAAGGTTTCAGGTTGAATAGTGGAGGTCAGAATGATGATTGCTGATCGATCTGCCAAAGTGGGTTGATCTGATGCTTTGTGTAATGGGAATGTAAAAGAGAAGACGAGACTCATTCAGAGAAAAGAGCCGAGAATTTCCAAGGAAACCAATAGTGATGAGTCAAATATGAGGATGCAACCAAAACGAACCCAAGAGAAGATGAGAGAACTTTGCAGTGCTTCTATCTCAAAGCAAGAGAAAAATAATGTATCGTGATCAGATCGAAACTAAAGTAGTGTGATTCCATGTAAATATTATCGCGTCTCTGTTTTTTTTTTAGTCTGGTAATCCAAAACTAACTTGACTGATTCGCCAAGTAGAGTGCGAAACAAGAAGACAATGAGAGGGGAAAGAGGAAAGGAAAGGAAGAGGACAGAGGAGAGAAGTCTAGATTATCGATATACTGTACGAATACACTGTTGGAATGGAATGATAGACGGTGAGCACAGGACGGCAGGGGCAAGCAGTAGTAGTTGTTAATTAGACTAAGAGATGATAGTACATAGATACACCATAGTACCGCTTTGCCCGCCACTACGCCCTAGGTTAAAGCTTAATGGTACAGTCAGGTGTGATATAGACTATGACTCTCGTTAGACAAGATGATAGATCGACTCTTATATATTTATAGCACAATTATTTTCTTTTAGGAAATCGCTTTTGGCAAGTATGCTTGCCAATTTACTTTCGTTTACAGAGGAAGTGGGTGATAGCTGAGAATGACCCTTGATGGTAATTCTCGGATACTGTCTTGCTACAATTCACACATTGTACACAAATTGGCTGCATTTAGCCGATAATATGTGCCCTCTCTGACTTTGACTCTGATAAGACTTTAAAGCAAATTAATCTTGCAGATCCTAGGACTGCATGTCAAGACGCACGCAGCCAGTAGGAAGACGACGTTCTGATCCATTGAGGCACAGAGAACAGCCTCATGCCATGAACAACTACCTAATAGAGCAGCCCCCTACAAATTAAGCTTAATTGCCAGGGGCTGCAGTATCTACACACCTTGTTTCGTTAGGGTGTTGGTTGTTGGTTGTGCATCTTCAACACCCATGCTGTAGGAGCCTTCGGCTCTGTTAAAAGTCGATCCATCCCTCCCGTAGCATTCATTCTCTGCTTTGAGTTTCATCATCTAGAATGCCGATTCTGTTCTGCTCTTCTTGTTTCTGCAGTAGGTATGTGCTTTCCCGCTTAGATTCACAGCGCAGATTCAGATAACTAATTATCTATCCTATTAGCTATTCACATAGAATACTCAGGCAGGCCCATTCATCATGAAAAGGGATGAAGACTCGAGAGTAGACAACGGAGTAGTCTGGGGGGGTACTGGGTTCATGTTTCTGGTGATCGGGGTTCCTATCATTTCTGTCTTTCTTTTCGGATTATGCATCTGGTGCTGCTGTAGATGTAATAGGAAAGACAAGAGGATCAGAAAGGCTCGACTTGCTGATATGGCTATGGAAACACTCCCGCGTACAACGACGGATAGTCGGGATTCGAGGGCACTTGTCGGCTGAAAGGTATGCATTTCCGATATGTACTTGATGAGTAGCCTTTTCTCTGATGCGACCTGCTCTATATAACAGAGGCATAGACAGTGTAGTTATCGTTGGTGATTCGCATCTACAAATCCATGTTAGCAACAACTGGGCCCCCGAACATATCTACCGTTAATGGACTATCTTCCTCGTAGCACGTTCACAACACGACAGCACGAGACCTGCAAAGTTGCCTTGAATCATTCAAACACTTTCATTATTCCATGTTAACCAGTTCTATCCGTACCCAAAGTAATACTTATAATTAATACCACGCACGCGCCAAACACAAACCGAACCAGGTATCAACCCCTACTTATGCACGTCTTGGTGATCTCCATTCTCCTCTGGCCGCATCTTCGGTTGCCAGCCGGCTGCTACACCTGCTGCCACAATACCCGCCATTACTGTCGGTGCTCCGAGCGCAGAGTTGGAACGTGATCTCACAGATCGAGTTCTCGCTGAACTAGGTGTTCCGATCGGTGACCCTTCAAAGGGGTTCTCCTGCGTTGGCGTTCGCGGCGGATCAACTGAGTTGGATCGAGAATGGGAGGGACTTCTAGACCTGACCATCTCAACCGCCTCCTTGGGGTGCTGGATCGCAAACTTGAGGTTGTTCAGGCGTCCTCCCTTCATGCGGCGCATAAAGTTGAGCTCGTCACGAACGTCCGCCAACGGCTCTGGATACATGCTCATCTCTTCGTCGGAAATTGTGAGGCCAGGCACCTTCTTGGCTCGTTCCCTCAGAAACTCGGGGATCAAAGCCAGCATGAAATGATCAGGAATTAAGCGAATGATGACACCAATAGGAATAGAAAGGAAACCAAGCACAAGGGCAATAGCCCAGAGAGTTCCACTTTGCTTCTCCTTGGCGATTTGGAAAGCCGCACCACCGACAAAGATGATAAGGACTTGCCCACCACACATAATGGCACTGATGCTGATGAAGAACCAGTTCTTGGTGAGGCCCTCAAAAATGTTGAACTTGTTGTCCAGGCGACGGTTACTATACATGTTAGTACGAATTCCCATTAAGGGTTCATAGAGTTGAGACTTACTTCCATTGGTTGAAGATCTGCATCCAGACGAAAGTGTTGAAAACAAGTGTCTTGATCTCATCGGCCGAAGGAGTTTCGCTTGTTGGCAGAATGCCCTTAGGGCCACCATAGTAAAGGAGGAATGTAATGGCGAGCTGGTAGATTGATTGTCCAAAGATCATCTTCCACATGGTAACGGAAATGATGCTTGATCCCTTGGGCTCAGGCTTTCGGTCCAACACACTGTCGTGGGGAGGATCAGTAGCAAGAGCAAGAGCAGCGAGTGTGTCCATAATGAGGTTAACCCAGAGAAGTTGTACGGCCGTCAAGACCGAAGACTCTTCATCGTTGGATACAGCAGTAACAAAGGTGAGAATAACCGCGGTGACGTTGACTGTAAGCTGAAATTGCAGGAATCGCTTAACTGCGTCATTGACCGCACGACCCCATTTCAAGGCCTTGACAATACTCGTGAAATTGTCGTCCATAAGAATGATAGCCGAAGCTTCCTTCGCAACCTCGGTACCGGCGATGCCCATTGAAAAACCAACATCGGCCATCTTGAGAGCAGGCGCATCGTTGGTACCATCACCAGTAACCGCAACGGTCTCGTTCTTGTCCTTGAGTCTCTTAACAAGGATTCGCTTGTCTTCGGGTGAGGATCGTGCCAAAACGTGCAGGCGAGGGATGATTTCCTCTTGCTGGAGCTTAGAGAGGTTTCGGAATTCAGGTCCCTCCATAACGATAGAGTTAGGTTGAATGATACCACACTCCTTGGCAATGGCTTCAGCTGTGATCTTGTTGTCACCAGTAACCATGCGAACGGTGACGCCGGCCTTCTGGCAGAGCTTCACAGCTTCCGGAACTCCCTCTCGGAGAGGATCTTGGATACCGACAACGCCAATGAATACTGTATCCGTGAAGATATCCTCAAAGACGACCTCCTTGCCGCCATCGACATGGTTGACATTCTTGGGTGGCCAAGAGGGGAAGTCCTTGTAGCTGATGCCAATGGTTCGAAGAGATCTTTTCGCGTAACTCTCAATGAGCTGCTTGACAGTTTCGATATTATCTTCGGACAGAGGAGCGAGAGAAGCGTCGTTGGAAGGATCGCGGAGAACCTGTGTGCACTTTGCGAGGACGATTTCGGAGGCACCCTTGATATAAAGGCGGGCACTGCCGTCAGGTTGCCGGACAACAATACCCATGCACTTGCGGCCAGAATCGAAAGGAATAAGCTGCAAGACCTTGGCGTTCTCACGCTCCTCACTCACGGGTCCCATGCCGAGATGGTTCTTGGCAAGGATGAGCAGAGCTGTCTCAGTCTTGGAGCCAATGAAGGTCTTCTCGCCATCAACCTCACCCTCGAAAGCAGTCGAGTTGAGGGCAATGGACTTGAGGAGGATATCCTTGACCGGTTTACTGAGCATATTAGCAAATTCACCGATGCTGATATCACCACTGGTATCCACGGGAGTAGAGGCGCCGCTCTCGTCTCCGCGCCGTGAGCCACCAAATCGCAGACTTGTTCCGATGGTTCCAGATACCACTTGCATCTTGTTCTGGGTCAGAGTACCAGTCTTGTCGGAGCAGATTGTTGACGCATTGCCCATGACTTCGCAAGCCTTGAGGTGTCGCACCAAATTGGCATCTCGAAGCATACGAGTTGTTGCAAAAGCCAGGGCCAGTGTAACAGCAAGAGGCAGTCCTTCAGGGACAGCAACAACAATGATAGTAACGACAACAATGAAAATGTTAAGAAATTGCTGTCCTTTCTGTGCGGGTGAAACAGAGTCCGGCATCTTGGGCAAGCTAGCAAGGAATTTGATGAAGAGAACGATGAAAAGCACAAGACCAGCGGCACTTCCGAGCTTGGCAATGTAAGTGGCGATGACATTCAGCTTCGCTTGCAGAGGAGTCATCTCAGGGTCTTCGTTCAGTGACATGAGAGTTTTGCCGTAAGAAGAGTAAACACCAACGGAAGTCGCCATATAAGTACCAACACCTTCCATTATACGGGCTCCGGATTGAATAAAAGGGTCCATCTTCTTAAGATTATCGCGGTTCTCGATAGCGTTGTAGACGACTTCGGCGGATTGTTTTCGAATAATGTCGGACTCTCCGGTGGCCTGCGACTCGTCGCACTTGACGTTGAACCCTTCAATAAGAACTCCGTCGACTGGTACAAGGTCACCAGGCTCGATGTGGATTACATCGCCGGCGAGAATATCAAAAACTGATAACTCAATCGTCTTTCCCGAGCGAATAACCTTAACCAAACGGTCCTGTTTCTTCTTATTCAGTTTCGTGAATTGTCGTTCCTTCTGGTAATCATTCAAAGATCCAACGATGACGACGATGGCGATGGCGACAATAATCGCAACACCTTCGACCCATTCGACCTTCGGTTCGCCATCCGCATGCTCTCCGCCAAATGTTTGGTACAGACCAACTGCGAGACTGACAACAGCGGCAATTGACAGCAGGATCAGGACCTTGTCGTTATATGTGATCCACATAAGCTGCAGAAGACTCTTGCCCTTCTTCTCGGGTAGACGGTTGTCCTTGTACACACGGAGTCGGTCGGCATAGCTATCGCCTGGTTGCGCATTGGTGTGATCATCGGAAGCGGTCTGCTTCTTAGATGTTGCGTCCTCGAATGATACATGTCCAGGCAGGCTTTTCTCTTCCACACTTAAACCGGCCTTTCGGTTGGATCGTAAACCCTTTTCTAAACCATCAATGCCACCCAACTTATAAAAGGCAGAAAGGCTTTTGGGGTTGAACATTTTGTTGAGCTGACCAGGCGTGAAAGCGAAAGGGTTGTTTTCCACCTCGAAATCCTGCTCGGTGCCAGTGTCTGGCTTCAAAGCTGTCTCGTCGTTGATAATCTTGTTATGATCATGTTCGGAACCTTTAAGCGTCTCATGTTGTGTTGAGTTGGACGCTACAACAGTGGTATCGCCATGTGAGGAAATAGATCGTGCTCCATCATCAGAATCGACGGAGTTCTGTCGTGATCGGTGGTTCATAGGTACAGACAAGAATGCAGCACTCATGTCGCCTGATCTTGATGTTACCGGACTGGAAACATTGTGAGGACTTGTTGGTCTGCTATCCCTGTTTTCGAAGTTCATAGAAGTGTTGATTTCGGGTCGCGAAGGTCGTTGCGACATGCCGGCGCTTGTTGCGGGATCAGCTGTTGCTGTAGGACTGACTGCGTCGTCTTGTAGGTTGGAAGGATATGATTCTTGGGGAGCGTCGGTAGAAGTATTAGGATTGACAGCAGTGGTATCAATAGTGATGGTTGGACTAGAAGATTGATCAGCATTCAAGAGGTTGATAAGGATTTGGATCTCGGGAGGCCCCAATGAGCCTCAGTGACAGTCACGTACGCGCGAGGCCGCATGGGCCGAGGGTCATCATGATCAGTCATGTTGAGCCGGGCAGTGCCGCGATCAGCGACAGCCTAGACTTGGAGTTGTGGAAATGACAGCAAGCCGAACTGAGGCTATGCAGCGGCGAATGTCTTAGTGAAAGTAATGGGTATTGTGTTGAGCAAAAGGGAGCTTCAGTTCAAGGGCAGACAGAGCAGAGGGCGTGGAGCCAAGAGCGCATGGGCCGATGTTCTTTAAGTATAGTAGTTTAGAAGGAAGGAAGGATTGAAGTAAGAGGCAACTAGAATTAAAAAAGTAGGCAAAGACGGGCAATAGAGTTGAATTTGGACGACCAAGTCAGTCTTGAAGAAAGGCTGAGTTAATTAAACATCGCCAACACACCCAAGGTTCAGTTGAAGATTGAGGAGAAATGCAATCGAAAGGCAGGTGGAGGGCATGTTTTCGCCTCGAGCGAGCTTCCTTCCTGGTCTTGAAAGTAATTGAGGCAGTGCAAGCCAAAGGAAGCTGATGATTGGCTCTTGGTCTTCACTCTGGGGTGCATGTAGAAGGAAGTAACCAAAGGGCATAAAAACTGGATCTGCTTAAGCCCGGGGCAGGGGCCGGACAAGCGCTAAATTGACGGATGTCCTTCTACCTTTGGGTAGAGACGAAAGGTCCGTGGAATCAGCAATAGGCGCTGAACATATCAGGTCCGTAGGTAAAATGATCTCCATGGGCAAATTTGACGGGCTAGAAAGTTCAATTGTGATTTTCCATGGGAATTTACTGTATCTGTACGGACAAGGTTCCTTGACTGTCTGTTTCTTAAGTGACATGCACTGTGCTTATTACTCTTACTGCCTACTGTACTGTCTTCGATTAGACTTCGAATTCAGCATCAAACTTCGATCGATACAATATTTTCCATACAGTTGGTACAATCACTGACATGGTCAACCCTTTTTCCCTTCTGTCAATTTCCATGCTACACGGTTTGCCTCCTATCGTTACCAAAGCTTTACAGGCGGCCTCTCTGCAACTTTACGCTTGCAAGAAGAGGCTGTGTGATGATTTAAGTTTTGACCCGATCCAGAATGTTCACGAAAACTGTCAACGGCGAAAAGGTGACGCATTTCAGCTTTCATTGTTCTTCCTCAACAAACTCCAATTGAGGCAGCTCATGCTCATGATGTTCCCGGGTCACCCCATGTCGCCACAGTGCACAATTATGCGAAGATCCCGTCTTGGCGACCTCTCTAGAAGGTCCAGAGCCAAGGCCCTAGAATCTAGCTGTTCGCTACGTTCCTAGATCAGGATTGGATGATTTGCTCTAAATCGCCAAATACAATGACTTGGCGCCAAGCTAACAAGCTCTGTGAAACGTCTTGTATGTCGCAGAAGAAGTAAGCAAAGAGTCCTGATTGGCGATTAAACATTGTTACTATTGTTTTCTTTCATAGGCCATTGAACTGTTATATTACTTCGCATTCTCGACTCGTTCAGGTTGTGCTATGCAAATCTTTGCGTGAGACATTCCCAATCTGTTGTCATTTGCATCAAGCTTCCAAGCACAGACAAATGACGTCTAATGCTGCGCATGTTTGTCACCTTGTTAAGCGAAATGGGCAAAAGTGATAGCTTGGATATGCCCTGGTCCGCTTCCAACTCGAACCAAGTGCCGGCTGATAATACGCGCTGGTATGAACATGTAGCGATCGATGTGACGACGCGTTACTATTCTTGCTAACAGTGGGTTATGTCTTGATTTAATGACTCCAGTTTTCAACCTTGCCCCGTCTAGATTGTCACTGGCTTCTCACAGTTAGGAATTCTTCTCTTCCCCGGTTAACCTTCTCCCAAGGACGAATCCTTCCGGATCTGAAAGACATATACGGAGGAATAGACCCGCAACTTGGTCCGTACGGAACACTGTATCGTACCTGAATTCTATGGGTAATCTCCTTGTAAATTGGAGCTCTTTAATCCTTGTTTTCTTAGCCGCGGGTTCTTTGGTAGTCACACGGCTGATGAGCTTAATTATCCATTCCTTTAGATTGCTCAACCGTGCATTCCGTAGCTGTAAGATAACCTAGCCCATAGCTTCCTTTTAAACTTGTTTCCTGGTCCCGGTGATAGTTCCTAGGAATGCCTCGCCGTCAATGCCACCTAAAACAGTCAAGAACCACTGTGGATATTTTCCTCTAATGAAGGAAAAAAAAAAACTCAGCCAGCAAAGTCGTATTCAGGGGATTGTAATACCAGGATTAAAACTCGGGTTCGATCCTATCCAAGAGCCTTTGTGACAACCAGTGATGAGCTCCATAACGCTATTTGGGGATTGTCCAATTGCAAACCCAGCAAGGCTCCACCACTCAAGCTTCATCTGTCAGTTTCTTCGGAATAAGCAGGTTATAGAAGATGAGGTTGTCTGGCCCCGGTCTTGAGCCTTGTTTATTAAGAAACAGCCGCGATTGATTAGGCAAGTGACTCTGTCAACATGAGATGAGCCAACTGGGCGAGCTCAATGACAGATATTTATGCTCCAAATGCATTGATGTAGAGAAGCGCTTAGTGATATACCAAATAAAGCATAAGTTCATGCTTGGCAGCGTAAATAGAGTCAGTTCAATCCCGGGCATCTCCCCTTTATGCCCGTCGTGTTGTCGATCATGAACAAATGAAGAGCTTGGCGTGACCAAAACCTCTCCACCTGCAAACGGTCAAACATGCACTGACCCATCAGTAGGCTTCATGATGGAGACGGAGAATATCTGCTGTCACTATGAAGGTGTAATTGAATGAACGGTAATGGGAGGCCTTGGTAGGAGGCCTTTGAGGCGGACGGGAGTGGCGCGTAAAGTTGCACAGCCACACAGCCACATTTCGCTCAAGTTAGGTAGTCGGCCAACTCATGGACCTCGGATCGAGTTGAGCTGAGAAGATCGAGTCAAAGTACGACATGAGCTCAACAAAAACTTTAATGATGCGGTCATTCGACTCATATTGACTCAGTCATTGAGGCTTAGACTTTGTATCTTCTGACCTGGCAGTTGTCGTTGAAAAAGAGTTGTTCTCATCCCATTTTGGTATCAAATATCGAATTGACTAACCAATCAGATTTAGTTTTGGGGATTACAATCCTACAGCTGCCACTTTATGCAGCCAGGGTCTGAGTATCGAAGCCAAGACCAACCAAGCCGAGTTGAGCTAAGACAAGCTGATTAAGTTTATGAAACCTCCCTAACTTTTCTGTAGAAGCCATATATCCGTAAACTCAGAAGAAATACGTACGTTCAACTTGGTGGCACTGCTCAGCCTCAGTCGGTTGTTTCCATTAGGAGCCATTATAAGCGAAACACGCGGTGGCTTAAAAGTTGTCTGTAATCATGTTAATCTAGCTTGAGAAATAGCGCACGTGGTATCGTGGTTCTGCCTCACATGTTACCAAACAGCATCTTGAACTTTCGGTAAGGGCTCTAATGCTTCGCCTCACCAGTTGGCCGAAACCGCATCCGAAGCATCCAATCCTACAACAAACCTTGAACTATCCGTAGCTTCCGGATCAGTGGCCAATGGGGTATGTATATACGGCTTGTCATTTCATGCAGAAGCTGTACGACCTACGGAGCATGATGAACTCTTACAGGTTTTGCACTTGGAAATCATATCACTCTATCAATGCATCGATATGCACTGCGTCAAGTTCCCGGTGCTAGATACGGCTTGGCTTGTAACAATATCTTCTTGAATCCATGGTAGTGTCGTCTAAAACTACTTCAGGTAGTTAGCTGATCCTTAGGCCAAGGCATAATTGTTATACCCGGATAGCCACAGTTCCGAACAGCCAATGCACAAACACTTCGCCTCCTATTGAGATTGGGTAGGATACTTACTCCTGTCTGATGAGGTCAAGTTAAAACTTCTCTTAATGTTAGTACTTGACAAAACGACTGGTTCACAGTAGCCAGGTTCTTTGTTCATGGCGTATCGAAGTAAGCAAGCGGAAAGAGCCAAATACCACAAGCATGTTTAACAAACGCGACCTGACGCATTTCAAACTTCGAAAATTCGCAAATTAACCATTAAAATGGAAATACCCAAAACAGGGATTAGATTCAACCTTACAAATACTCTTTGTATGACCTGAAAGGCTGATTGCAGACGTGTTGTTATAGCGAACGGAGATTACCCTATAGTCCTGAGATCATGAAATTGAAGCTAACGCCTAGAGGCTGACAAGCCATATATCGACCAAGTAAGCGATATTCAACTTCCTGATCAATTTGCAACATGCCTAGATGTTTCCTAAATGAGCCTGCAGTCTCGGGTTGGTGGTGGGCTGTTTGTCATTTCTCACCAACACGATGGATTCGATCTCACTCTCACGTAAGTGAACAGTACGCCCCGATACACCACGAAGGAGCCCCCTGAATCGACATTACACCAAAAATATCCGCAGTGACATTCAATTTACAATCACAAACTCTGTTCTGTAGACGAAACATCCCTTATCTTGATTGATCAACATATTGTGTTTGACATTCGCAACACAGCCTCCCCCTCATCTAAAAGTTCCCTGCTTCCGTACGGCACAGCAGACTTTGTACTTCCTCAATGATGAACTTCCAGCAAAGTTTTCTATCTGGCGATTATTACGGTCGTCTATCTAAATGAAATGGCATGGAAGGTTTATCCCGCTTCCAACTCCACCACATCGTGGCTGTGTAAGTGCTCAGTCCCAATCGGGGAGTTGCTATCCTTCGCTCGATCAGCAGATCCTTATATCATGAGGGGTTTATGTGCCGAATCTGGTGATTATGTTGCATTTTGCTTTGTTCTGGTTGTACATTGCGCGAACTTGGTATTGACTGATTCATGATATGGACACCGGGCATAAAAAATTGACTTTGAAGGGACACAATAGGAAGTGCCATTGAGGCGAGATGATTTGGTTGTTTATTCTTCCCACCCTGAGACTTGGCTACCAACTTTCTTGGGAACCGTACCGGGTAACACGGAAGTTAAGATATTGAAAATCGGACATGGAGTCAGGCGATGCTCTGCACATTCTGCCCTATGGCCTCCTCTACACATACTAATCCTGCGTAATGGGCTCTCACAAAGTAACAAAGTTGAGCGAAAAGTGTATGGTGTGTATGTAAAATAAAGAACTTTTGAACGCCCTAGTACAGCCATGGCAAGATGGCGGTGACTGCCCGACCAACTACCCCTTTTGACACTTTACTATCATCGAATGCTGCCTTATCGTCGTCCCAAATCCACCTTACGGACAGGAACCATATCCTCGGCACCATCCTGATCTTTGATTGAGCCCCCGAGACCGAAGAATGGCGCAACACTGTGTCTCATTACGCCCTTCCAGAATCCAGACACAATTTCCTTGAGATCACCTCCAGTCTGCTTGAAGTCGGGGAAAGCGTTCACCTCGAGTAAATAAGCAGTGCCCTGGGTATCAACTAGGAAATCTAGGCCGTAGACTTCGAAAGCATTAGGCATTGTCTGGAAATGAATTGGCATGGCTTTCGCGGCAGCTTCAAAGATCTCGCCAGTCACATCGCAGATCTGACGGAAGATGTCATCCCGCATGTCGCTTGATAAAGGCAGATCCCAGAAGCGGCGAACGGTGTTCTCGTTTGGTGAATCCTGGAGACAAGTGTTGGTGAGGAAAGACTCGATATCCTCTGGTGCATCTGCAGGTGCAGTGTAAGGCTTGCCAGCGAAGAGTGCAAGCATGTGCTTGTAGACCCAGACATCAAGGCTTCCAGTGCACATCACATATGTGCGGATATGGAACTTGCGCTTTTCGCCATCAACCAGTAGAGGTGGGTGAATATACGGCTGCGCAACAAAGTGTCTCAAGTGAGAGGTTGTGATGTAGTCTCCGTCGTCGTCCTTATCAGCGACCTCCTCTTCATCATCAGTGTCAGGCTGATCCTCCTCCCAGATATCGAAGATGTTCTGAAGTTCGTCCATTGTGCTGAAGAGTTTAATGCCCTGACCTCTGTCACTCATACCTGGCTTCAGAATCCACCACTCCTTAGAGTTAGGATCTGTCTGCTCCTCATTACGGTCCATGCTTTCTCGAAGATCGAAAGCCTCAACCAGGGCATCGTCCAAGAACTCGGCAAAGTCGACCTCGAAAGCTTCGCTGCGCTTGATGTGCTTCTTCAGAACAGACTCAGGATGCTTTGCAACCCAGTGATCCACTGTGGTCGACAAGAAGTGCTTTCGGATAAGGGCTTTTCGAATCATGTAGCTGTTGATTAGGGTTGTATGTTCATGGTTGGCAGCGTACTCAAAGTCGATAGTTTCGTACGAGGTGATCTGTAGGATGTTGTCCTCCGATGGGACAATCTTCGCTAGGGCTGGCTCATCAGATTCCGGCACTTCAGTGATTACATTGAAAACTCCCTGAGGGAAAAGAGAGTTCAAGGCGTCAAGAATAAGTGGTTGAACGTAAGAATCTTCGTATGAGATGACGGCTTGGACCGAAGGGCCCTTTGGCCTCAATGCCAACTCTTGCTTGTTATGGTTTGCCACCGAACCCGAATCCCTTTATGAAAAGTAAGAATGTATCTATTGGTAGTCTTGGTAGAATACAGGCATCGTGCTTCTCTCCTAGCCCTGCCCGTCACATATCACTTGATCAAGGGTACTTACAGTTCAAGCTCTTTCTGGTTGAATTCTCCAGGACCATGCATAAAGTTGGCCTTGAGAGGAGTGATACTGGTCCTGTCAGTAATGCTGGCTTGTTGTAGTGAACAAACATACCTTGTCAGTCCCTCCTTGACGGTCCATCCATCGTTGCCAGGCTCGGACTCCTCTACGCTCTTGTACACATCTGTGAACTTTGGCGCCCACTTGAAGTGCTTGTGGGTATGTCCCTTGCGTGAACTGGGTCGAGCTGCATCGTCCACCTCACCGCCGACACCTTCGCGTATCCTCTCCTCTTCCTCATTCTCGTCTCCCGCCTCACCTTCAATCTCCTGGAAGCAACCACCTTCTCTCCAGTAGTTTTGCAAAACATTGGTCCAGATAGCCTTGTTGTTTTCAAGACCTTCTACCAGAGGAACGTTGACACTATAGAGATCCGCACTTCCGTCTGTAGGCCACTGCTTGTAAAGGGCATCAATAACCTTGACGCTGCGACGGCAAGCGGCCTCAATGATAACCGGGTCATGGTTCCTGGTAAAGAAGGCAAAGCTCAGAGCAATAGACTTCTTCTGGCAAACAGCAGCTTCCAGAGCGGCACCTAGCGTTCCCGAGCTGAGAGCAAACACGGCAGTTGTGTTTCTACCGTAGTTGGGTCCACTGACGACAAGATCGATAGGTCCTCGTTCCTGGAAGAAGTGGTGAAGACCAATTTGAACGCAGGAAGCCGGAGTTCCGTCAATCAAGATCCATTCTTCGACATCTCCTGAAGGAGAAGGCCGATGATGAGTGGAACCTGGAGAATCCTCACCATGGACAACGGAAGAAGGACGATAGTACAGCGGCTTAAGGGTTTGACCAATCATGTGTGCCTTTCCAATCCATGACCTCTGTGTGTGAGGAAGGCATACGGAAACAGTGTGGCCCGCCTGCTGAAGCTGCTGGATTAGACAGTGGACGTAAGGAGAAGAGTGTGGTGATGGCGGGCCATCATCATTGGTAACGAGGATATGCATCTTTAGCTGCGAAGAGAAGGCAGGCGATTAGTATAAGCTGTCTCAAGTGTCAGTGTAATCTTTTCTGGATACAGAAAACGAAACAGAGAAGAGAGGATTCTACTCACTAGCAATGCCTGTTATACAGAACCTTCGCAGAGTATTTGACGGATGGATGTTGGGCAGAGCGGAATCGATGAGGGGCATGCACGTGGGGCAGGAGCGCTAGGCAAGTAAGCACGTCAGAATCACTTCCAATTGGCGATTAGAATGGGCAAGTACGGGCACAAGCGGAGAGGAACTCATGTTATTATCATGAACTTGTCTGATTTCTTTATTCGATCGACTCGATCATGAAAAAAAGAACTACCTAAAAACCGGGTCTCACAGAATCGAAGATGTGCCTAAGGAAAATTTCCTTAACAAATCAAACCAAACCAGACCAGCGGATACCGAACCCAAATAGAATAGAATAAACCGAACAGACTCGGGCTTGCTTTCCTCCTCTCTTCCACTGCTGAGGTCCTTCAGGTATCAATCAACCAGCCAACCAATCAATCAATCAATACGTTGTCTTCCTATGCGATACATTCCGTCGTCCTTAGCAACTTGCTAATCCTTTTGACGCTCTAAATTCCATCCAACGCCGTGATAAAAGCCAGTACTAATTTCCATTATAAGGCGAAAGGTAAGGGGAACCCCCATATGCAGAATTATGAATTGTCGTGGAACAGCCACTTGACTGTGATGCGAGAATGTGATAATCAAAAGCAAATGCAACATCTGTAAGCCGAAAGCGTTGACCTAAACGCGGCTACGCTTGGTCTCCCTAGTATCAATGCTTTCTCCTGATCGTTTGCGTGACGGGGATTTGGGCACGCTTTCCTTTGTTCGTCGCCAAGAAGCAAAGGGGCTTCGCTTGCTGGGCAGCTTGATAGGTGTGCTCTCATCTCCCAACTTGTTTGTGGATCGAGTCACTCGTCGAGTGGAAGGAGGTGAAGCCGGAGCAAATTTAGGCGCTTCAGGTGTAGATGCGCGCTCCTTCTTGGATACCGATGGTGTCGCTGGGCATGTCGGTTCCTCATCATTTTCCTCAACGTCCGTAACAGCTTCTTCCTCTTCAATCTGCTCATCTGTCTTAACACTCTGGAAAAGGAGACAAGGTTTGATTGAAGATCGTGTCAAAGGACGGCTGAGATGAGCTTCTGGGTCTTCTTCAACAGTCTCGAGCTCATCCAGATCTTCAGTCTCGTGTTCAGACCACTTGCGGAAGAATCTCTTTCCACGGCTGTTTTGAATTAGCAATTGACCTTTTTTTTTTTTAAAGTGATTGAGTTTTGATGAGGAAACTTACAATGTGTACACCATACCATCCTTACGGTCGGCGAGCTCATCCACAGTCTTTAAACCCTCGCCAGGGACCTTGACCTTGCGTCTGTCGTGACGTTTGCTAGGCACAGCACGGGGTGCTTCGCTGTAGAAGGGATTTTCTGAACTGAGGAAAGGATTGTCTTCTCGCTCATCGCGAACAGGAACTCGATCCCGAGTATCAGTGAATATCTCAATGGGTTCCTCAACCTCCTCCACAGCAAAGCTTTCCATCGAAATACCGCTGTACTTCTTGGCAGATCGCTTCTTGGGAGTTAAGGTTGCTTCATCGGCGTCAGAGCTAAAGAGGTTACGAGCAACTGATTTGATGTGGGCGGTTTTCTTCTCAGTGGGTGGCTTTTGAGGAGTTTTTGATGGTGTAGGAAGCATGCCAGCGGCACCGATGACGGAAGAGCCGGATCGCTCATGAGTGCGACGGCTGGCGCCATCTCGAGAAGTTTCAGCTTGCATGTTTTCCGTTGCGCGGCGAACAAAATCGTTGGCGGGCATGCGCTTCTTATGCGTCATAGGAGAGGCGATAGAGGTGTTCGAATGCTTGGTAGACTTTTTGCTGGTTTGAGGTGATTGAGGTTGACGATTTGATGGGCCGGGTGATGGAGTCCTTGTTCGTTGTGATGAAATTCGTGCAGACTTGCGAGGTGAAAAGGGTTCCCAGTGGTCTTGGTAACCAAGGCGAGGCGTTGGCGGAGTGCGAATGCGGGATGGCGGTGGAGGAGTGGTAGAGCCGTGTGCGTCGGCCATCTTGACAGGTAGGCGGCAGTGCCAAAAACAATTGCGACCTTTAGGGGATTGTTTGCTGTAGTATGAAGCACTACCTTCAAGAGATGGTATCAACTTAAGACGTAAAGTGCGTCCTCGATGGCTGCCAGGTCGACCCAAAAGGATTACGTCGAATTGAGGTTATGGACTGACGTGATAAACAGCGCAGTTGGCTCGATGGATTGCAGTGATTAGCTGCAAAAGGGGTATAAACTCTTGGATGATATGAATAAGAATCGACAGTGATGAAAGGCGCTTGCTAATAGTTGGAGATGGTAGATTTAGAGATGAATGTTTGTAGGGTAAGATGTTTACATTTGAATAAAGAGAACAATCAAAACGAGTGAAGTGGCTGGGACAGACTCTACCCTGGAGCGTGCGCCAGCCCAGCCTCCCTATTCTTGGTTGTGCGACAAGGTTTACCCACTAAAACGACAGGGCCGTTGCAACCTGAACGCGTCCGTCGGGTGAGCAACCCCGCCCAGACGCGTTGGCTACGCGACGGACAACAGCCAATTAACATGTCCTAACGAGCAATGAATTAAAGCGAAATATGGAGACAATAGAGTATGCCCCTCCACTCATGAATTAAACAATACGGTATCCATTCCTAGCTGTCGGTGTATGGCAACCCATTGCTATCAAGTCAACAAGCGCCGGCCCTGACCCTGCATGCGCCACAGCATTTTCAACACGACTTTCGAAACCTGTGCTATCCGAAACATACGACCTTGCTGTGACCTTAGATCAGCGCTTCCAGCTGAGGCTATCTCCAACAGAAAGGGCCCCGCATCTACCTACATCCTAGCAGTCTGCCATCATGGCCGACGATACTACAGAATTTACAGAGTCGAACATTTGGGAATCCCCGTCACAGGAAGATGGCCCACCGACATCTCGTCCAAGAACTCCTAGAACCCCCAAGACTCCCAAGACACCGACCCAAGAGCGTCCAGAGCCCATAGATCATGAAGCGGCACTGCGCAAGGAACTTGAAGGTGTTCGGAGTATAAATGAATCCATTGAAGGCGTCATTTCATCCCTGGAGCGTGCAGGTGGTAACATGAACGTATGTTTACCATACCAGGTGCCACTAAATATCTACTGACCACCGGCAGACCGTTTTGAGCACTGTTAACAACGCCTCTGTTCTCCTCAATACTTGGACCCGGATATTATCCCAGACCGAGCATAACCAGCGATTGATCTTGGACCCAGGATGGAAAGGTGCAACAGAAGACATGGCCGAGCAAGAAGCGGAAGCTATTCAAAAACAGCAAGCTGCTGAACGAAAAGCCGCGGAGGAGGAAGAAAGACGTGAGCAATTGCGACAGCGTCGTGAAGAAGAAGAGGAGAGACGAAGACTGGCAGCAGCTGCACCCGCCCGAGGAACACGAGGAACTCGAGCAACCCGAGGAGTTAGAGGCGCAACCCGGGCGCGAGGTACTGCAAGGGCTGGGAGCTCAACTGCCACATCTACAAGCAGAACGACGGGCATACCAAGTCGCGGAACCTCTAACATTGGCCGAGGGTTTGGTGCGCGCCGAGCTAGAGGGGCATAATGAGGTCAAGTCTGGACACTCACGCTTTAATGACATATACCCAATAGATCTTCTTCTTATTATTACTTCTTCTTGAAAAAGTCACTCATCTTCTTCATGCCTGTGGTGTTGACTTTCTTGAGATTCCGGACGCCACGGCTCTCCTGCGATTTCTTCTTCTTTTCCTCCTCCATCTTTCTCTTCTTGACCAGAGCCTCGTCTTCCTCCTCATCCAACCCACGCTTGCGCGAGTAATCGATAGAGTGCGCAGCCATGGCTTCGGCGCGCAACTTTGCCAATGTAGCCAGGTAATCATCCAGGGGGGCGAAATCCACCAATTCTTCCTTCTTCAGGAGCTCCTCCAGCTGAGTAGCAAGAGCCTGAGAAATGTAACCCGAGCAGATGAAACTGAACGCAACTCGCAATCTCTGGAGGGAAACAACATCGGCAGAAGCCTCAATGGCGCTGACAATGTTCTCTGTGGTAGTCTCTGTTAAAGAGGTGGCGACCGTTGAGGCTTGGGAAACCTCGGTTTCTCCCGTGGCGGCCGTTGACTGAGAATCGTTGGAATCTGAAGCAGGTGCCGGGGACTCCGTCTTCGTTATTGTCGTTTCTCTCGTTTCTCGTGTCTGTACAAGAATTGGTGCTTCAAGAGCCTTCTTCACAAACTTCTCCTCCATAGTTGGAGCAAGTCCCCCCTCTTGCATCCTCTGCGCCTTCTCCAGTATACCCTTGGCCAGCTTGCTCTCATTCATTCTGAACATGCTCTCGTCGCCTGCCTCAACAGTGTCGCATACCGCAGCCATTCGGCTCTCAATGAGCTTTCGTGTCTTGTCGCATCGCAAAATCTCTGATAGATGTGAAGATTCCTGTGGTAGCTTATCGAAATGGTCATCACTCGAAAGGAATAGTCGTTTGCCCTCCGAGCTTTTTGACTGGGTCTCGGTCAATGCTGGAATGACCAGGAATAGGGGGTCGATCAGCGTAGCCAGGTAGAGGTCCTGGCCCATTGATACTCCAACTTTGCTGGTGCTATCTGTAGAGGTAGATTCTGGTGTAGTCTCGATCAACCAGCTGCGAGGTGCCGTCTTCGGTGTCGCGACTTTTGTGAATTCGTAGATGCCCGTTTCAGGGCATACCAAGTATCTCGCGGGTCGGCCATGTCTGGGGTGTGGAAGAGTGACAATACGCGCTTCGGGGGAGGCCTTTGTAGGAAGAACAAAGACTTTAGAGGCGTTTTCAGCCCGAGGCGATAGACTAAATTTGGAGGTAGTAGTTTTGGGCTCTGAAGCTTTCGATTCTGCTGGAGCAGCAGCTTTGGTTGCTCTCGTTCTCGCCATTTTGATGCCGTTGTCTTTAATGAATTAATAAGGTCTATGGAGAAACAGTGGTACAGTAGAATGAATCAAATGGAAAACCGAGCAATAAGGAAAGATTGAAAGGAATGTTGTTGCTCTCCAAAAGACCAGGCTTGTGATAGCAGTAGTAGAGATCTAGATTGGGATCTAGGTACGGAGACTATTAGACGAAGAGACCCATATTGAATTAAACACGCTCCAGGGACTGAAATTGAATTGAGACGCGTTCTGACGCGACGGTTCCATCGGTTGCAGGGGTGACGCCAGACCTTTGGCCTTAATTTTAGTAGATCCCCATTTTTTCTAGTTAGAGGCTGGCGCCCGCCCAGGAACTTGAAGCACTAAAGTAAGTACGTAGTACCCATGGCATGGCATGCGTTGGCTTGTGGATGCAAGCCCAGTCCGATCCAATCCAAGCCAATCCAAACCAGCACTGCTGAAAAGCAAACATTCCCTGCATCAACAGCCCAAAATCGATAGCTTTTCCGCCAGGCATATATTTTCTTTCACCAACGATAAACCACAGATCCAGCTGGATGGCTGTCGCATCACTAAAACTCAACCTACCGCCCTGACCATCTGGGAATATGCTACAGGCTCATCGCATACTTACACCACCCAATTCTTCTTAGTGATCGCATAACACCGGGGCCGGCTTCTGGGCCATCAGCTATAGCTATAACCTGCCTACCGTCCTGGGTATCGTCATGGCTCCTGGTAAGGCCACAATCCTGGGCTCAAAGCTCTTCTATGCGACGATTTACTGACCATACTTGCCGCAGCCTCTCCAGCAAAACAAGGAAACGACGCCCAATGGCCCCCACGATCTCCGCATGAAGCTCTGCTTAGTACGCCGCGGGGACGGGAGCGATACCGACAGATGATGACTTCGCCCAGTCCTTCGCCGTCAAAAAGAGGTCGCAACTTGCCTTCAATGAACCTTATGGCCGAGATCGAAAACGACGAGGACGACGAGGATGAGGAAACGCTGCAGTTGAAACTTCAAGAGATCCAGGCACGACTCAAGTTGAAGAAGCTACAGAGCGCCAAGTCGAAAAAGACGGACGATAATGTTGAAAATCTGCATGCGACAACCTCGGAGCTTGCGATATCAACGCAACCTCCAAGCCGTTCAAGGCGCGCAACAACTCCTACAAAGGCAGAGCTACCCGCACAACAAAACAATGTCCAAGTTCCTGCGTCGCCAGTACGAAGGATAAAAGAGCCCCAACTTCCGACCTCCCCCAGCAGAGTGTTGCTAGGCATCGATAAAGGACTCAAGGCCCAGGATATTTCTTTGAAGCGTGCGCCTAGTTACAGAGACTCGCAAACAACAGCTGATATCGGACATTCTGGTTATCTGCGGAGATCAAGGACTACCGGAAGCGCCAACTCCTCGGCTTCATTCGATAATGGCAGACCTCTGAGCTTCAACGAACGGTTGGCATCTGTAAGGACAGACGAAGTTGCAAGAGCTCAACGGCAAAAGGACATCCAAAAATTAAGAACGAATGCTTTTGGAATCAGCCAGGATGAGATGGAACAATACAAAAAGAAAGCTGTCGAAATCCCAGACGAGCCAATCAAAACCCCATCCTTTTCAAGAGAAGAGATTATGGGCAAAGCCCAGCCTGTGGAGAGGCAACGAAGCTACACTGTTCCCAATGTCCAATCGCCCGGCATCAGTCGCCCAGCTACCTCGATGGCGCTAACGAGAAGGAAGAATACGCCCCCTGGTGAAGTAACCGATGAACAAGCAGCTGGCATAGAGCCATACTCGAGTTTCCACCTGTCCAAACGAATCCTGCCCCATAGTGTCCTTGCTCGTCATGTTTCTGGCAAAAAGGCATACATGATCAAAGATCTACTCAGGGACGTCAAAGCACCAGATTTTGCGCTACCGGATATTGAACAGGATCTTGTGGTATTTGGCATTTTGGCCAAGAAATCTGAACCTCGTGCCCACAAGCCGACACAGAAAAACGGGAAGACGGAGGATCGAGGGAAATATATGGTCATGACTCTGGTTGATTTGGAATGGGAACTGGACCTTTTCCTCTTCAACTCTGGGTTCACAAGATATTGGAAACTAACTGAGGGTACCGTCATCGGAATTCTCAACCCCACACTCATGCCACCACCGCCTGGACGACACGATACTGGCAAGTTCAGCCTGGTCATTAATTCGGACGATGATTCAATTCTTGAAATTGGAACAGCTCGCGATTTGGGAGGATGCCAATCAGTCAAGAAGGGTGGAGATATTTGTGGCACCTGGGTCAACAAAAAGCGAACTCAGTACTGTGAATTTCACTCCAACGAGGCCATCCGCAAACAGCGCTCTACGAGATTGGAGGTCAACGGAAGCAGTTTTGGCGCCAGAAAGAATAGCTCTAGAGAAGTCTTTCAATTTGGCGCTCAAAAGAAAGAAGAGGCCAAGAAATACGACTGGGAGACAAAAACGCATTGGTTCGCCTCACGTACGATGAGCACAGCAGACCTGATTGATGGCAAAGACCGAACCCCAAATGACCGAAAGGAGAGAGCAGAGCATGTGAAACGAACTCTGGAAGCAAAGGAAAAGGAACGTGAAATGATGAAAAAGCTTGGTCAAGTTGGCAATGCTGCGGGAAGAGAATATATGCGGCAAGCCGGTTCACGGACTTCAAGGTTACCTGCTTCCGCCTCGTCTATAGGGCCATCGCCAAGCCCAGCGAACATTGCGGACGAAGTTCTCAGGCCAGATGCAAAGTCGCTTGGGCTACTAGGAAAGAGCAACATTCATCTCAGTCCTGTTAAACGAAAACGTCCCGACAGCTCTTCAGCTGGATCACAAGCTGGCTCGGCCACAAGTAGTGGACCGTCAGCTTTTGGTTGGGGAAGTAGTCTGAAAGACAAGCTTTCGAAGATGAAGGAAGGGGAGAAGTTACGCAAGGATGGGCAGCCGCCGGTGAGAAAAAAGACTCGCTTCGTTACCGACAAGGGCATTCGAGAAGCTGGGAGAGAAAGTCTCGGTAACGACTTGATCAGTAGCGAGCTGTCGAAGCGGCGAATTACGCTCGACGATGACGATGACGACCTGGTTATTGTACAATAAGGACTTTTCCTTTCTTGGGCATCTATACGGCGTACTGGCAAGCATGAGGCTGTCGGTTTTGTTTTGGTTGGCGTTGCTAACATATGCTTTTGGCATGGTTACGAATGAACGATTTTTGGTTAGAGTTATCTCTATATCGCTTGAATCAAGGCAAATCTTATTGATTGTACCGACAGATATGACGATGTTTTCTAGAGTAATCTTGTTCCGACGGAGGCGACGTCAGTAACATGTGATGTCAACCCCCAACAGGTCTTTAAGTGAATGCAGCCGCCCCCATCAATGCGATATACGGTATGCGGAGAGCTGGATGTAAGCGAGGATGATATGCGTGGTAACGTACAGTAACTTGGTGGCGCAGTGCATTGGATTTATTGTTGAACATGCCTGCGTGAATATGAACGGAGTAAGAGACTTGCAGTTTTAGTCGATTTGATCCTTGTCTGCTCGGACAAAAGTAGCTTCCAGAAATCTGCGTCTCCGTGGATATTTGATACTGTTATCAATGTTCAGGTTTTGGACAACATCAATGACTGACGATCATTTGTGAGTGCCAATGACCAGGATTCTTCCCCCAATGCCTATTTATAAACAACCCTATTGATGTGGTATCATGTCGAGACAGTATCAACTCTGAAAGCTGTACCCTCCAATGCCATAATACATTGCCGAGTTAAGAACAAACCATGGAAAGAGTTGAGTTACGGTTTACTACGGATAGATTCTACCCGGCCGTGCCTTGACTTTGTTTTGAGTTAAAGATGAACTGTTCCTTTGCTCGAATCTTAACGGCCCGTACCATGAGAGCCATTGGTCTACTTTTAAGGAGGCAGTCAAGCTTGCGAGTCATAACGGCTCACCATCTTTAAGCATATCTAATCTCTTATTTGCTCTTCCTAGTACCGTTAATTACCGAACGGAGACAGTCAATGGCTTTATATGCAATGATTCTAAAGGTATCATATTGGATGACCTTGATTCTTCTGAGAACACATGACATATCACGATGTGCTTGAAGCTGACGGCTGAGTTAGAATTGACCAAGGAACGATGCTTATTTTGACCAACGTGGAGGATGGCAACAATGCCACGAGTCTTTGGATGGTTACACGAGCATTTATTACGTTTAAAAAAGACTTGATCATCGTGATTCTCAAGAGATGTACGTCAGGTTGTAATAAATGGGAGGGCGGCCCCTCGGTTATAGGACTTGTTATGCAGTCAATTCCAAGATCCAGGTCGACAGTCTACCTTCTTGCCTAACCGAGAGAGCTTATTTCTGCATCAATTGAGTCTACTCTTGAATGATACTCTGTTGAGGCGCAGCATCATCTTAACAAGCCATGATTACTCGAGTCGGAGTGAATATACCGCAATCGAGAAGGCAAGTATTGAACTATACGACTCAGGCAAAGACTGGCCTCAAAGTACAAAGAAACCCCCACGGTCCAGATTCGTTAAGAGGCTTCTTAGACCCTGAGATACCCCGGATTTTCCTGCAGGAAGACCCCCAAGAGGCGACTCTCGTGAGCATTTCCCCTCATACCGAGATGCATACAAGCGGAGTATTCGGTCAACTCTACCAATCTTTGAGCTGCCCATTTCTCTGACCGGTCTGTCCGTCCTCTCGGAGTTGATGGATTGTATCATTTGACTTAATTTTTGCCCCGCTGAAGATTTTGTGAGTTATCGGTTTTGGGGGGTTGCAATTGATGTTGTAGGAGAGGATTGAGGATGATGCTCACGACAGTTGAGAGACTGGAGTGTATAAAGTCTGGCAACTTCCCTCAATATCTAAGTACGGTTCTCTGATTATCTAGTTATAACAGCAACTCTCACAGAGTCTTTGCATCTTATACCCTCAATCCTATCACGTATCATTGAGCCATCATGCCTCCTCACAGTGACGCTCCCTCATCGGCGAGGTCTTCTTTCGACAATCACTTATACAATCACAACCAATGGCACTCAAGCACTATGAATAGAAACTTCACATCAGCCAATGCCTTATCACCCGCCACCAGCGCTTCTACAGAAGATCATATCCAGACATCACGTCCTCTTATTCCTGGCGTCTACGTCCCAACAATGTGTTTCTTCGACCCGGAAACAGAAGACGTCGACACTGCTGCAATTGCCGCCCATGCTGTGAGACTTGCTCAGGCCGGTGTAACGGGAATTGCTACGCAGGGATCTAATGGAGAGGCCGTTCACCTCAGTCATTCGGAGCGGCAGCTGGTCACCGCCACTACAAGAGCCGCCCTGAATGACGGCGGCTTCTCGCATGTGCCCATCGTCGTGGGATGCGGTAGCCAGAGCACGCGCGAGACCGTCGAATATTGCCGTGAGGCTTGGGAAGCTGGCGGTGACTATGCGCTGGTTCTACCTCCGTCCTACTATGCCACGTTATTTGGCCCGGCATCAGCAACCATCCTGGAGTATTTCACAAGAGTCGCAGACAAGTCTCCTATCCCCATCATCATATACAACTTTCCTGGCGCTGTGAATGGCATGGACATGTCCTCAGATACTATCATCACTCTCGCACAGCATCCCAATATTGTAGGCGTCAAGTTGACGTGCGGCAACACGGGCAAGCTCAACAGAGTAGCCGCAGCAACTCGCAAACTCTCAAAGCATAACCCTAAGCAGCCCGAGTTCCTCGTCTTGGCAGGCTCAGCTGATTTCCTCATTCCTTCTCTGGCTGGCGGTGGTCACGGTATCCTAGCAGGCTTGGCCAACATTGCTCCGAGGGCATGCATAAAGACTATGGAACTTTACTTGGAAGGACATGTTTCCGAAGCACAAAAGATGCAGGAAGTTGTCTCACAGGGCGACTGGACGGCGATTCAGGGCGGTGTGGTTGGTGTAAAGGCTGGACTACAGGCGTGGATGGGTTACGGAGGCTTTGCACGAAGTCCACTGCCAAGACCGGACACAGAGCAGACGAGGCTGTGGAAAGAAGGGTTTAGAGACCTTGTGATGCTGGAGCAATCACAGTCCTTACGATGATCATGAGGGAGATGAGAGAGCAGTTACTGTCACACCAACGCAAAAAGTGGAGGATATCTGGATCTTGGCATGAATACGGGGAGCTATGACAGTAAGGAATTGTAAAACATAGTACGCATAGGTACTTAGGCAAGGTATGCACGCACGCGCCGTAACAAGCAGAGTGTTTATCCCATGATAGCATCAACCAAAGTTCAAGGACTGTACTACAATGAATCCCGGGACCTGCATGAGCCGAGAGCTGTACTGTAAGCCACAGACATAGCCATGAGCTTGACGCCATAAGCCATAGTGTAATTACTCTAGCAGTATTCGTAGGGGTGTGGTCAGCATCCTCATCCATTCATCCATCGATCGTATAATATTGTATGTAAATGCCATGGTTCACAAGGCGTGGCATTGTGTGCTGACTGCCTTTAGCGTGCGCCATATAAGTAAATAGAGCAGCCATGATAGACAACATGATACGATGAGACATTTTGTGGACCAAGACTGTCTTGCTTTTATCCTCCGTTAGACGTAAAAGACATTGCATTGTCAATGATGGCGTTAGTCAGTTTGTTTCTATTGTATCCAGCTCTGTGTCACATTCCGTGCACTTCTCTACCTGCGTGGGTCAGCCATCCATGTTCCTGACAACCCTTTAATCAATTTTGCCAAGACGATCTGCAGGAACCCAGAAATACTTTATTTGGTAACTGGAATGACGATCTTGCTGACTTTCTGGTCTATGATTGGAAAATTCTATATTCCATCTTTTCATCATGATGAAATTACAAGGGACGAAAAGAGAAAACGGGCCGTTGGAGAGATCAGCATTTCATCTAAGCGAAACTACCAACGCTAGAAGAGGAAAAAGAAGAGAGCGTTAGTCTTAGCATCGCGATCGAAACAAGATCAACGGATATACCGGGAGACGATCAACAGTTGAATACGATCATGACCTTGTTCACGTTGCAACAAGCTGATGATCTTTTGCCAAGTTTGTCAAGGGAGCTAACAATGAATTATCGAATTCTGCTGGCAGACACATGACATTCAATTCATTGGAAAGCTGGAAAAGTAAATAGACAGCCGTAAGCAAGTAAGTGGCCTTGGCAACACAGATCGATACTGAATATCGTACGGTGATCGAGGCTATAGCCACTAAGGACATGGGTTCCCCTCATTATACTACTGTACTAATCACATCATGAGATATTCTGGGAGGAGGAGGATCCAAAAGTGCAGTACCAGACCAGGATGTTGTTGGTATGCTGCATATCTAGTCTCGTCAGCCGCAAGGGAAGAAACCGGACACTTCCGGTACGGGTAAGCTAAAGGAGATAGTCAAACATGGCTGTCATTCTCGACTATTGGTTTAGGATCAGGTTAAGCATCTTTACCCGTCATGAGAGCGGCAGTTGTGATGTTGAGAGGGTTCCCTGTCAACGTCAAGTGATTGTTAGACGCCTCGGCATCTTCACCAACTGCAACGGTCAGCTTCTCATATAAAACCTAGATGCCATCAACCCTATAGCCACAGAAACACTGGCTTCTTAGAACCAACCGTCAAGCGTGGCTTTCATCGGCTGCAAGGCGGCGAGGCACGAGGCAAAAGGCAAAAAAGTCTAACAAGCCACTCAAACTCTGATCTGATCAGCCTACATTAGTTCAACATCTCGAGATACCATATTTGGACACTGAGTTGTGCATCTCACATTTCTGCTTGGCTGAGACCTCTCGTAGGGCTCGTATCGGCTGGAACGCCTCATGCAGATGGACCACCCATTTGTATGAGCGGTGTGTGTCCTGACTGTACTCAACTAACACGAGGTTTGCCCTTATTAAACAGCACAGCACAGTACAGTATCTAGGTAGTTAAGTTACATGCGGCGGACGCCTACAGACATGTCGAAATACGGGATTGGCTGCATCGTTCCAGTTCAACTTGCTGCATGCATACATGGCTGGACTGTTTGTTCGGCACGACGCGGGCTTGTCAAGATATAACTGGTTGAAGACTGCTCCGTGCATATGGAGGCTTACGGCAGAACACCATCTTTTTTTTTTGGGCATGCAGCAACGCGAATAATAACTGTCCGTAATAAACAGAGGAGATCTCAATCGAACGAGTTCCACTAATATCAAAATTCAATAGTTCTAAACGAGGCGGAGTTGAGAAGCGGAATCACGCGCAGAGCTAGAGACAAACTAGGACATAAGTCTGAGGAGGAACGAGATGGAGGGATAAGACGTTAAATCTCCCAAGCTTAGCTGTGCAGTACTGGTCTGTACCTGCTGCCCCTTACTGAGACATGGCTTTACGGGCAGTTAGTTAATGTTATCAGCCCAGCGGCAAACGGCAACACACAAAGGCTGTTGCCCCTTGGCTCGTGCCATCAACTAAAGAGAAACTAGCGAACTGACCTGTCTCTAAGCCATTCCCTTCCAGCTTAGGGGGTCAGAAGTAGAAAGTTCAGTTCAGTGGGTGGCTGTTTCAAGAGTGGACAAAAGGAGCTCATAACTACCAAGCAGATTGACGAGATTGGGTCTAGCTCAAACGGTGAGGACAAACCACGAGGACCAGAAGCCGTAATTAAACCGTCATGATACTAAAAAAAGGGCCACAGGCATTTTTTGTCAACTATCATGGTCCAACAAGCGACAGAGATCGACTGAATGTGGACATTTTCGGTTACCTCAAGTAGAAACCTACTGTACTGTACCTGCAGTCAGATAGGGCGTGATTATTACTGTACAGTAAACCCTCATCAAAATGCTGGTTGTATACAGTCACAATCACAAATAAAATAAAAAGCCTCGTATAACTGTGCCGACGCTCCGTACAAGTTTGATCGGCATCTCCGTCTAGATCCGGCGCCAAAATTCACATTAAGCGAGTTTTCATCTCCTATTACTGAAATCACGTAAAACCCAGCGAAACAGTTACCAAATAGAAGAAAAAGAATAGGTAAAAGAATAATAAATCCCAGTTGCCCTGACGTAGGCTTGACGCATTGTGAGTTGTTCCCGGGAAGCGGCTGAGGTTCTGGACTGCCATCAACCAATTGATTTATTTATATGCAACTGCAGCTGTAGCTGTAGCGGTCTTTGGGCTGTCAGAATGCCCTAGAGCATCGTGTTTGATCCTTTTTTAGTATCCGCCGAGGTTCAAGGTCTTTGATAGTCCAGGTCTAATTGGCTGCACATCATGTAGGGGCGGCTTCAACTGGCCCGAGATCCTTGGCATTGATCTAATAATTGAGAGTCCCTGGATGCATTGCTACGTTGTTTACCTGCCTACAGTAATCGCTGATCGATTAATTAATTCGTATGGCCTCATTGACTGGCCGTGTAGCCGCAAACAAATTGCATCTTCAATCATAATCCATGGCAATCTTTTCGCATCCTTTCCTCAGATCATCCATCTCCATCTGCCTCCATCCACTCAGAGGCCCTGACTAGCGGGTTAGGACGACTGATCCATGCTTAAATGGTGGTGTTAGAAGTTCAGGTACTGGAAACTGAGCTTACTGAGGTGGCTCTAATCCCATTTCGATTGGGCGATACGCTGCAACCTGGTCCGAGGGTAATTTACGTCAGGTACATCACTTTCTCACATAAATTGGGTGCTCGCGCCAAGTACCCTCAAGCGTTAGCCGCAGGAGGCCATTCGCTAACAAAGCCCTTGTGGTCCATCGTGCCGCTGACTTGCTCTTCTAACAGCTTAGCAGACTCCACTCGCCAGGCACAGCTCCAGCTAATTCCAGCTTCCCCAACCGCTGAAGCAGCTCAGAAGCAGGGCTGTACCAAGGTACCGCTGGGCTGGTGCTGGGCTGGGCCGGACTAGATCTTTTGACCCCTGTTGTTTCTCTGCACAACGGGCAACCTGGGCTGCCGACCTACACGAAGCAGCAACAACAACCTCGTACTCAAGTCGCTCACTCACACCACCAGCGTTGGATTGGCCATCTTACTGTACCTGATGCTTACATTGATTGCACTCGCTCTTGTCATGTCTCGTCTCTATCTCATTTACGCTTAACGTTTAGTCCGAGCACGCACGCGCAATCATCTTCAACTTCAATTTCCCCTTCTCGCCTGACAGCCCTAGCCTGTCATCCGTCAGGGACACAGATGTTGATCTGGTCAATGTGGCGTTACGAGCAGCTTCAAGCTAAACGATAGAGAAAGCCATGTGCAGGGCCATGTGCATGGGTCATACTGCTATTCTAATTCACCCACACCTTATAGGTTCTAGTCGGTGGATACATCCCATGGAATATCGATCTTTGCCCTACCTGCGCACCCCCTCCCCCTTGTCATCTAGGGCCGCTATGAGGGGCGTTACATACGAACCCCTTTGACGATGATTGACAGCTGGGCTGGAGAGCCGGGCAAGACGGAGATTCGGATGCGGAGAAGGGATTATTGCCATGGGCATGACTCTGCCTGTCTCTGTTAGACTCTCTCTACTGCACGGCTGTGTAGGTCGTTTGTCACTTCTCACACGCCCCTAGACCTCGTACTATCGAATTGTCCTGCCATGGCTCAGCTACTATATCTCGGAGCATTTCCCACTTCCTAAATTGCTTCCTTTCTCGATCTTGTCCTCTCAGAACAAGCAAAGTCGTACATTGACGCACGACTTCTGTTCGAATACATTCGTTTTCTTCTATTCTTTTCACCATGTTGGGCAAGTTTCTAATTGCCGCTCTTGCGGTCGTTGGCGGAGTCAACCCCGTCGAGGCCCAGCAGCAGAACATCTTCGTTACCGGTGTCCCAGTCACTGGAGGAAGCGCTGTTCCTTCTCGCCGAAACATCAATGATCTTGTCAAATCTGGTGGTCCCACTCTGTATGTCCCGCTGTGCTGTAGTCAACATCACCAATGCTAATATCTAACCAGGGACCTTTACATGCGAGCTGTCCGCTCCATGTACGACGCCACCGAGACCGACTGGAAGTCCTACTTCCAGGTTGGTGGTATTCACGGCAAGCCCTTTATCCAGTGGAACGGTGGTGGTGGTCGAAACGGTAACGGATGGCCCGGATACTGCCCTCACGGAGAGAGCATCTTCCTGACCTGGCACCGTCCTTATGTTCTGCTTTACGAGCAGATTCTCGTCGAGCACGCCAAGCGACTGGCCAACCTTTACCCTTCCAAGTACCGCAAGACCTACGTTGATGCTGCCAACGCTCTGCGAGCTCCCTACTGGGATTGGGCCATCGACGGCATCCCTACCATTCTCACCCAAACCAACGTCAAGGTCCAGGTCCCCAACGGCAGCGGTCTCAAGACTATCAACATGAAGAACCCTCTCTACACCTACGACTTCCCCAAGGTCGCCCTTAACGGCAAGTACGGCGACTGGGACGACGAAGACCGTAGCCGAATCTACCACTGCCCTGCTCCCGATAGCTTCCCCGGTACCGCCAACAACAACCTCCGCGGACGTCCCTACAAGCAATGGACCTACGATGTCATGACCCGACCTACCACCTTCAACCAGTTTGCTTCCACTGGTGCCAACGGTGCTTCTCTCGAGCAGATTCACAACGCCGTTCACTGGGATGCTTCTTGTGCTGGCCAGTTCCTCGCCACCGAGTTCTCTGGCTTCGACCCCATCTTCTGGCTGCACCACACCCAGGTCGACCGTCTCTGGGCTTACTGGCAGGCTATGCACCCTACCCAGTCCTCCTTCACCGGCTCCTACTCTGGTGGTTCTCGATACTCTACTCCTCAGGGTACCCGTATCACACAGAACTCTCCTCTCCAGCCTTTCTACCGATCCAGGGGTAACTTCCACACCTCCGAGACTGTCAAGAGCATCAAGAGCTTCGGTTACACCTACGCTGGACTCGAGTACTGGCGCATGTCCCAGAGCCAGCTCGCCAGCTCTGCCCGATCCACCATCAACCGTCTTTACGGCAGCGGCTCCAGCCGTCGTGATCTCGGGGAGCGTGCTGCTGGCAAGACCACTCGTTACTTCGTCAACGTTCAACTCGATGTTACTGAGGTTGAGCGCCCTGCCCAGGTCAACGTTTACATCGCTGGCAAGCTTGTTGGTGGTCTCGTTGTCATGCGACAGCCTGCCGAGGGTACCATCCACGGTTCCTTCTCTGCTGATCAGGCCGCCGACACCCCTCAGCTTCTTGCCTCTTGCTCTCCTGACAAGGTTGCTGATGCCGTCAACAAGGGTATCCAGGTCGAGATTGTCAAGCTCAACGGCAACAAGATTGACCTCAAGACTGTCCCCAGCTTGAAGGTCAGTCTCGACGACGTCGCCTACACCCCCCCTGCCGCTATCGATGACCTTCCCGTCTACGGCAAGGCCACCAACAAGCCTGCCCAGGCTGCCGCCCTTACCAGCGCCCGTGCCGGCCAGGCTCTCAACGTTTGCAACAAGGAGCTTCCTTCTTTCAACCCTCCCGTCTAAATACCCAGTCCATAAGGGCGTTTTTCATTTTGTCTTATCAGTCGTTTGCCGGGCTATCGAGCTCACAGCCACGACTCATCATAGGGGATCACTAGCAAACCGCACAAATTCGTTTATGTAATTTTAATCCCTGGCAGACTCGGGGAGTCACGACTGTATTTTTCGCCAGACTATGTCTATAGTTGCCCAATAGTGGTCCTTTTGTCTTACACATCTAGAGTCTTTCGTGAATGTGACTGTATGTGTTCAGTGATCACCGCCATCCTAGTATCGTCGCGGTCACACTCTTGCATGTAGTTGGAATCAAATCACTAGCATAAACATGTTAAGCTTGCCAAGAAGGACGTCGTATTTAGCTTGTTGGCCTTGTCTAGCCGTACCTTAACTTTAACACAATAGTTGATTAAGCTCAATCTGATGTAGTATTATAGATAAGGTTGGAAGTGTATTAAGTCGCAACTGCAACCTGATCGAGGCTGTTCGTAGCAGGTAACTGGCAATAGGCTTTCGATAGACTGAGCTGAGATAAAGTCTATTTCGTCCACATGGTGATTTCTCGGGAAGTAATGGACATAGTGGACAGGGCTTAGATAATGGCTGTGATGAAACGAGAAGATTGCTGCGCTGGTCAGGTACCACCATCTATCAACAGGTTGCTAGATAGAAGTCAAGTATTGGAATCATAACACGAAGAAGATACAAATATTCGAAACTGTTCTCAATCAGTAAACTCTCGCCGCTGCGAGAGAGTTTCGAGATGTTTGGTTGTTTGAACTGGTGCAGTCTGGTGCTTGGATTGAGCACTTACATCTTGGCAATTGGGTCAGTTACCAACACAAAAAAAATGCTCTGTACATACTAAAAGACGAACCGAAACGCTTTCAAGCTTCTTGCAACCCGAAGTAGAGTATCTCCTTGGGGCCCCGGCTGCGCACATCCCACACCTCCAGTTGCCTGGCTAAACAGACGCCTAAGAAATGAAAATAGATACCTTCCATCCGAGATTTTACTAATGTGTGAGTACTTATGAATACCTGGCAATGGAGATACGGCATGTGTACAGCCGGGGCATCAAGGGGATATTGCCCCTGTTAGTCGTAGATATGGTGTTATGGCGTTAAAGTTGAGTCGTTGTCACAGGACCACCGCTTTATGAACTGCATTCCTTTGCACACAGCAATACACCACAGAGGTATCTAAGTTTAAGAACATTCCATTAACCGAGACCACTATCTGTGTTTATAGTGATTCTTATGGCAGTATTGGCCTCGGTAAAGTGATGGCTTTAGGCTTCACAACACAATGCTTCCCGAAAAGCACTGATATTAACAGTTCAAGTACTTAGTTAAGGAGAAGAGGTAGGCTTCAAAGATTAAAGGACAGTAAGTGAGGATTCAAGATGATATCTTGAAGTAACATGAGTTGAATTGCCATGGCTCGGTCGTTTTCGCTGCTCTTCTTTAGGCACCTATCTTACGCTAAGATGCCTCGACAAACAAGTTCCCGGAGAAAAACTCGCCTCTGTGTACACATTCCCCTAAGTAGTTGGGTTATTCATATTAGTAACTTCAAGTAGTTGAAGTCTGAGATGCCCTAGGGGAGTCGAGTAGATATCGCAGGTCGAAACTGCTGTAAGTGGTAAAGGAACGAGCATGGAACAGTGCAACAGACCGATCTCGGAACTAGCAGATACTACAAGCTCAAGACCAAAATCTCATTTAGAAGCTACCTAGTCACCGACTTTTCTCACAGTCCTGATATCTGGACAGAAATGGCCACTTCAACCACTACAAGAGTACCTCAACTACATACATCAGAGCACAGCACGCGTATCAACTTAAGCAAATGTTATATACGAAAGATGACCGAAAGTTTTAATACTGTAAGATAAAGGAATCTCTTACTAGTTGGAAGGTTGTAAGTCTCATAGGTAGGCTATTGCTAGATTGAGAAAATCTACAACTCTATCTTTGTGTCACCTCGGGAGAAGATAGTCTATGCCAACAAAGTGATGCTATCCGCAAAGAGAGTCGATGTCTAGATATTACCAATAGGTAAGTGAACATAGTTTCTCGCATAGATAGAGTCATTAAGGACATTGGCTGTCACGTGGGTCAGGTCTAGGCCACAAATGTCCATCGTGAAGATTCTGGTTGGTCGAATTCAACCTCGCAACCTTCAGTTTATATATCCTTCACTCCAGCATATTTATATACTTTCGCATCTTCAGCATGGCCTTCGAGATTGTCGTCCCTTCAGAGAAGGAGGCTCCTGGCGTAGCCGACACCTTCTTTGCTGCCATGGACATCAACCTGCTCATGCATGCGCAATTTCCTACCCCTAGGAGCAAGGAGTTCATGCGTGGATGGATTATTAAAGATACAATGGATCACGTTCAAAGCGCCGACAAGGGTGTTCTTGTTGCGCGTGATACAGAGACTGGCAAGATAGCGAGTTTCGCCAAGTGGAATATTCAGCGGCAACCGCGGCTAGGAGAGGAGGAGGGCCATGACGATGAAGAGTTTCCAGATTACTGCCGACGTCAGTATCTTGGTCCTTATGCAGCTCTTACCAAAAGCAAGAGAGACATAGTCCTAGGCGAAAAGCCGTATTACCGTAAGTCTTTCATGGCTGAGTGAACATGGAATAAGCAAAGCTAGGCGTTGACCGCCATATATGGATTAGAAGCTCCGGGAAGACCTTGTTACGTGTCAAAGCACTAACATCTCTTAGACGTGACATATCTCTGCACGGATCCTGACTTTAACGGCCGAGGAGCTGGATCGACTCTACTTCGCCGAGTGCATGCTCAGGCGGCTGCCGAAAAAACTAACATGCCGGTCATTCTCGAGGCAACGATGAACGCAGTACCCTTCTATGAGAAGCTGGGATACCAGATTCGGGAAGAGCTTGAGATGAAGCTCCCAGCACGTGGCTCAGATGAGCCAACCGAGCACTATGAGGAGAGGATTATGGTCTGGACACAATCGTGAGACTAAGTTTCGAAAAGAGTTATACTACTACTACACTTCACACAACCATCGCTGACCTTTATCGCTAATCGTCTCCACACTCACGTGGCGGATGATGGTCGACTTCAACGTGACATCAATGGACGGTCGGTTTGAGAGTGACAGGATACAAAACCTTAAAAGTCTGGAGGGCTGTTGTATAGAGTTATGTTGCACTTGCATATCAAGAGAGTCATCCAGGCTTTCTTTCAGTACCTGCCTGCCTGCCTGTAAGGGCAGACGGATACAGACGGATGAGATCAACACCAACAAAAGCTCCAGACCCAACGATGACGCTCCTCGCTCTGACAAGTTACTCGCTCTGGTTAATGAGTCTTAACGAATGGGTCCGTGCAGAAAATAGATCCCGGGACAGAGCCGGCCCCACGAGACGAGAGATTCTTTCCTTGCTGAGTCAAGATCGAGGAACAAGGGATCGAAAGGGAAGGGCTTGTTCTATGGACCAATCATAGAAAGGGCATTGTACCAAAATGATCTCAAGTTATTGATAACTAATGAACTGATAGATCTTGAGTGAATGTGTTGCATGCGGGGCAGTTCCAAGTATCTCTGGAGAGTAAGTATGTATTACTAACGAGTTCTTGCTCCGGATAAATTATCCATACGTTTGCTATCAATTTTGGAAGAGACAAGACGATCACCACTTGGCGAACGGAGATAAACTTGCTGATGACAGTATTGTCTTGACAAATACATGTCAAGGGAGGCCATGAGTCTACCTATAGTCACTGCCGTACCCAATGTTGTTGTCTACTGACTGGCTGTATCGTACCCGGCTTGCCCCGACATGCCATACTTAGTCACGACGTGTAAGCTCGGTAAATTGCTAACCTTACCTATACGTAGAGTCTAGCCTATAGAACAGACGTGAGTAGATGGATAGTGATTAGTGAGTGATATAGATAGGGGAGTTTTGCGGTGTTTTGTTGACGTTGATTAATTGAGAACCCAACAGTAAGGATCAGGAAACGGTCGGGGAATTTACCAATGAGATAGAAAAGGTTAATTAGCCGCTAATGGAATTTGTGTTTGACTGCAGCGGTAAATAAACCCCGGACGAGCCATTACGTTACAACAACTGCCGGACCATGCAGAATGAGGCAAGACAAGTGTAAGATGGTTTTCCATTTGGTAATGGGCTCAGAGAGACGCCCTTGGTCAGCTGGTAAGAGATACATACATCTACACACATTTTTGCGGCTGTAGCAAGTATCGTCTACCTCGTAGCTCTCAAGATGGTGTTGAATGGCTTCTGTGGTTGTGCAGAAAAATGTCTCTCAAGGCTGGGGTGGTTCCTCTTTTTTTTTCTTGTGTCAGTTTATCTTTTGTTATTATGTATTTCTATCTCCTCTACTTTTCTAAAGATAAGCTTGATCGTCCATTCAACTCTCACAACCTTTATCCTCACTCGCTCGCCAGTACGAAGCCGCAACACCAAGCCATACCTGAACCTTGACCTGGACTTGGGCTTAGACTCCCCGGGGTTATTTCATGATGTGATCGACCCGTTTCGTCCCTCGGCTTAAAGAAAATGGGTTGTTGGTCTTTTCATTCTTCTGGGCGTCTTGCGTTGGTGACAGCGCCGCTGCCGAGACTGCTCGCTCATGTTATGTTACGCTTTTGTATACATACATGACTAGGGTCATGTATCATTGCCAGACCGGACATGATTCAGACTTCTAGTTATCCCCCACAGAGGTTCGTCTACCATACTAACCTCAGAGAGATATGGGCAATTGGAAGCGACAAGATATCTGAGAATATTCATATCCATCCATGGATGGTTTACTCAAAGTGGATATCTACAATGATATCCGTAGGGACTAGAACCTAATAAGGGTCCAAGGTTTGACGTTTCACTCCATTGACTCATTAACCCCAGCCGGACCCTGCTCATTACTGAGGATATGCTAGTACATTACTTTCTGTGTGTTGATACTGAATATCAATCAGCATTAATTACCTGCCGGCCTGGACGATGTTGCCCAAATTTGAGATGCCTCATTGGGAACATTGCTCCGGGAACTCTTGGCCGGCGCTTTACTATGTAGTAGAAAGACCGGCTCTAGAGAGACGCCATTGGAAAGGCTTGTCCCGAAAGAACTTGGGGATTGGATCTGGAGAACCTGAACGCGGGACCCTTTTCTCAAATGAAAGGGTACCTTTCCTCTAGGCTCTGCTCTAGTCTGGGTAGGACGGTAGGTCAGGTACTTTTTTGCATGCGGGGAATACCATCAAGCCGGATGTATCCCTTCTCCTCTCGTCGTCTCACATGCCGTTGCGTTGACTCTTCTTTGCACTTCATTAGTAGCATCATCGTCATTATCATCATCGTGTTTTTCTTCTCTGCTACTCTCTGCCTCCTTCCTTCTCTTTGTCCTTCTCCCTCTTGTCAATCAATCACCTTGCGGGTATCGTATCGTAACCAACCACATAATTTACGGCTACAAACGGACAAATAAATATTCTGATATAAAAAACAGTAAGTGAAAGCGATTGCGCCATCGTCGAGCGACTAAGTGCATTCGGTCTCTTTTTTTGTCTAATGACGTCGAATCTAATAGGCCTGTTAGCTTATCTCACCGTTGCCATTGTCTGGGTCTGGAGGCTTCTGCGCTACTGCCTCTGCAGGAGTTATCTCTACCTGCCCATTGAATATCGATATCAATTGCAGGTGCAACTTGGTCGGAATATCTCCTTCCCCAAAAAAAGAAAAAGAGACCATCAAATCAGGCCAGTCAAGAAAAAAAGGTTGCAGCGCATCAAGAAAGGAAGGAAGGGACCCTGCCCTGCCCTTGGCCCTGCCTGCATTACATTCCAGTCCAATCTGATCCCCGGTTCCCCAGGCTTTGATCCCCGCCTACAGAATTGAGACAGTCAACCACTCCAACCAGCCAGAGCACAGCTGACAGCTCACGACGGGCGTACCAAGACAAGCAACTTGTCACTTGTGCTGCCAGTATCATACGTCCAAGCTCTTGTGGCCCGGTTTATCGCTTAATTATTCGCGCCGCACTGCATTCGCTTCATCGCCGTCCAGTTTCCGGTTCATCGCATCGCATCGCTTCGCTTCGCATCTGTGTCTGCAACGCAAACATCATATCGCGATATAGACAGGCAATATCAAACAGACGCAAAAGAGGGGAGAATTGTCAAGAAGGAAACTGGCTCAATAAAGACCGAGTTCGGTACATGAGTCTCTTAGTCAATACTAATACCCAATACCATCCAAACAATAGCCTCCCCGCTTGCAAAAAAAGGCCTTATCAGACAGATAACGACCGGTACTCGACCGACCGACCGACTGAGACTCTGACTACTCTGACTCCACGGCGCCCATCTGCGCCCGCCAGCCTAGTCCCTGACATTTGCAATTGGATCCAATCCCAGCATCTTGGATTGGATCCTCCAATTTGGATCCCACTCTTGCTTGGCCTTTTTGCCCTCACCTCACCAACTGCGCTGCACTTCAATCACTTACACACTCTGCTTGGGCCATCTCTTATCTTTTTCCTCCCTCCTTCTTTACCTTCTGGACCTTGTTCTGCCTTGCTTCTGGCCTTGTCTTGTCCTGCCTCGCCTGGTCTTGCATCACCTCACATCGCTTCTTCCCGCTTTCCCCAGATTCTTCCTTATCTCACACCAACCATTGACTCGTGTGCCTCTATCAATACCCTCGAACGCGATTTGGATAACGTGGTTCTATTAGCTATCGTTACCTATCAGCTCGCTTCTCAGTGGTCGTAGCTCTAACATATTGCGTCACTGTCACTGGCGACCCCGTGGGGCCTATCGCCTGCCAGAAAACTACTCTATCTACAGTATCTTTTTTTATCGTCACCACCATCAGATATTCTGCTGCACGACGCTGTACTGTACCCCAAAGAGGCTGACAACTGCAAAAGAGCCACTGAGGCTCAACCATTCTGCGCCCGTCACTTGCAGGGCAGCGGGCGTTTGGATTCTATCTTGTGTAGCACAGTATAGTACAACGCAGCTCAACTATCCCCTGGAGTTGTGTGTGCCCTGACAGCAACACACCCTCTGCTGATAGCGAGCATCTGCCTATCTATCTATCAGTCTATCTATCTGCCGCCCCGGATCTAATCTACTGCCACCATGTCTCCCCAGTCTTCAGCCCCGGTACAGAGAACGGCGCCTATCGCCATTGCTCCTAAACCTCCTCGGCCTGAACCTTCTCCTTATCGTCAGGACAGTTTTCACAGGCTTGAGATGGGTCACGGAGTTGCCAGCTCTGCACCTGTTGAGGGTTCATCCTTCAACGCCTCCTCCATCCCACCCTGTCTGTCATGCCGATACTCACGCGTCAACTGCATCCTTAACGATGATGACGACGGATGCATTCAGTGCCAAGCTGCTGGCTCCGAATGTTCCCTTTCTTCTAGTCCCCAGTCCCGAAAAAGGAAGCTTCATGGCGAAGCTAACGACGATATCATCGGAAAGAGAAGGTTAGATCCCCATGTTTATCCCCGTATCCATCTTCATGCCGAAGAATCCTCCACACTCATCCTGGTTTGACTGCTCCACCAGTCCCCGTGCCTTTCCCTTGCGTCTATCATTCCCTTCTACACTGCGTTCTTCCCTTTGACAATCTTCACATTACTCGTGTTTCTTCTACCTTGCATGACTTTGTCTGACATATGATTGGCTTTGTACAGTTCACCGGGTCTTACATCTAGGCGACGAAACCATAATTCCAGCCTCTCAAGCACCGCCGCTAGCAGTTCATTCCTAGAGGAGATGGCCAATGTTGGCGGCCCTACCATGCTGAAACGTACGCTGGGCCTCCAAGATGACCGTTACAGCCAATATATTGGTCCTACCACCGACTTTGAACCCTCACTTATTAACCTTTCTTCCTTTGATCCCCAGGACGAGAGTCTCTTATCTAGAGGCACCCTCCGCAAAGTCAGCGAGCACGATACTTTCTTGATGTTGCCTGACTCTAGCACTCCGGGACACGAGCATGTGACGCAAGACGCCGATCATGTCGAGTCCATCGTGGCGCCTCATGGAAGACGTCTTATCGATCTCTACTTCCGAGTAGTACATCCAGGATTCCCCATCATCCAAAAACATGTCTTCATGGAAAAGTATGAACGATCTTACCGGGAGTTTTCGCCACCACTGCTAGCAGCTGTGTATATTCTGGCCATCAATTGGTGGGATGAAAGCGAAGAATTGGCTGGAAAGCCACGTCCCAATGTTAAGGAACTTGAAAGCCTCATTCGAGCCACTCTTGATGAGGCAACCTTCCGCCCGAAACTTTCTACGATCCAAGCTGGTCTGTTGCTTTCCCAGCGGCCTGAGGGCGATCAATGGGCTCCTACTGCCCAGCTAGTAGCACTCGGTCATGAGTTGGGACTGCACCTGGATTGTACGCATTGGAAGATACCGCCGTGGGAAAAGGGTCTGAGAAAACGATTAGCATGGGCTCTTTACATGCAGGATAAATGGGGCGCTCTTGTTCATGGCAGACCATCGCACATCTTTGCTACTAACTGGGGTGTTCAGCCTCTGACCGCAAACGATTTTCCAGATGTCGAATGGGACGAGAATGATCCGGAAGAGAAACTCGATATCGAGAAGGGACGAGTGTTGTTCACTCGTGTGGTGCAGCTCTCGGAGATTCTCTCAGAAATCCTCGACACATTTTATACTCTTCAAGCTATGAATACGGTTGCCAACGCTGGCAAGCAGGGAACGCAACTGGTTTTATCGCTTGCGAAGCCGATCCAGCTTAAACTGAAGGAGTGGTACGGAGGGCTACCGCAACTCATCCGTCTGGACTCTTCATACTCTTCTCTCAATCCCTCTTCCAACAGGTTGTCGAGTATCGGATATCTCCACCTAGCATATTTTGCGGCCGAGATTACTCTTCATCGAAGGATTATTCGCTCGCTGGCCTCGCCATCCAGTTCTGTCGACTCCTACGTACAACACATATGTCGCAGCGCCGCTAAGGCTCGTCTCATCTCCGCCATGGATTTCGTCAACCGACTTGGACCGAATCATATACGCTCATTTTGGTACTTTGCTTCCAAGACTAACTTTGCGTTGATTGGAACCTTTGGCTCTCTGCTTTGGGCGACATCACCCGGACGCGAGGAAGCTGACTGGTATCGCCGACGACTTGGAGAGTATCGATGGACTCTTTCGGTGAGCTCCAAACCTGGCGAGGGTACAGGTTTGACTGAGTTTGCCATGACGATGCTGGATATCTCGACTGGTTTGCTCAAGCAGCTACCCGAAAAACCTTCGATGAGTCGAAACGGAAGCCATGTAGATCTATCGGTCTCTGCGCCACCTATCTTCAGCGGCGGTATCTTGGACAGTTTAGGTAGCAGGCCCAGCGCAGCAGAAATGAGTGCCATGCGTAGCCCACGCACCGATGACGAGGAGGACGAGGAAGAGATGGACAGTAGCGACGACGACATGATGGAAGATTACCCAACACGGATGTAAGAGTTGGAAGGAACGTGGATACGACATGAATAAAAGATGGAGGATTCGAAGTTCGACAATTATCAAGACCTGGAGCGACCATGGGGTATTGTTCGGACTGTGTAGCCACGGCTCATCGTTCAGGCGTTTCTGTCGTTGCTGCATTGTGTTTGGTACGACTTGGGAGTTGGTATGGGCATTGACATTTTTGTCATCTTTGGGAGCTTACCATTGATGATTTTTCTTCTGATTGTTCACGCTTGGGAACGAATGATACCTAGGTTTCTCTTTCTCGGAGCCCCTCTGGAAGGGCCCGAGACATGATGGATGGCATGCAAGCGCATTATATGGATTCAAGCATGAATATAGTGATTTTTCATGAAGTGAGATGGATGATTTACTTAGAATGGATTTTTATGAGATACGTATAATACGAGAAATGGCATTACTAGTGAATGGGTTCTCTATGCGTCTGCTCTCCTTTCAACCCGGAAAAACTAAGCGCGGGTATCTCTTGAAAACGATAGAAATTGCATGTAGATATCTGCCTGCCGAATTAACCAGCATTGTTCTTCAAATTTGCCGTGCAAGTAGTTCTGTGATATTGAGTGCCAAGATAGTTGCAGTAGCTACCAGATGGAGGTTTATCTTCCGAGTAGCTGAGCTAAGCATCAGTATGGCTGCCGAAGCAAACTTTCTGATGGAGAAATAAGACAAGATTACTTTCTTCCATAGACTCGTTATTTCAGAAAAGCTGTTAAATCCAGTGTGTTAAAATATCTCCTGAAGTTTACACTCTTCGGCACGATTCACTCGAAGTTGCTGTCCCACAATTCTGCCACAGCACTAGCCACCTCATAGAAATAAAGGACTAATCGCCGCCACGTCAACCTTAAGTTTGTCTCATTTACAACTAAACGTCTACGAGCTTCAGGTGCAGGCCATTTGAACCGCAAGACCAAGTCTTCTTGTCTATTTCTTCCTAAGTTTCTCTTCCTATTACATTCTTTTGCATTCGTTCTATCTCTTATCTCTCAATGGCTTCCAAAAAAGATGGCCAACCGGCCAAGGCGACTGGCGCGCCCGAAGGCTTTACTCCTGAGCGCTTTGAGAAAGAACTCAAGGAGCTTGCGACAAAGGCCAAGGAGGATACTTTTGCGAAGCGTGCTACCGGACAGGCTCTTGTATACCTCAAGACATTGGTGCTCCTGGGATTGTTGGGCGTCGCCTCGAGCGCGTCGCAGCTCAACTTGTCCCCTATCTATGGCTCCATTCCCGCTGCGGCCACGCACGCGACTGCTCTCAAAGTCGCCTGCTTCATCGGCTGGGCTGCCAACTTGATCATTCGAATGTTTATTCCTCTGTCAACTATGCAGCTTCTCCCGGTTATCGCGCTCAACATCCCGGCTATTCAGTTTCTCATGGGCTGCTTCACTGATCGTCTTGGCAACTGGTGGGGCCCTCTTCTCATTGAGGGCTGCACTCTGTTCCCTCTGGCTATCTTTTCCGCAGCTTCCGTCGCGGATGTTCTCGAGGATGCGGATTTGAGTGCTCTTCCCAAGTTCTTTGCTGATGCGGCACCTGGCATTGTCTCTTGGGCCCTGTTCAGACTGGCTGAGAACCGGTCAATGGAGACGCTTCAGGGCGTCATTGGAAGCACCTTTGTGTTCACCCGCATTGGCCTGGAACTTGTTGTAGGAGCTATCTATGCTGTTATGGCACCTTCCAAGTATCTTGTTCTTGCTATTCCCGCCTTGTTGCACACTGCTGTTCTGAATACACATGTTATGACACCCATGGCTATGGAATCTCTCAACAGCACCCTTTTGGCTCAAAACTGGACTCTCCTGGACCGCCGCGAGTCTTTGACTGGCTACGTCTCAGTCATTGAGAGTCTCGAGATGGGTTACCGTCTGATGCGATGTGATCACAGTCTTCTTGGAGGTCAGTGGGTGCGTGTTCAGGGCCGAAAGGTGTCTGAGCCTATCTATGGTGTTTTTGTCATGCTCGAGGCTGTTCGTCTTGTTGAGCGGGAGACTCCTCTGGAGGACAAGGAAGCTAGCGCACTCAACATGTAAGTCGATGTCTCATGTTTCCTTTTTCCGCAGCTTACTAACACAACATAGTGGTCTTGGTATCGGAACCACACCTTCTGCTTTCGTCAAGCACGGCATTGATACTACTATTGTTGAGATTGACCCTGCAGTTCATGAGTTTGCTCAGAAGTACTTTGACCTCCGCGAGAACAACCCTGCCGCTGTCCATGACGCGGTCTCGTACACTGCCGATCTGGTTAAGCAATCCAAGACCTATGACTACATCGTCCACGATGTGTTTACTGGCGGTGCTGAGCCTGTCGACCTCTTTACTCTCGAGTTTCTGCAGGGCCTGGGCGACTTGTTGAACCCTGATGGAGTCATTGCTATTGTGAGTTATTCAGTGCCGGTATGATGACCATCTACTAACTTGACTACAGAACTACGCTGGTGACTTTGGTCTTCCCACCCCTGCCCTTGTCTACCGCACCATCAAGAAGGTCTTCCCCTCATGCAGAACCTTCCGCGAGACCCCTCGCGATGACAAGAACGTTGAGAAGTGGGGAAGCGACTTCACCAACATGGTCATCTTCTGCCGCAAGACTCCTGGAGACATCAAGTTCCGTCGCCCCACCAACAGTGACTTCCTCAACAGCCAGGTCCGCCGAAACGTGCTCGTGCCCAGGTACGAGATTCAGGAGCAGGTCTTCCTTGATGACGAAGGCACGGATGTCCTCACCAAGAATGAGACGAGCAAGATTACCAAGTGGCACCAGTCTAGCGCTTCTGGGCACTGGACTATCATGCGCGAAGTCCTGCCCGGCAAGATCTGGGAGCAGTGGTAAGCGTCGTCTTGACATAATCTGCACCATTGTGTATATATTTGCCTTGTCTTGGTCATCATGACTATCTAGTAGATATAACGTCTTGGCTCGCCTAGACTCATAAATAGACATTTGTACTGTCACCCCTTTCAGCCTGACTAATGGTCTCGGAATCTTGTGCAGCCTTGCTGGCAGACCGCTTACTACACGTGTTGAAGTCGTTTTAGAATTCTGCCAAGTAGCTTGGCATATCAACCCTGAGCCTGTTGTATGGGTTGGCTTCGGGTTCTCGTACAGCCGCGCGAGTGAAGTGGTAAAACCCCTGTTCAAACTTTGTCCTGGATTGATTGGTTTTTGCGTGACTCTCTAATCACCGCGGGTTACCCGCGGGTATTCTTGCACTTTCAGAAGCGGTCTCGTTTTTGAGGCTACCCACGACGCTACGATGGAGAGGGCGATAACTTGCTCGGTAGCATGGCCTAGATTCAAATTGGTAATGTTTCTTGAGACATGGCCTTGTAGATGAAGGTCTAGCTAGATATTTGCACTGAACTGGCTGCTAGAGGGCTGCAGTGGGTGGCCTCTTCAGGGTATGTATTCTAGATACTGCGATATTGGCAACAGTTGTCGAAATAAATTGGCTTCGGGTATATGGTTTTTGTAACCACTTGCCTCTGGCAATACATAAATGCGCGTTAATCGCAGTGAATTTAATAGATATGATATGTAGCCATCGCAGATAAAGTACACCAGCGCCTTACACTTTTGTTCTCTCAGTCATTGCGACATAGACTATGTCTTCGTTTATAGCAATGGTTACTTTGGCACAATCTTGATTATGGTAGCGACAATAAATCGAACAATTGACACGTGAGTTTACTTGTATGTTTTCTTCACATGTTTGATGTTTCAGTCAGCGTTGCTCAACCAAAATGTGGTTGATTGGATGTGGTGGTAGCACAGAATGCACTCGGAATGTTGAGTCGACTAGCAATGCTACGACGATCAAGCGTTGCAGATCAACGGTTTTTGCTGCCGAGTGATCAACCCGCGTAACGGTCATTGCTTAGGTAGTGTCTTATTCAAAAAGCCAACCAAAGCCACTACATATAAGAAGCAATTCGGTAAAGTAACAGATAGAAGATATGGGAGTATCACGTAGATTGATATTTCATCTACACTGTCATTAGATTTTAGGTGCTGGGTAAGGTTATTACTCAAATCCGGGGTATCATGTAGGGTAAGAGCCTGGCTGCAGGTCAAGTGCCCGTGGCTAGTTCACTTTGGGAAAGAAGTCCCCAGTTCCCCTCCCGTTCCTTGTCATTTATTCGGGCGCGTTCGGGTTGGGTACAAGTTGAGGCTCCACCTTCCTCCAAAGAGCCCGAGAATATATAGAATTTAGGTAATGTCCTGTCCGCCTTTCACCAATTCTTCATTTCCTGTTACTATTACTATTACTATCGACTTGCAGGACTCCCACCTACCTATTATATCCTCGGTGATATGACAAACAAGGCAGTCAAGACTCAGGGTGTCTGTCAACCTGGTCTTGCCTATTATGCATTGCTTGTCGTCACTGTCGACCAACAGAATCTCTTCCTTTGCCCCGCCATCTCTTTACTCGGTCACTGTCCGAAGGGTAATGCTATGTCATGTTAATTCATCTGATCAAGAGAGGTCCGACGCTATTTCTCTTCTCTTTTATTCTTTTTTTCCATAAAGAAGCCACCATTTTTTTCAATCAAACCGTTTCTTAAATCTTAAAGTCCATTTTGGCCCATCCGTCTTGTTTCACCAACCCGGTTGCTATCCCAAGTAGGGAACCGTTTCCGCTTAATCAGATCCATAGACAACCATATCACCTCACTGCTATAGCAGTAACAATCTCGCCTCTGGTATTCCTGTCATGCGACCTGGGCATCAGTGTGCCCTTCAGCTTCCGTTCCGTTCAGCTCAGTTATGTCTGCTATAGCTCATCAGTGGACCGTCTTGTATCAAGCGCCCACCCAGCCTGGTCATCTCGTCTCAGTCTAGCCGTAAGAGCCTCCGTCTCCGACATATCGAGTTTCATATCCAGATATGCTACGTCGGATCTCGACGAAACATCACGATATTCTTAATTCCGTCCAATCATGATGCGTTTCGCGCCACAGAACAAACGCATACGCGAGTCGGCTCGAACAAAGCCAGTTTGACCCAAGACTACCTAGGTACTTTACCTATCGTCTGAAACTGGATCTCCGTTGCAAGTGCAACTCTGTCTGTCAAAGTGGCCATGTCCGTCTGTCAAAGACTTTGGTGACTTTCCCCGTTGTTGCATCGCTTTCTATTCCATCTTTCCTTTTCCTCTTTTCGCCTCTATTCTCTTCTCTAATCTCACATACTACCCAAAGTATTTGCAGATTTGGTGTCTTGGTTGATCCAAGAGCACATTCGTTTTTATTTTCTTTCCTTTGCCATTCCTTCATTTTCCTCACCTAGTCTCGTCTCCTTTTCTATACACTCGCTTTAATACTAATGTTCTCTTCATGACGGACTCTAACCGTCAGGCCTTGATCGCGGCCTTTACCTTGTAAGTCACCCACCTCATCACGAAGAACATACACGTTAACACAATGACAGCGGATTGGTCGCACACGCTGGTACCGCTGCTATCTTTCTGGTCAGCAAACGTGCTTCCAAGATCATCCGAGATGCACCGAGGCTGGCCCTCATCGCTTTCCTTATTTCTTCAACCCTTTGGGCCCAAATACAATTTGGTGCCTTCTTACTTAATACCGATTCTGCTTCGGGCTGTCAGGTTATGATCGTCTTTGCATCGACATTTGACCAGTTTGCTCGAGTATGCATGCAGCAGAGTTTAATATGGATTTTCAGCACGCTCAGCCTTGTTTCTCTTACTGAGGTGGGAGTCATGCAAGGATTCGTCGTCCTTCGTCTTATCCTCGGTGGTATCTTTGTTGGCTTTCAACGCCCACAGGTCGAGACTGTCTGCGTGACAATGACTGTGGTTCTGCCGGTTGGAATCACCGTCTCTGTCACAGACACTGCTTTCATGGCCTTCCTCCTGATGAGAGTCATCTCTCGTGGAGCCAACTCCGACAGCCAAAAAGGTGCCATCACTTCCACCCAGTCCCGTGCGGTCGCACTTATTGTATTGGGCTACATCATCTGGACAGGAGTAAGTCCAAGTTAAAGCAGGATGAGCATTTTATATCTAACTGTACCTAGGCTAGTGCTCCTCTGATGCTGAGTATTGGACCGATGCCTATAGTTGCACGCACAACTGTGCCTGCGATCGGTCTTTTGATCTTGATTGGTATGCTTATACACATGTGTCGACAAACTAAGCTGACTCTGTAGGCCTTCTCACTTTTTTCCAACATCTGCTGTTTCCCAACGACAACAAATCCGTGCAGTCGACAGACGTACCCGACTTTGATGCTTCGCGAAACTTCGACCCTCGATACATGTCCACAACCGACACCCGCGGTTTCAACTACCAAGATGACATGGCGACGACAACAAGAGGCGACTTCACGGGAATGTCTAAGCCCTTGCCAATCGCATCAGAATCCGAACGACTACCGACGATTGCGATGCCTGCTGCCGGACAAGCAAATCTTGGAATGGGTGGTGTTCCAGTACTGGGTCAACTGTTCCCCCTGCCCAAGAGCCAGACAGTCCCGGCTTCAACAGAATCAATCGAGGTCCACCAAGCGATCACTGAGCAGACGATGATGAACAGATGGGATTCTGGACCGACTTGGGACGAAATGACCCCAGAAGTGGAAACGACCAATGTCGTAGAATCTGGGAAAACGTTTGACAATGGAAACACTCAGATCGTTCGACCCAAGGACTTGGATGGAACAGCAAAACCATCACCAGAGCCAGAACTTGCAGCCACCACCTCCGCTTTCTTGTCACCTGGAATGGAGGGAGTTCGTCGACGATCACCTCGCCAATCTCCTCGACTCTTGCCATCGCCGGCCTTGTCTCTCTTCCCACGTTCCCCTCGTTCCGCCTTGACTCCGAAGACAGCTCAAGCACAAACGCCCATCAAGTCCACGGAAGAGACCATTGTCAACTTCTCCTTGCCTGTCAAAGCACAATCGTTGCACCCGCATCATCCAATAAAGCACCAGCCTCCGAAGTCCGCACCGTTGGCCGCTATACCCAGGAGCAACGCTAGTGAGATCCTGAGCAAGAGAGAGGATTCTGCACGAACAATTTCTGTTGTTCACAGGCCGCGACCTATTCCTAGAAAGTCCAACATTCACCGTGCCCTTTTCCCTGCTGAAAATCTCCAGCACCACAAGCGATCGGTATCATGTGGTGCCGTTCTTTCCAAGCAGCCACTGGATACCCCGGCAGCCATCGACTATGATCTATCTCGACTGAACGAATTGGCTAGTGTCCTGGCCGCTAATGTGCCAACTCAAACTGAGACAAGTCACCGCAGCACGCGCCGACGATCACGGTCGATGGGCCAGCTCCCGATATTGACAGCTGACCTTGAGCCATTGCCCCCAATGCCCAAGCTCAACGAAGCCAAACCAAACGTCGACCAAAGTGAGGCGTCCGCAACATTCTTGAGGGCGCCAGAAAGCCCTATCTCAGCCAAGACATCTACTCAATTTCCGACTACGATCATTAATCTGCCTGGAGAGCCAGGATCAGCAACAGATTCGTCTTGGCAAGATGAGCAAGAAACCAAGTACGGACGACGGTCATCGCCTATTCTACCAATTGAGGACCTGAGTGCGCTCACTCCCTCCACGGTCCGAGATGACGATGCGGCGATGGACATGGCTGATATTCGGTCGCCTGCAATGCAAGTCCACCTGCAACGGGCCTTGACAGTAACGGTTACACCCAAAAGTCAACAGCGGAGCGGACTCGGCGTTGCGGATGCCCCATTGCCGCTGAGAGAGGAGAGCCGCCAGGTATCCCTGGCTGCGCACAAGCCAACCGCCAATGCTAACGTCGGACTTGGATCGGAGTTGCGAGGTGCCGCGGGTGTCCGTCCAACATTTTCAGCAAGGGGATACTCAACGCGACCACGTCGGAGTGTGCCCCCAGCACCACTTGTTATCCGCCGACCCGACAATGTTTACGTTGAGCCATCGCCTGTGGAATCCGACGACAGTATGGTGGAAGTTACTCAAAATGGTAAGTGAAATCGGAATTGATTGGCTGTGATTGAGCAATGCTAACAGTGATAAATAAGATTCTGTTTCTCCGCACGCATCTTATCAGATAACGGATAATGACAGGCTGGCGCTCTTGACAAATCTGGAAATGGAATTAACTCAGCAGGAACACCAATGGCAGACGATCCGCCACACAATGCTTGTCCGTGATTCGCTCTCTACAGTGGGATCACCGCCTAGCCGAGATTCGCGATATGGAAGTGCGCGCCAGTCAATCATTAATGGGTCACGGCTCACCCAGCGCCATCAATTAGAGGCGGACTACGATCTTGTCGCCGCCCTGTTTCCTCAGACCGACCTGAAAGCCAACGCAAAGCTCGTGCCCAACTCTGGTTACCCCAGGTTTACAGCCCCATTGGGAACACCAACCCCTCCTGATACTGATGAGGAGAGCGAATACGACGAGGATCTTGATGCTTTGATTGGCCAGACCCAAAGCACTCCTGCCAAGGCGGCCACGCACCTGTGGTGCCCCACAGCTTCCGTGGAGGTGGTTACTAGCACCACTACGTTGTTACTCTGGACCCCGGCTTCCAGGCCTGTGAGGGAAATCCTGGCAGAGGAGATACCTGGAGCATCGAAACGTGGCCCTGTGAGGAAGGATCTGAAGCCTCTCGTAATTGAAAGTTCAAGGCTGTGGGAGAAGCCTGGATCCACGCCAGCAACTTCAGAAAATGGACTGTGGCAGTCAGCATCTCAGGTTGAAACCCAAGTGGTGGAAACCCAAGTCCAGCAGCAGGCCAAACCACCCCGCCATCCTCCTCGGCGGATCAGGCGTGTCACATTGTTGCCAGATATCCTGGAGAGCCCCAAGCCGCTTCCTGATAGGCGCGGTACACTTGGGATCTTCCAGTTCCCATGGGGCGATCGGTCAGATAGTGCGACAGTGACAGCTTGGCCATTGGCATCGATGAGCGTGTCTGACATGATCTTCCAGGCTGGTGCTGTGGAGAGGGGTGCGAGCGGAATGAGCATGCAGAGCAACGTCTCGGACTTTGACATGGACGACTACGAGCAAGATGATGGGGAGTATAGTGACTACTACGATTCGAGTGAAACGTACGACAGCGACGACGACGACATGTTCGAGCGCGTCGAGCATATGCCTGTGGCCCAGTCAACGGATAAATGGCTCCAGGATGCCCCACCAGGAAAAATGCTGGCATCTCACGAGGACGAGATGGAGTCTCGATCAGAATCTGAGTATGAGTAAGTGAAAGACTAGTATTTTTTTTTCTTTTTTTCTTTTGTTCATTCAGAGAACAAAACTGATTGTATTATCTACAGTGACGACCAGGACTCAGGATCAGAGGAAGAGGAAGAGCCCATGTTCATGAAACATTTCCAGATTTTGGAGCATGAGCCAGTAACAAGTGGGTGTGAAGAGATGTACAGCAGCGGCGATGTGAGCGATGACAAAGCCAATCAACGGACAAGTCTCCGCACACAAGTCGAGCACGACATTGAACAAACTGGAGATTACAGTACAAAAGCCGATGCTAGCGCAGTTACCCCCACTACAACACCGACAATGACGCCTACGGATTTTGATCTCCGGGAAGAAAAAACTCGAATCAGGGTCCCAGACCGTCGGCAGCCGCAGCAGATTGCATCAATAAGCATGCCCGTGCCGCAGATGGCTCGCTGCTTATTGATGGAAGTGGACCAAGCGTCACCTCGCGCACCAATCACAGACGTCAATTCCCCTCATGCGGATGAAGAGCCCTGCACTGACAGGGACTCCAAGTCCCGTGGCGCTCCAAGCGCAGGGCACCCGCCAGCGCCTGTGCTTCTGTTCCGCTTCCTGGAGGGTTCCATTCCAATTTCTAAGCCAGTCCGCGGCCATGGCAGTGCCAGCGACACCGTCAGTGTCTCTCCGAGCCCGCTCCCACTAAATCCGCTCGTCGTATACAAATCCGAGACCCCGACAGGCCGACAACAAACTCTGGTTATTAACTTGGAATATCCTGAGCCTTCGTCTTCCACTTCTTCTCCCTCTCAATCTCAGTTTTCATCCATTCAGCAAACAACAACCGCTACTCCCAAATCTTCCATGGCTCTGTGGACTCCCAGCACTCAAGTCACTCGTCCCAACCACGGACTTCCTCAACCCGACAGCGCAATTTGGAACTCTTACCTGCCCACTGGTGAGGCCGCGCGCCTCGTACCTGCCAAGGCCGATATGCCTTCTATCAAGAGCAACTCCCTCTGGACTGCACCAGCTAAGAAGGCTGAGCTCAACAATTTCGGACTTTGGGGAACAAAGCAACCTCTGCCCGGCATGTGGACTCACTCGCCCATCAACACAAAGATTTCCTACGGTCTTCCTCAGCCCGATGCAGAGACCTGGGCAACTTATCTTATCGTTCAAGACGACGCCAGCCGAGTAAAGCCTAGAGAGGCCGAGCCCGCAACTGTTTACAGCACTTCTCTATGGGCCCCCGCCAAACCCGTTATTTCCGAAACCCAATCCGAGAACGGTCTCTGGAGCGGATCAAGCTCCGCAACTTCGGTGAGCGGCTCCGAACCATCCACTCCTAGCGATAAGGAGTCCGAAGCCATCAATTTTGGTTTGTGGGAGCCCCTTCCCGCTATCGTCGAAGACGAAGAGCCCGTTGGTCTCTTCAGCCTCAGCCACCGCCGCACCAACTACAGGACAACCAAGTTGGCGCCTGCTGCCCAGGGAATGGAGCGCTCGCCCCGAAGGCCTCTTGAAGCATTCCCCGACTTTGGATTTGCTCATCTCTGGAACATGGCACCACTCTGGGACTCCAAGGCCAACGCTGCTGCCATTAAGTTGCAGAGCGAAATTGATTCGTTGGTCCTGGAGGGTCTATTCAGCCTGAATCACCGCCGCAACACCTACCGCACTACCTCCGCAAGCCCCGCAGCTCTCGACACACGGCCCAAGCAGCGCATCTCGCAGGAATCTCTGCCGAAGCTCACCTCAGATAGCCTCTGGTCTGTGCACGCATCTCGCAAGGATGTTAGCGAAGTCAACTGGCTTGCTGTCTCCACAGTCAGGCCGAGAGCAACTTCGGTTGCATCTTACTCTGATAACGAATCCATCATGTCTGTACCTGCCCTTACCAGAACTTCTTCAATGAAATCCGAGAGGTCGCGCCCCGCCGCTACTCCCGAAGAGTGGCTCACTGCCCTTGACGAGGCCATCAGACTGGGATCTGGCAAGACCATGGACATCGACACCGAAGACTCGTACCAGCTCTGGTCCAAGCCTGACCTCGATACAGACGAGCCTGTTATCGCCTCTGTTGACCTGTGGAAGCCCATGAACAACCGCTTCCTCGAGTTGACTCCTACACAGAGCGAATTCGACAAGCTGCATTCCGAGTCTGGTACTTCTCAGCGTGGTCGCACCCAAAAGGCCCGCCCCCCGATGCCTATGTACCCTGGCTCTTCCTCATCTGCTTTCCTCCCTGGCGCAAGCGAGACACCCCGTGACTTCAGTGCACAGGGGCTCTGGGCTCGCCCTCAATCTCCTGGAGTCAAGGAGAACGGATCCTGGATGGACAAGTCCCTCCGAAAGGGACTGTCATTCGTGCAGCTGTGGTAATCACGGACCCCTGCATTTGCATTGGCGAGCAACAGGAACGACGGACAACCCCGCGGGGTTGCGGGTTTTGGTTGTATGACATGACGTTACGATCACCAGATTTTTCGGACATGATTTTGCGAAACCACAAACATTAAAGCGAATGGTGTTACTTCTTCAACCTGCAGTAGCATGGTAGTTGGATTGAAACGGATTGCAAGCGTTGCTTTACTTGGATTTTTACCGGCGTTGGAGCGCGATACGGGGTCATATTTACCCATCGCAGCAGGCATCATCCCCTTTGTCTCTTTGCGTGCATAGCATTTCTTGCTCACGCCTGATGTATGATTAGCAAACAACACGGCACAGTCAACCTGTGCTTGAAGAAAGTAGCTGAACCATTCGATCTCGAATGATAAATTGATTTGAATCATACAAGCCAAACTCCCATCGTGCACATACTTGAAGTAAATGTAACTCTTGAATAAATTGATATACACCAAACCTTTGTCGTACCATGTTCAGATCAGGCGATATGTAGAACAATATGTAATCAGGCTGAATATATCCTAACGAAAAATCTCAGCTAAGGACCGAAGAGTACTGTTGGATAGAGAACCATGATAAGCTTTCCATTAATAATTGATTACGATATGTTTTCCAAAGCGATTACAGCTGACTGTGTTAAGTTATTGTTAGTTATGATAGTCCTTAAGTTGCCAACATATGCAAGTCGCCGATTTCACATTTTTAGATTGGACAAGGCCAAGTACAACAGATCAAGCAAAACAGCCAATCACCGGATTTGGGACGAGGAAGTAGGTAGTGAATCATCATGACCGTTATAATTTCTATCCATGGATGCATCATAACAAGAACAGACCTGAGGCTGCAAATATACGCCTTCCTCGATGCAACGTCTTCAACAAAAAAGCACACACAACACCTTTACTCGCTCTTCTCTCCTTTTCTCGCTATGCCCTTTTTTTCCCTATCCGAACCTGTATGTATCCCAAACAACCACCACTTGGCCTCCCTTTGCCTGATCCTCTTCTGCTTATCTTCCTCGTTACTGTTGATTGGTGTATGTCCAGCTTGGTATTTCCACCTCGCAAAGACAACTTCTTGTTGGTAGTAAATGATCTGTCTGTGACATCGAGGGAAGAGACATGAATCCTCTCGAGTTCAAAGATTGTTCTGACATCGCCTCTACTTATTTTCTCCTTTTTCCTTGAGTGGTCGTCAAAGCATTAGAGTGGGCGTCGAGGCCGCGACAGTAGAACAAAAGAAAAAGAACAAAGAAAAATAAAATAAAATAAACGAAAAACATTACGTTTCCTCGTAATAACAAAGGGGACAACGCAAGAAAATTCGTCAATAACACTGACAGCCTCTCGCAAGCTATACTCGCGCGAACGAGTACCGGCGTCGCCGATGCAGCGCTTCGTGTTCCGTCTACCATGTTACTTGTAAAGAGTCATTAAGAGCGTTGCTCGGGGGCGTAACAGATGCACTCCGACTCTCGCAATATCCTACTGGGCTCAAAGCCTGAGCTCGCTGTAGGCATCGTGGTCCATCGGCAGTTGTGTTCTTGATCCTCAAGTATATGCAAAGGGATCAAGTATTCTGGTGGATCGAGTAAGTCGGAGGAGCTCGTGTCGAGGCCTATGGCAGTTGATTCGTGAAATGAACTCCTGCCTGGGCGTAATCAGGTAGCCCTAGGTCTCCAACACCATCGCTATGCAAATAGAATTCCACATTATTATTTTATACACGCTCAGCCAAAGCAGAGCACCTGAGTACAGGTTCATCAGTTGACAGTCATCATCTGCATCCTTTGTGGTAGGCCAGAAGACGGTGAGTTTTCGGAGGATGCAGCTTCTATTAGTGAGTTGTTTCCACGGCTTCGTGCCGCTCTTCTGGGAGGACTTGAGCCGGGATCATCAAATACACGAGTGAAAGCTGGACTTGAGTCCTGTTGTCGTGTATTTCGTGGTGTACGCATAGGGCTCTCTGTGATTTGGTCGGCTTGCCGAATGATGTCAGATAGTGTATCCCGCAAGTCACCGGCTCTCTTAACAAGAGCTTTGAGGCTGTTGGTGTCGAAATGGACCTTGCCCTTATCCGGCACTTGTTCAGGGGCACGATGTTGCATCGCCCCGATAACAGAGCGAACTACTCCTGATACATCATGGGCCTTGTTGTGCTTGTTCTCGGGTGTTCTAGGACGACTAGGCCGGTTCGATGGTGGTGTGTCTGATATGGGCCAGTTTCCAAAGATATCATCTTCTGGAGAGAAGACAGACCGTCGGCGCGGAGAGTGTCGTTCTCGAACCACCGTCGTCTTAGACATGGGAGGTTCGTGACCATCAAAGGCGGCATCAAGACGGTTCATGGAGTGGGCATCGAAACCATCATCCCCAAATCGTTCGTCAATGTCGAAAGCATCAAAGTTGATAGATGATGTAGACTTCTGGTCGTCATTGTCCTCGTCCAACGACTCTTCATCAGGTGATGCAAGAGCAATGATACCATCGGCTTCTTTCCATAGATGTTTCTGTGATCCTTCCAGCATATCCATATCCCGGGCGTGACGACAGAGGCGCTTCAGGTCGTTAACAAGAAGAGAGAATTCCCGAATGTGCCCTGAATGTGCCTTGACGCTGGGTTGTGTTGCACGAATCGATTCGGGTACTGCGAATAGCTTGTCATCCTTGTCGTTGTTCTCGACACCACTGCCACCAAATTCGAAATCATCGTCCCAATCCTCGCTGACGGGCTTGGTCGCCATTCCCCAGGTGCCATACTTGGCACCAGTAGGTTTAGAAGTCTCAGGAGGGTCGTGAACGACCGGAACGCTCTGACTACGTATATGAGCTGGGGCCGGGCATCTGCGATTAGCAGAACGGCCGCCTCTAAGGTCCATCTGCTTAGCGTACGAAGTCATTGGCCGTGGTAATCGTCCAGTTTCGGATTTGTCGTGGGTTGGAGGTTCACTCCAGTCGAAGAGTGAGCTGAGCGGGCGATCATTATGGGCATCGTGGCCGTTTGTATCCGCAACGCCATTACCACTGATATTGGCGAGGGCGAGGCGAACATTAGGGTTGATACCCCTGGAATTCAGTGAGCTCCCTTTGGAGGGAGGCGATAAGGGGTTACATTGGAACTCGTCATCCCTGGCCCAATCATCGTCGAACTCGTCCTCAAAGGACAGCCTGCTGTACTCCTTAGTCGGAGAGGTTGAGATATCATAAGGTGACGAGTTAAATCTCGATTCTAGTCTGAAATGCGGCGATGCGTCAGATCGATCCAGGGTGCGGACAGGGGTGGATGCATTCTCGTCCTCCTCCATGATCTTATCATCCTCATCCCAAGTTCGACCAAGCATCTCATGAATAGACAAACGCTTCGTCTTTGTACCATTGCCGGCGGTGCTTGGCGGTGACTCGTCGTACATGGACTCCAACGGGGTCTCGACAGCACGAGCACGGCCGGAGCGCAACGAATCAAATATGCAATCACTTTTGAAATCAGTGTCATCATCGTCCACCGACGTACAGTCTCGGGTGTCACCCTCAGAGCTCTCCATAGTGGAAGCCCTGTCGTGATGCGGTGCCCGAAGTTGTGACATCGCTGTGGAGCTGGTAGAACTTCCGGAGGGCTGGTTGGGTCGATATTGATGGGTGGGAGCCCCAGTAGAATATCCTAACCGTGACGCATCCATATGAAAGTTCGTAAGTCTAGGAGGTGGGGGGACCGGCGATGAAGAGTTTCTTTTACGACTTTTCAACTGCATGTTGGCAGCTGAACCAAACGACAATCCCTGCCGGTCCGATATTGATGATGTTGCGGGGAGGGTCGATTCAAAGGCCGGATTGGTTCGAGGAACAGCGCCAGCCTGCGCACCAGCTAGCGGTTCCGACACACGTCGCTTATTCCCGCTCTTGGATTCAGCGCTAGGTTTGGAACGCCGCATACTCCCTGTCGTTCTTACCGCCCACGTTCCTGCAGATGCGAATGGCATCGAATCCGATTTCCGAGGTGTTCTAGAAGGGGAGGTGTCGCGAGATTGGTTTGGCTCTTTCTCAGCAGTCTGATGAGGAAGTACATCTGGTTGAATTTGAGCAGCAGGTAGTAGACCTCCAGGGGCTGGTGCCGCAGAAACCATTCTTGGTTTCACCAAATGAACTCTGCCGCGCTCGTTGTTGTCGGTGTAAATGCGCTTTGAAGAGACGGCTCGAGCATGTGGACTCAACTCACCTAACCTACTCGAGCCTGTGCGTCCGCTGATGCTAAGCCTTTTGGAATGGAAGTACGATTTCCATCCACTTCTTAAAGACGTCGATCTGGTGGGGGGTTCAATTGGAGACTGGGCGAGGAACTCGTGGGGTCGTGCCTGGTCGTCGAACGAAACGTTGTGTGAATCTATTGGTGTGAACACCGCAGGAGAGTCCGGTCGAAATTGCTGAAGAGTCGCGGACCTCTGGTGACTGGTAGCAGGTCGGCGAAGAGTGGGCAGATATTGTAGGTGAGATTTCGCACGTCGTCGTCGTGGTAGAGGGTCAGGGTCGATGGCGTTTGACGTAGATCGTTTGACGAGCTTGTTTGGAGGAAGAGTTGTTGCAGGGGAACCGCGCAATATCGGGGCGGCTGAGCCGTGGGAGAAGACAGAAGGTGCGTCGGGACCGCCACTCGACCTTGTGCTTTCGTGACGAGACAACGGGCGAACAGAGAAGCGCCTTATCCAAGATCCATTGGAGGAGATGGAGTCTCGAGACTCTGGGATAATGGCTGGGGAGTCGGAGTGCCTCACAAGTGACGACTGTCTACTGTTAAGCTGTGGGGGAGTTGACTGCGTCTGGGGCATAGGCGGTCGCTGATAACGAGAGAGGGGTGGCCTCGAGGCGGTAACTGGGCGCGGGAGAGTGTGATGGTGCGAGGCGCCGAATACAGAAGCAGCGGTGTTGCTCGTGGCGGGCCGTGAGGAAGCAAAGTTGCTAAGCGATGGCGACTGTGCGGTTGGGTCGCGGTCTACAGAGACTCGTCTGGAATGGGAGGGACGTCGAGTCGAATGGGGGAAGGAGTTTGGATCAGTGGTGGGTTGGCCGAACACCAAACCACTGGCCGCAGCGGCGATAGCAGTACCAGTTCCAACAAGCTGAATAGATAAACACGGTTAACTACTGCTTACTTTACTTTACTGAAGTGTATAGTACTGCTGCAACAGGAAAGAGGTTGGTCAAGCCACCAAGAAAGAGGGTTTGAAGTGATCTAATAGCAGTGTAGAATAGGGCAGAAAGTGGGTGGGATAGGTTAAAGTCTATAGCAGCCCATGTGATGGCGGGTGTGTGGTGGTGGTGATCCTTGGTTGCCTTGATGTGATTGTGGATGTGGATTGGATTTGCGGGGAGGACAAAGCTAACTAGTAGCAACAAACTTACACTTGGAACGGTCTGCATGGTTGCTTCCATGGCAAAGGAAGCCAGCAGGCTCTACTCACGAGAGAGATAGAGAGAAGGCAGCGACAAGCATTCTAACGTAACTTAGAGGTGGAGGATGGCGGTACTCGAAAGGGCGGGGATGCTCATGGTGGTTCAAGCCATGGACTTTTGAGCGAGCGACGATGGGAAGGGATCGCAATCGAATCGAATCAGATCTGGACGATAATACGATACGTGCAAGGAGAAGAAACCGTTGTAACCCACACGCTTTTCCTAAAGCCAAGCGCTTCAAAGGACCCCCCGAGTTTGAGAGAAGACGAGACGAGTAGTCCCGGGGGACGATTGCAAAGACGGGAAGAGGAGAGGCTAGGCGAAACCTGATTCTGGCCGGCCGGACAAACAAAACAAACACAGGGCAGCCAGCAACAGCTCTCCCTCTCTCCGATGGACCTCGGCGTCAGTCGGTCGATTGTGCCTCTTGCTGTGGGGGTTGAAGGATGAAAAAAGGCTGGAAGAAAAGGCAAAGAGTTTGTAAAGAAGAATGAATGGAACTTCTGCAGCTGAGATGGTCTGTTGTTCGATTGATTGACCCGATTGATTTGACGTGATCAGGTCGCGGAAGCGACAATGGGGAAAACAAACCAAAACCAAGCTCGGCTGGTAGTTGCGGCCTGCAGTGCAGTAGGTAGCAGTAGCAGTCCAGGTGCCAATGCCAATACCAATTGGAGGATCCAAATGGATGTCAATGCCAATGCCAGTGGGGACAAAGCACCAACAACACGGCTGGTACTATGGAGATGAAAGAAAGGCAAGAAAGAAAGAATTGAATAATATTATCAAATAGGAAGAAGAGAAAAATCAAATGCAAAAGATGCAAGAGAGTTGTTGACGATTACTTGATGTCTCCTCTGTTGTCCCCTTTTGCTTTTCTACCGGGTGTTTTGATCATCTAGGGTCCCCTTACAGCGGCCAGCCTAAACAATAGGTACGAAGTAGTCAAATTAGATATGGATGTCAATTATTACGCAGCAAAAGCAAGCCGAGAGGTATTGAAATAAACACAGACACAGTCCCTAGGCCTCTTGAATCGTACGCTTTTCTTTACACCTGGAGATTGCAGGTGAGATTTGAGTGAGAACGGATCGTCTCTGCAGGGATGAATATCAAGACCAAGCACCTCGCGACTCCAGACGGGATGGACCACAACAGCGGAGGCCAAGACCAGGCCCAGGTCCAGGTTCAGGTCAGGTCAGGTCAGGGCACCCAGGTCCAGGTCCCCGCCTGCAAGATGTCTCTTATTAGCAGATGGAGCCACTGAACATTTAGCGTCGCTGCGGGCCTCAGGGCACCTGTACATGTACTGTAAATCCATCCTGTCCCTGACAGTTCAGGTACAGATACTGGAGAGAAACCTGGAATTGATTGGGTCTCGAATGGGGCGCGTCTCAAGCGCTGAGCAGCAAGAGAGATTAGACGTGCTATTTTGAGTGGAGGACAGCCAACTTTGACATGACTTGCATACAATAGTTGCTGCAATGGCCTGAAACTGATATCATAGACGCTGAATTAGCACTTAACAGTCGTTCTTAGCATCAATTAGCGGCCGTTCAATCTCATCTAGTAAAATTGACTTGACACAATTGATTCAAGCTGAGCCTCTCTACTCTTGCGTAGGTAGTCTACAGCTTTGAGTCTATAGACAGACTGTGGTCCACTGCAAGTCCTAGAATATCTCTTTGATGCTACACGAGATCCATCTCGTCTCAAGCACAAACTTTGAATCCTGGACAGTGCAACGCTTATTATCTAGCGCTTGCGGGCTGGCCACCCGTTATTTACCATTCCAAGGAACAGAAGCTTATTATTTTTCACCTTGCTCTCTAACAAATCAATCCAATGTGATTGACTCTGTCTTTCTCTCCCTCTATTACCCGTAGCGGCAACACGACCGTATCGTGGCGTGGCTTGCGACCCTGGTACTTGTATCTCCAGACGGGTTGCTTCACCGGGGACTTCCCTAAGTTCCCTTGGCTTGTCCGGGGGTTACAATTGCATAGGGCACTCTGCTTTATTTTGCATCAAAAGACAGTATCTGTGAGCAGAGAATTGGCGCTAGAATCATGACAGACTCTGATGGATGACAGACCCTATGGACTGATGGAGTCTGTTCAACTCCACCAAGAAACCCATCGTATCGACCGCTCGTGATTGTCGAAATCGAAACTCGAAACTCGCTTACCAGTTACTCTCCCTCCTGCACTTTTGTTTCTTCCCCGGCCCCGGAGGTGATGACGACGGGGGTCACAACGGGATCAAGAGGCCCCGGAGCGGACGACGCAAATGCAGTACGAGATCCCTGCCCGTAGGCGCAGAGACCGAGAAACATAATACACGGAGCCCTGTCCGTTGCTTGCTCAACCCGAGCTTGCTTTTGCTCTGCCACATAACAACATCAAAGGCTATCCGCTTCTGCTGTCTGGCCTGGTTACTGGTATCACCCGTCACAAGGCCCTGGCCTGTCTGCCCTTGCGATTACTCCCACGCACATCTCGCCATCGAGCCGGTGTTGAGCAGCCTGAGATACGACATAATGATCAATTCCTCAACTGCATCTGCATCTTACAACGCCCCTGTCGTCACACGGCAGGCCCGTTCCGGGTTGTACGTAGACGGCCCTGGTAGCGACCCTGTATATCAACAAACCCTTATGGCATTTTTGAAGTGACTGGCTGGTACCTGTATTGTGAAGAGAAAGAGGCATATAATAGCTGCTGAAAGCGGCATCAATTGCGAGGCTTGCAGACAGCACGTGTAAGCAGCATCGGGTTATGCTTCGAGCAGCAATGTCAACCTTTTTTTTTTTTCACTAGGAAAAGGGTTGTGCTCCCATTGACTTTATATCTTGCATCTGTATTGCACTGCCTGAGATCTGTCTGACTGACATTTGTTTTGATGTTGTCCATATGTACCTACCTAATGTGCTGTACTCTGTACTCTGTACTCCAGCCAGTAATACATACACACACCATGATCCTTCGGAGCAGTTCGCCTTCCCGCGTGCATCTGTCTAGCCAATTCGCGACAAGTTTGCTTTATTTCCTTGCTGCAGTACATTAAAGGCATGCATGTTATTAACCTGCCGCAATGTACGGATACTCTCTAGACTCTGTGGGCTACGATATCTTTCAGCTTGGTCGAATCAACTCCACACTTCCTGGTTGGACTAGACTGGAGACGACGAACCCGTAATCCATGCCAATGCCAATGCCAATGTCATGGCGTGCTCCGCCTTCAACATCCATCTGTTACTTGACCGAAACTAGCCACGACTATGAGCAGCAACTCGCCTTTTTGTGCCACAATCAACAGTCTGCGCCCGCCCATCTAGTTATCATGTGCAACGCCGACAAGTTTTAGTTTTCTCGACGCAACAAGACAAGTCAGAATCACAATCAGAATCAGAGAACCAAAGGAAGAAAGAAAAAATAGCTACATTGAAACTTCAGGGACCTTTACCAAGACCAAGTGGCGCAGGGTCCGAGTTGGAAAAGAGTTCATTTGACGTTCGATGGTTGCTCCGCCTTTGTTCTTCAGTCTTGCCATTGCATCATTCATCATCATTGCATACATAATAACGTGGACTAAAGGACGGACATGATGGTTCCCGTCTGGATAACTTTTGAGTTGAGTTGAGTTGACAAGTTGGGTATCCGCGTCACACGGGCCGTTCTTAGAGGCCTGCAAAGCTGATGTTTATTCTCTAGTTTGCGTCCGTAGTTGTAAACAGCAGCGTGTCAACAGTCTCTCCAAATATGTGACAAGAGACACATGGAGTTGAGTTTGTTCTTGTTGATTACCGATCGGAGCTTCAAATTCGGCCCCACTCCGTTTACATGGAAGCTATTCCAAGTACATAATTCCGTACAGCTTGCTAAGAGAAACGCATCACTTGGTGACTTGACTAGGATCGAAGCTAGCAGAGAGACAAGTGTCTTTGATTTATTTCCAGAAATTACACACACGTGTGTAAATATTGCCCTTGCAGATACAGTCTACGGTCCGTATCTCTAAGTTTATCCAACCTTAGGTCTACAGTAGTTGGCCGTCACAAGTTGAGGCCTGCCACGCATATGAATTAACCGCAACCAACCGCAGATAATAAACATAAACAACAACAAAACAACACCACCACCTTTCTCTCATATCCAATGATCTGCAGAGACCTTCTTCTTCTTCCCCTCTGAAGCGGAGTAGCAACCCGCCCCTGGTTCGCATTTACTGAGGGGTTAGATGAAACGACCTTGCGTGATTTGACAAAACACGAGAGGAGAGAAAAGACAAGGACATGATGGGTATTGGATCGGAATGTTTTTTTCGGTCTTCTCCTCTCGATCAAGATCCGAAAGAGGCGCTTGCGTCTTTGATATCTAGTCTAGTCTAGTGGGTCTCGGAGTTTCTTAGTATCTTAGACTTGGACTTGGAGCTTCTGCTTCTCTGCGGGCACCATTCACAAGTTGAAATTGCATCTTGTTAGAGGCTCAACCACACACCCAGATAAAAAGCCACAGGCAGATCATCCTCGTGTTGAGGCAATGGCCCGCTGCTACGGGTTGCAATCCCTGTCATGCCCTGTCTCGATAAGGCTGGATAATGATATCTCGCCAAGGACCTGCATGGAATCTGGTCTAAGCTTACATCTTACAGCCAAGCCAAGCTCTTCGCGAACCGGTTTCCTTGACTCTTCTCGGGCTGTTACAAAGACCGAAATCATCTGGTACTTACGGTAATCGTGTAGGAATTTTCGCATCTTACACCTGAAACTAGTCAGCCCAAGTCAGCGGAAGCCTTCCGACTTGTCTCTCTTCCTGTCATGCAGTTACAGTAGTTTATGGGGTTTTTGATCCAGCTGACTGCATATGAATAACAAAACAGTCCGAAGATGCGCATCATTAATTTGATACTCGGCTATTTAGATCAACCCACTCGCTTGTTGATCCAACCTGAGATACCTGAATAGGCGATGCAGGCTCAAGACTCTCTACAGTACTCAGAGGCTCGAGCAAATAAGTCCAATTTCCACCAACCATGCTCAAACGGCAGCTAACTTAGCAGTTTCGACAGACGTGCCTAGCAGTGTTAGTGCTCACAACCAAAGCTGACGCAACCCCATGAGCTTCTTTTTCTGGACATAGTCCTGAACTCAAAAGCCGCTGGTTGATTGTCGACTTTGACATACAGCCTCATGATAGGACTCTCGACTACAGCCACCAAATTTGATGGGTGACAGACAATCACCATCTCACTCACCGTGGGGTCGGGCAAGGGTCCTATCATGAGGCTCTTTTTGAGGCCTGCAAGTTGCTCATAACATGGCAGCCAGCATGTGCAACTCCAGTCTGGAATGCTAAAAGGAATCAATTCCGGATGATCATGATCCAAGAGTCTGGCTGCGTCAATGTCTGATTTATCTTCTTTTGTTTGTCTCAATGGCTACCGATAAACGTGAGCACAAGAGGCGCATGACGGACGAGGCGTGGTCCAGCAGCCCACGGGCCTGGAACACTCAATATTGATGTGAGGAGCTATTCGTAAAAGCTAGACCCTGTATCGCCCAAGCAAAGGCAATTGGCGGAAGGTGAGTATCTAAGACATATCAAGTTGGTGTCTTGGGTCAGAAATGAAAGAATGGCACGCTAGTGCAATGCTTCAGCCCTTGATATCGTGTAATTCAAGCAGGAGAATACAGAGAACAAACATCTTTTACTGTATGTTGACACACGATAGACTCTTGTTTGATCGACCTGGTGTAATTGTCTTGTGACAAGGGTTTGCCCTGTTGGAATCAATGAATCTCAACCTTCTTGACCTCCTCGATACGGCAGTCTACAGTCAGTAGCACTTCGTGTAGAGAATTGCTTACCCACAAGTCCAAACGCACTTCCATGCTCTCTGGCTCCAACTAGCCTCTCGCTTCGCTTCATGGATTCTAGACCAGGACCTGGTTCGTTCCATTCTCCATTTCTCCATCTCCATCTCGGAACACAATTTTGGCATGTTTCGACGACGCGCGATTACCAAACTATTGTCGCGCCAAGTGGAGGCAGCTCAGGCATCGTGCTGTTGAAATGACGTTATTTCGATCATTTCCTCACCCAAACGGCGCCTCCGAGTGCCTGTCTAGAGGTAGAGGGGCAGGTGGGTCAAAGAAAAACCGAGACTTGTTTGAGGGTGTCATAAAGATTAGGATAGTCTATCATAAGCTTCAGTAACGAAACACATCTTAGTTATTTTGTCAGTAGGCTTCTATGTCCTGGTTATTTTTCGGACCGCCTGAGGGGCTCAAGCGTACACAAGTGCCGGAGCGCCGTTTACCCTAATAAGCGATGGACGGAATTTCAGAGTTGATGGATGGATGGATGCCAGGTACAGTAATTACCGTGAAGTGAGAGTTGAGACAGCATAAAAAACGTTATTGGTCTCAGGCTTTGAGAGAGAGTGTGTGTGTGTGTTGTTGTTTTGGTGAGCGGGGAATGTCAATCGCAACACCTTAAAGGCAATTCCTCAACTCTATCGCTGACTCGGCCTCGCATTGTCAGCATTGATTGATTCAATCAGTTGATTTTCTTCAATCAACATTCCTTTTCCTGAGACTTGTGCATGTCTGACAATTAGAGCCCGCTGCGAACACGACTCTGATTCTGCATTGAATATGTATCTCGCTGTGTCATGCAGAAGAGCCTTGCATCGATCTCCCGACTTGATCGTCAATGCAGTGGTAATTTATGCACATGCATAACTCCCCTAGATCTTCAGGGCTCCATCTACGGATCAATTGGCTGAGAACAAAGAACAAACACAGTCATCATGAGATTCAAGTAGACGCGTCGCGCCAAATCGAGGTTTGTTGTGCATAACAAATACTAGTATTTGAAGCATCTAAAGATACGATTGGTGCATTCGCATGCGAGCTGAAAACCTGCAATTACTGAAACCGGCGTAGAGCCAGGATGCGTGGCAACTCGTTATTGCTGAGTTTCTACGCCAGTGTTTTCAATAGTGAACGATCCTATTGATAGTCGACCTGAGGCACGGTGCTTTCGCCGGGATAGCCCTGTACTCTACTGCAACTGCAAGATAAATCCGGTTTTACATGGTTATCGGTCCATCATGTGGTTGTCGACATGTAGACTAAAGATCAAGGAGATATTGGCGCTCGCATAATAGCGACTTATTGGGCGCTGGTCTTATCGAAATCGCGCCATGTATGCATGTCTACAAACAGGTTCTTTCTCTGGTGGGAAATGCAGATTTCCATGTTATGTTTTTGAAACTAGGAGTCCTTCACCGCCAGTTGTTTCTAGTCGATGATAATCATGCCAATCTTGAAGTGAACCTAATCAATTTAAACTTCTAAAACGCATCGTATTCTAACCCAGCTGTGACCTTCAAGCCTTTGCTACATAATAATGCCTGAGACATATCTTTCCTTTGTATGGATGTCCCCTGCGGCGACTTGATAGGTATATCAGTCCTACTATAGGATCAGTCTCGGCAATATATCCCTTCTTCTCGTATCTGAATTCAGCTCCAACTTCCGGATCATAGTTTCTTTTGCGCGCGCACAGCCTGTTTCCAGGCGCTATGGCTTCCGTTCGCATCATATTGAGACATTTATGGTTCTGTTGTCAGGGAATGGTTTTCCGTTCGACGTCGACTTGATATCGAGCTCTAGGTTAGGCTAGTTGAGCTACAAGTTTATCAAGGCAGCAAGACCAGTCTATCGACAACAGTATGAAATTACATTTAAAAGCTTGCAGACTGTTTCTTGTCTATGAAATATGAGTGCCTCGTTGAACTCTGTGCCATTTTACTTTCATATCCACTGTTGTTTCTGTCCCATGTGCAGCCTTGTGGCCGTTATCAGTAGTCTTGACTGATGGGAGGGCATTTACTACATCGCAAGTACTTCAGCAAGTGCATCACCACCATAGATATCTCTAGAATGCGTGGATGAATAGAGTTAAATCGACGCTTTATAAATACATATCAAAACACACATGTAGTGTATGCTGACCCAGTTCAATCACAAGCAACATTGATCAACTTTGGTAGCGAGCTACCCTAGACATTAGCTCGATCGGCAATCGGGGCTTAGATGTCCGCACCCCAGGGCGGTGGTTCGCCAGTACACCCACAATTTTCAACGACATCTGTGGCGGGGCATTCAAGGTAACGACTTTATTGAACCGTTCAATCACAACTGAAGCCACCTGTGAAACTCGTCAACTGTGCTCTTAGAGTTCTAAGAGTTGCAAATATCTAGTGGATTCCAGTTCCATAAGCCTTGTGTCTCAACTGTACCGACATCAAGTCTATTCGTCATCATGGAAGCTGATATCAGAGCTGTGATTCCCAACATTGACCCTGTGGTCTCCGAGTACTCCGTGGGCTACCTCACTCATGCCTCGACTGCTTATATCGACGAGGATGAGAACTCGGGCGAGTCTCCCTTGAATGAGGCTGCTTCAACCATCACCGAGCTTCTGCTATCCGCCTCCGGCCAGTTCAACCCGGAGCTCGAGGAAAAGATCAAGCAGCTTGTCGAGAAATGGGTTGACAAGTACACCGCGGCCAACGGAGGTCAGAGAGATGGACCCTCAGCTGTCAGGCGCCTCGACCAAACCATTCAGGTCAGCCAGCAGCGCAACATGTCGTCCACCCTGGCTGTTGCGACTGGTGGCGTTGATCTGGAGTCCGCCAATGCGAGAAAGGTCGAGTCCAAGGTCGATCGCAAGAAACTTGAAAAGGCCGAGCGAAAGATCGCAGCAAAGCAGCAGAAGAAAACCTTCAAGAATGTCGAGTACGAGGCCTCCAAACTGCTCGAACAGCCCGAGTCCACACAGTCCTACGAAGAGTTTTACATGGCCGTCAACCCTCTCCAGATCGGCGGCGGCTCTGCAAACAAGTCAAAGGACATCAAGTTGGACAACATCGATGTCTCTATCAGTGGAAACCGTATTCTTACAGACACAACACTCACTCTTGCTTACGGTCATCGATATGGTCTGGTTGGTAACAACGGTGTTGGTAAATCTACTCTACTTCGAGCTTTGTCTCGCCGTGAGGTTGCTATTCCTCTACACATCTCTATTCTCCACGTTGAGCAAGAGGTAAGTTCAGCTAGTACCCAACAAAAGAAAATGGCTAACAGGACCAGATTACCGGTGATGACACACCCGCCATCCAGGCGGTTCTTGATGCCGATGTTTGGCGCAAGGTTCTCCTCAGGGATCAAGAGGTTAGTACACTACCTTGCAATATTGACCAAAATCTAACAAAAGTAGCAAATCACGGCACGTTTGGCAGAGTTGGAACAGCAGCGTTCTTCCCTAGCCGACACGTCTGCCGATGCGGCTAGAATCGATCGCGACAGAGAGGCACAGGACACCAAATTGGGAGATATCCAAGCCAAGCTGGCGGAGATGGAATCAGACAAGGCCGAGTCACGAGCTGCTAGTATCCTTGCTGGTCTCGGTTTCTCCGCAGAGCGACAGCAGTTTGCCACCAAGACCTTCTCTGGTGGTTGGAGAATGCGTCTGGCTCTTGCACGAGCCCTGTTCTGTGAGCCTGACCTGCTTCTTCTTGACGAACCGTCCAACATGTTGGACGTCCCCTCCATTACCTTCTTGTCCGATTACCTCCAAACCTACCCCAGCACTGTCCTCGTCGTCTCTCACGACAGAGCGTTCCTCAACGAGGTCGCTACCGACATCATCCACCAGCACTCCCAACGTCTCGACTACTACCGTGGAGCCAACTTCGACACCTTCTACGCCACCAAGGAGGAGCGCAAGAAGGTTGCCAAGAGAGAGTACGAGAACCAGATGGTCCAGCGAGCCCATCTCCAGGCCTTCATCGACAAGTTCCGTTACAACGCAGCCAAGTCCTCAGAAGCCCAATCACGTATCAAGAAGCTCGAGAAGATGCCTGTGCTCGAACCTCCCGAGGCCGAGTACTCTGTCAAGTTCACATTCCCCGAAGTCGAGAAGCTTTCACCTCCTATCGTGCAAATGTCAGAAGTCACTTTTGGCTACAACAAGGACAACATTCTGCTCAAGAATGTCGACCTGGATGTGCAACTGGATTCCCGAATTGGTATCGTTGGACCCAACGGTGCTGGTAAGACAACTATTCTCAAGCTCCTCATCGGTAAACTGGATCCTTCCTCTGGTCTGATCTCGCAACATCCTCGTCTTCGAATCGGATTCTTCGCTCAGCACCACGTCGATGCCCTCGACCTTAACGACAGTGCCGTCGGATTCATGTCCAAGAACTACCCTGGCCGAACTGATGAAGAGTACCGTCGACGACTTGGTGCCTTCGGTATCACCGGAACAACTGGTCTGCAGAAGATGGGTCTGCTATCCGGAGGTCAGAAGTCTCGTGTCGCTTTTGCATGCTTGGCTCTTACCAACCCTCACATCCTGGTTCTTGACGAACCTTCTAACCATCTTGATATCGAAGCTATGGATGCCTTGGCTGAAGCCCTTAACGAGTTCCAGGGTGGTGTACTGATGGTTTCTCACGACGTGACTATGCTGCAGACTGTGTGCACATCGTTGTGGGTTTGCGACGGAGGTACTGTTGAGAAGTTCCCTGGAGATGTTCAGGCGTACAAGAAGAGAATTACTGCGCAAGCTAATGCTGCTGGTGTTGTTAAGCAGCACTAAGTATATATTCAAATTGACAAAACGATTGTTACGGCTTATGATACATTTGATTGCTTGACTTTTGCCATAAACTTTACTGCATTACAGTGACAAACCACAAATACATCAAACTGAGTCCGTTCATTTGTTCTTTCGATTAGCGATATTTTCCCCTCGCAAACCCTAACATAAGCCTTGCCTTTGATTGTCCGACCCTAACAATGCTAATGCACCATGTGTGGTTCGTGTTACCTATGATGCAGGCGAATGTGTTTGTGGTGGATTTCTTTTGAACACTCGAAGAAACCAGCACAATGAGTATTGAACAACAACAATGAACCTCGAGTATCGCCCGTGTTCCAACAGATGATGCTCCCCTCATTTTCTATATAAACCTTCCGTTGAAGTCAAAACCATATCTTCGAAACAACGCGCACTGCTCACGGCACCTTGAAGCACCTTGAAAACGCTAGGCAATTTTAACAACCTCTTTCTTTACGAAGCAAACAACCACAACACCTCGAAAATGGAAGGCATCGAGACCACGCAGGCCGTCGTGGCCATGGATATCTCTGAAGACCCTGAGCCTTCTACCGAACCTACCAAGCCCACTGATTGCGCCAACACCAGCGAACCCTCTGCTTCCCCTGCTACCGACCCCCGCGCTTCTTCCCCTATGATGGAAGCCGATGACTCTCAGAACACCAGCAGTAAGGTCATCGAAGTCAAGAAGACCAAGCCTACTCTCCACGTGCGAGAGAACCTCGGCTACTGGAAGTGTAGTCAGACTCTCCAGGACGGCAGCACCTGCAGTTCCTACAACGTGATCGATTTTAAGCAGTGTAAGGACTGCAAGAGCCGACGTGGAGTTGGAGACGACGGCACAGACGCTTACGGCACCAAGATTGCGAAGATCGTGCATGTCAACAATGAGAACGGAAATGAGTTCTGGCAGTACGTTATCGAGGAATAGGTCTGTGTGAGGGAGGATATGGGCGGCTTGCAGATGATGGATCTCTTATGGAAGCCATGGGACCTCTCGAATGGAGGGAAACTTTATGATCATATCATGAAGAGAGGTCACTTTGTATTTCGAGACCAGAAGATCATGAGTTATGAATGCAATCAGATCACCTTGAGTAACTGTTCATGTAGATGACCTGAAAAGGCCAGAATGTTGTTCTTTGTACTGGAGAGCTGCAAACAAGACGCACCAGCACTTTACCACTGCAACTCTCTCTCCTTACTGATAATCGGTGTTATGGCACCTAGTCCTTCCTTACAGCAACACACCTCGAGAGCGATATAACATCGTCTAGGTAGAGTAGCCTTGCTGTAGTATTACATACAGCAGTCGCATAATCTAAATGTTCCAGAAAATGATATTAATGTCTTGGTATAGTGACTAATTACATAGACTTGGCGTCGGATTCTTGGACTCTGACATATGATGGAAAGTGTAAGGTATCTATACTGCTGATATTTACCACCTCAAACTCGCCGGAATCCAGCTGAAGTAGAGGTGTAGTCTTTGTATGTCCCTAGAGGCCATGTGTCGACCTCAGATCATCTAGAACCAACAGTAAGATAAGGGCGAGTGTAAGACCTCGAGCATTCTTCATCATAACATGTCCACAAAACTTGCACAAACAAATAAACAAGCCGTTTCTTGCCGGATTCTTGGATTTACACAAGATACGGCGAGCATATGCAACAAGCCCGGAAGTTCTCTGCATATGCTGAGCTTCTGATTGGTTTTGTCGACACTCAACTTCGAGAATAACTACTAACTACGTAGGTCCTTAGCAATCACCCTAGCAATGTCCTTGGCTCACTTCCGCCAGTTTCATTACATTCATTTTTAGCTCGCTTGATAACTGCCGGCTTCGCGAAGACTGACCGTCTATTGTATGTGTATACGGTATTAAGATTGCTGCTAACATGATAGTATAAGAGAATCCCTGCTGAAATTCTGCTGTAGATCATATGATGCATAAACTAATTGAAGATATCTTGACATCATTGGTATGATTGCATTACGAACCTTGGCTCACAAAGAAATGAGTCGCCTCATATTGAAATAATTGCTGATCGTCGAGTGCCGTCTGTTCATCTCGGATAGTCAAATCGCCAATTATTTATGGGGCCGACTTTGCCTGCTGTGGCTCCTCCCCGGCCCGTTGGCGATATTCTGCATGCCGAGGGAGCTATCTACCGCCTACTAACTAAAATGGCTGACCTCAACGGTCAATTGATAGGATATCAGGCAGTGTTTATATCTACAACAACAAGTAAATCTAATACTCTATTAAGATACTCTATATCCTATCAACATTGACACTAGACCTGGAAATAAAACCGTTTCTTTCCATCTTATTTCCTCGCTTTGATCTTCCTCTGGTCTGTCAACTTGCCGGGGGTGGGAAGCAGTGACAGCAACAGGGTGCAGGGGCAGCTCTATTGGCGTACCTGCCACTGCGGAACCATCACCTTTCAGGCCGCGCCTTGCCTTTCTGAACGCGTGCACAGACCAACAAGTAAACAATCGAGGACTCTCAGTGGCCCAATCGTCAGGAAAGAACCGCTCTGCCCCTTGTTTACCCCCCTGCTGGGCCCTGGACCGTGGCGGTGAACAATTTCACCCTCCATTCTCCAAACAAAAATCAACATTCCCTCCCCTTTGGAACTGCCCAACCCACTCTTGTCCTCCTCTGCCAAAGCTAAGGCTACTTCAGCTCTTGAACTACTCCGGCCCATTTCTTCTTCTTCATACTCCTCCATATCCCATCTTTACATCCACAGCCGTCAACATGCGCGAGATTGTGAGTAATTCCTCTAGCTCTAGCTTCGAGCTGAGCTTGTGCTTCGTGCCCCTGATTCTGCTGTACCCCGCTGGGCTTCGGCAGGTCAACAACAATGCACGATAGCTCGCAGCTTGATCAATGACTTCCCCAGAATCAATACGCTAACCTTGTCTTTTTCTTTGCAATAGGTTCACCTTCAGACCGGTCAGTGCGTAAGTACTTGTCTCTTCGACCTTGTTACCCAGTGATGCTAACAATGTTTATTAGGGTAACCAAATTGGTGCTGCTTTCTGGCAAACCATCTCTGGCGAGCACGGTCTCGACAGCAATGGTGTTTACAACGGTACCTCCGAGCTCCAGCTCGAGCGCATGAGCGTCTACTTCAACGAGGTTTGTTCCATCACTCCTACCACGAAAACACAACAAGCTCACGCGCGCCTAGGCTTCCGGTAACAAGTATGTTCCCCGTGCCGTCCTCGTCGATCTCGAGCCCGGTACCATGGACGCCGTCCGTGCTGGTCCTTTCGGACAGCTTTTCCGCCCCGACAACTTCGTTTTCGGTCAGTCCGGTGCCGGAAACAACTGGGCCAAGGGTCATTACACTGAAGGAGCTGAGCTTGTCGACCAAGTCCTCGATGTCGTCCGCCGCGAGGCCGAGGGTTGCGACTGCCTCCAGGGTTTCCAGATCACCCACTCTCTCGGTGGTGGTACCGGTGCCGGTATGGGTACGCTGCTGATCTCCAAGATCCGTGAGGAGTTCCCCGACCGTATGATGGCTACCTTCTCCGTCGTCCCTTCTCCTAAGGTCTCCGACACCGTTGTTGAGCCCTACAACGCCACTCTTTCCGTCCACCAGCTGGTCGAGAACTCCGACGAGACTTTCTGTATCGATAACGAGGCCCTTTACGACATCTGCATGCGCACCCTCAAGCTGTCCAACCCCTCTTACGGCGACTTGAACTACCTCGTCTCCGCCGTCATGTCCGGCGTCACCACCTGTCTCCGTTTCCCCGGTCAGCTGAACTCCGACCTCCGAAAGCTCGCCGTCAACATGGTTCCTTTCCCTCGTCTCCACTTCTTCATGGTCGGCTTCGCTCCCCTGACCAGCCGTGGTGCTCACTCTTTCCGCGCTGTCAGCGTTCCTGAGCTGACCCAGCAGATGTTCGACCCCAAGAACATGATGGCTGCTTCCGACTTCCGCAACGGTCGTTACCTGACCTGCTCTGCCATCTTCCGTGGCCGCGTCGCCATGAAGGAGGTCGAGGACCAGATGCGCAACGTTCAGAACAAGAACTCATCTTACTTCGTCGAGTGGATCCCTAACAACATCCAGACCGCTCTCTGCGCTATTCCTCCTCGGGGACTTACTATGTCCTCTACCTTTATTGGAAACTCCACCTCTATCCAGGAGCTTTTCAAGCGTGTTGGCGAGCAGTTCACTGCTATGTTCCGACGCAAGGCTTTCTTGCATTGGTACACTGGTGAGGGTATGGACGAGATGGAGTTCACTGAGGCTGAGTCCAACATGAACGATCTCGTCTCCGAATACCAGCAGTACCAGGATGCTGGAATTGATGAGGAGGAGGAGGAGTACGAGGAGGAGCTGCCTGAGGGCGAGGAGTAAATTACTCCATTTTACTGAAATCACTGGTCGTCTATATTGTCTCTATTCGATAGCCGGCCTGCAACTTCTTTTCAGGGTGTAGCCGTTGTAATTCCGGGGTTAAGATATCCTCAAAAGTGGCAGTACACAACAGATGTACGAGTCAAATAAAATTCAGAAGTACTAGTTGTACCAATCCTAAAGTCCCAAATCACTGCGAACCTAGAACTAGTATCAGTGCTGTTGTCGAATGTCGAATATTGTCAATGTTCCAGAGGTAAAGTTGAATGTCGGTGGTCGGACCACGCTTGTCCCGATCACTCTGTCGTGCTATTCTTGCAACACGTGATGGTATGACTAAGCACGAAAAGTTGAGCTCCAATTGTCTGTGAACCTCGATCGTGGAGCCAGCATCGCAGCACGCCAACGACAGCCATATCGACACCAATGGCTGCCATGTTCACTCCCAGCCGGGGGAAGGCATTGGGACGAGCCATCACGGCTTCGTCCTCTGGTCCTGTCACACTCCCTGGCTTCTTGGTGCCGGCATGGCAAGCGACAGCCCCGACGACAGCAGCACCTCGAGTCACCGCCGCACCCTTCTCGACGACCTCGAAACGACCCTCTAAGCTTGGCCGAACACCTCTCTCGATCCCACCCGGAGTTGAGCTAACCGTTGGAAAACTATTCGCTCAAAGAGACTTGACGTCGTACAAGAAGGTGTATAAGAAGAACATTACTGTGAAGGGACCACTGGGTGCGTTGGAATGATCATTTGAAAAACGAGGGCGAATTGCTGACCGGCCGCCAGGATCGCTCGATCTTGAGGTTCCTGAATATGTTGAGCTGGAACAGGATCCTGAGGCCAAAAGTGTCTTGCTGAGCGTCCAGGACAATGAGGCCAAGGACCAAAAGGCTATGTGGGGTAGGTTCATATGTCCTTTACTTCTGCAATTGAAGCTGACAATTGCGTAGGAACAGCATGGTCTTATCTCAAGAACTACATTATGGGTGTTTCAGAGGGTCATACAGCTATTCTCCGTCTCGTTGGTGTTGGTTACCGAGCTAGTGTCGAAGAGCGAGGTGCCAAGGAGGAATTCCCTGGTCAGCGCTTCCTGTGCCTCAAGCTGGGATTCACGCATCCCGTTGAGGAGGGTATTCCTCGGGGTGTTACTGTTACAACTCCTGCGCCTACACGTATTCTGATTGAGGGCATCGACCGCGAGACTATCATGTCATTTGCTGGACGAGTTCGCATGTGGCGTCCTCCGGAGCCTTACAAGGGAAAGGGTGTATTCATCAACGACCAAACGATCAAGCTGAAGCAGAAAAAGATCAAATAGAGAGATGGTATATTGGGAAGTTATATGGGCCGATATGGTGGCCTATTGGACGCAGCTGGCGTGTGTATTCTAGTATCATGTACAGATGTGTACTATTTGACGAGGCATATACAAAACTACTTTTTTACTTTTGGATTTCTCGCTTTCATTCAAGTCGTATCAACAATTTCTTCCTTTTTGAACCATTTATGACTGCTTGGCGCTCAGAACCTCCTGGACAGCCTCGAGAACCTTTCCATGGACGGGAGCAGGAGCAGCAATGACACCCTTGTTGTTGGCCAGAGTGCGTCCAACGCTGAAGTCGAGGCGCTTGCCTTGAATGTCAGTGACCTGGCCACCGGCTTCACGGACAATGAGGTCACCAGCAGCGTGGTCCCAGATCTTCTCCTGGTATGTAGCCTTGACAGGTAGACGAAGGTAAATATCACCAGCACCACGGGCAATGGAGCCGTACTTGGCTTGGCTGTCCATGCGGACGCTTTCCTGGGTGATGCCGAGCTTCTTAGAAATAAGAGCCTGGTCGTCGTGCGCAGAGTGGCCAGCCTCGACACTCTCACAGAAAGTAGCCTTAGAGAGGTCATCAAGGCTTCGCATAGAGATGGACTTCTGAGCAGAGAGAGCGCCAGTGGTCAAAGGACGGCTGTTGGCACCGTGGCCCTGAACAGCAGAGAAAACGACACCACGTCCCTCGTCTGTGGCATTGGAGCCAATGTCGGCTGTCAGACGAGCTGAGTCGTCGACGGGGAGGTTGGGGCAGCCGAGAACACCGACTTTGACGTCGCCATCAACCATAAGACCAAGGCAGACAGCGTACTGTCCACCACGGAGGAAGCCCTTTGTGCCGTCAATGGGGTCAATAGCCCAGATGCGACCGCTGGAACCGCCCTGGCTGCCACCTCTGTCGATCAACTCGAGCATATCGTCAACATCCTTAATGGGACCACCGAGTTGCTTCTCAGCGTCCTCGTCGTCGAGCTTTGTAGAGTTAACGAGCTCCCAGATAGTTTGCTTGAGGTTCGCATCGTCACGGAGCTGAGCAGCTTCCTCTTCGGCAACGATGGCGTCGTCGGGGAAGTTGTGGCGGAGGGCGGCAATAATGAGAGCTTGGGCGCCAAAGTCGCCAACCGTGACAGGGCTCTTGTCGTTCTTGTCAACAGTACCCTTTGCCTTCTCGTGGAAGACGCGCTTAGTGAGAATAGCAGCGCGCTGAACGGCGAGCTCAGCGATCTTGAGCTCTGAGGCGTAAGATGGGGAAGCCATGGTTGCGAGAGGTCGGTTGAGGACGAGAAGATGGGAAGATATTTGGCGGAGGCGAGGGATGAATGAGGGCGACAGAAAGATAGCCAGGATGAGAGTGAGTAGAAAGAAGAGGAGGGATCTAAAGAAGATGGTCATTCAAGACAGAGCAAAGTACCACTAGGTATAGGTGGTAGCAAGACGGTAGGTAACGTGGGATGGCGCAATTGCTGTATGGTTGGTCTCTTTCGGGTCGTCGGGCGGGTCGTCGCTGTAACTGGGCCTAAGATGAGTGGGCTGTGGATTAATTGAGTGAAGGATCTGAGTGAGAGTGAGGGAAAGAAAAGAAGTGGGATAAGCTGTTTGAGGTTCTTTGAACCTGTGACGTGCGATGAATTAGCTTGGCTGGGTAATGCAAGTGAGGTAGATATGCATATATTCTGCCTATAACGGAGTGTATATCTAGAAATAATAATTACTCGTTCAATTGGCTTCGGCCGCTATTATCAATTCTCTACATATATATGGCGAGTAAGTATTCCTTGAATTACCTTAGCAATGGATATTTATTCATCATGTCTACTACTCCCACTTCTGCCCCGCCATTAGACTCCGATATCGATGAGGGGCATTTTCCCATTCCCATCCGTGCCTGCTAACATTTTTCTTCCCCTGCTCCCAGCCCAGCGGAACCACCCGATTGGTCCGCCATTTCAAGCATCAATCAATTCAAACCCGAGCATTCTCACCATTTCATCATCTCTCTCCCACGTCTTCAGTCCTACAGTACCTCTCATACCGAATACGAAACGTCAAAATGGCTTCATCACCCGCCTCTCTACGCTCTCTCTATCGCTCCCTTATCCGCGAGTTCCCACCTCGACCCATCCTCGCCTCACCGCGCTCTCCTCTGCACTCTCGCCTCCGAGATTCTTTCACTTCCGAGACAAAGGGTACGACATCTCAAGACGCCCGAGCCCAAGCTGCCGCCCAGGCCGTTGTCTATCTTCGATCTCAGCGCATGTACGCCACTTTGCTTGAGCGATACAACCCCGGTATGGGTATGGACGAGGAGGAGCGTGTTCGCTTGACCGCGCGAAGGGTTGGCATGGATCTGCCAATTGAGTACAAGTGAGAAGGCCATGCGCGAAATGGAAAGACAACATAGAGGGAAGGGAAGGGGCCATAGAGGGTCTGGATGACGATTAGAGCCGACCGACGGACCCCAGACACATATTGAAGACAATCGTCACCTATGCGATATAACACGATGTCCTGGACACACCAAAAAGCGAGCGCCTACAGATTCCGGAACAAAAAGACAGAGAACTCAAGCAGGGCGGACGGATAAATCGGGAGCGGGGTCTGTAGCCCGCTCGCCAGCAAAATGTACGAATAAGTGTATGAAACAGGCGCAATACCCAAATATTACTCGTTTAAGAACCACCAATTCATTGTCATATCATATCTCATTCAAAGGGTACATTTGACCCAAGATCAAATTATATACAGAATAATATCGTTCCAAAGATCAACCACATTTGGCTGAGGGGTATCAACATCAACTCGCTTTCCTCTCTTACTTCTTATGCATGCTCTTAGACTCCCCCTACACCTCCGTCTTCTAGCGACTCGTCCCAGCCGCCCATCTGCAACAGCCACTCTCCTAATCGTTCCTTGACGAGTGTGATGTTCTCACCCAAGGCGCTCTTCCATTGATCTTGCACAAGGCGGACCTTCTCCTTTAGATCCTCAGTCAGTCTATGTTCTTCTGACTGTCGCATCTGCTGCGCTCTCGCGTTGCTGTCCGCCTTGGGAATTGAGTTTCCATTCTCATCCTGTGTTTGAGTTTCGAGCACTTTCCCTTTGGCATGTACTACCGCTTCTTTAACCTCATGAAGCAAGCACAACAAATTGGTGTGCGACTCGATGAACTGGTAGGTGCTCTTCTCTGCGTGAAGCAACAAACTAAACAGGTACTGCATCGGGTGCTCGATATATGATGGGTTTTCTTCAATCTCAGACGCTGGAATTCGAATGTTGAACCCGTCTAGATCCAGAGGAATGTTGTCCAATAGCTCGCAAAGCGGAGGCGCAATATCCCAAAACGCCGACAGCTGCAGTGCAACGCCATGGTCGACAGCCTTTTCAACCACTCCCCGGAAGTCTCGTGTTCGTTCCAGAACTTCGTGGGCAAACGCATATTCACGCTTAGCCGAGTCTTCCGCAAAGAAGGCCTCAGCTGACTTGAGTTTCTCGGTATTCCCGGAAAGTCGATAAGGAGTCAATACAACCTCGCAGTATCGGCCATTACGATCTGAAAGAAGATCATAGATAGCCCGATGAAGACCTTCGCGCGCCTCGAAAACCCACTTGAGCAAAGTCAACTTTTCCAAGAGTTCTGGTCTATCATCGCCTTCTTCTTGCGGCATATCGGCGTCGATCTGACCGTTATCAAATAAATGTCGGGATAAATCGTCAAACAACTCCGTGGCACGTGAAATACGTCCTGTTAACAACTCGTTCAAAGGTAGCACAACCTGATTCTGGAACAATTCATATTCGGTCTTTTCAAGCTCCTTTTTCTTTGCGATCTCGTTGACCTTTTCGTCGGCATCAATGGTTCCCGCATCTGCGTAGCTCAAGCTGCCGGTGTTGATCTCATTCTGCAAGTGTGTCCGCAAAGCTTGACGGCGCTCTGTCGCAGCTTTTGAAAATTGCTCTCGCCTTTTGGAACTCTCTACAGAGAACCGTTCTTTCGTCTTGGTCGTCTCGTCAAGCTGGCTTAGAGCTCGCACCGCAGTTCTGATTGAGGTCAACTCCGGGTGTTTATTGTTAACAGCAGGGTGGTGCCTTGGATAAGGAGGGGGCATTGTAACGAGTCGAGAAACGTCGAGATGGTCGCGGTTAATTGTCGAGCAAGGACTCGAGCCCATGTTGGAGGTGGTGGCAAAGGCGAACTGTTGGGGTGTCAGGCTGGGCTCCGACTGCTCGTGCCAGCCTGTCTTTTCGGGAGGGTATTCGGACACCGAGCCTTGTTCTTCATATACTACGGGAGGTCGATCCTCTTCAACCCATTGCGTCTTGGTCACGCCCATATATTTGGACTCCCTCTTTGATCTTCCTAGATGGGAAGCCTCACCTTGCGAGTCTGACTCCCACCAACGACTCGGAGGGCGACCTCGGGAGCTCCCGTTCTCGTAATTTTCGCTGACACTCATACTCAGGATTGGCGACAACGAAGGCATGTAGTTGCCGGACCAATTTAGATTTGGTGGGTTATTACCGCTGGGCGAAGTCGGAACATTGGCTGTTTTGGAAGTGGGCTGGGGGCCTTCTCCAACATTCGAGCCTGCAGAACCTCGCCGAGATTGACCTGGCTCTGAGAAGCCAGGTGTGTACTGATCTTGTGAAGAAGCTGAATCCCGCCTCGGTTGGGTAACCATTGGCCGGAACAGATCTCGAGTGAGATCGAATATTTCAGAACCCATTGCTCCAATAGCGACCGAATACCGTTCTCGTCTGATTCTCGACTCACTGACAACAAAATCGGCGAATAATCGCACTCTGTCCGCATCGCTGGTGGCCCTAGATTCCTTGATAGCAAACTCGCGAAATCGATCAATCGTCCCTTCTGCGAATTGGTCGGCAGTTTGTGTTGTCACCAAATGCTTTGATACGACGAGGCCGGCTGAAGGTGGCCTAGAGGATTCACGAACCCTCGAGACTGATGCAACAGATCCGGATCGCGGGGGCGGAGTGGGAAGAGCTTTAGGAGCAACTGTCTTCGAGCTGCTTCCATATTGCACTTGCTTGGAAGCGTTGGGAGAGAATGGTGGTGTCTCGGCTTCTTGAGGCAACTTTCCCGAAGCTGGGGCTCTGGGAGTCGAGTTTCGAGAATCTTGTGATGCAACTGCACCACTAAGAGGCGTCGACTTGCCAATTGATGCTCGCGACAAATCGGTCGAATTCGGCACCATGATATCTGCCATAGAATCAGGTCGAGTTCGTTCATCTATCGAACTGCGGATGCTCTGTCTTGTTCGACTCTCGGTCCGCCGCTGCAAGATTGTTTTATCATGTCGCACTGCCTTTTGACGGTTTAGCCCATTAATACTTGATGAAGAGCCAGGAGCAGGCTCGATGGGTGGGCTAGATGGTATTGAAGTATCGATGGTCAAGCTTGGCGATCGCCTTCGATCCGAAGGGCCTGCTTGGCTTTCATTCTCATTCCAGTCCGCAGGCGTAGGTGGAACAGGCCCAAGGTTAGTTACACCAGCTGGTGGCCGTCGTCTGTTTACAGGAGGGGATATGATGGGGACTGAGTTCCTGTCCATGGACTGCACACTTTGCGATCTACTTGACGAAGGCGGAGGGGGTCCAGGTGGAGGTGGAGGAAGAGGCATGCCTGGTTCCCATCTGGACTGAGATGTTGAGCGTGAGCGAGCAGATGTGGGTGTTTCTACAGCTCCTGCAGAAACGGCTCTTCGGGCCGCTGGGGGACCATGCATCATAGCTCCTGCAATTCCGTGTTCGGGACTAGGTTGATGGAACGAAGTTTGCACTATCATGCTCTGTCGATGGTTTTGAGGTGGTGGTGGTTGAGGTGGTGGAGTACTTGAGCTGTCGGTATCTCTACGACGGCCTAATGATGGGAGGAAACGACGGTCCCGTGAACCGTTACGTGTGCCTGGAGGAGGAGGGAAGGATGCATTGGCCGGTTCAGGAGAAGGTCGATGCATTGCCGTACTCATTCGAGGCGGCGGAGTCGGAGTCCCATTTGGTGTAGAGTCAAATACTGTGCTCATGGGTCGCGGCTGTTGCTGCTGACTTCTAGGTGGGCTATATGGTGGTGGAGGCATTGGCGATACTGGCGCATGTTAGAATACCGAGAACGAAGTTTACTGATCTGGTCAGCCACTCACCTTGGACCTCGCCTGCATATTGAACAGCGCGCTCGGCGACGGCAGCCTGAGTAGGAGCCCATTCTTGTGGATTGTAAGGCTGTATACTGCTGCCAGGCGTTTGGGCGGCAGAGTGATAATGACTGGAGGTCATGGACACGGCAGATATAGGCGTATTAAGATGGTTATTGTAGATGCCAGGAGTTGTCGTGAGAGGAAGAAGGCCCTGGCGGAGTCGCGCCGGATCGCGAGAAGTCATGATGAAGGGACAAGCAGGACCAAGCGATTATAACTTTACTCGATCGCCAGGTCCAGGGTCCCTGTGCCTGTGATGGGCACAACACAACACCAGAAGGAACGGAACGGAACGTTTAGTGACAGGCGTATCAGGGCTGTCTCTTTGGCCGGTTGGTTCTGGTACGTGGGGTCCTAGGATGGATCCGCGGGGTGGCGGCGCGTGCGAGCAGAGGAGTGAGTCGATGGGGTGAGGTGAGGATCACAACAGGTGAAACAAGACTCGAGAATAGAGCTGAGACGACAAGCAACAGGATTACTGATCTTTGGGTCCGATGGACCAAACAGGTGCTTGTTTGAGGTGGTCGCGTCTATTGGAGAAACAAAGAGACACAAAAATAGTAGTGTATGTATGCAGGTGAGGCTCTGCGTGTAAGAAGTTGTCGGTCAATTGACTGGAGGAAGGAAATATCTCATCGATCCATCCACATGTACTGTACTGTAGCTGCAGAAATGACCACTTAGTACATCCCTAAAAGCGTAACCAACCAAATGGGAATAAAGATGTGATTGAGGCTTGGATGTAAGAGAAGAGAAAGTGGTTGGGTTTGGGTTGGGAACTTTTTGCGATGGAGGAGGGGCTCTCTGTTCTGTTACTGTTACAGGCAGTACAAGACCCCTGCGACGGAAGTAAGGTAAGGTACGAAGCAGGTGGTTTGAAATCACGACAGCTCACTTTTTCCAGGCGGTGTCAGCGGGAGCGGCACTGTAACTAAATAAAATAAAAATAAAGAGATGAGATGTTTACTTGAAACTGTTCTGCTTATCGCCGATTAGACGGGCCAAGACATGCCTTGAGTGTCTTCTTGGCGAAGACTTTGCTGGGGTCATGGACAAAGAAAACGGGGTGGCATGAACGCTATCAGAGTGTGGAACAAAGAGAATTGACATGACATGGGGAGCTTGTCAATGACCAATTGTTGGGTTTGTATGAACAACGGCAAGGGGGATCTACAGGTCTACTGTACGCACGCATTGAGGGGAATATTGCTAAGTATGGATAGTGATAGTCGAAGCTTGCGACCGCTTCTTTTTGGTAGCATGGGAATTCAGCTGACGAAGTTTGAGAGATGGCGTTCTGATTAGACCCTAGTTGGGTCTCTGTAGATCCTGTAGGATGCGTTAGGGACGCTAGAGATGTTGGATACTGCTGCTTTGACTGTTGAAGTCTGTATCTTTGATAGTGTAAGCATCAGACACACCGAATCCTGTCCAATATATTACTGTCTTGCCTGCCTCTTGCTGCTCTATACTTTACAATCGCTGGTCCATCAGTTCGGACCCCGCTGAGTGGAAAGGTTGGGATAGACATGCAGAGTTGCAGACGGAGCATTCTATTCTTAGAGTCTTGATGTTGCCCATCACTTACTGCTATTGGTCAACAAGGATAGACTATGCGGGTTAAGTGTGGATGCCGGCGCTTAATCGACGTCCCTCGCTGCCTGTCACATTTCTTGGAGGGGAGAGTCTAGAGTCTAGGGAGTCTAGAGAGTCAAGACCCATGACTGAAAAAGCCGTTCGCTTCCAATTCTGCATGGCCGGATCGAACAGCTGCATAAGAAGCATGTGCAAGGGGGTCATCGTGGGCTGATCTTGAGTTTGATAGTACATTGCTACTTACGGATGTCTTCTACGAATATTCCGATATCCTTGCATCCCAGAGTTCCATCTAGAGCACGGGACATAAACTATCCGAATATACGGACGGATACAGAAATCTTAATAACGCAAAAGACGGTCAACGGGTCCAATTCAACTACAACCCTCTTATATCGATGAGAAGGTATCGAATATAAATAGGTAAAGAGCTCCATATGGATACCAAAACAGGACTCTTTACTGGAATTCGTGTAACTCTACGGCTGACTAAGTTTGCGACGTTGCGCTAAACTCTCTATGACTGTCAGTCTGTCACTCAACAACCTCAAGGATCATGTCAGCCAAGCATTCTGTCTGTTTCAGATGAGATAAACCTGACTCCTTTGGTATTTAAGGGCATCGGTGTGTCTTCCGTGATTCCATATCATATGAGCACCTGTTGGTCTTGGGTCCGAGTTTTTGTCATACTGCCGAACAACCTTGGAACACCGCTGCAAAGAAATACCTCTGTTCTATTGATATCGTTTGAGAAATTCGGAGTCATGACCAGCTCTGTTGCTGTTTTCGGAAGAGTTTCTTCTGTGGTTGGTCTCAACCTCGTTGCTTGGTGACATACATGCGCTGCATGACCGTCATGACAGGCTATTTCCTTGAACTCAATTGAGACAAAGGTAATGCAGTATGTTAACACAACCCGCAGAAGGCTTTGCAAAGTTACTTACTGCTGCGCACCTCGAACCCTTGCTGGGGATAGCAATGAGGTGCAGACATTCAACGAACAATTGCTAAGTGTCAAAACAGGGTTGGTCGAAACCAGCTTGAGATTTTGCATACCCTATACTTGACGATAGATTCTAGTCTAGTAAATATTTTCCTGAGGCTGAAAAGATGCAAATTGAAAATGACGAGGCTGGTTTTTGCTCTGAAATGAGCCCCACCAGAAACTCGTCAAATGTGGGGGCACAAGGCTCGAGTAAAATTCTAGAGGCTTCTTCTCCAACGAACTCTCCTCTCTTTTCATCTCTTCATATTCTGCTCTGCTGTCTTCTCTTCTTCTATTTATTGCCAGTTCTTCAAACACATTTTTCTTGTTTCCTTTCAATCTCTTGTCTCTCTATACCCCTTTTACCAAACTGTAAGTCTACCGCAAACTTTCAACATTTGTCTCGTGCACCGTCGCATCTTGTATGATGAGATACCAGCTGGCACCAGTCATAGGGTGACTTGTACTCCCTCCATTGATGACCTATATGCTGTGGTCTAGAACCATATCTGATTCCAATCGCGACATTTTACTTTTTCACTCGTTCAAATCTTGTCCGATCAAAAGCTAACAGCTTCAAAGTCATCTAGTCACAACTCTACGACCGACTTCACAATGGTTCTTCACAACCCCAACAACTGGCACTGGGTCAACAAGGACGTCTCACCATGGGCCAGATCCTACCTCGACGAGGCTCTTACCAAGGTTCAGGCCGAAGATGGCGAGGTCAAGGCAAAGATTGATAAGATTCAGAGCATGGATGGTGATGTCGACGTCAGCCAACGTAAGGGCAAGGTGATTACCATCTTTGACGTCAAGCTGGTTCTCCAGTACTCTGGTAAGGAAAATGTGGTGACTTGAAGACTGCGGACTTGAATACTAACCTTCCAGGATCTGCTCCCGGTGAGGATGATGTTTCTGGCACTATTACCGTGCCTGAGATCGCCCACGACACGGAAGAAGACGAGTACGTGGTACGTAAAACCTCCCCTGCTCTTTCGCCTTCCGTGTTGCCGTAGAATAAATCCGCTAAGACCCCTCGTAGTTTGACGTAGACATCTTTGCCGAGTCCAAGGAGAAGCAGCCCGTGAAGGACCTTGTTCGATCAAAGATCGTGCCCCAGCTGCGACAAGAGTTCCAGAAGCTTGCCGGTGCCCTGATCACCGAGCATGGCAAGGACATCCAGCATGCCCCAGGCTCCAACCCTTCAAGCGGGTTCTCGACCCCCAAGGTCCACCCTCAGAGCTCTACCCCTAAGCCCGCCGCTACCACGAGCACCCAGTCCAAGACTGGCTCTGTTGTCAACACTACCACTGTGACCGATAACGAAGAGTTCCGAACCACTGCCGAGGAGCTGTACCAGACTTTCGTCGATCCCCAACGGATCGCTGCCTTCACACGATCCCCTCCCAAGGTCTTCGATGGTGCCAAGGTTGGCGGCAAGTTCGAACTGTTTGGCGGAAACGTCTCCGGCGAGTACCTCGAGCTTGAGGAGCCCAAGAAGATCACTCAAAGCTGGCGTTTGAACCAGTGGCCTGCTGGTCACTTCTCCAAGCTCCACATTGAGTTTGATCAGAACGACGTCGACCACGTTACCGTTATGCGAGTTAAGTGGGAGGGTGTTCCTATCGGCCAGGAGGACGTTACCAAGCGCAACTGGCTCGAGTACTACGTTAAGAGCATCAAGCAGACTTTCGGGTAAGTTACCAGTTGCATCTGCTGCATGATGGGCCACAGACACTGACACTTTCTAGCTTCGGCACCATTTTGTAAGCGTGAAGAGAGAAACTGGAGTCGTGGAGTTGGGTTGGGACCGGGGTACATACAGAATCAATGCGCTCTCTAGATGAGGGTAGTGACGGGGGTCATAGAGTCGCTGCCATGGTGGAGGAGGGCGAACGTCGTCTTGGGTGGTCTACGCAAGACCTAGGAGCGTGTGGTTACGATATCATGAGCGACGTAAAATGAAATAATGCATCAATGGATACGCCTTGTGGTTACATGATACTGTTGTGTGATGGTACTATGGAATATGGGGTTTGCATGGCAGCCTACCTTTGATTGAGAGCAGGCGGGCTGTCAGTACTTATCTCCCTCTCCCTTTCCCTCATTCCCATATCATCATCGTGTGTTATAATTCCGCGGTTTTCGCTGTCTTCTCCCTTGCTCGACTGTCTCTCTAATTCTTCTCCACGATCTTGCTTCAGCATTGCACCCGCTTCCTCTCTCTTCTGTGTATACAGCCGCAGTCTTCCCAAATCACGTTCGGCCACTTGATAACCTGAAGCCAAACCCGTTGCTTTGCCAGATAGAGATATGGCCTCCGTGTGAGCCAGATATATGTGTTGTCCCATCCACGAAGTCAGAGCTGGCGGACCAAGCCATACTCTGAACATTGCAACCAGAATAGCAATGCAGCCAAGGATAACAAAGACAACGGCGGCGGAAACGTAACATCCTACGTACTTGCCTACTCGATATCCAACGAAGAAATTATCACTTGACCCTGGAAACATATCCGAGTAAGGATCCCTTTCCTCCCCAAAGGGCCTTTCTTCGTCGAATAATAACTGTGTGTTCCCTGGACCCTCCTCATGACAGACCATGATCGCTCTGATGATTGCGCTTACAGCAGTGAGAAGCGTGGTGTCAGGGTCCTTGATGAGAAGCTCTAGCCATCCACTGAACTCGGGAGTTTTTCTCGTGACATTCATGAGCTCTCCTTCGATTGCCTCCTTTTCAATATGTGGCTTCCACCTTGTTTGTAGGAAGTTCATGAAACTGCCTTTATTGTTGAGAGCACGAATACTAACACCGTCGCCTCCCCCGCCTGCCATAGTTTTGCAGTCTAGGTTCTTCACAACCCTGGCGACTTGAACCACGGCCATGTCTATGTTGTACTGGGAGCGATTGACTACTGGCACTTCCCAGGTACCTGACGAATCTTCCGGCGCTTTTGCCCACTGGATTTGAAGTTCTGCAAATCCTGACATCCGATATTCGATTATCGCTTTTTGCGGAGGTTTGAAGATCGTGCTGTTAGATACCTCGATCCTCTGCCATTCCCCCTTATCCTCTGTCATGGTGAATTCGCCTTCAGGTGCCGAGCCGTTAGCTACCAATGCAAATTCTCGAGTAATTATGTTGCCAGATTCCCCATACTTGAAATAAGGACCTGAATATGAGACGCAGCTGGCATGGCCAGACATGATCAGCATGTTTGGAGGCAGATCAGTTCTCACACCAGATACAGAATTGTTGACGCGCTGATAGAAATGAGCAAACGAGCGGCTGTTATTGTAGAGTGGGAAATCAGTGATCCAAGGTGTCGTATCAGGCCATTCATAGTCGTCGTTGTATACCATAGACAGTCGATGACCTTTAAAGGAGATCGGCGTGTGCCGGCTGATGTTTTCTATGACTCTGACCGTTGGAGTAACGAATGCGAACTTGTAACCAATAGATGCAGCGATGCCCATGATAACGATTGTGTACTTCAGAGTAACGAAGACTGGAAACCCTCTGATGCCGTAGAGTACCGGTGCCCGGGGTTGGGAATTGAGATACCGGGTATAGTCGAGACCATTACCACGCTGAGCTTGTCGGCTGGACCAAGAGTCGAATATCTGCATATATGCCTCTGCAAAACCAAAAGACAACAAGCCGAAAGCGACACCAGTAATGGCGATCCAGGTTTGAATTCCCCATTCGCGACCAACTTTCATTGCAGCTTGGCCTTGAATTATCGACTTGTCGTAGTCGACAGGGATATAAGGCTCTCTCGGATCATCTGGTTGACGTGGTGTACTATAGTTTACAAGAGCATTGACGCCAACAAGAATGAGGATCAAACCGCCGATGAGAAGGGCTAATAGAGAGGCAGTACCGAGCATCTGGAGGCGTTTAGGCCGATCAGACTTGACAGGAGCCATAGTGAATCGATTTGCAGTTGCCAGTAAAGTTGACCATGAGGCTTGAAGATACGAAAAGAAGATGACCGAAGTATCTAATAAAGAGACAAAAACCCCAAGTGATGGTTTAGTCTGTTGCGCTCAAAATAGTCGAGCTTGAAATGTGAAGGTAGTCATGTTGGATGTTTAGGTGCAAAACAATCACAGTACCAAGAACCGGGGGATTTGTGAAACAGTTCAATAAGGGTATTTCCCTACAATGAAATTGTTGTGCTGTTATTGGTCGTTGACATCATTGAGCAGGATATCGATCAAGTCTCCTCTTGGCGATTGTATAGAAGCCAATGACATAGGTACCAGCCTGACAATAGGACAGGGGTTGTGATCCTTCAGGCTTTCCAGTCAGCCCGCAGATTCAGCCTGCCGACACATACTCAAAGCGGCTCAATGGCCCGCCTTCTAATCGGCGCTTCGAAATACAAGTTTTCATCGCCTGCGCCTTCTTTCGGCATTCGGCTCGTCTACCTTTTGTCCAAATCCATAGTTGGGCACAAATATGTCAACCAGGTTATCCCACAGTCCCATATCGTACAAATTCTCGACACTGCTCAAGTTCCAGACACGCTCCCATTGACCTTCTCCAGGAAGTTGAAGGTTCTCCGGCGGAGGTTGTCCATCCTGGGTTGTTACCATGATTTGCTGCACATCCACCGGCCAGCGCGCACAGTGAGGCTCAGCTCGTTCGTTCCTGTAGCGATCTGCGGTCATAGACCGGCGGAAAGCATAGCCGTCGCGCATATCTTCTTTCCATTCTGACCACTTCAGGGTCTCGTTGGTCGTAGTACCGCTGTAGACAAGATAGAGTGTGTAGAGGAGAAGTCCCCAGACGAGCGGAGACGTAAGAGCAGCAAGTAGCGATGAAGCTCCCATGTTGACATTGTCTTGAATGCCCCAGCCCCAACCAGCCAGATACTGATTGAAAGTCATATGGCTGGGTTTCCATATCGACCAACCAGGGCTGTATCTCTGCACTCGCACAGTAATAATTGACATCCCAAGGAAGCCACCATAGGTACACAGGAAAGCAGTGGAAAACAGCAACAACAGAAACCAGTGCTGGTTTCCATAGCCAACACACGAGTTGATGAAGACGCAATGATGGTCGGCTTTGGCGATGCAGCGCTTGCAAAGACTGCAATGCTTGGAGCGAGGAGGCTTCAGGAACTTGCAAGTTCGACAAACATGGCCTGGGTGAAATAGAGTATGGTCGTATGGATAGAGAGACATGTAGTATGCATGATTCTCAGGTGTGATATAGCCTGGGTCAGCAGAACATGCCAGATAGAGAAACAGGTAAGGGAGAAAGACCGTGATAGTGACGATGCATTTTGTGAAAGGTCCAATCTTTGGCCATGCCTGAGGGATAAACATGTATTCGCCCACCACCATGATGAGCAAGAAGAAGATCTAATAACGTTAATTCAGCGTGCCAATGCAGGGCTGGTATGACAACTTACCACAACAGTCCAGTGTCTATCATTCAACATATGGTTGCCAAAGCGGGACAAATAGCTCGAGACTCTTCCTCCAGTTATAATCTCATCAACTTTCATAATACTTCTCGGTATTTGAATCCATATTAGCCTGTGCAGTGCAGCTATAGGTGTTCGCCTACTCGAAATGTCAGCCTCCTGAATAAAAAGAAAAGACAGCTTTTGTTATACTGACCGAAGAGCAGGTATGCGTCCGAAAAAGGCCACAAAGACCATAAAAGAAATGAACAAAATCAAAAGAACGAGCTTCTTGAAGGGACTCATATTGCTGGCTTGCTTAGAATGATGAGTGTTGATAAAGGGAAGAGCCAGATTTGCCAGCTCAGTAAGATGCTTGGCAGGAGGATATCGTCAATATCGATAGTGAATCAAAGTACCATTTTGTCGCGAAAATTGATTAAAAATACATGGAAAGGAAAAGAAGATATGTATGAATTTATAAACAAGCAATGAATGTTAGATTATTGTCTGTAAGATCAGATATCACTGCCTACGGACAGGACAACTGGGATAGGACGGACATACCAGAACACGTGACTGCGCGATCTATCAACGTGAGAAAACATTCAAGCTTCTAATTGGCTACCTTAAACCCGCTGTGATGATGGCGACTTCTTTCGTTTTTGGAGGGGGATCTCCATGCTTTGATAATCATGAACTACTAACAACGAGCGGCGGTTTCGGAGATAAAAAAGTACAAAATAAACTTCTTTTCATAACATATTTATAGACATCCATTACCTAAACAGAGCCCTTCTTTTCCCCCCTGATATTCCTTGTTTTGGTTCAACTTATATAAACCATGGTTCTCCGCAAATTCGAGCTAGAGGGCAAGCTTGGAGAGGAAGCTCGCCTCATCGAGAGTGGCGTTCTCATCGATGAAAATCCTCTTGATGATACTCCCGAGTTTCATGAGTTTCTCATGGCCTGTCGACGTGGCGATTTGAGAAGATGCCAGGAACTTATTAGCGATGGTGTGAACATCAATGGCAAGGATCGATTCGATTATACGCCTCTCATTATTGTATGTGCCGAAGAGTCTCTGATCTCTAGACGAGGACTAACGTCATTAGGCCAGTCTATGTGGGCATTATGAACTTGTCCAATTGCTGTTAGAATCTGGTCAGTAGTCACCAAGAGACTGAGTTGAGCTTCTTATTGGATGTATCGAGTCCATTGAAACACTCTCACTTATATGTCGTTCAGAACCGAACGCCACTAATACGCTTATCAGGTGCACTCGCTGAAAGAAACACCTTCCAAGGAGAACGATGCATCTACAACGCTCTAAACGACCGCATTAGAAACCTCCTTCTCCAATATGATTTCTCAAAGTCTTCAGATCCTTACGTTTACTGGTCCACTCACATCTCAACTCTCCTCGGCCGCACAAGTCCCAAGACGACAGATATCACATTGTCCTCAGGATCTCGCTCTTTCGACCTACACAAGTTCATCCTTGTTGCACGATCCCCTTACTTTCGCTCCAAACTCGCTGCTGTTCCGGACACAACTACCTGGAAGCTTGCACACACCGTGCCTGTGCAGTCTTTCCTCGTCGTGCTGAGATATCTTTACTTGGGCGAAGTCCCTCGCGATATCGCACCTGCGGGTAGTGCAGACTCTGAAGAAGAGATTCTCAAGGGACTTGACAAAGTTAGCAAACAGCTTGAAGTCGAGTCTTTGTGGGAAGCTATTCTTGCAGGTGGAGATAGGAGACTTGCTCGCCAGCGATATCAAGCCGAAGTTGAGCGAGCAAGAGGACAATTCGAAAACTTCTTCAAGGACAATGTTTTGGGACATAAAATGGTCGTCGATACAGACCAGGTCAAGAACGTCAAATGGAAGTACGACAATTCTATGTTCGCCGACGTCATCCTCCGCGCCGACGAACCCATTGACATCGAGGACGAGAAGTCAGGTCAAACAACACCCACGAAAGATGCCCCTACCATACCCATTGGCCCAGCAGGGGACCAAGAATCCGTCGTCAAGCGCAAGTCTGTTCTGTACCCTGCTCACAAAGCCATGCTCATCCGCAGCGAATACTTTGAAAAGATGTTCTCTGGCGATTTTGTCGAGTCCCAGCGCGAGGACCATCTCCGAATAATCACTGTTGACTGTACACCTGCTGTTCTCGAGATCATCCTCACTTTCCTTTACACCGAAAATGCCGTCTGTCCCCTCGAGCACGCCCTTGATCTACTTTACGCCTCGGATATGCTCTTCCTCGATGGTCTTAAGAGCAAGGCCGCTCTAGCCATCAGCACCCTCGGCAGTGGAACCTCAAACGTGTTGGTGGACCGCACTCACGGCGAGGCGCAAAGAAATGGCGACGCTGGGGAGGAGGCAGAGCAGGTCGAAATGGAGCCCATCAACATCTACGACGTTATCCACGCAGCATGGGATCTTCGTGTCCAGCGTCTAGAAGAATTCGCAGCGCGGTATCTGGCATACCGCCTGGAGGATTACATAGACGAGGAAGACTTCCAGGCACTTATCGCCGAGTCTGCTCAACGTATCACTGTGCGAGAAGAGACGGATACTATCGAGTTGCTGGACGATATTCGATACTATCTGGGCGATAGATTCAGACTGCGCTTCGAAGATGCTGGCCTCGAGGAAATGATGGACGAGTCAGGAGAAATCATTGATACAGATTTGGCCGCTGCCATGGCCCAGCAGGCGGATCTATCAGTAGATGCAAAGAACGATGTTCCTGAACAGAGCCAGAATGGCGTACAGACGAATGGAAACGGAGAAGCCCAAGATGGAGAGGCTGTGCGGACGTTGGATGGAGCTGAAGCAGAGGATGAGTTTGCTTCAGACGCCATCAACTACCAGATCCTGCAGCGCAAGATCGATGCCATGCTCGACCGACTCAAACTTGACGCATAAAACGTTTGCTATAGATATGACGTTACAAAGACTTACGGCCTCTTGTTTAAACGCAGTATAAATGTCAACGCTAGATGAAATACAAGACACGCATGCATTACGAAGCTGCAAGATGAAATGGTGTTTATTGATCTTCTCCATACACAATACCAAACCGCTGTTTCCAAGGTGGAATATTGCGTGTGAACCGCTATGATAAGTCTAATCTTGCGCTTTACAACGCTGTAAAAGGTCTCGACTACTTCTCATCCTCCAAAATGGTGTAGGAATAGATGTGACAAAAGTCTTTGATTCGAAACACACTCACCTTGTGCATGTATAGTTGTTCCAAGGCATTTTGAAACCCAGTTAGTATTCGACGGTCTTGATCTGCTGTTGCAGCTTGGGTGGCAGCTGTTCCATCTTAGCGAGTCCCATGCGTACACAGTCACCCCAGAAGAACAGGGTACGGTCTTGGGCGTAGCTTAGATAATCGAACTCGTCGGGGCTCAGTAGGTCTTCTTCTTTAATAGACTCATCAAGACCTGGGATCTTGGCTTGGACAAGACCCCACGCAATCCAGTGAGCATGATTGGCGGGGCGCCATTGTCGAGTCTCCTCCAACAACTCTCGCACGCGTTGGTCTCGCTGTTCGTCGTTGGCTCGTTCCGCAGCGCTCCAACCTCCTGGAGGTACTCGCGCATCAAGCATGAACTCAACGATGGAGCTTGAGCTACTTGCGGCAGGGTTTCCAGGTGTCGCAAGTGGCGTCGACATGCCGCTTGAGGCGTTGCTATCAGCGGGAGCCAGGCGGGGTGTGGAGTTATTGCCTTGGAACCGGGGACGATGATCGACATAAGCCTTGATAAAACGACGTTGTTCATCAGGCGTGGGATATCTTCGCACGTCGCACGCCCAGGGCGTTGTAGCATCGTGGTAATTGTATGTCCACTCATTGAAATGATTGGCAAATTCAAGACCACGAGTGTTGGGTCCCGCATATTCAAAATCGATGACGATGAGCTGCTTATGTTTGTTGGCGGCCTGAAGAAGTGGTGATTTTTCATCATCAGGGCGAATACGAAGAATGTTTCCATATTGAGTCTGCGAGTATGTTAGTAAGATCTATGTAGGAAATGTCAGGAGAACTTACATCGCTATGCGCAAAGACAAGACTGTCTTTGACTTCTCTTTGGCCCCCCTTGTAAAAGCTGTTGAGATGGACGCGGTACTTGGTCATCATGTTTCTGAATTCGGGCCAAGCTGTTCCACACACATAACCCCGCGACTTCCAAGCATGAGCGACAGAATCCTGCTGACCTTGTTGGCCTTCAGCATCCTTCTCATACTCTTTGTCAAGGTAAGTAGCGATCCGCTCCACGTTCTCCAACCACTGGTCCCAACTTTTCCATGTCGCAGGACCGCCTTCTCTCTCATGAGGAAGCAGGTCAATACCATCATGAAGCTCCCGCATTCGCTTGGCAATCGAGCGAGACATGTCTGGATCTCGGAGGTCCATCGGAGTGAGTGTGATGGATTCAAAGTACTGTTCGAATCGGCCATTCTGGAAAGTACCAAGCAGTCGGGGCCCAATCTTCTTTCGTGCCAACCTCTGCAAAACTGAGAGCTCATTATCTCGGTCAATGAGGTGCTCGACCTGTGGTCCATAGATACGTAGGAGTACTTTTGTGGGCTTTCGCTTGCCATCGGATTCGTCAATTTCCTTTGGTGGTGTAACGACGTAGACAGCATTGGTCAAGGCACCGCTCAGCCTTTCAACAGAGATCTTATCACCACCACCTAGGGGAATGCGCCTCCAGCCCTTAAGCCTCAAGGTGTGGGCGATGCGGATAATCTCGTTCTTGAAGTTGAGCCAGCACTCCCTTTCTTTGTCGGCCCTGGTATCGGGATCATTGACGTCCTGGTCTTCAGCGTCTGCATTACCGCCACCATAGCTCATTGTCTTGGAATTGTCAAGCCAAACATCGCAGCTGGGCACAATGGCGTCACCATCGGCGTATTCAGTATCGGAAGAAGGGCCACGCAGAGACGATCGAGATGGAACCTTTCGCTGCTTTGGGCGGGTCATTTTAGGTGTCATGTGAGGCACCGAGTTAAGGCCCATGTGAGCTAGAGATTCTTGCAAGATGCGCTGAAGTCTGTCAAAAGAAATATCACTTGAGTCCGAGTCGATGGAATCAGAGCGGGGGCGCCCATTGCTGCTTTGTTCGGATCCTTGAACGGGAGCGGGCACAGGTGCTGGTGCAGATTCAGGCGCAGATTCAGGCGCAGATTCTCCAGTGCTCTTTCCCTGAGTCTCCTTGTTAGGCGACTTGGACTTGCGACGGCGACCCGTCTTCTTCGATTTCCTGGCATGTGCTTTGGCCCGCTCATGTTCCAACCAATCTCCCACTTGTGCCAGTAATTTCTCGCTGTAATACTGTCGGCGGTGTCCGTGATGGTGATGCGAGGAAGGGTTCGAGGTCGGAGCAGGCTCGTCGGGTGCGCGACTAGTGGAAGGACTGTCGCTGAAGGAGGACCTCGAGGAGCTATTGGGGAGCTGGGAAGGTAGAGGTTTGCCGCTCAACCGTCGTCGGAGGTTGGTAGGAAACTGCTTTGTATACTGGGACTCATCCTCCAGGGTTTGAATCTCAGACTCGGGTTCCGCGATCTGTACTGCTGCGCTTTGTTAGCTCCAGATCCTCTTTGAAGCTTTTGGTAACCATGCGGCATCGCAATATGCTAAGTACAGATTTTAAGTTCAAAACCATTGAATTGGAAGGATTGGGGTCTTAGCAGCAGGGATGGAAGAATCATCATGACCAACGACCGTTTCCACAGTCTCGCAGGTCTGTTATAATATTCTAATCCTGTATGTGCCCTGCCTGTCCTGATCTCATCTGTCACATGCTTGGATGAAATTGAGTTATTGTGCAGGCCCCATCGCAGATGCCTTATACTGAACACTATTCAAGGCACAACTGTTTAAAGAAGGATATTTGTAAAACTCACCTTTAAGAGAGCCGCTTGGGGGTAGGGGACGTTCGATATCGTCGTCACTCTTGAGAGCTGAACGTAACGGCGGTGGTTGAGGCTGCTGCTGAGCAGACGAGCCGTTTGTCGTGGGGCTCGGCTCTGCAGACATGGTGGGGTTCTTAGCTTTGAGGCGAAGTCGTTGTTCAATATCAGTTGCCGTATACAAGATTCTGAATTGGTAGGCAATATTCGAAGAAGATGTTGACGAGAATGAATCGCGGTGAGGAAGAAGGTCAAGAGGAAGAGAAAGAGAGATTGGTCGAGAACTGAGGCGTCGCTGCAGATGCAAGGAAGCTGGCCGTCGATTGTTCCCCTCCCGAGCGAAAGAAAAGAGTGGACCAAGGGTCACTGGCTCGCTTGTAATTGTGGCTGAAGGTGCAGACCAAAGGCACAGGGCATAAGGGGAGGGAGTGTGCTTAGTAGAATCGGGGACTTTGGGGTGTGTGTGTGGTAGAAATCACTTATTCGTATTGGCTGGTTTGTGAGGTTATGCGTTTGATTGAAGTCTAAAATGACATGGCTATTGCTGTATCACAGACACTGATAGGGAAGTCATGAGCAAGTACGAGAGAAGAAAGAAGATATGAAAAGAAGCTAAGAGATAAAAGCGACTTGCCTTTTAATCATAGATGGAAGGACGCCAGGCTCACAAAGAGGAAAAAGCCACATGATCTCAACTGCAGAAGCAACCTAACTAAGAGATCTGTCGTCCTTACCTAAATCAACGTCACAGGCATCGCCATCAGTGCCCAGCGCCCACTGTACGGATACTATGCTGTAGATCAAAGCAGCCAAGAGTTTAGGGGCTGGGATAAGCCATTCCACGTCATATCGTTCACAGCAAAACTTAAAGACCGGATTGTTACATAGCAATTGATTTTTGCTCTGGAGTTTATTACCCAAAAACCGTCACCAAAGAAAACAAGAAACAAGGGTAGGCGAGAAAAAAAGACATCCAGATCCAAAAAAAAGTACAGAGTCCAGACCGAGCCCTTTCCAGGGTGACGTAGCGTCGGGTGGCTAGTGACGCTATACCCTTTTAGGACTCCTTCGGTAGCACTTTGGGTAGTGTCTCACATGCCACAACCTCCACTAAGAAAGATAGCGTCTACAACTCCTACATGGATGCTCCGCTTCACCGCCAAGAAATGGAACAGCTCCAGGGTCCTCTGATGCCGACGAGAAGGGTCCTTTGCTGTGCTTCTGCACTTTTTGTTCTCGACTCACTCGTCGGCTCGTATCTCGGATCACATCCTGCCGGCCCCGAAGGCTTCTTACCTATTGACCCGCTCTCGGGCATCCAAGCCGTTAAGAGGGGCTATTCTCGGCATAATGTCAAGTGACCACCTCGGAAGAGGGCCATCTGCGATATTGTTCTTGGTTTGAGAGCTGGTCCAGCCTAGCCAGGCTATATGCAAACTAGTCTATGAAGCATCTAGTGATGCGATTCAGTCGATATCTACAAAGACTTGATGGGCAGTATCACAAGTTGTCAAAAACAGCTCGAGTTGATCTGAACTATATCAACTACAATCAAATGACTACATATTGAGAAAACCTCATCACAAGCTACTGTACATTGCAGATTACATCCCTAATCAAATACGTTCCTACTTCCTCACCTTCCATACCTTACATGTTACTAACCTTCAGCTCTTTCAACTATCATCAAAGATGCCTTTCTTCATCTTTCTACTTTGTGTCCGCCCGACTTGGCTAGCTTTTCCTGCTCTAATATTATGGTAAGAAGTTCTGTTTCCAACCACTCCTTGGAACTCGATGAACATGGTTCGTCTCGCAGAGCCCTCTCAACGATATCCGACCAGATGTCATCTAAATCGCCCAATTCGGTGTATGTCATCAACTTACTAAACTTCCGCCACGTTTCGACGACACTCAATGCCTCTTCCCGCGAGATTTTGAACCACTCTTTGTGCCTTTTCTCGCACTTCTTGGATCGACACCACGCGTATTCCTGTTCTGTGTGTAGAGTAAGATGAATCAACTGTTCCATTTTTTGGACCGCACATGGCATCTCGGCCTCGAATTCGAGATTGAGTTCTTCGTGGCCGCATGTTTTTATCCATTCCCGAAGTCTCTGCTCAGCCGACTCCTGTGAATATCCGATTTTGATATGACCCGGTGCTGATGGATCAGTAAAGCCATAAACCCACCCAGGGCTTCGTCCAACTCGCTTAGGTCCAACTTCTACTGGCTTTGCCATATATTCAAGGACATCGCGGATAGGTTGCTTCTTCAGTGCGAACTTCATAGGCTGATAAGGAGAACGGGCAGTGGTTTCTTCATCCGATTTAGCATCCAGGCTCTGGGCATCAGAGCTGCTTTCATCGTCAGATTCGCCCTCTTCGTCAGGTTCGCTTTCTTCGTCAAAATCACCCTCCTCATCAAAATCATCAAAATCACTCTCTTCATCAGAATCGTACTCTTCCTCAGGATCGTACTCTCCGTCAGAGACAAGGTCAACAAGATTCAGTTTTCGCCTCATGTCTCTTGTGAGGCTGTCAACGTCCGCCCCACGCGTTGGGCTCACGTTTTGCCGTTTTCTGTCCGAGCCCCTGAAAGAACATCGTCGAGATTCAAACTCCGTTGTGCTAGCAAGTGAACATGGAGTTGAGGCAGCCGAGAGCGGAGTGAAAATGTCGTCAGGGTCTGGAGAGGCAACCGATTCAGGTGAAAGGATAAACTTATCGTCACCACCGTATGGACCTGATAGTGACTTGGAAGATTCTTCCCCTCTTCTTTTGCCACCGGATGTCGAGCGCCGGCTTCTTACAGGAGTCTGAAAGAGTTCTCGCTCATCCCTAGGTTTCTCCCTGACTAACCTCGGTCTCTGGCGCTTGTCCTGCCTGCGTGTGCTGGACACATCGTCTTCGTCTGTCTGGTCACTGCTTTCCTGGCTGGAATCGCGTGTGTCTTGATTGGAGGCTCGCTTGCTCTTTGAAGTGCCTGCATTGGCGTTCTTTGATTGCCATTCTTCAAATTTGGAGGACAGCGAGTCTATCAACTGTTCCTGGTTGTTCTTGTCGACCTTTCCATCTCGCCTGAACCTTTCTGCATGCCCCTTGGGAGCGCGGTAACAAACTAGCTTGGAGGCCAGCTCTGTAATGGCCCTTTCAACTGATTGGGATACGATTGGGTCTTTATTGGAAAACTCGTGACGAGACAAGGTCTGCATGAGAGTATTGATGCGTGGTCTACGTGTGCCGGGCACAGCTTCAGAACAACGTTTCCCGTTTCCGGCTTCAGTAAAGCAATACCTGGGGCCAGATTCGGGAAGACCAAACGCCTCGTAGAGGCTGCTCAAGGCTTCGGCTGAATTGTGGTTGGGGGTCATTTCGAATAATGATTATTGGGGGTCAAAGAGAATGAGAAGGTTGCCTTGACCTGAGAAGATTGAGTGACAATGCAGAGTTGGGAGATTTATGGGTTAAGAAATCTAGGGAGGAGGCGGGAGATTCCTAGATACCCTTCCAGGTGCGGAATATTTGCGAACCACCTGCCTACTCGCAAAGGAGTTGACCCATAACCTTATCCTTACAGCTGCAGGTCAGATTTCCAAGACATTCTGAAGCTCATCCCAGTCGAGATTATCCCAACCATCGCCAAAGTGAGGGTTTAACCTACTGCATCAGTGGTTGTCTTCATATTGGACGACCAAAGACTATTTAATATTGGACGCATCGCAGTAGTTAAGCATAAAACCCAACTACAATGTTAGATCGCCTATATTTATTCACATTATGCGTCTTAACAGTTCGTGAGTAACTCAATCGCCTACTCGATATCGAGTCTGAAACCAAATGGGAGGCTGATGTTGGTTACAAGGTTGCTGCAGGAGTATGCTAGCGCCAACAACATCTGCAGCAAAAGGTGAATTACCTATGTCGGTATGTCCGGTGGGGAAGCTCTTCAACATGGATACAACCCCTGGCAAATGCAACAAAAGTTCATAGAACATCAGCTCATTTCTGCGCCAGGAGCCAAGGCTGAAGAATGGTCTTGTCTTGCAGGTCTGCCTGGTGGTTCAACATCGACAGAATAACTATAGGTAGATATATAGATAGTAACAAAGAATCAAACGCGACTATTGCTTGAGATAGCCTGCTATTCAGACACGCTCATCACAACTTCGCCTCGGCAGCCTCCAGCTCACTGGGATACTTGGCTCCCGCTTCTAAACCACCATTCTGCACACTCTCATCCAGCGGCGGCAGCTTAACGTAACCCTTCGTGTGTGATAAGGCAGACAAGACCCACTCCCTATCAGCCTTGATACCTTCGTTGTTGAGCGCCCAGACGACAGCATCAACCACATCGTCTACGATGACGGCTGGCTTGTACCGGGGCTCCTTCTCCGTTGATGTCTGTCTCCAAACGCCTGTTCGTACGAGAATAGGCACCCACTCGGTTCCGTCCTCTGCCTTAAACTCGCTAGCTCCCCGGATATCACTTTCCGGGTTGTCGCCGATCATGTAGACGCGGCGCAGCGGATGGCACTTTGATATGTCATGTTCTGTGCTTTGACCACGGGTACAAGCCATATCGTGGTAGTATTGCAGCAGTCTCTCATGGGCATATTTGTAAGTGAGGTTGAAAGGTTTGCCAAGAGCGCTGTACTCAAGTTCCTTTCCGTTGGTAGTCGTGGACCATACTCCCTTCAGAGCTTCCATGAAAGCGCCTGTACCAAATCGGTTCACGGGGTAGTTCGTCTTCCACAGCATGTCAAGGTTGGAGATCCATAGTCCAGGCTGACCATCTTGCTGCCACCCATTGTTAGGGAGGCTCTCGTTGCCGTTCAAGTTGGAAACAGTGCCAAGGTAGCCTTGGTGAGAAATCAACAGGTCATGGATGAGCTGGATATCGACAGACCAGTCTCTTGGGTCGTTCCAGATGAAGATATGGTCAATCTTCAGGGCATTTGCAGGGACGTTTGTCGTATAAGGATCTTTGAGCAGAGGAATTCGCTTGCCGTCAGGTAATGGTGTGGGCTTGCCATTAATCTCACCCTCAATATGCTCAAAGGGAAACACGTCCTTGCACTCAGCAAGAATGTCTGCTGGCGTGACGACACGCTTGAAGCCATAGCTAATAGAGATAGTCAGCACATGTACGGAAGTCATAGCGGGGTAGTCCTTACTCCAGGGCGATCTGTCGAGCTTTCTCAGGATGAGAACCTGTGATCAGAACAGTGCCGTTCTTCTTTATATCATCACTCCAACCACTCATCGGTGTGTGCGAAAGAATCATTCTTCCACTGATAGCATCCTCATGCTTGGGAATCTGGAGCCTCTCTTGCAGGGTATCTTCCTTCTTATTTTCGGGAACGCAACCACCGTTTGTCAAGAAGACGTATCTGACGCCATTGCTTCTGAGCATCTTGATAACTTTCTCAGCTCCATCCACCCTGTTGCGGCCCTGATATAAGACGCCATCGATACTTGAACAGGTCAGTGATATGTTTTTTTGAATCGAATTATGAGTATCATGTGTTGATAAGAATAAATATGAAGGCTTCATTGACTTACTCAAACGCAAAGGCGAACTCGGAGAATATCTTCCGTGCCAGGTCGGTTGGTTCTTCAAACTGATTCGGGTTGACACCCAATGAGCCCTTTGGTTTCGAAAGCGCGACATGAGATGTATGGAACGTCCTTTGAGATAGAGATGAAGCTCTCAAGACTGTCGCCGCCATAGGCGCGATGTACCGAGGCTGCATCAACCGACGTGCAGCGAATTGGCATTGGCCGACCACACCGAAGCGTTGCATGATTAAGTACCGAGCGCCAAGAAGAAGAGTCGCGTGGGTGAGTATTTCTAACAAATTGGACTTTTTGTATGTATCGTCAAATAAGACAAAGAGCTTGAAAGTGGCTGGTTCTTCCAAGTTAAGTTGTTTGTTACCGACTATCTACTTGTTAGAGTCATGGTTGATAAGAGCGCTCGTCGGTAAAACCCGCCCCATTAATATGTACGAGCCGAGCATTGATCAGCTCAACGAAGCAATATGTAGCTTTGAAAATCACTCCTCTTTATATGTTGATATATAAAACTATGGCTCCGGATTGTTCATTCTGTTTTATGTATGTAATTTACAATTGATTGAGTGGTTACTACATCACAGTATGCGTCTATGAGTCAATGATTTTGGTGGTACAATATCTTTACAAAACCCGCAATATCTTGTCATCGTACAATCCACACCAGTTTTTAATGACATCCTAAATAGCCAACAGTTTATTTCTTGTCATTCCAGTCCTTGATGTGGTCAAGGATAATGGCAGAAGCTTGCTGGGGCGAATGTTGTCTGCCCAATGCCTCCACAAAGTCGCCATCTGGGTCCATGAGGTAGAAGTAGATGCTGTGATCCACCAAGTAGTCCTGTCCAGGCTTGACGTTCTGCGGCGTGCTGAAGTAGACGCGGTACTTCTTGCAGAGATCCTTAATTTGATCGTAGGTGCCGGTCAGACCGATAAACTTGTCGTGAAATTCGCTCAGGTATGACTTAAGAGCCTTGGGGGTATCGCGGGCAGGATCACAGGTGATGAAGATGGGGAGAAGTGCGTCGGGAGCCTTCTTTTCGACCATATCCAACATATCCGCCATCTTATCAAGCTCCTCGGGGCAGATATCTGGACATCGAGTGAAGCCAAAGTAAACCTGGTAAAATGTCAGACATCAACTTCATCATGTGGTATAGCAATGTTCGCTTCTTCCAACGTACCAGAGAGTGCTTGCCCTTCATCATCTCGCTTGTGAAAGGCTTTCCATTCTGATCTACCAGCTCAAAGGTTCCTCCAACCTTTGGTCTTCCAACACCCTTGGCCGCCTCGGCTATTCTCTTACGCTGCATGCGCTCTTTCTCGAATTCGAAATACCAGACCAACAAGCCGCAAGTAGCGACGAACATAATTCCGGCCTTCCAAGAAAACGGCTGTTGCGCATTTGTCAGCTTTTTGCTCACTCATCCCATATCGCAAATTCATATTATTCTCGTGGTCCGTACCCCATTGCTGTATCGGCTCTTGGCCTGCTCGATCGTCTTGTATGCCTTCGTTCGGCGCTGAGTAATAGGCTGTCTGGACTGGACCGGCGCTCGTGGGAGGGTTGGCCGAAGCTGCTTGGGCTGAGCAGCGCTGCTAGAGAAACAGCGTTGACATTGTCGCGTTGAGAGAGATGAAAATACACCTCTAAAGGCTTTTGATGTCGCGACCGGGTTCGACATGGTGAATTGCTTCAATGGGGAAGTCGATTGAAGCTCATGCAAAAGCTATCAACTACGTAAACTTACATCTTCCGATTGTCACAAGTTCCAGAAATACATGGTCCGGGCTTTTACCGGGGTGGCTTGTGCTGTGCTTAGTCATTTGTTCCAACTGTACCTACCTAATTCGCAACCTTCTTCCAGCGGCAGTGGCAGTGGCTACAACTTACACCAAAGTTCAACACCTCGTTTGGCGGATAGTCTTGACAAACTGTTCTTAATAGGGATACTGCTTCAACAACTGCTTATCAGCTTTATGATATAATCACATACGTGTCAAGTGACCTATTATTGAATTAAATCCTGTGATTGAACCTGGTTTGGCAATTATACGCGCCTACGCCTCACAATGGAACAATCAGACTTAGGACAACGCGAGAATTCTCGCTCTGAACCTTTTGACAATGACACAAAAAACGATACAATAGCACAACCCCTACCATATGCTCAAAATTCTTCCTCCAAATCTCCTCCACCTCCTTCAACCTCTACCGAACAACCAACCAACATGGCCGCCCAAACAGCAGCAAGAAAGAAAGGCACTGCATCTACTATTAAGAAATCGTCGAAGCGTTTTAACAATACCGGCGGACCTAGAGCGGCAAAAAAGGCCAAATCTGTGCAGTCAGGATCAACTTCAGGGGAGGCCCCCGAATCAGCAGGATCCGAATTAGAGGAGTCTGACCATGGACCGTATTGCATCTGCCGTGGTGCAGACGATCACCGATGGATGATATTCTGCGAAAGCTGCGAAGATTGGTACCATGGAGAATGTATCAACTTGAACAAAGAGATCGGCGAATCTTTGATCGAAAGGTTCATTTGCCCACTCTGCACGACTGAGAACCACAAAACAATTTACAAAAAGACATGCTCGCTGAGCGGCTGCCGAAAACCTGCACGGCTGACTGATGAAGAGCCGAGTGTCTTCTGTTCCGTCGAACATGCGCAAACCTGGTGGGAACGCATGGTTGCCAAACTGCCTAAGGGAAAGGGAAAGGGAGTCACCAACGACCAGCTCACTCAGGAGGAATTTATGGCACTTTTGCAAAGTGGCTCTTCAGGCTTCGACCAGAACGGCAATTGGCGATTGGTCAAGGAGCCATTCTCGGGAGAAGACACGAAGGCGGCCGATACATGTGGAGAGGGTAAGTCGTTGTGTTTTCAATATCCATTGCATGAAACTAACGACTATATCAGGGGGCGAAAACAATGACGACGCACTGCATCTTTCTGATGAGGAGAAGGAGTTTCTGAAAAATGCGGCTGCAGCACGGTTCCAGTTGGCAGAAGAGACCGTTCTATGCCACAAAATGCTGACCCTCCTGGACTACGCTCATGAGCGTCGCCAGGCAGCTATCAGTGCAGGCCGGTTCAAAGAAGATATTTGCGGCTACGATCAACGTCTCGATACCGTCAGTGCCCGGGACCCTTTCGACGCTTTCGCAAAGTCACCAGAGGGTGAGGCCATCTTCAAAGCGGGTCGATTTGACGACCCCCTAGGAGAAGGTGACGAGGTGCGCGGCATGTGCGATCGCAAACGCTGCAAGATCCACAGCGGATGGTATAAGATGCTCTCGTCGGGCCTGAAGCATCACATCCGCGAAATGGCGACCCAGGCAGATGAGGTTGGAGAAGAGGAGAAGGTAATGCGCCAGGCCGCAAAGGAACGCTGGAGTAGAAAGCAATCGGAGAACAACTGGGTCGAAGTACTAGACATCTGATACATGATGTTTTGGCGTTGCTGGCGTATATACGGAATAATTTTTGCTGGGTTACAGTCGCTCTTGAGTCACTGCGGCAGACAGTTTCAATGGGCTTTGTAGGCCTGCTGCATGAGGGAGTCATGATAGCTTACTCCATGTTCCCATGGGACTGATCCTGCTACTCCTGGGCTGCAATTGATAATGTATAATTACCATGGTTCTAAATACCAACAGAGACGTGCCTATTGCTATTTCGCTTGTGATTCATCCAATGAAACGGGTTAGGAAGACTTGTTGCAGCAGTAACATAGAGGCTTCATCCATATACGCTTCATGCCCAAAACATGGAGGAGTTTGAGACTGCGTGTTGTCGTTTTGAGAATCGCCTCTTAATTTAGACCAATATTTGCTATGAGTTACCCAGTGGAATATTATGCGCTAGTATAAACAATTACAAGCAATTAATACAAGTTCGACTCACAAAGTACAACAATTCGGTCATGATCCATTTTAAGTAAAGAGCTGGGCTGCAATGAGCGCCACCACCCCGCAGTCAGGAAAAAAATCCTCGTCCCGTCAACCAAAAAAAAGGTCGAAAAAAACATTCGCCTGCTTATCAAGCAAGCTTCGACTGACAAACTACAGAAAATACATCTTATCTAGCGTGCCATTCTAGATAACCTAGTTTTGTCACCTTTTCCAAACGTTCAATATTTCCCTTTTGCTCAAACAACACATCATATTGAAGCTCGTTACCAAATTACCCCGCCATCATGTCGTCCTCTAACCCCCGCGATCAAAAAGAGCCTGTCGACGAACCGCTCGAGGAGGACATGCTCGCTGTCGATGATGCCGCCGAGGAGATCGCCGACGATGAGGACCTTGCTATGGATTCCGATAACGAGGAGATCCTGCTCCAGAACGACTCTATCGGCTACTTCGACGAACCTAAGGACTCTCTTTTCACCATTGCTCAACATCCTCAGCACCCCTCCATCATTGCCGTCGGTGGTTCAGCCGGTCAAGAGGATGACGCTCCTGGTGCAGGATGGGTCTTCAACACCGCCTCTGTTCAGTCGCGACCTCCGCTGCCTGCTAGTTTCTCGAGCGATCCCGCCGCAGACGCCCTTAAGAGCACCCAACTCAACTCTCTATTCAGCCTCGACGGCCACACAGACTCAGTGAACACACTCGCCTGGACTCTTCCCCGAGGAGAGGTCCTCGTTAGTGGTGGTCTTGACGGAAGGTTGCGCGCTTGGAAGGCGACCATCTCGAACGATGCGCTCAAGATGGATTTCCTTGGCGAGGCGCAGGAAGTGCCTGAGGTGAACTGGCTTGCACCTTGCCCCTCTACCACAAACCCCAACACTGTCGCCCTTGGTGCTTCTGACGGCTCCGTTTGGGTATACACAGTTGATCCTACAGACCAGGCCAACCCTCTTCAGATTGTCCAATCATACTTCCTTCACACTGGTAGCTGTACTGCTGGTGCTTGGACACCTGACGGTCTCTTGCTGGCGACTATCTCCGAGGATGGTAGCTTGTACGTCTGGGATGTCTGGGGTGAGGCTACAGCCAAGAATCTTGTCGGCGACAATGGTATGACTGCTGTCGCTCTGACTGCCGAGGATCAGCGTTTCCAGGTTGAGGGAGGTCTTTACTCTCTTGCCATCGACCCCAAGGGCGCTTTTGTCGCCGTTGGTGGTGCCACTGGTGCCATCAAGATTGTGTCGCTTCCACGACTCGCCCCCAGCGGACCCCAGCCTCAGGCTCGCGCTCGTGCTGCTGGAGGCAAGGCTACTGCCCAGTCAACTTCGACCGCTGGTGGCCAGATCCTCGCCGCCCTGCACACACAATCTGAGAGCATTGAGTCGCTTGCTCTTGTCAGTACTCCCAACACACCACCATCCACTCTCCTCGCCGCTGGTTCTGTCGACGGTTCCATTGTTGTCTACGACGCCACCCGTCGCTTTGCTGTCCGCCGACACATCTCCGGTGCCCACGAGGATCACGCCATCGTCAAGCTCGAATTCATCCCTAACTCATGGCAACTCACCAGTTGCGGCATGGACGGTGTTGTGCGTCGCTGGGATCTTCGAGGTGCTGGCGCTACAAACCCCAACGCGACTGCCACAGCTGCCGAGGCCGGTCTCCAGAAGGAATGGAAGGGCCACCGTGGTGATGGTGAGGGTGGTGGTGTCTTGGGCTTTGTCCAGGGCCAGACAGGCGAGAGGATTGTCACAGCTGGTGACGACGGTGTGGCCTTGATCTTCGAGGCTTAAGTTTCTTTAGTCAAGTGTTCTGGGAAATGGTATATAGAAAAGGAAAAGCGTTATGCGGAAGTCATGTTCTGCAATTTGATGATTACGAAATGAATAGATTCGCAGGGATGATACCCTGGATATTGACAACCATAATCGTGTGCCACAACTTGTGAACGGCAGTCATTTCGAATTGAATTGAATTTGACGTACTGGAATTATCAATTGGTAAGATATGTTATTCATACCTAAGTTCAGTCTATGAACACTGTTGTCAATTAATCAAGGACGGATATTTTGTCAGTAAGAAAGGACTTCAACTATCAACTTGCTTCGCAACTGTCACAAGAACTCCTACCTATGACCATCATTTTTTGGGGGTTCGTAGATGTACTACCTCGGGGAAACCAGTCAAGTCGCTCATTTTTTATGAAAAGCTATGTCATTGCTCCCAAATTGCATGTTTCATGAGGATGACATAGTGAGGTGAGGTTATCGATAAGAGCTGGGAAAGCCAGACCCATTAATCACAGCATTTGATTGGCTCTACGCTTTCTAGTCATGAACCGCGCTTGTTCAAAATTCTTTGGCCCATGACAGCAATTCGAGATAGCATCATACCTCGATCTACCAAGCTCACGACCACCCTTGCCCCTCTACCGAACTCTTTCTTCCTTACTTAATACATAAACAAAATGTTCGGAGGATGTACGTTTGTTCTTAAGCTCGATACTGAATAATAAACTGACCCTCGCAGTCGCCCCCCCTCAGCAGTCCCAAGAGGAGATCCGCGCCCTCGAGGCCGATGCTGCCTTCACAGTCCAGGGTGCTATCACCACCGCTGTTCTCCTGTACCTCTGTGCGCCCGGCCGCTTTCTCTTTCCTTTGTAAAGCAGTGCTAACAAGGCCACAGCTCCCTTCGCTATCGACCTTGTCGGCAAGATCTTCTAGACTATGATCAGGCCGCAAGTAACTGTCCGCGGAGCTGTTTCCGCAGCGATAATGGCATTATGATCCTTACCAAACTGTGGACGATGGTGTTACCACCGCGCCATGTACAATACAACCGGTTTAGATGGAACAAACGGGAGACTCATGATTAATCTGTACCAATATTTATTCCAAGACGCGGAAAAAGCCGCGCAATAACATCACTCGGCAATCACCTTTGCTTTTGCATGTTCTTTGTGCTCTCTCTTCCTTCAGAAACTCGGATCGTGGTATCACTTGCTGATCAATATTGTTCTTGCGTATTACAAAGGTTAACAATTCACATCCTATGACGCCTAGGATGAATACCCAATCCTTACTCCAACTCTATGCCACCAATATACATCCTATTAGACACTTGTCTACCCTTGATCCTTGGTGCCCTTGTCGCTAAACAATTTACCCTAATTAAGCCCATCTATTTCGAGTGCGGGTTTCTGGTCTTCTCCCACTCTGAGTAGTCAACTGCTAGAGCTTCGAGCTCCTTCTTGATGTGTTGAATCTGCTTCTCATAATCCTCAAGTACCTGAATAAGCTGTTAGTGAGGCGCATCTTTAATGAGTGTTATGTTTTTACTTACCCGCTTCGCCTTGGCTTCTCGTTCCGGGTCAATAGTCTCTCCCTCAGTGCCACTTGGCCTATCCATCTCCTTGCTAAGCTGATCGGCGTATCCTCGCAGAACGATAAGACTGCTCCAAAGCTCTTCTTCTCTCGCTCCAACAGCAGGATCTTGAACCTCCCGCTCCAAGTTCTGTAGTCGGCTGCTCAAGTCGTCTTCATCGCCGCTCAGAGCATAGCCACGGTTGCGGAGAACTTGCACTCGCGCAGCGAGCGCCAAGCATCTTTCACTAATGGTTGTTTGTCGTCTACGGGCCGCAACAGCTCGAACCTCAGTCTCGAGCTCATGTCGCTGAAGAACGGCATCCAGGCTGCCATTGATCTGATGCAAGCGGGTGTTGAAATCGGAAACAGCGCGCTTTTGTGTCTTAAGGCGGTCGGCAACACCAGAGTACCCAGAGCAGAGCACAGGCATGAAGCCAGGGGCTGGCTTGTTCTGCAGGGCTTCTTCCCATTCTCGGGGGTCTTCGTGGGGTTGAGGCTTGTAGTAAGGAACGTGGCTCTCGTCGACCTTGTTGTAAAAGTAGTATTTGAAGGAGCAGTTAGGGTTGGAAGGATCCCATTTTTCAGTAACGAGCTTCATCTGCTCGAGAATCGGCTTCTGGTCTGGATAGATGTTAGTACTCTGAAGCACAGGAGTGTCCTTCGCTAAAGAACATACGGGGCGTTTCCTTTCCAGGCTGCCATAGGGAGTTAGAAAGTTGAGCTTGGGACTGCGATAAAGTTGGCATCTGCTGTGCTTGTGGTTGTTGAATCGATGCGCCCAATGTGCTGCCTTGTTGCTGTTGTTGCGACTGACCAAAGCCGAATCCTGTATTTTGAGCTGGGGCGGCTGCCTGAGCAGGCTGCGTCTGCCCGAATAGCGAAGGCTTTCCCTGTCCAAAGAGCGACATTTTTTTCGGCGATAGTGATGCGACTTCTAAATTGATAGTTGTCGGTCGGAGAGAGCTAAGCTTGAGCTTTAGCTGATGAGATGCGTTACCGGGACAAAACCCGGGTCGGAATGATGAATCAACAACTCAATAGCAAGCAAGTCTAGGTAGCGCAATGATACGATAGTCGTCGTCCGGCTCTTTCAAAATCGCAAGGCTGAAAAATCGGGTTGCTTGGTGGTTTTGCACTGTTTATTTGGCGGCTCAAAATATTTGGAGCTGGCGACGCGAAAACAAAGCTACATTCACCTGGAGCCCCATAGTAGCCTTGTGCCCAGCCTCGCCCCACCGAACAGCCAATCACAGTGAGTCAATTCATACCTTACGCTACCAAATCCTAGCCGAGCGACCTCACATAACCACTCCCGGATTCTGGAATCACCGCAACGTTCGACGATAAGCTTCGCAGAACACCGGCATCATGTCTACCCGAAGGCCCCAGTATGTGCTATATCAAGATGTGCCTCTTGTCTTTGCTCGGGAACCGCCAGCGGGTGCAATTGGGTACTGCAACACCTGATAATTGGCTAACCGATTGAACCATCAGATTCTCCCAGCAGGTGCTCATCGACACCACTCCGTTGCCCTCGGATATTCCTGCTGTCAAGGAGGTCGGTGCCAGTTCTGCGCCTCTTCTTTCGGCCTCATTCTTCATCGGCGCTCGATGCCGCGACTACAACGATGACTACATGCAATGCAAGAATGACAACCCCGGCCGAGGAGAGCTTGAGTGCTTGAAGGAGGGTCGACGAGTTACCCGATGTGCCTCCAGCGTGTATGTCACCTGAAAGCCAGGAAAACACCCATTCTGGCGATATAATTGGGGCGCGACAAGCTCTATTTCTGGGAACAGAAGCTGACCCGGAACAATAGCATCAAGGACATCAACACCCACTGCCTGGCTGAGTTCCGTAAGCACTGGGAGTGCCTCGACGACCGAAACCACCAGCTATGGCAATGCCGCCCTGCTGAGTGGAAGCTTAACAAGTGTGTTTACGACAACTTGGTACGAAACCCATGGTCTTGTGATTCCGACGTCATTCCTGATATATTATGTAGAAACTCGAGAAGAAGGTTCCCGACCAGCCCACCAACTCAACCCCCGTTCACCTCCGACCAAAGCAGATCTTTTCCGACGTGCGCATCGGCCCTGGTGATGGTAAGCCCTTTGTTCCGGGGCAGGAGGATGCCCAGCAATAGAGTGCTGGAATCAGTTAGGTCGAGGTTCGATCATGTATATTTGCCGATGAATGAAAGAGAGGATTACCAGCTATCAAATCAAAAATCTGTCCGTTTTCTTACACAAAACCAAATCACAAGGCCTTCCCTGCATGGGCAGCTTCACTTGTCGCATTTTCTTTTCAGCATGACTTTCACTGAGCACAGGCAATATGTCGGCTTGTCGGCCCTTGTCTTCAACGAGCCGGTGCTGCTAACTCGTCCAGTTGCTAAGTAATATTTCTGAGAGCTGTTCATCCCTGGGTCCATAGTGTACTGAATAACATGACTACGCAACGTTACCTGTCACAACAGTACAGGCCTCAAATGCGACGACACGTGCAGCACACTGCGGTGAGCCTTGGACGCCCGATACACGGCACTTAAGACATCCCAGAGAATTTTACAACAACACTGCTTTTCGGCTAAGTTGTGAAGCCGTGACATGCATGTCTTCATTGCCCGGTGTGGTGTAGGCCAGCTGATAAGATCGAGTGTTGCAAGGGAGCAGAATATCGTCATCCAGGTTGAGTGCGAGGGAACAAACCTGGTAGCTAACAGTAGTAACACATTTGCTCTAGTTCGTTTTACTTGATTGAAGTCGAGCTCGGAAGTAGGTTACATAGATCGATGACATACACACACGCTTGAAGGTCGCGAGTTTGGAAAGAGTCACATCTTTAAGCCCAGAACATGCTGTTCTTGTTGATGACTGGTCATGGGAGTCACACAGCTTCACCCACAACAGTGAAGTACCCAGACCATGCACATGACCATAACATTCATGCACATTGGACTCCTTTAGCCGGGGCTTTTGTTTCGGCTTCACTTGAGCATGATGAGGTACAGTCAGTCTTCTTTATGCAGCTGCCCGTCTCGTTTCAAGTGAACGTCGGCCAACAACGAGAACGATTGGTCTTATCGGCAAGGTCACTGGTAGGAGTTGGAAACAAAATATGTTGTTTTGGTGCACGCATCAGGTGACGGGAACCTGCTTGCATTCTGGCGAGGAGTTCGTCGGTTAAGTGATTGGTGGTCTGAGTGCAAGAGAGAGCTATGCACTGCCATCCGTATAGCAGGGAGCCTAGCTTCATGTCCATGCTCAAAGGTTCTAGAGCTTTCATTTAGGGCAGATATCAAAACAGACTGGGCCTCGGTATAAAATTGAATGATCGTATTTGTCGGCGCTTGTGCGCTTCGTGAAACAAGAAACGGGCTCCAAGCGCCCATGTTTGATACTCTGAATGGGGCACCCTGTTGGTTGGCTGGTAGCATCTACACCCCTCCATTGGCGTTTGTCAAGGCCGCTGAAATGATAGCCATGGGGAGTGGTATTGTTTTTCTCAGTAATGTTTTAGAATGCTACACGAGATTCTAAGAGTTTGCTTCGAGAAGTGAGGGTGATGCGGTGCTACATTACTTGATGTTTGCTTGTTGCCTAACTGATCGATTGGGTTTGTTTTCTTATGTATTACAATGTTCGAGGGACTTTATTTCTATTTTCTACACCATAACTTTTAGAGAATTTGATAATGTGAATAGTCCTAAATGCAAAAGATTCGTATTGATTTGTCTAGCTGTAGGGTATGTTACCTATGAGAGATTACCTGATATAAAGTGTATATGGAAATTGAGCGTCGATCTCAACGATCGAGTCAGCCGTAACTCAATCGAAACTTGATACAAAAGAAACATCGATAGAGTAAAGTAAACTCGATATGAATCAGATAAGCTTTGACGTTCAGACTTGATAATCCATGCTGCCACGTTAAACCCGATTGCGGTGGTGAGGGTCGCTTATTCAGGCGCTGATCCATCGACGGAAATAACCACTGACTGCATTGACGGTATGTGAAACAGCGGGGATAATATACCTGAACCTGAGATGCAGTATCAAGGAAAGAGCGCTTAAAGCGCAGCCAGAAAGAAGGAACTGTTGGCCAGGTCCTTTACCATGTCAGCATTAATTGAAGCGGTGAATGCAGAGCCATGATATTGTGTAGTTGAGGACGGGTGAATATGTTACAGAGTTGGCTACAGCCATGGTGGAGCTTTTCAGGTCCCGCCCCAGATAGGCTTTTGCTTAAAATGCTTGATCAGATCAGAGTTTGACCATAGCTATGGGTATGACTTGTCAGGCTGTATATGACCAAATATGGAATGAATGCCTTCAAAATCAATGATGACGGGGCCTCAAGAACTGAGCGTTGGTGTTAGTGTTGGCGGTGGGATCGGCACTACCGAGCCACCGTAATATCTCTCCACAGACTTGAACCACGATAGACGAGTTCGGTGTAGCCGGGAACAAGACTGCCGCGTAATGCTGGGGTTCTGGCAGAGCCGCCTGTGAGCTAAGAAAGTATGGTCTTGGACTAGAGAATAAGGATAGAGTTATTTGAGTCGTGTTGAAGGAATGGAATTGAACGCCACGAGGGTCGATGCTATTCTATAATGGGAATTCATAGTCAAGTTCGGGTTATCGACAAGAAATGGATTGCGTGTCATGCCGCTCAGTTTCGGAGGTCCGACTTGACTTGAGTCCAAGTCGCGGTTATGATCGACTTGATGATTTCAAGACAATTGCGTTGATGGCTGGCTCAACGTGGTCAAGGGAGAATAAAGAGAGAAGAGGGGTGGGAGAAGATCGCATTGAAATACCATGGTAGATCGAATACATCTGCTTCAACCAGAAAGGGTTTTGAAGATCCCGTTGATCACTCTATTGTTATCCATGTGTTTGAATGAATCAACAGACATTGATCGGCCTGCTGAGTGACATATCAGACAATGATACCAAAGATGGCGTGAATACATACGATTCAGTTTGGTTCCAAGCTCCTGGGTTCACAACGTGGACCATCTCCTCCTAGTTGTCAGTCAGTCACCACCTACCCTGAGGCAGCCTGTCGTCTTGTCCGAGGCTACGTGTGAGAGGCAATCACTCTGTTACACGCCAATGTCCGACTGTGGAACTGGACAGAACACAAGAGCTAAGAAATGAGCCGAGTGACTTGGTCCGCGGCTTGAGGCCTATGCTACCTAAGTAAGGCTGCCTTGTCTTGTCTTGTCTTGTTTGCGTCTGTTGTAAGAAATGACGGCTCGTGAACTGGAAATGAGCAGATATGCATAGTAATATCTGATTGACCAGGATAGCTTGGCATATTCCAGTAGAAAAACAGGTGGTAAAAGACCTCAATCTGGCAATGGCAGCGAAGGCGAAGGAGAGGACGAGGAAGCCTTGGCTGGGAGATGAAGAACGGAGCATAGTAGAGCATTACCTCAAATTAGTTCGGTTTCAGACATGCTGGACAGGGCATGGGTATGGGGAGAGACTAGAGTGAGAATCCCTCAAGGCTGGCTTCTAGCGGGTCTCGTCTCTCGGACATGCAGATGGGATGCACTTTGAGACTCCACAGAAGCCCGCTACAGCATCCCTGATGGATGCAATAGCTTGTTTGATGGGGATGAAGTCGACGTCAGAGATCTGATTGGACCAAGACTCTCGGAGATGGATCGTCAGAGCACGCGCCACATCGACCATCTGCAAGGGACGGTGAAAAGGGGTGGGTGATTGGATGAGGTACGTACTTTTCCTTTGCTGTCCTTCGACTAGACGGGATTGTGGGAATCCGACTTGGCTGAGGAGAATCTGAGGTGATCTAAAGCGACCAAGTTAATGCATTGGAGGCATCTACTGTATGAGACCCCAAGAACCCAAGAGATGGGAGTTAGGAATGCGTTTCGCATTTGTTAATGCTGACTATTACTGTACATCCTCACATACGGCAACTCGACCACAATCAACCCCGTGCGTAATCCGGCATAATACGAGACCTTCATCTTAATACGATTTGGAGGTTGATCTGACAGATTGAGATGGGACGGGATGGCACATCGTCCCGCTGCTACCCAAGGTACAGAGTACATACATACACCACCCATACAATAGTAAAACGCATCCGGAAGTTAATGACAAGCATGTAAAATGCGAAGCTTTTCGGCTCTTGGACGCCTATGGTAAGCGTGTTGTCGTAATCGACTACGGATTAAGAAATGGTCAATTAAACGTTGACCAGAGGCTTCGAGACTTGATTTTAAACTTCCGGGTGGCTTAGGACTACGCAAGCAAAGAAAGCCCAAACCTTCTAATACTACTCCAATAATTATAATAAATTGACTGATCATGGGTGGCAAGTGGGGAGAAACAGGAAATGATACGCGATAATTAAGCATCCAATCCTCTCAAATCTCAAGGCCAAATTCTAGACTCTTGAACTCGACAAGGTTTGACGTTAGAAATAAAGTATATCGTCTCGACTGGACCGTCTTGGCTTGGCCTTATATCGCATTACAGGTTCATCCATGATACCTATGAAATGAAATTAGTCAGAGAAGAAGCGCCAACTGGCAACAGTTCAGCAGCTATTGTCAAATTCAGTGTCAGATATATTGACCTCAGCTGCTGTCCAGGGTCCCGGAAGTCTCTGGTCCGAGCTGATTGGCAGTGTAGCAGTCTCATCCCGCTTTGGTTTGAGCATGACCAGGGTCCTGACATTTTGATTTGGGTCGCGTCCTTGTTTGATTAGCCATCAGCCGCCAACGCAACAGCGCAGTCCAAGCTGTAGCCAACGACAATGCAATAATTAATGCAAATGCAATGCTGTTCTATACTGTGAATTTGTATGGCCCAACGAGCCCATCCTTTTTTGTACGTCTGATCGTCATGGCCTTGAAACCGATATGCGATATGTTTCTACCAAGCCTCCGGGATACCACCATGATGCAATTGGCGACCCGGCCGGTCAGCGGCAGTTTTCTTTTCTTTGTAGCAGTGATGCAGACACCAGAACGTCTCTTTCATCAGAGGCGTCGAATCGTGGCGGACAGAGGCAAAAGGGGAACGTCAACAGCAAGCATTCGTGAAAGCCACGGGTTTCATCGTGATTGTGCAGGGCTCGTGCATCTGCCGGGTGCCGAGGAGTACAATACAGTGAGTGACTGTCAGGGCATTCATTGAATTGTAGTGAATTATTGTAGTTATTCAGTGAATATTTAGCTAGGCATTCAGTATTGCTCAGTCCATGTTTGAACTCACAGTTGAGGACTCCAATAATCAATGGATCCAGTGTCAAAGCCACGCTCATTGAATGAGATGCCTCGAACCCGAGGCACTAGTGCATGATTCGTTCCTGGTGCCTTGCAGCCCGCTGCAGCATCCGCCGTGTTTCTAGCGCCCAGCCCAGGCTATCCCGCCCTAGCGTGATGCACTAGCGCCGTTGTGTTCTCCAGCCCAGGGGTTACTCTAACAACAACACTGGACTGGACAGCACAACACCTCAGCCAGTGCTTGCCAGTTGTCAAGGACCGGCAAGACCAGAGGGCAGAAGAGCTCAGCCTAGCCCAGCGTCAAAACATCGTTTCTTCCTGGGACCGCCCTTCACTTTCCCTCAAAACACAACACAAACACAATCCTTCTTCTCCGCTTTCTTCCTTCACACGCGATCGCTTTTCAACAGTCACTCCTTTGCACTAACATCTTTTCACCGCCGCCTCTCTCTGCTCTGATAGCACCCTGTATGTAACTCCTCGGTCGACACCCCTGCTCCTCTTCCCTGCAACACCCCCAGCTAATTCTCGATTGCAGGCTCGCCAGATCCCCAGATACCCCCTGCTAAGCATCCAATCAATACCGCACCATCCAGCCAACCGCCCCTGGCCTAACAGTGGCTGTCCGTCTGCGACCCGCCGAGCAGTTCCTTTTTAACGTCGTCGTCCGCTCCGAAGCCATCTCGACCTCTTCTCTTCTCTTCACCCCCTCCAAGAGTCTTCGTCGAACGATAGCAGGGCCTGCCACTCCTTTGTTTGCGTGTCTAGTACATTGCAGTCCACTCCTTCAAACCCAAAACTCTAAAGCCAAGCCTTCCGGTTGAACCGTTGATATATCTCACGACTTCCCTCCAAATCTCATCTCATCTGATCTGATCTGCCACCTTTCGGTACCTATCGCAACTCCAATCCAAGTCGTCCTTCCTTCGGTTCATCCTTCTGTCACTCCTTATCGTTGAACTACCACCATTGTTCAACCACACCAAATCAAAGCTTTTTTCGAGACTCCTTGACGGAATCTCAAACCCAACAGTGCTGTCCGCTCATCAATCAGACTGGTTCTGAATCATATCCGATATCAAACAGACACTACACTACAGGTAAGCATATTCTGAATCATCATTGTCTGAACCCTGCATACGCCTATCTACATCGGCCTGCCCTCCTTGTCTCGCCTTGTTCTCCACCCACGTCAGTTCACTCTTTGAGGGATGTCTTGTTCTATATTCTCCCTTTCAAGGACGCCGACTCGGTGCGCCTTGAACACAGCATCGCCGAACAACAAGGGCAACGTCATTGTCGCCCTGATCAATAGTCGCAACAAACATCTTCATATATCTAAGCGAGGGCATTCCCTTGAATTCGATATATCGACACTTTATCTTGTTTCTAATCCCGAATTTTTGTCTCAACACCAAATGTCTTGCACGTTTCTATCCAAACATTCCCCACAAGAAACACCATTCCACCCTCGCTACCAGCTAGCCTCATCGCATTCATCCAAGACACGGAAACAGCTTTTGCCAAGCGGCATTGGTTTAACGATTGCTCAACCGAAAACAGCCACACCTAATATCACTCAAGCTTATATAACTAACTCTATTTCCAGTTCATCTTGCCTCTTCACCGATCACTATGAAGGCATCTTTGTTTATGGTCGGCGCTAGCGCCATCCTGGCCTCGGCCAGCCCCATTGGAAACGCTCTCAAGGAGCGTGCCATGAAGACCGAGTGGGTCTACGAGGTTGTCACCGTCGTCGTCACCGAGGACGCTCAGGCCAAGCCCACTGCTCCCGTCTACAAGGCCCCCGAGGCACCCAAGGTCACTCAGGAGGCTGAGAAGCCCAAGGTTGTCAAGGTAGCCCCTAAGCCTAAGGCCACCCAGGAGGCTCCCAAGCCCGCTCCCGTCAAGGCCGAGGAGGCTCCTAAGCCTGTTGTCGTTACCGTCTGGGCCGACCCCGAGCCTACCCAGGAGGTTAAGAAGGTCGAGGAGAAGAAGGTCGTTGTTGTCAAGCCCGCCGCCCCTTCTCCCGTCTACGAGGCTCCTGAGCCCGTTGTTGAGAAGCCCAAGACCACCGTCAAGAAGGTTGTCAAGCCTGCTCCCACCAAGGCCGAGCCCAAGGTCGAGCCCAAGGTTACTGTTGAGGCTAGCATCGAATCTTCTGACCTTGACCTCGAGGGTGCCTACGACAAGGTCATGCTTGCTTATCACAACATCCACCGTGCCAACCACTCTGCCCCTGCTCTTGAGTGGGACGACGAGCTTGCCGGCTACGCTGAGAACACCGCCAACGGCTGCGTTTTCGAGCACGACATGTAAGTTTTCATCCATGTATCCAGTGATCCGATAACTGACACATTCTATAGGAAGCAGGGCAACGGCGGCTACGGCCAGAACCTCGCTTCTTGGGGTGCTACCAGCGACATTGATGGACTCAAGAACAAGGCTGCTGCTGGTGGTATTACCAACCAGTGGTACGACAGTGAGATGTCCAACTGGGCTTTCTACGGCCAGGAGAACCCTCCCTCCGACATGAACATTGACCTGTACGGTCACTTCACCCAGGTTGTCTGGAAGGACTCCACCAAGGTCGGCTGTGCCACTGTCAAGTGCGCTGCCGGCACTGTCCTCAGCTTCCCCTCTTGGTACACTGTCTGCAACTACAACCCTCAGGGTAAGCATTATTTGAACCTTGATGTCTTTGAGCCAGACTAACTTTGATCCCCTAGGTAACTTCGGTGGCCGCTACGCCGACAACGTCCTCAAGCCTGAGGGCGCCAAGCGTGTTACTGTCTAGGTGCACAATCCTTTTCGATGATCGGAAAAGGCACGCTTCTACATCCTTGTTACAGAGAAGCCCTGTCATGTCTTGGCTGGGCGAGAACTTGTATCTAGTGCGGTGGCAGAAGGCGTAGCCTCCCAACCACGTCTACAGCAACTGTTTCCTTTTTCTCTTCATTTCGATTCTTCAATGTACGTTATGCATCATCGTACTTTACGATCTTCTTCGCTCAACATGGGCCACACGGCCAACTTTCTTCTCATGGTCTTGACTTTACATGCCTGGCGTCTATGAAAAACATGATATCAAATAGGGATGGCGCGTAAGGAATGAGGGGTAACGATGAGTGCCTGTGCTGGCTTCTTTTTACAATGTCGCATCTTCTCTTCATTGCCTGGCTCTGAGTTACAAAAAGTTCGACTCTGTCACGGCCGACTTGGGGTTTACAAAAGGGTGTTTGATTGATTGCTCAATGTCTCTACGAAAGAGAAGCACGTCGATAGACACGAATGGCACAATGATTTGCCAACAAATGTTCCTGCTGATACGAATATGTGATGATATCTGTGACCGGTTTCATGTTGTGAGATAGATGTCTCTGTTGGTACTAAGGTTGTCTAGCCTTGTGATATATGGCCCGTTTTCGCATTTGTAGAGAACAGTCGACTTGTAGCTTTTCTCCATGATTGGCTGATAGAAATGACGGGTTATACCTCATTGCGGTGCAGATAGATATGCTGTTTCTGCAGTTGGCCATCATCATGGCTGAGATACCCGCTTACACCTCGACGTCGCCCACCAATCAACCTGCACTTAACCTCCTCGCTAATGCATCCCAAGCTATTGATGCAGTACAAACACTCTCGCATGATACCACTTCCATGCCTTTGTGCTCAACATGACCAGAGACAAGAGACAACTTTGCGGGGCGAGAGACATTGATCAACAGACCGTTACCGTTTATGTACCACAATAGAACGCTATCGACAAGGCGGAAGCATAACGACCTTCCTTCTATGGAGTATATCATTGGATATCAGCTTATCGGATATAATGCTGGCTTGTGGCTTCATACAGATATATGCAACTAGCTCAATTTCGAGCATCTTTGGTGGAGGATTACGTACATTGTGTCCTCTGGTTGGGTCGAGCTGACGGCAATAGACATGTAAGGTGGGAACTGGCCGGTATGTAAGGGTAACTTGGTTTCAATTAAGCTCTCTGAATAGAATATGGAATCTTTTATAAGCCTCTTCCAAGCCGTCGCTTACATCTCTCCCCACTCAACTCTTCTCACTGCGGTGTCGCTCATATCTATCTCCATGTGAGCAATGGCGCCATCGAAACTTCACCCTCTCGCTCAGCTTTCCCAAGACGAGTTTATCTTAGCTCGCAATTGTGTGCTGAAACATCATGAATCAGGGACTTCTCTCTTCTTCCGCTCTATTCAGCTCCAAGAGCCCGGGAAAGAAGACCTCGTGCCGTTTCTGATCGCCGAGCATGATGGCAGTCTGACTGAGAGTACACCTCGCCCTGCGAGATGCGCTCAGGTTGAATACGATATCATAGCCGATACGAGAGACTACACTCGTACAATTGTTAATGTGGACAGAGGAGAGGTTGTCTCTAAAGATGTCCTTGAGAAGAATGCCCATCCGAACATGGCAACGTGAGTCCAACTCATTCATGGCAGGCTATCGTCTAATTCGAGTTCTAGATATGAGGTCGAAACCTTCCAAGATGCCTGCGTAGAATCGCAACTCTTCAAGGATGCCATGTCAGAGTTCACGCTGCCAGAGGGCTTTGCTGTATGTATCGATCCTTGGCCTTATGGCGGAACCTTTGATGATGGCTATCCTTCGCGTTATATGCAAGGCCTAGTTTTCGGAAAGAATGTGTCCAACAATAACCCTGACTCGAACCACTATGCATATCCTATCCCTATCATTCCGGTCATGGATATGGAGACCAAGGTCATCATTCGGGTTGATCGACTTGCCACAGGCAGCTCGGACGATGACTTCGAGGCCAAGGAAAGGGGAGAATCGCCAACAAAATTGTTTCAGAACAGTCATGCAGCAGAATATGTACCGGAACTGCTGGACAGACCCCTTCGTGAGGGCCTGAAGCCTCTCAATGTGACACAGCCAGAGGGTGCTTCATTCACTATCTCGTCAGATGGCCTTGTCGAATGGCAGAAGTGGCGCTTCCGTCTCAGCTTTACTCCACGTGAGGGCGCTGTTCTTCACGATATCTGCTATGAGAACCGAAGTATCCTGTACCGCCTTAGCTATAGTGAACTCACTGTTCCCTACAGTGATCCTCGCCCACCTTTCCACCGCAAGCATGCCTTCGATCTTGGAGACGGAGGAGTTGGAAGAGCTGCCAACAATCTCCAGCTTGGTTGCGATTGCCTTGGAGCCATCCACTATGTTGACTCGTACCTTGCTAGCCCAGAAGGTATGCCAACGCCTGCGAAGTCTGTCATCTGCTTGCACGAGCAAGACAATGGTGTCCTGTGGAAACATACCAACTTCCGTACCAACCGAGCTGTTGTCACGCGAATGAGAGAGCTGGTTGTGCAATTCATAGTCACGCTGGCCAACTACGAGTACATCTTCGCATACAAGCTTGATCTTGCTGGAAATATCACCATCGAGACTCGCGCAACCGGTGTTGTCAGTGTCGTTGGAATAGACGAGGGCAAGACCAGTCGATACGGTAATGTCGTTGCGCCCGGTGTCCTCGCGCAGAATCATCAGCACATTTTCTCGGTGCGTATTGATCCAGCTGTAGATTCGTACAGTGGCGAGGATGCGCAAGTTATTGTAGAAGAGAGCGTCGGAAGACCTATCGATCCAAAGACCAATCCAAGGGGCAACCTCTATGAAGTCGAGCGCAAGAAAGTGTCGAAGGCTTCGTGGACAGACGCAGAACCACGTTTGAACCGTCTCATCAAGCTGGAGCATGCTTCAAAGCGAAACGCTATGTCGGGTCGCCCGGTGGCATACAAGCTCATACCACCAGCGACTCAGATGCTCTTAGCGGATGCGGAGAGTGTGGCGGCTGCGAGAGCTCCGTTTGCTCAGCATAACGTCTGGTTCACTGGTTATCGTGATGGCGAACTTTGGGCAGCAGGCGAGTTTACGAATCAGAGTAAGGAGGAAGTTGGGGGAGTGTCAGACATGGTCAAGAGAGGAGACTGGTTCACGGATGAAGACGGAGTCGAGGCAACAAACGGCGATAGTGAAGACCACAAGAAAGGGCGACGCAGCAGTCCTGTCGTTTGGGTATCTTTCGGTCTCACTCACAACCCGAGAGTTGAAGACTGGCCTGTTATGTTTGTGCTCTGTACCCCCGAACTTGAGTATAGGATTGCTAACGAGAAGCTAGGCCGGTTGAAACACACCAGATCCATCTTCGCCCTGCTGATTTCTTTACGTCTAATCCCGCCTTGGATGTTCCATCAACCAAGAACGAGAGCAGTGTATTGGTATCTTGCTGTGATAAAATCAAGGCTACTGAACAAGTGAAGAAGCCTTTGGTGCAGGAGAACCCCGTAAGTCATCTTCAGGGAGGAGGCAATGGCATTGAGGCAAGGATTGCCGGTGCTCATGTTGATGATGGAGTTAAAGCTCGAGGCAAAGGATGTATCGCTTTAGATGACCTGGTGGGGTAAGCAGTGCAGAAACATACGCAGCTTCATAGTACATCGGTAGATATAACATGAGCAATAGTATCATCTTGGGTATTGTATTATTACGACTTAGTGCTCGATCTTGAGTGAAAAGTCTATGTGCGGCACGCCCTGGTGAATCGAACTCGTCGACAGAATATCAACATCTAGAACATGATAGTTAGTATGATTGTCGTGACTAAGAAAGCGAAACTTACCATTGCACAGATACGCTTCAAAGTTGTCCTCTTGAAGGCCACCGGAAACCTCCAACAGGAAGTGTCTCTTCCCTTGCCAACGCTCCTTGAGACTTCGCGAAGCAACCTTAACACCATCACCCGTGAAGTTATCCAACATGACAACATCGGCACCAGCTTCAATCGCCTCGTCCGCCTCAGCCTCGCTCTGAACTTCAACCTCGACCTTCATGCTGAATCCACCAACTGATTTGGCAGCCTTGACAGCATCGGTGATACTACCCCGACTCCAGACGTGGTTATCCTTGAGCATGATCATGGCGCTGAGATCCATTCTGTGAGCGTCCGCACCACCGACCAACATGCCATACTTCTCAACAAGACGGAAACCCGGTGTCGTTTTTCGTGTTCCGGCGATCACGCCTGTGTATCCAGCATTGCGCGCAATCGATACAAGTCGCGAACTCTTTGTCGCAACACCAGAGCATCGCGCAAGGGTATTCAACGCAACTCTCTCTCCGAGAAGAATTCCGCGCACAGGACCCTTGACGGTTGCGACTCGGTGCTTACCATTGCTCAGATCGACAGCAGTTCCTTCTTCGGCGTGCCATTCAACCGTGCAGCCGCACTGCGCAAAGACCTCGTCGAAGAAGGGTCGGCCGGCGATGACACCGCTTGATTTGCCCCAGAGGGTAGCGACACGGGGACCGTCGCCAACAACGAAGCCGGCGTAGTCGAAGGATGGCGTGTCTTCGGCGAGCCAGGCTGTTACCGAAGTTTTCCACGAGGGAGGGAGGAGGTTTGCGAGGTTTCCTTGAGGTTGGGACATTGTTGATATGTTGGGAATAGCGATTGAGGGCTTGAAGAGGAAAGAGAGTAATGAGGTGTGCGTTTGAGGGAGGAAAACAAAATGACGAGAGAAAATTAATGGTGATGATGGTAGCCGCAGTTCCGGGTTAGGATAAGTTTACGGTGCGGGCGGATGGCGGCCGGAGTCGGATCTCCCCCGCATTTATTAGCGGAACAAGTGGGGGTGGGGGATCGGATGGGGCCGGCTTAGCTCTTATCTTTTTTGTTGTGCATGTGAAGTCCAATCCCGATGTTTTCATGTTCATCTTCTTTCAAGACGATCTGACCCTGGTGATGCTGGATCTGCAGTTATCATGAGCAACAATGCATGGTATATTCTATGACAAAGGAAATGTATCTACCCATATCCTCCAACTCCAAACAAAGAAAACACAGTTATAACAGAAAGAGGACCTGCCTGGCATCATGAGTTGAACAACATGAGAAAAAGGAAAACCGTGAATGCATTGCCAAAGACCTGTAAACACCCCAAATATGTGAGAACCCAACCGTCAAAACATGAAACACAAAAAAGACCAATGCGAAAAAAAAGGTAAGCAGTGACCGGGTATCAAACAAATGCGCTGAGTCGTCGAAGAACATTCCTAAAGCTTATCTCCCATCGTCGCCGTGGAGACTCGTTGCTGATGTGTTGTTGCTGTCATGACATGACTTCGTATGTCCATACAACGTCTAGATCGTTTCGCTTCATTTCGCTTCGCTCGTGTCTTCTTCGTCTAATCTGATTGTGTCGTCGAAAGAGATCAACAACACCTCTTTGTCTCCTTGCGGGCCTCTGGATTTGTCTGCTCCTGTGTTCCTGCCTGCTCAACCGTGATGGCAGGAGAGAAACCCGGTGAGAATAACCAGCTGCGCCGGTCACGACCCACACGGAAACTACCTCGGGCATCAGCGCCCGCGAAGTAACCGCCATCCATGCCAGCTTCGTAGCCTGGTGTGCCAGGAATGGCCGTGGCCATTAGAAGGGCTTGCTGCATCTTACGATTCTGTTCGACGAGTTTACGCGTGACGACCCGAAACACTTCTTCAACGCCCTCGCCCGTCTCAGCACTGATTTCGTGGCAGGCATCCCATCCAACCTCTTGTGCCCAGAAACCAGAACTACGCTTCGAGCTGGGACTGTGGAGCTCCATGGAAGGCGGTGACATTGCATGCGCTCCTGACATGGGCGTAGAGATAGGGTAAGGGGTTGCTGTCGGGGGCGGCGTGCTGCCAACGCCTGGGGCGAGGTTCTCAGCGACGTAGGCGATACAGCGTTCGAACGGGACTTGACGGGCTGAGGGATCGCGGGCGACGATATCGGCTTTTGTGCCAACTACATGAAGGACAACATCATGGGGAAGGTTTCGTCGAAGTTCCATGAGCCAAACACCCATATCGGCAAAAGATTGTGCGTCGGTGATGCTGTAGCAGAGGATGCAGGCGTTCGCGCCGCGATAATATAGTCGGGAGATGGATCGAAAACGTTCTTGTCCAGCTGGAAGATGGTGTTAGAATGGTAACAACTTGTTTGATTCCTTATCAAGACCAACCTGTATCCCATATTTGAAGGCGAACAAGGGTATCGGAGTCGGAGTCAACAACGCGCTTTGTGAGAAAACTGGCGCCAACGGTGGAGGTGATCTGAGCAGGGTTGAAAGCGCCTTTACAATATCTCATAACCAGAGACGTCTTCCCAACGCCTTGGGCGCCGAGTACGACGATCTTGGCTTCGAGCGACGACATGATTTAGGTGGTGGCCGCGTCGTTTGAGCCAAGTGGGGGAGGAGGGAGTTGAATCCTCCCGTTGGAAAAAAGGACGAAGAGAAAGGGGGGCAAGGAGACCCGAGGCGCACGAAAAAGGAGGAAAGAAGCAAAAAAGGAAAAGGAAAAGAAGGGGAAGGAGAAAAAGAGGTGAAGCGGGACGCGATGGTTTTAAAGACAGAGAAAAAAGATGGGCGTAAAAGAAATAGAGGGTAGCCGGGTTTGACTTGACTTGCTTGGCTCGCTCGACCTGACTTGGTGGTGGTGTGTAGATAAACTTATTCTGAAGGATGCTTAATTTCGTGGGTGTGTGCGAACAAAGATTCTGGAGGCGCAAGGTTCAGGCGGTCACTATTGTTGTTTATTTCAGAATCTCGAAGAGGAATATTTTGAGAGGTTGAGTAGGTTGTTGAAGTAGAGTAGTAGAATTGGTCTGCGTCTGCGTCTAGACTTAGAAGTTGAGGGACACAGCATGACCAGAGTACAGCAGCACCTATGGAACTAAACCCGAGGTTGAGCGGCTGAATGCGGTGATGAGAAGGGAAGGGGAAAGTCAACAACAACAGCGATTACAGAGAATGACTCAAGTTTAGGCAGCAAACGATAAATGCAGTTCTCGGCTACCTATTCTCTGATCATAAACAAACAATGACATTAAAAGTACAGGGAAATAAAATAAGCAAGACAGCCTCTTCCAAACGGTCAGTTGAATCTAATATCTTTGTCGATGTGATGTGATCCAAACTGACGGGAATGATATCAATGAAACCCCCGGTCGCTTCAGGCGCCTCTACAAGGCCCAATCCACTGGAACCCGCTGGACGACCCCACTGAAACAAAGCACCCGACGGGCTATCCAGGAGCCTCAGGTCCGCTGACGACATACGCTAGCGGCCGTAACCCTTCACGTGGCACAAACACTCTACGTCATTTCATACAACGGCTTTTTTGGTTTTGGTTCCTGTCCGTTGAGTAACGGCTAGAATTGATGGATATTATTGCTATCAATTCCAACCACAATCAGTGTGTGATTCTTAACAGTAAATACTGCAAAACAGTCTTATCGCTTGCACAACTCTATGATGAACAATGGCCGCGTAGACAGTGACTCGAATGTCTCTCATCACCAGACCTTCATGTATTACCAACAAGACCAAAACGATCTTGTCTACAAAAGTTCCAGCTCCGTTTGATACTCCTTCTCGCAATGGTCTACACCGCTCCGATCTTTCCAATCTAGACTTCTCTCTTGCAGCACAGCCTCTGTCTGCAGTTATCCTTTCCTTATCGTATCCCATCTTATGCAACTGTGCGAGAGCGGTTCATTCAACAAACCAACAGGCCAACCAGCGCCGCGACTAACACCCAATTAACATTAGCACGCGGGGTCTGATTGCATACATACATACTGCAATTCACTCAGATTGGGTGATAGTGCCTCCATCAAATTATATTATCCATGCGGCTGGGCAACCAAGATCGGCCTTGCAGCAGCAGATGCATGCCATGGTCATACTGTACATGGCAATGTCACGGTCAGCCCAAGACCAGTCCGAGAACTGTTCTTTCAGACCTTCTTTGAAGATTGTGCATGATGCTTGTCCATGTACCTATATCAGACTGATAATTGACCTTTTCGAGGTTTATTACGGATATGCGGATTCACCGCTATCATGTGTCGCCATGATCTACACACCCAGTGATACTTCCCCCGCAAGCACTCAATCTTGCCCCTGTCCGTCTCTTACAGGGGATGCGAGCGTATCGCAATATATACAATAGCACAAATTCGATCGGTATGGTGGAAATTTAAAGAGCCTACAAAAAACAGGTACACAATCTTTACCACAACACAGTAATCTTCAGCGTCTCTCAGGCGTCTCAAAATCTGAATCATCAGACGAGAAACATGTCTCAAGACATGGTCACGTCGAGTCCAGATGACGTACAACAAGACACAGTCAGAAACACAGCAAGCATTGAAGAGCTCAGCTGTCCACAGATCGCGATCTTATTTAGGAGAGACAGTCTCCGCCAAACGAACCGATTCATTTTGAGTGAGTCCAGTCTAGTCTCGCCGAAATGCATTCCTCGGAGATGAAGTCTATGCGTTAAAATATCTAGGTACAAAAGGAGAATAAGGTCCTTCCCTGTCAATCATTTTGAAATCCTTCCTCCCTTGTCGCTACGTATTCCTCACCCCGCATTTACATCCCACTTCAGCCCTGTTTACATAAGGTCCCGAGCTTTTCTAGACTTCATACAACGATCCTCGACCGTGCCATCCCAGCAACGGGCGGGCACATGAAGAACATCGATATCAGGACCAGATATCCGCAAAAAGGCACAAAAAGTAACAATTGGAAGGCGTTGGGATTGCTCCCGCCAGGGCTTGAACCTGAGACCTTCGCATTACCGGATACTCGGAATGAAGTATTAGTACGACGCTCTAACCAACTGAGCTACGGAAGCCGTCCAATTGTTGAGAACGAGGTATGATTTTGACCTCCATGTCCGCAGAAAGAATCAGCTTGACATTGTCGGATCACTTGCTTACCTACTAACTTCCATGTGTTTACGAATATCATCGAGTACTTGCCCGACTGTAGCCATAATCTTCGACTTAACAAGTCGATACTGACAAGTGACCCTGTACAGGGTAGATGGGTTTCAGACTAGAGCTCGTTTTGCAGCAAAGAGTAACACGTTTTCATTCTAAAGAAACCATATACCGCACATCACATTTCACTCATGGAGGATGCATAGAGATTACCAAGCTTTTGCACGGTACGAGACGTCTCCAGATGGAAGAAATGTTGCAAAGAAGTACCAGGCTCTGAGCCTCAATATATGTATATCGAAATAAACCACCTAAATACGCCTTATCCAAGCTGGCTTTAGTCTATCAGTTGCTATATCATATTCTCTCATTCATACATAAATCCTCGAATGCCTCTCAACGCTGACGGTTTCTTATCCTTCTTCGCACTCGCTTCATCTTTTCCCTTGTCCTTGGAGTCCTTTCGGAGTCGGTTCTGCGTTGCACTAGCAAACAGGTCCGAGTGACTTCTCGCAAGTAACCGTCCTGCTTCTCCGCGTCCAAACCGTAGAGTATCTGGACTCATTGACAGAGATGAAGTATCCGGCGACCCGGGAGGATGTGCCCAACCTCCTGATTTTGGTGATATCGCACCTTCGGGCCTGTGGCCCAGAGGCGGCGTCACATTGAAGGCAGTGCCTTCTCCAGCATCAGGACTCGATAGAACGCGGGGCGGTCTCGTCTTCATCATCACTGGGCTTGTCGACACAGAAAAAGACCCCTGCTCAGCCTCCGACACGTTTGATGTCTCGATCCTAAGGTGACTGGGCTTTACCTCTGTCTTCATATCCAGAAGAGATGATTGCAGCGCCGTGTACTTGCGAGTCAGAAGATCGCACTGTTTCTGTAGCTCGGCCTGTTTTTCTCGGCTTGCTGCGAGCATTGACTCGATCGCCTCCTTTCCGCCTCGAGTTGGTCGAGCTCTAGAGTCCTCTAGGGCTTCAGATAGCTTTGTTTGGAGTGCTGCGATTTGACCCTGAAACAACTTCCGGGTCCGCTCTATTTCGCCTTCGCGACTAGCGAGTTGCAGATTCAATTCCTCAACCTTACCCTCAGCTCCTGCAGCGGCAGCGGTTGCTCGCTGTTGCTCTAGTTCCTTGGCCTGGTAATCGCGCTCTACTATTGTAAGCCTGGCCACTTCGCTCTTTAACCGGTCAATCTCAGCGCTATGAAGCTCGATCGACTGCATGTTCTGCTTCCAATTCACTTCCTTAACCTCAGCCTCACACAGCAGCACGCGCAACTTGTCACGTTCTGCCGTCGAATTTTCCAGCTCTTTTTGAAGAGTTTCATAGTCCGACTTGAGTTTCTTCGACTCGTCACGCAGCTTCTTAAGCTTAGTGGAAAGATCGGCCTCCCACTTCTTCGCCAGGGCACGACTCTTCTCCGAGTCCCTCCGGACCTGCATTTCGGCCTTCTTGGCTTCTTCGAATCGATGCTTCAGATTGCGATTCGTGATCAAGAGGTTCTGAGTTTCCGCCTCAGTTACCGCCTCTTCCATGTGCCGCCTTCGCAAGTCACCAATATGCGCCATATGCTGCTGCTTCAGATATCTTTCAAAGTTGAGATCGTTCTGAAGCAACAGAATCTGACGCTGTAGATGAGATACTTGCGTATTCGTTTCGGTCAAAGAGAGGGGAGTGCTGATATTTGGGAGTGCGCCCGACAGCGATGGGCCGAGTCGGTCTGCAATGGAGTCTTGGTTACTGAGTGAAAGCGATGGGACGCTGTCGTTGGCCAAAGACTGATGTAGGCCGGATTTGATAGCTTTATTCGACTGGATCATATCTTGCAGCTGTGTATGAGATAATGACTGGATAAGATGAGGTCCCAAGGTTGGACTATCGACACTTGGTTCTCTTATCCTGGCATCTATGGAGTCTCGAGTAGAGGGGAGGCTGGACTGAGATCCCCGTCGAATTAGAGCAGAAGGCCGACGACTACTCGCGATGGACTCCATACTTGCAGATGTGGGCAAACGATAACCACCAGTAGCCTCAGTTGCTGTCTTAGGGTTTGATGGATCCTGGACTTCTCTGGTATGGCCCTCATTCGATGGACAAGCTTCTGGAGTCGACAAATTATGGCCTACAGATTGATCTGATTCTGACAGAATGCATAACGCCATGCACTCGGCAACAACCTCTGATGCCTCGCTCTTTATCCAACGACCAAAATCTGTCTTTTCTGAATCGATTGTGAGAGTGAAAAAGTTTGGGTGTAGCAAATGACACCGACGGAACCTTTCCGACTGATCCCGAATCTCCGTCGGCTGTACTTCCATATCGTTAGCATTGGCCACGTTGGCGTGGCGTAAATATCTCTGGGGCTTGCGGATATAGTCCATGAAATTGATAGGATATAGACCATAGAGGATAGTATAGTAGCTGAGAAGATGATAGATCGGGTGATCGTCGACCTCAGCTTCGTAACCACATTTCTCCCAGGTAGTCGAATCTGCATCCTCTGGTTGAGATTCAATTATTCCAGCTTGCTCTCGTGACCAAAATAGCAACCTGGCATAAATGTTGAATAGCGTAGGCAGATGTGGAACGAGCGAACTTGGCATTTGAGGCAGAAGCATAGTAAGGACTGTTAGTGCAGCTGACACAATAGTTGTCGAGCTGTCCTGTTGCAGACATTTCATTATATCAGCAAATAGTGGTGTTTGTAGGATTTGATGGAGATGAGGGGGTTGGCTCTGAAGGTAGTCGCCCAAAAACCGCAATACAGCTTTGCGATATTGTTTCTTGACAAAGTAACGGCCCAGGGCTGTGAATAGTTCCTTGCTCAAGTCAGTTAGGCCACGAGTATGGAATTGGGTATGACTAACCTTGGGGTGCTTCTTTCCAAACTGCACGAGGGCTTCCCGTGTTATTCTTTCGTTTGGTTCCAGATGTGTTAGAGCCTCAGATACCGAGGGGTATAGTTTCTCCATCCATCCTGTGAACAACCGATCGATAAGCGGGTTGGAAGCAAGGTCAGCCTCAGATACATCATGATCCTCTTCCGCAACGGCGATGATTTCCATGATGTTGGCTAGTGATTCTTCCACGACGCCCTTTTCAGGAGAAGACTTGGATAAAAGTGCGGAACAAGAATCCCACCATGCAAAGATGCGCTCGGGAGTCCGAAGTACGGGCAGGAACTGCCGAAGGAGGATCAAGAAGGGTGCAAAAGCGGTAGGCTTATCCTTGACGTGCTTGTCAAAGATGGAGAACAGTTCCTCCTGCAGACGATCGGCTGCAGCGTCATCTTGCTTCTGGTGTCGGCGGAGGTAGGAGTCGATGGTCTGTACTAAGTCGTCGGGAAGAGAAGGGGTTGGCTGCGAGAGGTAGGCAACGATCGCCTTTGAAAGGTCCTTTAGCGACCTGGACAAGTGGAGATGAGTGTCAGCGAGCAACGAACAAGTGTTTCTCAAGGGAGGTGAGTGTGCAGAAGCCAAAGGAGGAGATGGAATGGAAGATCACAAGGCACGAGTCGCGGGGTGAGGGGGACTCGCTGAGTCGATGGACTGGACGACTGCTTGGGATGGAGTTTTCTGCAGGGAACAATATGACGTACGCCGATGAAGCCATGACTGGCGTAACGGCCTCATCCGGGACTCGTGAGACTCAAGGTGAGCAGACCGAGGTGATGAGGCCTGTTTGAATGTGGATCTTGAATTGTGTTCTTGAAGCGGACGGGGATTTAATCTAGGTGAAGCTATTCGGTGTCGGGCGTAGACAGCATGATTTTACGGCGCGGCGCGGCGCGGTTAACCTTGCAGCTGATTGAAAAGGTGGTGCGAGTTTGTGGCGTTGAGTGGAGCGTACCCGCTGGAGCAGGTGCCGTAGGGGCTGTTCACTGAAAACAGCGGATGGAAGTCGTGCCATGGAGGGGCAGTCTAGGCACTTCAGTTGATACAAGTGCAGTGGGGCCGGCAGAAAGCTGATCGTCCACCCGCCGAACCCAGTCATGACCCAGCATTGTTCCTTATACCTTTTCGTCGCAGGTGGGGACAGCCTTCTCCGGGGGTACCTTAGACTTAAGCCAAGGACCCATTCATCGAGCTAACAACCCCGCACTTTCCTCAGCTAGCGCAACTGCAGACGAGACCGTACATGACTTTGTGAGAATAGCAGATCACACCAGATATCGAGCCACCTTTGGCCAGGCGTCAGTCACCAGTCACCAGTCTGGATTGAGTGAGGTGGTTGCAGTTCAATTCAATTGATGAGGGGAAAGCTTCAGGGCAAAGCAACCACAGGAACATTCCTTGCCGTGCTTTAAAACCTCCATCTCCTCTTGCTCGTCTTCTTCTCTTTTCCTTCCTTTCTCATCATTATCCAGATCACTTACAAACCAACCAATTTGACTCTCCACCAACAACAACAACTTTCTTCCATAGTAGCCAGCATCTCCATTCGTGCTTGCCTACTTACTCATACTCATTGACTTTTCAATCCGTCACAATTCTTCTTCAATTCAGACCTTCTTCTAAACCTCCAACAATACCGCCAAGATGAGTGCACAGAAGACCTCGGCCATCGCTGACCAGGAGCCCGTTGACGTTCTCTTCGCTATCCACGAAAAGTTCGATCTTCTGGACTTTGCCGGCGCGCTCGAGGTCTTTACTACTGCTTGTCACGATTTCAAGAACCCTGACAGTAAGCAATCCTATCTACCTACCCGTACAGTACAGTACATTGCAACACAGTACCCCTCGATCTGGTGTTGTCGGTACGGTGCGATGCAGTTCGATACAGTACAATCCCATTTGGCTTTACCCCTCCCGCTGATCACTTTACCTCTTCCGATAGACAACAAGGCCTTTGAGGTCACCATCGTTGGCCCCGAACCCAAGGTCCTCTCCGACCAGGGTATCGTCGTTGGCGCCCAGATCACCTACAAGGAGGCACACGAGCGCCTTGAGGACTTTGACATCCTCGTCGTCGTCGGTGGTAACTCCAAGGAAGTTGTCGCCAAGGAGCTTCAACCCCTTCCCCTCATTACCGACTTCTCAGAGCTTCAGAAGCGTGATCCTGCCCGCGAGCGTACAATCCTCTCCGTCTGCACCGGTGCCCTCTTCCTTGGCAAGCAGGGCATCCTCTCCGGCTTGTCTGCCACCACCCACCCCGATTACCTTACTACCTTTGAGAACATCTGCAGCGATGCTGCTACCGTGAACCTTCAGGAGCGTACCGATGTGGTAGAGGACGCTCGCTACGTTGTCAACAACCTACGATTCGATCTCGGCGAGGACGAGAGCCCATACATCCGCCGCAAGTCCGATGCTGGTCAGGGACGTCGCCCTTCGGCAGCCCGGTACGTTATAGTTATACCCCACTTTATCATGCATTGAGTTTGAAACAGTCAACTGACTTATGATGACACACAGAAAGGGAAGCATGTCGTTCAAGGACTCCAACACGCGCCGTGAGTCGATTGTTCGTCGTGCCGCCATGCGACTTGGTGGTCTCCGTGTTGTGACATCCGGAGGCGCCAGCTCTGGCATTGATGCCGCGCTGTATCTTGTCAGCGCTTTGATTGATGATGCTACCTCGTTGGAAGTGGCCAGACGCCTTCAGTGGAACTGGAACAAGGGCGTTGTCGTCGATGGTCTCGACGTCTAAGATCCCTGGCAGTGAGTGCCGTGTACGAATTAAGAGTTTACGATGGGCTCAGGCATAGGCCTGATTGAGACCAATTTTTATGTATTTATGTATTTGAAAGCTGAGCGGGAGGAACCCTAAGAAAATATCAAAAAGACTAGGAGCTCTCTATTTAATTCAATTGTTTGGTCGCCTTTCCAAAGAAAGTCACAGCTGCCCGAAGTTGATGATCAAGATGTTTCCGCTTGTGCCATTGTACAGTACGGCACTGTACAACTTTAGGTGCTACCTAAGGTTTATGTGTCGTCGTTGAAAGTGCGGAGAAAGAGGTCACGAAGTGGCACTAATGCTGTATGGCACAAAAGAACAAACAGCCAGGGCGCTGAAACCGAAAGGCGATGACGCGGGACCCACACAAGCTCGGGGAGCTCCAGCTCCCAATTCGCAATGCGGGATGTGGTCTGGTCGTGTGATGATGCCGGCTATGTCCATGAACCAGGGGGAACAGGGGTCAAGGCGGGCCAACATCACCTCATACAGGTAGGTACCTAGGTAACTATGAGTCTAGTGAAGATGGACAACAATAGCAGCACACTCTTTACTTCTCGACTCGTGTTGGAATGCATATTTTGTAAATCTAAAGAAGATGGCAAAGATAAATGAGTGCAGTACAACTGAAGAGTGGATGGACGAGAATGGACGTTTTCTCATGGGCTGGATCTAAGCCAAGACATGAGGACAATGGGAACTCATGATGACCTGGTGGTCATCGTAAACGCACCATTGATTTTCGGGAAGAACTTACAGTTCTCTAGAAACTGCAAACAAATACCCAGTTAATGACTTTTACATCCCGTCAACATCAAATTATTGGATATTTGAGGGCTTGATCTGCTGCTAATGTTCTACCAAGTAGCTGCATGCTGCATATCATGAGCACCGCATGTGACCATCGGGATGCCCTTAGCTCAGTCATACCAAGGTTTATGGCACTAGAAAATGTAACTACAGACCACGTTAAACTTTCAATCGCCAAGCTATGCCCTCATGGGTTTGTCTCTGCGCTTCACATCATCAAGCTTGACTGAACGACCAAACTTGTGGCGTTTCCTGATGTGGCTTGTGCCTAGGCAGATGAGTGGATCAAGTATGCTGACATAATGCTTCTGTACTGCAGCATCTAATTGGGCGACACGCCTGGCTGGTACTTAGATTTGCGACGGGATGAAAGTTGTTTCAAGCTCTACGACTTGAATTTTCTTCATCTTCTTCTCTTTGTACTACTATCCGTCCTCGATCACTTAGCTACATACGAAGAAACTACGAGAATATTTTACGAACACTGTTAGATCCTTTGGCCGTCCAATCGCTTCCATCATGACCGACTGGGCCAAGCTCAAGGTCGTTGACCTCAAAGCCGAGCTCAAGAACCGCGATCTTCCGCAACACGGTCTCAAGGCCGACCTTGTCGCGCGACTAGAAGAAGCCGACCAAGAGACAGCGGAAAGGGGGTCCCAGAAGGAAGTTGAAGATGCGCCCGAAGATGCGCCCGCGACTAATGAATCTGGAGGCGATGAGCCGTCAGCCGAAGAACCAACTGTCGCGATACCAGAGCCCCAAGACGCGACCAACGAACCCGAAGCTGTAGACGAGAAGCCAGACGAAGATATGGCAGTGACAGAAGAGAATAAGAAAGAGACGGATGAGACTGCTACACCAATTGCCGACGAGGAGCCAAGTAAAGGGGTTGAGGGTGGAGATCAAGATAAAGATAAAGAGCAGGAGGTCACCAAGAACGGAACATCAAAAGAGGCACCTCAGGAGGCAGATATGGCAGTGGATGTGCCACGCACTGGCAACCAAGTCGATCCCCAATCGCGGGAGCCAACAGTGGAGGGGAAATCGAGAGCGGGAACAGTGGCCACCACTGTCGACTCTACGCCCTCACATTCTCTCGAACCAACACCTGCTGCCGAGCAGCAAAAACGGAAACGCCGCTCTCTCACACCACCTCCCACTGAAGAATCAATTGCACGAAAGCGCGCCCGCACAGAAGAAATTCCCGATCAAGATGACAATTTAGGCTCGCGCCAGGAGGATCTGCTGCCTGAAACTGCAAACGAGTCTGCGCCGATGAACATCGACAGCGAACCTCAAACAGAAAATCTTAAACACGAAACTTCGCAAGACCTTGTTGCGCCAGAACTTAAAGCCATTGTCGAGGAACAGTCCAAAGAGAACAGCGACAAACAGCAGGACATGGATTACGAGCGGGACGTTGCGCCTGCGCTGCACCCAGCCACTTCTGCGCTTTACATCAAGAACTTTATGCGTCCTCTTAGGCCCCAGGATGTCAAGTCGTATCTTATTGAGCTCGCGACACACCCTCGCGATTCTTTCGACGACGGTATCGTCGTGGAATTTTTCCTCGACCAAATCCGCACCCATGGTTTTGCTATTTTCAAAACCACCGCTGCTGCCTCACGCGTTCGCACAGCACTGCACGACACTGTTTGGCCTAATGAGAGCAACCGCAAGCCCCTATGGGTTGACTTTGTTCCCACTGAAAAGGTTCGCGACTGGATTGATACCGAACAAGCCAGTGGTGGCTCACGTGGACGTTCCGGCGCGAGATGGGAAGTTATCTATGATGATGGGCCTGATGGCGTGATTGAGGCTCGTCTCGAAGAAGCGACATCTGGTACAGGTCCTCAACCAGGCGCAAGATCACATACTGGGCCCGCAACGGCCACTGACTCTATTCCCGTTGGCCCCAGGGCACTGCGCGATCCTGCCATTCCCACAGGTCCTCGTCCTGTCCGCCCAGGTACTGGCCCCGGCCCTCGGCCCCCGCCCCTTAACCCAGGTGGCGCATCCAAGAGGACTAATGCTCATCCTGCCATCTATTATCAACCCGTGTCTGAAGATCTCGCCCGCCGTCGCATCGACAACATGCGCTCATACTACACAAACAAACGTGATCGGGATTTTGGGCGCGAGATCAACCGGTACTCATTCGAAAATGGCACATCGTTCGTTGATAGAGGCAAGGAAGTGTTTGAAGGCATTCGTCCTCCTCATCGTGAGCGAGGAGGTATGGGTCGCGAGCGCCGTGGAGGAAGACGTCGACGTGGCGGCGGTGGAGGTGGCGGTCGACCACGCAGTGATCGTTATCTTCCTCCTCCGAGGGACGATCGCCGCCCCCGTCGTGGCTCCGTATCCGATGATGGAGATACTCGCATGAGAGATTGAAGACAGCATACAACGAATGTCAGACATTACAAACGGAACGACCAGAAAACCCTGGCATGTGTACATAGGAACTGAGAGAAGTGAGCTGGGCCTTAATACATTCGATGACGGCGTCCAAGGGAATAAAAAGGGCAAAAACTCAAGGAAATAAACACGTATCATGATATCGATAAAAACAACTATTTCTAATATTAATTGCTTAAATGATCTCTTACATCTGCGCCTTGCCTCTGGAAACCGACCACGAATAACAATATCGGACAATGCTGACACAAGACACATTCATATTCAGCAGAGTTCTTTAGGCACAATACATATCATTCACAAGACGAAGAACCGCATAAGTGGTATCATAATAATTCTTATATGCTTGATGTTACATTACAGATAACATTTTGAAAAAAGCAACCGTTTCCCTTGCACCCGAGAAAACAACAGATGTTACCCAACTACCAAACCCAGACGCCAAAATCATCTCAAACTCTTCATTTAAGCAGTAGCGGCAAGAGGAGTGGGCTCAACACCAACACGCTCTCGGCTCATGATGTCGAGCATCAGAGGGGTAGGTCGGTTGTCCTTGAAAACGACCTGGTTGCTCTTGGCGAGCTGGACGCTCTGGAGGTACTTATCAAACAAGTAGGAGCTGTCCATGGGACCACCCTTGGCCTCGGGGTGGAACTGGGTAGAGAAGATGGGCCGGGTCTTGTGAAGCATACCCTCGTTGGATCCGTCGTTCAGGTTGACGAAGTACTCCTTGAAGTCGCTGGGGAGAGTGCTGGCATCGATGGCGTAACCGTGGTTCTGGCTGGTGATGTGGCAGAGACCGGTGGTCAAGTCGAGAGCGGGGATGTTGTGGGCTCGGTTACCGTACTTGAGCTTGATGGTGCGTGCGCCAACAGCAAGAGCTAGGAGCTGGTGACCCAGACAGATACCCATGATGGGAATGTTAGAGGTCTCCATAAGACGGGCAAGGTTGTGAACAGTAGCCTGGCAATGGGTAGGGTCACCGGGACCGTTGGAGATGAAGACACCGTCAAAGTGCTGCGAAACCTTGTGGATAGGGTAGTCGTAAGGGAAGACGGTAACGGAAGCACCTCGGCTGACCAGGCTGCGAAGGATGTTCTCCTTAACACCACAGTCGATGAGGGCAACGTGGAGAGAGGCACCGGGAGACTCAACAACGAAGGGAGCCTTTGTGGTAACACGCTTCACAAGGTTGATTTGACCAGGGTCGACGAAGCCCTCATCCTCATCGGCATCGTACTCTTCACCAATGGAGATTCTAGCCAGGGAAGAGCCCTGCTCTCGGAGATGAGTAACAATGGCACGAGTGTCGACACCAGAGATAGCGGGAACACCCTCTCGGGCGCACCACTCGCCCAGACTCTCAACAGCAGTCCAGTGGCTGTAGTTGACAGCAACATCTGAGACAACGATACCGGCGCACTGAACGTGAGGGGACTCGAAGTACTTGAGGAGGTTGAACTCGTCACGGGCGGCAGAGGGAACACCGTAGTTTCCAATCAGGGGCTGGGTGAAGACGAGAATCTGGCCTCGGTAGGAGGGATCGGTCATGGACTCGGGGTATCCAACGAGGGAGGTGGTGAAGACGGCTTCACCAGAAACGTTGGCGTTGGCGCCGAAAGCCTTACCCTGGAAAACGGGACCATCCTATTGAATGGTCAGTTTGGATCAGATGGAGGAAACTCCGGCGTAACATACTCGAATGGTAAGAGTGGCGGGGAGAGAAGCAGCAGGAGCAGTAGCTCGAACGGCGGAGAAAGGCATGTTCCTGCCCTTGCTGCCAGCAACAGCCTTCTCAGACAGGTATCGGACCTGAAGCATGGTTCGGCCAGAAGCCGACGCGGACTTGGCCGCGGGTTTGGCAAAGGAAGCCAATCGGGAGAACATTTTGATATTTGGTAGTTGTTGTTTTAAGTTGGTTTTAGAAAGGATGTAGTCGATTGTTGAGAGATAGTTCTTTAGCAAGACTGGGACTTCCAGAGGTGGTCTATAGCAAATAGGTTAGTTTTCATGTCTTATGTCGGTCGAGCCAGGTTCCAAGCGGTGAACCAAAAGTAGCTAAGGGTTACGAACCAGAGAGATAATCCTGCAGCAAGACGAATTAGTATTGTGTCAATTGGATTATTGAGAGTATCTTGATGTTATTGAAGGGGGAATTGATCCCAGCGATATGCAACTGTAGCTCCCACAACTTGTTGTAGAGCCACAGATTGAAATTTGATACATGATGGCGGGGTTGATACACAGATTGGGTATCTCACAAAAAAAGTGAACTTACCTGCGAGGTGAAGATAGAAAGGCGCCCGTTCATATGGGCGGATTGGGAGACGAGCTCAAGTCGGGGGGTATATGAGGAGATGCAACCGGGTTGCAGGAGCGTTGAGTCAGACTTTTAAAGTGGCAGCTTTATGATTATCGCGAGGATATCTTTCTGTTGTAGAAGAAGAAGAAAAGAGAGAGAAGAGTCAAGAAGCGGAAAGTTGGGGAGAAAAGTGTAAGAGAAGATGGTGGGTGCGATCCCGCTCCGCACCTGCCGCCGCGACTGACAACACGGCCTTGGTCATTGGCAAGTTTTTTCGTGCAGAGTGGGTTTCTCACTACAATTTTCCCTCTGGCGGATGTCCGATGCCGCTCTTCCGCTGAGAAAACAGCGTTGGCGGCTTGAGCGCTCCGCCTAATGGCAGCGCTACAGGGCGCTAGAAGGCCATAAATGCCCCGCTGCCCAGGAACTGAACCCTTAGGTCAAGATCTCTGTCAAACTCAGCCCTCCGATATCGTTTTTGGAGAAGAAATTTGATGGCCTGCTGTGACCAACACCAACACGTCACACACTGACTCTCTCTATCGCGAACACCATAACCTCTTTTCATGTTGCACGTCAATTGAACTTCTATATCTTGTCTGAATTGCCTTGCCCGCACCTTTATACGATTGACATGTTGACCAATGCTCTGTGCTCATGCGACTCCAGGTCAAGCAGCATGCTTAACTGGACTGAGTCAAGCACTGGCCTGCCCTTTATCATGTCAAAATGGAGTCAGAGATTTGATCCACTGCCCCCAGACGCCTCCGGAAATGTTGAGATGACCTTTGATTCGCCGTGGTTGGGGAATTCTTGCTCTGCTGGCGGTCAAAGCCTATAAACCAGGCTAGAAGCATTTGTAGCGTAGCACTGTCGATCCGTTCTGATAAGAGCCCGTGGAGCCCTGTCCAGTCCTGCCAGGAACACGGCATTCGGCAGTCGGAATCTGTCGAAACATGGAACCTTGCACGTCCTGGGTCTTGGTTCTTGGTTCTTGGTTCTTGTGTGCGATAAGGATAAGACCGTCTCGGCAAGTTTTAAGCCTCAACATCTTGCTCTCTGTTACCGTGCTATTGGTAACAAAACCCCACAGATACCCAGTAGGTATCTAAGTCTAATAATACTCACTGTTGATATTCATATCTAGAGTGTATGAATAAGGGTAGTCTATTCACAATCTAGCGAGATCCGTTTATCTACAGGAGAACCACCTTTATAACATCAAAACGACCATCTATTAATCTATGGCACCCCTGCGCCTTCAAGTTAAGAACTTGGATCAATGGGAAATGATAAGTCTCAATCGTAAAAGTCTCAAGATCGAAACCTCCTCCAGCAGAGCGAGGTTACGATTTTTGCATTTTTATCTTCATATACATTATCTATATCTGTTTAATATCAAGATTCTGGTAGGATTTCGTAACAAGCATAAGTGATGGCAGCTCGAGTATTTTCTAGACAGCTTTCATAGGCATGGAATTTCCAGGTATAAAGGCGGTCTTGGCATCTCGTCTAAACCATGCACTACTTTGAGATACTGTTGCTGGCATCCTGAACCAATATAAGTAATAAGTAGGTTAAGTTTTGGATAGACAGCCTAGGTCATTCCATCACCTGTAGAAACCAGATAGAAGGAATACGCATCTGAGGCGAGTACGTAAACACACAAGATCAATTGATATACAGTAGTTTTCCATGAACTTTACAATATTTATTGAAACATCGCTACCTACGCAATGTAACAGGCTTCGAGTATTTACTAGTCTTTCTATTCGTTTACAAAGCACCAAGCTCCTTAAGCTTGCTAACCAGGCCACCAACGTCCTCCACCTTGCCACCGCCCTGTCGAGCAGGAGGCTCTGAATACAAGTCAGCACCAGCCAGAAACTGCAGGGACAAGGAATAGTTGGAAAGGAGAACTTACCAATAACCTTGATCGTCTTGAGACGATTCACTCCATCCAGACCAAAGTCCTCGAGCCTTGTCTTCTCCAACTTCTTCTTCTTGGCCTTCATGATGTTGGGCAGACTTGCGTATCGAGGCTCGTTAAGTCGGAGATCTGTGGTGATGACCATGGGCAGCTTGGCGCGCACAGTTTCGACACCACCGTCCACTTCCTTTGTAACAGTAACCTCGTCGTTGGCGCCGAACTCGACCTTGCTTGCCTGTGTAGCCTGCGGCCATCCCAAAAGACCCGCCAGCATCTGGCCTGTCTGGTTGGCATCGTCGTCGATGCTCTGCTTGCCCAGAACAACCAAGTTGCTCTTCTGCTGTTCCACGGCCTTCTGGAGCATCTTGGCTACCGTCAAAGGCTCGATCTCCTCGCCCTCCTTCAGTTCAACATGGATTCCTCGGTCTGCGCCCATGGCCATGGCTGTTCGCAGCACATCTTGCGCCTTGGGTGGGCCAGCTGAGATGACACAGATATCCTCGACACCGCCGGGTGCACGCTTCTTCTCTCGGATGCGCACTGATTCTTCGACCGAAAGCTCGTCGAATGGGTTCATGGAGTGCTTGACGCCGGCTTTCTCGACGCCCGTCTGGGACTTATTAACTCGGGGCTTGACCTGCAAAGGCTGTCAGCGTTCTGTGTCTTCTCTGTTTGCAATTCTAACTCCCTTACAGCATAGTCAATAACCCGCTTCACGGGGACAAGAATCCGTAGGGCTGACATGTTGTATTGTTGTTGTTCAATGCGAGATCCAAGTTGTCGAGCGGCGAGATATTCACAAGGGCCGGCCAAGTCGTCATGGCAAAGCTCGGCGCGGTACCGGCTAGGGCCGGTCTCAGCTCAACCTCGGCCGACGGCCCACGTGACAGAATCGCCGGCCGAACCAGCGATGTCGGGATTTATCCATAATATAATGTTGTGTATTTTTCCTGAAATATCTTGCTATATACCCAGGTTTAGATAACTTGTATCACCGTCATTCGTCTATTCAATGGGTTACCATCGCGAAGAGATATTTACGGCAACATGGAACGGTTGGCCCTCTATCAATATCGAATCGCCGGCAACTTAGACACAAATGCCGAGTTCAGCCACAAATAACCAGTTCGGCCGACATCAACCATGGACAGGCAGGGAGGCATAGCTTATACATGGTAACAATTGAGGCAATCCCATAAAAGTCGAGTCTTGTAGAAAGAGTAGCTCCACTGATAAGCACGCCTATACTCCAATGCTCCAACTCCTGTACATCAACAACATATCAACCTATCTCCCAACTTACATCATGTCTCCGCTCACCAGTCATCCCATGCATCATCCTGCTTCTTTGTTGGAGGAGCCGTTGTGTTCTTCTTACCCATACCCATAGCACTCGTTCCGATAGAGTTATTGGCAGGTTGTCTCTGGTCAGCCAAGTTTGAGAATTCATCCCAGAAGCTCTTCTTGCTCTCATCCAAGGGAGCATCTCGGCTCTTTTGGTTATCGGGTCCCTCTACAAATCTGGTAAAGCCATCCTGGGCATTCTTGCCTGCTGCTTGAGCCTGCTTAGCGAAGGCAGAGGCTGTTAATTGGGCTTGCTTAGCAAAGTCACCCTCGGCGAGCTAATGGCATGTTAGAAGAAGCCCAAGAAACCAAGTATTGACTGCAAATATTGGACATACCTGCTTAGCAGTGGGCTGAATGTAGCCATCGTTGACTGTCTTGGCAGTCTTTGAAACAGTTGACGTAAACCATCCGAAGCCTTTAGTCAAAGTCGCCACGGCATCTTTTTGGAAATCTCCAAAGCCGAGGTCATTATCCGACTGACTAGGTGCAGGCGTGCTTCCAAAACCAGCATATTTTCCTCCTTGGCTAGGTGGCAGATGATCGGGCCGTGACGCGTTGTCGGCTCCAAGCCTTGAGAAATATTGGTCGTCCACCTTAACCTTGCCTCCTGATGCTGCCGAGGGGCTCTCGTTCCGGTTTGTGCTGCCACTCATGGGAGTTCCAGTTCGCGAGGCGGGCTTCACGGGCGCAGCGGCAGGCTTCTTCGCACCAGGAACGTACTCCCGGCCCTCGACCTTGCAGCTCAATCTCTCCTTCCACTCCTCGCCAACTTCACCACTGTAGCGCTCCGCGATAGTTGAGTCTTCCCATGTGATGCCCATCATCTTGGTCTGTTCATGCTCTTCGAAAAAGGTCCTCCATCCCTCATTGCCACCGAGTCGCATTCGTTCAATTTCGCTCGATTTGAAAGCGTCCATAGAGATACTTCGGACGAAGGAAATGTGGACACCAAGGCCTCTGTGCACACCAGCACACGAGAGGCAGATAAAGATACCAAACTTGGGAGATGCCCATTGCGGGGATGGCGCATTGCAGTCGCAGCAGATGTTATTCTTGGATTCCTTTTGGAGAGTCGCGAGCTATTCACAGTTTCGGTGTCAGCATATGCAAGCGCATCGCAGAGCGACGAGATGGTCGAAGGGGAGGTTCAGCCGCTGGAAAGGGGACAAATCAAGAACTAACCTTGGACCGCGTCTCAGGATCGACCTCCCACATGCCCTTGGACGCCATCGCGAAGGTTGAGTGCTTGTATAAACTGTTGAGCCTAGGTGGAGGTGTATTTTTACGCGTAGGTATAGGCAATCGCTATGATGGGTTGATGCCCAGTTGAAACTTGTAAATAAATCCAATCGTACATGGAGTTGGAAGGGAGACGTCTCAGTGCACACTAGTGGCCGCCTCCCAGCCAGCCTACGCCCATGCCCATGCCCATGCCTTCCATGCATTTACACCACTCAGCGCTCAGTGCCTAGAGCTCTCACTTCATTGGAGCATGGCCCAGTTCCTCCCGTGTTCAAGCATGCCATCAATTTTGTGGGCTTGTCTCTCTTAGGGGCTACGTTGGCGGGGCACTTCTAACCATCTGCTACACTCTACGGATACCGTATCAATAATAACCATCACTACCACGTTCTAGACCCAACATATGTCCACTATCCACCACGTGAGCGATAACATTCAATTCTGTGTTTACTTTTAGTCTTTCCCTTACCTTTGAAGCCATCTTAGCAAAGAGCACTATCATGATGTATATGAGGTGCTGATGCGAACGGCATCGGGACTTTTCACAAACTTTGAGCTAATTGCTCATAGCTAAAGCTGAACCTACCTGTGAACCATGCCCGCTGCTAGCCCCCGCAACTCTATCGGGTTAATATCAAACGTGCATTGGCATCCATGACCACATAAAGATCAGAACTCATGTTGATCACCAGTCACGCAAGTCAAATCATAACTTCATCGAATGCCCATTCATGATAGCGCTAAACTTTTCTCCCTTTCCACCCGCCTCTGGTGCAAACTAGTGTACATCCCAGCAGTAGTGTGATAGAGAAAAGGTGATACAAATACAAGACAACAGAGGGCCCGAGAGTGTTTTTGTGTCCCGATGATGGAGATATTAGTGTTTTGATGTGAAAAGTAAAGGTTAACAAGTAAACACCATCCCGAGATTCATCAGAGTTCGATTCGCTCTTGCTATGTCCCCCCCAAAAAAGCTCAGGTAAGGTGGAAAAACCTCTTTCTTTCTTTTCATCGTTGTAGCGAGAATCTACCGTAAGAGAAATCGTTGAAATCGCATGCCCAAATCGTTAAGAGTAATCATCATGACATAATACGAAGTTCATGTCCGTGAAACTCGCGCCATGCCTGAACTTAGGCAGTAGTGGCGGGAGTGGTGGAGGCGGGAGTGGCCTCAGTCGCCTTGTTGGCAGCGGGAGCAGCAGCAGGAGCAGCAGCAGGGGTGGCAGCAGGAGCGGCCTTGGTAGCAGCAGGAGCCGCAGCGGTAGTGGCAGCGGCACCAGCCACGGCACCGGTGGCAGAAGCAGCCTCGGGAGCAGGAGCGTTCTCCTTCTGGGCATTGGCAGCATCACCCTCATTCTGCTCCTCGTCGGTCTTATCGGGGCTGTCGATAGCAACCTTGACGGCAATCTCACGACCCTCAATCTCCTTTCCGTTCATCTCAGTAACAGCCTTCTGCTGGAGCTGCTCGGAAGCAAGAGTGACAAATCCGAAGCCACGACCCTTGCGGGCCTCACCACGAGCCTGAAGCTTCTTGATCATGAATCGAGGGATAGGACGAAGAGCGATCTTGGCAGAAGAGGGCTCATAAGCCTTGAAAAGCTCAATAAGCTGTGGGGGTGTTAGCATATCATGTTGATAGCAAAGCTCATACATCACTAACCTTATCCTCAGTCAGGTCGTAAGGCAGGTTGGCAACCATAACCTTGGTCTTGGAAGGAATTCCATCAGCAGGAGGACCGCGTTCGCGGCGCTCACGCTGAGGGCGAGCTTGGTTCTTGGGGGTCTTTGCATTTGGGTCAGTGTTGATCTTGTTTGTGATGTCGGACAAGGGTTGGACCTCAGTGGTGGCAGGTGCTGCGGCTGCGGGGGCAGCATCGTCAGTGGCAGCAGTAGCCTCAGTAGTTTCGCCCTCCTTCTTTTCGGCACCCTCCTATTACATTGTCAGCAAAGGGTTTAAAGATCATAGTACTGAGATATGACTCACACGGCCAGCGCGGGCGGTGCGGCCTCCACGACCACGGCCACGACCGCGGCCACGTCCGGAAGCTCGACGACGAGAGCCCTCGGCACCAGAGCCGTCACCGTTGGCACCCTCAGACTTCTCACCAGCAGGCTCAGGCTTGCGGGCAAGCTGGACGGAAACCTTGCGCTCAAGGATCTCCTTGCCAGAAAGCTCCTCAATAGCACGCTCGGCCTCAGTAGGAGTGGAGAGATCAACAAAGGCGTAGCCGACGGGGCGGTCGGTGCGAGGGTTCTTAGGGATCGAGACAGACTCGCTGATGACAGTCAGTATATAATGCGTTTATGCATGATGAAAACGGTATGGAAGGATAGAAGCTCAGCGTATACACAATCGCCGTGTCCCCTGCAGAGCCATGCCGAGGCAAAGAGAGCGATTATTCCCATTCCGACGTCAGGGTGAGACATGTTTATGGGGAAGGTGCTGCAGGCGTGCCTGTCCATGATATGTCGTCTTTTGAGGTACAGAGAAGGAGCTCATTGCGACGGCAGGGAGACACGTGTCTCTAGCGGGGGCTTTCATGAGGAAGCCAAGACAACGGCAAAAGGGACAGAGAATTCGGGTACGATGATGAGGCTGAGAAGAAGATAGAACTTACACAAGGTAGCTCTTGAAGAAGTCCTTCAACTCCCCCTCAGTTGTCGCATAGGCCAGGTTGCCAATGTAGAGGCGGCGGCCCTCAGCAGCGCTGGCCGAGGCGGCCTCGTTGGCGGCTGTCTTGTCATCGGTAGGCTTGTTGCTGATGGAGGTATTGCTCAGAGTGTTTGCGACGTCATTAACGGCAGCGTCCACGTTGGTGTTGTTGGTAGACATGTTGGCGGCTGGTGGATGAAGTTGGTGGTTAGGTTGAGTATGACGTTCGAACTTGGACCTGTGGTGGAGGAGCGTTCGAAAACGGTGGCTGCGAGTTGAACAGGTAGAACTCTGGTGCAATAAGGAGGAGTTTGATCAGGGTAGCTTCGTGCCCTAGAAACGAGGTTGAGATTAGACAGACGACGGGGCGTTGCGCGGAGACACAGGTTGTTTGATGTTGTGATGGAGAAGGGAAAGGAGGAAGAAGTGATCAGAGAGATAGCGGATTATGAAATATTTTTCTCGCCTTTGGGTTTGGGGGGCACAGGCAGGAGGGAAGGAGGAAGGGGTGTGTTGTCAGGGGGGTGGGCAGGTGAGGAGTTGTGGAAAGTGGAAAGTGGCCAGGGCTGGGGAGGACGGCAAGCGCAACGAGCGGAGGGAGGCTATGGATCTGGTACAAGTCACGAAGGAAGGTACCAGAAACACGATACAGTCATTAGGAACAACTCCACGTCTCAGTGAGGCTGCCAAGGTATCAAGCACTCTAAAAGAAGGTATCCAGTACCTAAAAGCTCTTAAGAGAAAGCTTCAGTTTTGTGGGTTCTTTCCCGCTTGAGTGGTTCTTGATCCCGGCACCTTACACCTGAGGACTGCTTTCGGCTGGGGGAGCTGTTTCTAGAGCCTGCACCTACCCTGCCCTATCAAGTAACGGCAGGTAACACGTATGTAGTAAGTACGTACGTACCTGAAGATGAGGAAGGTGGCTGCTTGGAGTTGTTCAGATGAACAGTCTTGGCAGGAGTTGAGAGACGACAGGAAGATTCCTTTTGATGATTTTACAGTATAACCAGACTTGAACGATGCATGAATTTGTGCCAGTTCATGTACGTATTAGGGCCTGACGTGTGGGTGCGGGCGGGCCAAGCATGTGCGTCACTCATGTATGTATCGGTGTAGTTTAAAGTGGTGCTGTAGATGGGATGCGATATCATAGGTAGTTGGATTATAATAGGCTTCTAGTTGACTGTGGAAAACCAATTCGAGATTGCGTTGGGACCTGCCCAGAAAGGCCATGGCTGACTTTAGAGTTACAGAGTGGAAAGGAACAGCATCAATCGGAGTTGTGGCGGAGGAGGAAAGAACAAACGGTGAATTGCAGTTGCACTCGAACGATTCCCTTTTAGCCTGACCGCTCCTGCTGATTGACCTTGTATTGATGGATATAGAGGTGAGTTGAAGAACAGTGGGACTGCTCCAGGTGCATTAGGCTGCCTATTGTGCTGGTCTAGCTCTTCCAGGGTTCAAGATCAGGAATAAGGACGCCTGCTTCTTGAGGATTGTATCTAGTAACAATAAGATTGCTACCAATAATTAAGTCGAAGACTTCATGTTTCTCACAGTAATAGTATGGAGATATATTCTAGATTTCCATAAGGGGTAACATATCGGTCTATTTTGGTGGAAGTCCAGGGGTCCCCAGCAACTAGCCTCAGCACCGTTGCTTTGTGGGCTGGCGGTCACAGTCATAGCTGGGTCAGTTATTACCACGATCTGGAGTGTTTACAAACAGTGAAGAACATCCCTGAGGAGTAACCCAAAAGATACATTGCCTGTGTGGTGTATGTCCCTTGAAGTTTATTGAACTGTACTCAGAGTGGGAAACTTAACGCAACTTCCTGACGTCGAGTATCGCCTCCAAAAAGACTGATGGCTGATGCATAAACAGACAATTCAGCTGCTCGGGTGCCTAGAAGGCCGAGATTACTTGCCCCGGATCATTCGAAGTTGAACATCTTACAATGGCCCCTGACCAGGTGTTGCAAGTCTTCTATCCGTATGCTCCTTTCGCCCCTTATAAGCCCCTTTCGAGTTGTGGGAGTCAATGACCAGGGGCAGCATCGATCATTAACTACTCCCACCAATAAATACACGAGACGAATGAGCTGCCCATGCCCGGTAGCTCGGATCCAATGCTGCGCTGCGCTGCGTGCCTGTATCCGTACAGTAGCGAGCTAGGATTAGGATTGGGATAAGGATCCCGATGACCCAAGTCCCCGAAAGCCAAGTCCAGCTTAATTTATTGCTCCACAGCTTCTTCTTCTTCTAGAACTCGTCCGTTGTCAATGCGTCTTCGACTTGACTCTTGTTGAGACTTGGTTCCTGTGGCTTGCACTATGCCACAGTCACTTGACATGTCTACAATGTACCACGAATCCAGGGCCAGGCATAGGCATATGCCTACCTATCAATCAGAGTTGTAAGTTTTTACTAAAGAATATGTCAAACTACCTATCAATGGTTATGTAGCTCCAAGTTTCGAGGGCATTAACCAGTCCAATTGGAACTTTGCCTTCTGAATACACAGGTTGAGAGGTATTGTCACTTCCATTCAATTATAAGAAATTTTTAGTGCAAAGTACTCTCTGCAAATGATTCATGCATTATACAATAGGTCATAGAATCGTAACAATCAATGCTGATTCATCAATAAATAATTTCATCCCCAGATTGATTAGATCCGAGAACAATAGGCGACGGGACGCAGATTCTTTCACCCCGCCATCGGCCATCCACTAATCGGCGCTAATCAAATGGTAAACCAACCCACCTCCAGACTTTTATCAGCCTGCGACACCGGACCATTCGCTACATATATACACTTCCATCGCATACTACTGACTTTATACCAGAACTTCTCGTAGTCCACTGAACGCTCATAATGGCGGTTCAGGACAGGAGCGTCCTCGTCCTATACGGATCCGAGACAGGCAATGCTCAGGATATGGCTGAAGAGCTGGGGCGAGTGTGTCAAAGGCTTCATTTCAAAAGTCGCGTGGAGGAACTCGATGCAGTAGATTTAGTAAGTAATATAATTTATTTAACATCTTCCTATTGCTGACTCTCTACTCCAGAATGCCCTTCTCCAGCCCAAGTTTGTGATATTCGTTATATCAACAACTGGTCAGGGAGATATGCCTCACAACTCATTACTCTTCTGGAAAAGACTACTACGCAAGAAACTGCCACCAGGATGTTTAGCTTCACTTAACTACACAACTTTTGGACTAGGCGATAGCACTTATGTCAAGTGAGTCTTAGTGAAACTGTTCTTGATGTTCTTATAAGCTTACAAGTAGCAGATTCAACTGGGCAGCTCGGAAGCTGAACAGGCGTCTTGACCAGCTCGGTGCTGCAACCTTCATTGATCCTTTTGAAGCTGATGAGCAGTTTCCAGATGGGTGAGCTTTCTCTCCTCAACTTAAGTCCTTGCCTCTAATGAGTCATAGCCTTGACGGGAGTTTTGTGCGCTGGGCTGAGCGACTTCATAATCATTTCCTCGAGCACTATCCCCCACCCCTTGGTCTTGAGCCTATCCCGGATGATGTTATTCTCCCTCCCAAATGGTCTCTCGAGAAGCCCCTCGAGAATAGTACAGTTACTAACGGTCACACGTCACCACCACTTGAAAACTTCCCCCCTTCCTCACCACTTCCCATCCCTGATGGCTGGACAGCAACTTTGGTAGGAAACGATAGACTTACACCGGAGAATCACTGGCAAGATGTTCGCCTCATCTCATTCGATATCCCCAAACGAGATGGTGTCAAGCTTACCTGTGTTCCTGGAGATTGCCTCACTATTTACCCCAAAAACTTCCCTGCGGACGCTCAGAGGCTCATCAGCCTCATGGGATGGGAAGATGTTGCTGATAAACCTCTTGATCTTTCCCAATGCGAATCTCTCCCAACAAACCTCTTCATAGATCACAAGTGCACGTTGAGAGACTTGCTCTTGAACAACATCGACTTTACCGCTATTCCTCGAAGATCATTTCTCAAGAACATGTCCTACTTCTCTACCAACCCAGATCATAAGGAGCGTCTACTTGAGTTCAACATGACTGAGTACCTAGACGAATACTTTGACTACGCCACAAGGTCCAGACGGTCTATTCTCGAAGTTCTTGAAGAGTTCACATCCGTCAAACTCCCAGCGGAACGACTCTTTGACATATTCCCCCTTATCCGTGGTCGAGACTTCAGTATTGCCAATGGTGGTGTTCACCAGAACCACCCCACAGATGAGAACAAGACCCGGATCGAACTCCTCGTTGCACTGGTCAAGTACCGAACAGTCCTTCGCAAACCTCGTGAAGGTCTCTGTTCTCGCTATCTTGACAACATTCCTATCAACTCAACTCTCACGGTCACTCGCAAACCCGTGCTTTCACCGATTCATGGCGCGCAAAATGCTCAACGTCCTCTGGTGGCCATTGCCACAGGTACTGGTCTTGCTCCGATCCGTGCCCTTATTCATGAGCGCCTCACACAACCATCACCGGGTCCCATGCATCTCTTCTTTGGAAACCGTAATCGTGAGGCCGATTACTTTTTCCAGCAAGAGCTAGACACTTTGGTCCATGATAAGCAACTGAATGTGTTTCTGGCATTCTCGCGGGATCAACGAAATAAAATTTATGTACAGGATCGGCTACGAGAGGAATCCAAGACGATTGAAGAAGTGATTTTCGATAACGGAATATTCTGCGTCTGCGGCGGCTCAACTAAGATGGCAGATGCCGCCAAGAAAGCCGTTTTTGACCCCTTTTCGGAGGACGTGAAAGATGTTGAAGAGCGCAAGAAGATGTTGGCTAGTTTGACATGGTGGCAGGAGATATGGTAGATAAGCTGGAAAACTCGCATTTAAAAATCAGTATGCAGTGAAGAAGAGGCTTCTAGGATAGAACGTGGGCCGTTTGTGGTCAACAGCCATTAGATGGCACGCACACCTTGTATAACAGATTACTCATTCCTCGAAAATATAGGATTGATCTATCAAATCATCAAGTCGCTCGCTCATGCAGATATTATAATACAAAAGAAAACCACGACCTCATCGGGCAGTCCAGCATGCTTGAGTAGATACCCATCTCAAACGACCGAAGACAACAATGTCCAAATATGCCAAAATACCATCATATGTCGTCCACTCATCAATACTCCCTCGGCTGCCAAGCAAGTTTTGCTGCGCCTCTGGTGCTTCTCTAAAGCAGTACATCCCATAATACTACTCCCAACTGTATCGTCTCTCGGCCATTTGCGGTACATGAACCAAATCCTCACCTGGATTGATGCGCTCTGAATTCCGTGATGTATCAGGTTGACCTGACGAAGGATTGTGCTGTGGATTCGCCATCGCAGCTCCGATAGCTGATCCGTTTGTGCCCAAATCCAAACGCCTTGTCGACTCTTGTGGATTTGCATCCCGACCTTCTTCATCCACGGTAAAATTGCTCCCTAAAGAATCAACGGTATGGTTGTCGCTATCATGTGTAGAATCGTGGGTAGCTTGATAGCCCTCTTCCGATGCAGCCTGGGGTACGGGATCGCGAGCAAAGCGAGCATTCGAGGGCAATGCTCCGAGCAAAACTATTCTTGATGAGTCAATAGGCGTTCTCTGCACTAGCCGCTGTTGTGATATACTCGTGTGGTGATTCGATGATTGAGGTTCCCTGTCAGAGCCCATGGTCATGGAGTTGATGGTCTGATGGTCTGAGTGCGGAGAGAGGGGTGAGTTTGGTGACGAGAAGCTGTCGTTGGTTGGCGATACAGGCATAGCAGTCATCGAGTGCGATGATGGATTGACGGCGTGACCATTTGAATCGAAACGGGGAGTTAAAGGAGACGGCAAAGCCATCGAGTTGGCGTTGGAGCCCCCTTCTGGAGACACCTTCAAGGATGCAGATGGAGATAACTGGAGTGCTGTTGGTGGGCCATTTGCTGGGTTGGGCTGGTATATCGCTTTCTCTGGGGGTACCTCTGCTCCATCGGCAGGTGGACTGTACGAAGGAACGGGACCCTGCAGTTGTCTATCCATTTTTCGTCTCGCCATTTCATATGCGCTCAGGTTATGTGAGTTATCGGTCCCTAGCTCGGTGTCATCATTCCATGACATGCAATCGTCCCCATCAAGCTCTACAGGTGGTAATGGAGCTGACATTTCATGAATCTGAGTATCGGGGGCTTCGATAGCCTTTTCCTTGTCATCGTCATCTCCTTGGGCTCGCTTAGTTGAGTGCTTTCGTCCCATGATTCTTGATATTAGCAATGCCAAAGGAGACTTTGGTGATCGGGTTGTGTCCTCCGAGCATGGACCTTGATCTTCTGTTGATGCGTTGCTGCTCCCAGCTTCGCCTTTTCGTTTGCGGCGGTAGTATAACCACACGGCAAAAGCTGTTGCACAGATAACAAAGGTTCCCACCCCAGCCCCTACTCCAATTCCCACAACCTGACCGTCCGAAAGCCCCTTCTTGGAATCTTGTACGTTCGGCGCAGGATACGGGCTGTCGTCGGATTGCTCAATGGGTGATAGTTCTGCCTCTGTCACTGGTCCCTCGGGGAAGAGAGCTTGGTGAATGGAAAAGGTGCCCTCGTCATATTTCGTAATCAAATATGACTCCTGCAAGAACGAACGTCCCAATACGTACGTAGTGCTGTTTTGCGCCTTTCGCAACATAACGTAAGGGATCGCCGGATCGCCATATCCAATCGTGTCTGGCATGAAGGGGTACTGTAGCAGACCCACGAATGCTCTTAGGGGCAGCGTGATATTAACGATCCCGGATACATCGTAGGGATCGCCAAAATTGTCGTTGTCGTCGAAACTAGAGAGAACAAAAGTAAGATTGAACGAGTCCTCCTTTGTGTACTCGCTATATTGGTCGTTACTGATGGTATACAGGTCGAAAGTATTGTTGTATGTTAAGTTGAGGGCGTTCGCAAATTGGTCACAAACATCTTCAGGCAACCACAGATAAGAGGTAGTGCTATCGATGATGGCGTAGAAAGATGAGTTCCATTGCGAGAGCAGGAGTTGTTCAGATGTCCAAGAGTCGGGGGCATCTCGGTTCTCGGCTGGAGTGATTTCGATACCACGAACCAAAGGGCGCTCCATATTATCGTCCTGGGGAAGTGTGAAAACATTGTTATGTGCCTGAAACCTGGCAGGCTCGACACCCCCTAAAGTCAACGAGGCAGGCATGTTCCCTAGTTGAATTAGTGAGAAGACAGCAAAAAGGCCATCATAACGTACTATAGTGTGCTCCAGCTGTGTATCCGAAGCTGTAACTCGGTATCAGTCCATATTCGCTAACCGCTTGAGTCATAGGCGATTCTGCAACAGTGCCATTGAAATTGCCCTGTGTGATACCCAGGCCAAACAGACCAGTCAGGTACTGGGTGGTATTGATGGACGCTATGAGCACATCGTCCATGGTAAATGGTTCGCTGGTAAGAGGGCTTTGTGTATTGATAAGATCACGGCCATAGTTGCCATTGCCACCGTAACCTAGATAGCTCAGACCGAGCTGCCAGGTGCCCAGTGAAGTCCAATCAGTAGACTCTTCAGCATCGTAGATGCCTCCGCGGGCAGCACTACAATGGGGTTCATCTGGACAGGTGGTTAGTGGCAAGTGACATGAGAGGGTTTGTTTCGACTTTCTAAGACAGTTGACAAGTCTTGGAGACGAAGAAGGTATACACATACTAGGCAAACATCCGCCAGGCCCAACAGCCCAGAATTCCGAAAGAGCCGTGCTCACAAGAACATCAACATGTTGTGAATTTGACCCGAGATAAAACGATATCGTGGACCAATTCCCATCGACACCAGACCTGCCACCTGAGTCAGGGTTGGTTATAGGTGATGGTAGTAGTGACTTACCAGTCGCCTGTGGGCAACAGAATAGGTTCTGGTTTTCGGGCCTGTATGAGATGCGCGAAAAAGAATGAAGACCCGAGGATTATTGACCGCATCTCGAAGCCTACAAACGGACGCGAGACTCAAGTCTCGCAACCAAACTCATGCCCAAATTAAACAAATAAGGAACCAATTGATCCGGTAAAGTTCTGGCGACCGCGCTGCGGCGCATTCAATGTCGTTGTTCACGCCAAGAGTCCAGGCGCAGATCCACGATTGAATGGGTAGCCACTCAAAGCAAAGAGGTTGCGACTGTAAGTCAATCCCTGATAGCAGCCGTCCTTCTTAACAGCATCTAGGATCGTGCAGCAATGCTGTCGACTTCGTACGAGACGCGGCTAAGGGGAAATGGTAATAAACAGGACAAGAAGTTTGTTTCTAGAGTTGAAGGGGCGAGGCAACGAGTCCTGGCATGTGCCGCCTCCAGTGACCGACCCCTTGCTGAAAAGCAAGCCACAATCGGTAGAGTTACATGGCTTTGACTCTTTCTAGCATGGCTCGGGCCTGGAATCTGTGGTGGTGGAGAACGTGGAGGCCAGACTTGTTCCTAGGTGCTGACTAGGCCACACTCAAGATGGCAGGATGGGGGGTTGCTAGTTGTAAGCTTTTTGGAATAATTGGATGATAGCATCATTCCACGAACTTCTGTTTTGTTCAACATGTTTGACAACTTTGATGATATTGAACAACAACGCCTCAAGGGTTAGTTAGTCCAGGTCCTTCGGCTGCCATTGCCTGTTCCAATAATGCAACTCGCCCTATAGTCATGGGGGCCTGAGACGCTGTTGAAAGCATAACGGCACCTTTTTATCTTGAAGTTCCCTCATATTCATCAGGGAGTACCATTGTTGGCAGACAGACTGTGGAGATTTGGCGTCTTATAATTCTGGAAACAGTCTTCATGTGCCTGTTTGTCAGGTCAAAGACCCAAGCTATAATTCGCCAACATGGAAGATACAGGCATAGCCGAGTAAACCCTGACGCCGCCAGCCAGTGGCTGCGTCATGTTGTACTTTTGGTAAGACCCTGAGCATCCATCAATCGATATTGTACGGATACACGCATGTATAAGATGTGTGTTGCACAAAGAATCGATCCGCTCGAAATCAGACGATTGAGATACAAGATCCAGAATGAGGTCATAGGCCACCGTGAGTAGTATATATGGCCTATAGTGAACGACGTGCAATTTTAATTCACGACGTAAGTTTCCGTTTCCAAGGATCTCAATCTCCATAGACTGCGCGATACGACCGTCGGTCGATCTTGGCGTACCGATAGAGCAGCTGAAGCTTGCTGAGTGCTTTTCCTCTTCTCTTGCCTAAGACTGTTTAATTTTGTCATAAGACTTTGGCGGGATGAATAGGCAATCTTGCGCTACCCATTATTTCAGCTTTGATAGTAACCAAAGCGCTTTGATATTGGTTCGTCTGTCTTGGACCTTGTCACACTGAATACTAGTATCCGGAAGTTTGATATACCGATGAGACGGTAGCACTCGGAATAAACTTGCGTAAACCATTATCGCCTCCTGTGGATCATTGGAGACATGAATTGATTAAAGACTGAGTGTGTTTATCAATGAACTGAAATCAACCGCGCAGATTCAGTCCAGCTGGACTAGGCCTGAAGGGACGAAAAAACTCAGCTGTCGGTTGAAGTACAGTAAGCGCAAGGTAGTATTCGCAAAGGATGAAGGAGCAGCCACAGAGATTCTAGGCTCTGCTACTGTACCGGTGTCATACAGCAAACCCATTAGAGGCTTGCCACTCTGATGAGGTTGTTCAGCCATTCACGAGCCCTCCGGAGCTAAGGGGAGCAGAGCAAAAGTCAGATCTGGAGATGAAACATACGCACCAGGGCCAAGCCTCTTAGCAGCCAAGCAGCCTGGACCCAGTTGGATCCTTGCCTCCATAATAGGCGTAACCCCTTGTCGTTGTGCGCTAAAGTTAGTTGCTAGTCGCTGGAAGCCGGGTAGTTGAAGTTCTGGTTCGTTAAGTAACCTCCGAGCCCCTCTCCTCAGCTTGTCTTGTCTGGTGATCGATTTCCTTCTCCTTGCCAGAAAAAAACCGATAGCCATTGTGGTCAATACCGCTGCGAAAACATCGATAATCGATGTAAGCCCGTTTGAGACACGGCCGAATCACTCGTTTAGGGGCCCGTCTATGCCGGCTTTGTTGGAATTGAATGGCGAACCGAAGTACAAACGACAAAACCGTCTGGGCCAAACAGATCGAAACCCATTCCATATCATACGGCACAGTACAGTCTGTAGCTATAAACAGACATCATGAGAGCGGTGCAAACCATTGCACTGCTCTCGATCGCAACACTAGTGCCATCTGCTGCTGGAATTGCTTTGCCTCGAGGTGAGTTTTTGCATGAAAATTATTGCGTATTTGTTTTATCTGTGATACTGTTATGTTAAAAAGTTGAAAGGGAAAAGACATAGCTAAATCGTTCCAATTCTAGCCGAAGCTGATCAAAGCCGGAGGCGCTTTCCTCGGAACGACACTGTGATCGCGACTGCCCCAGATGGCAGCACCACTCGCTTGTCGCCATTGATAGCAACTTCCCCAACAACAATAGCAGCAACAGCATCATCACAGGAAACTTCAGTTTCGTCTTCCACCAGCCAAACTTCTTCCGTCAAAAGTCTAGACAGAATCGTGATAGAAACGATCTCTAGTTCTTGGAGCGAGGTGGTTGATGAGCTACCTGTAACTACTACAGAACTGAATAAGAATTTGACGACTTTATCTACCAATACTCAGATTACTCCATTGACACAGCGACTTCTCTCAAATACCGGGTTATCGTTGACAGCCGAGCGCCTGGACCATGGCTTGACTACTTCATCACCAAGCGCCGAGGCTACTTTATCGACACAACGACTTTCTTTCGAGTCCGGCTCTTTGCTATTATCGCAAGTGATCTCCGTCTCTGTTACCTCGGCCAACCACAGCATCTTACCTCTCCCTTTCCCTTCAAATCGGGATCAAGATGCAATCTCGCTGCAAACGCAAGGCGAAATCCAGGCTTCAATGCAGAGGAGGCCACACCAAGGTTTCGCCCACCCTTTGACGCCAACACCGCTCAACAACACCAAACTTGAATCACATTCCCAAACCTGTGGTCCAGGGCTCACAAACTCATGTGCGTGGATCCCCTCTCCTTCTGCTACTTCAAGAAGAGGGAACGGCACATTCACCCCTGGACCTTGGACATCTGGAACATTGACGGTGATAGTACCAACGTCTTTGACCCCTTGCACGACCTTACAGGATGACGAGCCAGTTACTGAGTACTCGATCATCTATACGGCAACGGTAACCTTCTTCGGGAACGTCAGTGAATACACACCTCCCTACCCAACAATCAGCACTCCCAACTTTTGCGACACAGAACCTTTCTTTCCAACATTATCTAAAGTGCCAGGCGATGTGGGCGGGCCGCTGCCCTCATTGACCGAGGGAGTGTCTTCTAAAGAGCCTCCCAAGAAATGTATACCAGGGCGGTCTTGCTCAACGGAGAAGGTTCCCGGCTGGTCAAACCCTACAGCTACTGCCTTTCCTGGCGCGCCAGAGCTGACGTGGTCATCTATGCGATCTACAGTCACATTTGTGACCACTGATAAGAATCCCGCTGTAGTGTTTACTACAGATCCACCTCCGCGCTTCGACAGGGCGACAAGAGGAGGCGGCCTACCTATAAGTGACAAGCAAAAGCCTGAACCTACTGACGAGCCGCGCCCAAATCGATTAGAGTCCTCAGGAGATCACGATAAGGCTATCCCCCAGCCACAGTCTACGTCGGGAGATCAGTCACCAGGCCGTCCACAACGTCAATCACGACCTAATTCTGAATCCCAGCCAGAGTTAGAGCCTGGGTCTGATTCTATACCTAGCTCTGGCTCTGGCTCTGGCTCTGGCTCTGGCTCTGGCTCTGGCTCTGGCTCTGGCTCTGGCTCTGGCTCTGGCTCTGGCTCTGGCTCTGGCTCTGGCTCTGGCTCTGGCTCTGGCTCTGGCTCTGGCTCTGGCTCTGGCTCTGGCTCTGGCTCTGGCTCTGGCTCTGGCTCTGGCTCTGGCTCTGGCTCTGGCTCTGGCTCTGGCTCTGGCTCTGGCTCTGGCTCTGGCTCTGGCTCTGGCTCTGGCTCTGGCGCTATTGCTGTCTCTACCAAGAAGTTTGTTGTAACAGCTAGAGGGCAAGAAGTCATCGTTAATGACAAGACTTTTTTGAGTCTCAAACCAGATCAGGTCAAGACAGTCACTGTTGACAAAGGGACATTCACGATCCGTCCAACAGAAGTGGCTGGTGAAGGAGCAACGATAAGGAAACCACAACCTATAGGGACTGCAGTCTCTGTTATTAGCCCTACTAGTACCACGTTTGGACAGGTACCCATTACTGTTTCTGGAACAGAAGCTGTAATCGGCGGCACGACGCTCAAAATACCTCTCATAGGCACAACCATGAGACTGGAAATTCCTACACAGGGTTTGAATACATTAATAGAGGAGCGGAAGATATCTATCAACGCTAACAGAATTGTGGTGGATGATGAAACTCTCAAGTACCGTGGGGTGGGTGGTCCTCAGACAGACGTGATCATAGAAGGGGGTGAGATGGTGACTGCGGCAGGGCAATCTGTTTTCGTCTTTCAGTCTACGACCCTGACATATGGGCCTAACATCCCTGGGACTACGAAAACGATCGACGACGATGTGCTCACAGTTGGGCCTGGAAATGTTGTGATTGACGGGACGACTTTTGGGGGGTCTGAGGCTGAACCCAAAGACACCAAATATCGGATTGTTGGTGGAGCGACGATCACCAAGGTCAATCCTTCGTATGCAATTATTGATGAGACGACATTTACGGCTGGCCCGGGTGCTAAGCGCACTACAAAGGAGGCTGGAGGCGAAACCATAACCATCGGGCCCGACGGCATCACCATCGGTACAATAACGGTCAAGTATCCCTTTGGTGCTTCAACCGTCACAACTATCGAAGCAAAAGAGACGGCTTCTGAGAAGTTGCCGGCAGCTACCGGGACCAACAGTAAGAACGCCGTGGATAGCAAGAACGGCAGCAATGACGACAATGACGACGACAGTGGTGCAACAGGGTCTAGGTTAACAATGGGAATGACTGGATTGTGCATAGCGGTAGGCGTTTGGATTCTGGTTTAATGACGGCCGAATTGGACGGCTTTTGATATTTGGAAGTACCTAGGGAAAAGGTTCTTGGTTTATGACATGACGGGTTATTTTATAGAACATAAGGACAAGCGAATACGCAAGGCAAGCGGGATATAAGTATGTTATACTTGCAGCATTATACTGAGATCGATCATTAGAGATGGCAATAGTTCAAATTAGAGGCAGGACGCAGAGGGCTGCTAGGATGGCTTCTATGCCAAGGTTTAGCTACTTTCGTCCAGATAGATGGTATTGTTACACCTCTTTCTATTGTGTTGAAGTACTCTTACCAAAATTAAGTATCGACCCACGGAAATTTAATGATGAACAAATCCCCGTAAGGCCTTTCAACGGCTTTCTTCAAGGTTTATTTCCTATTCAGGCTTGTGGAGAAGATCTCCGACCCACTGTAGATAATGGATGTCTTACAGCAGTAGCGTTTCTTGACCTCTGATTGATTGACTAGGATCTTGAATCCTGTGACATCCCTGCTTAATTTATCTTGCAGCTGTTGAATGAATGAAACAAGGCAATATCAATTAGCAGTCAAGATGTGTATGATATTGTAACACGTAGGTGACAATCTCGAATTCAGCGTTCCCTCAATTAGCCAACGTCTTTGAACTTTCCATTATTTTCAGTTTAAGCTAATTCGTTGTTGAATAGATGCAAAGTTGGAAAGTTTTTATCGTACGCCACTCTCTAACACTGAAAACCTTGACCCGAAGGTAAGGGAGGGAGGCAAATTCAAGGTGGCTCCATCATGATTAGGTAGGTACCATTTGATGACTCACATCACGATTGACTACCTAGGAACAACAGAGAGGGGAAAAGAAGAGTTTTCAGAGAATACCTAGATATCTGAGTAGTAATGAGTCTGTCAAATGTAAGAATCGGTTAATCTCGTAATTTATTATACCCACGATGTCCTATTGTGATTGTCTATTGGCCCCTCATCATCATCCTCACATCAACAGCATCTACATCTCGCGCCGGCTTATCATCGGCAAAGTGGAATCTCGGAAACTCGACGCGGCGCGCGGCAAAAACGACAAACTCCATCTTGGAACAATCACCACCTTGTTTCTGACTTCCTTCTCACCTTTACAGCGATTTCCCTCGACAGCGTACAATCAACTCTTCCAACTACCTAAACTTCCTCGTCTAGACTGTGCAAACACTTCGTGCACGGTCAACAACCTTCTCCCCCGAGTTCCAACCCTTCAACTATATGCAACAAGAGTCCCTCGAGCATACCAAACCTTCAATTCAACGAGACAACCCCTCTAAAACTTCTTCTTCCCAGCATGGCCTCCTTCACCATGTCCCGAACGGTCTTCGCCGAGTCTATTCCGGAGACTCAGGTGGCGTTGACCCGGGCTCTGCACCGGCGCTCCGTCAAGACTCGGGTCATGACGTCGATGCCGATTTGCTCGATGAGGAGCTACGCCGACTGAGTTTGGGACATCACTCGGCCGTTCAACCTTTTGCTCCAGGTCAGCGCATCTCCGAATATGAGAATGCAATGACTCCGCCTACTCCAAAGAAAGCTCTGGGCTTCAAGGTCATCAAACGTTCCGAAACGCCCTCTGACGGTGTCCAACTCGAAGACTTCCCCAATGGTGCGTCATGCAATTACCAATAATATGTTGCATTCTTTCTAACGTAAACCAAATGCAGAGATCTTGACGCATATTTTCTCCCATCTGCATTCCGACTCTCATGCCGCCATCGCTCTTGTTTCGAAACGTTTTTATGCCCTCATCACCAGCTCCCACGCCTGGCGCATGGCGTTCCTGCGATACTTCCCTGGACACGAAGCACTCGAAACCAAGCATAATGTGGATATCTGGGCTTATAATTCGCACGACTTGATCCAGTCTGAGTCACGATACTTCACTCGTCTTACGCCGCTGGCATCTTGGAGAAAAGAATACCTTCTTCGTACGCGCTTGGTTAGATGTTTGGCCCGGGGTAAACCAGGTGCCTCAATTGCTTCTGGTGGTATCGGTGCATCCGTTCGAAGCGGAAAGAAAACCAGTGCGGTCCTGACGTATAACTCCAAGCTGCCATGGGCTGTGACGAATATTCATGCCGTCTTCACCAACGGCAAGAAGCCACCAAAGGCCATTCATGGTGCTGCCGATCTTGGAGTAGCATCGGTCAGTGACCCTACGAATGGCAGAATCGAGAAATGGGGGTTCGCTGATTCCTTCAACACAATGCAACTCGACGAGGTGGCCCCCAATCTTGTGCCTTTCGGTTTAGGAGATGGTCCTGCTGCAACTCCCAATGTTCTCGATGTGAGTCAGCCATATGGTGTACTTGCAGGCGAGGGTTTCCCAGGAGGTCGTCCATACTACCGCCCTGTCGGCGAAAACCGTGGGCGATACCTCGGAGGGGACTCTGGTGTTGTTGATACCTATCCCGATATCCCCAAGATCCCGGAAATGTCTGAGGCCATTTGTAGTGTATGGCTGGCTAAGTCAGCAAACATACCTACACACACACAGTCAATGGTCGGTATGCTGACTGGCTCTACTCTTGGTGTTGTCACCTCGTATGCTATCGGAAGTGACTCTGGTCCTCAGCGATACCAGTCCGGCGAAGTCACCGCTCGCTGGGTGCTCAGCCCTGGTGTGCCAATCATATCTCTGAAGGTTGACGACAACTACAGCCAGAAACGCAAGTCTACTGGGAGGATATGGGCTGTCGCCCTAAATGCATTGGGTGAGGTCTATTATCTGACCGAGACACCTGTGACACAAAGTCAAGTCAAGAGTGAGGACATCACCAAGAACGCCTGGTTCGCTGGACGTTCAGTTTACTGGCATCTTCTGGACTCCACTCGACGTGTTGCTCGACCAGACGAACTAGATAAGAATGCGGTAAAAGGTGCATACTCTCCCCGGTCGCCTTCTAACTCGATGAATCTCAGCAAGAGTCAGATGGCTGCTGAGGCACGAGAGATCGAGAAGTTCCTCCGTCACAAGCCTGCGCACTTCCGAAGAGCCTGTGAAGGATGGGATATGCAACGTAAGCTGGAGGTTGATTTTGCCAACGACGATGGCAATGGTGCAGGTGAGAACATCTTTGTACTTGATTGTGGTCTTGCCGAAGATCGTCCTGCACACATTGAGCGTTACACCCGATCTCTGGTGCCTCAAGACGCTCAATCGTCTTCGGTCATATTAGCCCCCACCCCTCCTCCTCTTCCCGTCTTAAAGCAGCCCTCGCTCTTTGGTGCTACCAGTACAGAGACTCTGGAGGTTCTAGAGGAAAAGCCTTCCGGGTGTGCTTCTCCTGCTTCACTTTCGTCGTCGGACTATCTGTCTCATTTTCACGAATGGGAGAGCTGCTCGATAAGATTGAAAGGACAGAGCCATGCTGTCATTACCAGTGTGTCGATAGACTGCTCCAACACAGCAGTTTTGACGCTCAATGAAGATCCTCTACATGCAACTGAGGATGAAATTCCGGGCCGTCGGTCCCGCTTGTTTGCTGTCGGGACAGACGAGGGCGCTGTCCTTGTCTGGGATGCTCGTGCGGATAGCAAGGCCGCAGGTATTAACCCTGTACGACAGATTCAGACAGAATCTCCGGAGGTGTCCTGCGTCGCTCTCTCGGCTATGTACGTTGTTCATGGTGGCAACGATGGACTCGTTCAAGCATGGGATCCCCTGGCATCGACGTTGGATCCTGTCCGTACACTCAATGCGAGGTCCAACGGCCGAGTGCCTCGACACATGATGACAATGAATCCTACCCTTGACGAGTCAACTTATTCTGCAGTTCGCGCCATCTATCTCGACCCTGATCCTACCGTCCTTCGAGGCGTTGTTTCTTTCGGTGCTTTTCTGAGATACTGGGCATATAGCTCTGCCAGTCATGCCTCGGGACGTAAGCGCCGACTCAGACACTCGGACGTGCATGGTCGGTTGGCCAGTCGACGCCAAGGAGGCACAGTTACAGGATTCATCGCTGCCGAGGAAGCTGAGATCAAACGTGAAAATGAACTGAAGGCTAAGGAGCAAAGTCGTCTACGTAACCGCTTTGGTGTCGGTGCACTTGGAGATTTGACCGAAGAAGAGGCTTTGCGATATGCTCAAATGGTGTCTGAGGAGGCGTTCCTTTTCGAGGAACAACGCCGGACAAGTGACTCTGCCGCTGATGCAAGTCTAGACACTGCATCGACATTCAGTGAAACCACTGTTGACACCGTCACTCCTGAGCCCAGCGTTACAGACATGGTAACCCCGCCGTCTGCATCGACAGATAATGTTGGTCGAGCACCCGTCGAGGATGACTACGAACAGCAAATTCAGCAAGCCATCCGACTGTCCCTAATGGAAGGCGTGAATGAGAACGGCACATCACCTCAGGCAGCAGACTCCGGTGACTATGAGTTCTCGCTTACATACAAGCCCAAGTCCAGCAAGAAAGCAAAGGCTTCGGGTTCCGCATCACCAGGTGCTTTCCAGACGGGATATTCGGGACAAGCCGAGCCCAGGGACCATGATCTGGAACTTGCTCTGAAGCTGAGCATGGAGGATCATGGCTTGTCTTCATCTGAAGTAGCATTAGGCTTTCATCATGAAGAGTTTCCCTCTCTAGAAACTGAAGGTGTTGGCAAGGGGAAAGGCGTACAGAGATGGTGATTTCAATGGCATGTGCGTCGCTGTGTGTTTCTCATTCTTGGTTTTAGCCCTCAGTATCAAGGCCTAATAGATCAGTTACCATTGGGTATTCGTAGAGCATTTTATTTATATACTTTATCTTTCACCACCGTTAGTTGCCATTTGTTTTGTCAAAACTTATAGTGCTCGATACAAACTAGACAAAGGCATCGAAGATCAACGAGTAAGGACCACGAACAACGACACACCTCAGGGTCTGGGTGAACCCAGAATTACGTTGCCCCTATCTCGGTATACTTCAGCGCTTACACATGGAACGTCATGCTTCAGAGAGTAAGTCGTAATATCGTCTTTTGTGTCCAGCTCGACTCGTACAGGGTATCCCCAAGCCAGACCTTCTATATTGGGTAGACTACCAGGTATATGGTTAAGGTGCTTATTCTGCAGATATGTCTTGCTGGTCGTGCATCTACGTCAAGTATGAACTCAATATAGTTTCTGCTCCTCCTTGCGTTGTGGAATAGGGGCTTGCAGATAGGTATCCCCATCCACGATCATCACGGACCAGCATACCTCCTTAGCTTCAACCCAAGCTATTGACCTTCCTAGCCCGACACTCACATACACTATGTTGGCTCTGCACTAACGTATTTGCTAGGAGCCGTTTTACTCTTTGAAGTATTTGCTCCGCGCATATGCAGCATTAAAGTTCAGAGCCCCTGATGACCAACACAAAATCATGAAACTAGTTGTGTCCTTCAATGCTGCCCAAGAGAATATCCACGGTACCTCCCTACCTTAGTAACGGCATTATCGAAGACGGGTAGTAGCTGCAGTATGTCTATCAAGTTAAAGTAAGTACCAGAGCATGTTCACATGCACGTCGCAAACTCTTTCATGCCCGTGGTGAAGCGAGGTTAGCATCATATCATCGAGTCTGGCATGGAGAACAGGAGCTCGAGATATTGAGAGAGTGCAACGTTGCAGTTCGACTGCCAGACACCATGGGACGCGGATGAAGAATCCGCTGCACGGAACTCACAAGGGACCTGCATGATCATGACATCTCAACGGCCCATTTTTCGCGGTTCAAACACCCTGGCGTTTTGGTGGACAAGAACCCTCTATTCTCCGAGATGAACTGAACGGAGTCTTGAGGTGTTTTCACAGACCAGTCGCAATGGAGGAATAGATGCTATTGCTAATTGCCTTGCTCGGGATGTAACTCGGAAAGAAACCATGGGGCTGTCCGGCTGCTTTCCGGCGGGCACAGTCCTTGATCGCGGGGCCAATCTTGCATTCGTAAAAGAAACATTCTGAGGCATTGGTCGTATCGGCATGAGAGGTTGTGTTCCGGCTGCGCTGGGTTGTTCCTGGATGGCACGGTTATCAAATCGATATCCTATCCATCCGGAATTTCACTTCAGACTCCTCAAGCTAAACGTGCCGACTTGACGGAGTACTAAGCGACTGGATATTGGTGGCGGCAGCGGATCCGCGGGACGGGAAGGGCCGCAGCGCCACTGGTAAGTACGGTACAGAGAGAAAAAGGATCCAATCTTGAACGACCGGACATTTGCTTCATTCAGAGGTTCCGTATGTACTGTATCTCTGAGTTCGCATGATGTTGTTGGCTGCAGCAGGTCTTTTCTGTACAGTACAGTGCCTCTGCTGCTCGCCACAGAGACGCAGTTGAGATTTTCAAACGCCCACCCTTGCCACTTACTGTATGAACTGCCATTACAGTACCAGTACTGATGAACCCTGGTTCTTATGACGAAGCCCTCTGCAGTGCTGGCTCCGGGCTATTGGGTCATCAGGCCATGACCAAAAAAAGTCAAACTCGACTCGCGGATGTACAGTGTTGCAGCTTGCAGCTGCAGTAGAATGGACCCAGCGAGACGGCCTCTGAACCGACGCCCGCTGCGTTGCGTTGCGTTGCGTTGCGTTGTTGCGGATCATCGGCCATCTCGGCTACGTAAAAATGCAAACAGGTTGACCAGCGTGTTGCTGTACTGTAAATCGATCCCAGACATGTACCGAATCGTCCTGCCTTTCCCGGGACTGTCTCCGAGCAAAATCAGGTCTTCGAGGCTCTCTTGCAAGTGGTTTCAGGGCCTCGGAGCAGATGTGACTTTTGGTCAATACTGCCCCAGATATCCAAGGGTCTCTTTTAGACAACGGCACAGTATTTCCTTTCACAATCTGTCATTTCTGTTCATTCTTAAGCCATTCGCTTCAATCCCTGATGGTGGTATGCAAAACCATCATCCTCAATTCATCCATGTAAAGGCCGAAGTTAATTCCTTGAAAGGGTCTGTATAATAGGCCAGTTTATTAACCCTGTCAGCCTGTCCGAAAACATTTTAAGAGCCGAGCCAGGGTTCACGGCTGAGAAGGATATCGTTTTCCGGACTCCGCCCCAGTATCTCGATCCGTTTAGTTTTCCTTTCTTCTCTTTTTAGATTTTTTTTTTCTTCCACTGCTGGGTACCAGAACGGTTCAGAACGCGCCGTCGCCGCCAACAAATATCGGCAGGGGGAGACGTCCAGTGCTATTGCTGCACTGTGCTGTAGTTGTATGCGCCAAGTTTGAAGGGGCACGGGCTTACTCTCTTTCGTAAATGATGCAGACACAACCAATGCGAGGATTATTCTCGAATGTAAATGATGGAAAGGCGTTCGCTACAGGCGTCGGCAGACAAGCCAACCCCTCTCAGCCATGTCGCTCTTTACCAGATCCAGAGTATGTGCTTTTGAGACATGCAGATGCGCATGAAATGTATGTGAGACATGAAAGCGGTCAAGACTTCAAACTGCTCAACATACCACTGACGTTGACGTGGTCATATGGACCAAGCCGTCGGGAATGTCCAAAGGCTGACACCGATTTGTGTCTCAGGGACTGCAACCGGTCAGCTGGATATCATCGTTTATTGGGAATGACTCAAGCCTCGCAAATATCCAATGCAGATCAACGGCTGTCAGCTTGTCACTTGTCAGCGCACATCCCTCGACTGTCAATGTTTAATTAGTTTAGCCCTGTGTGCCAGGATCGAGTTGTATTGTAGGTGGCTCGGACCTCGTGTCGCTCACCAGACAGTTCCGAATCGACTCTTTCCAGATCAGATAAATTCCCGTCCGTCTACTGCATTATGACAGCCTGTTACCGTTCCTGCGGTACGCGGAAGGTCGCGAACATCTCCCTACAAGTTAGCTCGAACCATTCCGGAATTTTGTCAGATCCCCTCCACTTCTGCTGACACAAACAGGCAAAGTATCCAATGTGCTTCTTCAAACTGTCCTAGACTAGGGGTTTGAAAAAGAAAAAATGAACCAGACTAGCTCCCACTAAAATTTGCTGGATCTCAGGTTCAAATTTTGTTCGTCTTTGACCCAAAGACCTAGACTAAGATTCATTACCCCATCCAAGCTCCAATCAGCCAAGAAAACAGCGGCAAGCGGGACGATCCACCAGGTTGGCACAGGCACAGTCTCTGGCGGGAGACAGCGGGTATCTCTACCTGAAAGATGGATGTAGGAGCGTCAATATCAGCTCATGGCGCTCGCTGAATGCAGCTAAGTCATGCTGTGCAGCAGAATAGCTTTCTCGGAAAAGAATATTCGCGTCGTGGCTTATATACAGAGGCCAAAATTGTGTGTAACAAGAAGGCCTCGACAAAAAGGAGCCCTTGAAGAACGGTCAGGTCAATCCACTTTATTAGAGGACCTGACCATTAGTCGCTGCTAAGTTGTTAGTTCATGCTTATTTGTTTCAAACACGACATTTCCACGAAAATCGGTGGACCGCTGCAGTAGCTGGAATGTAGCATCGAGCCATGGTAGCTACGGTAGAGATGTTGTTCCTGTTTCTCGGAATCATGTTCCTATGAAAGTGGACTGTAGCCATGGAAGGATTGATATTTGGGACACTAGGTATCCGTAATCGTTATGAACACGCTGCTTGTCTTTGGCAACAAGTCAGCGCTGATACACAACAGATTGTTTGTCTCATCTACTTGGTCTCAAAGCAAGGAACCGAGGTATGGGTTAGCCACCTTAGCCATTGACTTGTCGTAGCATGTTGTGGGCGAAATACTGAAAGCTGGTGGTCTTTCTGTGGAGGCGTAAACAATGTCGTCAGTGATGATACTGTTGGCATCTCAACGAAGATTGCCGGTGGTTGGAAAAGGTCAAAGGTTAGAGCCCAACTGCCGTGTAGCCTTGTATTCGAGATGTTCATATGTAAGTCGATGCGGAGAGCGTTCGTGCCTAATAATCTGCGAATGAGATCGAGTAAAAAGAGAAGACGGTCAAGATATCCCGGTTACGTATTGCAGGACAGTGCAAACTCTCCAGCGAGAACCAGTACCCTGGAGCGGGTTTCGATAGCTCATGAATGAATTCCCCGGAATGATTAATTGGGTTTATCAGCCAAACCTTTCGGCCGGGATTGATGAAGACAGTCCTTTTTTGGTAAGTTTTAGGACCACTCGGAACACCGTTATGGCCTCCACGTATGATTGGGAGCTTAGGTTGTGCGAAGAGTGGAATGATGGACCGATGGAGTGAGGAAGAGTTGGTCCGTCCGTATCAACCCCAGTTTGGGTAGACCACGTCGAACATGGGTTTTGGGGGGAAAGGGAAAACGAGGCGGAGTCTGGACTTTGGGCTGGCGAGATAATGGAGTTTAAAGAATCGTGCTGTATGCTGTAGGTGAGGAATAGTCTAGGGTCTGGACTTGGATGATATCGAATTGGTACTGGTAAGATTCGGACGCCTATGCTGGAGCAATGAACACAGAGCTTAAGGTCTCGGAGATTGTTAATTGATTGTGAGCTGTCAGTGTCCTTGTAAGCGAGCCGAGGTCAAGTCCGTGGACGAACCAACCGTTGCAATGGAAAAGTGACACCTCACAATACGACATCAGGACATTGAGCAGGCTGGTGGTGATAAGCTTGAGAATTGTCCGTAAAAATGGCGAATTGGGGTTCCTGAGGATCCAAGCTAATGGGGGTTTTCTGCAGGGATGAAGGGATTCAGAAGCCAGGGCCTGAAAGCAGGAAGAACAAGAGCAAGAGCGGGGTGTCCTGAATGATCTGATTGAGATGTGCCTGCCTCCTGCCCTGCGTTTGCCCTGTCACGAATCGCGACTGAGGACTTCCCTGACTTCCCTGGCCCTGGAGCTGGAACTGGAGCTTCCCTTCCTTCCCTGGTGTTATGGGACCCAACTGTCCCACTTACCAAGTTCAAGGGACGGCAGAATGTCGGAGACGGTCCTTTTGGCAACTATGACCTGGGTTCCTGCTGTTCGGGACCACTCCGGACAGGGGTCAGTAGCCAATCCAAGAGCTCACTGACTCTTTAGTGGCTACTTAGTCTTGAGTTCATGAGTTGAGTAGGTTGTATTTTTGTTTCCAGGGCTCTCAAAGCTTTGCATCGTTGTACGTACGCGCAACAAAGAAAGCCCAGGTCTACTCCGAGATTGTCCACTTACACGAGCCAGTGCGAGACCTTTGTCTCTGAAATTGGTATCCAGCACTGTTCAATCCAGTAGTTACCAGGTTCTCGGGTGTCGCACTGTCGGTTGATAGGGAAAACGGTTTTTATGTGGCCTTCCTCAAGAATTGGAAGGAATGTTGTGACACACTCCATCAGCATGAGGCTTAAACTTAAGGCCCAGATCATGGTTTGCGTTTACGCAGCTGCAAGCACAGCATCCAGCCATAGACAAGTGCCGTTCAAAATAAACTCATGTCTGATCAAAGTAAATATCCAGCTAGGCGCCGTGACACTGCCGCCATAATCCCCTACAGTACACTTCCTGGACGGACGTAAAGCCAAACTTTACTATTAACAGCAACAGGCGCGTGGGAACAACGTGGATGAATCGAGCTAGTATCCCGATTCTACCACTGGCAGGGAATTTATGTTTTATAACTTGAAATGTTGCAGCAATTGCCTGATGATGATCCATACCATACCGACTTTGCCCATCAATGGAGCGGTATACCTACTTACTATGGTATCATCGCCATCATGTACCTGTGTGCCACGCAACGTCGCGCAACGCAACGCAACCAACGCAATGCAAGAAGCTACAACACCGTTTTACCGTACTCTTCTTCACTGGCAGATTGACCACCGGGCCAACAAGTCCAAGTTCTCAATGCGGCAGCTGGTGACCGCTAAATGCTACCGCAGCCACAGTGCCGCAGCATGGCAGTTTTGAGTCGTTCTCATTGCATCGCATTGTATTGCCACCAGTCAGTTGGTTGTTGATCTCCCTGGCCGCACTGGAACAGTGCATGCCTACCCAGCTACAGGGCAATCTATCACTGGTCAAAACATGGTACCGAGCAACTGGAATAGGGAAATACCACGGAGGTTGAACCCTCGTTTGGACCGACACTGTGCTTTGCTGCAATGTAGGCAGGGGTGTGATTCAGGTTAGGTCCCCTGTGAGCATAATGGCCGCACACCATCATACACCCCCAATACAGCTAGCCAGCCAGCCAGAAGCCAGTCCAAGACGCGGGATCATCTGCCTCTGATGGCAACAAGAGGAAAAGCAAAGGCAAAGCCAAAGGGCAAAGCCAAACGCAAAAGGACCTACATGACGCCTTTCCCTTCCCGTCCAGATGCGTGGCATAGCATGGCATGTCGTGTCTTGGACTGCCTCCTGAAGTGGTCAAGTCTGTAGTCCGTCCTTGAACTAAAACCTAGGGCTCCCGATGTCCAGCGGCCGACTTCTTCTGGTTATGCCATCTGCCCAATGAGTAGAGGCCAGAAGCCCCCTCCCTCCCGCAGTGTCGGGTCCCCTTTGAGTAGGTAGGTCTGAGATGTTCCATTCTGTTGACGAAGAGCGCGGGACGTACGAGGATGTACCTTGTGAGGTGCTGTAGGTGGAATATCCCGCGACTCACAAACTCTCACCCCTTCCCTGGTCCGGCTTGGGCTTGGAGCTGCTATCGTTTTCCGTTACCGCTGTCGCTGTCGGTCGTTCATCGTCGTCGGGTCGCTTGTCGCTTCGTACCTGAGCACCATATTAGGTGCTACCTGGTGGAGGTTCCCCTCCCCAGACACCTGTTTCCCGTACGGGGGTTCCATGCTATGTTCCATGTAACAAACTCGTACGGGTAATTGGGCGCTTTCGGGCCCTTGTTGTGCTGGATGCGCCTTCTATTCGCTGTCCATCTTTCTGCAGCATTGTAGCGCCGGGCCGCTAGGTTGGGTTGGCGGGGGTCCACTACTACCACCAGGCTGGCTCAATGTGCACTGTAGTGTACTGTAGCGCCATCCATCCCATCTGTCCCAGTTAACAATCGCCAGACTAAGTATAGTTCGCCCGCCCTCGCCCATCATCCATCCTTCGACCAACCTACTCTCTCTCCCTCTTCTTTCTTCCTACTACTACGCTCCCGTCCCGTCTCCTTTTAAATCAATTAAAACTTGATCCAACCATTCGTGTTTCTCGTCGCAGATCCACTGCGTCATGAGACCCCTATAAACTCTCGACTTGACTTTCGGCTCGATATATTTACCGACTATTTTTTGTGTGATACTTGGTTAGCTTGACGTGCCTTGGAAGAGACCGTCGCCATCTATCATCCGATACAGTACATCACTTGAGCGCCACTACTTTCGGTCCTGCCGACTGTATCAGAAACATTACCAACATTGACACACTGCAACCACAACAACCATTCATCTTTTTTGAATACTCGCCACTTGCTTAGGACAACAGGAGAACAAAACCTATCAATTGTCCATTTCAGCTCACTTATTCTATACCATCAACTATCATACAATTCGTTGACTCCACTTTACTCAATCAATCAACATGAGTTCTCCTGCACAGGCCGGGCCCTCTTCGCCCAGAGAAGAGAAGAAAGAGAAGGGTTTCAGCAAGCTTCTTACTCGTACCAAGACCTTCCTCAAGAGGGAGGGCTCTTCGACCGCATCTAAACGCCAGTCGACTGTCGGTACCTCCCAGCCAGCTGCTCCAGCCAAGGCGGAAGAGACTCCCAAGACCAGGTACGATTCATTCATGAGAAGTGTTGTTTACAGATTGTCAAGTGAAATTCCTACTTCCTGGACTTGAACAACACGTATTTTATGCTATATGTACCAAGTTGCTAACAAACTTGCAGCCAAACTCCTGTTACTGAGGGCAAGAAGTCTGATGCCAAGGCTAAATATGAAGGCCTGGAGGGTGTTTCCAAGATGACGAGGAGCCAACTGATTGAGGAGCGTGCTAAAAAGCTTGGTGAGCGTTACGGACTTGATATCAATGTTTCTGAACTTCAGACTGGATCTCCCGACGACACTGTTCTCCGCATCGACAAGCCGATCCGTATGCGCGTTCGACGAACCTGTCACAAGTGCAACGCCACGTTCTCTTCCGCCAAAGAGTGCCCCAACTGCCAGCATGCCCGTTGCACCAAGTGTACCCGTTATCCTCCTAAGCGAAGCGAGGCCGAGATCATTGCCAGCCGTGAGCGACGTGCCGCCATCATCAAGGCCAACAAGGAGAACGCTCCTATCATCCCTGACTACTCTTATGCCTTTGATGAGAAGAAGATTGTCCTCACCCGACCTAGCAAGACCGGCGGACAGGACCTGGTCCACAAGAAGCCTCGTCAGCGTGTGCGAAGAACCTGCCATGAATGCTCGACCCTCTTTATTTCTGGTAACAAGACGTGTGCTAAGTGTGGACACGTCCGCTGCACCGACTGCCCTCGCGACCCGTAAGTGTACTCACAGATAGACATATCAGCTTCCCGGCTAACCATTCATTAGGCCCAAAAAGGAGAAATACCCATACGGTTATCCTGGAGATGAGTTCGGTCCCAATAGTGTGCCACACTATGAGTGCAAGGAATGTAAGACGATATTCCCAACCGGCGCCGAAAATGGAACGCAGTGCACCAAGTGCGGTTCGGAGAAAACAGACGAATCGCCTCGTGTTAAACCTCGCAAAGTCGAACCTGAACCGGACCCAGAGGTATTGAAGAAGTTACAGGCACGACTTGAGAATTTAAAAGTAGCATAATCAGCACTAGCGATCAGGCGCCCATGGCCTTGCTTGGGTGCTAGGGGGTGAAAGAGCGGGTGATTTTCCTATCATTTTATACACACATTTGCACATACGACGACATACCGAACAGCGAGCGAGGAACGACTACAGGAAGATTTGTCGCCCATTTCATAAACACCAAAATATTGCCCACCATTGTTTCTCGTCAGCTATTTATTTACTTCTACTTCGGCCACACGTTGCACAGTCCATCACTTCCTGGCCACGGGACAACAATACCCGACACGAGCCCTCTTGGTTTTTCACAAGATAGAGGTGGCATTCATATCAGCCGACGCATACGACATCACGATCTGAATCTTTCAAGCGTACTCCATGATTTTGCATTCTCAACCATCAGTCATTTACACGCATTTACGAACAGGGGGTGATGCACAGGATCAGGGGAGATGCAGGTTGACATATAAAGGTGTTGAGGGGATTATTGTATCTTGTTGAAAACATGCGCATTCCCTCTGCGGACCGTGGCTTTGGGAGGATGGTTACCACAACGGATAGGTCATATGGCCAATGTATTTTGGCGACAGCGAAGAAGCGTTGTTCTTTCTAGTCTCTCTTGGTAGACTCAAGTCTTGTTTACGAGTGGCTCACTCGCCTTATATCAATGAGAAAGACGTCAATCCTTCTTGTACAACATGCACGACGTGAATGATTTTAGATTTCCATGCTCTTCATTGTATGCGATAAAGTTGACAGTGTGCTACGGTTCTCAAACTCCATTTAAACCCAAGCCTCTCGCTCTTTCCCCCCACGCCACACATGTCACCGTTTCTTCTTTATTCCATTTTGGGGGTTGCAACTAGCGATTCTCTCATCAGCACGCCAATTGCATATGACAGAGACGGAATTGCTTGGGTCGCTTCAATAAGAGTGGTCTGGATCTTTCCAGATACCTTTCTATCTTCGTGCACTGAACTAGGTAGGTAGGTAGCAGTCAAGCTTTCTACTTCCAGGCCCATCCATGTATACAGCAAACACGCTAGGCATGCTTAGTAACAAAACCATAACTATCTGTCTCCTCGATGATATTATTGATGATATTATTAGGTCGTATTACCACAGATACAATTAAGAGGTTACGTAATCTTATTTAATTAATACACCAGCTAAAGTTAGCCTTTAACTTTAGCTTACCTTAACTTTAACTTTTAATATATAGAATATATATTTCTTCTATAAATATTAACTTTCTAAATTTTCTTAACTCTCTACTTAAATACTATATGCAAAGGTTATAACTATTCTATAGTTAATCTAGTAATAATATTACTATTAAAGACCTTAATTACATTAGTAATTTAATCCTCTAGGTAGTTAAGCTAGTACTTATAGTAATATTTTATTTAAATATCCTTAAGGAAAGAAATTTCCTTTAAAGTAATTAGTCCTATATATATTAGCCTCTTTTTAAGGCTTCTTAGTACCTTTAGCTCTTACTTAATATTATTCCCTTTTTACTATATATAATTATTTTAAAACTATCTCTTACTAAAGAGTAAGAAAAGCTTACAGTTAAAGGCTACTAGCCTAGCTAGGCTTTAATTATCCTATATAATATAGGGCTACTAAAGTATAAGCTTAAAATCCTAGCTTAAAAGGGTTTTCTTAAGGTCTTTTACTTTAGCCTATAGTTACTTAAGCTTATTAATATTATTATAATTTTAAAGAGTATTCTTAATCTTCTTATATAATAAAGTAATCTTTACTTTAGAAGAAAAGCTATTAATTAAGGTTCTTCTTTCTATAGTAAGTAATATTATAGTTAAAAGGTAAGCTATAATAGTTAGTAATATATAGTAAAAGAAACTAAGGTTAATTAATTAACTTTTACTATATTAGGTTAATTAAAGGTAAAAGAAGAAAGAAGTTACCTTATATATAGCTTAGTAGCTATTGTAAAATATATATTTACTGTTATTAGAGTTTAGTAGCTAATATAATATATATACCTAACTTATTAAGATTTGACTTTACTAGAAGAGGTTGCTATTAATTATAATATTGAAGATGGATTTAACCTAGGACTTATAGTTTAAAGAGGATAATAAATAACTATCTGTCTACATGCGATTACCCGTCTGCAAAGCCACTCGAAATGTTTTCTAAATCCCCATCTTGTTTTATGCGGCTATCGTGCTACTGCAGCATACGTAAGTGGGAGAATGTTGTACTTGTGTTGGGGGTAGAGACGGGGATTGTGTTATGGTCTGATGCTTTCTGTGTAGCGGTGTGTGTTGTACAGGCACAGCAAACGAACAGCGGTGGTAACATCGTGAGGAGAAGTTGATAGTGTCGGGATGCCGGGAGGATAAGAGAGGGGATGCGGCGTATGCAGTCTTGAAGTGCCACGGACAGGGGTAGTAGGAAGTGCCTCAGTCTTTGTCTTGATAGTGGTGATAGTCCCACAAGTCAAGCATGATCATCGGCGGTACAGTACCATTACAATGCTCCTCATTATTGATAGCTATATTGTATGTTTTTCTATATACTGAATTGCCAATTACCCTTCATGATCTACTTCCTCGGCACATGTGATTTTGATACGAGGATGGATGGATGGTATGTGCACAGCACTATTCAACCGGCTGATCCCCTTCCTTGATGAATGACTCCAAACTGATCCTGGCTGTATGGGCCACCGAAGCCCCAAGGGTATCGAGTCGATTGATCTTGCGGCCAAGATATCTCCCCGCCCCGTCCATGCGATTGTTGAGATGGGCGTATTGTTCGTCAACTCGGCGCTGCTCAATCGAGCTCTGGAATTCAGCCGGGTTGAGGATTGGCATGAGACGATGAGTTGGGTAGAATCGACCTCTAATCGACTGCTCCTTGAACACAATGTTCTCCTTGACCAGTGCATAGCACCAGCGCTGTGCCCCTACCGAACGGCGCCATTGGCTCTCGCTCCGCAACGCAACGGGAAGGTGTTCGTCCCGAACTATGTTTGGGTGGTTTTCAGGTACAAGCTGGTAAATATGACCACGGAAGAAGACAGCGCCGGGGGAGTCTTTCCTAGTGTAGATAAAAAGCAGACCTAGAACGCATGCCTCGGCCGGAATGTTGAGCTCGGCCGGCAGCGTTTTAAGCCGCATGGCGTCTCCAAGCTCGACCCGCTCAGCTCCAAAGAAACAACCGTAGTAAGTAACAGTCTTGCTGTTTGGGTCTTCTATGTGTTTGGACCATAGCGAGTACGAATAATCGATCTTAACAGCTGCCATTTTGGAAGCATCAAGTGCAATCAGCTCACGCCCATTCCCGTCTACTGTACTCTGGATCAGAGACTCCCATGAAACGCCATCAAACGTCTTTTCCTTCAATTCGGGCAAGGCAACGGGTGGGACGGTGAAGGCATAAAAAGGCCGCATGTCTCCATCCGTCTTTGTCACGTTATTTTGTTGGATGGCACCATGGCCAATGGGCATAACCTCATGCTGGCCATTAGAAGAAGAAGCAATAACTCCAAGACGCCAGGTGCTGCCATTCTGGTACCATACAAGCTCGCCAGATCGAAACAATACCGATGATCTCAATGACCATTGAATAGGCTGCTGTTGTGCTTGAGCAAGATGGGGGGGCTGTTGTTGAATCTGCTGCTGTACTTGTGCTTGAGTTTGTGCTTGTTGTATTTGTGGTGGGGGTGGTTGCTGATGATGCGGGTGAGGCTGGGTTTGAGGTTGAGGTTGAGATGGAGGTTGCGGTTGGATGACATGTTCTTGAGGCCGAGCCAGGGGTTGTTGCTGGAATTGCTGTACCGTAGTTGCGGCGGTAGAGATTGGCGTGGGAGCTGGAGAATTCTGCGCCGTAGCAGCCGGCGTAGATTGTGCGGATACAGAACGAGGTACAGCGTTGCCAGACTTCTGAGGTACCTGTCCAGGCATCGGAGGTAGGGGCACGGGTGTTACTCTAGGTGGCATCTTGTCAACCTTGGGAGGTTCATGTGTGATGATCAACCCGTCATCAGCAGAGACGCCTGCCTTGAGTATGTTTGCAGCGTTACAGTGCGCACAGCAACAGTCTCGGTAGTCCATCGACGTCGAAAGTAGCCAAATCAGATGGACAGCAAATTCCTGCGGGCTCTTGAAAAGCTTCACCTTGATCGGGTACCCAGAGACCCAAAGGTGCTTGGATTTCTCATAAAGCCAGTACCCCCGTGGGAAATTCACGAGCCATGGATTTCCTTCTGTATTGCAGTTAGAGAAAAAAGTACTCGAGTATGGTTGCATGAGAGTTCACTTTACTTACCATCGGGGTTTGGACATAGCTCCTGCTTGAGAAGAATACCGAGTTTGACTTTCCACTCGGTGAATCTCGGGTCGTCTTCCGCTAGTCGAACCATCTGAGGTTTGGTCCTCGGTGTTTTCTCAGCAGCAGCCATGTCTTTTGTCTTTTTGGTCGCAGTCGTTGCGGTCGTGGTCGTGACCGGCCAGTAACCTGGTCCAGTGTCTGACCCATCGCTTCTGGCTACACGAATGACATCAAATTCTTTCAATTCCGCAATGTTCATCGCCATCTTTCGACCAAGTGATGGGAACTACCCAAAAAGGATGATATTGTTCAATATCTGACAAACGTACGTTTCCTCACGGACTTTTGCGAGGCCGGTAGCCACTGGTGTTTGTCTTATTCGCACTCTGGCATAAAGTAACTCAGTTCAGTTTACCAGTCTCCGGTCCGCGACAGGTAGTCGTCTAATGTTGATGCTGTTGTAGAAGAAAAAAAAGGGACTCGCGATGGTGGTCTTTGATGAAAAGCTCATACATTCAGGGCGTTTGTTGAACTAGTGGCTTTGACCCGTGGCCCCTGTTTCCTTTGTATGGCGTAGAGCTTACGGCGAAATCCTAGCGCAAGTAACTTTATTGTTCTGGACAAACGTGGTCCAGGCTACGCGTTATGTGTTTTGAGCGATGAAGGGGTGTTGTAGCTTTGTTGAATCTCAAGGTGCTCAGGAGTGCGATTCATTGGCAGATGAGCTGAGTCAGCAGCATTGATAGGCTACCCTGTAGTGTACGGGATAGATTAGATGATCGAAGAAGTGAGTCACCCTGGCATTATGAGCTGGTAAATCAGTGTCCTTGTCAATTCTGTCCGTCTTGTAGCTGTACACTATAAGCAAGTGCTTAATTTCTCTATCCATTATGCCCGGGTCTGATGTTTGAGAACGTAGAGTTGTGGATATGAGTTTGGGGTGGATCCAAGTAGCATCGAGTACAAACGTTAGAGTAAAAGGCTTCATCAATTGCACAAAGAGAGAGAAACCGAGGAGACATGGAACAAACCCGAGGGAGCTACTAGCTTAGTACCTAGGTATACGGAACATACATAATAGAACAAGAATGATTTGAGAAACCAGGGCCTCTAAGCAAGATAAAGAATTAACGGAGCTGGACTTAGAATATCGAGGCACAGGAAAGCGCCACCACAACCGCACCCCTGTAATCAATTAACACTCAGGTGGACACAGAACGCGCTCAACGCGTCTCTTAGCCCGCTCTCCCACCTTCTTCTCTACCTCCATCCATGCCAATATATAACCACGACTGTATTTATTTCTTGGACCAACCCGACTCTAAGGTGCTCTCGGGCTCAATTAGGATCAGTCTACATTCATAATGAGCAATTCGCATGTCACCCATGGCGATAGGGCCTTCCTTCAAGCCATTATGGCTCGAGGATCAATTACTTTCGAAGAAGCTCGACCTATCCTTGCCGCAATTTTCAACGCTGGTCGCAATCAAGCCGAGGATGACGACGAAATACGGAGGGACCAAATCACCGAGGAACATTTCCATGAGGCTATAGACAAAGCTTCCGAAGCAGCGTCGCTGTTCGACTACGAAATCCGCACCACTTCTCATCAAGTAACAAAGAGACGAACATGGGCTCTGGTCAACACCACTTCTGATCCGCAAACACAGCTTGCCACTTCGTACAACCCCGAAGAGCTTGCATTCATCAAGAGAGTACTAGATGCCATGTTCGAAAAGTTCAACACGCCGCGCATGGAAGTCATGGCTATTACGGAGATGCAGGCTATCAAACTGGCCCGACCGAACCGACGGGAAAGTCAGATTGATATGGATACAGAGACACAGACAGCTGCAGACAAAGGTCTAAAGCATAGTGAAGTTGAAACTGTGCTCGCGAGCCTGGTCGAGGGAGGTTGGTTTGAGAAAAGTCAAGAAGGGTTTTATACACTGTCACCAAGAGCACTGCTCGAATTACGACCCTGGCTGGTGGAAACGTACAACGACCCCGACCTTGGCCCACGGGACTGGCAGCGCATCAGATTTTGCGAAGCGTGTAAGGATACAGTCACGATGGGCTTGAGATGCTCCGAGATAGACTGCAACTTTCGACTGCACGAGATCTGCGAAGAGGCTTTCTGGCGAACTAGAAGAGACAAGAAATGCCCGCGATGCGCTACCGAGTGGACAGGCAACAAGTACACAGGTGAAAGGGCGGTAACATCGACCGACGCCTTCCAACGGGGACGACGCAAGAATGGCGGAGGTTGGCGACGAAGCACACTTGCTGACGAGGTTATTCGAGACGAAGGAGGTGCAGACGAGGCAGAAGATGAGGAAGAGAATCTTTACGATGCCGATTGAGACAGACATCCTGTGTATTTTCTAGAAGCCCATTACGGCCAATTATTATGATACCCCCCCTACCCTTTGAGATCAATACGCGCAGTAAAATCCAAGTGAAGTTTGAATTACAATAAGTCTTGACTTACTCACATTGTTTCCAAAAACACCTTGTCCAATAATTTTCGGATTCGTATCTCCGACGGCAGTTGAGTGTCGATCATTGACTAGGTAGCAATGCAATTTGAGCGTGGGGTGAACCACTGGGCCAGGTCTACTAGGCCAAAGAGGAAAGGAGAATGATTCAATCATACGTACATTTAGTAGGTAGCTAGGTTAGTAGGAAAAGAGAGAATCAAGAAACTAACTAGAACAATGTCTTGTCAACTAATCAGTATTTATTTCCTACCTACTATGCTGTGGCTCTAAGCTTTTTACTTTGTTAGTAGCCAGCCTTGAATCTAGGCTCGGCAGCTGGGATGACATCACATGTGATGTGGCTGTGCATATCGTTCGTCACCCAAGACAAGACAACCCAGACAAAGGCGAATTACAGACGCGCGCCAACACAATCCGCCATCGCCTCTCTTTCAAAAACTGGGCGGCCTCTTATTCCAGCCTGTAGCGCCATACCCAGTTAAATAGCTTTATCCCTAACTCTCAGATCTGCGCCTAGCTTCTCAACCTAACAACAATCATCAATATGCTGGAATACCTGACATACAAAAAGATTAAGAAGAACAGGGCCGAGAAAGCTGCGGCTGCCGAGGAGGCTGCGAAAAAGACTGAAGCTGGATCTTCTGTCGATCCAAGCCATGGACGGGTACCTGACTTTGACAAGAGCGCAAGCCGCCAACAGCCTACAAGACGAAGCACTCACCGCAGCCAGAGCTCTATCACTCCTCCCTTGAGCCCGGTTCTTGACCGTGATGACGAAGCTTGGCTTCGAAGCATCCTAGAGGATGATAGTCCGGCTCCGCCACTGCCTCCGCGAGTCAACACTCCCCAGATTGACCTATCTTCTGCGTCAGATAATGAGATAGAGGCCATTAGACCTCTTGAAAAGACACACGACAAAAAGGACAAGAAGAAAGAAAAGAAGACGAAAGAGAAGGGCGAGAAGCAGCCAAACCGTCTTACTGCTTTGTTCGCGAGACAAAAGAAGGCGCAGGATGGCCTCAAGCCAGTAGACAATGTCGCCAAACAAGAAGCTGAGCGCGAGGAGGAAGATCTCGGCAACGTTCTTGATCGCTTGAACCTTCAAGCCAAGAACAACAAAATTGTCTCCCTCTCCAACGAGTCCTCCGAGCTGCTGTCTCGCTTTACGCAGGTCTTCAAGGACCTTGCCAATGGTGTGCCGACAGCTTATGGAGACCTTGCGAGCCTTGTGGAGGATCGGGACGGTGCCATTAACCGTGGCTTCGAAAAACTGCCTGCGTCCTTGAAGAAGCTCGTCACGCAGCTTCCCGATAAGCTTACTTCGTCCCTGGCACCCGAATTACTGGCAGCCGCGGCGAAAAGTCAAGGTCTTGAGGCTAATACGGACAAGGGCCTTAAGGACGCCGCTATCGATCTCCTCAAGCCATCGAATCTGACGGATCTGGTGACGAAGCCTGGAGCTGTCGTCGGTATGCTCAAGGCGATTGTAAACGCCCTGAAGGTGCGATGGCCTGCCTTTATCGGTACTAACGTTATCTGGAGTGTCGCTTTGTTCTGTAAGTCCTGCGTTCCATCCAATTCATTCATCGGCTGATGCTAACCCCACGCAGTGCTGATGTTTGTGCTGTGGTACTGTCATAAGAGAGGACGCGAAGTGCGACTTGAACGTGAGAAGTCTGCTGCCGAGACTCCTCTAGACGGCAGTAGTCGTATCGAGGAACTCCCAGACGACCCTCTTCTTCCGGGACCAGAGGAAGCGACGGCAAGACGTAACGCTGACAGGGCGGCACTTGGACTTGGTGACCCTGTGTCTCCTATGTCTGAAAGATCACCCCATCCGTATATTTCCGAACCAGTCTCGCCCCTAGAGCCGGTTCGTCGTTGAGAAATGATTTATGACATCTGGCAGCTGGCATGTTTAGATATGGTAATGCGATGGTTACGATATGGGTTATGACAACTGATGAAAGAAGATGGGGCCTCGGGGCATTATGGATACCTGGTTTTCACACTATTGATGGACAAGCTGGAATTGGATAATGGAAATTAGGAATAAAAAATTGATTTCTGCATTTTCACAGTTGGTGGGTATCATGTTATAAAATATTTCCGTCTTCAAAGCTCTCCATCTTACCTCGGTCTATCTGGGTACGATGACGCTATCCCGACCTTTCAAGACTATCAATCGTCTTGTACAACCTCTTTAATCTCCTCTCGTCCTGGAGCCATGGCCACGGCCTCACTCTTGTCGCTTACACCTTGACGATCCGTCGCACCACCGCCGTCTTGGGACCAAAAGTCGACTTCGTCAATAATGTCGTACACAATATCCTCTGCAATCTGATCGCGGTACCGCTCGCTTACAGCATGCATCTCGTTCAAGCGAGGGTTACCAGAGCGGACTGCATCGGGGGCACTATCCGCAGAAGGCTCGGCTGGAGGAGGGTACCAGAAGTCGGGACCGAAATTGACCTCCACAGCGCCTCCACGGAAGACACTTACCGCGGGGTAATATCCGAGCATACCGTCGTCGAGACCTTCACGAGCGCCAACCTGTGTTTGGGGACGAGAAGCTGGTGGAAGAAAACCCAATAGGTTCTCAAAAGGAGTCCCCATGAGAACACCGTTCTTGTATACACGAATGCAAGAGTTAGGAAGGGTGCGAAGACTGGGAGACGGATGGTTTGGACCAGGATCTTCTGAGACACCACTGCCTAATCCTGTTGGGTTCATCAGGTCCTCTAATTCCTTGACAGGGTGGTATTCGATTCTTTCGAAATACGTGTGGGCCTTGAATCGGATGGGAAGGCGATCGCGGACGATGTTGTGGCCTTGAGCCGTAGGTGAAGGCTCCTCGTCTGTTTGGTCAACCACTGGATTATAGTGTCCAGACATGATCTTGCGGTGCAAGTTCTCCGAAGGTAGTTGGATCTCGAGACCGATCACGTCACCCTCGCGAATACCTTCCCCAGTAGGAAAGAATTCTTTAGGCCGCGACATGTGCACTTTTTCGCCTGCAACATCGCGGAGGCCATAACTATAGGCATCAAAGCCAACTGGCGCATCAAGAGACGCCTCTCGTCTCGCCCAGCCCATGCGTACGTGTTGTCCGCCTTCTGGCTTGGATTCACCATCCTTGGGTGGTCGGACTCCTTGTGTGATTTTGCATTCCCAATACCATCTACCTTCCCGAACGGCAACGTTCGCTCGCGCCATGCGAAATCCTTTATCGGTTGTGACTTGCCGGGCTGTCTTATCAAAGTAGACATGTCCTGCCGAGTCCTCAAAGCTCATGTGAGGACCATATGGCTCTGGCTCGGTGCCTCGATAGTAGATCATGGAGGGAAAGAGGGGGTCCGCGATGCAGTGCGTATATCGAAAGCTTTTTTTGTTGGAGACGCTTACTGTGTTAGCCAAGAATGAACTCTGTTATTGCTGAGCCCAACTTACTGATCCGACGTCTCAAAGAATTCTACGGTCTGACCATTAGGTGCTGTAATCTCATGATGTGTGGTCATGACAGGGCCGCGAGGAGGGTCAAAGTCGGACAATTTAGGAGGCGCAAGCTTATAGCGGAACGGACTGGAATCGTTCTGTTTCTTCTGCTGTTTCGTCGGTTTTACTTTTGGGTCTGGAGTTGCACGAGCGCTCTCGACGGCTTTGGATTCGCGTTTCTTCAATGTATCCTTCTTCGTACGCGCCGACTTGGATCGCGCCGCTTGAGATGCATCTTCGGGGGCCAGTGAGTCGGCAGGCTTGACCTCGGGGTTCAATGGCGAGGGAACCACAGGACTATGACGACCCTCTTCGAGAGCGCGCTTTTGAGGGATGGAGGATAATGGGAGAGTTGGCGTGGGCTCTCGCTTAGGGGAGCTTCCATATTCTGATGCCATGATGAGGCGCAGCGATTGGGACAGTTAGAAACGTCTGCTGAGGTTGGAAACACTATTGTGGTTGTGATATCGGACGGTATGACGTTAGGTGAAGCATGAATTGACCTCCAAACGGCGTCAAGTCAATTGCGCCCACTTTAGCTTGGAGGAGAGCTAGGTTCTTGATGGATGATCTCGACTAGCTTCGCGGTTGAATCGCGTGAAAGATAAGATAAGATAAGATGATAGCCTCGGCTGATAAGATGAGAAGAAAAGATGGAAGAAAAGAAGAGGGTCCGATCTCAGGCTAGTGTCAACATGATCGTAGTCGGTCTAGGCGACCCCCTGCGCAATAAGCCGAGTGGCGCCAAGCGAGTCAATGGAATTTCTCCGTATTAGTTAACCAATGAGAGAAGAGTTAATGTAATCCGAGGCATCTCAGGGGCGACCGAGCAGAATTGACAGAGCCGCGGTGAGAAAATTGGGGGGTGCTAGAGCGTCTTAATTTAAGGGCCACCTCCACTGTGACGACACGTTGAGAAGGGTCTTTTTGTATGTTTTTACGGCATCAGCAGGATGTCGAGGGTTATAGCAGGGACCAAAGCCGACCAAGAGTTACTCATGTGTCATTACATGCTATCTGCCAAGGCGCGATCTCAACATGTGGTTGTCGATGGATTTCCCGGGCTTTCGGATACGGCACCTTGGTTGAGACTAGGAGAGAGGCTAGAAACGAGATGAATGTCTAGAGCCAGGTCGATTGTTTTAACCCCAACCCACCAAGGACCGGACTTCAAGTCTTAGGCACTTGCCGGAGGTCGTTCCATGCTGGGGCCGTCTCCCCGTGAAATCGCATCATGTGCCTTGTCTACTGTACCATTTGCTTTTGCTTTGCACGTCACTCCTTGGCTCTCACTGTGCAGTAAATAGTTGTCCCCTCTGAGGGGCAGAAGAGAAAACAAAGTCCGCTGGCTCCATATGTTGCTAGTATGTATGCAATGCAACGCAGTTCCCGAGTCCCGGCAGCCAGTCTCCAATCCACCATAACTAATACCAAACAATCTGATCGCAAGTCCTAAGTCCTCCCCCAAGTTTAAGCCCCAGCCCCATTGGATTGGATTGAATCGGGATTGGTTCGAGATTGCCTGACATCAATCAATCAGTTCATCACCTTATTCTTTTTTCGTATCTGTGCTGTTCTCAACTTAACTCTACTATTATCTTCTCTACCTCTACTCTACCTGGTCCTCCACCCCAATCTTCGGATCTCTTTGTCCCGGGGTCACCGTCCTCCCTCCACCGCCATCTGCCGTCTTATCACTCTACATTATCTATTATCGATCTACGGATACGGTCAAGTCAGTCACTCAATCAATCAGTCAGACCCCGGTCTTACTCTTGTTTGGTCACCGTCCACTGTCCCAGCCTGGTGGTGCCGTAACAAGCCATTGACAAAGACCTCTCTCCCCCTGCTAGCAACCTATTCTATTTGCCAAGCGCACCTTCAAATCTAGAAACGAACCGGGGCTTGTCCTGTTGCGCTTCGTTCTGCGCCGCCTTGCCTTTTGTTGTCTTACCACAGGTTGATCGCCCCTGCGCCCGCCTTTTGGCTGATCATCTTTGTTGAGACCTCTTTTGCCCTGATTATTTCCCTTCCTTCTCCCTACTACCTAACCTACTATCTTCAAACACTCGCTCTGACAAGCTTGACCCTTGTCCCTTCTCCTCCAACCCCCGCGCTCCCTACCTTCTCAGACCTTCTTCTTTAGACTCTTGGTCTGGACCTTGCGCTGGTCCCAAGTATCTGGTTACTGTCGCGTCACTATTTGACATCTGTCGTCTGACCAATACCTGGCTTCCCGTCCGATCAACTCGATCCAGCCTTCCATTGGCTCTGTTTATTAGGTCACCTGCCTACAAGCCTACGTCCTTAGGTACCCTGGCGATTTGGTCAACCTGTCTGCCCACCAGCGACCTATCTCCTTGACGATACATAATATTTGGCTACAGGCCAGGTCTTTTAGTCAGGTACCTCTGTCCTCTGACTCCTGACTTACATCCCATCCCTTCCTTGTTTCATTCGCTTCGGCGTCCACGAACTCGTACTGTAGGTTGTCGTGGAACCCGGCTCCGGCTCCTCTCCGGATTCGCCTCCTTCCTCGGCCGATTCGAAACCATTGCCAGTCCGCTGCAGCCGATTACGACTCGTGTAAAGGACTTTCTCTTCCGCTACCAAATCCGCATCTTATCTTACTCATCTTCGATTTGTACGACAATCAATCAAACCAACATCTACGACAGTTCGACATACACATCAACACCACCAACAACGCTGATGCATGTCACGTCCTTCGATTTGTGACTGATCCGCTATTGTCTTCGCGCAACTCCGCCGGTAGACTTACTCCGTTCATCTCAACTGCCATCGCCTTGACCTCGTCGATAACATCAGCTCTAAATACGGGCATGAGCCAAGAAACCCAGTCAGCGGCGCTGTACAGCCAGCAGCGCGAGGCAGGCTCAGTTCGCACTGCGTTGCCATCAAGACCGATGTCTTCGAAACCCGGTTCTCCTGCTCCCCCTTCTCAAGAGCGGACTAGACTTCCCACTGGCCAAGAAAGTCACGATCATCGCCAGAGACTGAGTGGAAGTCCACCTGGCTCTCAAACAAGTCCGACAGCAGGCACAATGTCAAAACAACAAAGCCCAGGGGTAGAGCACAGTTCAAAAGCAAGCCCACCGCCTGGTAGTGGCGGTAGCCAAGGCCAAGTTTGCAGGTAAGTGATGATGTCTTGGTCTCCATGATCCCGTTGCTCATCTTGATGTAGTAATTGCGGAACCACTCGAACGCCTCTATGGAGAAGGTCACCGCAAGGTGCCACAATCTGCAATGCTTGTGGCCTTTATTTGAAAGCCAGGAATGCTTCTCGCCCGACCAGTCTCAAACGACCACCGAATGTCGTGCCCGCGGAACCCCCTCGAACTGCTGCACCCAAGCCCTCGGCGACTGCAGCCTCAAAACCTGCATCAAACGCGACCTACGTATCCGCCGACCAAACCCCTGGAGGAACATGTCCTGGTGGGGGTCGTTGTAACGGGACAGGAGGCGCAGAGGGCTGTAACGGGTGCCCGGCCTACAACAACCGTGTCTCCAAGAGTGCTAACCTTGGCGGAACCCAGAAGCGACAGAGTTGTCAAAGTCGAAGTGAAAGCACGAAGCCGGAGCCTGTTCCCCTTGACGTAAATGCTCTGCAAAGCCAACAGAATTCAAATGCCACAGTTGTGATTGCGTGCCAAAATTGTGGTACCACCATTACACCACTTTGGAGGCGTGATGAGAGTGGCCACACTATCTGTAACGCTTGCGGTAAGTATCGTCTTGTTAATTGATCTATGGGCGTTTGTTGATTTTAACAAATCCAGGTCTCTACTACAAGCTGCATGGTGTGCACCGACCGATGACGATGAAGAAGTCAACCATTAAGAGACGAAAACGAATCATTCCCGCTTCCCAGGACGAGGAGATGGAGGATGCAATGGAAGCAACTGAATCTCGGAGCTTATATCCTGCCGATGCAGAAAGAGGATCAATGAATGAGGACGGATCTGTCAACCTGGGCCTTCGCCGCCGACCCGAGCACCCGCTCACGATCGAGCCATTGCCGTCAATACGACCCGGCAGGACAATATCACCGATGCCTCCAACATCCGATCTTGCTGCGTATCACCAGTCGAACAACCCTCGCCATTACTCAGGATCCATAAACGACGACAATCGACTGGCTCCTATGGCGTCGATGACAACAAACAGTGATAGGAAAACATCTCTATCTCCTGCTTCATTCCTCTCGCCTACACGGAAACGATCATTCTCTACTACAGAAGGTGAAGCATTTGCATCTCAAGAAGCTAATCAGGAGAGCTCGAAACGAATTTCTTCGATAAATCTGAAATCAATCCTCAACCCCTCAACATCGGCCGGTACCCCTCCCAAGGTTGGAACAGGAAGCGATGATGGGGACTATTCGTTGCCACCTATTCGATCACCTGGCAGCACTATTGCGTCGGCTCCGAGTCCCAGCTCTTTCTCCAATCGTGACAACACTCCAGGGATTGGGCCGCGTGATATTGAATCCGAGAGGATTAAGGCTGAGCGTCGAGCTGCCCTACAGCGTGAAGCTGACAAGATGCGCGAAATGCTTGCCGCCAAAGAACGGGAACTACAAGAACTTGGTCATGATTGATGAGCAGAACCAATTACGGAATACACACGACTTATGAAGTACCTCAAGGTCAGCAAGGAGTCACTGCTTCGCAAATTTTGCGGTTGGAAGGCGAGTTACGGACCGGCGCTATTTGGATTTCACAGCATACACAGCTCCCTCTAACGGGGTTTATCTCATGGGATCTGAGGCTTTGCTGTCAAGGAGCATGGTGTTTTACATAAATGCCTGGTCTGCAGTCTATTTCTTTCCCTAGAAATTATCGGATGAGACTATCCTGGACTACAGGTCGGAGCCAGCGACGCCATTTGGTTTCTCAAAAAAGCAAAATGTTTAACGATACAAAATGCACATATAGATAGGACCTGGCTAGGTGTATCGCAAGATAGTTTACATGAGCCAAAAAGAGAATGCGGTGTCGCGTGAGCGACTGAGTTGACAACTGATTAAGTATCAGCTTTGAGCCTACCTTCCGCTTCCTCGTTTGATTTATAAGTGCTATCATCGTAACAATTGTACAAACTATTCGTTTATCCACAAAACCCCAGAAGTTCACAGTCTTTAGCTTCCCTTTAGTATAACGATGAAAGGTGGTTTATCACATGAAGCGCCCTAATACTCCAAGCAAGTATAGCAGCGTCTGTTGATCACCTAGTAGTTTGGTGATCTATACGCCCTGCAGATAATTGATACGAAATGAACCCTTTTTAATATTATAATCGGTGGGAGTAAAGAACGTAAAACCTTTAGCGGCGAATCTAGTTCACGACTCAGCGCTGGCACAAACTGTGGTGGGTAGGACTGTTTCGTATACAGCAACGCCTTGGCTCCTAATCTCGCCCAGCTGAGAATGTCCTAGGAATTGGTGATTACCAGAAATGTTAAGTGGAGATATGAAACAAATCGCTTTCCAAAATAGTCATACAGAAGGGATATCGCAATGACAAGTGTTGTGTTGTAATGCCTTAAGGGAAGGGGTGTCATGGTGGTTCATACCTCGACAGTCTTGGCTGTTTTTCGATATGCAAAAGGGCTTAATTGCACTAGCAGAGGATTTTTGGAAGACGAGAGTTATGACACCGACCTTCTAAAGAAGTCGGCTCGTAAAGACTTCGACTTGGAAGCATTATAGAAATGGGTGTCATGCGAACAGCAGGATAGCTCCCATCTGACAGCCATTTGTGGATGAGCAATCATAGATCAGGCGAAGAAACATTTCCCGTATCGGTAGAATTGATGCATGAGATGATCCGATGTTAGGTTGACAAAGACTATCTGAGTTTCAACATCCGAATGCAATTGCAATGCATTCCCCGGCATGTTCAGGAGGGACCCAAGCTGTTGCGATAACACTGGTGCAGCTGGGCTAAGCATTAAGGACATTGAGTAGGTAGCTAAGCGCACGAATTGCTATATATTGAAATCTCTACACTGTACCGTAAGGAGAGTCAATATGTCTGTATTATAGTCGCTGCTATACCTCTCCTGGTGCAATGCGTTTGCTGTGATCTTGATGGCATGACCGCTTAACATAAGTAGGTAGGCACTGTCGGGCAACCGCCTTGGCTTCATGATGCTCATATTCATATAATTGAGTTGTAGCTGCTAGAATCAATGGTCTATATATATGGAAACCCAACTGGATGCATAATTTAAGAAAGTTCAACGTTTTATTTATAACTATTTAACAATTATACATTCCCTAAATCTTAATCACAACGGGTTGCTAACTATCAGTACACTGCAAGGGTTGAATGAATTCCCTTCATTTCTGCCATTTATTAATCGTATACTAGTTTTATGTCAAGATATCCCTGTGAGAGTACAACGGTCATGATGTTGGTCAAAGTTCAAAGTTGCTGCGATACCGGCGTCTTAGCCTAACAAACTGGCTCGGAACCTCCCGTGAATATGGCCAACGGGCGGCACTTACGGGAATGTAATTTAACCGTCTATCATCGGACCGGCATCTAATCATGATGGAAAGTACAGAGAGCCGCAATAAATCTACTGGTACCACTGGGGAGACATGTGGTGAGCTGAAGAGGCAGGCTAGCAGGTAAGTGTGCATGAGTTGAGCTGATATATGGGGCCTCAATCTTGACTCGAATGAGAGTCCAATGCCTATGCCTATTATGACCTCTTAAACATTAATTAGTCTAGCACGCATCCAATACTGAACAAGATCTTTTTTGCTCCGCCGTGATCGCGTATCCCGGAGCCCAGGTGGGTCAGCCTCCGGATACTCCGCTGTTACCGTACCCGAGTGCGCTGCATTTCCGCTGTGTAGAACAAACCACGGCAGGCGCGTTCGCATGACTTGTAGATACAGCAGTAGCTCAATCACTCTCACTGGTGCCTTCCCCCAGCTTTTGGGGTCTGGACCACACCCAAATGCAAACCTTGTTCATATCAATCAAAAGTTCACGTCTCACAAAAAGACATCATTCAACTTCTTTGCTTACCAATACGTCAGACAATAATACGCAATATCTTGCTCAACAAGCAGGGAAAACACCTCGAGCGATCTGCGATTTGTTAGCCCATTGGCAACACCACCGTATGTCATGTCGGTGGCTGTCTCTAAAATCTTACCCACAGATTTACGTATGGCCTTTATTTTTTCCCCGACAGACGTTTTTTTTTTTTTTTTTTTTGGAAGGTTCCAGTGCTTTCGTGATAGCCTGGAGCAGATAGTCTATGGATGCTCGCAACTTATCGATGGATCAGAATAAGACGGAATGAACAAACTTCCCCGAGGACGTGCTCAACCCCACACGTATGCCCCGGGGAAGGCAGACAGACCTGTTGGACCCTTTGAGGGTCACAATGCACTCTGATTGGATCATGGGTACGACTGATTCTTATTGATTGAAGATGGACGTCGCACTCATGGGGAAAAGATTCATACAGGGCCGGTCTCGGTGTACTGCAGTCACTTGAGGATCTAATGAGACGCATTTGCATGGATGGTTACGCCTTGCGAATAACGAGAAGCGGAGCTCAGGATGCGCCAGTCTCGCTTGGAATTATCAAGCTGACACTGTATAGGCAAGTTGTTGATTGGTGAGTTGCCAATGTTGCTCACCGTTAGCTGGGCAAAGGACAACTATTTTACAGTGTCCGTAATACAGTCAGTCCGCAGATTATGTGCGTGGGTCCATTGATCAAAATGATCCCTGTCTGTCAATTGAAGGGCGCACGACTTGACATTCTGGTTAGACTAGTTCAACTGGTTGGTGTGGCTTGGCCGACAGTCTGCACTCCAACTCCACCAGACCTTTTGGTACGGTTCAAGTTCTGGGGACGGGAACGGCTGACTCTACTCCATCGGTACTGTCTGTTTCTTTAGATAGACCGATAGTCATGGCTAGTTGGGCTTTTTGACTTGAACAAAACTCAGAGGCTGTCCTCGATTTATGAGCCTCTTTCCTTTCTTTTCATTCTCAGATTCAACGATAACCGCTTGTCCTATCTTATACCACTTGCCTAAAGGTTCAAGTGGGACTAGGCTGGCTTGAGTCAACTTGACATCCAACTCCATTCAGCTCAGCTCATGGTTGTCAATCTTCACGCGCGCCTTTCGATCGACTTGAATTGACATCTCTGCTCCGCATCAGCACTTACCCTTGTGCAGCATGGCTAGCATCGACGAGATGGAGCAGTTTGTCAACTGGGACAAGGCCATTGACGCCTTTCAGCATCCCCAGGATGGTAATGCTCTCGCTGGTCTGACAGGCGAAGGCAACGAGAACATTGACCTTGTTCTCGCAAATGTAACCGAGGACGACTTCAGTTTTTGCGCCCTTCAGCACTTCTCGGACAACAACTTCCCTCTACCAGATATGTCTGCTCAAGCAATGGACTTGACTACGACTGCCGACGACATCTCCAATCAGTTTCAATGGGACACACCTCCATCCCCATGTATTAACTGCTCCATGGCTGGCTTTTCTTGCAAAAAGATCCGAGAGGGTATGTACAAGGATTACTGTACAACCTGTGTGGCCCTGAAGGTCGACTGCAGTTTTGCTGTTGCTCCAGCGTCCCTCAACACTTCAGCAGCTCCCTTCAACATCAACCCTTTCCTCTCATCTGGACCTGAAATTCCCAATACTCTTCAGGAAGATACACAAGACGACTCTTGCCAGTCCTCCCGCAACGCTTCTCGTAATGCATCTGTTTCCGATCTAGCCAATATGGGAGAGACGGTTAACAACAAGGCCGCACCCCCTCCTAAGATTGGAGCTCGATTTTCTCGAGAATCTGTCCGTGTTCTTAAGAACTGGCTCTCGACTCATAACCGACATCCGTATCCTAGCGACGAGGAGAAAGAGATGCTGCAGCGCCAGACTGGCCTGAACAAGGTACAGATCACAAACTGGCTTGCAAATGCACGTCGACGAGGCAAAGTCCAGCCTCCTCGTTCAACATCACCTCACTACACTAGCTCATGGTCAGGTCCTATGGATATTCCCCAGCGTCGTGGAACACCAGCACTTGAAGCCATGAACCCACTGCAGCGTTGGGAGCACTCTCCTCCTGAGAACGAACCTGCCTCCGTCAGTGCCATTGCTCGGGCCGTCACAGCATCGTCTTCCGGCCTCTCATCAGGAATCGATAGCCCCTTCAGTTTGAGCTACGCCGACGACGGCTCCAGCAAATCCATTTGTAACCAGTCATCGGTCAGCAGTTTGGGAACATCTCACTCGAGCAATGGCTCCCTCGGATCGGCTTATTCACATGGATCCCGCAACTCATGGGGATCGTTTAGCTCGGCCCCATTCAACAGCCACGGTCGTCGCCGTCGACGCCGAAGGGCTTCGGCAAAGACAGGGAAAGAGAAGACAAGCCTCGCAGCTCCTCTTAAAACTTTCCAATGTACATTCTGTACCGAAACTTTCAGGACCAAGCACGACTGGCAGCGACACGAAAAGTCTCTGCACTTATCTCTCGAGAGGTGGGTGTGTACCCCACACGGGTCAAAGGCCGTCAATCCCGATACTGGCATCCTGTCATGTGTCTTCTGCGGTGAAGCCAATCCGGATGATGCACACATCGAAGCCCACAACCATTCAGCCTGCCAAGAACGTACTCCCGCCGAACGAACGTTTTACCGAAAAGATCACCTCAACCAGCACTTGCGTTTGGTTCACAATATCAAGTTTCAGGACTGGTCTATGAAGTCGTGGAAGGTGGCTACGCCCGAGATTCGATCCCGGTGTGGTTTCTGTGGTATCGTGATGGATACTTGGACTATTCGTGTCGATCATTTGGCGGAGCATTTTAAGACGGGTTACTCCATGGCTGACTGGAAGGGTGACTGGGGTTTTGATAACCCGGTACTCGAGATGGTCGAGAATTCTATGCCTCCATGTATGAGACCTCTGCAGTATCCTGTAGACAAGTTGCCAACGTCTAACTTTTGAAATAGATCTTATTCATTATGAACGCACATCCCCGATGCCATACGTAGCCAATCACTCTCCACCAGAGTCACCTCGTAACGCCTACGAGCTGATTAAGCTGGAAATGGCTTTCTTCACACGGAACTACCAAGATCAACACGGACGACTCCCCAACGACGAAGAGATGATGGTTGAAGGTTGTCGTATTATCTACGCTAGCGAACTGCTGTCTTTACAAGGTATTGCCACACGTCCATCCTGGCTTCGTGATATTATCATGAGCTCTGAGACACTGCAGCAAAAGGCAAGATTCGGTCCTTTGCGTGGTGCCGCAGAAAACAGGCTGGCATCACTTAAAATTAACGGCAAGGATAACTTGTTCGAGGAGTGCCCCATGGAGGTGCAACTGCATGAGTTTGTCAAGGCCAAGAGACTACTGGGCTTAACCGCAATGGACGATGAGCTTCAGGATGAGGCTTGTCGCATTGTCGGCAAAGTAGAGGAAGTATCGACACATCCATCAGAGGCCATTGCAAACTGGCTGATTCGACTTGCTACATCATCCACTAACTGGCTTGCCCCCTTCCGTCGACGTGCACACCTGCCACGAAGCGAGGATGTGGTGGACCATATTTGCCGATCAAAGGACCCTTCATCCATAGACTCAACCATCCACAGTTACTCGCGTCTCGAGCGTGAACTGAAGGACTATCTTATGTTACAGCGTTCTATGGGAATGGAACCCACTGACGATGACCTTCAACGACAAGCTCGTATCATTATCTATGAATTCGATGACGGCTGGAATCAAACCGCAGCCGACAATGCGTCTTGGCTCGAGGGTTTCAAGAACCGTCATCCTGCAACGAGCAACAGCTCACCTGCATTTTCCCTTCAGGATAGCACCCAGTCGACCATCAGCGGAACCGCCAGTAGAACTGCCGTTACTGACGCTACAACATTGTTCAGCAGCGAATGTCCTGTGCTCATGGGATGCAACGACATGTTCGATATGGGCAGTGGTAACAACTGCCCCGGGCCTTACTTCCTCAACGATGCCAACTGCTACAGGCGACTGGCCAAAGAGTTGAAACGATGGGTTGCTGGGACGATGTCTGTTAACAACCCCAACCGCCATGTACCAAGTGACGAGGAGCTCCAGCATCAGGCTCGCTGGATTCTCTATGACGAGTAAGTTTTCTGAGGCTATTTATAGGCGCATTGTGAACTAACGATACTCCAGTGACGACCCCTGGAACCAAACTGCTGCAGATAACGCTGAGTGGTTGCAGAGATTTAAGCGTGACGCAGGAATCCTCAAGACAGATGGTCCTGGTCTTCCGATGAGCGACGGCTGGGCTCTCGAGTCAGGCGGATCTGGATTCGCGCCACCATACGCCTGCCCTAAGGCATCACTCGATCCTTTCCCTGCAGACGCTCAGGTATCCATGGGCCAGGGCGCCAAGTCCCTCCCAGCAGCCATAGCAAACAGCTATATCGAGAAGCTCACATCGGAGGCTGCACGACCAGCCGAAATTTTCTGTTCACGCGAATTGGAGCGGGGTCTCATCAGCTATGTCGAAGACCATGTCGCCTGCAAAGGTTCTATACCATCAGATGCTATGTTGCAGACTCGGGCTCGACGTATTCTCGATTCTAATACCACTCCTGCCGACGATATCGATTTGTTGAACAAGTTCAAGGACATGGTGGCTAAAAAGGTTCCTCAAATTGCGACTGCTCAGAACCCAACGGCGAGTATGCCCGCCGTACCCAGCAACGTGGACATCAAACTCTCAGATGAGGATGTGAACAATATTTTGCAAGACATGGATTTCGAATTTGACGCTCAAGACTTTGGGGGCGTTACTATGGAAGGACTACAAGACACAGGTGGCGTTAGCCTGGATTTAACGGGCTTCAAAAACTAGGGACCACTCTACACTATTGAAGAAGTGCATTGATGATGACGAGCGTATTACAACAAGACGGTGCATTTGCTTTATTGAGGTTACTGGGAATATAGAGCAAGGTCGACCAAAAGTTGGATATATCAAGATGAGACAATGACTGACACAAAATGAATACTATTAATATTGACTTCTCTACCTACATTGGAGCAGACTTGGTTGTCGCACGTGAAAACTTGATTAACAAAGATTATTGTTCTGGGCGGGCATAAGCGAGACAATGTCTCAGCCTAAAGCCTAGAACAGAAGATAGAAGCCGTCTCTCACATGGTTTACGTTTGCATGCGGACGGTGCAAGAGCGACTACCGTTAGGTTGATGGGGCGATGCTTTCCGAAGACGGAATTGGGCTTGACTCTGACGTTAGTCGTACCTGCCCGTACCTTGAGCCAGCCAGTCTAATACTGTACTGAGTTAGGTACGATGCAGTAAGATCCAGTAGGCAACGACGCCCAGATAAATAGGTAGCTACAGTAAAGAGGCAGGAATGGAGGGCAAGGAACGGAAGCAATTCCAATCGTTCCACGCTTTTCATCCTCAAACAACCACACCCAAGCCTCAGTCTCAGCCGTCGATACCGAGATGTCGGATGCTTCGCAAGCCGCTCTATGAAGCTTGGTCAGAAGAGGCCCCGTCTTCTTAAGAGACAGACGAGTTCAATTGACGGCCGAGTGAGGTAATCAACCACGGCAGTCAGTCAACCCTGTCACTCACAGCTTACAGTCCCTCGTTTCTTGTCTCACCACCGAACAACGACCAACCCGACTCGATGCCGACGTATCTATGCCACGGATTTCGATGGCATCGCCGCGATATCCGTATTTTCGTCATCCTTAACGATCTTGAAGACGCAGCTCCGAATTGGATCCTTGCGCCTGCCTCTTCATATTGTATTCTCGACCAGTTACACGCTCAATTCGATTTCCTGCCTGAGCTCACTCCGCCGACCACGCCGACACAAGCCACTGTTAGCAGTGCCAAAAATGCCAAGCCAAAGCCAAAGCCAAAGCCTGATCATGTGGATGACGACCATGATCTCCCTCAATCACGTGTACCCGATTCTGACGATGCTGTTCTCATGCATTCATGGTCCCCAGTCAAGTTGTTGGAGGAGTTCGATGTTGACGAGATGGTAATGGCATGTAGGCCTTATGCCTATGTAGCTGACCATGTGGTGAGAATCGATCTAAGCGTGGACGTAGCAGGTCAGATGGCCAAGTACTACGAAAAGATGGCAGGCGATGATGGGTGGATTGTTCAACTGAGGGATGAGTTGCAGAAAGGAGAGCAAGTGAGATGGTATGTTATTGTCTGCGGAGACGACGTGAGAGAAGTTCCTGGGAAGAGTGATGAAGAAGAACAGGAGGTTGGGTATGAGCAGCTGAGAGAAAGAGCACAACACATGGCCCGCGCCAGAAGGACGAGAGAAACTTTAGACGGCTCCTCTAACTCACCATCTGAATACGAGGATGGTAGTGGCCGAGATGAAGAAGATGCTCTTACTGTATTGGAGGATATACTAGATGACTCCGAAGGCGCCGCTACTCCAAGACCTCTTTCACTAGACCTACCCGATATCGATATACCACTTCGGCCTCAACTTGATCCGAGCAGAGTATCGGTCTTGACAACGTCAACAGTCTGGTCCCAGGACCAATCACCCGACGAAACCAGAATAGAGACACCGGATATCGATAAACCTCTTGCACCCAGCGAGCTCGACCTCAATAGGGCGTCTATATCTACAGAATCTTCAATTTGGTCTCAGAAAGAGTCGTCCGACGATGGATTGGAACTGGAAACGCCGGATGTTGAGGTACCGCTGCTTCAATCTGCGAATACACGATATTCAACATCAACAGTAGGGCTTTATTCTGAAAACGGGCATATTCGAATGGAGCCAGAAGAGTTTGCCAAAGCACAGTCACCAGTACGGAGTCCTATAAGAGAAGAGATGCCGGACATTATGCAGCCTCTCAAGCCTGCAGAGATTCTGCCACCGAGGTCTTCGACGCCGCCAACGCCCAAGGCACCGTATAGACACCTGCCAGCTCCAAGCTTATACAGACCCGAGAGTTTTGTACCGCCTTTCTCGCCTGCTTTGCCATCTTCAGATGCCTTCTCCAATGATTCCTCAAGTCCAACGATTCCGAACCAGACTGAGGCTACAAACCCACCGGAGACGTCCTGGCCCTTATCTTCCGATTCACCACTAGAATCTTCAGGGTCTAGTACATATCGTAACGAAGAGAACTCTTTCCCACTGACGCCACAGCTCGTACATTCAAAAAACAATTCTTTAACTACATTGCACTTGCCTAAGGAAGTTATCACCCCTCGAATACCTTCTCCAGCATCAGGATACTCACTTCAGCCACAACCTTTGAGGTCAAAGAAGCCTAGATTGGAGGAGGCAGTTCCACATGCCTCACCTTTACTCGTCACGCCAAACCCTAGACGCCTAGAACAACCAATTTCGGGTGTCTTGTACAATGCTGGAGAAACCGTTTCTAAAAGGCAGCCCCCATCTTCGTTACCTAAGTCCAGAGTCATACGTCCTCCACCACTGAATATAAACTCTGCAAACATGCCAGGGGGTGCGGCTTCGAATCTTAGGAAGGATCTTGCAACACCGACGTCAGCTCAACGAGAGACTTCTGATCTGAATATGAAGACGCCGCCGAGAACCCCCAAAACCCCCACAAGACAGTCTTCTACGAATGCATCACCGAAGTCCCGTATACCGAGAAGCATGCCAAAGAACGTACGTCTATCTACTTTGCCGCCTCCACCTGAACCACCAGTAAACCCTGTTCGTCCACCTACACCACCAAAACCAAAGCCGCGCTTTGCACAGACAGGAGGGCCGCAGAGAAGGCCACAAACAGCACCCGAGGAGGGGGTAAAACTGAGGCCCAATGCAGGAAGCTTCTCAAGGCCATACCGATATGATGCGCCCAGAACCACACAGGGCACACAAGTGATATCGGGACCGAGACCACCAGTTGCTGCAGGTTACAGCCTGAATGCTACTGCACAAAGAAATGTGCCACTGCCTTCAGCACAAGAAGCAAGGCCAAGAGCGCCACAGCCACCTCTAAATGCAGCACAGAGTCGGCAAGCCAGTGTGTCGACTCAAAATAGTGATGGGCATAAGCAAGAAGGGGGGAAACAGCATCACAAACATCACATTGGTCGAAGCCATTCGGTTGCTGACGGGTTTAAAAAACTATTCCGAAGACCGTCACTTGCCAAAGGGGCCCATCAGTGAACTGGAATAGTTGATGAAGCACAAAGCGAAGGAGTTTTCTTTTAGTGCTGTATATATAAAAAGACTGCCCAATTGGCTTTATTGTCGAACAGTAACTATGTCATTGCAGGGGTAGCTAGCAAACTTATGGGGCTTCATAACTTGTAATGTTTTATGATGGGTGGTCATGATGAAAGGGTAAAAACCGAGATTACTATCGACATGTACAATATTTACTCCGTCAGATACAAGAAAATAATTTGAACCATTCAATATGAAGATCACTATTATCTTCGCATAAAAACATACATAACTGAGCAGGGGACTTTTGCTCTCCATGCAAGGAGTTGGTGCGCGTCACGTGTAGGCAAGACAGCTTGCGATTGAATAGATTGATCGCCTACAAGTTTACAGCTATCAACTTCTCCCCTAGTCCCATTGATTCCGCTTGTAACAAGCGAGAATGCAACTTGCGTATACTATTGAATGGCATCCTTAACGGCCATTAACTAACCTTAGAGCCGCTCCGATAAACGACCTCCCCGAGTACCTAAGTCCCGAGGCCGAGACACCTCTCGTCCCGTCCCGCCTACGTCTCCGAAGCCATCCCTTTCAACTCCAAACCTTCAGTCTCACCTCAGCGCTCGAATGGTCCACCCGAAACCCGAAGACGGGCCAAGTGCTCCGGTTGAGACTTTTGCGCAAACAAGCATAGAGCTCACGCTCGATGATAGCGACGACGAAGATCTCCGGTCAATCGTTGGTAGTGGGAGCGATGTATACGAGCTTCGCGATAGGGACACAAGTAGGGATCGCAACGGCAGCGCCATATGGGATGCTGAAGCTGGCGATGATGAGGATGTGGATCGCCCTCTTGTTGCAGGCCGTTCACGAAGTCCTGGATCTGTAGCGAGCTTCCAGTTATATACCCCAGACGAAGAGCAGGCGGTCCGAAGGAAGTTTGATCGCAAGCTTGTTCTATTCGTAGCTCTCCTTTATATGCTGAGCTTTGTCGACAGGTCGAGTATGGAATCGGGTCCTTCTTTGCATCTACAAAAAGCTAACACATCCATTCAGATATCGGCAATGCTCGAATAGCAGGCATGGATGAAGACCTTCAATCTGATCCACCCCGTGATGAGTGGTATCAATGGGCTTTGACGGCATTCTACATTACCTATATCGCCTTTGAATGGATGTCGTTGCTGTGGAAGCTCATCCCCGCACACATCTTTGTGTCTATGGTAGTCTTGACCTGGGGTCTCATGGCGTCTCTTCAGGCCGTCGCTACGTCTTACCCTATGCTGATTGCGCTACGTGCTGTGCTGGGTATTGGTGAGGCGGGGTTTACTGGTATTCCGTTTTACTTGAGCTTCTTTTTCAAACGCGAGGAGCTGGCATTCCGGACTGCTATTTTCATATCTGGTATGTCTTCATCTTGATACAGGTTTGTATTGTAGAACTCCCAACTAACCATGATAGCCGCACCTCTGGCCACGACGTTTGCTTCCACCCTTGCCTGGCTCATTGTCAAATTTGCTTCACTTGGCCCTATCGCCCCATGGCGTCTTCTTTTCATCATCGAGGGTTTTCCTTCTGTCATCGCATCTGTAGTCGCCTGGAACGTCATCCCGGACTCACCCCAAACTGCCCCCTATCTAACCAAGCGTGAAAAGAAAGTCGCTCGTTTGCGCCTCCGAAGCGAGCAGTCCGCGTCTACATCCACAAACGCCAAACCTTCATCCGGTCTCAAGGGTCGCGATGTCTTAGCCATTTTCCGTGATCCTGTAGCTTGGATTACCGCCACCATGTTCTTTCTCACCAATATGGCCTACTCATCACTTCCCGTCTTCCTCCCAAAGATCCTTACTGAGATGGGTCACGATACCCTCACCTCCCAGGCCCTCAGTGCCCCTCCCTACTTAGCCGCCTTTGTCATCGTTCTTTTCACGGCTCATATGTCTGATCGGTTGCGCACTCGCACCGTCCCTTTAATGTTTCACGCTCTCGCGTCCGCCAGCGGCTACGCCATACTCGCCCTGGCCAAACCCCTAAACTTACCTAATTTCATTCGATATATGGCTGTATATCCTGCCGCGATAGGCTTCTTCAACGTCGTCACTCTCATCATCACGTGGAGTATTAATAACCAGGCCAGTCAGAGCCGGCAGGGCGGTGGCTTTGCTCTCCTACAGCTTGTTGGCCAATGTGGTCCGCTCGTGGGCACTAGGCTATACCCCGACCGTGATGCTCCTTATTATGCGCCAGGAATGAGTACTTGTGCGGTGGCGATGCTCAGTGTTTCCATCTTAGCATATGCTCTTCGCTTTTATCTAAAGTATCAGAACCGCAAGTTCGATCGGGCCGAAAGCGAACATTTGGAGGGAGGCGATGAGGTAGAGGAAGAAGGCCTTGTCGGTTCCGGGAGGAGAAAAGTGACGGGCGCCTCCTTTCGATATATGTTATAGCAATTTGAATTCTCTCTTCTGTAAGTCAGCTTTCGATGAACGGATACAGCGATATAGTATCAATATAATGAAAGACTCAATTAGTGAACTACCTGCAATTTGTGCTTCTCACTGGTCCGATGATAACTCCTTCGCCTTCGCCTACTTCGTTCTAAGAAGCTGCAGTGGTAGGATGTTATCAATCCCTGGTCTGATTCCCAAAGCGCATCCATTCGGGAGCTTGATACTTCTCCACGCCAGCCTTCCACCAAGACTTATGCTCAGATACGTGTCGGCGAAAGCCGTTCCCCATCGAGAAGTGCGACGACCTATCTTCATGCTTGTCTTTGATTGTATCGTCGGGATTGAGTTTGCGTCGCAATGCTTTCCAAACTGAGTGGTGTTTCTTTTGATCTTTGCGTTGTCGTTTGATGTTCTCACGAGCTTGGCGAAGCTTGTCCCAGCTATTGCTGCAAACGTTGACTGCTAGCTTCTTAATTTCAATACGGGATCGTTTCACACCCTCAGAAATACTTCGAAATGAGATGCCTGAAGCCTTTCTTTTCTTGGACCTGACGATCTGAGGTAACTTTACCGAAGGGCTGGGACTTTCGGTTTGGAGTCTCCCATGAGCCATTACTCTGCTTAGCGGTTGCACCTCTGAGCCTCCGGCAGAGTGTTCTGCTGAAACCTCGCTCTCGTGGCTAGCTTCGCTATTGTGTGGAGCTATAACATTCGCCATCAAATCTTCCGAACTCGACAGGACTTCAAAACGATGATACGAGGGTGTCGGCAAGCGTTGGAGTTTCCCGATAGCTCCTGCAGCATTTGCCAATGCCTTGTAGGTGCTTCCTTGACTGATAACCCTTGTAGCATCGGAGGAGCTGGACGATGACTGGAGGCCGGACAAACGATCATTCGTGCGGCTATACTTCTCCAGGTCACCAAGAGTCGATAGGGGTGTGTGTGAATCTGATGGGGAAGGCACGTTAGGGGACCGGATGCCATCTTCAGGATAAGAAGAAGATGTGCTTCTTGCACTCTCTTGTCCAGGCTTGTGTTTTTGTGTAAGCTCAGGCTCAGCTATGGGCCCTAGCACAGGCTCTGGGGAGGATGTTTGGGATCTGAGATGCCTGAGATCCTCTCGTACCATTTCCAAGATAGAGACCTGATCTGCAACGACTTGAGACGCTGATCGTTTAGTGTCTGGTTCCTCAGAAGAGTCGTTCAGCTGTGCCCCTTCACGAAAATGATCATGATGGATATCGGGCATGGGTCTGCCACCCCAGAGAAAGGTGTCATTGCTGATAGTCTTTGGTCTCAACTCAAGTGTGTTTGCATCCACAACAGAGGGAGGTTGGATTTTCGAAGTAGCATCACGCTAAGATGCTTCTGGCTTAACATTCTCAAGGTTCTTGGGCTTCTTTCGAGCATCAAGGGCTCGCTTCTTGACTTTCAGGTCACTCTTGCGGGGACTTGAGACCGTTTGGCTGTCGTATAAGCCCTTGGTGGCTGCGGCAGGGAGCGTGGGAGCTCTTGAGCGCATGGGAAGAGTGAAGCTGTGATTCATGATGGAATGAATATTTATCAGCTTGTTACCAAAAAAGAAACGGCTAAATGCTGATGGATTATCAAGATTGATGGATGGAATGAAAAGTGTGAAAGATGGAGGTTTGGATGCAGGAAGCAGAGTGTCGCTGAGTTGGTCATGGCCGAAGCATCCACTGCATCGCAACTGCCTTATCTTCCAAATCAGATATAAGAAATGGAAGGTGCGAGGTCTAGATGCAGCAAGCGCCGATGCCGTTCCTGCTGCTTGGCCATGAATGACTTCATTTCTGGATAACCTCTAACGTACCTGTGTTATGAGCACCAAAAAGGTTGTAACCACCATAGAGTTGATGTTTCATGATCGATTACAATAGAAAAAAAGAACGAATCGGACGGCGTTGGGATTGCTCCCGCCAGGGCTTGAACCTGAGACCTTCGCATCACTGAATATTCAGATTGAAGTATTAGTACGACGCTCTAACCAACTGAGCTACGGAAGCCTTCCAATTCGATGGAAGGCAAGCTGGCAGTTACTGCACAAGTTGCCCTACCCAATTGAATCGAGGCAAAGATGGAAATCCATCGCTATGATAGATTGACAGGATAAATTAAATAGATAGGTAGGTAAATAATGAATGCTCTAGTTGGCCTTATTAATTCCTTCTCATATCCTTTCCAGTTCAACGCCAGCTCAAAAATGACATTGCCCCTCCTCTAGCACCAAACTGTGCATCGTCATCACTAACATCCCACCTCGAATTGGATGCTCTACCCATAATCACTTAGGATCTCGGACACAGTTAGTGCATTTGGCGCACGTGAAATGAGTAGCTACAGATCCGAGACTATCAGATCCGGAAGGTGACTTCTCATGAAGAAGCTTGGATGAACCCTTTTCGATCTCTGGCCAGGCAAAGATGTTAAGAGGGACACATCTGTTCTTGAATCTGATGGTTTGTCTCATGTTAGTGATCTATGATGAATTGAATGAGGAATAACCCACGTCGCCAGACGACAAATAATCTCAGGCTCAGCAAAAACAGAACCAACATGCTTCTGAAGCTTGCCATTCAGCTCAGTACATGTGTACTCGAGCTCTGGCTGGTACTCGAAGCATGGAGGTCCCCAATTCTCACCACGGCAGAAGTAGACCTGGAGGTTTGTTAATAATGCAAAATCACAAGAACTTGGGATCATTGATTCATACCGATCCGGGCTTTCGACCTCCGTCACTGTTCTCCTGAGGTGTAGTACTAAGACGTGACTTGATGACTTTGGGGTCAATAGGCTCAAACTTGGGTGCGCCTCGTTCTGAGAGAGGAGAAGACCACATGTCGACAGAGGCAGAGAGGCCTGATGAGGCAAAGAGTGATAGGACAACGAGAGCGAAAGACGACTTCATATTGACGGTTATGTGGTGGTATAATCAAGAGTGTTTGGGAGATAATGAATAGATGAATAGACAATCAAAGTGTTGTAGTTGTTTAATGGTATATCGATTGTGAATGACAGCGGCTTGAGCCTTCTTATACCAGAGTTTATTCCAACACACCCACAAACTTAAGATATCTTAAGGTTGAACTAGGAGTCACTGATACAGTAGAGTGATTGACTAACAAAGGTATGACGCGGGAATCCTCGTGATGGAAATGGCTAATGCGATGCTACTGCATCGTTTGTCGTAAAATCAAGGGTCTCGCGTCAGCTCTGGGTCCATGGTTCAACGCCTCGTCAGCACATACTCAGCTATCCCCATAGAAATTAAAAACTGCCGTAAAGATGCGGTCATCCCCGTAATTCGATCTCGGCCCATCGGGGCGTTCAAAGCAATGCTGTCAACATGCAGATGGAGGCTTACATCATGTAAACAAATAAACAAACAAACGGTATTACCGGTCTTGAGGCGCTCGTCAGTGTAACTCTCGTGTCTGCTGGTCAACCGTTTATCTGGGAAAATATGCTCAGAGTCTACAGTAGCGGTCTTGCTTCATTTGGTCTGCCTACGTTGCGCATTGCATCACGGGATATTTTTGAGAAGCTTTGATTTGCTAAAAATCATAAGGCATCTGCTGCAAATTGAAATATGTGGTTTTGGTGAGTATACAATGCATGCACCGCGTGAAGCCGCTGGATCGTCCAACGTGCATTTACTGATCGACCTTGACTGACGTAAATGGCAGAGGTTGAAACAGATTCGATATCATGATGTGATGTGATCTGGATGTTTCTCGTATCCAGTTTACATAATTAGAAACAGAATGACTGCAGCCTGGATTCACTGTACATCATCCGGTACTGTACTGGAAGCACAGTAGTATCGGCATCGAGCCGGGGCCGGGAACGGAACGGAGACCCGACGGAACTCCACAAGGACGGGAATTGCCTAAACGGGAAATCACATTCACAGTAGACTCCGATAATGCATTCCGCATACCATACACAAAAGTCTCCCTAGTAATAAGCATGTACGGTATGAGTGTGAGACTTTGAGGTTCTCCAACCAGGTATTACACTGGATATAGCCTCAACCCCAGCACTGTCTTAGCCAGGTTCGGAGTAGAACCATGCAGCAAACAGCGAATCTGGTTCGCCAAGACAGGCTTTTTGTGAGTCGAGACCGATCTCTACTGATGAAAGACGCTCTGTTTCTCGAGTACACAACATAATCCTACGCATCAGCCCGTCGCATCTCCCGACCGATAGTCACCCGATCGAGAAGCAGAATGCACCGCTCCTCGTTGTACAGCAGCAGTCGTTCTGCATACATCAAGACTACCAAATTCGACCTTTTTCTCATGTTGAAAAATAAAAGTATCACCCGCCCATCGTCATGTGCGTCAGACGATCCAGACAATATCTCGGATTTGTGGTGAGAAGGCAGGCAGATACGAGATAGTGCAACGACAAACACACTTGCACGCTCTTTCCAACAAGGCGGTGATGGCCTCTGTAATCAACACTGCATTTACGATTCTTTCACAGGGAGGAGAAACATGTAACTCTTGATAACTAGTTCTTGAGGCGGTGTGGTCAGGTTTGACAATCACGCAATTGCGTAGAGTAAAGTAGAAACAATAGATGCTGGTCACCTACCAAGTGGGATGCAGTTTTTGCAGTTAGATATTGCAGACTACAGATTAATGATAGAAGATATTGTGAACAGTCAAGGGATGCTAACAGATTAGTTCAGACTGGACACTCAAAAGAAGCCGCGTTAATCAAGAAAACAAGTAACATATCAGAACTGCCCTCTGGCAAGTTCCTAATATGCTTGTCTCCATCATAACGGCTTGGTAGGCTCCAGGTTGATTCTCCGCCAGAGAATTGCGTTATGTTTCGACGTTATGATGATGACTAGGTATGCATTTCAGCCACTATATACAAAGAGGTCAGCTCGCCCTCTTAGATACATTTTCCCTTTTCTCTTTGTCACAAATCATGCGCCAACTCGTTCTCGGATCTGAGGACCATGAACATATACCTAAGTACATGCTTTCACCCCAACATGATCCACCTAGAGATTTGACTAACAGCTGATAACTTAGAGCATTGCAAGCACAATTGCACTGTACATCCGACTTGATTCAAAACGAAAGAAGATTACTGCAGTATATGAAAAGTCGAATATTGTCGAAAGAGGTATATAAAGACTATGATACTAGAGGTACTCGGAATGGCTGACAATAATTACTGAGATAGGAAACTTGGTCAAGTATTACACAGTTGCTTACGCACAGTCCAAACCAGTCTTGGCGTCTTACATAGATCAGAAATACTTGTCATGACTCACTTTTACATGGTGCTTACAAGTCTCTGCTATCCGTTATGGTGGCACAGTGTCTAAGCTAACCTGTTTTTACGCGTTATGCTGGGTGGGGATGAAAGCCTTCCGTTATGTCTAGAAAAGAGAGGCATCTATACTTCAGCTGAAGTGAGAAATTTCTTCGGTTTGATTCCTAATTGTACAAGAAGAGCTCTAGCAGTCAATTCTCTGTCCTAGGAATTTCAAAATGGTGGAAACAATCCCAGCCACAGCCAATCGTCCTAGGACTCGTCAGCGAGCGTCTAAGAAGCCCCCGGCTCTCGATGTTCCTGACATTGATCAAGACGCTACCGAAAGAAAAAGAGTCTTGAATGTTCTTGCACAGAGAAGATATCGTAAGTACTAACCACATTGTAGGGAGTCAGAGGCAATGTTAACAATTAATGTAGGCGAGAAGAAGCGTCTGAGTCGTCTCAAAACCAAGTCATCTGGCAATGACGAGACTCTAAACTCCGAGCTTCAGACAGAATCATCTACCAAAACTGATCAAGAGTCATTTGGGGATGATGCTATAGAAGTGCCTCGTCTACAGGACAATGTGCCAGTCGTCGGTCAAGCTTCCAATATGGCCGTGAATATGCTATCTACCACTGGAGATGCAGACATCTTGGCCGGAATTGATTTTGGTCTGACATCTTGGAGTCCCCTCTCAGAAATGGCGCTTCCATCTGTTTTGCCAGATCCTAATATCCTCCCGGACTTTTTATGTGAAGACTACGCCAGCGACGAGGCCTCAACAGGAGCATCCAATGGACTACAGACCGATTTTAGCGGATCTGACTTGACAAATTTCCTCGATACATCTTCATTTGGCACCTCACCTGCTGCTTCAACAGAAAGCTTCCCCGACAGCTACAACCTCCCATTACTACAACTCACTCTACTAAAAGGCGTTTTACGCATCGCAGACCGGCTCAATTGTAAGCAGAATCTATGGGATCTTGATGCAAATTCGGCTTTTGCCACAGGCATCGCAACGCCAGCGGCTCTGCTTCCTGCAAATTGGCAGCCCACTCCTTCACAAGTCTCAGTACCGCATCACCCGGTATTTGATCTCCTCCCATGGCCAAGCGTGCGAGAACGCGCCATTTCCATTCTGTCTCTTCCTGACGAGTTGCGACCACCACGGGCACAGGGCGTGTTGGCATTTGTCAACTTCGCTTACGACTTGGAGGACACGGCTGAGGGAGTGAGGATTCACGGTGAAGATCCTTACGATCCTGGAAGCTGGGAGCTAGGACAGGTCACTTTTGAGAGATGGTGGTTTCTGTTCGATAACACCATCATCAACACCAGTAATCGATGGCGAAAGACGAGAGGAGCACCGCCATTGTTACTCAAGGGTGGAGATTCTAGTGCAACCACAAGCTCCAGTGGTTCACCCGCCGTGACATTTTAATCTTTATCCAAACTGGTGTTATTTTCTACAGTAGATTTTTGACCACTTTCAATACTGAGCAAGCATTGTTCATTTATGTATCAAGTACATAGAACCCCCTACAAGACGCAAGGACTCTATCAGGAACGAATACGAGTGTGTCGGACCGTCGGGTAACATGGTCAATAAACGATAAGGCTCTCGGGAGTCCAGGGTATCGGTATTGATTTCGAGACTCGCAGACCGGTCTGACCATGAGCGGCTCAGCATGGGGATTAAGAATTGAGGGGTCAAAAACCTCCTGGGGTCATGATTGGGTGTAGCTATTAGTTAGACCCTTGCTCCGCAGCAGGGGACCTTGAACAGTGAATAAACAACAACTTCAAAAAGATGGCTGCAAACCACAGGCAGAGTGGGATGTTTTACACGGCCCGAGCCATACAGAAGCCATCAAGTCTGCAGTTTGCATGGCCGGTGCATGTACTAAACTAGCAGTGTGCTTCAGTGTCGAATGTCTTGTTTTTGTCTCTGACCGAAAGATTAACTACAGCGGTTCAGAGGCACGGATGAGCAGATCATTTCCATTCCGTTGAGGATGACGGATCCATTTCAACTGGGCTCCAACGGTCCATGACTCTTCCACTGACTCTACCTACCTAGGTACAGTAAAGCTTAAGAATAATCATTACAGGGGATTGCAAGCTCGTAGCTTGGGGAACTATTAGCGGCAACCTCACTGTCTCCACGCTGAGCTGCCCTGAGCCTCTCGGCCTCCGGTACCCGGGAACGGCGCTGGAGTCCAAGTCAGTGTCGCCATATTCAACCAATCGCAGGCTGTGCTTCTTCCATCGGAGGTAGAAACGGAACCCCACTGGGGGAGTTTCTGGAGGAAGGAGGGGCACTTAGAGGCCGGCCGCGCGCGACAGGAGAGAAATTTCCAGGAAACGATGAGGTGGAAGGAAGGAACAAACGTGGGACGCTTTTCTCACCGGACTCGCTTCTCCTTCTTCTTTTTCCTTTCTCTTCCTTTCTTACTTTTTTTCTTTCTTTTCTGTTCTGTTCTGGACTGAATACTCGTCATCCATCCCTCGATATAGATAAACATTGACCTTTGTACGACAAAGAATCGTTCCTTGTCTACTTCACACCTGCTGCTGCTTCTCGTTCAACAGATTGAGAGAGGTTGATCGAAACATTGATCAATTAAACAGAGATCATCGTTTCCACCCCTCGTCTGGAGTTGCAGCGCAAACAACAAAACAATTTCTTTTGGAAGCAGTTCCAATTGTTAGTTCTCACCCACGTCATCGCATCAATGCTCCCGTCCCCTTTCCAATTTCTCTTTGCTAACAGATGGGTTCCTGGTCATAGTTGCCGTTACAGTTCCCCCTCCCCCACATCTCCCCAGACTCCGATACAAGCTTCGACCCGCCACGGCCATCGCCCTACGCCGCCTTTTTGATATTGTCAATTGTGCTTGAAATAGGCAAAGCAACAATAAATCGTTACACGAGCTGAATATAGAAGAGATTTTTCCGCAGATTATCTTCAATATGCATATCAAGGATATGCTCAGCGACGCCGAGAGGAGCGGCCAGCCCTCCTTCTCTTTCGAGTACTTCCCTCCAAAGACCGCCCAAGGTGTTCAAAACCTGTACGATCGTATGGACCGCATGTACAATCTTGGTCCCAAGTTCATCGATATTACATGGGGTGCTGGTGGCCGCATTGCTGAGCTCACTTGCGAGATGGTTCTCCAGGCTCAAGCAGTGTACGGCCTCGAGACTTGCATGCACTTGACTTGCACTGACATGGGTGTCGAGAAGGTCAACGATGCTCTGCTCAAGGCGTACAAGGCCGGCTGCACCAACATTCTGGCCCTTCGTGGCGATCCTCCCCGAGCCCAAGACAAGTGGATCGCTGCCGACGGAGGCTTCCAGTACGCCCGCGATCTTGTCAAGCACATCCGTAATACTTACGGTAACCATTTCGATATTGGCGTTGCTGGTTACCCTGAGGGTTCTGACGACAACAAGAATGAGGACGAGCTACTCGATCATCTCAAGGAGAAGGTCGACATGGGCGCCACCTTCATTGTCACCCAGATGTTTTATGATGCTGACAACTTTATTCGATGGGTGAAGCGTGTTCGCGAGCGCGGTATCACCATCCCTATTCTCCCTGGTATCATGCCAATTGCTACTTACGCAAGCTTCCTCCGACGAGCCAACCACATGCAGGCCAAAATCCCACAGGAGTGGCTCGACGCCCTGGAGCCTGTCAAGAACGATGATGTTGCGGTCCGAAACATTGGAAAGACACTGGTTGCCGATATGTGCCGGAAGCTGCTCGCCAACGGTATTCATCACCTTCACTTTTACACCATGAACCTCGCCCAGGCAACACGAATGTTATTGGAGGAGCTAGAATGGGCTCCTTCTGCCGAGCGACCTCTTCAGCATGCTCTTCCTTGGAAGCAGTCCAAGGGTCTCAGACGCCGCGAGGAGGATGTCCGCCCCATTTTCTGGCGAAACCGCAACAAGTCCTACGTCATTCGTACACAGGATTGGGATGAGTTCCCTAACGGTCGTTGGGGTGATTCTCGTTCTCCCGCTTTCGGAGAGTTGGATGCCTACGGTATTGGCTTGACTGGCTCTAATGAAGCGAACCGAAAGAAATGGGGTGAACCCAAGACTATCCAGGACATTGCTCAACTTTTCGTCTCCTACCTTGAGAATAAGGTCGAATCCCTTCCGTGGAGTGAAGCGCCCCTTACCGACGAAGCCGATGAGATTCGAGATGGCCTTATTGAACTGAACAAGCGAGGACTTTTGACCATCAACTCGCAGCCTGCCGTTAACGGTGTCAAGTCCTCTCATCCTATCCACGGCTGGGGTCCCGATAACGGTTATGTCTATCAGAAGTCGTACCTGGAGTTGCTTGTTCACCCCAGTGTTTTTGATAAGATGATCTCACGCATCGAGAACCACCCTGATTTGACCTACTACGCTGTTACCAAGGATGGCGAACTTCGATCCAACGTCACTTCTGATGGCCCCAACGCCGTTACCTGGGGTGTGTTCCCTGGTAAGGAGATTGTTCAGCCAACCATTGTCGAAAGTATCAGCTTCCTCGCATGGAAGGATGAAGCATTTCGACTGGGCGTTGATTGGGCGCACTGTTACGACATGAGCTCCCCCAGCCGTGCCCTTCTTGAGGGAGTCATGAATGACTGGTACCTGGTGAACATTGGTAAGCAGTCTAAATTCAGACGACGTTAATCGAGACTAACGAATGGCATAGTAAACAACGACTTCCACGACAACAAAACCATCTTTGAGCTCCTTAAGGGGCTTGAGGTTAATGACTTGACGACTCCTGCCACCCCTCTCTCCGAGCCTATCGCCAACGGCGCCGTCGATACCGAGCCCATTGCCAATGGTACCACGGCCACTGCAGTTGCGAACTAAACGCTCAAACACAGTACGGCGATGTGGCAGGAATGGAGATGCCTAGCATCAGACCTGAACCACATCTATGTGACCGTTTCAGAACAGCAGAAATGTTTCTGCACGTTGCTCTGATTTTCTTTTGATATTAACGATCTGATTTTTTTCTTTTGATTTTTCGGGTTTTGGGTATAATAGCATCACCACGGTGTCTTTTTCAACAAAAAGTTACCAGGGATACGGGGGCAGCATTTTAAAAAGGCGCACGATACAGATAAAATCACCCGGCGGGCGCAGACGACTTTATGTTTTGGGGGCTTGCTTTGCTTGTTCTATATCTCAACGATACCCCGCCAGCAAGGCCTTATGGATGGATGAATGCATGATTGAATTTAGTCTTTTTTTTTTCGGTTTATCTTTCTCGCACCCTACAAGAAGGGAAAGCGACATAAAGACAGTGGAGGATGATATGGGAACAAGGAGGATTTAGGAGGACACTTTGAGCTGGTCGTTCAAAGCAACCAACCTTTGCAGACATCAAGAACCAAAAATTGACTTGATATGTAGCCCATATTGGGCTACGAGCACCTCCCATAAGTTTTCATTACCGCGCTTGTACCAGTGACTTGGATGAATAGTCCAGAAAGCTTCGAGTCCCTTTCGTTGCCTCTCGTTTCTACATTGAGAGGTCGGTTCATTCCAATGTGAATTATCCTGCCCTTGAAGCTGTATTATACAAACATCTCTTCTCACCATGCATCCTCCTCCGCGACCTCATAATCCATATTCACCGCCCTATCCTCTTGCTGGGGTTCAGCACTTCTTTCCCGCCCAGGCTGGTCATCGAAACCAGCCATAGCATCATCTTCTTTATCGTCTCCACCGTCACCTGGAGCATCGTCGATGCTAGTTGTCTTGACAGGTGGTAATGGCGTGCTGACCCAAGCAAGATCCAGACTGCCCTCGACGCCAGGCAATTCCTTGCCATGAAGACTGTAGTAAAACCTCTCAGCTGTTTTGCGGTCCTGAAAAGAGACGTGTGTGGTTTCAGGGGCTGTTTCGACGGACTCAAACTCGCCCAAATTCTATCAACTTGTTAGCAGCATGATCATTGAAAGAAGGGGGTTGAACGTACAAGGAGGAAATGGCGCAGCATCTCGTCCTTATCAGGCGCGGTAAAGTCCACGCCTTTGATAGCGATCTTCTTGGGCCGATTGTCGATCGAGTACTGCGCATACGCCGCGTGCATATTTCCTCCGCCTCCGCGGCCCCTGTAGCTTCCTCTCCCCCTAGGAGCGAAGCCCCGACCACGGTAACCTGCCCGCCCACGATATCCTCCTCGAGGAGGCCAAGATGAACTCGCTTCCTCTTCGGCGTTGGGATCGAGACCAAGAAGTTTAGCTTCTTGCTCGAGAGCTGCAAGCTTAGCGCGCAGCATGTTTGTGCCCGACGAGGTCCCTTCTCCTTGTTCGCCTCGCAGGTCAGCGAGTCTTGCCTGAAGCTTCTCATTCTCCTCGCGATGACGTGCAAGGAGTTCATGCTGCTGCTTTTCTATCTCTTGACGTTTTTGCTCTATTTCAGCGCGCTTGGCCTCACGCTCTTGGTGTTTCTTTTGCTCCTCTTCTTGCTTTCGTTGAAACTCCTCCATATCGATTTCAGGCTCAAGCTCATCTTCTTCTGTCGCCATTGGGTCGTCGGACCAGATTCCCCCCTGCATTGGTGCAGATGGTGGTAAATCGTCGGTTTTGTTTTTGTACCAGAACACTTTTACAAATCGATTGTCAAATATCACTTTTGGTGACTGATAGGCCGCATTTGCTGATCCCCACTTGTCGTATTTGACAATAGCAAGATGTTTATATGGCTGCATCGAAATCTCTAGGATTTTACCGAATTGAGAGAAGAACTCGCGTACTTGCTCCTCGTCGAAGTTCTCCTCGGGGATGTTCTCAACAACAATCGTACTCTTCGAACGATCATAATTGGGCCCATCGGCAGAGAAGGGGGCTTTTGCGCCGCCCTTCTTAGAGCCACGGCCACGACGGCCCCCTCTTCCACCACGGCTGGTATCAGACGGGAAAGACCAAGGATTCATAGGGTTCTGTGCGTTTGCTAGCATAGCAAATGGGTCATTCGGGTCATATTCTATTGAGAAGGTATTAGTAAACAAGCAGATGCAACGAGTGATAACGCTGGTCAGATTTACCATCGCTGCCCTGGGGCATTAAGATTGGTTCGTTGCCATGGTCGTAAGGGCATGTGCTTCCGCGAGAACAGAATCCCTTAGTATCGAAATCGCGACAGCGACCTCTTTTTCGCGACTGACTTTTACCACCACTAAAGCTCTGTTGCGGAAAGTTGGGCATTCCTGAGTAGGGCATTCCCATAGCGCCCATTTGTAGAAAAGCCTCCATAACCTTGGGATCGAACGGCATATCCGGTCGTGGGGGCAGGCTGTGCATGAATCCACCAGCTTGTCCTCCCCTCATATCATCACCTCGACCTCCGCGCCCGCTTCGACGAGCCTGTTTCTGTACGCGACCATCCTGGTTGAAGGCTTCGTACCCATACTGAGGGTCATATTCTTCGCGATCGTGATATCCTCTCTTTTTAGATCCGTTCGGCTGCGCGGTCTCGATGGATTGTTGATTAATCGTTTCTGGCTCAGCGCCAATCTTCGGAGCTGGAGGAGCGCCAGGAAGGTAGGATTTGTGTGTAATGGCTTGGAAAACGTCGTCGAGGAAGGCTTTAGGATCTGTGTCGTCATTTTGCAGTTAGTTTCTGCCGCTGTGCAATCGCCAATCGCTTCAGCAAGCAAAGCAACCATACGCACCTTCGCTCAGAAAATCAGGGATTTCTTGCTCGCATAGCTTCCGTACCGCGTCTGCATCGCCATCGTGCTTAAGAAGAGCAATAACGTACTCAGCGAGGACATCAGCATCGGCGTCGGAGCTGTTTTAGGCAGGTTAGCGCGGTCTATGGCACATAAGAGCATTGCTCATGAGGGAACTAGGTAACGGACGTATCTTCTATGCGCTTGACGATCCACGCTTTGAGAAGGGGCGCATGTTCTTCGGGGAACAACATAGCTCGAGTAACGCGACTATTTGGGAAGGCCTATATTCGGAACGCGCCTAACAATGTCGGCCTTGTATGTCTGTTTGTTCTTGCGAGGTTGGAGGTTGGGATTTTTTTTGGGCCCCGGAGGCCGGGGTCTTGTGTCGTCACAGGCTAGCTCTAAGAAACGGTCGAGGTTCGATGGCCGAATAAGAAGCTACTAATAAGGTATGTCTGTGTATAAACAATTGCAAGCTGACTGTTGAAAGTGTAAATCAATATACCCCAATGAGATAAGACGATTGTTTCAAAAGCTACCAGCAGCTCTTGAAGAATACCCACCTACCTTAATTAATGTGCTTAAGGTACCTAGATATCATCTGCTCTCTCGAACTTGCCTCATCTCAACCCAGCCAGACATTACCAACAGGTGGATTAATCTTTGCTTGACCTTACGCTTTTCACTCTGGTCAATTTACGCCATTTCAAATTCACAGTAAAGCAAGGCACAGTATATGAACTTCAATCTAACGTGTTTCAACTCATCAGATACGACATAACTACATAAAAACTGAATTGAGCTGCTCCTTGTCATTCAGCTTCAACTCAGCGACTCGACTTTTTCTTTTGGTTTCCGCTCAGCATACCCCTCCTGAGATCATCAAGGAGCTCCTTCTTGGAATTAGGCATGCGTCCCAAATCTTCGTTACCAGCCGATTAATTTTGCGTGTCCATTGTGGCACGCTTCGTGGTTCATTCGGCACATTAAAAAAAAGCCGTTTACAGCTTGTCGTAGTACTGTCATTGAGTGTTAGCATATATGTCAACATGTTTGTGAGAATAGTTAAACTTACGTTCTCGACACCAGGAACGTTCTCCTTGACACCCTTGCGCTTTCGCATGGTGGTGACGACCTGGCCGACCTTGCTGGTGGGGTCGAGGGGAGAGCCACCGGGGAGGATCTGCCAGTGGTCGAAGACGGACTGGGGGAAAGCCTGTCCGGAGGTGGCCTGTCGGAGATCTCCGTTGAAACCGAAAGACTCGAGAATGGGGAGGTAGGCCTTGATGTTGAAGAGAGGAGTACCGGGTCGCTGCTCCTCGCTGAAGACGTGACCACGTCGTCGGGTAAGGACACCGTAGACACCACCCATGGCCTGCTCGGGGACCTGAATCTCGACGAGGTAGACGGGCTCGAGAAGAGCGGGCTCGGCGAGAAGAGAGGCGGCGTACAGGACACGACGGGCAGTAGGGATGATCTGACCACCACCACGGTGAATGGCATCGGCGTGGAGGGTAACATCGAGGATGTTGAAGCGGCAAGATCGCATGGGCTCCTCAGCGACGGGACCCTCACGGGTAGCCCACTGGAAACCGGAGACAACGGAATCCTTGATTTCGTTGAGGTACTGGACAGCCTTGGTCTGGTCGACCAACAGGTTAGCACCAGTGCCGTCGGGACCGAAGGTCCAGATCTTTCGGGCGTCGGTGACATCCCAGCCGAAGTCGTCAGCAAGGACACGGGCACGAGCCTTGAAATCGTCACGAGCGCTGACCTTGCCACCCTCAATGGCAAGAGAAAGCTCCTCCTCGATAGGCTCAGCAACCATGTAAAGACGGTTGTGCTTGTTGGGAGACTTGGACAAGGCAGTGATGCTGGACTTGCCGGTGACGGTCTCACGGTACTGAACGACGGGGTCGGAGATGATAAGAGGAACACCAGCGTGGTCCTCCTCGAGATCCTTAAGGCAAATCTCGAGATGGAGCTCACCAGCACCAGCAACAACGTGCTCACCAGACTCGGAGGTCATGGTAAGGACACAGGGGTCGGACTTGGAGAGACGCTTGAGACCCTCAACAAGCTTGGGGAGATCCTGAGCGTTCTTGACCTGGACGGATCGCTGGACGACAGGAGAGACGGAGAACTTCATGACCTTGAGGTTGTGGGCGGTCTCGCTGGTGGTGAGGGTACCAGACTTGAGAAGGAACTGGTCAATACCGACCAGACCGACAATGTTACCGGCAGGCATGTCGTCGATGGGCTCGACCTTGCCACCCATCATCAGGACAGTACGCTGGATAGCCTTGATGAAGAGATCCTCCTTCTTTCCAGGGGTGTAGTTGGGACCCTGGATACGGACCTTGAGACCGGATCGGACGGTACCGGAGAAGACACGACCGAAAGCGTAGAATCGACCCTTATCGGAAGTGGGCACCATCTTGGAGACGTAAAGCATGAGAGGACCCTTGGGGTCACAGTCACGGATACCAATGGCGGCCTCGTCGTCGATGGGACCCTCGTAGAGGGTCTCGGCACGGTACTTCTGGGCGGTGGTGGGAGAGGGGAGGTGGAGAATCATCATCTCAAGAAGAGAGTCAGCAGCGGGAAGGAAAGTTCGCATAACAGCCTTGAGGAGCTGCTTGCCCTCCTTCTCACGGTCCTCAGCGGAGAGCTTGAGGTTGAGCTTCTCAAGGAGAGTGGTGGTCTCCTCCTTCTTGAAGTTCATGACAGCGGAGAAGATCTTGAAGATGGGGTCGAGAATGAACTGGTTGAAGGCACGCTCGAGCTGCTGGCCCTCGTAGGTACCGTTCTTGGTCCACTTCTTGGTCTTGGGGTTGAAGTAGTTGTCGCCCCAGAGACGCTCCATCATCTTGTTCTTGTCAACACCGAACTTCTTGGCGTATCGGACAGCGAACTGGCGGACGGTGAAAGCCCAGCCGTGCAGACCGGAACCGAAGGCGACGGTACCCTTGTCGGGGTAGACCTGGATGTCACCAATGGACTTGTCAAGGTAGGTAGAGATGATGACGTTGACGGACTCGATGGTTCGAGAGAAGGACTGGTAAAGATCCTCCTTGGAAACCTGGAGCTCGAGAAGAGCACGATCGACCTTGTTGATGATGATGACGGGCTTGATGCGCTCACCAAGAGCCTGTCGGAGGACGGTCTCAGTCTGGACACAGACACCCTCAACGGTGTCGACGACAACAAGAGCACCATCAGTAACACGGAGAGCAGCAGTAACCTCGGAAGAGAAATCAACGTGACCGGGAGAGTCAATCAGGTTGATAAGGAAATCCTTTCCGTCGGTCTTCTGGCCAACAATGTCGGCAATATCGTCGTCCTCGCCAAGCTGACCGTACAGAGAGATGGCAGTGGACTTGATGGTGATACCACGCTCCTGTTCATCGGCACGAGTATCGGTGGCTCGGGCATCACCAGCCTTGGCGGTGGAAATGATACCGGCCTTGGCGAGAAGAGAGTCGGTCAGGGTAGACTTGCCGTGGTCGACGTGGGCAATAACGGACATGTTACGGACATTGGTAGGCTTGTCCATAAGCTGCCGGATCTCGTCGATAGTGAAGCTATTTTGAGTGAAGACATGGTGGTCAGCTCATGGTCATGGTGGCTTAAGTCCGAGCGGGGTATGATGAAGTGGGCAGAAGAGGTGATGAATGGAAGAGTTGGTGATGGTGATGAGGGTATTGTTGGTGATGATGGCGATGGTTGAAAAGGGTGCATGTGTACTCACTTAACCATCTTGGCGGTATTGTCTGAATAACCTGACTATGTGTTTGTCAAAGTCGAAGTTGTTGATGTGGGAACAGAGCGGGGTTGAAGTTTTCACCCCGCGATCTGAGCCGCAGAAAAAGGGAAGAAGCAAGAAGCGATTGCCGTCGAGAAGATGGCAACGATTCAAGTGACGATGGAAGAGAGACAGTTCCGTAGGAGAACCACTGTCACTCTTTATGCGTCCCTTTTTGGCGAGAGAAGGTTTGTCAGAGGAGGAGAAGGAGGAGGGAAGGGAAGAAAAGAAAGAGAAAAATCGAGCGGGGAGAAGTAAGGTAGGTAAGGTATCAAGATTCATGGGCGAGACGAGACGAGACGCCTACGGCACGCACCCAAGGTTAGGGACCCACTGACCAGGGAAGAAAAAAATTTGGACAGTGGGCTCTTTGTGTTTTGGTGGGGCAGCAGCACCCCGCTGCACACATGTTTTCTGCCACCCGCTGAAGGAACAGACGCTCCAGGCCCTCCTGGGATAGGCCCATGAGTCCGCTAAAATCTCGAGGTGACCTGCTGAGCAACGTCCAGGTTCACGTAGACAGATTAGCTCCCGTCCCATAGGTTAGCTATGGTAGAGTACATCTAGGTAAATTGCCACAGTCATGTCGGCCAGTGAGTAACGCCGCACAAAAAGAGGGTTGCTGCCCTGGGATGGGATCGAGGTTTGCGGTCCAAACCTAACCCACCTCGACCTTCCACTGAACTTACAACCTAGGTGGGCTGTTCTGGGCTGTGCGCTCTGCCCCTCCATTCCCCTCCCCCTCCTGTCCCTGCACAACACGCACAGGGTAGGCAAAGTACGTACCTACCAATCCAAACAGAGCTCAGCTTTGCTCATTTGATGCGTCTGTGATATGAGATTTGCTATAATTTAGCATTAGTAGCATGCCCTTTCCACACTCTTGCTGCAGAATCGGTTGCATACATGGATATGTTGGAATTGGCATTGGCAAAAAGTGATTGTATTATAGCCGCCCAACCCAACCTCACGTCAGGGAGGGAGGGGGGCCCAGCTTTGAAACCGAGTTTTTCCCCTCCTCAAAACCATTCGAATTAGTTACGAGTGGCCTCTATGACGTGCATTGGATGTATGTACTATGTACTACATTGCTGTAGAAAGTACGGCACCTTGATCTGAATAAACTGACGGCTATATACTCACACACAGAGAACATGAATGACTCTCTCGGTATGAGACGTCGACATTGGAAATCTCATCTTTATCAATCTTATTTTTTTTTTCTATCTATTTTTTTCGCTGCCACTGTTTTGCATCCTCGTGTTTTCCCGTAGCCGCATTGGGTTACAAATGTCCGAAGTGGGCTGTAGCTGGAGCTGGAGCTCTAAAAACCCCTCTTTACCCGACTCGACCTAGAGGTGACAATCCGCAACCATCAAGTCCTTGTATTATTCAGTGGAGAATGCACACAAACTGTACCTAGTCGATCGCTTCTCCCTCGTACCGTCTATCATCACCTCATAACCTACCTCAGACCACTAAAATTCCTACTAAGAGCTTCCAGCTCAGATGTCTATTGGAGGATTTTCGTATGTAGCTGTTTCGGTCTTGAGCCCGTCAAAGCCGTCCATCCCTCAAGACAAGACCCAATGGGATCATCTGGAAATCTTAGACCTGATATGAGTTTCCTAAGGTAGTCAAGAGACGCCCATACCCAATCTGCTTTGACGAAGAGATAGTAAAAATACCGCAATTCTAATATGGTAGACATAACATATTGTGCATCCAATATGTACTTCATCCGACACCCGCTTAGGTATGAGTGGGTTCATTTTTCTCTTTACCTGTCATACATATCTTTTGTGTGCGCGTGTAGCGTAGCCACCCGTGTAGATGGGACGACGACTCTATCGATAACGAGCTTCACAAATTGTATCCACATGCACTTCAGCAGTTAGGCTTCAAACTAAGGTACATAGCAAAGCAGAGAAAGTTTTATCCCAATCTATTAAATGTATAAGTAATCCAAAATTCCTAAATAAAAATCATTTTTAACATGTTCCATAACGCCTCGCTTGCTTGCTAAGCTCTGCTTACTATTACCGAATGACTCACTCGCCGCATCGATATTTCAGATATCGCCCTGCCATTCTATCATGACTGGTCTCATGATGAGCCCAAAATACGGGCATATGCGTCCTCGACCTCACCAGCCAACTCCAGGAGTGATACAATCACAATCTGATGTGTCAAGTTGGGTAATCGATCGCGGTGAAGACCAATCCATTCGAGAGGTGGCGTTGCTTCACCCATGTCGCGGAGCTGTGGCGTTTCGATGATGGGCGGTTCCAAGGCCACATAGTCGTACTTTGACATCGGCACGTCGATTTCAGCTGTGATCTTTTGCTGCTCACCCTCCGTTTGTTCTGCTCCAGGCACTCCTGTGATCTTCACTGCCGTAAGGGGTATCTCCTTGCCCCAAACCTGCTCGAGTGCCTTTGCGTGATTCGCAAACATTCCGCGGATGTAGCTCACACGCGAGAAGTTCCATCCCACTTCCACTTTGCCTTCAAACGCACTCTTGAAGATGTAACTGATCTCGTTTGATCGTGGCTTCTGCCATGTCTCCATCACTGCTGATACTTGTGGAACATTGAGGATGGTACCCCCTCTTGACCCTGTTGCGCGTTGAACGACGTCCTCAACAGAAATCTCGCTCAGTGTCTTCGGTGCCTCAACGTTTCTAACACCGGCAAGACCGATACGAAGTTGACCCAGCGTCATTCTCAGGATGCTATGAATGCGACGTTGCTCCATACTGGCAGCAAAGCGAGCATACGCATTGAGGGCCTCCACCTTGAAAACTTGATGATCCGAAAATGTGCTGGGGAAAACGCCCAGGTTGAGTGCCTTGAGCGTAACGACAACGTCCGTGTCCAGAGAGATTGGTGATTTTGAGAGCGTGTCTTCCTCCTTCAGCTTTGGTGTTTGTTCCATTTGAGCGACGGTGCTTCGAGACGTCGACAAGGACCTCCTCTTCATAAACTTCTCGATCTCTTTCAGTGAGCTCTGGAAGCTCTCCTTCCTTTCTTGCACAAGCTTCTGAAAAGCCTGCCACAACGCAATGCCCTGGGCCGCTGTAGTTGTGGTTCCGAAAATCTGGACTGAGTCGCCATCGAATATTGCGACAAGTCTATCCCCACTACCATCCCGGCTCTCGCGCACGTTGTACATGAGAAACTCAAGGGAAGTGATATCAGCAACTAAGAAGGCCTGGTAGTCGAAAGCGGCCTTGACTCGGAAGGCGTTGAAGCTTATGGAAGCCTGGATCATAGGTGTCTCATTTAGGGCCTCCTCGCGTTTCGGCCATTGGATGGAGGTGCGCAGACGGAAGTCCTGCAGAGCCACGAAGCCACTCAGCCGACCAGTACAGTCAACACCAATTTTATCAAACCCTAGACAAAGATTTTGCTCCCAGTCCGACGTCTTCTTAGAAGATACCCAGAACTTTTTGATGGCAAAAGCTGATTTACCAATGGCTTGCCCAAGGTCAATAGTGACATCAAGGGCAGCAATTGAGATAGTCGCAGTCCATGGGAACGCCGCAGTGGCTGCGACTTGTTGATATCGCTGCACAAGATGTCCGCTTTGAGAAGTCTCTGGATTCATCTTCGCAACAGGAGCGGCAGTGGCAGAGCGCAACTCGCTGGGGTACCAGATCTCACGGAAGAGCAAAAAGTCTTGTGCCTGCTTAGCGTTGATAGACACGGCCATGGGACTCACGTTCAAGATTGCCGACACTCCGCTGGTTCCGCTTACATGCTTGCTGTTCATGAATGATAACGTGATGGAATCAAGCTCGAAACTTGCAGTTGATTCGCGCGAGTAGACATGCTGAACGGTAGCATGAAGTTTGGTGAAATCTCCGGAAATGGCAAAGAAGTTTCCTTGCTCAAGAGATCTAACAGTATTGACTGTGAAGTAGATATTGTCGAAGCATGCCGTTGCCGCAACACGAGCAATAGGTTGACAACTTAGAGAAAACTCTTGCCTGCAGATTCTTAGACCCAGGTTGAGCTTGAGGCGACCCAACACTGCACTTGGGTCCGCAGTGATGATATTATCACCTTCCCCAGACTTGTTAGGTGCTGGCTTGGAGTCATCCGGCATATTTGACTGATCAGTTTCCTCGTCGTCCTTGACAACCTGCTTCACGCTGGAAAGCATGTCCATAACGAGGGGTACAACAGACGGATACAGAATGTTGCTGGAAGCGTCAACCTTAATTTCGCCGTACAGTGATGGATCATCTTGGGCATCATCGCGGTACTCTATCTTCCAAGCCAAGCCGGGACTGCGAAGCACTGTCCCGCTTTCAGAATCCTCTGTGTTGAATTGGCCATATTTCCCAGCCAGTGATGGGCGTCCCAGAGTCTTTGTTGAATTGTTCAACGACCTCTTGCTGGCGATATAGACCACCGCACCGGCAAAGTCTGCATCAATAAGCAAGCTTTCGAGTCTCTTGTTGCCGAAGATACTTCGCTGTGGTTGCGGCTTAGGCACTTCATCTGTTTTCTTCTCTGTCGTGACTGCAGTATTCCACTGTGTTGATGCTTGCGCTACATTATTCAATGACAGCGTAATCGACTCGGCCAAGTGAGCGGCTGGTACAATGAATGCGGATGTTAATCGCAGGTCTAAAGATTCGCCGACAGCTTGGAATGCCATTCTTCGCGCAGACGCAGTTGACATGTAGGCAATATTGAATGTGATGACAGGCAGCAATGCCGAGTGAAGTGAGCGAACATTCATATCCTGGCCAAGGGGCACCATCTGAATCTGGAAGTTCTCGATGGACAATCGCGCTGATCGTTTGGTTCTTGTGCCAAATTCAAAAAGTTTGACCGACAAAACCAGATCCTCCTTGGTACTGGACTTGTCAGTAACATTGTCCGCAACGCTCCAACGGACACGAATGTTTCTCAGTTCGAATTGATATTGCACGGATGCGAGAACTGAGTCAATGATGTCAACCTCTTCTCGCTCATCATCGCCGTTGATCGTAATCTTGGGTTTTGACTGCCTCAGCTTTCTGAGATAATCCAATTCGCGCGAGGTATCAAGATCCTTGATCTTCTCACCCATGTAGCCCAGAACATCCACAACAGTCGAGATAGTTTCGGGGGCTAGATTGCAATCGAAGTCGTCACTCCTGAAGTTGAATGCCCAATCCTCCTTCCCGTCGTCAGTTAGAGTAGAGCTGGCAGAGACTTCTACTCCAACACCCAGATTTCCACAAGACCTCATAGAGTCCTCACGGCCTCTACGAATGTTTAGACCGATGTGGCTCAAGTTGAGATGGATTTCGGGATATTTAAGGATAGGGCCATGGGCTTCATGCCGGTTTGACGCATGTAAATGGGCTCTATCCAAAGAGAATAAGACTTGAGCCATCGGTTCGACTTCTGACTTCAGAGATGTCTTGGCAAAGACTTGCAGTCCGGCCAATGTCAGATGAACATTGTATACGACCTTCAGGTTTTGATGCTCTACTTGAATAGGCTTGGTCGGTGGTTTGGGAGATCCATTTCCATCCGCGCCAAAGATCTCAGAAAAACGGTCTTGAATCATCTTGGTTTGCTGCTGTAACTCTTGAACAGCGCTGGATATCTGAGGCCTGTTGAGTGCAGTGAGTAGACTGTAAACGGCAGACGCATCAAGTTGAACAATCTCCAGAGAGGACTGGACGTTGATTTGGTGCTCTGTCTGGCCCATCTGGCTAGTGATCCGGCCGTTGGTAGGAGGAATCTGAAGGAGAGAAATGCTTCGCGGCTGGTTCCTAACATTGATTTGCATCTCGTGAAAATTCTCTTTGACATCAAAATCGAAGATGATTTCCTTTCCAAAATTAGCTGCAGCCGCAGCCCGTGCCACAGTTCCGGTGATCTTATAAGTAAGAGACTGGAGAAACGGAATAGTGATGCTGTACTCGTCCAAGAACATAGCAAGATTAAATCTCACGCTTGATAGGCGATCTGATATTTTCTTTGGTCCATTTTGCGGTTTGGGCTTTGACATGCCAGAAAGATGGCTTTTAAAGCTATACAAGGTCTGGATCTCGTCACCGAGAAGGCGATCCAGAACTTCTATTAACCCAATGGGATCTTCCTTGACCGAAAAGGTAAGGCCTCGGCTGCCAGCGCTTGCTTTGATTGTATGGTTTGATTTATCGTCGGTGTTCTGAAGCTCATGAGATATAAAGATACTGGGATGTTTCAACTGCGTCATGCCCAATGAATGAGAGTTGCTATGAAGTGTCGAGGTGATGGCGTTGCAGTTGAGCATCAGACTCATGGCACTTGAGGAATCGTGACTGGACTGGTGAAGTAAAGACATTTTCAACCCATGACTCAATGTCCTGGCTTTGAGATTAATGGTCTCCAATTCAATCGCGCCCTTGGTCACCTCAACTACGACATGAACAGGCGGCCAAATAGCGGGATCGGACTTTGTTGGACCTTTGGGCTTCGGAATAACTGATACTGGTTGGGTCTGGGCTTGACTCTTACTGTATAGCTGCAGGACTTCTTCAGCCAACTCGCAGAGCTCCCAGTTCAGGTTGATCCCTGCCTCTGCGCAACAGATGTTTAGAGTTGTGAATGGAGCAGGGGATGCTTCGTGCGAGATCTCAGCCTCGTGCATCTGCTGATCAATTCGTGCAGCCAGACCAATGAAGCCGATCTTATTCTGCTTAGGCCCAGGGTCAAGTACTAGCTGGAGCTCAGCAAGTCTACAGGCACCAAGGAGAGGGAGGCGATCATCAGCGGTCATATCTGTTTCCTTGAGTCGTCCGAAAATATTGCTCAAGACGAGCGCACCTTTCAGGTCTTCCATATCCCACCCCCGCCACTTCTCCAACGCATCCACAACATATTCTACAGCACCAGCTGGTAAGTTGGGGGTAGTATTGAAGCATTGTTGGATAATCCGGGACTTGGATTGCGGATCCATGGCAGTCCATATCTGGCGGAGCCGCATGGCCAGTTTCCATGAGTCGTTTGTACGAATATGGTCGTCCGCAGATCGAAGTACAGCAGAAGGCCGGACCAAAAAGGAAGGATCGTTGATTGACTCGCCTTGTTTGAGAAGGATATAGGTAAAATACTTCTGACGGGTTTCGTGCTTCTCCATCGTTTCAGAAAAAACATGGCCAAGGCTAGAAGCAATTTTTCCCGTACGGTGAATGAGCGAGGCAAGATATTCGATCTTGCCTGAAGCCGTGCTTCCTACCACAGACCCGATGTCTGCATCGATGAATCTGACATCTTTCTCGCCAATTGATACAGTAACATCCTCGATCTGCGCCATTACTGCAGGTTGAGGCTCTTGATATGACGACCTACGCTCAGATGCAGAGACCTCTGCTGAACCCAAACGCAACTGAAGTGAGGTTCTCGAGTGACGCGTCTCGTCTTTGAAAGGATCGTCCCAATTAGCCGTCGTTCGGGCAATTAAAGCCACCTTCGACAGTGTCAGATCGTATTGATCTTGTTCCTCCTGTGCATAACCAGACGAGTCTTCGGAAGTCGAGTTGAGAAGTCTGAATGATGCGTTAGGTATTCGAATCATAAAATCTTTGATCTGGCCTTTGGCCTCTCGTTCTTTTTGCAGATCGAAAATCTTGGACATGGCATCAACCTGAAAACTGTCCAACAGGTCTTCAGGCTCGTTTGGCTGCAACGCATCAAGGAGAGAGGCTGCGTATCGCAAAGCTGATGGATTAACGAATGCCGACATTCCAGACGGGAACTCAACAATAGCACTAAGGTAGGGATGATCCTCGCCCAAGCCGTTGGGGTCGATATCATCCAAGCCTATGCTGATTGCATCAAAACCGTCATCTTCTTCGCCGTCTTCCGTATTCTGGATAGGAACCTCGCGTGTGCTTGGCCGCAGTCCATTCAGTGGGAACTGAGGGGAAACATATTGGCTGGAGAAGGCCACCGACGAGTGAGCAAGATCATCCTTGGCAGCGTAGTCATTGGCAGAACGATGCGATCCAAACGAGGCTCTGGATCGCAGAGACCGTCGGTTGTCTGCTGAAGAAGGCCTCGGCCCCTGATGGCCTTCCTGTTTGGATCTGGACCGGGTTCTATGCTGACTCTGTGCTAGTACAACGCTACCATTGCTGGATTCTGCAAGAGATAGAAATGACGATTTGTGACTCAAACCTCGCGATTGGCGCGAGGCTATTGTTCTACGCGATGCATCATCCATCTCGGCATCCAGGGCCACCGCTGGATGAGGAGGCGGAGGCGCGCATTGGGCTGGTGGATCTACAGCATCTGGGACAAACTCATCGAGAAACTCTGGCAAAAGAAGGAACTCGACTCGGTGTGTTCGCTGATCTTCCCTTTGTACCAATTCTTGCTGGACTCGTCTTTCCTCGCTAAACTTGAACTTACGTCCAATGACAGCAAGATGAACAGTCGTTCGAAAATGGGCATCTGTTTCGACCGGATGATGGTATCTTGCTTTTTGTCTCCCTGCTGATTCTGCGTTCACGCATGATACTTGGACGTTTGGCACGACAATATCAGCACGTTTAGAATAATGTGACCTAGCCCAGTCGTTGAAAGATATGTCGATACTGTCAGTTGACATAAGGAAAGCGGCCTCGTCGACATGTAACCAGACTTGTATCGATTGTACCACAACTCGGGCAAATGTGATGTCATAGAAGATGAGAGATGAGTATGGCACAAGAGCATTCTCAACGTCGTCAAAACAGAAGGCAAGGGCCCGGCCACCTTTTGCGATCGAGAGGAGAAACTCGCTTGTACACTCTCCAGTAATGCCACCCACAGCAACATCCCAGTTGCAGACGTAGGCTGGTTCAGATGGTGGGAGTCCAAATAGCTTATGGCCAAAAAGCCGCAAACCATCAATAAAAAGTTGGGTGTTGGATGATGACATGCCAGGAGAGTCCAGAGTGCCTTCGATACACCCCAGTGAGAGACTCACGGGACTAACCTCAACCTCAACCTCCATAAAGTAGTTAGTGAAGCGTAAGTCAACAGAAACACTAGCCAGCTCGCCCTCGACATAACGATCGGCAGAGTAGAGGTTAGTCGGCAACATGATCTTGAGATCCTCGATCCTGACACCGAGAATGACATCCATATCGTTGGACTTTTTAGGAGGTGGTTGTGTTACAACTTCCGCATCCGGGTTCTTCTTCTTGAGTTGAAGCTGATTTTGGTATTCATCCAGCGTTCTAAAGTGGACAAACTCTCCGAAATAATTGTCCTTGAGAAGAATAACATACCGGATTAAAAAGCCATAGAGATAGACGTAGGGTGATTGGCCACGGACGTTCAGTATCAGAGTATCAGTGTTTGTCGTCGCTGTTGTGGCATTGTAATTATAGCTTCCATCCACCACGAGGCCTTCAATATGGCCCAACTGCTTGGATGAGAGGAATGCGGCCTGCGTGTTCCACTGCGGAACTTGGAGTGCCATGTCCAACTGGTCAGCACGTACATCAAAAGGGATGGCGTTCTTGCTTGGTCGGAAGGAGTCGGCCGGGATACATGACTCAGCAGTCAAACAAGGACTGGAAAGAATTAGATACGTGTTGTCTTCAATAACAGTGGCTTTGTCGATGATGTTGGCCTCGTTGACATTGAGATAGACCTTTAATGAATGCAGGCTGAGGTTGAGGTGGTACTTGAAGGGCACATAAACCAGATAGTCGGCAGGCGGACCAGTTGTCCAGTCATCGACAAGATCTGTAATTAGGAAGATGTGGTCTCTCAGCATGAAAAGTTCCATCTTGGAGCTAGTGATTGTAAAATGCCAGTTTCTGAGAGAGTTCCAGGACAAAGGATTAGATAGATCGCACGATATCTGCTGAGGTCCAGATCGCCACAGCAAATCGTGATTGACACTGCTCCAGAGCTCCGACCCCGGTAAGTCAACATTGAGCTTGGTTGTGTAACCCGTAGAGCTGGCCAACATGTCCATAACGAACTTGATTGACGAGTTGGCGGGTATTTTCACTTCAAGCCAACCTGACGGCCGGGTTTGAGTCGCATCACTTTTGCTGTTCTTCTTCGTCCTGTTTCGCTGTTTTCGTTTGGTTGGAGGTTTGGCATGTCGCAAAGGAGGTTCTTTGCCACGCCAACGCCAGTTCTTGGATTCCTCCCTAATCGGTATTCTCAAGGTAACTGCATCATCCATTTCAATGAATAACTGGAACGTGGTGGCGACTCTCCAGTCACCCGGTTTTTGAGGTCTGGCTGGTGTGGCATCCTTACATAACGATGGAAAGAAAAATCGCTGTAGGTCTGCTCGCTGACGATCCGACCAAGGGCCATAGTTCATAGTGCCTCCCTTTATGGAAAAGGTCATTCCCCAAGCAGGAGGCTCATCCCCGTTGATGCTGATTGGGAATGGCTTTGTGCCTCCATGACGAGGGTGCTCCGGAACCTTGCCCACAGCGTCCCAGTAAACTGTAAGCACTGCTTCAGGGCTGTCTAGAATCGTTGTAACGGCTGCATACTCTACAGATGCCCAACGAGCCCTGTCGTCTCGGTCACGGTCGTCCAGATAGCGGGTCAAACCCTGCCATTGGTTGGCCCCGGGAACTTGGGACGTCGCTGTGGTCATGGCAGTCCGCGTATCACTTGAAAACGATTCGACAGAACGCCGCCAATACGGGACCAAGTTCCGTAGCGAGTTGACAGCCTTTCGACGGTGATGCCGGAACAATGACCACTTAGACACTGCTTCCTGATTGTGAGTGTTGTCACGATCTCGCATTGCACGTGCAACTTGATCCTCCTTAAAATCTTCGTTCTCCTTGATTTCAATTACTGGATGATGTAACTGAACCTTGAATGTTTGCCGATATGGATCAGGTGTGGTTGTCTCTGAGGCGTCTACTTCTACATCCAGCGAGTCAGTTTTGGCGATAAGGATGGCCTTCGTGTTTTCGTTGCCTATAACAGCGGCGGCCTTTTGGCATCGAATGTACACCGGAAATAACCGAAGCATGAAAGGTAGTTCGAGTTGCTCGTCCTTGGTGTTCTCGTCGTCGTCGATACTTCCGAAACCTGTTGCTGTACGTCGGAATATGTCCTTGGCTCGCTCAGTGAACTGCCGCTTCACATCTGCCCCTTTCTCGTCGCTAGCTGAAGAGCCCACCTCTTTCTTGCCCCCACGCAGCCGGATGTTGGCATCCTCCTTCTCTGATACTCCGCTCGAGTGAGGTTCCGGGTCACGGGTTTCGGTAAGTCCTGCCAATATGCCATCGTAGGCTGGGCTACGGTTGTACACAAACCATTCCAATCCGATCAGATCCACCTGGATACGGCATGGAAGTTCGGCGTTCTTGGTATCAGTCGTCGGCGTGGCATCTGTGGTGGGTGATTTAGATCGTCGGGCGTCGATTATGTTTGCATCTCGGACTCGTCGAAGCCAATATCGCCATGTTATATAGCCATGCTGGACCATGAATGTTTCGTTCTCGCCATGATAACGTAGACCCGTGAAGAAGATTCGCCCACCGAGAAGGGATATTTGTATAGCCTTGAAATCTATATAAATTCGATAGTGGTGCCATGTGTAGGCTCGAAGCGCGTAGGAAACGATTGATGCAAAGACTCGGTTGAGATAGAGGACGAAGAATATTGCTAGAAAGCAACACAATGCCATAAAAATAAGGAATTTACTGTCATATATTCGAGTCAGTCATGCATGAGGCATTCAGGTTCTGGATAGGAGCTTGTACTAGTTGAATTGAGGGTTGCGCTCGGCAGCCCTAGCTACAACAATCGCATTGTCGAGGCTTGAGGCGGTAATATTCATGTTGAAATGGACTCGACGGAGCTTATGAAACTCCACTGTAAGATATGAATACACGTCGCATTATAGTTTCGCGACTATGGGTTCGTAACAGTCAAGCTAAATAAAGAGGCATGTAGTACTCCGTGAGCGAAGCACCCATGATAAGTTGGGTTGTTGATGTTAAGGTCGATCAGGAGTAAGGTCATTCAATCTCGAAAGCTAACGAAAGGCAGTCGCGACAGTGGAGGACCGCGGTTGTTAAGTCAGGCAAGGTACCTAAGGTTAATGTGACCCAATTTACCGAAATACTCCCTGTCAAGAAGCGGATGCAGGGTTGCGGAGCCACTGTTAATACCTTCGCTCAGTGGTTGAGCTTAAGGCTAGCGCCTGCTCCCTCCCGCATCCATATCAGAGCTTCTATCTTGGCCAAGACCACCTAGCCAGCAGAGATGAGCATCACGATGCAGTCTTGAGCATTTCGCCATCCGTGTCGGGGACTAGTTGAAAGGAAGATCAGAAGTTATCTCGGGACAACTTCATCATCAAGCTATGTCATCATTATAGAAGAGTCCACAGGGGTTGTGAGATACCTGTAATTAATTATCAACATCAACCAGCTAGTCTCAATACGGGGCAGGTGTAAGGGCGCATGAACAATACGCCGCCCCGGAGCTATCATTCCTGAGACACCGTTACGTACCACATTCGAGGTAGCAACTACATCATCTGCCCCAGCAATACGGATATAGGTCAACACCAAGTCCCGTTCGCGACTCCGGTATATGGCTAAGCTACACTTGACTCTTGTAAAGGGTTAAAGACGTCGTCATCGGCGCAGTCTGAAGACTTTCGGCAACTTGTCATCCATATCTCCATCCTCCTGCTAGCGACCTTTCAAGCTCACCAGTCACCCTGCGCAGCCATCCAGTCATGTGCTAGGACATTCCAGCTATCGCTCGCCCAAACACTTCCAACTTCGACGAACTACACGCCTCTCTGTAGCAATGGGGGATCACATCGAATTCATGGCCGATGGCGGCACAGGCCAGAAACTTACATACGCCACTACGGTAGTTGCAGGCGTTGCATCTGTGGTTGCGACGATACTTTCAGTCATGTATGAACTCGTCACAAGGCTCGCAGTAATGCGCAAAGCTAACACGAACCCACAGCTCAATAATGTTGCAAGCCAAGAATTATCGCAAACCTCTTTTGCAAAGATACGTCGTCAGAATCCTTCTTATGGTGCCTATATATTCGATAGCGTCATGGACGAGCATGGTTTCCCTCAAAGCTGCCGCGTTCCTTGACCCGGTTCGCGATATCTACGAAGCTTTCACGATATACACATTCTTCCAGCTTCTCATTAATTATCTCGGCGGTGAACGATCTCTTATCATCATGACACACGGTCGAGCCCCGGTGCACCATTTGTGGCCGCTCAATCATGTGCTTCCCAAGGTTGACATCTCTGACCCTCACACGTTTTTATCCATCAAGCGCGGTATTCTTCAGTATGCTTGGCTGAAGCCTATCCTTGCCCTGTCGGCCATCATCATGAAAGCGACCGGCACCTATCAGGAAGGATATATTGGCCTCACTTCAGGCTACCTATGGAGTGGTATTATTTACAATATCAGTGTCACTGTCAGTTTGTACGCACTGGGTCTTTTCTGGGTCTGCATGAACCATGACCTGAAGCCATTCCGGCCTGTGCCCAAATTTCTATGCATCAAGCTCATCATCTTTGCTTCTTACTGGCAAGGCTTCTTTCTGTCGATTTTGGTCTTTCTTGGTGCAATCCCTGACGACGTTGAGGGGTATACGTCAGATAATCTTGCGGCGGCCATTCAGGACGCTCTTATTTGTGTAGAAATGCCTATCTTTGCCGTGGCTCATTGGTATGCCTTTTCATGGCACGACTTTGCAGACAACAGCATTTTATCCGCGCGCATGCCTCTACGACACGCTTTCAAAGACGCATTCGGCATAAGGGATCTTATTGAAGACTCCAAATTAACCTTCCGAGGAGACACGTACGGTTACAGGATCTTTGACTCTGGTGACAAAGTAATGGCACACGAAGATTCCAAATCTCGACTGGCGAGACTCAAGGAGGGCATGAGATATGAGCGAGGTGGAAAGGGGAAGTACTGGCTTCCTAAGCCGGGAGAAGTCAACTCCACTACGCCTCTCCTTCGAGGTAATGGTGAATCTAGCGACAATCGCCCTGACCAGATCAACGAAAACACCCATGGTACTTTCGAAGAACCAGAGGTCGATGCTGACGAAGACCGCCTGTATGAACAAGCACGACAGCTGGAGTATGGCGACTGGAATGTAAGTGATTATGCCCCTCAAACGCCCATCCATTCATCTAATTCGACCAGTATCCCGTAATCACGGCCAGTGAGCCGTTGAGAGAGCGGTATCGCTCTCCTGGGAGCTTTGGCGGCAGATCTGCCTACAACAGCCCGTCTGTGAGGTCGCCTGCGACGGAGTACCCACCTACTACCAAAGGCAAACAAAGGAGTAACATGCATGTTCCGGCACGTACCCCTCAAACGGAACCTCAAGCTGAGCCTGTTGTCCCTATTAAAAAGAAGAAGAAGCCCAAGAAGGTTGTCAAGCACGAGGAACCTAACACAAGCAAACTGGGCTTGGACAAAGGACCTGCTCCCGCTGAGGTCGGTGGGCATGACGGGCAGGTCAGTCCCGGAAACAGCGGGGCAAGGACATGGAACAATGATCATCATGAGTCCGAGCATCACTCAACCTCCAATTATCAGTCGAATTATGGAACCGATGAGGATGAGTTCAGAAATGTCTGGGGGAGAGATGAAGAATCTAGATAAGAATTGCTTTGCGTATACGAAATACCCTTAAGCCTGCTTGGGTTGAATCCAACTTGAAAGCATAGCATGGAGTTATGGTTGTCGGTGTACAACAATGTCTTTATAGTCAGTCACAACTACTCACAGCGTCGCTCGAATGAATACATGCCGTTTGTTACTTGGGAACTTTGGAGACTTCCGATCAAGCTACAAATGCTGCTTTTAACTACCCAGTTGAATTCCCTATGCATCCTCTATACCTCAACACCGCTTTCAATCAATCAATCAATCCAAAACCCCACCTTATGCCCAGGTCAAGCTGAACACCTCAGTACCATGTCTGGAGATACCTACCTCAGACTTTCCATCGGTACTCTTAACACTAGTAGGGATCTTCTCGCCCTTCCTCTCCAGGATGATCTTGTTACCAGAAGTATCGGGCAACTTGTAGAAGCGTCGCCCGTTACGGCTGAAGAAGTTCTCAAGCTTCTCCTGGGTAACGTCCGCCTCGGAGATGACGCCACGCTCAATGGCTTCTTCGAGGCCAAGAAGGACGAGCTGCACAACGTAGGGCTGAGTGAAAACACCCGCAGGTGCTTTGCCTTGCTCGGCAGATGTCTTGGACTGCAATGGGTGGGGAGCGCTATCGCTTCCACTGTAACTTTGTCAGTACACGCAAGGGATCTCTTGGTAGAGAGAAGGCTCACAAGAAGAACTTGGTGTTGCCGCTGACGACTGCCTTGATCAAGGCGTCTCTGTCAGTGGGCTTTTTAGGAATGGGCTTGCAGAAAGCGAAAGGGTCGCAGCAAGCCTCGTGGGAAGTAAGGTAGAGGTGGTGAGCGGTAATAGTCGCTACATAAATTGTTAGAGGAAACCCGGTCGTACTGTTAGGACTACAGGATCATACCGCCGACAGTAGGGCCACAGGCCTTGACGGCCTCCACAGCAGCAGCAGTAGTGCAATGCTCAAGCTGAACAACGATGTCAGCATTGGTCTATATAATCACAACGGAGGCATACATACCACAATGCGCAGCTGAGGGAATCGATCGTGAAGTTGCTTCAGAGTGGGGAGGAAAGCCTCTTCCAAGGTGGTATCAGCTGGTGCCAGAGACTCGAGGACTTCTCCGTGGATGTTCAAGACTGGGCAGATCCCGAATGTTAGCACCATCAGTCCGGATGTTTTCGTAAATCACTTACCAATGCCGTGCTTCTCCATGGCAGCAAACGTGTCATAGAATGCTGTGATGTCAGAAACACCACTCTCGGAGTTGGTGGTGACACCTGGAAAGTGTAAGCATTTTACAATCAGCTTCTGAGCAATCAGAACATACCCTGAGGGTACAATTTGACACCAGTGACGCCAGCTTCGGCAGCTTGAGCGATCACTTCAGGAGTAACTGAAGGATGAAGCTTTTGGGAGTGAGAACGAGCTTAAGTATAGGGTGGGAATAGATGAAACTGACATAAAGAGACATGAGAAAGTTGACATCCTGAGTGATGGCAGTCAACTTGGACTTGTACTCGAGAACCTTGAATAACTTTTGTCAAAATCGATCTGTTCGAATGGTTGTTTGGGTGATTCGAGAGTTCATACCTGTTCTACAGAAGTGAGGGGAGGCAGCTGTGTAAGGCAGTTAGTGGTTCAGTACCTTTATTTCAAGCCGCTATCCTCCCATATACACATATTTCACAGGCAAAGACATACAAGATTAGGCATACTATTATATTTCATTAGCCTTTGAATACAGAACCTTTTCTATAGAGTCCATACACAAATACCGTATCAACTCCACCCTGGCGAACAGTCGGGACTACCAAGTCCATCAACTCGCCCTGACGCAAATGAACGTGCATATCAGCCGCAGCTGGCAGTTCAAGACGCTGAATGTTCTTCATCTTGTTCAAGTTTTGAGGCGTAATGGTGAAAAAGTTTCAGGGGATTTGTCAATGGTAGCAGCAAAGTGAGCCCTGTAATAGACGCCTTAAAGATGGATCATCAACCGAAGCGCGGGGTGCAACTTTTTTTTCTGCCCCGCCATCCGTCTCAGCAGATGGGATAACGAACTCAGGCGTCGGAGAATTTCTACCAATCAGAATTAACCTTTCTCTACACAGGTTAGGTTTCGGATAAACCACAAGTCCGATCTCACAGGCGGTGTGAGAAATTTGTCGGTCTGCAAAGGCAGAATCGCTTCCACGGCACAATCCCATCACCAAATCCCAGCTCTACCTTATCAATATCGCATTCAATCTGCAGCCTGCCGGTCTTCTCAGCAGTGGCTTTTGGTGGAACAGGCGCACTGAACGCCTTGCAGGACCAGGTCGTGGGCTAGGCCCTTGAGCGCGCAATGGGCCGCAAGCCCAACCCCCTTATCCTCGAGTACTTCGTCCGGGGCCCCAAGCTCAACGACAACAGTAACCGATATCCTCACACGTGCAAGCAATGCGGCGAGAACTTTCCCAAGGGTAGGATCGATAGCCTGACCACGCACATAACCAAGAAATGTCCTGCCATCTCCGAATCCGATCGTATGCGAGCCTGCCTTGAACTTCACGGTATTACGAATGCCCGAGCATCTGCTGAACGACCACCTCCCGAGACGCAGCCAAACGGGCAGCCTGTAGATGTTCCCAACCTCCCCCAAGGATGGAGCGCCCTTGAAACTCTCGCAGAAGCCTCGCGACAAGTTGATCTGAACGAAAACAACCGTGCTCAGAGCGTACAAGCTTCCGTAGACCCCGCCGACCCCGCCAACGCTCAGCATGTTTCGGATCGCTTTGAGCTTCACGAGCAGTTTACCCTTGATAATCCTCCTGTGAGCTACGAGAACCGATCAAATCAGGGAAACAGAGGTATGGTGGTGAATGCGGGGGCTGTGAGAAGTGTTTCTAACAAGTCTGGTAGGTGTGATTCAACAGCCGCTCCCAGGAACCGAGCTATCCCCCGAAGAACGCCTCCAAGCATTGCTTCCCAATAGCGACGCTTCGCCCGACGTCTCGAACATTTCAGTTGCCGTTGCTGCTACAGCTAGGTTGAACCCGTCACTTCTCGACCCCCAGCTCGTTGACGAGAACGGTTCCGTGACGCCGCCGCCGCCCATGGACATCCCAGCCTCTATCGAAACCTCACCAAGCGCAGTAACCGCTCCCGATAATGGCATTTCGCAACCATGGGGCGAGATGACGTATTTGACGACCGCCTCGCCAGTTCCTCTCATTCATGATCACCCTCCACCACCTATACAAATGACTCGTGGTGGTGTTCGAATGGATACAAGTGATGGGCAACTTAATGGGAGGCCCCGTCATGCAAGATCTCGATTTACTGCTGCGAGGCGCAAGGAGGTTCAAGAGGTTCGCAAGATTGGCGCCTGCATCAGGTGCAGGATTCTTCGCAAGAATTGTGGCAAAGGAACCCCGTGTGATACTTGTCGAAAAGTTCTTGCGCCGAGAGTATGGAGAACTGGTTGTGTACGAACAAGGCTCCAGGAACAACTCGACCTGTACTCGGCTGGTGTCCAGGTTGTCCTGTCCCAGAATCGCATCAATCTCTTGAAGAACCAGATAAACATGACCCATGATGGCACCATGATAGAGGTTTCACATTTCCCTGAAACCGGCAAAGTCATTGTTCTTGAGGCCTTGGTTGCGTTGCTAGAGCCTAGTGAGACGCTTGCAGAACTTCGAGGCAGCAAAGATTCATTCTTCCAGGTTATCATGATCGACCAGGACAAAGAGGATGTTCCTGGCAAGGTTGAAGCTTACATGCGTGATGTCTTTCAACTATTCATCGATAGAGAGCCCTCAAAATTCATGCGCGTCACCCTGGACCTGGCGCTTCAGCAATTGCAAGAATCGGAAGACGATCTGCTTCGAAAGTCCTTAGAGTTATGGGGCCTGGTAGAAAGCATCGACCGCGAAAGACAGTGGAACGTTATCGAAAGACCAGCCAACAACAGCGAAGAGCCCCGGCGTATTCAAGAGGCCAAAAGCGAAAACGACGCCGACATCTACACGACCCTTTGTATGCAACTCAACGCTGCAGCAGAGAGAAAAGCCAACAACACGTCCAAGGCTCTTTTGAGTGGCATGCACCGCGTCCTTCAGGATAGCAAAGTTAAGGTCAACTTTAAGATGTACCTGACAGCTGTCATTTTCTTAAACTGCCTTGAGAAATCTACGTGGGCCTTCAAGGCTTGGGAGCAAGATCATCTTCGCCCTGGATGGCCTTTGGAACGAGACCCCAGTGTCTTCACACAACAGGGTAATAACCTTTCCGGGCTGTTGAAGATGCTTCTAGCGATTCGTAAGGCTCTGCCGCAAACACATCGCGATGAAACAGGCAAACTTGCTACTTCAGAGCAAGACCCTGTCATAGCGACCTATTTCCAAAACATTGATCTGGACTGTAAGTATACTTGGTCGCAATCGGCCCAAGCTCTTTGCTAACCATCACACCAGATGACAACATCCTCGCCCGACAAGAAGGCCACCCTTTCTCCCCTGCAGACTCTCGATCTTTAGAAATGATGTTCTGCTCTCATCTTCTCATTACAAACTCTCCTTAGAGCAACCCCAACAGACTTGAGCAGACGACCCTTGTACACTGTTTGAGCACAGAGCACTCGACGAAAATGATGTTGAGCTGACGAACGTAATTTCACCCCGTTTAATGGTTAATGAATGGACGGAAAAAAGCAAATGAATTTTGATACCACACGAAACACGCGCGCGTATGACTAGCCGGGGATGTTATGGCTATCGCTGTATTTCACAGAAGGTGGCGGAGAAATACACGATACAGGGTTGTGGTTAATGTCTGGCGTTTACGGCATAGAGAAAAAGAAGCAAGATACCTCGAGTTTTCTTGGTGGAAATGTATGGTATTACTGTACTTGTAACCAAAATGCCTTCATTAGGATTGGTCATGCATCATCGTTATTACTTGCTCCGCTAAATTCTCGACTACAGTATTTCATCCATCACAGCCCATTTCAATACGTAGAATCCATTGTCGTTGTGTTGCTACCATCCTCCTTCTCTTGGCTGTTTGCGGTGCTATAACCAGACATTTCAAGAGCCTTCTAGGCTGAAATGCCCGATATACCACTGTTGTTCCTGCTAGGACCGTGACCAGGTCGTTTTGGCTTCTTGAAGCAAGCAAATTCGTTCTTACTTGCCTCTCTTAGACGTTTGAGAACAGTGCGCATCTCGGTTAGCTCGCCCTGCAGACGTGCGCGAGCATCGTTGTCTGTACGCGCATCAAGTTCCTGGTAGATCTGACTCTGTAGTTCCGAGGCCCGTTCCGAAGTGTAGTGGCTGAGTGTTTGAGCAACAAACTCGACATCGAGGGTCGCTTGCATGAGGGCCTCCAGAGTGTATCGTGGGCGGCGTCGGAACGCTTCCAAGAGTTGAATAGACGTCTGCTCAAGAAGGAAAGATAGGACTTCGACTGTAAGAGCCGGGGCAGTAGTAGATACTTGTGAGTGGACAAGAACAAGGGTAAGGAGAGCCTCGTAGACGTATGGTTTGGCGACTTGCGTGCGTTGCCCTTGGCCAGGAGCCCAATCAGGTGCTGAGATGCCAGATTGAATGACATCGCGCAGTCTCTCAATCGACTGTTTGGTATAGGATTGAAAAAGCCGCTCGTGGATTTGCCCAAGGACTTCGCGAATTTTCTTGGACTCGTCAGTTAACTTGACAGAGAATGCGTTCTCAAACTGCAGGTTAAGACTCGGCACCACTTGTGACCGAAGCGATGAAAGGTTGCTCAGCGTCATGAGCATACGGATATTCTAGAAAGAAAATGTCAGTTTCATGTCATAATCCAAGCCAAAAACAAAAACTCACCCTGTCTCCCGAGTCTAACGCCCCCTTGCCCGCCATAGTTGGTGCTGCGGCCGACGCAAGAGATCTTTCACTATCAATCGACCAGTCGTCTTCGGTCTTCTTCAACGATCTCTCGGCATTCTCGACCATGCCGCTCAAGGCCTTGTACAGCGTGGTCACATATTGGCTGCGAACCATCTGAAGAAGTTTGGTCGGTGGGGGCAAGACAATATCTCCCGAACCGGACCTGGACATGGCATCGGGGATATAGAGAATCTTCTGCATGCCCAACAATACTGCTCCTTCGAAAGCAGCGAAGCTGGCTGGCATACGTGTCACATCACCCATCTCAACGGAACGTTGCCAATCCTCGACATACTTAATGTTCTCAGCATCTCGATTCCAGGCGGCGCACAATGCTGTCACACAGCGCTCTCGAGAACCTCCAACAAGACTTCTCAGACGATCGAGTACCTGACCTTCCCCTGACTCGATTGGCTCAATACACGCCAAGTCGCCTGCCCCAGCGCCTACCAGAGTCAGCATCTTAGATAAGTAATGTACACCACTGATAGAGTTTGACCATGGGGGCCAGAAAGCCAGCTTTTCCCAAACCTCGCCCCTCTTGGGTGATGGAGGTGGCATGTTGTTTGGGTCGAAGTTGAAACGAGGATCTCGCGGAGATGCCAAAGAGTCAGAGCCGGGTGTCCCTGGAACCGGCGTCTTAGGAAGTGGTGAAAAGAGCAACGAGACATCTTCGGGAGGCATATCCACAAAGAAAGAATAAGCATGTTCTCGAAGCAAGTCTACCAGCTCCACGGCCCCCTTTCTCAATTCGTTGATACTATCCTGTGATAGCTCGTGGTGATGCCGAGACTCACCACGGTATCCTACAGGAAGAGCGGCTTGGGCAGAACCATTGATGAACCCTTGCACTGTTTGCCAGAACTCTATAACCTCGCCCAGGATTCCTTCACTCGATAGCAGACTCGTAAGGAAAGATAGCATCTTTTCCCACAGTTCTATCACATCAGGTGAGTCAAACGTCATAGGTTTGTCTTCGATCACTGGTCGGCCTAAAGAGCGAAGATGCGCAGCAATCATGTTGGGGTGGGGTTTATCATTGCTGGCCAGCCTGCGACGAAGCACCTCAATCTCAACCTTCGAACGGTCTGCTGTCGACTGGATCTTGCCTTTGAGGTGATCGTATCTACTCAAAAGCCAAACCCAGATCGGGTTGTCGTCAGCGCCCAGTTCCAACAGTAATCCGATGAGTTCCATATGCTGGTCTTGTATGCGACCAGTTGCGCCGGCACCATCTGTCCTTGATGCTGTGTAAAGTGTGACAAGTCGTTTCCATACGTCGCGTTTGAAGATGCGAATCTGCTGGTCCACGTCATGCCACATTCGTCCTGCTATCAACAGCTGGTAGAGTTGTGGTTCTGTGGGTGTCTCTTCTCCGAGTTCCTCCGCCAGTCGTCGACTTTCGTCCGCAATTTTTCTGGCCCTTGTGAACTCATCGACCAGCGATTCATAGTCCTTCCGCTTGATACTGTCTGCTATCGACGTGCTCAGCTCCACATAATCTTTGAACCGAGTCAGATGGTTTGAAACTGTTTTCAAATTCTCTTCCTTCTCTCTTCCACCCAAAGCGGGGCCCCAGACATCCTCAGCTTTTGCTGAGACTTCAAGCAGCGGGCCCTTGATGCCCAGAACACCATATTCACTTTCCTTTATCAAGGCATTCTTCTTTCGCGTATCAGTGCTTGCGGACGTCAGGGTATTGTTGATCCCCAGCCCAGCGCCTACCATACTGTTCCGATAGCTGCGGCGTTGGGCTGCGTTAGAAGCACCTGGGTTGTTCGGGTCAGGTGGCTCAACTCCACGATATTTCATCTCCTTATAGACATTATCTATAGTTGCCTTGGCTTTCACGAATCGTTCAAAGTTGGTCTCGACCAGAACCTTGAGCGATGCTGACTTTTGATCAATGGACTGTGAGAGAACATCGAGACCTGTGAGTAGACTTCGAGTATCGGCAGTGGCATGCATCTGAGAAAGAAAGAGCGCAGGCGAGAAAGTTGTTGAGGAGAGAAGGAATCGGTTACCTAATTTGATGATCCAAAGTCAATTCACGATCTCAGAACAAACTGTCATGATGCGGAAACGTACGTAGTCGGTGATCATCTTGGAGGGGTAAACCAAGATGCTTGAGCGTTCTGACGACACTATCCGTCGTCCCAAGAGGATCCGGTTCATCTTTTTGCACAATATTCCCAACACCTCCTTGGTCGTCCCCTCTAGGGATGTTGCTCTTCCGTTGGCTCACAGCTCTCTCAAGCGCCTGGTATCGAGACTGTCTTCTCTTCAGGGCAGCGCCCTTCTCGTCCTCGCCATCTTCGTCGCGATCCTCCAAGTCTTTCTCGGCAGGCCATTCTGTAGGATATAGGGTCGGAATCTGGTAAAAGTCGAGGATAGTACGTTCCATGTCGGCCATGGTGGCGGTTATGATGGCCTAATGGGTGTTCAATTAGGGGATGCGTCGCATGCTCGAGTGGTCGAGCTTATGTTATGCCCAAACGGCGAAATCGCGAGGAATCGTTCTCTGGTACGGGAATGAAGTATCGGTGACTTGAAATTGAGCGGTAGGACCTGCTGAATATGTCTAATCTATCAGGCGCATTGTTGGAAACGATTGATTGAATACTAATGCTGGGAAGCTAGGAGGTTAGGTAGCTCATGTGTAGATGTGGCTGGAGGACTGAGCTATGGGGTTCAAATGTGGCATTTATTTGATGGTGTGGCTTGTCAAGCTCAACTTTTGGGACCTGCCTGTGACGTGCATGAAACATCGATCTTGTAGCTCAAAATGGTAAGTAAAAGCCGTGGTAGCGGATGCCCACCGGCCCCTCGTCACTCGGAGCAAGGCCCTCAAAATGCGAGCCAGTAGAGAAAAAAAATTGGCAAGCGTAAGTCCGCGCGGGATACGAGGCTGTAGCCGAAAGGAACCCATGAGAAGGCCTGGAAAAGACGCGAAATAGTGGGTAACAGTGGGTAAATCAAGGCATTTACAGCGACTGGCCCCGCTATTGCCCGTGGCTAGCAGTGGCTACTGGGGGTTTTCCTGCTGTCAAGCTGTGGCGCAAACGCCATGAAAAGCAGCATTGGCCATTCGGAGTCGGATTTGGTTGGTTTTGGGGTTGGGTTGGTTTGGGTTCAGTCGAGTTCATAGGTCGGTTGTTTTCTCTTCTTCCTCTCTTTCTATTTCTTGTCGTCACGCTTTTCCCATTATACCCTCTACTCTCCTCTTTACCTTGCATCATCTTGTCTCTTTCTCTCAAGCTGCATCAAGGTAGTCTATTTGCTCGCTCTCTTCAAAATGCTGGCCATTCGAGCTCTCCGAACTCCCGCCTCCAGGCAAGCCCTGCGCGCTGCTGCTCCCCGCGCTGCCGTTTTCTACGTATGAGATCACCACCACAATTTGCCCGGATTCGCTACAATTTAGTCCGAGCACTACATGAACATTTACTTACTTTTTTGATACAGAACCGATGCTACTCGACCTCTGGCGAACGAGTTGCCAAGTACAACGGTACCAAGGATTCCAATGTACGTTTTGCGCTCTCTCATAATACAGCTTTCAGACGATGCTAGCGCTCGGCTGAACCGAGCATGAGGCCGAGATAAAATAGCTCAGTCGCAACACAATGCTTGGCTATAGCCTCAATTGCAATTGACATAGTACTAACATAAAGCGCAGGGCAACTTCTTGGTCAGTTTGATTGAGGGTGACGGTATCGGCCCTGAGATCGCCCAGTCTGTCAAGGACATCTTCGCCGCCGCCAAGGTTCGTCATGACAACCCGTATAAGTCGCACCAAAAAATACCGTCATGCTAACACAACTCCGTTTAGACCCCCATTGCTTGGGAGCCTGTCGATGTCACCCCCATTATCAAGGACGGCAAGACCGCTATCCCTGATGCTGCCATTGAGAACATCCAGAAGAACAAGATTGCCCTCAAGGGTCCTCTCGCTGTACGTTGACATGAGCGCAAAGCTATCTGCCAGGCGCATCGCATATGGTTCAATGGCTAACACCGACCTCTAGACTCCCGTTGGCAAGGGCCACGTCTCTCTCAACCTTACCCTCCGCCGAACCTTCAACCTCTTCGCTAACCTGCGACCCTGCCGCTCCGTCGCTGGCTACGAGACCCCTTACGACAACGTCGACACTGTCCTGATCCGAGAGAACACCGAGGGTGAATACTCTGGTATTGAGCACGTTGTTGTCGACGGTGTTGTCCAGAGCATCAAGCTCATTACTCGCGAGGCTTCCGAGCGTGTCCTCCGATTCGCCTTCCAGCACGCCGAGTCCATTGGCCGCAAGAAGGTCCGCGTCGTCCACAAGGCTACTATCATGAAGCTCTCCGACGGTCTTTTCCTCAAGGTCGCTCAGGAGGTCGCCAAGGACTTCCCCGGTATTGAGTTCGACGCCGAGCTTCTCGACAACAGCTGCCTCAAGATGGTCACTGACCCTACCCCCTACAACGACAAGGTCCTTGTTATGCCCAACCTCTACGGTGACATTCTCTCCGACATGTGCGCCGGTTTGATCGGTGGTCTCGGTCTCACCCCCTCCGGAAACATTGGTGATGAGTGCTCTATCTTCGAGGCTGTTCACGGTTCCGCTCCTGATATTGCTGGCAAGAACCTTGCCAACCCCACTGCCCTCCTCCTCAGCTCCATCATGATGCTGCGACACATGGGTCTCACCGAGCACGCCTCTCGCATTGAGAAGGCCATCTTTGATACCCTCGCCGAGGGCAAAGCCCTGACTGGCGATCTCGGTGGCAAGGCCAAGACCAACGAGTACGCTTCCGCCATTATCTCCAGGCTGTAAATACACATGCTTCAGTTTAGATACCTGCTCCCTCACACTAGGGTTTATACGCGATTCCTCTTTTTTTCTTTTTTTCAGGGTAGTGTACTTCTGAACTGTACCAAACCTAGAATCAGGCACGGCGAAATGATTAAGTTACGGAGTTACTCTTGAGGATATGGGTCGAAAAAATGGTTGATGAGAAGTGGTGATCTGTGCCTAAATTATGTGATACTGTAACAGAATAGTCAAAAAATAAGATATCTACTCCTGTGCTCTGCTCATAAGGCTTGAAGGACCTCTACGCCTCCTTGGGCTTCTCTCATACGCAATCGGCATAATAACATTTATCATGACATTCCTACGTCGCTCGGGAGGTCTTCCACAGACCTACCCACACGGATCTACATATAGTATGGCTTTTCCAACAGAGCTACCCTAGACATTCACGATAATTAATATCAAGAAAGTTCATGGGAATAATCTGTCTCCCATAGCCGCGCATGCCTATTCCACGAAAATGTTATCGTATGCGGTGTGCAGAGCACACAAGCAGATGATATTACACTTAACAGTTTGCCAAATAACTAAGTAGACACATGTGGCTGGTCGTTCAGCACGTCAAGCAACCATTCTGATTCAGACAAACGCCTATGCTCAATTGAAAGTCCATAGGTGATAACGTGCACCAAGACTTATGTATGGTTGCTTCTCCACCATCCCCTCTGGGTGTGCATTCTTATGTCCCAGCCGTTCTATCATCCCAAGAACCAGCCCCAACCTCCAAACACCCCCATGCGCCATCGTATCATTGCGAGCTAGACAGCGGTACCAAAACAAATTGCATATCAAAAACAGCTCTGCCTGAGATCTAAAGTCGGCCAGATCGAATCTCCTTGTCAAAAATCTTGACGCCCCAAACTTCATAAAATTGGAGGACACCAACAGTCTTCAATCGAAGTCTTTTCCCACAATTCGAGGCATCGTCATCATCATCCTCACTCTCGCTATCTGACCCCCACGTCGGCAACACGGGAAGGTTTAGATTGTTGTGATGATTGCTCACCGTAGCCTTCTCCTTACCCTTACCTCTTCGCTTCTCTCCTTCATCTGGCATATCTGTAGGGCGAATAACACGGTCGAGGCGGTCATCCTCCATAGCAATCCACTCAAGTTTCAGCTCGGGGTGGTGAGAGAGATTGTCGACGATGAAGTTCAAGATCTCACGCATGACCCATATACATGTGTCGTTATTCCTGAAACGGAGGATGTTGATGGCACGGAGACTGGTAAGTCCGGCAAAATACTGCATGAAAGCGTGCTGTGACGTATGTTAGCGATATCTACCGACGGCTGCAGGAAACTTACCACCGCATGGATGTTCATACTAAGAGCTAGCTCCTCAAGCTGTACTCCACGGCTACAGATAAGTATCATTGCCTTCTGGTTCGCATCCCACCCGCTGCTATTTGACTCGTCCTTGATCATCAATCTCTTTAAGGTATGCATGTGCTTCTTCAGCACTGACCGGCGAATCTGATCGATAGTGACTGTAGTCCGTGGCGCGAAACTTTCAGGTTTGTGTTTAGCGCTTCGTTCCAACAGAAACAAGTCATGTAATTCCTCGAGTTGTGACATGCAGTTTAAAAATGCGGTCGACACATTGTCGGTAAAGACACTGCGTAGGGCCAAAGGGGAGACCTTATTCTCTTTGGAGAGCAGTGTCCAAATCGGAGCCTGGTTGCCAACATTGAGCAATGTTAAATTTTTAATGCACTTGAGGTCAATGGCCCTTGACAGGACGGATGCCTTGACAGGAACCAGGTGAATGGCTAACGTTTCCAGTGCAATGCCTCTGGTATCTCGTAGGTACTCGTCAATTGACCGCTGGGACTTTTCGCTACCATTGATTTGAGATTTGCCAAGGACCTGATCCTCAATCTCTTTTATTTCAAGGTGTGTAGTTTTTATGGCGCCCCGTACACGTTCAGTCCTCTGACCCAGTTGTTTGAGTTGGGTAACCGAGTCCTTAAATTGTTGGAGTTCTCCGACAGTGCCTTGAATAGACATTGCCTTGATCTGTTGAATGAACGCATCATTCTCATCCTGTAGCTGCTGGAGTTCCAACAAGAGTGACTCATAATTCACTCGCTGCACAGCCAAGTTCGTATCGACTTTGTCCAGTTCTGTGGCTGAGACTGTATTCGAATTTGTGTCTTGATCGTCCAGGTTGGCAAGAGAAGAAGAACTAGCGTCTGCTTTTTCGGACTCCCTGGGTTTGACTTGTTGCCCCTCGGCCTCCTTGGCCTGCTGCCCATCCGACTCGATTTCCACGTCGTCTACCGTATCGAGATGATCGATTTCGATATCGTCTGGTGACAAATCATCATTTGATTCCTTGTTGTCAAATATTGAAGGTAGTTTGGAACTATCAACCGGTCCTGAGCTCGCCTGGCCATTCCCACTACTCGGCTCTTCATTCTTAGACACAACAGTTGGGTTTTCTGATGAATCGTTGGGTTGCTGTAAGGAACTTTCGCCCGAATCGACATACTTTCTCGCAGCTTTCTCAATGACATCTAGAATATCCTGTTGGACGGTAGAGATATCGCGTGTGCCATTGAGCTGTGTCATCAACCTCGTCGATACGCTGCGAAGAGATGACACGAATTCTTCGCGGGGATCCTCTGAGTTTTCGTTATTCTCGACTTCCTGTCCTTCTTCTTGGCTAGTCGCTGCTTCGCGAGGACTCTGATTAAGTGCAGGCTTTTTGACAATAAAAGGTTCGACATCGAATATCCTCCCCAAAATGCCCTCTTGAAGTTTACGCTCCTCCTGAGAGCGAAAGTTTTTGGCAGGGCCACTGGCGTCGAAACTGGTATTTTGAGAGACAGGTACCACTTGGAACTCGTCATCAACATCAGAATCGTCCGGATCGGAATCAGGTGGTGGTCGCCTGGCCTGCAGAGCCAAAGAATCCGACAAGGAAAGATACAACTCTGTGAGGGTAGAGGATGAATTTCGGATGCAAGTCTTAAGCTCCGTGGCCAGGTCGAGACTGTCTATATCGAGAACGGAAAGGCTCTTCAGCATCTTGAAACCTGAAAGCGTTGGAGGTTCTTGAGCTGTAGGATCGCGTTTGTTCGCCTTGGATTTAGAGAACTGCTTTGAAGTTGACAGAAGAGGGGGAGGCGACGAAATGAGTGGCAGAGATGACATAGGACCAGCTAAGGGAGCTGTGAACATTGCTGGGGGAGGTCCAGGAGGAGGCGGAGGAGGAATATCGGCCCAATGAGTCGAGGCTGGGGGAAGGTCATCGAGAGTGAGTGGAAGAGGTGGCGGCATCATGTAGTACGTGTCGCCAGCTTGAAGACGAATGTGAAACTTGGTCAGCGTTGGAATCTTGTGAAGCTCACGATAGACAGGTCTACTAAGTTCAACTCTGATGTTCCATCTATTGACAAGGTTAGCGACGGTGGATATGAGTGAAGGCACACAGCCTGCCATGGAACCCACCGAAAAGACTCGAGAGATTTCGCCTTCTTCAACGTCAAATATAGCAATGTGTTAAGAAACTTTCCGCAACTGGCACTGTAAAGATATGGTTTATATGCATGTTCAGCTTTGACGCCAGTGCTAACTGTGTCCATGGACAACTCCCTTAGATGCTTTGCATAGTTGTAGTCGCTCGTAGTGAATGTATCGAGGCCGCCTGCGAGGCCATCGATTGGTGATTCGAATCTCACATCGTCGTCATCAGGAAAGAGGATATTGAAGCTGCGATAGAGTATGGCAGATGCAAGCTCACGGAAGTGCTGAGAGACAAGAGCACAACATATCAGATCAGACTGCGAGCACTGCGAGTGCATTAGTACGGCCACAAAACACGCAATGGGTAGCATCGACAATACGAACATGCGACAAGATATCCTGCTGAATCTCAGCTGGGAGGTCCTGGAAAGTGAGCGAGCGCATGGGCGGGGTGGCAGCCTTGTTGCCAACGGCCTCCGCAGCCATGATGAACGAGCGGGGGCAGCGTGGCAACTAGGCTGGCTGACGACGAGTGAGAGGAGAGACAGTTCGAAGTTGATAGAAACACAGATTGATGGAAGAGGAAGACGGTATCGAGAAGTGAATGATGCGCTGAGTGAATAACTTTGCGATACGTCTGGTGTTCGACTATGCGCCGCGCCGCGATAGAAATGGAGATGGAGACGGAGATGGGATGCGCCGATGTAGGCGGGCGGCTCGAATGGATAGCGTCGATCAGTCGGAGCTAAGAAGGCTATAAACTGGGGCCGTTAAGAGAGAAAGCAGGCTCATGAATGCCGAAGCAATGGATACAGCAGAGAAGGAATCTCTCTGTACCTAGAGGTCGAGTGGAGGATGAATGAAACGAAAAGAGACAAGGGTGGAGGAGAGTGAAGTCAAGTAAAGTAAAGCCAAACTTAGTAAGTAAAGTCAAACCAAGTCACTGGATTGGATCAGACTGTCGCAAGCCGCCGCTTGGTGTCGGGGCCTCTAGGTACGGTAGGTTGCAAGTTCCGGGGGTTTAGTGTTAGTGGAGGTTATGAATAGAACCCCCCAGCGGTCTTTCTTGTTTGTTGATTGGTTGCTATGAGCGGCTGCTGCGGGGCGGATTAACGATTCCCAAGGATCTACCTTCCCTCGTTTGTTAGTTCCAGTGAAGCTGAATATGGATCTCAGGTCTACCTTGTAGGTAGGTGTTGTGCCTTGCCTAGCACAGGGAATATGAATACGGGATGGAGATTTTAGCATCAAGAGAAAAGGCTCACAGGGTGACTGTAGAGAAGTCCCAAGCACCATTGAGTTCTAAGAAATCTACCTAATCTAGCTTTACCCGTTTCTCGGCGTTGTGTGACAGCCGCAACGGCATTTGGGTTTGTTAACAACGAATAACTGGAAACAGCAGCAGTGAAACCAGAGCGATAGAAACAAAGACCATCAGTATCACTGAAGAGATCCATGCATGTGGAGAATCGGCCAAGCACTTCCTCACTGCTTAGATTAGTCGTAGCTATTCACTACCTCACAATAGAGGACCCTGAATACCTGGCTGCTGTCTGTGATGATTCCCAGTAATAGGGAAATCCAAAATAGAAAACAATTCTGTACCCGCTGAGACCATGTAATGGATTCAGCCAAGTGTTGTGCCGAATATTAGTTTAGGGCTGGTTGTTTGTATAAAATCTGTTATTGCATCCATGGATATGTACTGCATATACCACCATTTGCTCAGAAGGTTTCGATTGTTTGCAGTGTTGGAAGAATGGTTGCTTCTCACCCTCACCGAAAAAGAAGAAGAACGACGAAGATGCCCAGGTTCCCGAGGCACAATCTAGGCTGATAACAAGGATCTGCCAACAAGTTCCGTGTATCCTCCTGCAGCAAAATCTTCTGTCAGCTCACCACATAAACTGTAGGAGATCTCTGCCTCGACTACCAGAATGCCTAACAGCGGAAAAGTCACTGTCAAGTTGTGGTAACGGAGGGACGAAATGAGTAAGGTCCGATCATCAGGTACAGTGAGTCGATCGTGTTGTGTTTGGACTAGGCACAGAATTGCCGAGCCAAGTCGCCACAGAAGTGGTAGTAATAAGGAAGTCAGACTGCTGCATGAGCGATCAAGAGGATATGTTATAATCCTGAACAACAGAAAAAAAAAAAAAAGATTTCTCTTGCAGTCATGATTACGACAACTCTAGCCATTATTAACCTGCGTAGACTACCTGTACTACATAGTCGCATAGCAGTCTACCAAATGGCTCTAGAACATCATGAAACATTAGCTGTAGTGTTGGCTCTCCCCTTACATCCCCGCTTCGTAAACTAGGCCCACGGTCCACCTACAGGGCTGTGTAGAACCCCTTCAATCATCCGTTCTCCATCAATGACTTGCTTAAATCCCCCAGGAACTTATCCATATCGACCTGCTGGGCCTTTTCTTCCTTCCTTCCCTTTTCGTTCTCACGATTCTCGTTCTTCTTTTGCGTTTCCAACTGTCATCTTTCATTCTTAACTCTACCCACCTTCGTTATAGCATTTGCCAAGCATTTGTATATTGCGCTCCCTTAAAAACATGAAATATCCCTGCATTCGTATCTAGGACTATTCATCATCGAATTCATCGTCGTGAATTTCAGAGCCACCACTGTCACTCGAAAGATAAATCACCTACATAATGGCCGACACAGAAGAGCCCCAGTTCAACACATTAGCTGAGCGTATTGCTGCCCTCAACAAGAAAAAGAGCTTCGCCAATGTTCAAAGCCCGAGCCCAAGCCCTGGACCTGGACCTGGAACAGTTCGCAAGCGACCACCGCCGCCTCCTCCCCCCGTTCGTCCAGCTATCGAAGGCAGGAGTCAAACAGTACCGATTATATCAACAACCCCAAGCCCTTCACAGAATAACCCAACGATTCCTCCTCGCCCACTGAGAAAAGCGTCAACACCACAACTTTCAGCGCAAAACGGTCAAGATGCGATTCAACGACGAACCCCGCCTCCACTCCCCAGCCGCACTTCGACCACGCAGTCTGCACCGACTTTGCCGCCGAGACGTCCCTCGACTCAATCCAGTCTGATGGTGAGGAGAAACTCTGGTTCTTCAGAGAGATCACAGAATTCCGCAATCTCTACGTTATCTGCAGGCAGGCCTCCTTCATCAGTGACAAGTGTCAACTCTGATGGGGCCGTTTATAAAGTGCCACCGGCCTATGATCCTGCGAACCTTCCAAAACTACCCCCTTCGAGAAGAGAGAAAGAAGCCTCAGCCAAGGAGGTGGTGAGACCCAAACGTGCTCCTCCCCCATCGCCACAACCTCCACGAGCCATTGAGCCTCCACGAGCCATTGCGCCTGCGCCTCCGGTTAGACCTAATCTTCCACCAAGGTTACCCGCCCGCCCAGCGAAACCACAAGCAGACGCCACGCCTGAACCGCAGACAGTATCTCAGCCAAGGAAGATACCACCCAGACCATCAGAAAACGGCAAATCGAAAAGGCCGGTTATTCTTGGGTTTTCGAACAAGGACAAGGCACAAGATGCTCAACCAGCACTACCTGCACGACCACCAATCCCTGACCAGTCACAATCAGCAGATGAGCCACCTCCTGTACCGCTTGCTTCTCGTCCTTCGATGGCTCAAATTGAAGCATATGAAACACAGGCTTTGACTGCACCTGAACCTGTATACGGGTGTCTCATATGTCGTGACTGGAGCGCCCCCGATGCCGTTGCTGCGCAATACCCTCGAGACTCCGTGCCAAGGAACGACCCAGTCGGTTATTTGGCACAGGTGCTTTGTGGTTCTTTTCCTTCTTATACGGATAAGGCACGGGCGATATTCACTTGGTTCCACTACAACATTAACTACGATGTTGCCGCATTCTTTGGCAACAATGTCAGGCATATGACCGCAGAAGATACTATCTTTACTGGCAGAGCTGTTTGCGCAGGATATGCAGAAACATACAAAGCGATCGCCAACAGAGCTGGTCTTGAGTGTGTGGTTGTTACTGGCCATGGAAAGGGATTTGGATACACTCCGCTCAAGAAGGGTGAACGTCCGCCACCAGCCAAGCCAACAGGGCATGCCTGGAACGCGGTGCGCATCGACGGCGGCGATTGGAAGTTGCTAGATGCCTGCTGGGGAGCTGGCCATCTCGATGGGCAAAGTTACGTGGCAAAGTTCTCACCTCTGCAGTTCACAAACGCCAACGAGCATTTTGGTCTCAGGCATTTCCCAGCAGACTCACGACATCAGTTCCGAGCCGATGGACAGCCTGTTACGTGGGAAAATTACTACACCGGAGGCATTGAAGGCGAGCCCCACGGGATGTGTGGGACTACGGCTGAAGAGGGCATTTCAGAGCCCAGTATCGAGCCGAAGCAGCGTCACATCTCCATTGATAGCGGAGAGATAGTGCGCTTTCAATACTCCAAGATCTGCGAGCACTGGACGAAGGATAAATGCGGTGGAAAAGAACGGTTGGTGCTTCTCAGTCTTCCTCGGGGAGAAGGCCAGAGAGACGAGATGATACCCATGGAGACAAATGGGTTCTGGTACTGGCTTGACGTGAATGCGTGGGATTTGGGTCCTCGGGGCCAATCAGTACGTTTACTCGTTTTGACCAAGTTCGGTGACCGCGAGGATGCAAGAGAAGTCACAGGCGAAGAATTCCTCGCCAAGGTCGGTAGATATGCCATGGGATGGTCTTACTTGGTGACTTGGGACTTGGTCTGAGCTGAGGCCTCTTCCCCCCCAGATAATCATATAATGCTTGGCGTTTCTTGATGGTACCATGTTTCTGCATACCGCATTCAAAATAATTTACGGCAACTAACCGCCAATCTCTAATTTATTCTCCGTCCCGTAGTTAGTGCATGAACCAACCGCTTTTTTGAACAACCAACATGGGACTTGTCGGGAACAGAATTGTAGGTATCTGTGGTGGAGGGTGGAATTGCATGCGGTACAGTAGCGTAGATATGGATACATACGCATATAGTACTGTGTCTATGTATCTCCGCGATAATAAAGGCAGGCCGGCACGAAGGTTTTCGCCGAGCCACCTGATAAGTGCATCTTTCTCTTGGACCTCATCTTGGCAATCGTAGCTCATGACGTACACCTGTACTGTGTGTAGCTGACGCATAGACTATGGCTGAATATGATCTCATGTTAATTCATCTTGAGTTGGTTGCTTTATTGTTTATTATAAAGTTTTGCTGCATGATCATTCGATGAACAAGTTCGCGATCATTGAAAATGAGGGTATCATGAGTAAGCCCATTACATTACATGAGTAAGGTAGCAGGCGGGCTACAAAAAGTCCCGAGAAGTATGGAGCCTACAGTTCCCTAGGGGTACTGGGGCATTCTGTGGAATCGGCTCGGCATCCACTGTAGGTGGGGTTTTTAGGCGGTAGTCAGCGCTGCCTCCACTGACTCCCCAGCTAATAGGTACATACCGCCTGCTGTAAGTACGGGTCCGACTAATACCTGCCTCCACCGGCTTGCTTTTACGGTCGGGCAAGTCGGGCCATGATGGATGTAAGTGCAAGTGGAGGATTGGGGTCGGGGTTGTAACTACCTCGATCGTTCACCAACTCCATTTTTGATGCAAGTGGCCTTTTGGGGAAATCAGAGAATAACTCAGGTCACGCCCACTTCAAGAACGGAGCATAATATCGGGGATGTGTCGTAATGTATGAAATACATACAATTGTCTGACACCGACTACCTGCCTACCTATGTATTGTACATTATACATACTCACCCAGTCAATGAGACATGTCAGATTCTTTCCAGCAGCAAAGAGGCACGACGAGACGATCAACTAATTCAACCTTTCAAGCAATCACGTGGGTGTATCGTAAGAAGCTGATGGACTGACCAGACACTCATCCGGGAACATTCGGCCCAATCCCTACAGTACACAGGCTTTTCAGAGTCAGAAAGCACCTGGCCTCGGAGGGCCGAAGAGACCCTTTTTACGATGCATTTGCTTTGCATATGCAAAGGATAAGCAGCCAAGAAACCGAGACAGACGCAGAGGCACTGAAGCGTCTTAGCGCCACGACTCTTTGACTACGAATGTTTGTTGACCTTCAAAACTCCCCATCTCACGGGACAATCATTGCCCCAGTTCCAGCTGTCCCCGCACTTCTCGACACCCGGATTGGAGGGGGGAATAGGATCATTAGGTGATGTGCGGATGGTGTCGAGATGCCATTGGACTGCAGGGTGTGTCCACCATCTCGGCAGTATTCTCGAATCTTTCGACTCACCTCAACTCGACTCAGGGAGAGCAACCTCTTGGCCACACCCTTGCTAGGTGCCTGGGTAGAGCCGTTCGTCCTGCAAGTGAGGGGAGAACGGGTCTTCCCAGCCTCTTAGCCTCTGTACCGTACCGTACAGAAGATATACACAGCCCCGGGTCCACTGGCAGCAAAACCCTCAGAAACTAACGGTACGATCTCTGGTGGGGAGATTGGGAAACAAAATGCCTTTATCCGAGCTTGCCATGTTACGCTTGAACCTATCAGCACTTTAGGGATGGCACCAAGACCTCTTGGCAGTCGAGGAGGTCAACGGGCAGACCATAATTGTGGCTGTTGGTCGAGTGGACCAGCAAGCCAGTTTCACCTAGGCTGGCAGGCATGGTGCTGTAGTCTTTCGGTTAGGCTCGTCATTCTGCTCCATCCTAGTCCTAGTCAGTACATGGTCAGAAAGAATATATAAGCGCAGGCCCCAATGATTTGGTCCCTTCCTTTTGGAACTGGACCTAGTGTCACCAAGTGACCTTGTCGACTTCCGATCGAAATGATCTCTTACAATGCCCGCAACCAGAGAATAGAAGCCTGGGTCAATGCGGCTGCTGATGAAAGCGAAGATGCAGCCCCTACGGATCCAGAAGCCCGCGACCTGCACGACCAGGAAAAGGCACAGCGCATCGAGCATGAAGATTTATGTCGCGAAAATAAGCAGGTAGGCCGCCAAGGATGGGAAACTACAACATGATGAACCGAATTCTGACCTGTCTACTGTTAAAAGACGTACAGAGGTGTTGTGTTATTATGGCTCGCCTGGCAAAGCGCTGGTGTCGTCTATGGCGACATCGGCACCAGCCCTCTCTACGTTTTCAGCTCGACCTTTACCGAACAGCCGTCATGGCACGACCTTGTGGGCGCCCTTTCAATCATTATATGGTCCCTTACTCTCATCGTGACGTGTAAATATTGCTTTATTGTGTTATCAGCCGATGATGATGGACAAGGAGGCACCTTTGCCCTATACTCGCTACTTTCTCGATACGCCAATATCGCACGTACCGACCCTAATGGCCCGGAGAGAATCGTCGTGCGCCTCGACCGTGAAACGGGCGCTGAATTGGCACCAGCCGGGAGAATGGCCCGCGATTTCCTGGAAAGAAGTCGGGTTGCTCAAAGCGTCCTGAAGGTCGTTGGTGTTTTGGGGGTTTCCATGGTTGTAGCCGACAGTATCTTGACGCCCGCCCAGTCTGTATTGGGTGCTGTCCAAGGAATCCAGGTCATCAGGCCCGATCTCGGTAGGCCTGCTATCGTGGGAATCTCTTGCGCGATCCTTGTCGCGCTTTTCGGACTGCAGTTCTTCGGCACTTCCAAAATCGGTACCTCTTTTGCCCCCGTCGTCGTTGTCTGGCTTCTCTACAACTTGTCCATCAGCATATATAACCTCATTCAGTACGATCATACCGTGCTTAAGGCCTTCAGTCCTCATTACGCTTTCCTCTATCTCATACGAAACGAAGCTCGCGGCTGGAAGTCACTAGGCGGACTACTTCTTGCGTTTACTGGTGTCGAATCACTCTTTGCAGATCTCGGTGCTTTTGGAAAGCGAGCAATCCAGCTGTCTTGGTTGTGTCTAGCCTTTCCATGCTTGCTAATCACATATTGCGGTCAAGCAGCCTTCATCTCACAGGACGCAACCGGACTGGCCTTCACGAATCCCTTCTTCCGCACCGTACCCGAGAGTACCCTTTACTTCAGTATCATCATAGCTGTCCTTGCTGCTATCGTTGCCAGTCAGGCTCTGATCGTTTGTTCGTTTCAGCTCATCTCTCAGCTCATGAGACTCAGCTATTTTCCTCATATAAAAACAGTCCACACCAGCCGTCGATTCCATGATCAGATCTACATGCCGCTTGCGAACTGGCTATTGATGATCGGGACAGTGGTGGTGACGGCTGTCTATAACAACGTACGTCAGCTTCTTACTTGCCGTTGGAATTATACCTAACTCGAAATCTTATAGACAACAAGCTTGGGACACGCTTACGGCGTCTGCGTCATAATTGTCACGTTTATCACGACCTGCATGGTAAGCTTGGTGGCGCTTATCATCTGGCGAATCCAATCTTTCATCGTCTTGCTGGGTTTCTTAATCTTTATACTGCTCGACGGTATATATCTAATCGCAGCATTGAATAAGGTTCCCGATGGTGGTTGGTTTGCGTTGGTTTTGTCCTTCATCCTAAGTACCTTCTTTATACTTTGGCGATGGGGCAAGGAGCAGCAGTGGGAAGCAGAGCAGCGGGATATGGTTGATCCTTCAGAATTCATCGTATCCTCCCGAAGCACTTCACGAAACAACTCGATTGCCAGAGGCATAACCGGCGATGGCTCGATGCGGTCGATACGATTCAGGCTTCAACCAGAATTTGGGGGCGGGCAAGTGATGACAGCCCCAGGCATCGGCATCTTCTTCGACAAAGTTGGAGGCACTGGAGACCACATTCCCAAAGTTTTCACACAGTTCATCCGGAAGTTCCAAACGCGACCGCAGGTTATCGTCTTCTTCCACATGCGCTCATTGTCGCAGCCCACAGTGCCATACGACCAGCGCTTCGTTATTGCCCGAGTCACGACCAAGATTCCCTCGTGTTACCGAATTGTACTCCGACATGGCTACATGGATGACATTCTCACGCCCAATTTGGCAGCAATTATTGTTAATGAGTTAATGACATTTATCACGAGAGGGCCATTCCCGCCTGATGAGAACGACATGCCCCCGGAGTTTCGAGGTGAGCTAGAAGCGCTTCGAGCTGCTGAGGAAGCACAGACTGTCTATCTCATGGGCAAGCAAACCATGCGGGTGCAAGAAGAGGAGAAGATGGGATTCACCAAGCTTCTCCGGCGGATAGCATTGGAAGCATTCTTGTGGGTTCGTGAGAACTCGCGAACCAAGCTCGCCAATTTGAACATCAATCCGGATAATCTGGTTGAGGTGGGTTTTGTAAAGGAAATTTAAAGATGGCCACGAATATTGTATAGGAGATACCCCCTCGGCACTGCAGCCAAACGGAAAGGAAAAAAAGAAAAAAAGAAAAAACATCGTGAGCATATAGAACAAAGTTGGGAAATGGACTGAACTGAAATGAACTGGAACAAAGGCGCTTTTGGATTTTCGAATTGACTGGGAGACTCGCAACCACAAACTCTCCGCTCTGATTCTATTCTATGGAAGGATGGTTGGATGGATTGGATTGGATGTCTAGGATCATTTGCCTGCATACAGTTTTGGAGTTAAGAAACGATAGCGATATACCCCTCAAAAGCGAATAAATGAACTGGATGAGTTATGATGTTAATATGGATCGTTTGATGTTCGATGTTTGGTGTTTGGTGAGTGATGATATGCTTCTTGTTTCTCCTTTGTCAACCTGTTGATGCAAAGAAGTGGAAGGCAAATCTTGTGTATCCTTCACTTCACTAAAGATTATTATTGAACAAACACGTGGATGAACTTAACTTTACCTTGTGGATCGACTGAATAAAATAAAATTGAGGTTATAATAAACCCAAAGTGCCTCTCATCTCCGATCTTAATGCACGTGTTTCCGCGTCGTATCCCCAGACCCAGGGCACTTCACTTGATCGCTCCACATCCCGGCTCTCTCTGTTCCGCAGTGCAACAACGTGTCACCAAAACCTCATTTTGTAACAATCATCTACCTTTCTAAGCATCGATTTGCTTTGATTGCCGACGATTAATTCAACTGGATTATTCATGATGCGCCATTCCTCTTTCTTTTCTTCTTCATCATCTCCGTCTTTCTCCTTCTCAGGCGTCATCTAAAACCCACCTTCTCAACTCTTACACACCCATCATGACTGTCACAACGACAACCTCACTTTCTCGCACCGAGATCCTCACGCTCTCAATCATCTCGGGCGCATCGTGCGCCGTCCTCGCAAACACACTTCACGGCGATGGCGAACCTCTCATTGCATCTCTGGCCCTGTCCTTCCTCGGCTTCTCCCTCTGCTTCGCCATGATCCGCTGGCTGGGACCTACCTTTATGCGTGCCGGTTTCCGTGGTCGCGATATGAGCAAGGTGCAGCGCAATGAAATTCCAGAATGCATGGGCGCTGTATGCGCAGCTGTCTATCTTCTCAGCCTCATCGTCTTTATCCCTTTCCCTTTCTACAAGGATATTGTTGCGGCCACTAGTGGTGGTGGAAATCGCGATGTCGTGGTTGAGCTTGAGCAAGTCAACCAGGGGCGTTTCTTGCACAAGTTCCCCCATAACAAGGTGCGTATCGATGTGGTTCTTCTTCACATTGACAGTTTGCTAACCCCTACAGCTCGCGTCGTTTCTGAGCGCCATCATCTCTCTTCAGACCATTGCCTTTTTGGGCATTGGCGATGATCTATTTGACATCCGTTGGCGACACAAGTGGTGGATTCCTGGTATTGCCTCGATCCCTCTTCTGGTCGTCTACTTTGTCGACTTTGATGTCACATCCATTGTTCTGCCTCTTCAACTCCAGCCTTATCTGGGCGAGCTCTTCGACCTTGGTGCACTCTACTACGTCTACATGACCTGTGTTGCCATGTTCTGTCCCCAGAGCATCAACATGCTTGCTGGCATCAACGGTATTGAAGTTTCTCAGTGCGTTGTTGTCGCTCTACTTCTTGTCTTCAACGATTGCTTGTACCTCTTCACGCCCTACCCGCACCCTGCGACTGATTCTCACCTGTTCTCGCTCTACTTTCTCTTGCCATGGATCGGCGTCTCATGCGCCTTGCTTTACCATAACTGGTACCCGGCCAAGGTCTTTGTAGGCGATACATACTGTTACTTCTCTGGTATGGTTTTTGCCGTTGTCGGCATCCTTGGTCACTTTTCCAAGACGCTTGGGCTACTCCTCGTTCCCCAAATTTTCAACTTCCTTTACTCAACCCCTCAGATCTTCGGCCTGATCCCTTGTCCACGCCACCGACTTCCCCATTTCAATGCCCGAAGCGGTCTTCTTGAGCCCTCAATGACGCCCTGGTCAGCTGAGAAGCAGCCCCATCCCCTGGTCGCGCGCGGTCTGCTTCTCCTCAGCCAGCTGCGACTACTAAAGGCGACCGTTAATGACAAGGGCCAGTTTGTCGAGACGAGCAACTTCACTATCCTCAATCTTTGGCTTGTTTGGCGTGGCCCCCTCCGCGAGGATCGGTTGGCTCTCGAAATGACTCTCTTCCAATTTACCGTTGGGCTTTTTGGACTGTTTGTGAGACATCGGTTGGCACTGTTGGTCTTTAAGGAAGACAACTGGGGAACTACTGCGCAGTATTGAAGAGGAGATCTTTTTGGAAGAATCAGGCGATAGTAGAATTTGGAAGAATAGAAACTCGCTTGACCTATTGGAGACTGAAGTTAGAAAGAAGTTAGGGAAATGGAATCTTCCAATCTGACCCCGTCTGTCCACAGCATCGCTCGCCCCATTTCCAAACTTCAGGTAATTAATTCATTGCATTCGTACTGATGTATCACAATAAAGTAGGTGATAGTAAGTAATGTGTCTTTCAAAAGGGTGGATTTCCCATCGTTTCAAGCAGTACTACATAAGTCTGATGCATACATGCATGCAAGCACGGGTAACGCCTATAATTACATAAAACGAGTCATTTGGCGTCTTCTTTGGAAAGATCTTGCTCGATAATTGTGTTCCACCTATTTCTTTCCTTTCCCAATCCGCTCATGTCAACACAGATCAGGACGAAGAACCTAACAACAAGCCATATGGCTATGCCTTTTCTCTCACATTTAACCCCCAATGAGAAATTCCATTGATCCGTAGGCACCAACCTACTGCGCCGTCATCTCATTCAGATACTGGGTTTCTCTGACAGACCGGCCAAATCCAGTACCCAGGGCCAGTGCCTTATAACCTCCTCAAACGCCGTACCATCGGGGTAATCATCTGACGTACCAGCCAGTATATAGAAATGAGAGAACTCCAGGCTTTTGATTCCGCCATCCCCGGGGGAAACATATATAAAAAAAAAAAAGAAAACAAAGAAAATCTTCAAACAGTGGCGGCATTAAACATCGTCGTATTATAAGGAGCCATTCGTCGCAGCGACAGGGGCCATAACCATGCCTTCCGGGGGCTTCTCGATCGAATGTGAATCGACCACTATATCGACCTTGGTGTCCTCGGGGCTTGAAATAGAAGGTTTCAGGACAGCGTGTCCGCCAGCGGTCTTGCCAGCGGCTTTGTTCATGCGACTTTTCGTATAGTCGCTCAGGCTAAGTTTCTTCTTCACTGGACTGGGATGGGCAACTACACCGTTGACAGCCGGTGGGGCAAAAGGGCTATGCAATGGACCAGAAAGAGGCGAATGTGCCACCACACCAGGCTGAGGAGTTGTGATGCTGTGGATGCCCAGTCCTGTACTGTCAAAGGAGGGTACAGGGGGTAATTGCACGCGGAAGTCCGGGGTTTTTGTTCTTGCTGAGGTATCACTTGCAGCCGATCCCAGGACAGGGGTTGTAGCTGGTGACGAAGCATCCGCCAAAGGAGCATCACCAGAGGTAGGGAACAAGGGCGGTAACTCGGATTCTGATCGCTTAATTGACGGAGCGTGTTCCACAGGCGAGTCAACTTCCATTGCAGTGCCATTAGAGGCTTGACTGACTGAAGACCTTCTTCGGAGATCGTCGTCTTCGGTTTTGACCTTATGGCGACTGTTAAGTAGTCGTTTGGAAAGTGGAATTATGCGCTTCTTCGGACGCGGAGATCGGTTATGCTCGCTGAACCAAGCACCCTCAACTGGATCGGTTTGTACTGCAACATCGCAGTACACCCCTCGGGGTGTAATTGAAGACTCGCGAGACCTGGAGGCTGCAAGACTCTGGTTAAGCATCGACGGCCCCTGATGAATGTGTGGAGAGGTGCTGGTTGGTGATCCGGAATGGCTCCTGCAAGTCCCAGCATCAACATAGTTGCCATGGGATGCCACTGAATCGTTACGGTGCTTGGACTTGGAGGAAGCAGAGCCGGTGCCATCGGATACACGCTTCTTCTTTCTTGGTGGTTGTTGCTGCTCCATACGGCGGAAGGTATCCTCAACCATGGCAACCTTGCGTTTGTCTCGGTCTGTTGGTTCAGTTAGGATGCCTAATTGATCAAAAGAGCCCTGTCGAAGAGGAGTAAGGTCACGGCTGGGCGGTTTACTTCGCAGAGAGCCGGACTGTGATCTGTTGTCGTGATCTGCACTGTCCTCGATATGGCCTTCGCTTGTAGCTCGGCTCGTAATAGTCTGCCCTGTGCTCGTTGGTGAGATGGCCTGTGTCTTCGATTTTCTTGATTTCTTCTTCGCAGGGCCACGCACTTGCGGCTTCCCATGGAGGTATTGGCGATGGAAGCGTGCGAACGCGCAGTTGTTATCCAGGTCGCACGCGCAACCGCCATATTCGGAGAGAATTCGATTCATCCAGTTCGATATCGCCATGTATTCTGTCTCATCGACTGGTGTCTCTGCATTGCTGGAGGAGTCGTCATCACTCAGGCCAAGGAGGTGAAGCCAACGAGCATGCACGCTCTTCTCTAAGCGAAAGTCCCACGGCAAGGTGATTTGCTCGTTGGCGGAGATGTATCTGTCGCTGACGATCCAAAAGTGGTATTCGCTTTCATCAGAAAGATATGTGTCAAGCTGGGCATTGGGCTTGCAGCTTCGGCGGACATAGCGAGCTAAGGAACCCTCTTGCCGTGTGTCGATATACAAAGGCAGCCCAGGGTGGAAGAAGACGAAGGGGAGTGGAGAGGATAGATCGGCCCAAAGATTTGCTGGATCGGTGCAGTAGTCCTTTTGGAATCCGATTGCGCCATTCAGCTCAACAAGAGGCACATCCTTCTCAATCGGTGTACTGGATTTCAGAAACCTCCATCTGAGAGCTTTGCCGTCATCCAGTGTTCTCGTGGTATCGCCAACTTCAAGTTTAGGCTTGTTGACTTCCAGATTCGCGGGCGTGTTTTGGAAGACCTCTGAATGTCGCCTCCCCACTTCATTCCTCATCGTATTGGGGTCGCGAAGCCAGCGAGAAAGCGCCGTGGGAATAGCAAGACTAGCGAAGGCATTGTTGTGTGAGTCGGGGACGTCTCTTGCATTGTACAAGTTGTAGAACCCTTGGGAGTATTGGTGAATTTGAAAATCTTCAGGCAGATCTGGTGGGGTGGTGGCAGGGCTTGGAGGATGGGCAGTATTTGATCTGCCATTTCCGTAGGAGGGACTCCGCTTGGGGGCTTGGGAGCTGACAGATTGTGAAGAACGATGTTTCGCCTTTTTGGGAGGGGGCTGCTGATCTCCAGTATGATTATGTCTGCCATTCTCTTGGGGGCTAGCATGTCCATTCATTGTTAAATCAGCGGGCTTGGACCTCTTCTTGTGACTCTTCGAGGGAGGTCGTCTTGTTCTTTTGTCGGTACGTTCATCTCCCGCAGTCCCGTTCTTGAGACGGAGGGTACGCTCGATAGCCTTTTGACGATCGAGGGGCCGAGGTTTGCATTCCGCACAGGAGTGTGCGAAATCCTCGCGAATGGCTTCATCTCGATTGTCGGGGTAGAAGCAATCAATATGCTGCCACGTATCACATGTCTCGCAATAAATTGTGTTTCCATCGTCGTCAGAGAAGTTGCAAATACACTTTATTGTATATGGTTCTTCTTCCGCTCCGTCCGCTGGTCGAGCGGCTTCGTCCTTGGGTATTGCGCCCGATAGAACAGGAGCGATCTGACTAGGAGCCGCGGACTGCGTAGACAGCGACACCGGTTTTTCGGTCATAATCTGTCGTTGTGATGATGCAGCTAACACCGGAGAGTATGTATCTTGTCTAAAATCGCGGTCTTTGGGGCATGACGACGCCGTTCAGAGGGCGCGTCGGGGTGACCGTAGAGGGAAGTCGCGAACTAGAATGACGGCTGGTATTCCCATGCAACGAAGCAAAGGAAGCTTCTGTATTCTAATAGTCAGATGTCGCAGGCGTCGAAGAATCAGGGACTCGACTGGTGGAAGCGTCGACAGTAGGGTGGAAGGTCAGCGGCGCGACGACGAGGTAAATCAAGTCAAGGACGTTGATCAGATTGACGACTAGAGGCGAAATATGAGGCGTAGACGTGAGTCGAGGGCTTGTTGGAGGCACGCTCGGTCGGGTTGTGTTTTCGCAAAACTCGTTGTGATCGGTCACGGCAGGGTTGGGGCGAAGAAGGTCGAGGTGTCGAGCGTCGAGAAGATGATGGCCAGGCGTTAAAGAGCGAGGCGGTTAAGAGAGGGTTCAAGAAAGTAAATTTCGAGACAACTCAAACACAATGCATACACGGAGAGAGTTTGAAGCAGACGAGGTAACGAGATGTAAGGATTGAAGATCGTGGACTGCACGAAGAAGGGTGGGTGATGAAGAAAGAGGATGGGGAGGAGCGACAAGACCGGGTGCGCTGCTAGACAAGTGCGGTACTGCGGTACCGACTTGGGACCTGCCTGGGGGTCCCATTTCCAGTTGGCTAGAGGGGGAGACACCTCCAGTTGTCTGGAAGTGAGCAGCAAGTAAAAAAAAAAAGAAAGGTACGTACCTACCTGACCTTGGTACCCTCACCAGCGGCACTTCGCTCGCCCTTCTCATCCACCTGGGGTGGCTCCCACTCAATTCTCAGCAACTGGGAGAAGACATGATAGCAGCAGATTATGCCAAAGTAAATGAATGGGCCACTGGGCCGTTTTTGGTAATCTCTGCTCGTGCTTCTGGGCTGAATTGGACGGGAGTCCCAAGTGAACAACAAGTACTCACAGCACAGTAGTGTATGAGCGAGGGAACGGGGACACTCGAGTGGCCCCCCAAAGAAAAGACAAAACAGAGAGACATGGAAGAAAAGAGACGAGACAAGGACAAAAGGACAAATGGCGCTAAACCCAAACCTTGACTGGTGGTGGATAAGGAGAAATCTTAGTGCAGCAAGCAGGGCACCTGGGCACGCACGCATGCGCTTTCTCGGCCTGAGGCACTAACGATGAATGACATTGTCCCGCTGTAGAGCTGTCCCGAGCACGGGCATGGCTCGGAGCGGAAGGGGGGGAGGATACACTCAAGCAAAAGCCCAGAGATGGGAGTGGGAAGAAGTTTCTGCTGGAAATTGCGTATGGCGGTTTTTTTTTTGGTTGGCGCGGGCGACCAGCCAGGGGCTCAGCTCATCATAAATGAAAGAGAGCGGTTGAGGCAGGTCGCTGAGACTCGAGAGCTGCAAGAAAGAAAATAAGACAAAAGAATGCAAAAGCACATTTTTCGAGTCTGCGAGTCCGCTCAACCTCTCTCTCTCTCTCTGTTGAACCAACACTAGAAATTGAGCACTTCGTTATGAACAGGGAGCGAAGGAATCGGGAGGGGATTCACCAGATTTTCAAGGCAGCATGACGAATGCCATCAGGCACGTCGCCTGGCACGCCTAATCAGTGGATGGCGGCTGAAGCTGGTTTGACTGGCTTCTGAGACGAGTCTTGATTGGTAAAGCTATAACGGGTCTGGGCAGATGGTGTGAAATTTAGCACACCTGGGCGCCACAAATACACGCCGCGTTTGGTGAAACGAGAGACAACCTCTAGGCCAATCTGAGGCCGCCGAAGTAAGGCCCAGGGGAAATTGAAGTTTGGCGTTGTTTGGCCGTGATCCTCATTTCAAGTCATGGTTTTCATCGCGTGGCATCAGTATGGATAACCAATGCATCATTAATTTGGAGCCTACGCGATTTTGATTATTCTGGCTGTTAGATGTGAATAAAACCTGTCTTGGTTGATCTTGCCTTGACACTCGCAAAACAAATTGGAGTCAGAACCCGGGTAAGAGCCAGGAACAGGTAAGAGAAAAGAAATATGTACCTCTTCTGATGACCAGTAGAAAATATATGAGTAGGCAAACACTGTATATCAGCAGCGAAATGATCTTGATTATTGTTTGACTTTGGAAGTCTAGTCGACCCTTCTGTCACTTATAGAGTCGGATCCAATTAGGTAGTAGCACTTGTCGCTGGTCAACACGGTTCTTCAGCACAGTCACTTGCTCTTCTTTATCCCCTAGACTCATACTGTGTACGCCGCTGCTGCACGACGGCAGGACGGCATATCCTTGTTGAGTCTCGATTGGACAAGCTCGCAGGGGGTAACTGTAGCTTTGTGTTCTTTGGCGCATGGCTCAAGCCAATCACATGGGCTTGCGCAAAGAGCATTGCATCTGGGACCTGCGAGAGCTTCCATGATGGGATATGAGAGTGTGTTGCAAGCTGACTGCGTGATAATGATGAATCTGGTCGCGTCATCACCTAGGAGCGATGATGCTACATTATGCGAACACCAATGCTGAGCAGATGGGAATCTTTTGATGGCTTACTCCATGTGCGTATTGATTCTGATGCTACCTGTTGAGTCTCGTCTGACAATCTGCTCAGAAACCCGAATTCAACCACATGTGTGCAACGATCTTTTATCACCGTGGTGTCGTCTATCTCGCGATGTTGCCCGTATTCGCACTTACGCTTGGCCGACTGGGGCATTGAATTGGTCCGCGTACACGTGAAGCCGCGTCGTACTCTTGGTCCCCAACTCCCCATTCTCGTCATTTTCGAGTCTTGTTACAGGTCCCGTTCCGTGTTGATTAGGTAGGTGCCCGAAAATGGATGAGACGCGTGGTTGCCCAGCTTTGCAGCGATAGTTTTCGTCGGACTGAATCATTTTCGCGACGAAACCTTAGCTTCGCACCATCAATAAAGATGAGTTGTTGGAAAGGAAGCGGGGGAAGAGACTGCACAAGTACTGTAGCTTCGAATTGTTAGACTGCTATACACCAAGATAAACCACCTTAGGTCCTAAGGTAGCGACTGCTTTTGGTGGTCCAACTCGAATGCATACAGTGCGGCGCTGTGTGACGAGGATCGACTCTAGCGAGACCAGGGATTCACCTTGCCAGCAAACACGCGTGAGAATGCATTGTCCCAAATATGCGGATGCCATTCAGCTCACACCGAGGTCCACGAAGGGGCCAATAGAAACATAAGCGCAATCAATTTTTCCCTGACTTGATTTACTCCTAGGAAAGCTTGGATATCGAAGCATTGGGGCCGAAGTGTCTCACCTTTTTCCGTTTGGGTTACTTTCCAGACATTGCCGATGCAAAGGACAAACCAGTGTCTCACCCTACCCTAGCATTTCGACCTGGTGTTCCGCTTCGTCAACGTTTCACTCCGGCAGCAACATTCGAAATGTTCCTTCTTCATGCCCATCGCAAGCAACAGGTCACAATGAAAGAGGTGGTAAATCAAAAATTACGCCCCCCATGGCCCCGAAGAGCAATGGAGTGCAGAGACGACTCCGCGAATGTGCAATGCAGGCCCTCTGCACTGAGAAAGCCAAATCTTGAACTGGCCTTCTCGGAACAAGGTAAGTATGATTTTTTGAAAATAGGTTGGAGGAAAAGCCGCCTTATATAGGTAGAGGATACTAGCTGAGGCCCGTGCGCGAGGCTGCCAACCGAGGGCCTCAGGTTCCAAGGGATACGGGGATAGTGGGTTGCTGGGGCTGTGGCGCTAACTATGAGTAAATAAACTCGAGAGGCTGGCATTGGATGCTTTTGGAATCGAAATGTTCCACCTCCGCATAAGCTAGGGACAGGAACTTGGCGATTGCATAGAAATAAGCTACTGTAATGCAGCCACTCTGATCATGTTGAAGGTGACCAGACTCACCAGAGTAATAGACAGTTACCTAGTTGCCTTAAAGAATGTGAGGCTGATATACCTGAGTGCTATAGTTGTATCAGAATAACAATATTGGCGTCATTACGAGGTCAGTGTCGCTAAGTCCCTTACAATACACTCGAGTCTGCTTCCATGATAAGAGAGGCACTTTGCTTGCTTAGTGCTCTCGGATACGGCCCGCGACTGCTTTTGCAGACTGCAAGGCGGTAAGGCATCAACTTCCAGCTGCTCTTGGCCAGTCATTGAGACAAAAGGTGGAGCATCGGTCCCATGACGCATTCAACACTAAGCCACTCGCCATCCGCCATTCTACCTTGATAACGACTTCTTCCATCACTACAAAACGACTCTCATCAATATTATTGACCGCTTTGCATCGTTTTTGTGAATCATCCAACTTCCAAGACTCAGTCAACAATCAATTCAATCCAGGCGCGATGCGATTCTCGACTGTCACCGCCTGTCTGACTGCCTGCTTGGCGCCAGCGGCGGCTCTGAGCGTTCTTAATGGCAAGGCTCCCGAACTCACCATCAGCGACGACCTCAAGATTCCCGGCGATTCTCCTCTCGAGTTCTGTCCTGGAGACCATGCTGCCGATCTCATCAAGATTGACCGTGTTGATTTGTCTCCCAACCCTCCCAAGGCGTACGGCTAGGCTTACCCCTCTCATTGCCCGACTCACATGGCACGGTACTAACATGGCGATAGCGGCCAGGAACTCTTGATCAAGGCCAAGGGGTCAGTCAAGCAGAAGATCGAAGAGGGCGCTTACGTTCTCTTGACTGTCAAGTATGGTCTTATCCGCCTTATCAGCACCAAGGCCGATCTTTGCGAGCAGATTGGCAATGTCGACCTCAAGTGCCCTGTTGAAGCTGGTGAAGTTGAAGTTACCAAGAGCGTAGACCTTCCTGCCGAGATCCCTCCTGTATGTGGACGCTCCTCACCTGTTTCAGATCATGTTACTAACCCGTCGTAGGGCAAGTACACTGTGCTGGCCGATGTCTTCACTGTCGACGATGTGCAGATTACCTGCCTGACAGCAACCGTTACCTTCTCTCGTAGCAGCAAGGGTTTCTTTGGCAGCGATCTGTGATTGGGATTACAATGCATGCAACATACGCATGATGGCATGACTTACTGTTGAGCACGTTTCCATGGGTTTCTCTGTTAACGTTGGTTTTGGCGAATTTCTAGCTCAAGTAGAGCATACTGCAGCGGCTTTAGAATCTATTTAGCATACTGATAACCGAGTCTTTTGCATTGCACTCCACCTCGTTCCTCTGTATAGGCATTGCTCTGCACAACGTGACCAAGTCGAAAAGAAAACACAATACTGACTTGCGTGTCATGTACGGCTGGGCTAATCGCCGTCCCTATGCTACGTTCGCTTCATTACTCCGAAACAAGTCCATGCACCGAATTCAACCGCAGGTTTACTCTCCAAACAGGCGTCGCACTCGTCTCAATACACTATCCTTCTCGGGGTCGTAAGGGTGGTCTTTGCTTGGAATCTCCAACACAGCAGGGAAGGCCGCGGTGTATGTATCGATACGGTGTCGGATTCGGTCCGCAATCTGTAGAATCATCAGTCTTGCAGCCAGATAGATGTGAAGCGAGAGTCTGACGTGTTGGTTAATGAGCACAATGCCGATATCTTTTCGTTCTTCAGTAAATCGGTCGAACGCAGCCTCGATGGCGGATGTGTCGGTCTTGCCGTCGACAACGAGGAAGTTCTTCTGGGCGTCGGCACCTGTGGTCACATGCTATATCATACAATAAGCATACGGAATGTATAAGCGCAATGATTTAAGCACTCACGCCGATTCCTGCAAGAAGGAGACCAGTTACGGAGTCCTTGATTCGAGCTACGTCAGCGCAAAGCATCAAGCGGAGAGTCTTTCAACACGGCACATACTTCGTCGCCAATGACGGCGAGGAACTGGCGATCCTTGTAGTCTGCTTGAGAAGCCATATTGAGGACTGTTGGTTTGATTGTTATCTTGCTCCCCTTGTGGAGTTGGAAGCGCTAGGTTGGTTGTGCTTCAACTGAGATACCTTGCGCAGGAGGTCGGGCGCCTGAGGCTCCGCTCCGTGTCCGACTGCTCTTGCAGTGGAAGCTCTGACCATCCCCGCGGTGGACGCTGCAGCCCTCCACTGCGTCCCTACTGGTCGGCTAGGCAGACTAATATAGAACAAAGAATTGGACCTGGTCCTCAGCAACAAGACTTTCAAAGTAAACAATCTCTGACCAGGCTCTCGTCATCTCTCTCTCTCTTTGTCGTTTTTACATCGACTTAGGGTCTAAATCGCACATCGCGATCGCTATTATCGAATTTTTAAGATAACAAATAGCTGTTTCGTCGAGATGCCACGCCTAGTACGCCGGCAGCCGCTCAGAGAGCGCATCATGGCTTCTCTTAACCCCATGGACTTCCTACTTTGGTTATCAGAAGAACTTGAGACGAGAGACTGGGACTCAGCTACCGCAGGAACACAACTAGGCCTGGCCATGAACTTTGTGTTTTTGCTTGCGCGCGCCAATTCAGGTTCTTCTACCAAGAGTGATGACGTTTTCAGTGACGAGACAAGTTCTGGCTGGATTTCATTCTTTGTAAGTACTCTGCTCCTCGATATTGCCTCCATGATTGATACTGATCTCCTATTTCTTTAAAGGTCTATCCCCTCGTTTGGATTCTCGCTGCATTCTCGTTTACCAACGCCTTCTATACAATCACACGAACTCGCAAGTACCGACTCTTTCTAGCCAAGGTCGACAAGCCGCTTTCAACACCATCTGCACGTCGCGTAAAAGTCAGCCAGTCCAGCGCATCACCTTCAACACCTCTAAGCTACCTCGCGAATCTGATAACACCTGAATCTGCGGAGTCGCGAGCGTACCCTGATAAAGCGTCGGATGTTTGGGAGTTGTCAGTCTGGGATCCTCTCCCTGTCTCGTTGCGGCTTGCTTGTCTCTTCGGGCCTGGCCACATCCTTATTTACATGATATTCCTTCCTCTGGCTCCCCTGGATCCCCGACCGAGCGTGACGGTTCTCAACACGTTGCTCCTGCAAGTACTTGTTTCTGCTCAGCTTCTCTTCTTCTGCTCTCGTTTTGCGCAGCAAGCTAAGGATAAAGCCGTCATTCAGGAGCAAGTGATGAGAGAGTATGACACCAAGTTTGTTCACCCTCGTCTCCACCCTACCGTCCGCGATATCGGAACACAGTTCTCTATGGATCAGCCCAATGACTACAAGGAATTTGTTCAAACTGGTACCCCTACAGTCCAGATCCGGCACGGCTTTCAGACTCACTCTAACCCATATACTGGGTCTAACGATGCCCCTGAGGATCGATCTGTTACACCAACCTCCAACAACATCTTGAAGCCACGCATGTTTACGCCTCCTACGGCAACCCGACGCTCGGAAGCCTTTCGGCCTGCTACTAATCAAAGAAGTGTCGTGCCTCGTCAAAGTCTGCCTTCAGGTTATACATCGACGGGCACCTCTTCAGGGGTTCAGGGAATCAACTTTGGCGGAAGCATGGGCATTCACAGCCACAACAAGTCACCACTGAAAAAGGCTACAAGCTTGCATGAGTTGAACCCTGAAGGGGCTGCATCTCCGCGTAACTCGCGAGAAATGGCAGCATATGAACAACGAAACTGGGGAGCGGGTACCCCATCTAAAAAGCCAGAGAGCCGTCGATTGGTAGGCTCAAAACTTAATGGTGGCGGTAATCCTTTTGCTGGACTAAATAGGGGGGGAGCACCACCAGAGAACCGCCGTCATCTGTTCTAACGTCAGCTCGTCCTTGCTTCTTTTATTTATCATGTACCTAGTCAACTGTATCATAAATTATGTTTAGTGGCAGAGATTGGCGTTAACATTTGGCTTTTGAATAATGATTAGTTAATACCCGTTCTCCTGACTGTCAGGTGGTTAACAGAAGAACTGTCCTCTAAGGCCTAGGCTGCCATAATAAATAGCCCAAGTGCTGGTCTTAACTGGCATAAAGTGACTAAATTATTCCGTCTCTTATGCTTTCAGGGGTCAGTTCTTCTGATTTCCTCAGGACTGTCTGCTCGACGCGGTTAAGCTTCACGTCCCCGAGATATGAAAAGCAGACGCATCCGTTTTCAATGAATCCCACCCCAGTGAGATAAATCATGGTATGGTAATTAGTGGTCGTGTGCCATCATCGCGACTTCCTTCAATGTTGCTGGAACGTCGTGGAAGCAACTGCGTTCCAATAATTCAAGTCGACCTGCCTGCACTTGAAATGCCGGAATATTTACTGAAACACTCATCTGTGGCCATTGAGGCAATCGACTGGTCCCTAACTTATAGCCTCCTTTGAAGCCGAGTTTCCTACTAATCCATAGCAAGTATTCGGCCTAATCCCAGATCTTCGATAACAGTTTAACATTAAATGGTATGGTAACGCGCTGGAATCATCAATAGTTACCTCTACACGAAGATGCCGGACAAACCACACTGGTCATCTATTCGACATAGAAGGGCCTCAACGGAACAGCCACTTGACTCTGCACCTTCACGAAACCTTTCTCGTGCCGACAATGAGTTCGATAGGAGACTCACACTAGGGGATATAAGCGAGTGGTTGAAAGAGAGGCAGGAGCCTGCTCCGAGTGTGACACTGGGGGACGTGGGGGCTTGGTTCAAGAGGAAACTCCCAAGTCATCGTCCAGAAAAGGGGGGGACGCTAAGAAACAAGAACAACTGGGCCAGTCAAGAATTGAATGGCATCTATATCTCACAGTCCGCATCCAAAGATGCCAATAATCCACCTGCGAGCTCACTCTCTCCAGAACAACGGCTTCCAGCCACCAATCATCGTACTCGGCAACGAAGTAGAACAGACAGTTCAGATCGTCTGGTGGACTGGAACACGCCCAAGAATCTAAGTGAAGCATTGCCAGATCCCAAACCACCCAAAGGAAAGGCGATCGCGGCTCAGAAGCCATCTACTCGTCGGAAATGGCTGAACCGAAGCAGCAAGCGCAATCAAAAGACTAAGGGTGACAGCATAAAATCCAAGAAAGACAAACGGGAACAAGCGCGGGGAAACATTACAAAACCACAATCGTTCGCCCCAACTACTCAAATGATGCCTGATATACTCGAAGTTCTTGATGCTGCGAGGAAAGCGAGGTCAAAGGCACGGGATGAACGAGAAAGCCTGAAAGAAAGTGGAGATTATCTTGGAGTTCAAGGCATCAACCCACAAACTGGTGTTCTGGATCTTACATCAGACAGTGGAGGGAGTGGTTTGAGTTTAAGAACAGAGCAAAGGCTTGCGAAACTCGAAGACCAGGCCAAAAATGCGACTTCAGTTGTGAAGAGAAAAGAAGCCGAAACCGAGATTGTCAAGATCCACCTCGATCATGACGTTAACAAGCTGCGGCGTCGAGAGGAAACCGAGAAACGACTCAAATGGCGAAGAGGAACCCATCAGTGGTCATCAGTGCAGGAGCCTGATTTGAGTCCTATCGCCCAGTCATACAGAAGCACCTCAGACCTATCAAGTCAGTACCTGTCTGTTTTACCTTGAGCTGTTTGCTAATTATCCCCCGATGCAGAGCGCAAGTCGCGTCGCGATTACGATGTGACGAAGCAAGAAGATCTTATAGATTTGGACCTTACTGATAACCAACGAAGCCAAGGACAGCCACTCGGTATAGCAGTCATGACCAATCTTCATACCAGAGAAAGTGCGCATTCATCCGACACGGTAGTCAAGACTCCTCATCGACCCAGGTCTGCGGATATCTATTCTGCAGCCTTTGAGCCTTTTGGAAGCGGCAAAAGTTCCCATAGCATGGATAAGCTTGGGCTAGATGGGGACCTGTTCGCAGAGCATGATGTTAGGCCCTTGACAATTCATGCGCAGGCACCAAGTGATTTGTTGTCGGAAATCACTGGTGCGAAGGAAATGAAGGAAGCCAACAAAGCAAGATTCGACTCTTTTTTAGCCAAGGGCCAAAGAACGGAAGTAGAGCCAGGAGGGACAGAAATACCCTGGGCGCCAACCAACAATCAGGTATCACCAGATCTCTCGACGACAAGCCCTTCAGTAGTCAACCACGACAACGGCCTAACCTTGACGAAGAACGAATGCGAGACGCCAAGTCGCCGGGAGGACATTCTGCCAAAACGCTTCACGCAAGATTCGACGACAAGCCACGAGAGATTCACTACCCACCCGACAGTGCTGAAACCAATCATGCCAGAATCCCTAGAAAACCAGTGCCGACATACACCAAACCCGATAAATCCTCATCCAATCCTAATAAGTCGCGAATAGAACCCGCACCTGATGGAGAGCCCAGAAGTAGAACAGAATTGGAAATACTTGAAGATGATCAGCTCAGAGCTGTCACCAATAGTCCATCTTCTCCAGAGGCCTCAAGTGTTAAGAGTTGGGACGATAGCCGACCCACTACTCCAGAAAGAGGCAGAGCGGTCAGTGATTCGAGATCGCCTCACCGCTCTGCCAGCGTGCACAACAGAGGCGACAGCGTGGCTTGGGCTGCGAAATCTACCCAAGACAGCCAAAGAAATACAAGACAGCCAAGAAATAATCAGAAAGAATCTTCCTCAACTCAAAATGTTGTACCAAACGATACTCGAGATCAAAGATCACGGCAACCACCAGATCTGCGCACAGGGCACGGATCAAGACACCGTGAACAGGTACGAGGTCAAGGAGGCGTATGCATCCATAAACACCACCATCACTACTGGGTGCGTCCAGACAGCTTCGATATTCCCCTCGAAAGGGCCCCGAAGTCAAGAGAGTGTCCATCACAAGCGCAGACTCAACCGAGTTATCCGGAACCTACGATACTTCGGGACGACACCAAGCAATTCGGACATCTCCCAGACAAATCGTGGGCTGAATCCATTGCCGAAATCGAGGTCTCTGGAAGAGATACCAGTGACCGATACTATGTTCGAGAGCCCTCAGGCGTCTTCGAAACAAGGACCACAGGTGCAAGTGTGCAACAACGTGGGACCACAAGCAGGAATGTCAGCAACGCAACACCGATGCAGCAGTTTGTCAACATTCACCTGCACGGCAGACCGCAAGGGTGTCAGAGGGGAGAAGACCGGTCAAAGTGTTGTTTGGAAAGAAAGGACTCAACTGGACAACGGATATCATCTATCGGATATACATTGTACGGGTCTGAGCGAAACCGTAACGAATCCGGGAGCGCAAACGTCCGGCGGACTTCAGAAACATCAGGACGCCGAAGAAGACACCGCAGATCTTTCCGGTGATATATCTCACATGAATGAGAGAGGAGGGTTGTGGAATGCCATCAAGGAGTTCGTCTGTACGATTTTCGAGTACGGCTTATGGCTGTTGAGGTTGTACTTCAATACTGTAAGACCTGTGTTCAATGTCAGGTCTTCGTATTGGAGATACTCCAGCCAGGAAGACTGCGGCTGGATGAATTTGGTGAGCATTTGTCTCGCGTTACCACTGATATTCGGGTTCTCGATGGTGTTAGTGTGGAGTATGGAGTTGACGGTCATCACATTAAAGTGCATGGATGATGACTGGGATTGCGTTGTAGATCAAGCCTTGGCTATGTTTCGGCGAGGCTTGACGGGAGTTTACCTCGACGACTAGACAACGGCCCGGTAGACATGCAGGAAGAGGCCGGTGACCGGTGCCGGCGAGTCGAAGCAGGCAGGGTATGGCGGGGCGGGGCGGTGTCAGTATCAGTGTTCCAACCCATCTCGCAAACCGGGGCAATGCCATGGGCCGATGGCGGATGCGGAGGGTGGTAAAAATAGACGATTACATGATTAGACGATATGTTTCTACGGCACAGAATTAATAAGAGTACATTGTTAGCAGTTGTGGCCGTTTTTCACGGCATCAATCTTTTTTAATCTTCTTCACCAGTATTGTAAGGTCTAGTGCAGCTTCGAACAAGAACTGTTGGTATTAGCTAATTAGTAAGTGCCCAGAACTCGGCATTGAGCACCACGAAGTAATTGATGTCGTAATTAGACCAGGATAGAGCCGTGGAGTTTCAAGAAGGGTAAAACTAAATATTAATCGGAGCTCTTGGACTTTTGACATCGGAGGTTGAAAAAGTGGCGATCGGCCGGCAGGATCGGAGTCATGAACCAATCACTATCGCTCATTTAACAATCAGTGCAGGAAAGAGCTGCGGGTCTACCCCGCGCTGGCGCCCGTCCTGGGGCTTCCTTCCATTTTACGGATACTGAGCTTCAATTGTTGGCGGCCGCAAACGGACCCCTCCGATCATCGGCGCCTCTCTACCATTTCTATGAAGCTCATGGAATTGGACAGGAGAGGGGGGCGCTGATGAAATTTTGTTGATAAACCCAGAGACAGAACGCCTTCTTTTTCCAATTCCAGACCATTTTCCTGTTTTCTTCCCTTTTCAGCTTCAAACTATATCTCATTTTCTCTCTTCCCTTCCGAGAAGAGAGTTCCAACTTCTTCTCTTCTCTCTCCCTCATACCTCAACAACCAGCAAACGACATACTCTCAATCGACATAGTTCCATTCCATCACAGCACAGCTCTGGACCCTTTGCCTTGATATAGTATTCAACTTTCTCGCTCAACGCGATCCCTATCATCAAAATGCCTGCTCCCGTGGGTACTCCTCAGACTCTTTACGACAAGGTCTTCTCAGCACACATTGTGGACGAGAAGCTTGATGGCACAATTCTTCTCTACATCGGTATGTCTCTCTCCTTGTGCTTCATTGTGTCTATGAGCAGTATCGCTGACAAAAGTTGGTCAAAAGACCGACATCTGGTCCACGAAGTGACATCACCAGTAAGTTTAAGTCCCCTCCAAAAGATCGGCATTGACTTTTGATTTTGACCACCCGCTAACCACAATCACCAATAGCAAGCTTTCGAAGGCCTCGAGAATGCAGGCCGAAAGGTCCGAAGACCGGATTGTACTCTGGCTACCACTGATCACGTAGGACCTGCCCGTTGAACTGGTAGCCAACTTACAGTTGGCGATTATCAAGGAACCTTGCTAACCCCGGACCTTGCAGAATGTCCCCACAACTTCCCGCAAAGCACTGAAGGACATTGCTTCTTTCATCGAGGAGGACGATTCGCGAACACAATGTGTCACCCTGGAGGAGAACGTTAAGAAATTTGGTGTCACATATTTCGGTCTCGGCGACAAGCGACAGGGTATTGTCCACATCATTGGTCCCGAGCAAGGCTTTACTCTCCCTGGAACCACCGTCGTGTGCGGTGACAGTCACACTTCGACACATGGCGCCTTCGGTGCTCTGGCCTTCGGTATTGGTACCAGTGAGGTCGAGCACGTTCTTGCTACTCAGTGCCTGATCACCAAGCGCAGCAAGAACATGAGAATACAAGTTGACGGTGAACTGGCCCCTGGTGTCAGCTCAAAAGATGTTGTTCTCCACGCCATCGGTCAGATCGGTACTGCTGGAGGTACTGGTGCTGTTATTGAGTTTTGTGGATCCGTCATCCGCAACCTGAGCATGGAGGCCCGTATGTCCATCTGCAACATGTCTATTGAGGGAGGTGCCCGCGCTGGTATGGTTGCTCCTGACGAGATTACTTTCGAGTACCTCAAGGGTCGTCCCCTGGCCCCCAAGTATGGCTCTGAGACTTGGAATAACGCCGTTGCCTACTGGAAGTCTCTCCAGTCCGACCCTGGCGCCAAGTATGATATTGATGTCTTCATCGATGCCAAAGACATCGTTCCTACTCTGACCTGGGGAACCAGTCCCGAGGACGTCGTGCCTATTACGGGTTCCGTTCCCGATCCTGAGACCTTCAGCACCGAGGACAAGAAGGTTGCTGGTCGCCGCATGCTTGAGTACATGGGTCTGACCGCTGGAACACCAATGGAGGATATTCCTGTCGACAAGGTTTTTATTGGATCTTGCACAAACGCCCGTATTGAAGACTTGCGAGCTGCTGCCAACGTTGTCAAGGGCCGCAAGGTTGCTGACAACATCAAGCGAGCCATGGTGGTTCCTGGCTCTGGTCTTGTCAAGGCTCAGGCTGAGGAAGAGGGTCTTGATCAAATCTTTGTCGAGGCGGGTTTCGAGTGGCGAGAGGCTGGTTGCAGTATGTGCCTGGGTATGAACCCTGATATTCTGGCTCCCAAGGAGCGATGTGCCAGTACTTCCAACCGAAACTTTGAGGGTCGACAGGGTGCTCTAAGCCGAACTCATCTTATGTCTCCTGTCATGGCTGCCGCTGCCGCTCTTGTTGGCAAGCTCGCCGATGTCCGCAAGCTGTCGCACTACACCCACCAATCAGCCTTCAAGCCCCGTGAGCTTCCCGCTGAGGAGCCTCACATCGACGAGCGAACCAAGGATGACTCTGAGGAGCGCGACCTGATCGGTGATCAGCCTCAGGATTCCCAGCCCCATACTAACACCCTGGTTAGCCCTACCGGTGCCGCTTCTGGTCTACCTAAATTTACTATCTGGAAGGGCACTGCCGCTGCTCTGGACCGGTCTAACGTCGACACCGATGCCATCATCCCCAAGCAGTTTCTTAAGACCATTAAGCGAACGGGTCTTGGCAATGCTCTCTTCTATGAGCTCCGATACAAGGAGGATGGATCTGAGAACCCTGACTTTGTCTTGAACCAGGAGCCTTTCCGCAAGACCAAGACTCTGGTTGTTACTGGACCCAACTTTGGATGCGGTAGTTCTCGCGAGCACGCCCCTTGGGCCCTTCTTGACTTCGGCATCAAGTGTATCATTGCTCCCTCTTTCGCCGATATCTTCTTCAACAACACTTTTAAGAACGGCATGCTGCCTATCCGCATCGATAACAAGAGCGACCTGGATGCCATTGCCGCCGAAGCCCGCGCAAACCGAGACATTGAGGTTGATCTGCCCAACCAGCTTATCAAGAACGCCGCTGGCGAGACCATTTGCTCATTCGATGTGGAGGAGTTCCGCAAGCACTGCCTGGTCAACGGCCTCGATGATATTGGCCTGACCATGCAGCAGGAAGACAAGATTGCCGAGTTCGAGCGAAGCATGACACAGAACACTCCATGGCTCGATGGCACTGGTTACCTGAAGCGTCCTGGACAAGGTGGAAAACTGGCTGCTAAGGCTGTAGCAGTTCCCAAGACGAATCGCGGTGAGGAGAAGAAGGAGCCTCTCGAGTGGTAATCTAGGAATGATGAATTGGGATTTAAAATGACTTTAAGGCGAAGTGGGACATGTGAGGATTAGCATTGGGTTTATGTTATTTCGAATCTTTGGCTGGGCCGGATAACAAAAGGGGTTGCTGACTCTGTCCACCTTGGTGGATGAAAAGTACCAAAAATCAGGAGTAGATACAATATCAGTACTCCCAACGAGGTTATGAATCAACACAATTACAACGAAATCAAGAAATATGAATATGAGAAAGCTGTGATGCAATGTGCTGATCAATGCCGCCGGACTAAATAATGTACCCAATCGCTACTCCTATAAAAAGATATATTGGCTACGTAGACGTGACTCTATTGACTTTGTGCGAGTTCCTCACGAAGTATGCCAACATGCACGACAAATCCAGCAGTTGATCGTAGCTCTTCGGGTAGCACGCTGTCAGAGACCCTCCAGACATGGAACGAGGCAGAGAACGCTTTGAGCCATGACTCAAATACCTCGTCGCTGCGGAGCTGTTGCCCAATAACACATAGGCAAGGTCTTCTTTCATCGCTATCAGCGAGCGCAGGATCGGAGAGTCGCAGGCGACATGCATCTGCGCATGTCTGAACGAAGGGATCTACGAGAGCATAGTTGTATACGCAATCACAAGCAACGACCGCATCAAAGCTTCGGGCTTCGTCAGAACCCACTAAAGAATTTGTGACTTCGTCGGTCTCCCAATCGAGCGTTGTGAAGCGAATATTCTGCTGAGGAGCTGCAGGGCTATGGGCATTGCGCTTCTTCCTGCCACGACCTCCTATGGGTGTAGACGTCCCTGAGCTAAATGCGGATGAAAAGTTCTCGTCAATATTTCTCTGGAGAAGGCGCTGGACATAAGACTGGTCGGTCAGAACGTAGCGAGCCACACGCGGACCGAGGGCTAGGGCGCTCAGGGGTGATATGCCACAGCCCAGCTCAAGGATGGAGGCGTTTGTGAGATTGACGTTGGCGAGAATAGGGTTAGAAGGAGATGAGAGCCAGGTAGCGAATGTGGGCGCTATCTTCCAGATAACTATGCATTAACTCAGTATTATGTGTGCCTCTTGACGTACAATGAAAACTGACCTGCTCCAGTTGTGCCGCCCGATCGTGAAGATGAGAGAACAGTAGGAGACTGATGTATGGTGAAGTCCCGGTCACCAACTGATACATCGACTGAAGTAGCGCGAGCATCTATGAATCCAAGGTTCATGGACGGTATAGGCTGAGCATATAGATAAAAGGTTTCTATTCTTGTTAGTGAGGTTGACATTTGAGTGAATAAGCTTGTACTCACCTTCCTCAGCATCTTGAACTTCTGGCTCTAAACTCGTAAGGAGGTTATTGAGAAACTCCATAATTCAGACTTGCAATATGAATTTTATACGTAGAGTTGTATAAGCGCCAGGCCTTGATTTTTGCTTGTTTGCAATGAGATGGAATATGGAAGTAGTGTATTTCATTTGAAGATTCCATAAAAGAGATCGCACCTACCTAGTCAAATTTGAGGGTCAAGTGCAAGTGCAAGTGGATACCAGTCCTCTCGAATTCAGATCAGTAATTTTCCAGTTGGATGCTTTTGTAGACCCTGTTAGATAAAAGACTACTGCTTCTGACCGTGATATTTCAGATGATGCAGCAGCTCACCCAGCAATGAATGCTAGGTACCTATTACTAAACTCAAGCAAGACCTCCTTCCAAACCAAGCCAAAGCTGTAGGGTAGCCTGCGTCATCCTGAGGATAACCAAGCCACCATCTTTTAAGCCAGATACACGACCTGTCCGACGAATGTTCACAAGCGAAAACAAAGGCAGAGGATCTGCTTTGGTTGAAAATTGCACATCGATTTATTTCATAAGGTAATCATAGACCTCTCCAAGACTTTCGCAAAACAAGAGGCCGCACCCTTGTGTCAAGGGCAAACAGGAAAAGCAAAAAGACAAAAGCTCCTCACACTCCTGGCCAGCTATGGCATCCATGGGTCCTTCTTTTCATTCATATTGTTTCTCTTTCCTGTACCCGTCTTGTTCATGTTTTGCATACCGTTGCAAGTGGGATCCCCGCTTCTCCTACACTAATCCGTCATAGAGGGATAGCGCTGAGACGATGGTTTCGTCACGTTTGCTGCCCTCCTTGAACTCCTCCATGTCTAGGCTGCCGTTCTCGTCCTTGTCCATCATGCGGAAGATCTTCTTTACTCGCTTCTCGGGGGTATCTTCGTCTTCGGGTAACTTGACCATGGAACCAACCTAAGCACAGTTAATCGGGGCTTTTGTGTCGCTCATAACCCTGGGACGTTGCGAGGTGATGAGAGCAGCAAGTAAACACTTACCATCTTGTAGATAGCCTCGACAATCTTGAGCATCTCGTCATAGCTAATCTTGCCATCGCCGTCAATGTCATACAGCTGGAAAGCCCAATCCAGTTTGTCCTCCATCTTGCCTCTGCTGGTGACACTCAGCGCACAGATGAACTCCTTAAAGTCGATAGTGCCGGACTTGTCGCTGTCGAATACGTTGAAGACATAATCGGCGAATGAGCTCGGATCTCCGAAGGGAAAGAACTGTCTGTAGATCTTCTGGAACTCCTCCTTGGTGAGAGTACCCGATGGGCAATCCTTAAGGAAACCTAGTGCTAATATTAGGCAAATATTCTCTTACAACAAAAGGGTGTCGAGGTTTGGGGTGTGGGCAGTGCAGTGCAAAGCACACAGGAGGCCTCGTGAGCGACATCAACGTACCCTTGTACCATTGCTGCAACTCCTTCTTGTCAAAATGGGTTGATTTTTGAAGCTCAGCAAGTTGATCTTGGGAGAGCTTGGACTGTCTGAATAAGCACAAAAATGGTTAGTAATGAGCTATGATTGTGACAAGGTCGATCCCAAAGAATAATGACGTCGGTCCCTAGCTTCCGTGGGGATCCGAGTTTGACAAATGCGCTTGCGCCCGATGAGATTCTGGCTACAAGTGACGCAACATGACCCCGATGGCATGGAGGCGACGAATAGCGGGACAGCGATATGAAGCGACTCGCAAGAAGAACAGAAATGCGCCAGGAGCAAACTTACGATTTACCCATGACGTTAGAGAGTTGGGGTTGTTGTTGGCGAGTGTAGAGGTAGAGAGCGCGAATTGCGCGATGCTTGAGCCAAAGTTGGACGGCTCGGAGAGTCTTTTAACTCGAAAGAAACGAGAGACAGGAAATCAAGTCGCCAAAGCCAAGAATAATCTCGACCTATTGAAGTGTCGCCTGCGGAGACGAGGTATTGGAGAAAGGCGACGTCAATATCGAAGTCGAAGTCGGGAAGATTGGGGAGGAAATAGGTTACGTCGAAGTCGGAGCGCGGAGGCGAAGGTAGGGATGAAAGCGAAGCGCCTGGTGAGGGGCTAGTAGCCAGTGGTTAAGCTCTCAGGGTCGTGCGGTGCGAGAGTTGAAGCGGGAAAAGAGCCCAGTCGCGAAGGTTGGATAGGACAAGTTATGGAGAGAAGAGGAGAGGATCAAGTAGTTCAAGGGGAAAGAGGAGCAAGAAAGGTAAAGCAAAAAAGTAATGCAGGTGAGTTGAGTATAGATGGAATAATTGGCATGGAAGCTACATAAAGCACCAAGGTAGGTAGGTACCTATTAGACTCGGGCTAGAAGTGGAGGTCACTCACTCACTGCCTTGAAAGGAGTGGACAGTCGAGTGAGAGCCAAGGTTGAGCAAGGGTGGGAAAGAGCCGACGACACTCAACACGAGGATGAGGCGACGGGACCTACACAAACTCCGCCGGAGCAAGATCGATCCACTACCTAGGTCCTGACCTAGAGGGGTTTCCAGGGCACTCACCACCAGTCCAGGTCCTCTGCTGACCACAGTTTAGGGGTCTCAGTGCGGTATCAGACACGCAAGGTATGCCCTGGGCAGCCCACCTCAGTTTCCATAGTGGGGGCGGGGTTGTGGAAGTCTGGAGGTTCCAGAGCCCCCGCTACCTACGACTGCCTGTAAATCACCATCTTATTGGCCAGTGGTGATTTTATGCTACTCGACCCGGTAGAAATCTGGTTTTCCATCAATGTTTCCATTCCAGTTTCTAATGACGAGTCGAAACTACCTACACGATAGGATCCATATCATGGAATCCACCATTTTCCCACGGTTATCCATTTCCCCGCCAGAAGAACACAGTCTCCTCGAAATATCAAAAATCCATGGATTTACATAATCAGCTGCCTCTTTAAGAAGCAACCGTGTCTGTCCTAATGACAGTAGCTACAGCAACCATCTCACCTCGGCTTAAATATCATTGAGGCTGTGTAGACTACATGCTTTTTCGACTTCTGGAAGCGTGGCGACCAGGCAGCCGGGTTGTCCGGTTGCATGCAGTGAACGGTGTGTGGCTGTGTTACCTTAACAAGTATGATCGGAGTTAATGCCTGTTGAGAATAGCAGTTCTCGATTCTATATTCTTAATTAGTAAGTGGTGATCCTCCTTTTTCTCTGCTCCTCTGATAATAGTGCTGTGTTTACTTAAATTTCTGCCACCAACTGAGACACCGGCACAATGGTCGAGTTACACCGAGGTTAGGAGTTGGTAGGTAAAGTAGAAATGTGTATTTGAGCGACTCACATCTGTAATTGTGTCACAGAACAAGCTGCATCTATCTGTCTGCATCTGCGCCAAGTCGGCACCAAATCACTCTATCGTCAATAAGCTTTTACTGCGCCCACCTCGACTAACAAACAGCTGCTGCTCTCTTACACCTTTCTCGCTAGCCTCCAAGCAGAAGCTCACAATGACATGCTACCCAAGTACCTTCCACCGACCTTGGCTGCCTCTCCGTCTCCTTCCCCCTGACCCCTGTCGCCCTTTGATCACCCAACGTACTGTCCGTTCGTTCTATGCCATCTTTGGTTCATCATAACAAGAGGATAACAAGAGACGACCAGGGTTAGCAAGCTCGGCTGCTAGAGAGCATAAGAGACGAAATTAGTGCTTCACTTTATGCTATTTTAGTTAGACTTGCTCTTATCCTATCTACGTTTTACGCTTTGCAACTTTGAATGAAGTTTGTGACATAGAGCTCTGGCAGCCTGCCTACTAGGAGACTATACCTAGGTATCGTAGAAAGAAACATGGAATCACCATGCTCAAGTAGGTTACCTACAAACTCGCTCCCCCAAGTCATATCCTGTGCCACCGTACTAATAACACAATGCAAAATACAAAATTTAATACTTATAGTAGACTCCAATGTAGACCTTGAGTCGAGGTATCTTAACCATAGTCCCGCCCATGCATGCTATCTGTCCCAAATCATGATGCTGCCTTACTCCTATCCGTCTGCCAGCTTGGAGAATATCCAATCCAATACAGAAACACCCAGTCCCGATCACGTCTCCCAGGACAACATCCACATGTACAGTCATTAAACTTGGCAACCAACATCGCCATCGTGCTCTCTAACCCACCACAACCTTCATACTGAGAGTCTCAAGGAATCGACCGAGATCCTCCTTCTGAACTTCTACCACACAATGGTCGAAGCTATCAGCCCGCATTTTCGCGTTGATCGAGAACGCCACGTCTTGGAATGCACTGCCAAACTTGTTGAGGCCGTAGCCCTTCTCATGTTCGACGTCCTCATCATCTGACACGTCCGAGTCTGAGCTATCCGAATCCTCCGACTCGGTCTCAAGTTCGTCTTCATCATCACCTGCATCTCGTCGAGCTGCCCGTTTGTCTTCTCGCACCTTTTGCTTTGCTAGACGCGACTCTTCCTTCTTCTTGAGTTTGGCTTCTCTTTCGGCTTTGCGTTTCTTCGCGGCTTCTCTGTCCAGTAACGTCGTGTCTGGGCCACCTCCACCACCTGTGCCCACCACGACATACACACCTCGTTTCTCATTAAGACCAGCGACAACAAGGGGTGTGCCGCGGCCGCCCTGTGACAGTTTTCCGTGAGCTTCCCTCTCTTGTTCGGCAAGCGCCTCGCCTATCCAGAGTGACAGTTTGGTAAGTGCTGCGGGGTGCGTGAAAAGCGAGACGTCAGGCCCTTCCTTGACTACACACATACGGAATGCGCGAAGGTGTTTAATCTGCTTGTCCTTGATGAGCGACGTCCCTGTCCGATAGATTGCTCGATGGAGAAATTGAGCAGTGGGGAGTCCGGCTTTCAGCGCGTCGATGCTAGTGTTGTTGTCAGTGGCCGATCATCGAGGCTTTAATCAGGAGAGAATGCACTTACTTTTCAAGCGCGTCGTAGGCCTCCCAGAACTGTTCAACCCATTCTTCTCCCTGAGCTGCCAATTCGGCTTGCTCAGTTTCTTGGTTGGATTGACTTGCGACTACAGTGGACTCTGCGTTTTGAGCATGCTTGCCAACTTCTAAAAGTGCGCCGATGACAACTCCCACGTCCTGAGCACTCAATGTTGCGCGCCAGCCCCAACTACGAACAAAACCCCATCCATCTTTAGCACCAGCACGATCTTTGCCATCTGTGTCAACCGGCGGTACCATCTCATCGAGATTATAAAGTGAGCCGTACTTTAGCAATTTCGCCCTGAGCTCGCGCTTCAGCATCATGTCCATGTGGGTATAGCTTTGCTTGCACTGAGCAAGACTGACTCCCATCTTTGCAAGCAATTTGTGAAGCCGCTTGATTCCTGTCTCGCTCCAGGTTTTTAGACGTGAAAAAAGGTATGGCGAATGCAGCATGCTGTCGTACAGACTCCAGTGGCGGATAAGTAAGAACCTGGGCTCAGGGGACAGTCGAATTCCTGTGTCTTCCGGGTTTCTCGCTGTGGTGGGAATCACACCGGTGTTTTCCGCAGCAACACGCCCGTTTGTGATTTCTGGAGGGTTTAGACGTCTTACCTCGTCTCGGAGAAGCTGGCGTATCCTCGCCCCCCGAATCCCTAGCCAGCCTGTCGGACGACTCTTGTCACTTTGCCTGACAGGCGCAGCAGTACCCGCTGACGAGCGACCATAGATTTCCATAGACGTGACTCCAACTATAGTTAGCCATAGGAGATCGTTGTCTTCTCTACCAAGCTCGGAAGCAAGAGAATACATCATCGAAGATAGCGGTTCCGAGAAAGAGCATCCAATTTCGTAATACTCCTTGATAGTGGTTTCGTTCTTGTGACGAATTCGTTGTAGTCGTCTGCGCAGTGCACGAGGTGACGGGCCTGCAGGTGGTTGTGCTCCAGAGGGGGGCTCGACTGGATCGCTAGACAACCCGATATCAACTTGCCGTACCGAGAGGAGGCCCCTCTGTTGTGGACGCCGTGGCGACTCTGCAATCGAACTAGACTGAAGAGGATGTTAGTGAAACTCAGGAAGAAGTGACCAGGCAGTCTTACCGAATTACTCCTTCGTCGTTGTCGAGGTCTGTCATCGTCGCTATCGTCCTCTGCATCTGACCAGCTTTTGCGTTTTTGACCCGCATGCGTAGGTTCTTGGCCAATATCATCAGCGTTCTCGTCGTCGTCGCCTGGTTCCTCATTATCGGTGTCTCCCGAGTCGTCGCCATCGTCGTCAATTTCAGGTATGTCTACTAATGTAAGGTACGCGTTACGCTGAGGTTCCATGTCTTCTTCAATGTCGCCATCATCGAAAACGATGATGCCACCTTTACCAGGATTGAACACTCGGGTGATCTTCCCACCATCGACTCCAGCAGGGCTCCTTGACTGGTACGAGGACAATATCTCGGTTGCAGGATCGAGAGGGAAACCGCCAAAGACGTTTTCAAGATTCCATGGCCGACGTGCGTCCATTAACCAGACCTCTACGCCACTATAAGGAGCCTCGTCAACTTCAAGTTGAAGCCCGAGTGCTCTACCCAGGTCAATCATGCCTCCCACCCCAAGGCACACGACGACACCACCACTGCCACCCTCAGACTCTTTCATTGGCATAACTAATTCCTGGCCAGCTTTTTCAAGATCTGCATAGCCGGACACGGGCTGGATCTTGTGAGGAATGTAGTCATGCTTGAGCAATCGGGTGAGAATTCTGCAAGCACAAAGAGCGTCGGGTTCGAGGGCGACAAGAATAAGTACAGGTGGGGAGAGCGGGTGTCGTGTTTGCTGGAGGTGGATGTATAATTTCGAGATCAAAGACCGTGGAAGATACATGACTGCGAGGGGGTGACAGCGGTCCAATCGCTATGTCTATGTGCCACGAGTCTCATGGGCGGGCGTATATTCGACTCGATGATAGTTGGGTAGTCAGTCAAGGGGTGAGGTCGGGACGCGTAAAGTAGGTACTGCTGGAGAAAAAAAGGTCGAGTTTCAAGAATATATGGTATAGAAGGACTGTGTTGAGAGTATACCAGATAATTGAAATAAAAAGATCGAGTACGATACTATGAGCTTGAAGCGTACAAGTCAAGGTGATTTCGTCGTTATTAATGGATATCGGTATGCAAGATCCTAGCTGCGTTGCTTAGACGTTTAATTGAGATTCAATTTGGCGGACCGTGTTTTTGGCGACGCGCCTGGATTGAATGACGCGCTTTCTCGCCCTAGCAATTTAGGTAGGTACACGGGCAGGTTGGCCATTTCCATTCTGCTACCTAGGTAGGCTAGTACCTTTATGAGTGCCTGCCCCTCCTTCCATTCTGGGTACTTTCCATCAATAAAACACACATACGTTACAGAGGAAGGTGCAGAGGATGGGCAGGTAGCTACAGAACGTTCTGCCTACCTCTATACCTAAACTCTGGATTAGACTACAGTGCTAGTATAAGCTACATGCCATGGAAGAAACTCCCGTTGAGGTGATGGCTCCCGTAGTTGCGACCTATGCCAAGCTGAGGCAGGAACAATCTGCAGATGATGTGCTTATCCGTCTATATCCTCTCTCTACAGTTACCTATGCACCTTACTTGATTTGTTCCTCTTGTCTCATCTCGTCTCGTCTCGTCATCTCTATCCGCGACGACTCTCAAATTTACAAAGAGGAGGACAGCTAATCTTTGCTCTCAATTCTCATCTGGCATATTACTTCTCACCTCAGACTACCTGTGGTCTCAAGTCGGCCAAGTTAGAACGGGACCATCGTTGCTTATCCGAAAGCCTGCAAAGTCGCAATGCTTGATTAAGGCACAGCAACGCCAAGGTCTCAACTTTGTCAAGCGTGCATTATTATGCTTAGCAACCTCCACCTGGCCATATGAGTAACAAGACGAATTCAGTCTCATACCTACCTGGTGTACTGTTCGTTATCGCAACCGATAAGGTCCATACATCTACGATTCATTGCCGAGGACTGGTTTCCAAGTCGGAGCGTGATAATTTGGTCGAATAAGGCAATCGTGGTACTACGGCCCGATCATCCAGGTTTGACAGTATTTCATGGCTCATCAGCTGCAAGACGGAGCACTAACCTTATTGTTACAGACCGGAGCGATTCGAGTGTCGCGAAGTTGAAGTGCCTAGAGAAATGGAGACTGGGCCCGTTTGGTTTGGCCCACCCCAGATATGCACTCACTCACTCCATTACTCTACTCTTACTTATTAGTTACCTATTAGGTACCAGCTTGTTACTGCACCAAAGTTACAGCGCAACGCAGCACAGCATAGCACTCCCCTCAGAGCAAGGTTGACGACACAGGGGATATCTTCTCTGGTTGCTTTCCTCCGCAGTCACTATATTTCTTCAATCAAAGATCAGGAACAATGCATGCATCTAATTGAATGATTGGTAGTCCATCATTGTCTTAGATTTCCTAGTTTCTAGGACTTCGAGACCGTCCATCATACAGTGGAACAGTTGCCTGTTTCCAGCTTCAGTCTCCACGCTTCAGACTTGGGTTCAAACTCACGACTCGAGACACAGTTCCCACTACGCGGGCCCTTACCATGATCAGCTATCCTCGCTGTGCATGAGATAGCTAATTTGCTAGCATCTATCGCCACGTTTCGGCCTTGTCTATCTTGAGCTCGCTCGCTCGACCACGTCACGGCTGGGTTGCATTACTGTCGCCAATCTCTCTTCTCAAAAGAGTTTCGGTTTGTCCCGAAGGCTTGGTCCACGCCGGCTTGTCTCAGGAGCCAATTCATAGCCATCCCGCACCCACCGTCCTGTGTGTTTGCTACTATACCAACCACGCCAAAGACCCCGACCTACCAGTTTTCTGGGAGCTGGGAGACTTCTGGGTCTTCCTGCACCGCCTGCCCTCCCTTCCGTCGTGCTGGGAACCGCCCTTGCCCATCCTCCCATCGTATTGGCTGTCCGTGGACATTACTACTAGCACCCGCAACACAGTCCGAGTTGCTGGGTCCTGTGCGACTTCACGTTCAACCACGCCCGTCGCCAGAACCAGCAGGGCGTATCTTGAGAATCTTTATTCTATTGGGCAATACTGTCCGCTTTTTCAACTCTTCTTGACATATCTCACTCTGCCCGCATTACCGACTACCGTACCTTCCACTCGGGACCAAGCCCAAGTATCAGTCACCAGCATATACTTTTGGCTCACCACCGCCTAGGTAGACTGGTGTCATTTCAATCCTCACATTGCCCTCTACCCTGTTGCTACCCATCTGGTTAGGTTCAGGTTGTGTTCTCATGTATTCCTGTCCAACAACATCCTGTTCCTACAACAATTGTCTCTTCACGAGCACAATCTACCAAAAGGGTCTTGTATCAAAAGTTCGGTAGCAATGGACCATAATGACCCCGAAGAGGACCCAACATCGGACTACGGTGATTCTATAGCAACCTCCGAATTTACTTCAGTCAACACAAGAGAACTATACTCATACGAACACGGAAGGTATTTAGTAACACACCATGCATTGTCTGTTTTCTTCAATGCTGATTTGTTAGGCGTTATCAAGGCTTTCTACGCGGCCGTTACGGTCTTCCAAATGACGATGCTGAGCAAGTTCGCGAAGGCCTGAAGCACAAGCTGTATTTGGACTATCTCATGGATGGAAAGCTGTTCTTAGCCCCAATTGGTGATAATCCGCAAAAGATTGTCGATCTGGGCACTGGTGTTGGCATGTGGGCGCAGGATGGTAAGGTCCATCCCTCTCGTAGCGGCTCTCAAACTAACTCAAGTGTTGTCGCAGTCGCAGAGAACTTTCCCAGTGCACGTGTTATAGGCACAGATCTTTCACCAATTCAACCGCATTGGACTCCGCCGAATGTCGAATTTCGAGTGGAAGACCTTGAGGACGAGAACCGCTCGTGGACGAGCATCTACGCAGATGCAGATTTGATTCATATCCGCGCTTTGTTGCAAACACTGCGTAAACCAAGACAACTATTGGAAAGAGCCTTTCAGTGGGTGGAAATGCCCCATGTTCTCTCATTATGATAACTAACTGAGTGATTCTAGAAAACTGAAGCCAGGTGCTTGGATCGAGATACACGAGATTGTACCTTTCGTGTTCTCCGACGACAACACCGCTGGATATGACCATCCTATGAACAAATTCTACCGGCTTGTTGAGGGCCCATTCACTGAGCTGTATGGATGGAATTTACGCTTCCCTCTCCAAATCGTCGCAACACTTCGCGACGTGGGCTTCATCAACATCAACGAGCGGCACGAGTTCACCCCAGTGGGCCGGTGGCATCAGGAGGCCAAGATGAGAGAGATGGGAATTTTCACGCAAAGTATTCTTGAAGAATGGGTTACGGCCATGCTTGGCCGCCCGGATATTATGGGACTTACAGAGGACGAGGCATATGAGCTTGGGCATAGCATTTTTGAAACTCTCAACAATACGCGCATACATGCACAACTCGATTGGATCGATTGCTGGGCGCAGAAGCCGCTATGATAGGGAAGTCCAAAAACCCCCGTTATAATGGCAAACTTCTCAGAATTCCAGTCATACTGGTGGCCTTTTGGCCGAAGTTGATAGCTGTCAGCACACATCACGCTCGTACCTCCACTCCAGCTGTACAACAGCCAGTCAGCCAAATTCGGTGTCAACATGTTTGGTCCTGGCGGCTGGGGTGACAGGGATGGAGGTTACGTTGCATGGTGCCTTCTGGTTGTTGAAACGCAACACAAGAGCAAACATGGACCCGTCACATAACACTGCTGATCAGCTTGCCGTGGAGCGTGGCTCATGCCAGGTATCGAACTAGGAAACGGCAGTGTGACGTGACAGGGAGGGGCTCGAGATCCTTGCATCCGGATCTCAGTGTGATACATACATTAACCCATCTCCCAACTTACCGGATAGCCATCAGCTTAGAGGCTAACGGAACAAACTAGTGTTGGAAACACTGCGATTCTTGAAAGGGGCTGTCAAAGAGCTTGGGATTGCATGTTTCTGCGCATTCGATGTTTAAAATCGTGATAGGACATGTAGACTAGTGTCACGAGATCTCAGTTTCTCACCCATCTTTTCATCTTACTACACCTAGAGTAACATCAAGTCATTCGAGATTTCGGCAGCCGACTGCTTGCAACAAATCCCCCAGCGCCCTTCTCAACTTCGCCCTCAGTATGTACGGTTCAATCCATAAGGCTATTTATTCGACACCTAGAAAAGAAAGAACGAAGATACATGCCGGCCGGAGCTGTGTCAAAAGCTTTTTTTGATATTACCGCCAGTGTATGAAGGAAATGAATAAATAAACACAAATTTTGAGTGTTGCCATTTCTGCAACCTTTCTAATGCGACATGTCTTCTGGTTCGAGTGCACAACATGAATACACAGATATATGAATATATGGACACACGATAGGACAGAACAAAATGAACGAAGCATATCGCTGTACAAATGCCCGTGACCGAAATGCAAGTATCCCGTACGATGCGGTTCAAGAAGGCATAATCTTTGACTTCCAGCAAAAGCAAAACAAAAGAAGAAATAGCAAGCGGTAAACAGCGCAAAAAGAGTTCGTGTATCGTATCGCATTAAACCAATTCGTATCGCTAATTTCCAAACATATTGCCGCCGGGAGGAGGGCCACGTCCCATGCCTCCCATAGGGGGTGGCATACCAGGCATCCCTCCGCCGGGCCCGCCGCCGCTAAAGCTTCCAAAACCACCCATCGGGGTAAAGCTGGCGGTGTCATTATAGCCTGACATCATAAATGTCCAGTCCATCTCTCCAGGCTCGTCACTAGAAGCAACAGAGCCCGAATTCGCCCGTTGGCCGTGATGCACCGTCCCAGGGGTCATATGTCCAACAGAAGGGGCAAAACCTGTGGAAGAAGGCGTCGTGACTTGTGAACGCGGGACGCCGATCTGAGGTCTGGAAAGATTAGGGTCGGGTCTTCTCTCTTGCTTTGCCCGTCGACGAGCTGCGACGCGCTCGCGCAGAGGTCCAAGAAACGCTGGCCTCCGAGGCTGTCGACCGGCAGCGATAAGGGAGGCTTCATGTGCATCCCAAGCTTTGACAAAGTGACCACCAAATGCCATGTGCATAGGGTTGTGGTAATTGTTCATGAGGCCGCGAAGATCGTGGTTCTTCTCTATGGCATCCCACGCACGTTCTACCATCGGACCAGAGACGCGGTGCCGTAGTTGTTGGACAAGAAACATGTAGGCAGGAAAGGGGAAGTGATGCATAGAGTACCATTTGAAGGGACGCAGTGACTCGGAGGATTGTACAACATTGTCATACTCAATCATCTGCGTAGCTTGTAGAAACAAACTATCTCTTTCAACATCCTTGAGCGGGATATTGTCATCGTTGCTATGCATTCGAACAAGAAAGCTGATGATACGCATCTTGCACATGGCTTGACGAGTCATTGTAAGGGTAAAGAAGTGCAGAGGAATCTTGGGGTCGCACTGGCTGAGATAAGTACCTTCGATGTGCGCGCAGTACCCGTCGAGAGTATATACAGGCCCGTCTTGGCCAGCAAGGCGGATTGTTGCCTGGCTTTTGTTGGCAGCTGACCCTCCAGGGCTCTTGTCTGGGTTATTCATTTTATAACTGTCGCGATTGCTATCGCTCGAAACAGCCATTGCAAGCTCAACCCTTGTGAGTGAAAAGAGCATTTCAGTTGGCCCGGTGTGGGGAGTGGGGAATTCTTTTCCATCGACGTGTAAGTCCGAGTCGTTGACATTCATTGGTATTTTACAGTCACCACCAGTAGAGAGGGCAGTGACTGTTGATCCGGCCATCTCTCCTAGTCGCCGGTCGTACCCAACCAGCGTCCACCATAGCCGACGGCGTTGCTCAACTTCAAATGGTGGCAAGCCAAACTGAGCTGGGTCTCGATGAAGACCCATTCGTTGAGCGATACGGACAGCCAATCCAATCAAGCAGAAGACCTGTCGAGGGTCAACAAACCACCGAACAGCAAACTGAGTTCAAGTCAATATAAAATCCCGAATCAAGCAGCTGATGATGAATTTACCAGGTAGAGAATATACGCCTGCAGCAAAATGGGATCGTTGACTCGCATAAACCCAGCTGCTGTAAGCGCTTGCTGGGTACCAGCATGGTATCTCGCTAAAAGTTCTTTTTTGGTTTCGTTAAATCTCCTGTAAACATCGGCTTCCTCGAGTGATGTGATTGCCATTAGATACATGGAAAACATGAGAGCTTCAATGTTCTTAGGTGCGTTCTCGATATCCGAACTTGCTTCGATGATCTGACCCTGAACAGTGGGTACATGTGTGATTTTGAGTAATGGGTTGATGTTGTCGATGTAGATTTGCCATAGTTGAAAAATGTGTATGGTAGAAGGATGCAGGTTAACAATTGGGACAGGAGTACCCCCGATGATGAAAGGAAATCCGTCAGTAGCAAACATGCGGTCAAAGGCACGATGAATGGTAGATCCTACTTCAGGTTCTTCGTCGGATGAATCTTGAAGCATATGTTCGCTTGCTCGAAACTGTAGGGGAGATTAGGGACCTGCAACAATTAGAGGAAATGAGTTTTGGGCAGCATACCTCTTTGTGATAAGAAAACCACGCTCCACCACCGGTCCTGTAGTAGTGTAAGCAAAATCGACTCACAGGGAATAGGTTGGCATGATCTGTAGGATGCGTACTTTTGCTCTGCATTGGATGGAGCAGGGGATGAGCTAGCTTCAGGGGTTGTCTTGAGACCTTCAAAGTCGTTCTCCAGCTCATCGACATCCTCGCCTGGAGGGCCATCATGCCTTAACTCGTGGCCGATGGCATCGACCTTAACTCCATGCTCGGCCAAAAGGTTTTCATATTTCTTAAGACGCTCGATCAGATCCTTTTCTTGAAGGCGCTTCTTCCGACGACGAGGGGGCTGAGGAGGTATAACCCGGCACTCAACCTTGGCCTTAACACAGTTGGCACATGGTTTATTCTTATCACAGCGGACTTTGCGTTGTTGGCATAGAACACAGCTGGTACCTCGAGTCAACTTGAGGTTTGATGGATCTTGAAGTTGTTGTTGTTGTTGTTGCTGCTGCTGCTGGTGTTGTTGCGGGGCCGAGCCGGGAACACCGGGGATGCCATTGGGATAGGGCATGGCAAGCCGTAATGGGGGCCGTGTGAGAAGGTCCGTAGAGCCGGAGCCTTTGGACCCGATAGAGTGGATACTGTGTTCCGGAGCGGAACTGCAATAGACAAAGCAGATGTCGGGCCCGGAGTGAGTGAATGCAGTACTGCGCTCGGGTGGTGGGTGCTGAGACAATTCGCCAGCAAACACAGCACAGCTGCGCGTTACCGAACAAGTGGCGCTGGCAGGGCCCGAAAATGGCGTTCGGTCAATCAGCAGCTATCGGCAGACTTGACCTGCTTGATGGGTTCAGCTAAGCTGCAAGTCAAATGTCTTGTCAGCCCTACAGCTGATGAAGGTACCGTGGCGTACTGTACTACCGCAGCTATAGGTAGGGATCAGAGTCAGGGACCAGATACAATTGATTCCGCAACGGTCCAGTGGTAAGACTTGAAGAACGAAGAGTGTCTGTCTTGTTGTTTGATCTTCCCGTCGGGCCCGAAGCTACAGCACGGGAGCTTACTGTAGTTTACCTCGCTTGGCGGCCGTGCTTTGACATTGGATGAGAGGATTGATTGCTGGAAGATATGGGAGAATGATTGGATGGTTGGTTGGCCCCTCTTTCTCTTTGCTGATAAGATAACTTATGGTGATACCTACCTACCTGCCTGCTAGGTACCTAGATTGAGAGACAAGGTGAGGTGAGATACTACCTTGGATACAGGTAGATAGAAATTTCCAAAAGGAGTACAGACAGGTACGGAGAGACCATAAGAGAGGACTTTCGGGTAACAAGAATGTAGGAATTGGCCGAGAGTTGTTCATGTTAAGAAGGCAAGTGCGCTCGTGTCCGTCGGTCCCGAGGAAGGGACACTCTTGCCAGTTTCGCAACTTTGATTTCCCAATGGGGAATAGCGCCACCATCTCCGGATCCGACCTACTGCTTCATCTTTCACCTTCGGGGATTTATTCAGTCTCGAAACAATTTTATTCGGGTGGATTTTGCTGTGTCTTATGTGAAACTAAAGACTATCGACCGAGAAATCTCACTTCGCTTCGAAAATCTCCCCTAAGTCATGACGCTAGTTTCGTGTTGTTGTAAAGCTCGGTCTTCTGTCTGTCCGATGATCAACTCGCAATGTAGATATATCTAGGACAATACCCAGTGTAGCAATTGCTTCATGTTGTTTATCATCACTCAAGCATTCTCTCATCACCCAAGTAACAACTCTTCCCTGGTATACATTTATCTCTTGGACAAGTCTACACCTCGACAACCTCAACAATGCCTTCAACTGAGAAGACAGACTCTGGTCTTCCAGAACGCAAGTCAATCAACTCGCTCTCATCAGCCGAACCACAGATTCCCTATAGCTCTAAACAAGAAGAAACCCCTGAATCTAGTCAAAATGTTCAGCAACCATCTTCAGGCACCCCTGAACCTGAAATTCCAGCACCCCAAGGCCAAGTCGTTGACCAGGAAGCATTGGAAAACTACAAACCAAAGACACTCAAGTTCTGGCTCATTATTGTCTCTGTCTTCTCTGCCATGTTTCTAGTTGCTTTGGATCGCACAATCATTGCAACCGCTATCCCCGAGATCACAAATGACTTTCAGAGTCTTGGGGATATAGGATGGTATGGTTCTGCCTACATGCTTACCACCGCTGCCTTCCAGCTCATCTTTGGTCGCATCTACCGTTTCTATGACTTGAGAAAAACATTTCTTGTCTGCATCTTGACTTTCGAGATTGGCTCTGCCATCTGTGGAGCTGCACCCAACTCTGTTGCCTTTATTGTTGGGCGAGCTATTGCTGGAATTGGCGCGGCAGGAATCATGACTGGCTCGATGATGTCTATCGTGCCCCTGGTCCCTCTCCATAAACGGCCTCTCTTCCAATGTAAGTATCCGACTCTTCGTTATCACTCTATGAACTTACTAACTCTGTTTGCAGCAATGTTTGGTATGGTCTTTGGAATCTCTTCAGTCGCTGGGCCTCTAATCGGCGGAGCTTTTACCCAGCATGCCACTTGGAGATGGTGCTTCTACATGAATCTCCCCGTTGGCGCCGTGGCTTCCATCTTTCTTTTCTTCTTTCACACCATGTCGAAGAAGAAGCAAGAGTCTGTCCCTGCCCTCGAGCATATCACCCGCCTCGACCCGCTTGGAACATTCTTCTTCGTCCCCTCGATGGTATGCCTTATCCTTGCACTTCAGTGGGGAGGCTCAACTTATGCTTGGAGCAGCTGGCGACTTATTGTGCTCTTTGTCATCTTTGGCCTCACACTCATTGCCTTCGCTATCGTGCAGGTCAAGATGCCAAAGACGGCAACCATTCCTGTCAAGGTCATCACCCAACGGACAATGCTGGCATGCGCTTGGATCTCGCTGTTAGTTGGTGGTGGCATGATAGTCGTTGTGTACTATCTTCCTCTATGGTGTAAGTCTCTCCTATCTTTATATCCTAGTCAGTGCTAACATACTCCTAGTCCAGGCTACCAAGGGTGTCAGCCCAGTTGACTCGGGCGTCTACACCATCCCTCTCGTGCTCAGCCTGGTGGTAGCAAGTATCATCTCTGCTGCTTTTACCCAAAGGATTGGCTATTATGTTCCTTCCATGATAATCTGCCCCTGCATCATGTCTATCGGACAAGGCCTCTTGACAACCATTAATCCAGACACTGGTTCATCCCATTGGATCGCCTACCAGTTTTTGGTCGGTTTCGGTCTGGGTCTTGGAATGCAGAGCGGTGGTCTCGCAATCCAGGCAACGCTTCCCAAGGAGGAAGTTCCCACTGGTCTCTCCATCACCTTTTTCGCTCAACAACTTGGCGGTGCTATCTTTGTTTCTGTCGGCCAAACTATCCTCAGCGGACGTCTCGTCGAACGACTGTCGGGTGTTCCTGGGCTTGCCTCCAAGAATCTTGTTGAGACTGGTGCTACAGAGCTCAAGAAGATGGTGCCATCAGAGTATGTCCCCAAGGTGGCAGAGGCCTACAACTACGCCATCACACGCATTTTCTACGTCGGTGTGGCATTGGCGTTGGGTCAATTGGTCTGCGCATTATGTGTAGAGTGGAGGAATATCAAGCCGAAGAAGGCTGAGTCATCGCCAGAGACTGGTAATGCTCAGCAGGAGCAAAAGACGGAGGAGTCATGATGGACGAATAACGGCGAATACGGAGGGGTTCGTGGGTAATAAAAACAAAAGGGTAGCCGGTATGATGGCAGAAAAGCTCCTCTCATTAGAAAAAGAATTGCTCCGGGAAGGAGGATATAGTTTACAATGCATTAGATAGAATAATTACAGTAGCTAAACATGAGTATGACCATACAAATTGATTTTCTATGCGTATATCTTAATTAGGCAGCCCACTGTGACTTGGACGTGAACCGATTTGTTGTCATTGCAGCTCACCGTACATCCTTCTTGATCGTTTATACTCAAGTATCATCTTTTAATGGCATTTTTAGCGATGAGTTGTAAGGCGTAGTCAATCGAGCATGGCGGTGAAGCCTGTAAGTGCCATGATCATCATGCGACATCCACCAGAGAAATCTGGACAGGGATCCCATCTCTACAACTGTACAAACGTTTGAAAAGAAGGCATGAAGGGCCTAATTCTTGGAATTTGGCGTCTTTCTAAATCTTCATCCCCTCCAGACTTGTAAGAATTAACCTTTAATGTGTGGGTTCGCCCACAATCGAGTCCACGACAGCCCAAAGGCCCAGGCATATTTACACCTCTCTATCGCCATCAATCTATGGCGCAACTCATGAGTTAGACTTTTCTGTTTAATCCTTAATCAAGAAACGAGCATCCAAGTCCAATCGCTGCTGCCATGTGCACAAACATCAGAACAACAATGGCTTGCGGCCACACATTCACAAACTATGCCACGGCGTGTGGCATGCAGCCCATGTCACGTTTACGTTCATATTCACGATCACGTCCGCGATCACGACCACGCTCATGTACGCCCAGCGTCAAGACCCAACACTTCAACGACACATGTGCTGCGTGTGATCCAGCGGCCCGGAGGCGCCGAGTTCGGCAGGACTATGAGAGCCGGCACGCCGAGCTCATGGCGCTGTACATAGCGGCCAAACGGACGGGCGACAGGGACGCCATGGCGCGTGTGGAACTTCTCGTTCTGGAAAATTCCATGACTACCATGGAGCGCAACTTTCAAATCAACACGCCGTATCAAGAAGAGGATGTTATGTGGTGGGAGATGAACTGAAGGAGAACTGGGCGGAAATAATTCACGACAATAACGAGAGGGCATAGACTAGGCGTTGGTTGGGCTGTTTAACTTTGATAAATGGAGGAATTCTGAGTATTTTCTTTTTTTGCGTTACCGTCTATTGATATCCATCTGTTATTAGAACATTAAAAACCATGACCGAGATACCTTTAATCTCCCAAAATGATCCTCTGACATGTTCCAGAGTATTGTGTTCCTCTGTAACCCCACTCTATTGGTGAAACGCCGATAATGATAAGTTCGTAAGATAGCTTTTAGATGCTCATGACCGAGATTCTCGTATCCATACCTGACATGGATAGATACTTCATGTTCGACATGACAAAAAGATGAGGGAAATCATTCTTGGTTTAAACATCTGCGCAAAAAATCAAGCCTACCCTCGAGTCGTTGACGAGGAATGCAAAAGTGGTATCCAATTTTTATTTAAACAAGAAAAATCATATGTCGTAAATTTCGATGTATCATCTTGACCAGTGCAACATTCAATGCGATCTGGGTGACGGTGGTGTCGGGGATATTGATCGGTACGCAGGGCGGTCATATTGTACGCTCTTAAATGCCGGTAGGAAGGTATCGATAGAGAGTGGCGGTTGGTATGTTGGTATTGTTTGTATTTGAGAATAGTCCAATTCGATAGAAGGAGCAGTAGACGAGGTAGATGTTGTCGAGGCATCTGAGGCGATAGAATTTACCTGTTTGTATTTCTTTGTGGGTGGCGGCGTGTCACTGTCGATACTATCGCAATGGCGGCGCTTCCCACTGCGAGTTGAAGACATGGTGTTGCGTCCTGTATCCGTATGCTGTGACAGATAGAGAGTAGGCGGCGTGATGGTGAATTTAGGTGAAGGCGCCGAAACGCGGACCATTTTGTCCGTACTTTGGCTAAAGGCGGCGATCATATTCCAAGTGCGACGGTACGGTACTGTACAATACAAGCAGTAGACTTGAGCCAGATCTGGCGAGATAAGGTGGGTGGGTTTTGAAGTCGAGAGTCGCTTTTTAGTGTTGACCGAAAGATCAAGATCCAGATCAAGATCAAGATGAGTGTCGGAGATCGAAAGCAGATAAGAAGGAGATTCTGCTAGAGAGATCAGATGAGTATTTGATATCTGCCGAAAAGATCCAAGACAGTGATTCCAGCCAGTGAGAAACAGCCGAGGAGGAGGGGCTAAGAAAGGTAAAAGGGAGAAATGAGAATGATATATGATAAAGATGCTTTGTTTGCGGCTAGACAAACAAATACAAGAGGCGGTGGATATCAATGGGGGAATAAGATAAAGAAAAGAAAGAAAGAAAGAAAGAAGATGGCCAAAATGCAATTGAAAAAGAGAAGAAGGATGGAAGGGGGGAAAAGGTGAGACTCGGGTAGGTACTGTAGGTAAGAGAAAGAGACAAGACGATAGGCAGGTAAAGCAAAATGTCCACATCCACATCCATCAAATGCCTGCTTGCATATGTACTTGCATACCTGTGGAGATGCGACGGGCAACTAAATAAAACCTTTTTTTCTGCAGTATAGAGTTTATGCCGCTCTGCTCTGTATTTCCTTCAGAATACAAAACTGCCCTGTCGTACGGGGCATTCGTTGTGTCGTCCTGAGAGACCTGCAACCGCGGGCGGTTTTGAACAAAGGATCTCGCGCATCAAATGGGTCCAACCTCAGCTCCTGGTGATCAAAGCTTCAACAAGGGCAGGGCATAAATATAAATCAAGGCATGGAAGGATCCGTCCGCCGCGCTACCAAACAATTCAATGAGTGATGAGCAATAGACAATGGATATGCTTTAAATAGATGAAGAAGACGGTCTTTAATCAGACCACAATCAAAGCATAATAAACATTCATCACCAACAATTGAGATAAAATGATGTATTGCGTTGTATGATCATGAGACAAATGTCCATGTCACTACGGAGTAAAAACGAACCGCAAATGGCGGCAAAATGCAGGGTCGGGTCGCATGTATCCGTAGCTGAGCTCGAATTAAAACGGAAATTGAACGCTGACATAATATCGGATTCTCTGTTTCTTAACTCTTGACCCCACATTGAACTCCCGCCCGTCGTCTCAGCAAGTATGGGTAGCTTAGCGGCCTACTAAGCTACCTACCTGGGTCCCGGCAGCTTTGCAGCCTAGAGCTAGGTCCTACGTAAACTGAGCGCGGGGCATTGTTATTCCCATGATCCATCTTCAACTCACCTCCATCATCTTCAATCTTCACGCTATCATCTATCGGCCAAGCTAACAATAGCTTCGCTCAACACCACACCGGACCTTCTAATCTCAATCACCCTTACTAGCCCGAACCACGCAATTTCCACCTCCGTCTTTGAATCTCATACACGATCCACACCTAACTGATACTTTTCCTACCTCATCATGGCTACCTCGGCCCCCGCCAACCCTCTTCTCTCGAATCAGAAGAGTTCCGAGCTTCAGGCTGTCCTTCACCCTCTCGTTCTTCTTACCATCTCCGACTATATCACGCGGCACACTCTTCGTCAGCAGAATGGTCCTATCATTGGCGTCTTGTTGGGCCAGCAGAATGGCCGCGAAATCACAATCGAGCATGCTTTCGAAGCTCATACTCGCCAAGAGCCCAATGTACAAGGCGGTTACCTACTTGATGGTGACCGATTCAGCACACGCCTAGAGCAGAGTCAGTCGTCACGTATACGCTGTTGGTCTACCTCTCTAACCGCATACTAGTGATCACTGTCCACAAAGATAGACAACTCGACCTTGTCGGATGGTACACCCTTCTACCATCTTCCGGCCCTACCTCGACTATCCTTCCCGTTCATAATCAAATTCTTCAAGGCTGGAATGAGTCGGCCATACTTCTGGGTTTCCATCCAGAACAGGTCCTTGATCATTCTGTCGGCGGCAAGCTCCCTCTGACCATTTACGAAAGCAACTACGAGGTCGATGATCCAAAAACTGATAATGATGGCGAGGATAAGAAGATGGACGATGGAGAACCTACGCTCAAACTCAAGTTCAAAGAGCTACCATACACCGTTGAGACTGATGAAACCGAAATGATAAGCATGAACTACGTTGCTGCTTCGGGAGGAAGCGCGGCCGCTGCTGTTCCCAAGGAAGACAAGCCATCTCTTTCAATCGAATCAAATGGCAAAGGAAAGCGCCGGCTCGTCGAAAGCCAAGACGAAGAGAAGGATGTTGCTCAGGAGGATGAGGTTGCTCTTACACCAGAGGAGGATGAGATGATTGCCGCCCTGACTGCAAAGGCAAACGCCATCAAGATGCTCCAGTCCCGACTCCATCTACTCACGACATATCTTGAGCGCCTTCCCCCTTCTTACGTCAATGGCGACGCTACCGATGCTAGTAGCATGGATACCGACTACACCACCCCGTCACCAACCGTTCTACGTCGGATTCAAGCTCTCGTGAGCCGCCTGGACCTTGTCATTCCTTCCGACAAACCCTCTTTCGAGCGAGAGATGCTCCACGAGGCCAACGATGTGAACCTGGTGAGACTTCTCAACGGAATCGTGCAGAGCCTGGGTCAAGCTCGTGATGTAGGCAAGAAGTTCCACGTTGTTGAAGCTGCAAAGGCTACACATCGTCGTGGTGCAGCTGGTCCCAATCAAGAGTTCGCTGACCCATCCTTCAATATCCGTGGGGCTGGTGATATTCTAATCTAGAAACGACTATCCATTTGCTTGCAAGTCTGAAGCACAACGAATCCGATATGACCACGATGAGCTTATTCGAAAGCATTTTAGCCCGGCGTTAGGTGTTTAGAGTAGATGACGAATACAAAACATTATAGACCGGCCACATCATCCTTAGCAAGCAATAGCCGAAGGCTCCCATCGATATGCATTTGACTATGGACCAAGTAGCTGAGCTTTATCTTGCTATCAAACCATCAGCACTCTCAGAAGATTGTTGTGCCTTGTTGCCAGTGTTGTTGAAATGGTTGAAGCTGCTGCTGCCACGTCTTGCGTAACATCAATTTTAACTTGTTTGTGCACCTGTAGCCGATATGCCCGCCAGGAATCAATAACCCAACTCCCAAGACCGAAAGGAACGTGTCATTAAATCATGCAATTGCCTGGATATCTATGTCTATTTTTCGTATCATGGCGTGGCTTCAAATCTGAAAAGGACCTTATGCCTCGATCACAATCTTCAAAACTAGGTTGCCCTCATCGTCACTGGTGCGTGTTGCAAGCTCGAATGCAGTTTGTGCCTTGTCAAGACCCTTGAAACGATGCGTCACCATGTCGTCCAGCGAAGGAAGACAGCATCCAGAAGGGTTCGTAGCTTGAGAGCACAAAAGCCGGATTCCAGTAGGATATGTATTCGAGTAGCGGAATACGCCCAAGATATCGATCTCACGCAGGTGCGCCACTGACAAAGGCAGGGTCTGGATAGGGGTTCCCATCCCTACCATGATGACCTTTCCGCCAGCTTTGGTCGCATACAAGCTTGTGTGCATACAGACCTCTTTGCCGGTACACTCAAAAGTGATATCAACACCGTCCTCATCCTCTTCAAGGAAGAATGAGCCTGCCGGGTTCGATGAAGCAACTATATCTGCTGCCAGAGACTTTGCTCCGTCAAAACGGCTTGCCGTTGAAAATGTGCTGGCTGGTGTTAAAGCACCAGTAGCAGGAGTGGATATACCCGAAGAGTAGTTTGATGAATTCAAGCGTGAGATGGGAGTCACGAACCCATGCGTTGCAAATCCTCGGCTGACGGCGTAGTTCACACGTCCAGCATCAATGTCCGTGATAGTTACTGAAGTACAGCCTGATTGGCGAGCCATTGCAGCAGTCAATAGGCCGACGGTGCCGGCCCCAACAACAACGGCAGTGGAGCCGGGCTCCGGTCTTGCGCGATTCACTGCATGTATAGCTACCGACAAGGGTTCAAGGAGAGCCGCTGCCTCATATGAGACGTTGTCTGGAAGTCTGTACGCTTTAGCAATTGCTTTCGTCGTAGAGCGTGTAATTGGCTTACTTGTGACACCAAACCGCAGGGTGATTAATCCTTTCTTGCAATGTGCCTTGGTAGTGAGGATATGTTTTGGCACTGCTCCTGAAGCGCAACTTTTTGCACAGATTGTACCGGCCTTTACGACAAGTACCACAATTTCCGCAAGCGACGCCAACCTCAAGGGCGACTCGGTCTCCTAGCTTGAAGCCATTCACTTGAGGGCCAATAGCAACAACTTCGCCAGACGATTCGTGGCCTAGAGACAGTGGGTGGCAAGCACAGAGATCGCCGTTGGCAAACTTCTTGTAGTAAGAAACATCTGAGCCACAAATACCTGTTGCTTTAACAGCAATCTGAAGCTCGCCTGCTGCTGGAGGCTCGATGATTCTAGTTTCCTGACACACGTCATCAGTTAAGCTTGTGTTCGGGTAGGGCTGAATCTTTAACTGGGGCGGTGGTCATGGTTAACTTACCATCCGCAGATCGCGGGGACCATGCAAGACAGAAGCGCTGATGCTCAACGGCTTTGAGGGACCAGCGGGTAGGAACGCTGATGCGGCCTCTCCCGTAGAGGGACCAGCGGGTAGGAACGCTGATGCGGCCTCTCCCGTAGCAACTGGGGCCATGGCTGTCAAGTCCGGTGCTTGAAGCGTGGGATAAAGGTGGGATATTGATTGAGACTGGAGACGTGAAGTCGGTTGATGGCTTGACCAGTTGCCGTTTGGGGCGTTCACAGTAAAGCGGATTGGCTGGTGGGGAGCGCAGAAATGTGGGAGTTGACGAGCGCGTGGGGGTAAGCTCCAGGATAGTTCGTGGAGGTGCTTCAAGTGCCAAGTGCTTTAGCCAGGCAGATATCAAGAAAAACTGGAGGTGAACATGAAACTGGTGAATCGAGCCTTCCTGGTACAGTGATAGAACTAGTTTGGGCAGGTAAGAAACTTTTTAGATATAGGCGAAGGGGGCCAGAGAAGATGGGTTCCCACCCTTTAAGTACCTACCTAGGTACCTAGATAACACTCTCACTCTCCCCAGCTCCCTGCGGAAGTTTGGGCAGAGGAGTCCGGATCAAGAGCAATGGGGAGTAAGGGCGTGTGCTATCGTCAAGTTGCCCAGTGCCAAGCTGGTAGGTGTTCGGAGGCGTCTGAAACGACAAGAAAAGGCCCAGTCAGGGATCATTAAGCTATCGGAGGGAAACCAAGACCTACCGTAAAGTGCTGTCATATAGCAAACTAGCTGCAGGACTTACATACAGTAGCATGATGGCAAATGCGTACTGGCGGAGGGGCGGTCTTGTCGCTGGGGTCCTGACGAGCCAGATGTGTGCCGTGTGCCATGTGCGTGGACCAGGGTCAGGCAAAGAGAGTGAAATTGGTGGATGTCTTGCGGTCGAGGTTCTATTAGAGCGGGCGTCCGTCTCGCATGCAGATATGGGGCGTCACTGAGGACTTGATGCTTGTTCGTGGGGCACGCTACCAAGGGTCTTTTAGCGGCATTGACTTCCCAGGCTCCCAGGAGCAGTTGGTCAACGTATCGCTGCGGGTTGTATTTTTCTGCTCCTCTTCTGCGTCTGTTGAAGCAGACAGAGAGTATGTCCACAATGCTACTGCACTGGATGATGAGGTATGCTACCAAAAGTTGTACTACAATTTGATAATGCCGAGATCTTGATGATGACGGCCGCGACTGGTGCCCGCTCCAACGAGGAAACAAGATCGTCAATTGTGACGACGAGCATGCCTTCGATATTGTCGCATATCTCTGCAACGGAAGACGGCCAGGTGTACCGGGGACCATGTAAGTTGCAATCCTGAGCCATGCACAAATAGGAGTATGGCATAGCGCTTAGTCTGCCCGATATCGCGGTGAGCGAGACTGGTACTGTACAAACAATGCTATGGGAACTGAACGGTCATTGACGGCCATGTTGTGAAGTAGCGACACTGAATTGTCCTTTTTGAGCTCGAATTCGGGGTCATCAACATAGTATGTGAATGGTTGATGGGTTTGAGTCCCGGAATCGATCATGATATTGATTGACGGTAGTAGGATTTGTTCTTTACAAAGAAATGAATCGTTAATGAGGCTTGTTCTCAACGGTTGAGCCTCATTTGGGCTTCTTTACCTTCCCCGTGGTGTAGCTCATCAATCAGGTATCTGATATTAGCGCACTACTCTGATACAAGAAGCTCACAAGAAGACCAAAAAAAATCTGGGGAAATCATATCCCAATACCGATCATTATGGAGGTGCTTTCCTCCATCAACAAGAAGGAGGCTCTTTCCCTGAGCAATAGGTTATGGATGTCTAACCGTCCGGGTATGGAGGTACTTGCCTTCTCTTTCACCAATCGGAAACGCATCCATTCTATTAAACAATAAGGAAGGCGCATCTCCCATGAATTCCGACGTCTTCCGTCCCTACCGGTAAGATTTTTTCTTAGCCGTCTGATACACTTCTGGACCTGCAATGATTGATATTCCAGTCCTCTGCAGCTCTCTGAGACACAGTCTTGTAGGTGACATTGTGAGGAAAAACGCATGAAACACCCTTAGCCCCATTGTTGTCCCGACAGGCGAGATCAATTACGGTTATCAATTAACACACATTCTCGACTATTCGCTGCCCGCTTATCGCGGTCCGCCCGTTACGCCATTGACTGTTCCTCGCCAACAAGGCCCCCTGGGAGCACGCGAGAGGATAGCGTCTTTTCATTCGGTCCCTATCAATGTCTGCTGTGCTCTGTACGTTTTACTCACTGATAGATGACAAGGATTTCTGGAGAGTGTGAACCCCAGACCCCATAGGCAATCCGGCAATCCAACCCTACGACTAACGGGGATGGGATACGAATGCATCCGCCTCCCCTACTCTATCGTTTCCCCACGGCGATCTGTTGTCTCAAGATGAGAGAGAAGTGATCAAGTCCAAATCTGGTGACACCCGTTCTACCCAGAACGATACGGAGAAATGCCATATTAACAAGAGTTACCGCAATTGCACCCAAATCCTGTCAACAAGAACAGCCTTGCAAGTTGAGCGCTTGCAGCAATCTTTGTGCTACGTCTGCACCCCCCATCTTCTTTCGTTTAGAACATGGCCCATCAACAACCAAGGTTTGATCTTGCTAGCCGGCTCTACACCACTCGGGTGCCAGGAAACATTATCTAATGCAGTCCTTGCCGCAAACTTCAGCTTCGTCCGAACCTGACAGGCTAAGTGCCGTGACCTTGGCTTTCAGTCAGGAAGAAATATTCCGCTGCTCCAGGTAGATGTTCGCCGTTCTACCACGGAATTGGCGTGCTTGATTGGTTTGTTTTTGTTTGGCTATCTCGCCGTGGCTCTGCCGCAGGGTTGGAGGCCTGTAAAGATGCAGACATGACGAGATTCATGCACTTCGGGTTCCACTGCTTCATCCCAAGCCCTAGGTATGGCAGTCGATTCCTGATCAACAATCCTAGGCCAAAACGGTGAAAATCCAGGACCCAAGCATGCCAAGCCAGTTCGCAATGACTGTCAATCACGGTTAAAGACCTCCAATGACATGGACTCACTAGCTGCGATTCAGGCTCAATGCGAGGTTATCAAGACCCGAATTACCGACAACTTCGATTTATGGAGAACGGTTATGGTTTACAGACCCAGTTGCCAAGTTAGAGTGCGGCCTCATTGCTTCCGTAGTCGACGGCCACGATTTTGGCACTCAAGAAACCAATTCAACCGTTGCAGTCGTCAATGCTCTCGATCAGATCAGCCGTGCTCCTCGAAACGCATTACATGCGCACTGCCATATATACACATGGTATGGCCATATAATGACCAGACCGCCACTTGGTATCTTGAATCTACCAGGCGATTTGACTTACTGTTGATAAGAGTCTCAACAAGAACAAATGAACAATTGACACTGTCATTAAACTATAAATACTACCTCAAGGCAATAATCACGTCAGCTTCTTCCATGTTATGTAAAATACCGAGATGCATTCAATGGCTTGCTGTCGCTACAATATGGACTAAGCTTGTCTGCGTCTTGAATGCTGCCGAGCATGTATTGAGGCGTGTCCACTCACGCATGCTTGTAGTCATGAAAACCTTCGTTGGTTGCGATCTTCTCCTCTCAAAGTAGACTTTCAACGAGAAAGTCTTGGATATGGCTTTCTTCAATAAGTGTACAACGCAACTTATTGTAGCTATCGCCCACCTGCAATTGGCAGTTACACGATAATCTCGAGCAGCCGTAGGTTGTGTACGACAGTTACATGCATAGTGTGTTATCCTGCGGCTTGGCATCGGTGAGCATAAACTTTAGATATCCTCAGACCGATTTCATATTGCGAAAGCAATATCCAATGAGTTCGAATTCCTTTATCTTTCTAGGGCCTCTAGAAACCAGTACATAAACTCATGTGGAATCATGAAGCGTACCTCTCCGTTGCCATTTTCGACGACTGACATAACTGTGACGATGGATCAAGCCCTGTCCTGATAACTCAATACCTACTTAACATCGCATCATCCTTATTCGGGTACTGAAAGCCACATGTTCTCTCTGCCAATCCCTACACACCGCTTATCACTTCGAAGATCGGACGGCAGATGTTAAATGATAGATGACAGTTTTGTGTTGTACCAAAAAGTAGTGTTATTATCACAGTCGAGGATGCTGATTGATGTGTACAGTTTAAGAAGGCACACCACGGTGTTCAATGCAAGTTATGAGGCCTTGAGGCCTTACACATACAGAAGAGGAGACCACTAGAGGTAAAGATAACATACAGTTTTAAATGACACCAGGCTCGGAGCGATGCTATCAAACAGAGAAAAGAGGAAGGAATCTGATGCAGGACCCTCGTCCATCACCCATAAGCGCCCTGGCAAAGTAACTTAGAAAGTGCTGGCAGCCAGTCGACTCGCAGCATTTCTGGCGTCCACACGATCCTCGTCTTCCTCCTCACTGACACCCTTGAGGCCTGTACGACCCGCGGCCTGGCGTCCTTGAGCTGTCTCGGCATTCTCTTCACTCTCGCCCTCCTCTGATACCTTACTGATAAGGCTGCCTGACACGCTGCGACCAGTTGCATCTGAACGACGGGGAACGCCACTCCAAGAGTCACCCTTGGGACCTTGGCTAGCTGCGAGGCTCGAGCGACGTACAGTTGGGTGCGATTCGCGACCAAGTCGGCTCAGACCACCTGAAGCGTCAATTGATCTGATGTCTGGGCGGACTGTCTCTAGTAGAGCCAATGTCCGCCTTTCGGCCTCGATTTCGCGAAGCACATACTCCCTGATGCTCAAACGAAGATCGGCAGAGGTTCTCGAGAACCATTTCCGTCGCTCTTGAACCAGATTCTGGGTCACGCGGTTGGTTTTGTTGTACAGCCAAGTCTCATGCTGGCGCGCATCGTCCAATGCTGTGATGGCCTCATCTACCTTCTCGCGACGCACACTCGAGCTGGCCTTGAGGCGATCGGCTGCATTTAGCTTACTGCGCGTGGCCTCCTGTGCTTGTAGAAATTCACGAATTAGAATTTGGCGGTTGGTAAGTGATTCCTTGACAATAAAGGCGTCCTGGGAATGGTATTGGAACGGGTCGCCAATAGTCGTGGCCTCTGCTGTTGCTTGGGCAGCATGGTAGTCACCAACGGTCTGAACGACTTTACCAAGCTTTCGGTAGGCGTTGGCCAGACCAGGATGGAGCTCTTGGACGTGCATACTTGTAAGTTTAGAACCATAATCGGCTTCAGAAAGGCCAAGACCTGGGGGACGTTCAGTATTCTGTAGTTTTACGGTATAACGAAAACTCACCTCTTCGAGCTTTGACCAGCTTATCAACCTTGTGGCCAGCATCCATGCTACCCAAATAGAAAAGCTTAACAGTTGGTCGCGCATCCGCGAGCTCAGGGGTGTCATCGGGAGGCGGAGCAAACTGCTTCAAGATCTTTCTGCGCACGCCTGTCGCGGGCTGTTTCTTTTTGACCATAGGGCTGTAGCCAAAATCGCTTTCAACGAATAGCACCATCTCGTCGTCTCGCATCAAGACCTCGTTACTGCAAACGTAATTCAACCATCTCTGCATCAAGGCCTTGACACGAATTTCATCCTCATCTGTGCCGGCTCCGGCAGAGGTCAGAGGCGGGGGAACTGCAGGAACAAAGACCTCTGGGTTTGCAGATATCAGATGATCCGCGAGCTTAACAAACTCGGAGTGCAGACGGCGGACGTCGCGGAATTGAGTTGTACGAAAGCGGGGAATATTTGTCTACATCCGTCAGTTCATGCGGGGGAGAAGAGGACCTGAAAATAGTCATACGTGAACATCGAATCGCAAAATAGGGTCCTTCTTGCCAGTGCGCTCAAGTCCAGTGATCTTGGCCTGGAGTCTGTACTGAGGTCCAGCAGGCTTTTGTGGAGGCTGCTCATGTTCAGGCTGCGAAGCTGGTGGACCAGCCTGGTCGTATTGATGGCCCTGTACCGTGGCTCGTTCTGCGTCCTCGGCTGATGGTTCGGCGGCTGTGGACTGCGACTGCGCCTCTGAAGGGTTCAGCGTCCCCGAAGCCTCAGTGTCATCTTCTGTGCCAGATGCCGTGGTCGCAGTGCCCGGACGAGGGAACTCTTCAGTCTGAGGCGTAGACTGTTCTTGGGATAGACCGTTCGAAGATTGTGTGTTGAAGCGAAAGGGAGGAGGAGGATTATCAGCCGAGACGGGATTGAAGGCAGCAATATTGTTTCGCGATGGAGACGACACAGGGGAGTTACCCCAGGGCGAATCGCCGGCGGGATCCTCAGCGTCGTGGATCGTGGAGCTGTAGTCCATCGCGAATAAAGTATTGGCGATGGAGAATGGCGATTATATTAGCTGAAGAATTGCTGATGGGTGAGAGAAGCTGAAGGAATGACGTTGCGTTATGTTGCGTGCACCCAGATCCAAGCCCAAGTCGGCGGTCGGCTGGGACGGACGGGGGAGACGGGGGTGGAGTAACTTAAGGTAATCGAATTGAGCCAGACCACCTTTGCGGAGTGGAGGCTCAGGGAGCTTAGACCCAGCCCAGAGCAATGGTTATCTTATCAGCTCTCTTTAGGTTAGTGAGGGGCTTAAGAAAATGTTTGGCTCGACATCACTGGTGAAGGAATTTGAGATTTGCCAGTCATCCTGTCCTGCTACCTTAGATACTTTAGTTGACAGCTTTTGCGCCGACTTCAAGCAACAACTCCAACCACCAAAGACTTGTCTAAATTCTTCAATCAATACCGGAACTCAATACAAATTTCAAAATGGGCAAAAAGCGTGCGCGCGAAGAAGTCAAGGATGTCCCACCTGCGGACGTCGACAAGATGGACGAGGATGGCTCCGATGGTGAGGTAGGCAAATCTTGGTAAAACCACACCGGTGCCCTTCTGACCATCGTTTAGGATTTCGATATGGTCGACGTCGATTTTGAGTGGTTCAACTTTGACCCCGAGGTTGACTTCCATGGAACCAAAACCCTTTTGCGACAGCTATTCGATGTTGATGCGAATCTTTTCAACATGTCTGCCCTTGCCGATCTTGTTCTCTCGCAACCCACAATTGGCTCGACTATCAAGGTTGACGGCAAAGCCAACGACGCCTACGCGATACTCACCGTCCTCAACACAGCTGTTCACCAAGACAAGGAGCCTATGAATGATATCATTAAGTACCTTGTGGAGAAGGCGCAAACCAATTCGTCTCTAGCACCCATTGCAGATGTACTCGGCAGCGGCAAGCATGTAGGACTCGTGTTCTCTGAACGACTTATCAACATGCCCTCTGAGCTGGCGCCACCGCTCTACTCAATGCTTGTCGATGAGGTAGAGGCCGCCGTGGAGGATAAGGAGCCTTACAATTTCTCCCACTACTTGATTCTATCCAAGACATATCAAGAGATGGAGTCCAAACTGGATGTCGAGAACCAGAAGCGCAAGAAAGCCAAGGAGGAAGCCGGCATGTACTATTTCCACATGGAGGATGAGGTGCTGCACAAACATGCGGTCGCGCACGGAAACTTCAACTACACAAAAGAGGACGAGCTGGCGGCAGACAGCAAGCGGGCATTCCAAGAGATGGGCGTCAAGGCGCACGGGCACATGATTCTCATTGAAGCAGACAAGTTCCCCGGGGCAGTAAAGGCTGTTAATGAATATCTGAGTGCTGCGCAATAAAAAGAACCTTAGGCGTCCGATTCTAGCCTCTGCATTAGGTATTCAACCTCCACTTCCTTGGTCAACGGGATAACAAAGTCCTTGTACATTGAAACAACGGCATCGACATCGATCTTTGCCGCTCCTTCTGTTCCGTCTGGGATAGAGGGGTCCTTTCCATAAGTCAAAGCCTTGAGTCGTAGTCGCTCGAGAACCTGTTTCTCAACAGCAGAATTGGTGATGGACTCTGCGATACCTTCTCGGTCCTCTGCCTTGATAAGACGGATGTATTTCTCTTGCTCAGAGCGGAACTTGGACTCGGCGACAAATTTGCCGAAATGGATACGTCGTGACAAGGCTTGTAGACAAGCAATATCGCAAGTCGCAGTTGAGCCGTAGTTTTCCTGAGACTCGCCCCGCTCCTCGCGGCCGAAGTCGGGGCACACAGCGGGAAGGAACTTTTCTGTATAGAATTGCTTGATCTTATCGTTCACGTTGACGTCGTTTTCGTGTAGGATCCTGGGGTAGTTGAGAGGCTTAAGAATTGGGTTTTGCAGAGCATCTGGGAAGAAAGGGTATTCGTCGGGAGATTCGAAACGGCGGATCAGAGATTGCAGCTTTTCTTGTTCGCGAAAGTACCAGTCGAGAAAGCTCAGGTTCGCTTCTGGCAGCTCGACAGCTCCAGGGACGTAAATCGTCTATTGAAAGACCAGTCAATCACCTATCACGCACTCTGTAGCCTATGATTATGTTCGGCTGGACCGGGGTTTGTATGAGGGTCTCATATCTCACTTACACCATTCAATGCGAACTGGACTCTTTCAATCAAATGGAATGTGATTGTGTCCTCAAGTCGACTTCTACTGTCAGTCCTGATCTCTCTTGACCCAAAGAATAAAGCTTATGTGGAATTGGGTAACTCGTACATGAGCTGGAACCGGATTCTAGCAAGATCCAGGGCGTGTGCGGCATCGGCCATGTTGATAACGGTATCCATGTTGATTAGGTATGATAATAAAGAGTGATTGCGCAGAATCGTTTCTTGGCTCGAATAGGTAGTGTAAATCTGAATAGTCAGAGATATTCAGGGCTGATCAGAAACGACAATGTCCAAGTATGACACTTGGCCAAAGTGAAATGAGATGAGATTATCAATGTAATGAGTCGTATTGAAACCCAATTGACTCAAAAGGTTAGTTGGAGCGGGTACGGAAAGCCCAGTTGTACGGGCACTGAAGATTTCCTACCGTCTGGGCTGCCGACCTTTACCTGCCCGGGCGGGCTATCTATGGTTGGCAGACCGAGGCCGAGCCCAGGGCAAGAGCGGATCGGGAACTACCTGGAGCCGGCACTTCCCTGAGGTCGATTACCATCTTTTCGCGAACCTGTGCGAAAAATTACAGTGGACCTACTATATTAAAATCCATGATGGGTGGGCATGGAGGGGTAACCTTTCTGGGGCTGGGAAAGAGCTCAGGGAGGAAGGAGGTCTTGGATGTCACCAGCCAGCATAAAGCCGCACTTGATCTAATCTAATTGAAGAGCCTGGACTGGCTTAAGTCCAGGGCTCAGACAACCTGGAAGCAAAGCAAACCAAGGTAGCAACCTACTAAGCTGCACGCCACCAGACCGTATTCAGAGATCGTTCCAGCAGTTCCAGCGCTGTGGCAGAGCCGTCGCAGTAACCAATTACAGCGGGATTTCCATTTGCTTCTGCCCACATTAGCGTCTCGGATCAGAAGCCTCCCAAGCCCAAGTCCAAGCCCGTGGTCGGGTCTTTTTGCCCTCCACCTCTAACTATAACCAAGGTTATCCCGGCGCGCGTCATGATAAACTCCTCGTGAGCGGCCAATTCTTTTGTTCTTTCCTCCCCCCGAAGCCTCAAGCGTCATTGTTTCAATTCAACGCAATCGCTTCAAGGCCCTCTGATTCTCTTACGCTTCTGCATCTCCTGCAGGAGCTTGGCCATGGCGAACCAAGAGACTCACTATGGCTTCGACGAAGGCGGAGATGACGACCAGTCCATTGTGTCGGTGTGTAGATACTCGAAAATCCATTGTCCTATATGGACCGCAAATCGCTAACCTCAATCTTTCTTGGGTAGACTCGCGGACTCGAGGCTTTCAGTCGAAAGGTTACTACTACAGCTACTCATCTGATCGGTCCTAATGCTGAAGCCACGGCTCATCACTACCAAGCCGCCATGGCCGAGGTTCACAAGCAAATGAAGCGGCCGACCGTCCAGCGAAGCATGTTCGCGATGGCGAGAACGACCCCCACCGACCTCATGCGCTCCAGGCTCTCGACGCACGAAATTCAGCATCGCGCCTTGACGTACTTGCCCGATGAGCTCCTCGCCAACATTCCCGAACACGAGAACCCTTACTCGTTATTTCAGGGCTTCCAGGCCAGTTTTCCAGAGCTGACCGACGAAGGCAAGAAGTTCCAACGACGGGTGTCTCGGGGTCGCAAAATGCTGGAGGATTCAGAGGGGACGCCAGGAAGCCCTAAGAAGCTGACGCAGTTGAAAAAAGAGAAGGCCGCGATGATGCATGAATTTGGATTGTTGGGCACTCGTAAGAGTATGGCGAGTTATGAGATTCGAGAAATTGATAACAAAATCGCCAACCTTCACGGCATGCGAAGAATCATCTTGGACAGGCTAGCGGGATTGGAGCAGGATGAAGCCATGCTGGAGCATGACAGTATGTTCTGTGCCAAATATGTCTCGAGAGCTCTACTAACTTGATAAGTCTCCGAGATGGAAATTCGAGTTGACGAGGCCCAAGCACTGGTTGATGAGGCCGAGGAGATCGCACGAAACACACGGACTCAGGACGAGCAAGATCTAGTTGGTGACGCCGATGATCACGATCAAGAGTTTATGTCTCAGTCTGTGTACGAAAAGATCCCCGCCTCGGAAGCAAGCAGCACGCCCCGAAAGACGAAAAAGGTTCATCGCAAGAAGTCGATGCCCATACTTCATGAGCACTTCGAACCCGGCACCGCTATTCGCGAACTCCGAGCACACAAGGACACGATTACGGCTATTGATTTTGACGCTCCGTTTGGCACTATGGTTACCGCTGCTCTCGACGATACAGTTCGAGTTTGGGATCTCAACGCTGGTAGATGTATGGGTTATATGGAAGGTCACACTGCATCAGTGCGTGCGTTGCAAGTTGAGGATAACATCCTTGCAACCGGCTCTGTGGACGCGACCATCCGACTTTGGGATCTCAGTAAAGCGCACTATGACCCTCATGGCGGTCTTGGAAAGGACGATGATGAGGATGCCATTGCGTTTGGAACGGATAACCACCTTGAACCCCCACCCGGCAGTATGGCCGATTGCCCTCTATACACGTTGGAATCTCATGTTGATGAAATCACGGCTCTTCACTTCAGAGGTGATGTCATGGTTTCCGGTTCTGCAGATAAGACGATTCGCCATTGGGATCTTGAAAAGGGCCGTTGCGTGCAAACACTAGATGTTATGTGGGCGGCGGCAGCGAGTATGACAACGACGGACAGCACATGGCGACCTACCGGGCGATCTCAAAGTAGCTCCGCCGACTTTGTTGGCGCTTTGCAGGTCTTTGAGTCCGCCCTTGCGTGCGGTACTGCAGACGGCATGGTACGTCTGTGGGATCTTCGAAGCGGACAGGTCCATCGCAGCCTGGTCGGTCATACCGGTGCAGTAACATGTCTTCAATTCGATGACGTGCATCTGGTGACAGGAAGCGTGGACAGAAGCATCAGAGTAAGTGGCCGCCATTTTGAAACTTGAAGTAGACTTGACCTAACAACAGTAGATTTGGGATCTTCGAACAGGATCTATTTACGACGCATATGCATACGACAACCCCATCACAGATATGATGTTCGATGCCCGACGAATCGTCAGCGCAGCGGGCGAGGATGTGGTCAAGGTGTACGATAAGGTCGAAGGACGACAATGGGAATGCGGCGCTGGCATCACCGCAGCCGAAGAGGGCAAGACTCCAGCTATCGTGGAGCGTGTACGTGTTAGAGATGGGTATCTTGTTGAAGGCAGACGAGACGGTATCGTTGGTGTGTGGACAAGCTAAGATATATCGTGTGTAATCTGTAAAATAATGAAATCCGCTCATGACGATTTGTACCATGAGAAGCTCTTGAGCTGCTGAAGTGTAGTTCGTGAAATGCGCACTGGTTGTGTTAAAGTCGGGCAAAACTGGACTGGTATTGTCCGTGCTTTGGGTAAGGAATACCCAATCCTATTGGTTACACGTGAAGTTCTTCATATACTGTCATTCGGCTAGGTCTTTGGATTATGGCTTACATCTTCAAGAGCGTCACGACTATACTTCCATACTAAACATATACAACAGTCAGAAATAAGTCGCAACCACAACTATCCCAGGCACAAGCGCATGAGGGATTCATCTTTCGCTTATCAAAGCTTCCGGTCCGAACATGGCGTCGGCAGAATATGAACCAGTTCTTGTCGAATATCTCAAGAAAGCACAAGCACTGATCGAGGATGCGAAAACCAAGCACGCCCGAGATTCAATGGTTGAAGGCATACACGACGATACCGAGGGAGAGACTATAGAACACACTTCAGGGAATGGGGAAGATGAAGCGTTTGAAAACGACAACCTTGACCATACGGCAAATGCCATGACACAACTTCTCGCCAGGCAGGCCCACACAATTGTCGCTGTTCATAAACAACTGACCTCGAATGACCATTCACTTAGAATTGATGAGGGACTACTTCAAAAAAGGATAGCAGACTTGATATCTATATCGTCATCCAAATTCTACGCCTACCGTTACGATCTTCTCCCTGTCATATGGCGTCAGATATATACCGACGCTTGCATACTTGACTCGTTTCAGGTCCTCCTAGGTTCTCTTACCGTTGATAAATGCCTCTCAGAAACGGCCTTGGATACAATTGTTGAGAAGCTCGATAGGGCGCTTATCACGGCTGGGGGTGGAGTACAACAAGGATGGCTCGAAGAGACATTACGGTTGCTCGAGGAGGCTTGGTCAGCGAGCGAAGAGAGCAACAGGCCAACGAAACGCCAGAGGCATGAAGGAATACCTCAACATGATTTTCCGAGCCACGAACCTCATGGTCGCCCGGCTCTCTCACCCAAGAGGGAGTGTCCGCGGTACTCGGGCTGGACAATGCCACAATTTGAAGATTATATGAACAGCGACGAGGGTGAGCCTCGCCCAATTGTCTTCATAGACCTGACCGAAGGCTGGCCTGCTCTCACAGACCGACCATGGAAAAGCCCTGAGTATCTCCTCTCAAAGACTTTCGGGGGGAGACGTCTGGTACCAGTCGAGCTTGGAAGAAGCTACGTCGACGATGGTTGGGGACAAGAGTTGATATCTTTTCGCGAGTTCCTTAGCCGTTATGTCGAACAAGATTATTCTGTTACGAACAAAACTGGCTATCTCGCTCAACACAATCTCTTCCAGCAAATTCCCTCTCTACGCAACGATATCTGCATTCCGGACTTCTGTTGGATTGATGTACCACCTCATCCCACAACCCCATCTCTGAACCAGCCACCCGTTGACGTGCCCCAGCTCAACGCTTGGTTTGGTCCAGCCCGCACCATCACACCTCTCCACACGGACGGCTATCATAACTTACTCTGTCAGGTTGTTGGCACAAAGTACGTCCGACTATACCCCCCGCGTGCCACACCTGCTATGCGACCCAGAGCACCCGAGCATGGTGTCGATATGAGCAACACGAGCGAGCTGGACTTGGGCGTACTGGAAGGATGGGATGAGAAGCCTGATGATATGGAAGAGAGGGATATAGCATCCATAAAGGGTGAACTTGAAGGTGTCGAGTATTGGGAGTGTATACTGGAGCCAGGAGACACACTGGTGATTCCGATCGGTTGGTGGCACTACGTGAGGAGTTTAAGTGTGAGCTTCAGTGTAAGTTTCTGGTGGAACTCATGAGCTTTCCCCAGAATCCAGTGCTACATACATATGCTTACTTGAATGGCAATAGCAACACTTACACAACTACGTGCTGATAGCACTATTCGTTCCCATGTTTTTGTTTCACTGCCTGTGCTTATATAAAAGGTCATCTCGATAAGGAGTGCCTGAAATGGTTGCATAAAGAGTGTAAAGAGTATATGGTAACTTCTCTAACCAGCTGTCGATGCATCATCTACGCTTTCACCAACCCCTTGAGCCTCTCTCCGAGCTTTTGCTCCTGCTTTCAACGTCTCCCACTTTTCCCGATACTTATCCAAAACTTTTTGCATCTTACGATTGTCCTTCTCCAAGCGCTCCATCTGTTTCATGGCCGCAGCGAGCTGTTCTTCCATTTCCTGATTCTTGCGTCGCAATGTTTCGTCTGCTGCCTTACCAGGGTGTGGAGAAGCAGAAGGAGATCCAGGACGCATAAGACGGTAGCTTTCAGCAAGAGCCATGGCAGAAGTCTGGGCGCTAGCTTCAAAGGCGTGGAGGCGTTTGGTCAGCTTGTCGAGCATATCCTTAAGTGATTTGTTTTCAGTATATAATTCCTCGATAGTGTTGTTCAATTCTTTGTCAGTGCTAGCACGGCCGATGCGACGTTTGGCTCCAGGAGATAGTGTGGGTGCCTCTCGGGCGTCAACAAAATCGTCATCATCTTCATCCGGGACATCAAGCAGATCGCTGTGAGACGACGCCCCAAGGCGTCTCCTCTCCTTTTCGGCAAAGCTCAAGATATTTGCATAAGACATGGTATGACCGGTACTGGGTACGACATAGAAAGAATCGGCCGGTCCATGTCCCTCTCTAGCCAAAGTCTTCAAGGTCGCCTGGGAGTAGATCTTGGTGATGTCTGGTTCTGGTATTTTGGACGGGGATGCCTTGAGGTGACTACGCTTAGGCGACATTTCTGGGGAGTCTTGGGATTCAGAAATGGAGGATTCCTCTTGAATCAGCGGCAGTCCAGCAAAGGCCAAGGGTGCCGAAATCTTATTCATGATACTTCCAAAGGCGTTGTAAAATCGAGTATATCCGCCATCATCACTGGATGCCACGGAAGATGCGATATCGGACCGTGGGGAAGATGAGCCCTTGCCATGGCTATCGGAACGTGTAGTTGAGGGAACAGGAGGGACCCATGTTGGTTTACCCGGCCGGTGCTCGATGATATTTTGCATCTTGGCCTTTGTTCCACGAGGATGAGTTGCCGCGTCGAGATTGCCTGGGGCTTGCTCGTTGCTAACGCTGGGCGCAAGAGGCTGTCCTCGGTACTTTGACGGGATGCCACGGGCATTAGCCAAGTTACTGGCAATGGACGAAGACATCTCGCGGTGAGCATAGCGCCTCTGGGTAGGAGGAGCTAGCTTTTTGGATGCCGGAGAGTCATTTTTGTTTTCTTTCTTGCCGTGCGCATCTTGGGAGGGAGTATTCGCCTTGTCGGACGAATCTTTTTCGCTGAGATCGTTATCGTCGACTTGGGGGGCAGGCGCGGTAGGGCGTTTAAGTATGTCTGCGATCTTTCGATGGTGCTCTTCGAGGAGCTTGAGAGTTCGGAGAGCTTCGATGCTGGAGGTCGACCTGGCGGCGTTGGCGAACTCGCCAGCGGCTTGAGTATGTTCGGTGATTGCGATGGTACTATCTGATGACTGGTGGGCTACGCCTGCAGCGCGCACATGATCATGAGCTTTCACAAGCGGCGAAGAGTCCATGTTTCCATGAGTGATACTGTCGGCCTGTTTGCGGAAGTTTGCTGTCTAGGTAGCGAGAGTCTGTTTGCTGTTTGTACTTGAAAGGGATTCGATATGGAGGGGTGTGATGTGAGTGGAAGGTAAGTATCGGTACTGGAACGTGACAAGGTCAAATGTGGGGAGGCACCAGAACAGTTGATCTTAGTGCGTCGTCAGGAATACTTTGTCACTTGTTAGGAAGTTAATTAAATATTCGAGACGAGATAACGTGTTAATATCAAAGCAAGGACTGCCATAAAGCCTTTGCCTGGCTGCTGATGGCTGCAGAAGTATTCCAACCATGTCATTCACTTTTGACAAGGGATCTATATCAGTCATTCAGAGGTTATGACCTCAATCAGTGATCAGATCAATTAAACATTTGGCGGGGTTAAATTGCCCACAGTGATCGGAAATTTCATGACGACACTGGTCTGGTTGTGGAGAAGAGCTGCGAAACATAAAGGCATTTGATTGCATTTCTTGGTAGAGTTGCAGCATCTAAGTCAGGTATGATATGAATCAGATGTCATCTGAGCTTGGCGCTGTATTGTCCTACAGCACTCCGCTCAGTCTGCAGTACAGAGCTTACCTAGGTACTAACCTATACCCTATAGCCTGACTCAAGTAAAAAGTGACTCCATAAGGAACTTGTTGTATTCCTGTTGCGGTTTTATCAACGAGCAGAAGTAAGCTTAATATAGAGGTAATGCGGGCACCTTAAGAGCTCGGGCCGATGGTCCACGTAGATGGCAAAAAAAGGCTGGCAGCTTCCAACGTTGGTACATATTGGATGGAAGTGACTAAAAGTTACCGAGTATCCGTACAATTTCAACTCATTTCATAAACGAATTTCTATGAATAGCTTCTACACGAATTTTATACTGGATACTCGACCCTCTGGTCGGAACCACAACGTAACTTAGGGGTTCTCCTTGCTGCGCCGCGCAATCTAATCCACATTGTTTGGTGAGAGCTTCAGCAAGGATGACCGATTGTCCCATCAGCTAGACCTGTCATGATTGGCGCCCTCAGTGTACAACCCGCAGAGCGGATACAGAAGAGCCCAGGGGTTTTATACGCGGGTTGGTCGGTTAACTTGGAGCTTCCACAGTCTGAGACCCAAGTACGTACTACATGTAATTATTGGATTGTCTACGAACCGAAATAATGGATGAATTTGTGCTGACAACAATTATTAGACCACTGACGTTAATTATCCCTTTTCCCAGGCAGCCACGGGTAAATACAGTACTGTACGAACACTCACTGAAACCACGCATGCGGTTCAAGTTGGGTCCCGTCAGGAATTCCACACAAACTAAATCGAGCACTTGGCTTACCTAGGTAGTACCTATCTTGGCATGGTCCAGGACTCAAGGTCTGGCCCGTCACCATTTGAGCTTAGAACAAACCAACGACGTCAACTCTTCTATCCTTGGCTTGGCTTCTTCGTTCTTCAGTTCAGCCCTGACTTGACTACAAGACCTCACTGACTCTCGATCTATATCTTTTCACCTTTATCGCCTATCAGAAATATCAGCAATCAGATCGGCATACTTCTCTCGGCATTATTTTTTTCCCTTTCTTGATCTTATTCCTCAACGCTTTCGCAACAGCGTCATACAACCCTTGTACCACCTCTACTCTACGGCCATAGCATAGCCTCTGTTTCTCAGAACTGCTGCCGCAACGAATACATCAACACTTTACAAGTGCCCAGACAGTAGCGATCTCGATTGAATTCGACATAAGACGCCCAGACCTGTCGGCGCGTGGCGACTGCGATTGCGACGATGGCAACGACCTTGGATAACAGCAGCAATACAGGGCTGAATAAACTGCTCCCCAAGTCAATATCCTCCAAGCGACTCCGAAGAAAACAAGACCGGGAAGCGTCAGGACTTTCGTATGACGACGCCAGTGTTTTTGCCCATTCACAATCCAGTCGCGAAACTCTAGAAAGCGACGGCACTCGCTCCGGCCATATTGCAGGCGACGAGGACGAGAGTACAAGCCAAAGTCATCAGTCCTTCGAATCTGACGGGAACGAATCGTGAGTTTTTAAACTTTCCTATCTCTCTCTCTTTGGTCTTAGCCTCTTATCCAGCCTTCCTCCTGTCGCCATGGCCTTGATTCCGCATGGCAATGATTATCCAGATCCGGATTGTTTTGTCTGCGTTGTTGCGCAGGAACTGTTGCGAGGCTGAGACCCCTCTGTTGGCGTTCTGCGACATCCATGCTTAATTAAGATGACACCAAAAGGAGAAACAGATGAATCAAGGTATCGCACTAAAAGGATGGAAGATCAAAGAGAGCTCCACCCGGCACTCTGATCGTCGCCTATACAAGCCTGTACTTGCATTCTTCCCCTTGGTCGCTTCCATGTTGTTATCTACATCTTCTTCTTCCTTCTTCTTTGGCACTCTTCCTCTCGTATCCTGTTCTGTTCTGTTTCCTTTCCTTTCTGGTAATAATCGCGCCCAGCTGGCTTGGCCTGGTTCATCTGCCGTCTTCCCCGTGTCCACCTCCCTACCAAACTCCACTTATTCATTCTACCGTCTGTGCTCTGTCAATCTGATCAACCTATCTAACTGGAACCATCGTCACTGCTTACAGGTCCAACTCTCGACATCCACCACCTTTTTCAACACATCCTTCCCAAATCGGTCACTTGACTACAAATTCTCCCATTATACAAACAAATTACCATCCTGAATCCCAACCCTCGGTTTCGGATCACGATTCCAATAGCAGTACTTCAAAGTCGTCCACGTTTCCGCCGACACGATCCGATTCGGTCGAATCGAAGGATCTCCGGGTGAGTCGGAGTAAGACGGGCTTGGTTCCCCCCCAAACTTCAGCTCGACGTTCTCCTTCTCCAGCTGGTAGATTGAAGGACATTTTTAAACCCAAAAGGACCTCTGGGAATAGCTCAAGTCCTGAACGTCGACCAGCTAGCGAACCCCAGCCACCGGTCGAGACTCGCGACGAGCAACAGCCCACCATATCAGTGGACCCTGAATCTGACCAGAACTTGCCCGTCCTCGAGCCACCAGCTACAGCTAAACTTGCTTCACCCGAAAAGCGAGGGAGAGTCCAGCCCAAGGTTGACACGAATATCCCCCCACGAACTCCTCCGAACGGTGACAAGCCTGCTCCTGTTATAGTAAATACACCACCCACACCTACCGAGTTCGCCAATAGATCCGGCCAGTCGTCTCCTGAACGCAAGTCCTTCTGGGGTAGTCCGACAAGCAGTCCGGGCACAAATGGCCGACCTTCTTCACAAAGCATGAGCGCCAACAGAAGGAGTCGATCCAATTCCGCAAACATAGGCCCCAGCAAACTCTCCCACATTGTCTCCGCCCCATTGACACCGACCCAAGAAAGTGGTGAACCAACACCTATTGCAAACCCGAACCCTTCAGGTGGCTTCTTCTCTTCTATGATATCGGCTGCCCAGAACGCCGCAAACACATTTAGCAACACCAGTCTGAACATTGGCGGAAACAAGGGCCGGAGTGTGTCTCAAAACATCCAGGAACAGCCCGAACCCAACGACGCCAAAGACGACGCCGAACCTACTCCTACTGCAGATATGGCAGACAAGAAGGAAAGCAATAGAAAGTCCGCAGTGTCGACAATTGGGGCTGGTGAGCTGAGTCTCAGTCAGCTTGGGCTTGCCGAAGCGCCCAGCCTCGTCGCATCCCCAGTCAATGCCAGGTTCCCCGATGTATCTGATACCCGGGCTCGATCTGAATCTGCTCCCGTTGATTCTCCAATCAGCCCTGTAGACTTCGTTCCCGAAGAGTCATCGAGCCGACCGCGCTCACTTTATGAGCCTGTGAGTCGTGAACGGACTCCTCCCCCTCCTGACTCTGCAAACAAAGAGAACGGCGTTCAACGGACCTCAAGTCTTCGAAGTGCTCTCCGACAGAGTCACAGGAAACGTGGAAGCTCAGTCACCACTGGCACTACCATAGGTGCTGCGATCGCTGCTGCCAATAGTTCATTGGCGCATCCCAATCTGAGCGCCCCTAAGCTCACAGGATTTGCCATTGCAAGCAAGAAGCGAAACCGTGACTTCCACGATTTATTCAAGAGCGTTCCAGATGATGACTATCTTATTGAAGACTATAGCTGTGCCTTGCAGCGAGAAATTCTGGCGCATGGGCGTCTTTATGTCTCAGAGGGCCATCTCTGCTTCAGTAGCAACATTTTTGGTTGGACCACAACCCTTGTTATGAGCTTTGACGAGATCGTGTCTGTCGAGAAGCGAAGCACTGCGCTTCTATTCAAGAATGGTCTCATGATTTCAACGCTGCATGCCAAGCACATCTTTGCCAGTTTCACCAGTCGCGACGCCACATACGACTTGATTGTCAATATATGGAAACTGGGGCATCCTACTCTTAAGAGTACGCTGAACGGTGTGAGGCTTGAGGGTACCGGTGGCGACAAAACGGAAAAGGTGGATGCCGCCGAGCCTGCTGCAGAGGATGAGGTCCACGAAGGCTCGGAAACCGATGATGAGAGCGATGATGAGGAGGAATACTACGACGAGGACGTTCATGAAGAGATGCACAATGCCAGCATAGCTGCCGAGGCTAACGGGGCCGACGCCGACGTTGAGAAGACTGCCTCAAGGAAAGCATCAGGAGCAGCGCTCCCCAGCGGACCTGTTCCTGAAGAGGCACCGGCCGCGGCTGGGGGCGCTACAGACTTTCCGGGCCCAGCTACACATGCGCCCACAGACTGTGGCGATTCGGCATCGCATTATGAAAGAGTGGTTGGCGACGACATTATCCCCGCACCTCTTGGTAAGGTTTACAACCTCATGTTTGGCCCAGCGTCTGTTGCCTTTATGTCAAACTGGCTATCAGGGGAGCAGAAGTGCTTGGAGTTGCAGTTGGACGACAAGAAGGGCTTGACCCTTGACAACCGCACTCGAACTTTTACATATATCAAACCGCTATATGCATCAATTGGACCGAAACAGACTAAGACCATAACCTCAGAGACATTAGAAGTTCTGGATCTCGAGAAATCGGTCAATCTCTCATGTTCGACTCAAACGCCAGACGTACCGAGCGGGAACGTGTTTGCTGTCAAAACCAAATACTGTCTCTCTTGGGCCGAGAATAACTCTACCAGAGTGCAGATGAACTGTACGATCGAATGGTCTGGCAAGAGTTGGCTCAAAGGTAAATAACATATATATTCACATTTGTTGAAGTAGATGCTAACATGCTATAGGTCCAATCGAAAAAGGTGCCACTGATGGTCAAACTACATATGGCAAGGATCTATTTGCGGCTATCAAGGCGGCAGTGTCTTCCAAGCCACAGGGCGCAACGGCACAAGGTCCTGGATCTAAGGGGGGGAAGAAGAAGGGCAAGAAGGCTAAGCTGTCCCAGTCGAATACAGGCGTTGTTGAGGTTAACTCTGCACCCAAACGTCCCGTTCAGAAGAATTGGGGCGTTTTTGAACCAGTGCGGGGAATTCTGGAGCCCATTGGCGATATAATTCAACCTCTTCTCACCGGCAACGTTATGTATGGGCTCTTGGTAGGCTTGCTGGTTGCCACGTGGTTTGGCTTCGGTTTCACTCCCAGCAGAAATGCTTCTTACAGCCGCGAACTTGGGGGCATCTACCGTCCTGATAGGATTGCGGCTTATGAAGAGATGTGGCGACGTGAGGACAGCGAGCTTTGGGATTGGCTGGAAGAGCGAGTCGGAATGGATCGCCTGCACAGCGATAACGCTGGTGTGCGTAAGAGAGCTATGGAGCCAAAGACGGTCCAAGAGAACTTGCGCACAACTCGCATGGGTGAGAGGGAAGTGGAAGAGGCAATCCGAGTCACCGAGGAAAAGTTGCGAGTGCTGAAGGGAGTGATGGAGAAGAAGAGCAAACTTAACAAATCGACCAGTGACGGAGTAGGGTCGCAAGAACTATAGAAATTGTTTATATGTACGGATATAGCATGGCCTGACTGGAGCAATCAGCGAGCTCCCTGTTCTTTTGTCAATAACTTTTGTATAAAGCCAACGAATTTCAGTGACCAAAGAAGCGCAGTGAGTGAGACGAGCAGGTGGGATTCGTACTGGCCGCATTTTACATGATATTCTAGGCATAAGCCATTTTTTGTTTCTGTTCGTCAAAGCCCCGGATTGGCACGGGTCACTGGCAACTGGTCAGCCTCATACAATCCACTACTGTAGCATTTTTGGCTGAAATTAAACAAGGACTGTGATGTTCCTGCATACTCCGAGTTGGTATGGAGGTCAGTCTTGTTGATTGGGGTACAACTATCACTCAGGTTTGCGATGGTAGGGGATCCAATGAGGAATCGAACATTGAAGTCACCCATACCTGAGACGATGTGAACTACACAGTTACTAGACTACCTAGGTAGGTAGTCAATGTGATCCTACCCTGTAGAACCGTATGTGGATAGACGGTGCGCTCTAAGTCTATCTACCTACCTAGATACTGCAATGTACTGCAATGTCCCACAATAAGCAGAAGTACCCTGACAACTTATTTCCATTACAGCAAGTGTGCTCCTATGCAACAAATCAGCTGATTCAGAAAGGCAAGGTATTATCTGATTCGGCAAGTGTTTCGAGGAGATGGCCTAAGACGTTTCGGTGTGACGCAATTCAACTCAGCCCAGCTTAACTAACAACGGCAAATCTTCAAGTAGATAAATTTAAATACTTCGATGTATATGTGCAATAAACAACGAATATTGATCACAGAACAGGAACAACTCGATGAGAATCGAGGAGAGAACCTACTACTGGCCATAGCAAGGAAAGAAGTCAGGTAGGTACCTAGGTGCCTTCCCCATTACCTCTTGCTCTTTCTTACATGGAGGCAGGAGGCAGGAGCAGCAGGTACTGATTGCCTTGTTGAGTGGGGGCCAAAGCTGCCTGTGTCCGCCTCGCTGCCTACCATTTCATCCCCTCTCCTAAACCACTCGGACCAACTAACAGGGATAACAGTCCCATAATGGAATGGTGCTACACTTCCATTCTGAGTGAGCTGTGCGAGGCTGATTCTGATTCTGATTCTAATTCTTGATCCACTTAATTCTTACTGTACCTTCTCATCTCGATGGACGGGTGAAGATGGTTCCTGATGTTCCCAGAGATTGATTCGTTCGATTCAAATCAGCATAGCCTCTGAACAGAGCCTCTACTGCAAAACATCTCAGCTCTATCGGAATCTCATTCGCAGACTTTAGAGTACAAGACTCAAGCTGTTGTTGGAGTGCAGCAGCAACCCCGGCTCCAAGTCCCACCAATATCGACTGCATGGCCTTCTTGACGCTAGAGGTGACTTATTGCTTGCATTGGATGGATTTCACCTCCACATCACGTCCCATCCGAGCCGCAAGCTCCCAAGCTCCAAGCTCCAAGTCCTAGTCCTAGTCCAGGTCTCGAGTCCTACACACCCTCCTGTGGGCTTATTCGCTCTAGGACAGCATCACCACGAGCTGCCTCCCAGCCTTTGATTCATTTCTCAGTGGGAAATACAAACAAACTGAGAAAGAAAAAAAGACCATGACAGCCATGCGTGGTGTATAACATCTAATCTTCTTGGGCTGCTTCGTTTGTTGTCTGATCTGATCCCGTCATTTCATATCATTACCCCCTCTAGAGCGCTTGCTTGACTCCATTCATGTTGACTTGAAGCAAGCAAAACAGTGCAGCGGAATCCAATCATCCTACTACCCCATTGGTAGGATCTGGGTTATCTTGAGGAAGGTATCGGATTTTATTTTTTGTTCTTATTCTTCAAACCCCAAAATGGATTCAAAAACCCGTCTATCACTGGATGGTATAAATCCTAGTCCAGGATCCTCAGCCCTACGACGACTTACTCGAAGCCCCGGTCATCGAATAAGTCTGAGGCGGTTCAGTATCGACTCTTCCTCCTCTTCTGCCTCATCTGTTGTATCCTGCGATAATGAAGCATCGTCAAGTTGTGTGTAAGAGATTAACTTTCCTTTCGCCATTTCGTCAAGTCATCCTCCGGCTCATTGACAAACAGGACTCGCGACACCTCGAGTGACGACTGCGCTCTTCATAGATTCATCGTCTGGGCTGCCGTCAAGCGAAATGCATGCGATAAACTGACACCCCAGGAGAAGCTGGAGTGTCCCATGTTGCGATGTCGCAAACGATTTGCCAACCACGAACTCATGCTACAACATCTATACTCATGTAGTTGGCTCTCCACGAGTGAGTATTGGTGCTACGACTGCGGAAAATCCGAACGCTTCAACGACTCCAAATGTAAACGGTGCCTAGGACATCCCTCAAGAAGGAGGAAGATACTGTCCATGGCGAAAAGCTTCTTCAACTCCCTGGGTCACAAATCAAAGCACTCGACCCTACAGGATTTCGATCTCGACATCGACCTCGACCTTAACCTCAGTGATACCGAGGCACCACCCAGCTATGACCTGGCTGTGGTTCCGAATGAGCTTGAACTTCCATCGAACGAGATCCACGAAATTGGGTCCAGTGGTCTAGCTCTGCATCCTATAATAGAGAACGAGCAAGAAAACGAGGCAGAAGCCGATCCGGCCCCCATGCCTACCCCCTACATGTCGTCGTTGCCTACCCACAATCAGGCTCTGCCTAACCACCCCGCAGAGCTCGAATCAGATGCAGCTCCTGAAGAGTCTCTTGATTTCATGGTACCTCCAGGCACGATCCATCCTGTAAGCCTTATCGACACTGGCTATAACGTGGCTTTGGCAAGGCCTGCCCTTCAACTTCATACAACAGGTCTGGAAGAGTTTCGGCGAGAACAGAAGAGGCGGAGCAAGGGCCAAGTGGCACCCAGCACCTCGGTTCGCTCGACAGCCAGTACAAACTCGACTTCAAGCACAAACACCACAGACACTACCTTTAGCAAAGAAAGCTACAACATTTCTCCCATCTCAACCTACTCCGATCAATGGGCAAGTGTCCCAGTGTTCGACTCGGACTTCAATTCGTCTGAGAATGGCTTTGGAAGTCCAGGAGGCCTCCTCAGGACGAACTCGTTCGCCATATCTCGCAAGGCACCCGCGGCCAAGGGCTGGGGGTCGTTAGACGAAAAGGCAGACTTGTCCTATGACTCCCACCCGCACGATTTCCCCACAGACTTCCCAGTATTAGGTGCCTTACCTTCTGGCAACACCTTCCACGACCCTCTCGCTCTTGACCAGCCCATCTTTACTCTGAATGACTCTTCACTTCCCACCGACTTCGATCTCGAGTCGAACCTTGCCCTTGCCAACAACAATGCGTGTATGCCATCATCAATGACTTCCACTCTACCACATCCAACGGTCAACTCATACAACGCTCAATCTCTGATTGGCACAATATGGAGTACTCTTAGGCTGCATATTGCCAACTCAATGAGTAAACTCGACCACGTTACCAAGAATCCTCTTATCACACAACTCAAAAGCTTGACCAGCGAGACAATAGCTGTGAAAGGTCTTGATGTCCTCGTCGATATTATCGAAGGGCGCCAGCCCAGTGTTCTTTTGGACACTCTCTGCTTCGTTCACATGGGCTATTGTTTCTCTTTCATCATCCATGAACACGATGCTGCCAACCGATCAGCGGAACTCTTTGGTCAAGCAATGTCATACAGCTCTTTGTTCTCGCGAGAAGATCGTCAATTTTATATACAAATCGTCAAAGCTATCTGGAAGCCCGCCAATATGACCGACGCTGGTGTCGTCAGCATTTTGCGAGCCAAGGCGTCCGCCTCAGTGTCCCGGTCGCCAAGTATCAAGGGAAAAGAACACAGATTCGCAGCTACTCACAGGTCTGATGCCGACTCACTAGTTTCGGTTGCAAAGTATTTTCTGGATCAGTTAGAGCTTGCCACCTTGAGAGTTGTTGACGATGTGGTAATCCAGACCTCTCAACTATACTTGGAACACTTCACCATGAGCATGAACATCGATTCATTACAAGTTGCTGCTGCAGATCTTATTCTAAAAAAGAACTTTTGCCAATACACTCACTGCGGACCCTTTGCAGTAAGCTTGAATGATCTTATCCAGCGGATCAATTCCGAGTTCATATCAGCGCGACGCTTGGAACTTGAGCTGATTGAGATCGGAAAGGTGAGTAAATCTACCAGTTGTGTGTTCATGGTTGGCTGAACAGTTCTATTCAGATGTCTCTACCTCCCCATGTCTACTATGATAGTTACATCCGATATGTGAGAGACCAGATCCAACCTCTGTATCCCGGAAATGCTACTGGGGAAAATATTCGGTCTACATATTATCGGCATGGCGTTGAGCTTCTAAAGACGATAATAGCTCCACCTTCGCAACTGACGACTCCCCAGCCAATGCAAGACAACGGAGTATCAGATACCGTGATGCAGTATACTCTCGATGATGAGTTTGCATTCTTGAACGACACCACAGAAACGGAATCTTTCGATTTTGGTGGGAATCTCCCGTTTGGTGCTGAGCAAAATCTTGAACTTCTGGATCTCTCGAATGCTGTTGACCCTGGCACACTACACCCTCAACCACTTCCCACGCCCGCAGACACCAGCTCGGCTCGGGAGACTCCAATGACAGCAAACTCGCCATCTGTGCCCGCTACGGCTCCGGCTGCGTCTTCAGCTTCAGCTTCAGCCTCGACGGCGAAGGTGAAGTCGGATATCGGTTGCACGCTGTGTAGCTACACTCCAAAAGGCGATCCTCGCTGGTTCAGTTGTAGCCTGTCCAAGCACATGAGACTACAGCACTCAACGAAACCCCCAATAATATACCGTTGCCAATATCCGGGATGCACGAGCCAATATAAGAATAGGCCAGACAATTTGCGGCAGCACCAGATCGAGAAGGGCCATTTCCCAGATGGTCAGGAAATTGGCAAGCGGCCAATCAAGCGGAGAAAAGTTGATTGAAAGGGTGATATAACCCTGGCAGTGCCATAAGTCACATACTGCAGAAAGTACTAGCAAGGTCCCACGACAGTCGTACAAAACAGTGTTTCTGTCTTTTTGTTTTCTTTTCTCATTCCTATTGATTTTAGATGGACGGATATGGCGTTTGGGATGATCAACGACACTGGAGTGCTTGGTTAATGAAAGATACCATCACGGGGTATTATGTTGAAGAACACTAATAATTCGCAACTATGCCCTGGCGTTTGATTACACAGAAATACACTGCCATTTATTCATATTCAACCTCGAGAGTCGTGTTAGACCTTAAGGGACTTTAAGTCTCTTTTTTTTTTTTTCTCTGTCTTTTCTACCTCTACTGTTTGCCTAGGAACAACTGTGTCTTTTGAATAAGGTTAAACAAAACTTACTAATTATCAGTGGTCACAATATGAGGTTAGAGCGAGAGGTAGTAATCGAATTGAGCAGAGCAATTTCTAAATATGGTGACGCCATGGCTGCATCACGGTCCGACACGTCAGTGATCGACATGTTAGTCTCTTTTTTTGGATAGACAACTCTGAACTGGAACGGAATGCGAGAGCAGCAGAAGTTTCTTGCGGAAGTTGTCGATTGGATAGAACCAAAGGAAAAGAACAACCGTCACGCGTCAGAGAGTATAAATTGTTATCAGTTGGTGGTTCATGATAGTTGAAGGTAATCGTTCAACTGAAGACATATACATATTGATATGTAAAGATTAATTGTCGATAATTGAGTGAACATATGAGCCTATGTCATGATGTATACTTTCACAATATATCTATGTAGTACAAGGATAAATAAAACAAGGATAACATGACAAGTTGGTAACATTTATTATCGTTACCCATAATGAATAGTGTTTATTTCTGACAACCGTCTTTGAACTCTCTCGTAAGTAATGGCCACCCCCTGACTTTCACAGGCCGAACCAGTTTTCCTCTGAAGACAGACTTGAGCTTACTAATGATAGAAATTGGGTTTTAGTGTGCACAGTACAGTACCTATGACAGTAGTGGAGTTGGTGAGACTTAAATGTCTAGATCGAATAGGTTGAGGTCAGTGTTATTCTTACCCTAGGCTCAGAACTGCCTACCCTGTGTCTTTCTATTAGTCTCGATGACTCGACACTTTGAATGAGGAGTCAGTAAATAGAAGAAACATTTCCATACTGTAAAAACAGACTCCCTCGGGCCTTCGAGTGCCGAATCACGATACGAATGCAATCTAATAAAGGTGGCAGCGCCTCAATTTTATTTATCAGTTCAGTTCAAGCCAGTCAGTGATCCGATAATCAATGATCTCTACAGGGGCTAAAGGGCTAGCGCCACGCCGTAAAAGATCCCCCACAGTCTGAGAAGATGGAGAGAGGCTGATGGACAGCCTCTATTGGATGTCAGAGTCAAGAAACACACGCCTTGCCATTTGTGTATCAGTCCGCGCCTGCTTCTGCTTCTGCTTCCCTTCCCGTCTGGTATCTGCGCTGCATCTGTCTGTCCATGTCTGTCTTGTGTCTACTGCACCTGCCACTCCCTCCCTTCTAGCCTTTCCCATTCAGCCATCCCCCTCCTTCACTCCCATACTCCTTCCTGCCTTTGCATCCGCATCCGCATCTCATCCATCGCCCCCCCCTAGAACCCCTTCTGTAACTCGAATTTTGATTGTCTTCCCCGTCTACAAAGTGTTTGTGCTCCCTCGAAACCAAGTCCAGACACGGACAGTGCAGTACAGCACACTGCGATACAGTGCTGTAGCTAGTGATAGAAGAGGCGTCGGGTGTCTGTCCATATTTTGTTCTACTGCACTGCACTGCATTGCACCCATTCGGCTCTTTTTTTGTTCTTGCCCTCCCACTTCTTTTTTCATCATTTTTTTTTCCTGCTCCCTCTCTCATCGCACCTCCCTCCATACAGTACTCACTCACCCGCTCACTCACGCCTGTCTGTCTGGTCGATTTTGTCCCGGGTTCTTATTTCCCCTTCGCCCCTCCCCTGCCAAATTTACCCCCCTTCGCCCAGGCCAGGCTTCAATCACGCCAGGCAAACAGGCAAGCAGGCAGGCAGACGCAACGCGGGCCAAATTTTTTCCCATCCCCATAATTTTGTTCACGCCTCTGCAGAACCCGCGACTCCACGCCTCCTCCTCCCCCAAGTTCAGCCCAACCCAGCTTCATTATCGACACCCCCAAAGATCCTGGGTCCAGGGTTTGCTTCATACACACGCTCCGCAATCTGAACTACACTGCACCGCACACCACCGCGCTCCGCTCCGTATCAGCACCTCGTGCCCGGCGATATCAACGTCACGGCGGCATCGTTCGTCCTCTGCTCACCGTCACCGCCACCGGCCTCCGTTACGGCCATCGGCTTCGGCAACGGGGCCACGACACCTACCGGAGGAGCGTGACGATAGACCACGACAGCCTCGTTGAGACCATCGCGACAGTCACGTAACTAAGTTGGCCATCACACAACCGACTCGATTCTTCAAGTCACGTCACGTCCCCTACTTTGCTCACCCTTCGCGACCGAACCGCGATAATAACACATTCGGCGTATCCATCAACTCTTCTGCCCGCACACTCAAATCCTTTCGCGTTTATACCTTCGCGTTTGTAATCCGGCCCTTCTGCCGGGGCCTGACCAGACGATATGTCGAGTCTGCGTCCGGGATCCAACAATCATGCTGGCCTAAACTTCCCCCAGGCCAGTATTCGCCGCAATCCATATCCCCCTCCCCACCCAGGCCAGCAGAACAAACAATCACCTGCGCCTCACTCCGCGTCTCCATATCAGACACAGGCATATCAGCCTCAGCAGCCGCCTACCGGATATCCTCAGCATCTTTTCTCGAACCCCACGCATGTGAATGGTAGTCTCTCTAATGGCTCCTCTCGCTCTTCGACCTCGCACATGCCCAATGCTGTGCCGAGCCCGCTCGACGTTTCCAACCCTCGAGGAGTCCCGCAGTCACGCTCTCAGATGATGTTTCCTACGTTGCAACAGGTTGTGCCTAATCAGCTACACCATCCTCAGCAGCAACAGCAGATGCATCCTCAGCATTTGAGTCATCCTTCTCACCCTCTTAACCAGCCTCGGCAAACTCTCCACCAGCACCACGCTCAGCAGTCTCCCCAGCAGAGGCCTCAGTCTCAGCAAGCTCAGCCGACGCCAAAGCTTGGGCAAGTTCAAGTTAAGCCCCAGGCCCCCTCGCCTCCCCTCTCCCAACAGTCCAGTCAACAGCAGGCCCAATCGCATCAGCAGCTCCAACAACAGCTTCAGCAGCAGCAACAGCAGCACCACCTGCAACAACAGCAGCAGTTGCAACAGCAACAACACCAGCAGCAACTTCAGCAGCAACAGCAGCAGCAACAACAACAACAGCTGCAGCAACAGCAGCAGCAAGCACACCAGCAAGTTCATCCACAGCAGCAGCAGCAGCAGCAGCAGGCTCAGCAGCAGCATCAACAGCATCAACAGCACCCGCAGCAGGCTCAGCTACACTCGCAGCAACAGCAACAGCAACAGCTTCGTACCCCTCAACAAGAGCAGCAGCAGCTTCAGCATCCACAACAGCATGAACAGCCAAGGGCTCAGTCGCATCAACAGTCAGCGCCTCGTCAGCAAAAGCAGCAGAAGCAACGTGACCAACAAAGGGAACAACAGAGAGATCAGCAGGCCCAGCAACAGCAGCTCCAACAGCAACAGGCTCAGCAACAAGCCCAGCAACAAGCCCAGCAACAAGCCCAGCAGCAGGCTCAGCAGCAAGCTCAGCAGCAGGTCCAACAACAGCAAAAGCAACAGCCTCTTCCGGCAGAGCCAGTCCAGCAGCAACAGGCACAGCCACAACAGCAGAAGCCAGATGCGAATGGGGACGAATCAATGGACATTGACAGTCACGCAAATGGCGAAGAGACTGGAGGTTTAGACATGAAGCTTCTTGCTGACCCTAACTACATCCCGACACAGCCACTGGGCGAGATGATGTCTCCGCCCCCAGAGGGTGGAAGTTATCCAACTCTCGAGGCTGTCCAGAAAGCCGTTCTTCGTTACTGCACCTCTGTCGGTTATGCTATCGTCATTGGCCGTTCCAAAAAGACAGTGCCTGGATTGAAGAAGGTTCTTTTCGTTTGCGATCGTGCTGGTAAGCCACCAAGCCGCGTCAGCCCTGAGTGTCGAAAACGCAAGACTTCATCTCGAAAGTGCGATTGCCCATTTGGCTTCTTCGCTATCGAGCAGCGAACTCAGTGGACAATTCGATATCGTCCAGACCCTGCTCACCTTCAGCATAACCACGGACCAAGCGAGAGTCCTTCACATCACCCAGCTGCGCGCAAGCTTGATAGTAAGATGGTCGCCGCTGTCAAACAACTTAAGGAAAACGGTGAGTTTATCGACCAGAGGAACCGATTCCATACTAACTGCAATGAGCAGGCGCTGGCGTCTCGGAGACGCTGCAGATACTGCAGACCGAGAACCCGGACTGTCACCTTCTTCCACGTGATATATACAACGCTCGTGCAGCTATCAATCGCAACCCTCAAAAGGTTGCTACGGGCTTGGCTGAGAACAGACCAGCCATATACAGCAAACCCCACCAATCTCCTGAAGACCGCATACGCGCAGAGTTGAGGCGAGAAATCGCTAAGGCTCGCGAAGATATGCAAAAAATGGAAGAGGAGAAGGATAAGGAGATTAACGAACTAAAAGAAAAACTCGTGGAGAAAGAAGGCATCATCAAGAAATTTGAGGAGTTCATCGACATTTGCAACGAGCGGGTCATGTTTCAACGTCAGCGACTTGCGGGAAGCAACAGCAATGGGGCGAACCAACCTCAAGTCTAACGTCCCATTTTGGCGCATTAGTCGGTCTGGCGAGTCGCATCATGAGTATTCAAGATATTTAAGATTGGCTATTCGAGGATTATGAGGGCGTTTAGATGGGTAATGCTTTGCATTTGCTTTATGATATTTGGTTTTGTGGCTTGTTCTTGTTGGGGTATGGGTGGCATGTTATGTTTTGGAGCATGGTTTTCAAGATTATGATGCAACTTGCTTAACGCAATTCGTGTACAGTGGTCTTTTTATAGCGGCAGATGGTGAATATTGAACGTGCATGGTCATTTTGTTTTGACGCGATCCCAGTATTTCGAGATGTTCGATGCGTGGGTTATCAAATCCTCTTACACCAACGTAGAAATTGCATTGCCCACCATTCAGGCCAGCTAGTCTATGGATATTTGGACTAATTTAGTCTTGATAGCTCATGACAATGTCTAATCATAAACGATAAGCCAAGTAGTGGATCCAAAAGGTTATGTATATTAGCTCTAGGTTGAGCTAGAATCCGTTTGTCGAGATTTGTTTAGTGCAACCCGTTGAGTTGAGTGAAGCTTACTGAACCCACTGAACTTATTACCTAGGAGTGATGGGGTCGATATAGCCAGTATTGGCTGTGAATTGTGTAACCAACTGTCAATGGATGTCAGTCTTCCTTTGTTATCTGATCTGATCGTTTCTGCGTGGCTTCTACAGCACCCCCGTGTATGAGATGAAACATACATTTTATGGACTTAAATGGCATGCATTCAAATCCCTTCCTGAAAGCTCTCATCTTATTTGATGCACAAATGAACATGCAGCCCAGCCGGCCCCCCCCCTCTACTTAGGTGCGGGAGAACGCCATGCTGGCAGTCCATCTGGGGAGGCCCCAGTTAAAGTCTTCGACCAATCACGACCAGCACGGGCCCGATGAGCGGACCACCAGGCTACCCCACCCTATCAACATGCAGTGGTTCACAGCGGCTTGTAACATTGGCTTCCAGCGCCATGTGCTTCTATGCGGGCGGTTTTTTGAAACGGTCCAGGGGGTATATGGAAGAGACACACTGGAGAAATTCTGTATTGTGAAGCTTTATGCTAGCTCAACTTATTACAGGGCGGGTACATGACTTTGAAGATGCAGAGTGACTTTCATGACATGAACTTGGTCTGCAGAGCATGAGCGTAAGATGCATCTATGAGCTAAATTGCCTCTGTGTATAGTATTGTACCTCATACAGAGTAGACTACAAGTTACTGAGTTATCTTGCACTTCATCAATGAGGGAAGGTGTGGCTTGACACCTAAGCGGGACGTACCCTCCTCCAATCGACTCCTGACACATCCATTCTATCCAATTGCCGATCAGACCAGTCGCGACAGGGGTTACCCCCTGAACAAAGTCGCGTAGGTAAATTCGGCAAAACCCAGCCCAGAGGTGCGGTGCCCTTTAGGAAAGTCAACAACTCCTGGATCCATCTGGTGAACCTCATCTTATTCCACCAAACCCCGATCGGTCGCTGAGGACTTCGTATCATTGCCGCGACTTTACTTCACAACGGAAATTGTTGATACTCAACACTACGCTCCTTAGTCTTTGAGCTCATCTTTCGATTTTGCTAAAGCTGTTTTAATATTTGACTTGTTATTAAGCTATTTCGCCCAACCCGAAGAAAGCTCTCGACCGCCACATAGACCCTCCTCGACTGCCTTGCGCCCCATACTCACACCTATAACGAACCGACGACTTGGAAATGACTTGGTCTTGCTAAATAAACCACGTAATTTTCTTCTGATCTTCATTCATCAATAATGGAGATCACTTCGCCCGCCGTGCCGAGCCCAGGAGCTTCCGCTAACGGCGTTACGTCCTCATCCTTTCCCACCATCGAACCGGAGCGCGTTGTCGAGCATCTCGCCTCCGTCTGCGAGATCGCACTCGGTGCTACACGAGAGGAGCTCGAACAGCTTGGAAGCTTGCTCCACAAAGCGCGATACAGCGAGACCATCTCTCGCTGCACACGTTTTGCGAACGATACCCAGAATGTGCTTTACATCCAGAAGGATTTCGCAAGCTCATCTGCGGTAGAGCCCGGGGCTGACCCCTCTGGTACATTGGATTCTAATATGGTGAAGGTAGCCCTTGCTGATGTCAAATTAGCGCCGACGACTTACAACTACACGCTGTCCACCGAGATCTCCTCGTCTCCAACGACCGTTGCTTCGCTTGTTCTTATTAAAACGCCTCAGCCCATAGATCCGACCCGACCTCTCACATCCCAAATATTCATTACTAATCTGCCTGGTCCTGCATCGCTCAACGCTGGAGTTGGAGAACAGGGCTCGGTACTCTCCCCTTGGGAGGTTCTTCATTCTCAAGTTCATCACGCCTTGGTACCGTATTTTGATGCCAATACCAAGAGCCAGCAGCTGGCCAACGGGTCGCGAGGAAGGGCCGACGTGGATGCCAAAACGGGAATTCCTGTGACCAAGAAGCGACTCAACGACTTGGAACTAAGCTTGCTGCACCTCCAGCAGAATGTCGACATTCCCGAGATCTCACTCACGTTCCATTCGATTGTCCAGAACGTCCTTGATGAAGCTGAAGCCAACAACAACCGACCTTCCATCGATGGGATCCCTCAGAACCTTCTTCAGGACAGCACGTTCCTTAACCGATTGCAAGCCAATGTCAACACTTGGATCAAGTCGATTCAGGGAATCACCAAGTTGACTAGAGACCCTTCTTCGAATGCCAACCAGGAGTTCAGTACTGCGAGCCAGGAAGTCAATTTCTGGCTGTCCATGGAGTCAGCTCTAGAGGGGATCGAGGGCCAGCTTCGCAGCGAAGGTGTCCTCTTGACACTGGACATCCTTAAGCATGCCAAGCGCTTCCAGGCTACCGTCAGTTTCACAGCTGATACCGGTTTGAAGGAGGCTATGGATAAAGTGCAGAAGTACAACCAGCTTATGCGAGACTTTCCTCTTGATGAGTTGCTGTCCGCTACCTCGCTGTCCAAGGTTGAGGAGGCCATTCAACAGATCTTTGGACATCTGAACAAGAAGCTGAGAATCTGCCCATACCCTATTCGTAGGGCTCTTCCCCTTGTCGAGGCCATCTCTGCCGATCTCGACGATGTACTTCACAGGCTGTTGCCAGGCACTGAATTGGTCAACCTCGATTACCAGCAGTTCAAAAACATCATGGACACTTGTGTAGAGATTTTCAAAACCTGGGAAGAGAATGTCAAAGAATTCACTAATGTAGCTCGTGAGGTGACACGCCGAAGAAACGAGAAGTTCATCCCTATCAAGATCGTCAAGAAGCATTCTGAGCTTGAGGCAAGAATCAATTATGTCGGTACTTTCCGTGACAACCACGAGCAGCTTCAACGCACTATTGTGACCGTTCTTGGACCCCAAGCCATTATTCCAGGTGTGGCCGAGACAACTGGATCTGACGGTGTTATTGTGGAGGAGATGGGCGATGTTGATGCTGTAGAGGAAGTCAAGCAGGCTTGGGAGGCTCTCCAGAACGTCGACCTGCTGGACGTAACGGATCAGGGTAGAGAGCGATGGGTACGAGCCGAGAACCTTTACAACGAACGTACGACCCGAGTAGAGAACTCCATCATCTCCAGGCTCCGAGACCGACTCGCTACTGCTAAGACTGCAAACGAAATGTTCAGAGTTTTCTCCAAGTTCAACGCCCTCTTCGTGCGCCCCAAGATCCGTGGTGCCATCCAAGAATATCAAAATCAGTTGATGGATCACGTCAAGCAGGCGATCAACGGCCTGCACGAGCGCTTCAAGCAACAGTATGGCCATTCAGAGACACATGCTATGGCCCAATTGCGAGATCTTCCCCCTGTGTCTGGTGCTATCATTTGGGCACGCCAGATCGAGTGCCAACTGGACAGGTACATGGACAAAGTAGAGGCCGTGCTCGGTGATAAATGGACACTGCATGCTGAAGGTCATAAGCTGCATGAGGAGAGCGAGCTGTTCAAGCAGAAGCTTGACACTACTCGAATTTATGAAGCCTGGCTCAACGACGTCGGACGACGCAAAATCTCTATTTCTGGACATCTTTTTGAGATTGTCAGTGTGAGGTCTGCCGGTGGCATTCTTGAACTCAATGTCAACTTCGATCCTCAAGTCATCACCCTGTTCAAGGAAACTCGCAACCTGACCTGGCAATCTTACTCAGTACCACATGCTGTCACGACTGTGTCCAAAGATGCGAAACGTGTATATCCCTATGCTGTTAGCTTGATGGAGAGCGTGAGAACTCTTTCCCAGACTCTTCGTCAAATTTCTGGCATGGGAGAGGAGTCGGTTCTTCTTAATGGATACCGAAATGACGTGTACAGGCTGATTGGTGAAGGCGTGCCACTTCGATGGGAATCCTTCATCAATTCACACGAGCTGTTCTACTCCGACAACAGACAAACCCGCCCGTTGCTGCCTGCTGGAACTGATTTTGGCCTGGCCAAAAACACTGAAAGTAAGCATGGCATGTTCGTTCGCGGTTTCGCAGCGGCTGTTTCCGTGCTTCAACAGAAGGCCGTCTCTTTGAGCTTCACCCATGCCACTGTTGAACAAGCCTTGAAGGAACTCAATACCTGTCCCTACGAAGAGGCTGCTTTCCACAGTCGACTGGATACGATTCAATCAGCCGTTGATCAGCTGAACCTTGAGCAATATGTCAACTTGGACTTTTGGGTGCGGGAGCTGAACGCCAAGATTCAATCTATCCTTCTCACACGCCTGCAGAGTGCAGTCCATTCGTGGATTACAGCATTCGAGGACGACACCCCTGAGGAAGAGTGGCGCAGGAGGACCAACAACGAAGAAAACAAGCCAGAAAGCCCGACCATGAAGCGCCTCGTACTCGAAGTGGTTATGCGCAACCAAGTTATCTACCTTGACCCGCCCCTGGAATTTGCCCGTGCGAGCTGGTTCCTGCATCTTCATGAGTGGCTCGGAATTGTTTGCAATCTCCGCAAGATCAAGGCCTCCCGATACCAGATGACCCTCACCACTACCGCCAACGACGAGCTGCGCTTTACCGACCTGCCTACTGAGTGCGCCGGATTGTTGCAGCGTGTTTACATATCCGTTGAAAAGAAGCTCCAGGAAATTAGCGCGTATGTTGACAAGTGGTTACAGTTCCAGTCTCTCTGGGACCTTCAGTCTGAACAAGTCTATGATGCTCTCGGAGAACCACTCCCACGATGGTTGCAGCTCCTGCAGGATCTCCGCAAGAACCGATCCACATTCGACACACAGGAGGTCAGCCGCGAATTTGGTCACCTCACCATTGACTATGATCAAGTTCAGACCAAGGTCAACGCAAAGTACGACCAGTGGCAGCATGAGATTCTGATCAAGTTTGCCAGTCGTCTTGGCAACCGTATGCGGGACATTAATGCAGAGATCGAGAAAGCGCGCAAACATCTTGAGAGCCAAAGCTCTGACGCTTCATCAACTGCACAGGCTGTGCAATTTATCACTGTTGTCCAGAGCTGCAAACGCAATGTCAAGACATGGGCACCCGAAATCGACATGTTTAGACAAGGGCAGTCAATGCTCGTCAGACAACGCTATCAGTTCCCCAACGACTGGTTGCACATCGAGCAGATTGACAGCCAGTGGGAGGCCTTGAAGGAAATTCTTGAAAAGAAATCGAGAATTGTCCAAGAACAAAGTGACGCGCTCCGGGCTAAGATTACTGCAGAGGACAAGCTGGTCAACGAGCGGATTGCCGAGATCGCAGCCCAATGGAACGAGGAGAAGCCGGTGTCGGGAACCATTCAGCCTGACGTTGCGTCAGCTACCTTGTCTTCTTTCGAAGCTCGTATCTCCAAACTGCAGGACGATGCACAGATGGTCGTCAAGGCCAAGGAAGCATTGGATATTCCCGCCAGCCTTGATACCTCTCTTGAATCGACCCTTGAGGAAGTCAGGGACTTCCAGTCTGTTTGGTCAAATCTGTCCACTATCTGGGCGAGCCTCAATGAGACGCGTGACATTCTTTGGACTGCTGTTCAGCCACGCAAGATCCGTTCCAAGGTCGACGACCTCATCAAGAGTACTAAGGATATGCCCAGCAGAATGCGCCAATACGCTGCTTTCGAGCATGTTCAAGGTATCTTGCGTGGTTTCCTGAAAGTCAACCCTATTCTTTCCGACCTCAAATCTGATGCTATTCGCGAGCGTCACTGGGTCAAGATATACAAACAGATCAAGCCCCAAAAGCGATTCTCGCCCAGCTCTATGACTCTTGGCGATGTCTGGGACCTCAACCTTGTTGCTACCGAAGTCATCGTCAAGGATATCATTGCACAGGCGCAAGGAGAGATGGCTTTGGAGGAGTTCCTGAAGCAAGTCCGCGAGACCTGGCAGAACTATGCTCTTGAGATGGTAAACTATCAAAATAAGATCCGTCTTATCCGTGGCTGGGATGACCTCTTTGCAAAGTGCAGTGAGAATCTGAACTCACTTCAGGCTATGAAGCACTCCCCCTACTACAAGGAGTTTGAGGAAGAAGCAGTGGCTTGGGAAGACAAGCTCAACCGAGTCCATGTGCTCTTTGACGTGTGGATTGATGTCCAACGTCAATGGGTTTACCTTGAGGGCGTCTTCACTGGCAACGCCGATATCAAGCATCTCCTTCCCATTGAATCAGGACGTTTCCAGAACATCAACAGTGAATTTCTGGCTGTGATGAAGAAGGCCAACAAATCTCCATACGTGTTGGAGGTTCTGAACATTCCCAATGTGCAAAAGTCGTTGGAGCGACTCGCTGAAATGCTTAACAAGATCCAGAAGGCTCTTGGTGAATACCTGGAGAAGGAGCGTGTTTCGTTCCCTCGATTCTACTTCGTTGGTGACGAAGATCTTCTCGAGATGATTGGTAACAGCAACGACACATTGCGCATTGCCAAGCACTTCAAAAAGATGTTTGCGGGCCTCTCAGGTCTTGTCATGGACGACGAGACTGTTATCTCAGGTTTCACTTCCAAAGAGGGCGAAGTTGTTCGATTGAAGAAGGAGATCTCCTTGGCGAAAACTCCCAAGATTAACGATTGGCTGGCTCTCCTAGAGGGCGGCATGAAGTCGACGCTCGCTGAGCTCCTTGCTGAGGCTGTTGATCGGTACACTCCTATCTTTGAATCGGAAAAGATTGATCGTGAGGCTTTGAGCGCATTCATGGATGCCTATCCCAGCCAGATCGTTGTTCTTGCCACCCAAGTAGCTTGGACTACAGCCGTCAACCAATCTCTCACTGATGGCGGCAGCACACTGAAACTTCTGTTCGAACGCGAGGTAGAGGTTCTCCGAGTGCTTGCCGACACAGTCCTTGGGGAACTTGAAGTGATTCTGAGAAAGAAATGCGAACAGCTCATTACTGAATGTGTCCACCAGCGAGACACCATCGAGAAGCTTATCAATGCCAACGCCAATTCTACAGGCCATTACCTTTGGCAGCTACAGATGAGATACGTCTACAACCCCGAGGGCGAGTTTCTGGACCGACTCTACATCAAGATGGCCAATGCCAAGCTCAACTACGGTTTCGAGTATCTGGGAGTTCCTGAGCGTCTAGTTCGCACACCTCTTACCGATCGATGTTTCCTCACTCTTACCCAAGCTCTGTGCCAACGTCTTGGTGGCTCACCTTATGGACCCGCTGGTACAGGTAAAACAGAGTCAGTCAAGGCTCTTGGTGTACAGCTCGGTCGATTCACCCTGGTCTTTTGCTGTGACGATACTTTTGATTTCCAGGCAATGGGCCGTATCTTCTTGGGTATTTGTCAAGTTGGTGCTTGGGGCTGTTTCGACGAGTTCAACCGTCTGGAGGAGCGAATCCTTTCCGCCGTATCGCAACAGATTCAAAACATCCAGCTGGGCCTGAAGCAAGGTGTTGAAGACGACCAGTCACAGATCGAACTGGTTGGCCGTCAACTTCACGTCAACGAAAACACCGGTATCTTTATCACTATGAACCCTGGTTATGCTGGTCGTTCGAACCTGCCTGACAACCTGAAGAAGCTTTTCCGCAGTGTGGCTATGTCGAAGCCCGACAAGGAGCTTATCGCTGAAGTGATGCTTTACTCTCAGGGTTTCAACCAAGCCAAACAACTATCCAAGCATACTGTGCCTTTCTTCGACCAGTGTTCTGGCAAGTTGTCAAAGCAAGCTCATTACGATTTCGGCCTGCGTGCTCTAAAAAGTGTGCTGGTTAGCTCTGGTGGCCTGAAACGTGCTCGCCTGGGTGAGGGAACCCTAGGTGCCGAAGAGGTTGTTGAACCTGAAATCATTGTGCAAAGCATTCGAGAAACGATTGCGCCTAAACTCATCAAATCTGACGTCGATGTCATGATGACTATTGAGGCCGACTGCTTCCCCGGTGTACAATACGTCCCCGCCAACCTTGTGGCACTGGAAGATGCAATTCGAACTCTTGCTGCTGAACGTCACCTTGTGGTAAACGAACTTTGGATGACCAAGGTTCTCCAACTGTACCAGATTCAGAAAATCCATCACGGTGTTATGATGGTCGGTAACTCTGGTTCTGGTAAATCCGCAGCTTGGAGACTTTTGCTTGATGCGCTCCAGAAGGTTGAGGGAGTTGAGGGAGTTTCGCACATAATCGACTCGAAGGTCATGTCAAAAGAAGCCCTGTACGGAAATCTCGACTCAACCACTCGCGAATGGACAGACGGTTTGTTCACTAGCATTCTGCGAAAGATCGTCGACAACCTTCGTGGCGAGGACTCCAAACGACATTGGATCGTCTTCGATGGTGACGTTGATCCCGAATGGGTTGAAAACTTGAACAGTGTCCTTGATGACAACAAACTGCTCACGCTTCCCAACGGTGAGCGTCTTAATCTTCCCTCTAACGTGCGAATCATGTTCGAAGTCGAGACGCTCAAGTATGCAACACTGGCTACCGTCAGTCGTTGTGGTATGGTCTGGTTCAGCGAGGACACGGTATCGCCCATCATGTTGGTCGAAAACTATTTGTCCACCCTTAGCAGCGTCCCCTTCGAGGACTTGGATGAAGACAATGTTGCCACCGGTCAGAACCCTGCCAAAACATTAGCTGTGCAGGGCGAATTTGCGGCCTTGCTTCGTATCTATCTGTCTGAAGAAGATTTCATTATTCAAGCTCTCAAGCAGGCCGAGGCCTATAACCACATCATGGAGTTTACAGTTGCTCGTGTCCTCACGACTCTTTTCTCGCTGCTCAACAAGGCAGTTCGGGATGCTATCGATTACAACGTACAGCATTCCGATTTCCCCCTAGAGTCTGAACAAATCGAATCCTTCATCTCGAAGAAACTTCTGTTAGCACTCGTATGGGCACTCACTGGCGACTGTCCTCTCAATGACCGAAAGGCATTCGGTGATGAGCTCTGTGCATTGGCCAACTTTGGCTCCCCACCCATCGACGGCACAAGCTCACTTATTGATTTTGACGTGACCCTGCCCAAGTGTGAATGGGCTCCATGGCAGAACCAGGTGCCTACAATAGAGGTCAACACGCACTCCATCCTTCAGACTGATGTTGTCATTCCTACTTTGGACACTGTCCGCCACGAAGACGTCCTTTACTCTTGGCTCGCCGAACATAAGCCCTTGCTGCTCTGTGGTCCTCCTGGTTCAGGTAAAACGATGACTCTGTTTAGCGCTCTTCGCAAGCTGCCGAATATGGAGGTTGTCGGTCTGAACTTCTCAAGCGCAACAACCCCCGATCTCCTCATCAAGACTTTTGAGCAGTACTGCGAGTACAAGAAGACACTGAATGGCGTTATGCTCTCCCCTAGTCAAATCGGCAGATGGCTTGTTGTCTTCTGCGATGAAATCAACTTGCCTGCACCAGACAAGTACGGTACCCAGCGAGCTATCTCTTTTCTGCGCCAGATGGTTGAGCACAATGGCTTCTGGCGAACATCCGACAAGTCTTGGGTCACTCTCGATCGCATTCAGTTCGTGGGTGCTTGTAATCCTCCCACTGACGCTGGACGTACGCCTATGGGTGCCAGATTCCTTCGACATGCACCGCTCATTATGGTTGATTATCCTGGTGAGCTATCTCTCAACCAGATTTATGGCACGTTCAACTCCGCAGTTCTCAAGATCATCCCTTCACTTCGAGGATACTCTGAAGCCCTTACCCACGCCATGGTTCGTTTCTACCTTGAGTCTCAACAAAGATTCACGCCAAAGATTCAACCTCACTACGTATACAGTCCTCGTGAGCTGACACGATGGGTTCGTGGTGTTTACGAGGCTATTCGACCTCTGGAGAGTTTGTCTATCGAAGGCCTGATCCGAATCTGGGCCCACGAAGCTCTCCGTTTATTCCAAGATCGATTGGTCGCTGAGGAAGAGAGACAGTGGACTGACGAGAGCGTGCGTCGCATTGCGCTCGAATATTTCCCCAACATCGACGAGGAGAAGGCTCTCGGAGGACCTATCCTCTTCTCCAACTGGCTGTCTAAGAACTACGTTCCTGTGGACCGCGAGCAATTGAGAGACTTCGTCAAAGCAAGGCTGAAGACTTTCTGTGAAGAAGAAGTCGACGTGCCTCTGATTCTATTTAATGATGTGTTAGAGCATGTGCTGCGTATCGATCGTGTCTTCAGACAGCCTCAAGGCCATCTCATCTTGATTGGTGTTAGTGGTAGTGGCAAGACTACCTTATCTCGTTTCGTGGCCTGGATGAACGGTCTCAAAGTTTTCCAGATCAAGGTGCATGGAAAGTACTCGGCCGAGGACTTTGATGACGATCTGCGGGATGTTCTTCGACGATGTGGCTGCAAGGGCGAGAAAATCTGCTTTATCATGGACGAGTCAAACGTGCTGGACTCTGGCTTCTTGGAGAGAATGAACACCCTGCTCGCCAACGCCGAAGTTCCAGGTCTTTTTGAGGGTGACGAATATGCTGCCCTCATGACTGCTTGTAAGGAGGGTGCTCAGCGACAAAACCTGCATCTCGACTCCCCTGAAGAGTTGTACAAGTGGTTCACCCAACAGATTGTCAAGAATCTGCACGTCGTCTTTACCATGAACCCACCTGAGGATGGTCTCTCTTCCAAGGCTGCTACTAGTCCTGCCTTGTTCAATCGTTGTGTTCTTAACTGGTTTGGCGATTGGTCTGACCAAGCCCTGTTCCAGGTTGGTCATGAGCTCACTCATTCCATCGATCTGGACCGAAGCAACTTTGAGTGTCCTGATACTGTCCCTGTGGCCTATCGTGGCCTGCAACTTCCTCCTTCGCACCGCGAGACGGTTGTCAATTCGATGGTGTATATCCACTACTCTCTCCAACGATACAACGAAAAGCTCTTGAAGCAGCAGGGCAAGGTTACTTTCTTGACCCCCCGTCACTTCTTGGACTTCATCACTCAATATGTGAAACTTTACACTGAGAAGCGAGAGGACCTCGAAGAGCAGCAGCGACATCTGAACGTGGGTCTAGAGAAGCTTAGAGACACCGTCGATAAGGTTCGAGATCTTCGAGTAAGCCTGGCGGAGAAGAAAACGCAGCTGGAGCAGAAGGATGCAGAGGCAAACGAAAAGCTTCAGCGAATGGTGGCTGATCAGCGTGAAGCAGAGCAGAGGAAGAGTACCGCTTTGGAAATTCAGGCTCATTTGGACAAGCAGGAAGTTGAGGTTGCTTCAAGAAAGAAGGTTGTGCTGGAGGACCTTGCCAAGGCAGAGCCTGCCGTTGATGAAGCAAAGGCCAGTGTCAGCAACATCAAGCGTCAGCAATTGACCGAAGTCAGGTCCATGGGTAACCCACCTCAAGGTGTGAAGCTTGCTATGGATGCCGTGTGTACCTTGCTGGGTCACAAGATCAATGACTGGAAAGCTGTGCAGGGTATTGTTCGAAAGGACGATTTCATTGCCAGTATTCTCAGTTTCAACAATGAGGAAAAGATGACCAAGGCTCTGAGGAACAAGATGCGCAGCGATTACTTATCTAACCCCGAGTTCACGTTCGAGAAAGTGAACCGTGCTTCCAAGGCTTGCGGTCCTCTCGTCCAATGGGTTAGCGCTCAGGTCAACTACTTTGATATCCTCGACCGTGTCGGTCCTCTCAAGCTCGAGGTAGAGCAGCTGGAAGAGCAAGCCCTCCAAACAAAGGCCGACGCCCAGGCTACACAAGACGAAATTGCAGGACTGGAGTCAAGTATTAACAAATACAAGACCGAATATGCTGCACTCATCAGTGAGACGCAATCCATCAAGGCTGAGATGTCAAAGGTCCAGTTCAAGGTCGACCGCAGTGTCCGACTTCTTGACAGTCTATCATCAGAACGAGTTCGCTGGGAAGAGGGTAGCAAGTCTTTCGAGATTCAGATCAGCACTCTCGTGGGAGACGTTCTTGTTGCCGCTGCTTTCCTGGCCTATAGCGGTCTCTATGACCAGACTTTCCGCAAGTCCATGATGGATGACTGGTTCCATCAGCTTCACCTCTCTGGCATACACTACAAGTCACCAAACCCTATCACCGAATACCTTTCGACTGCAGATGAGCGCCTGGGCTGGCAGGAGAATACTCTTCCCGTGGATGACCTGTGCACCGAGAATGCTATTATCCTCAAGCGTTTCAACCGTTACCCTCTCATTATCGACCCCTCTGGGCGAGTTACGGAATTCTTGCAGAGAGAGTGTAAAGATCGCCGTCTAACAGTGACAAGTTTCTTGGATGACACCTTTACCAAGCAACTTGAAAGCGCTCTTCGTTTTGGAAACCCTATCCTTATCCAGGACGCTGAGCACTTGGATCCTATTCTCAACCATGTTCTCAACAAGGAATATCAGAGGACTGGGGGTCGTGTTCTTATTCAACTCGGCAAGCAAGAGATTGATTTCTCACCCGCCTTCAAGATCTACCTGTCAACTCGTGATCCTTCGGCTACTTTCGCCCCCGATATTTGCAGTCGAACCACCTTTGTCAACTTTACTGTGACCCAGAGCAGTCTTCAGACACAATCTCTCAACGACGTTCTCAAGTCTGAGCGTCCCGATGTTGATGAGCGACGCTCTAACCTTATCAAATTACAGGGAGAGTTCAAGGTCCATCTGCGACAACTGGAGAAAAGATTGCTACAGGCTCTCAACGAATCTCGTGGTAACATCCTTGACGATGACAACGTCATTGAGACACTTGAGACCCTCAAGACTGAGGCTGCCGAAATCTCAGGCAAGATGAGCAACACTGAAGGTGTCATGGCCGAGGTTGAGGAGATTACGCAACAGTACAGCATTATTGCTCGATCCTGCAGTGCTGTCTTCGCTGTTCTGGAACAACTGCACTATCTTAACCACTTTTACCAGTTTTCGCTCCAGTACTTCCTTGATATTTTCCAGTCAGTTTTACACGGTAACAAGAACTTGGCCGGCCAAACCGACCACAACATTCGGCGTGATGTGATTGTCAAGGATCTCTTCGTCAACACGTTCAAGCGGACAGCTCTGGGTCTGCTTCAAAGAGACCGAGTCACCCTGGGAATGTTGCTCGCGCAGGCCTCGCCCTACAAGATGGACAAGACATTGATCGATGTCATCCTTGATAGCCGTATTGAGGGCAAGGACCTTTCATCCAACCCTGATGATAGAGATGATGCTTTCGCACAAGCCAAGAAAATCAGCGTTCTCAAGGAAAAGATCGATGCTATCCCTGCCGAGGACTGGGACAAATTCTTTGCAGAAGAACTGGCTGAGAATTTTGTGCCACTGATATGGGACGACAACACTGACGCTAATGATCAAGCCCTGCTGTCTCTCCTGCTTGTCAAGCTTTTCAGGATGGACCGATTCGTTCCCGCGGCAGAGCGGTTAGTCAACCAAGTCTTTGGCTCAGGCATCTTTGACGTTGTCGAGGACCTGAAAGAGACAGTTACCCAAGTGTCTGCGACTCTCCCTATCTCTCTGGTGTCGAGCCCTGGTTTCGATGCCAGCTACAAGGTTGATAACTTGGTTGAGAGAATGCGCGTCAAGTGTACCAACATTGCAATGGGTTCCAATGAAGGTCTTGCAAGTGCCGACAAGGCAATCAGCAATGCTGCGCAAACAGGCTCATGGGTCTTGGTCAAGAACGTTCACCTGGCACCTACATGGCTGCAGAGCTTGGAGAAGCGCATGGAATCACTTAACCCTCACTCAGACTTCCGACTTTTCTTGTCTATGGAGTCGAGTCCCAAGATTCCAGTCAACCTACTCCGAGCATCTCGTGTACTGATGTACGAACAACCTGCAGGTGTCAGAGCCAACATGAAAGATTCAATGTCTTCATTGTCTACACGAGCGACAAAGAGTCCTGTCGAAAGGACACGGTTGTATTTGCTCTTGTCATTCTTGCATGCTGTTGTACAGGAGAGATTACGATATGCACCCAATTTGGGTTGGAAGGGATTCTGGGAGTTCAATGACAGTGACGTAAGTAACACAACCTTTCTTATCGCAGAGTTTATAAACTAACCCGCAACAGTACGAATGTTCTGCCTTCATTGTTGATACTTGGGTGGATGATGTGGCTGGCAACAGAACCAATATTGCTCCCCAGAACATTCCCTGGGAAATGCTCCGCTACATGGTGACTGAAACTTACGGTGGCAAGATTGATGATGAAGGGGACTTCAAACTTCTCTCTCAGCTCGTCACATCCTTCTTGACTCCTTCTGCCTACGAAGTTGACCACAAGCTCGTCGACGGACCTGACGGTGGTCTTACCGTGCCGTCTGGCACCAGTCTTCAGGACTTCAACGCTTGGATTCACCGCCTCCCTGAGCGCGAGCCGCCCACATATCTTGGACTCCCCGCAAATGCTGAGAAACTCCTGCTTGGTGGTCTTGGCCGAAGCCTGGTGGGCAATCTGCGCAAGGTTACTGAGTTGCTTGATGAAGGCGAGCAGTTGGTGACAGAAGTGTAAGGAAGGATCACCAACAATGTAATGGGGGGGGGGGGGGGGGGGGGGGTTAACAGGTGTCGGGTTTGAATCCTGGCTTGATAAAGTACTTGGTGCTTGGTTGATTCCTGTCTAATGGAAGTCGAGGCGCCCGTGTTATCTTTTCTTGTTTTGTTAGATTTGGCATCATGCAAAGGCGTGTGGATGAAAGAGTTCGGTGGCTCTACGGAGGATCATTGTTACTTATACCCCTGCATTGCATAGACCAGTATTGCCTTTTTACTTTTGTTTTATCTATTTTGGAAGTAACAAGAAACGAGTTCCCCAATTCGTAACTCTCCCTGTGGGTATGCTCCCTAATGTACTATATGGCTAAAAGAAATCGTAGAGAAATAAACAAACAGCAGCCATCGCTGGCCAACCGAGCACTAGCTGTAAAACTCTGCAATTTGAGGGTTTATATCAAAACCAGTAAACCCTGGCGAGGTAAAGTTGTACATGTTCATATTGGCGACGGTGGCGGGCTGGTTGCTTGGCTGATGTGGGAGTTGAATTCTGAGTACATCAGAGACATACTTGCGGAGTTGGTCTTGGACAAGAGTCTCGAAGGATTTCTCGTCTTCACCAGGACTTACCAACTCATTCATCCAAGCAAACTTGTAGAAGAAGTTGATCCACAGCTTGGGCTCGTCCAAGTCAAGAAGATTGCTTGCTCCATCTGCCGCATGCTCGAGAAGTTCATCATCTCCTTGGATGACATCGTCGGCAGTCGTTTCGGCGCGTATCATCCATGATAATGTCACGAGGAGCTCAGAAGGGCTTATACCAAAGGCAGATTCACACTGACTATACCAGTCAGGGGCACGATTTGCCCGCACCAGCTGTACCATAACCCCCCACAGTGTACAGAAGACTCGGATGTTGTGCCACCAGGAACGCATATCTGCACTGGGGTTGACAGGGGAATCCTGCAAAGCTACAGGGTGATTCAGTCGCAGCTGTTCTTCGCACCACTCAACACAGCAGCGTAGTGGGGAGGGGCGGTCGTGGCGAAGTGTTTTAATGAAAGGCTGCTTCTTGATGAACTCATGCAAAAGATTCTCTGTCATAAACTCAGGAGGGTTGGATTGATCAAAACGTTCGTCGTAGATCTCGAAAGCATAGTTGAGGAAGAAAAATGTCACAAGATCGATTGATGAATAATTGTGCGTCATCTCTGGCAGCGACTGGTCGCTGGCGAGTATTTGCTCGACATTGCGGGTAACTTGTTGGATATAATGTGACTTATCAGAGTCTTCTTGGTGGCTTCCCACGTATGCTTTGAGCATTGACAGGAGAAACGGAGACTTCGAAAACTCATATGGCCACTCTTTTGCAAGAAGCTCTCTGGCACTGCAAGCATTGTCGGGCTTGCCGGCAACTCGAGCACAAGAGATAACAAGAAACTCTCGAGTCTCTCGGAGAGAATGGTCGCTGTTCGCTACAGATTGGTGAAGATTTAAGTATAAGTTGAATGCGTTCGAGTCATCGAGCATGGCAGCGCAGAAGTCAGCAGCAAGCTTCCTTGCCTCTTCAATCGATCCAGTTGACCATGGGTACTGAATGAGAAGCTCTTTGCTGTCCAATGACCCATCATAATCCATATCGTCTGAACCAGGCGTGGTCATCAGGGTATCGCCGTCGGTAAAGTCCAGCGCCGAGTGTCGGTCAAAAGACCGGGATTCCAGATCAAGCTCGATATCCCCAAAGTCGATTGACTCAGCGATGCCACCAGGAGATAACGACATGATAGGACTTTTCTTGTCGCTAGCATTGTACTTCTTGATTCCCCATTTTTCGAAACGATAGCCATATTGTCGCTTGCTAATGGAGCGAAAATGTCAGTCAATAGCCAAAAAAGGATGGCGTGTCGTATCCGAAGGAGATAGATACCTTTGGATAATGCCGTATTTCTTCTCCATGATGTCCATAACAATACTCAAAGTATACTTCTTGTACAAGCCACAAAGAAAAGGCTTGAATCTTTCCCATGTTTCATCGTTGATGCGTGTTGTAGGCTTGAGCTGTTTGTCATCAGCCCCCCTCGAGTATGACCTCTCTCGGAAGTCCATGATTTTTGTGTCGTTTACGAGGACTTGAAATGATGGACCTCAAGATCTAGATTGTCAGGTGGAATTAGGAGATAGTCGTAAGTGGCGATGATGCGGTCCTTTTAAGGATGGCATTTTGCACTTTGCAAGTCTCGGCTGGACATGTTCGAGTGTAATTTCTGATTGCCTTGGGAAGTGCCTCATTTATACAGTACCTATGTACAGGGCGTACGATGCCGCTGCCTTGAGCTTCGAGCCTTGAGGCTTAGATTCAGTGTGATTTGCCCATATTGTGATTTCAAGATGCCCAAAACAGGCTTGTGTGATTGGTCATAATGGATGGCTGTGCACATATGCATGTCCGGTATGCACGCGCTGAACAGGCGAACCAGCAGCTAAGATGACAGGCATATGAATGGGTATCGCAGCACAGCCTCAGCTAGGTTTCTCTGCTTGAAAGAAGATGGAAATTCCAATTCTCCTTGTCAAGTCCGTCCGCTGCAGTGATGCGATAAGATGTGATATGGGACGGCATGGAATGTTTCGCCGTAACCCAACGAAACCCAACTTGCTGAATTGGCACCCAACGAACACCGCTTTTTGAGGCCCGCCCTGGCATGGACGGGCATCATGACACAAGTCGGTAGTTCGTTCTTTGATCTTTCCTGTAGTTGGTCCATTTTCCCCCCTCTGGCGTGACAAGCAGGTCTCCAATCCGGTCATGGCCATGGTTGGTGTTGCAGGATGCGCGTGAGCTTTTGGGCGAGTATGCGTTTACACCAGCGGCTGGGTATCATTCTTTGACGAGCCAATTCCCAAAAACCTTCCATTGCCATCGTTTAAAAGCCCTTGAGCCATCAGATTTTCCATCTTGACCGTCTTTCAGGCAATTAATAGACTTTTTATACTATGCAATCACCATTAGCATTATACCACCACAGAACCATGAGGACAGACGATTTCTGCAATTCTTGGGTTGAACCAAGCGAGTATCCGCGGATACCCAACGTCTACGAACCGATTCAAGATGCTCAACTTTCCAGTTTCTACGAAAACCGAGAAAAGAATCAAGCTGCCAAAAGCAACATGAGCGCTCGGAGTAGTCATAAATCGTCCTGGGCAATGCATAGTATCCATTCGAGCGGCGAACAATTTGATGAGGTACTCATCGACGACCCTTCAAACTATTCTGTTATTGCGCAACTGGGTAGCAGCTACAGAAGTGACGACTTCACTCTTGGATCCCGCTTGAGAGAAACGACGAAGGACTGGCAATCATCTCCTGCTCGCTCAGACTCTGCTGAGAAGAGACGTGCAAGACGAGACGCGAGCCTTGAAAAGTGGAAAGACGCAGGCGACAAGCTCTTTTGCCAATCAGGGAGATACCGACCATGATGCGGATGTGACTTTGGTTTGTTCGAGGACTGAAGAGTCGCTGTGGATGTTCGGTGAAGAGAAGAAGCAAGCCCTTGATACTAGATGTGAGCGCATATAAGTTGAGATATTGACGAACTTTCGTATAGCCGGGGGCCAGAGAGCAAGCTATTGGGATAGCTCCAGCAGCCTATCGGGGAGGTCATTGATTCTCGAGCACATATACGAATGTCTTTTCTTCAAGTCTGAGACAAAGATTGATCTGCATCTTCAAATGAAAGGAGGTTCCAGGTTCAGTCAAGCATTCAAATCCTGCCATTGTCGAGAACATCTCAGTGACGTACTATACCAGCTGGGGATATACACAGACGACTTTATCGAATAGGAACGAGACCAGGGTGTGCGGTGTCGTTCCACAGCACATCAAACATAGTAGATACAATATCAAGTCGGGAACTGGTTTCAATTTGACACAATAAAGTCGTCGAGGTGCAAGTGATTTAATGCTAGCACAGGAGGCAGCTTGAGAATCTCGATGAGCAATTGCAGCTGAAACAACAAGAATCTCAACCAGCTCCTGCCATTTTCTGTCTACAGAATCACTGACGGATCATTTATGTTGTCTGTTTGTTGTACAGCCACAATTCATTGAGGAAGGTACTCTGCAGTCAGTACCTGCCTCCACTCCAGTTCAGTACTAACTGTAGAATGTCCCGCTTTGGACCGGTCAACAATAGCGGCAAGAGCAACTCAGATCAAGGTTGTCGTCATTGGAGTGGAGCTCTACCTTTTAGCCAATCATAATCTTGGGGCACGTCTGTCTTGCTTGCTCGCCTGCACCTGCGATTTATGTACAACCATGGAGCAAACCAAATGCAGGCCCATGCAAACCAACAAGACAGAACAGGACTTACCTCCGGAGATAAAACACCCACATCAACGATCCACTTGCGATCATCTCCAAATCGACTTTGATACGTGACATCTTGACCTTGATCAAGTCGCTTGATACTCACCAGAATTATGTGAAACTATGGAAGTGCATGCACTAACCCAAAGAATAGAGTCGATACCTACAATTACAGCCCGCCTCGCACAGTTACGTAGACAGTCACAGCATGTACCGCATCTGGCACCACTGTCATTCCCCTTGTCACCACACCTATACGTCCCAGAATCGTGATGGTCACCAACTTGGACACATCAAAACCAATGACAGCCCGACATCTATTTAATTCCCGGCAATGTTTTTGGTTGATCAGTAGCTTAGCGCCCTTCTACAGAGGTCATCTGGTCAAGCAAGGCAGAGAATCAGAAGATGCGCTGCTCAGGTTGGGTAAGGCAAGATCCAAACTCCAACATGTATCCAATGGCCCGAGGGTAATCATGCGCACCCATGCCCCTTTGGACCAGTTGCGTACTTTCTCGGATTCTGTGGCGTAGGCAATGCAGGTCTCACTCCGGATAGGTACCAAGCTTCAATATCAATGGCCTTGTGTAAGCTCGCACAATATAGTCGGTATTCGATGTCTGGCCAAAGTTTGATGAATCAATACTGAGGCAGGCAATGGATACAATTTAAAAACCGCGGCATCTTCCTTACGCAGGCACTATTTTTCTACGGTAACTGAGCTAGGTTCTTCTGGAGCATCGAGCGTGGTGTGACATCCATACCAAAGGTCATGGTGTGGCTGTTTTGTTCCTGCCCCTCTTTAGCTTGCGCTTCCCCGCAGAACTAAGGCAAAGCACTTACCTACCTACCTGAGGCAGTCCTAGTTCTAACTCCTTAGTGGAGATCAGTAGGTACCTAGCTCCTTCCTTATGTCACTGTAGATATGTACGTCCAGCCGTCCACTGCTTTTAAATACTTCCACTTCTGCCACATCCTCCAGCGACCTTTAAACTTGCTCTACTTCCTCTCAGTCGCCGCAGTTTCTTCAACCACACTTGAAGACAACAAACTTCATTTCAAAACACCACTAGCTCATAATCGACCTTAGATCAGCAACAAACATGGCCAACTGGCAGCAGTGTACGTCAACTATCTGCTTTCTCGTGAACATTGACTAACCCTATCAATAGACAATCCCTTCGGGAAGAGGGACTCCCATTCTAACAATTCCATCCTCATATACAAGATTCTGACTCTTATCACCTGGATCCTGTCCCTTGTCGTCACCGTTTACTATACGCTCCATCGTCCTGATGATGGCCACACTCGAAACCGCAAGATCTGGGAGCAAAACCACATGTATCGCACTGCTTTTACTCTGAACCCAATCATCACCTCTATCTACTGGTTTGTGCCTCCAAATATCAAAACTGTACTCTTATGCTAACAGCTTTACCAGGATTGTGCTCTTCATTCTCCAGGCCGGTTACATTGGTCACCTCTTCTCGAGCAACTCGGACATCGTTCATGCTGCCGCCAGCGTCGGAAGCCACTTCATCTTCAACAACCTCTTCCACTTCGCTTTCGTCATGCTCTTTGTCCGCTCCCACTTCCACTGGGCTGAGGTTATTCTGATTCTCAACTTCATCAACCTCTCCTCCCTGTACTTCCGCCACAACACGTATCCCCGATTTATCCATATGCCTGTTGTTTCCGGACCCTTGTCCTGGACCTTTGTTGCGATCTACTGGAACGGTGCTCTGATGATTCCCCACCCTCACCACCTCGTGCCTCGTATCTTCGGAAACATCTTCATCTGGTCCATTCTCGCTTACGGACTCTTCTTCATCGTCATCTACAAGGTATGCCCACTTATCCCGCCTGAGTGGCACAGCACACTGACTGCAGCAGGATTACACCATGGGCTTCTCGCTTAGCGTCTTCGCTGCCGCCATTGGAGTTTCTCAGTTCCTTCATCAGGTGATTGCCTTCCAGTGGATCTTTGCCTTTGTCATCATGGCTCTGCTTTTCGTCGCCACGGTTGTTGTTGCTGTTCCTGCTGCGACTGGCAGGGAGATCAACTGGCGTAGTGCACCTGCTGACCAGGAGCGCGCTCCTCTCCTTGCTGAGTAAAATCGACAAGATAGGTGCCAATCGAAAGCTATTGCTGGGGGAGCGGCAATAGCTTTCACTGCTGGGCCTCTGGACAGTCACCGTGCCACTAATTCTGAAGATCCAGAGGTTATTTGGTGATTGTGTGTGTTGTGCTTATTGTTCTTAGCCGGCCTGTTCTTGCATTGTTCAACAACCATGTTGAATGCGGAGTAATGGATGAATCTGGCGTTGAGGATTTATTGATATGTCATTTGGTCCTGCTGACAACACTCGTTGCAGGCAACTTTTGTCCAGATTACCAGGTAGTAGCTTAGCCATAATTGGAGGTCTTCCTATCCAACAAAAAATATGACAAGGTTGAAGGGAACATTTCCTCCGGTGACGATGCATGTTCGTAGTGAATGCTTGGTGACGTAGGGGTGGAGCTTAATCGATAAGTTGCCGACACTAGCGGCTCAATGAAGAATAAACCAAGATCGTCGGTTACCGACGCTACGTCTACCACATAACATCTGATCTATTGGGCAAGTGGTGATGAAGCCACTACGGGCATTTCCTTTTCCACTTAATGTTGGAAACGATATTTGTCAGATATCTCGCATATACTCAATTCTTTCAGGACCACGAGCTGTGCGTTTTGTAAACAGGCTATTATCTCCAGAAGAGTTGGCAAACAAGGATGCACGGCTAGACATTCTCAACAGTGTGGAAGCTCAGAAGCCTGCATTACAGGATGCTTTTCACAAATCAAGCGATGCCAATCATTCACACGAGCAGATCGCGGCAAAGTATCCTGAGATGTGGAGTTGTGCTGCATTCGTGGCTGGAAGGTACGCAAGTTCAAATATATCGTAATGTGGCCGCTGATTTGGGTCCTGTTCCAGATTTGCGGCAAAGGAGGCTACCATCAAAGCTCATCCGCACCGACGTCTGACGTTTCACGATGTGATTATCGAGAGACGTCCAGTGAAAGGCGAGAGGTTGGGAAGCGGACCGCCGATTGCGCGGGTTCGTAGCGATGAAGGAGAGGCGGAGGACACAAGTGCTTTGGTGTCGATTAGCCATGATGGGGACTATGCAACGGCTATATGCCTTGGTTATGAGCCTAGCGCCAATATTAGGAGAGATTGACGGATGTGTTTGTACAAGATGCAACCGAAAGCACACGGGGCAATCTAATGTGGAGAGCGAAAGGTCGTGTGAAGAATGGATGAGACGGATACTTGCAGTATCTATGACAGTAACTTCCAGAAGCAAAAACAAAGACAAGGAACAAAATAAAGTATCCTGATACCAAGTTAGCTCAACCGCAAAAAGAAAAGGATTTCTTTCGGTATACCAGGGACTCGAACCCTGAGCCTTAGTCTTAGGAGGACTACGCGCTACCATTGCGCCAGCACACCCGATTCCCTATTGAATCCTTGTTAATTGGATATGGCAGTAGAAATTTTGTAAACTATTATATAGTTAGGATTCCAGCAGCATCTTTTCCGTGGTTAACAACATGGTGTATTTGGAGTAGCGATTCATATGTAAATTACCTCGGTGCCCGCTATTGATTTCCTCTCCTCTATCTGATGCGAGCAAATAAACCCACTGAGGCTGGTTGGCGACCAGCAACTCATCTTATCTCTGCAGCTTCGGGATAGCAGAATGCGGCTTTCCGTATGCCGAATACTGGGGTCCTGGGGTTAGAATCTACCACCATACAATATGCTTTTAAGGTTTTCATGAGTAATTTTGTTGAAAGTATGTAAGTGTGCCCTTCTTGTATATCTGATAGAACAGACATGCGAAGACAATGACTTGGTCAGATTGAACTCTTATTCTGGTGACATAGTAGCTCACATAGAAGCAAACGAGCTATTCCACCAGACAGACAAACGGCAGCTCCTCTTACTTGAGCTAACAGCTAGCCACCAAATCAACGGCATGCACTGCAACTTCAGGTGGTAACCATCATGCGTCTTCCCACCATATCGAGCAGAGTATAGAATGAATGCCACCTCCCTTAGGACTCTATAAGGCTAAATATCAATCTTGTCTTGAGATCTAAACAATAGGTAGGTAGGTCATGAACTAAGCCTGTACAGCCAGACCAATGTCTTCTTTTCATGACAATCGTTGATACTTGAACATCTACTACCCTGGAGATAACACGGTCATTGTGATGGATGGGCATCTTCATGGTAGCCGATGCAGCCACAGTCACTCTTTTCGTCCACACACTACTCCCTTATGGTCAGCGAGACAACAGAGGAGGTAAGACCGTTTGCCGAAACCGGTCAGAGGCATGAGAATGAGGCGGTCAGAGGATATCAAAGGTTAGGCGTCAATGGTTATGTCTTATGCTTGTCTTTTGGTGTCTTTCATTTATGGCCCCTGCTTTCAGCTGGGGGGAGCTCGTACTTACAGGTAGGGAGTGACTTGACCCCCACGGGCCGGCGTTCAGGTTCCGTCATCCACTGGAAACGTCGGAGGTGAGCCCGCTAGGCAGTTAACGTTCAGCGCTAAACCGCGGGTTGTTGTTGCCAATTCCGCCCCCCGATATTCGGGCTTCAGTACCTACGGAGTAGGTACAGACGCGCTCCACCTGCCCACTTTGTGCACAGCCATTCAATGATCATGACTTCAAAATGAAGTACTAATGCGCCTGCTGCTGCTACCTTGACTTACCTTACCTACCTATGCTTAGTACTTGCCTACTACTACTCAGAGTCGGCTCGTTACTTCTCCATCCTTTCATCCATCCATCGTCTTTGTTGCGTTCGTGATACTAAGATGAAGGCCGAATCAGGCAACATCGTACATTCACTACTGCCTGTCCGGACTCCATCTTGTTCCTGTTTTGCTCTGCTTTACCTTTCATCTTAGATTTTCTCATATTTTGGTCGCCATCATGGATCTCATAATACACCGCTTCGTCGGGTTGGAATTCTCTCCCTATAATGTTAACGAATCTACATCATTGCCGACGGCACCTTATTCGATCAGGTAAGTGTAATTCAGTACAGTACGTCCATGTAACCACGATGTTGACGTTATCACCAGTTATCAAAGTGCTATGTCATCATCGTCTTCTCAAGTCCCATGGATTCATAAGGTGTCACGCTTTGCCCAGTCTGGAATACCACAAGCTGTGGTACTTTCCCTATCACTTATGCAACTCATCTACAACCTAGATCGAATTCGCCGACAAGAGTCTAGTTGTCGATCTAAAGCTGCCAAAATACGTTGGCCGTATGAAATCGCCTCACAAACGGCAAGGCTCACTGCCGTAGTATTCATTACACTTGCTTATACGCAAGATAAACTACACTGGATTAACATATTTTCTGTTGCATATGCCTTCATCCTCGGCCTTCTACGTCTCTTCAACCACCTTCAATGGCGCCATGTAGCACTGCATCAAATCAACTTTGTGCTCCCAGCTACCATGGTCATCCTCGTTGCTGGTCATACACTGCCGTGCATCCAGACAGGCACCATCTGTCTTCACGATACAAGTACTTCGGGGGGTATCGTTGCCATCGCAGTGGCTTCTGTGATTGCAGCCATTACTCCAAGAGAATGGAACCCTCTGCAGGTTGAGCTTAACATTCCTGGTTATGATCAGAGTGAACCGGCTCCCGAGGAAACTTGCAGCTGGTTCACCTATTACTGCACATACGATTGGCTGACACCAGTCATTTGGAAAGGAATGAAGAGGAAACTCGATATGGCTGATATTCCAAGGATAGCATGGTATGACGAGCCTATTTATCTTCTCCGTCGCGTTCAGGAAGCCCGCTCCATCTCTAAAAAGACCCTCTTCACAGTCCTTCGATTCCAGAAGCGGGAGTTGCTTCTCATGGCCTTCTGGGTTGCCACATCGTACACGGTCGAGAACATCGCTGCATATGCCATGTTCAAGCTGCTTGAGTATCTTGCTAATCCGAGTGGTGCCGTATATAAGCCATGGCTCTGGCTACTCCTCATGTTTATTGGTCCATTATCGCGTTCTATTGCCTTCCAGCAGTACATCTTTACGTCCACCAGACTTGTGGTCCGTATTAAATCTGCCTTCACCCAAGAGCTGTATTGTACTGCTTTGGCTTCAATGGAAATGGAAGAAGACCCCTTTGAGTTACAGTCAGCGGGCACGAAACCTAAGAACACGAGTGGGCAGACGAGCACCAAAAGCACATCAGCTGGACGCTTAGCCAATCTCATGGCTTCCGATATAGATGCTATCTATAGGTCACGCGACATCATTCAGGCCACTGTCGGAACTCCCGTTGGGACTTTAATATCCCTTTTCGGCATGTACAGGATGATGGGTTGGGCATCTTTGGTCGGCAATGCTATTCTGTTCCTGGCTGCCCCTGTTTCGATCTGGCTTGGACGCTTGATGTTTTATTCACAGCGCCGAGTCAGAAAAGCTCAAGATTCTCGCATGTCCCTGGTGACAGAATATCTTGCGTCTCTTCGTGCCATAAAGTATTTTGCATGGGAAGATCCTATCACAGAAAAGATCATCGGCGCACGCTCGGCTGAGCAAAAGGAGCTCTGGAGGACCTCTTTGATCCAGGCCTCTCTGAACCAGTGTATGCAGATAGTCCCTTATCTGTCCCTCCTCGTTATGTTTGGTCTACACGTTGGCCTTTCCAAGCGCCGACTCGATGCTGCAACCGCTTTTACGACCATTTTCCTTGTCAAGAATGTTCGCCGAAATATAATGCAAGCTAGTGCCTTTGGCAGGAACTTCGCGAGCGCCCTGGTTTCAGTAACTCGACTTGATAAATACTTCGAAAGTACTGTCCCCGTACCAGAATATCCAGTTGGTCCGCTCCACATTGACGGTGCCTCGTTCCGGAAGACAAAGGCCGCCACGTTCACACTGAACGACATCACCATAGACTTTGCTCAAGGAGGTCTCAATGTGATTAGTGGATCAAGTGGCAGTGGGAAGACTACCCTTCTGTTATCTATTCTTGGTGAAACCTACCTGGAGAGTGGATCTGTGACCAGGCCCGAGGACATAGCATATGCCTCCCAGTCGGCCTGGTTACAAAATGATAGCATTCAAGCTAACATCCTTTTTGGCAGCCCGATGGAAAAGTCTCGCTACGACAGAGTTATCGAAGCATGTTGCCTTTGGGAAGACTTCAAGGAGCTACCAGCTAGGGACATGACCATTGTAGGCGAGAACGGAACATCCCTCTCGGGTGGCCAAAAAGCAAGAGTCGCCCTCGCTAGAGCTTTGTATTCCAAAGCGCCACTACTACTACTCGATGATATCTTTGCTGCTCTTGACGCAAAGACGGCTGCTGGTGTTTGGAAACACTGCTTCTGCACTGACCTTTTGAGTGGGAGGACAACTGTGCTTGTAACCAACCTCCCCTGGATTGCAGAGCAAGCGGACCTTTCTGTTGTGTTGGAGAGGGGCCAAGTAGAGATGGCAGAACCCCAGATCGGTGTTGTTCGCAAACCAATTGCCATTGCCCAAGTCCTGGGAGGAGACGCAGACGAGGATGAAGCACACGATGATGTGATGCGGGAGATTCAACCTCACAGTGATGATCTGAATGATGCAAACAAAATTCTGGAAGAGAAATATCTCAAGGATATTGTGAGCCAGGAGATGAAAGCCTCTGGAAAGGTTGGTCGCATGACATGTAAGCACAACCCTGACCGTTTTGAACTTCTGCTAAATTCGATACCAGTTCTACAATATATGAATTATTTTGGACACCCTGTGTTCGTATTTACTTGCCTTGGACTCCTTCTGGCCACAAATATCTTTACGTTCCTCTCCACTTTGTGGCTTTCTGTTTGGGTCGAGGCATACAACCATCAAGCCCACGTCGACATTCCTTACTACATGGGAATCTTTGCCGGACTTACATTGCTCGAAATTGGCAGCTACTGTTTAGCCATTATAATGTTTGAGTGGGGAGCCTGGAACGCCGCAAGAAAACTGCATAACGACTTCATTCGTGCCATCATGCGCGTCTCGCTGTCGTGGTTCAAGCACATCCCCATTGGGCGTATCACCAACCGCTTCTCTAGTGACATGGCCTCTTTGGATGGAACGATCAGTACCATGCTGCGCATCATGCTTGATACTATTCTTCTAATGCTGTTCCGAATTGGAGCTGTCAGCAGTATCATGCCGATTTTCATGATACCAGCACTCTTCACATGCTTATTTGGCATTCTCATTGGCGAGGCTTACACAAGAACTGCAGTCGTAATAAAGCGACTGACCTCTTCAGCGCAGTCACCTGTCTTTTCTCAGTTTGCGGATACTCTCGCGGGCCTGTCCATTATTCGTGCCAGGAACGGAATGGCATCAACGTTCAGAGAGGAATTGGCAGCGAAACTTCGCACCTGGTCAGCTTCGTCAGAGGCCAGCTTCAATGCAAACCGCTGGGTGGCTGTACGTGTCGACTTGGTGACGGCTCTTGTCAGTCTTTCGGCCGGTATAATTGCTGTTTCACAGACCGGCGTCGTGGCTGCAGGACTGGTTGGTTTCTCTCTAACCAATGCTAACGGACTCAGCCAGACAATATTACTGTTAGTACGAGCCATGAACGATCTCGAAGTAGAGATGCAGAGCGTGAGTACAATCGCTTCTATTTACTTAGCATCTGCTGATCCAATCCCAAGTTTCACCGAGTCAAAGAGTACGTCAAATTAGAACCAGAGGAGAAAGACGACATGACATATCCAGAGGAGGGCGAATACACAGACGACCCTTCGCATGTGCTTCCTAAGCATTGGCCGAGGACTGGGAACATCGAGTTTCGGAACGTGACAATTCGGTACGATCCTGACGGACCCGACGTTCTTACCGACGTGAATCTGAAGTTCAAAGCTGGTGAACGCGTGGCCGTTGTAGGACGAACAGGGTCTGGCAAGAGCACGGTAAGTATCATATGCTCGAGAAATGTGCTGTAATACTAACGGTGATGTTCCGTAGCTTGTTCTCTCCCTCTTGCGTTTTACACACGTGGTCTCAGGCGAGATCCTTTACGATGGCGTTGATATCACAAAAGTCCCTCGACACCGCCTTCGCGAGAGTCTTACAATCATTCCCCAGGAAGCAGTTCTGTTCAACGGCACCGTCGAGTCGAACCTGGACCCTGGTGGCCAAGTTCCCAAGGAGGTCCTCGACAAGGCTCTCGAGAATTGCAAGGGAATTGCTTCGTTCTCTCCTCAGGCTTCCGATGACAGCGACAACGACACATGCTCATCCCACGGCGAACACAACCTAGTGAACCTAGCGACGAGTGTTGACCCTCGTGGTGAAAATTTCTCACATGGCCAAAGACAAGTCCTCTCGCTCTGCCGTGCACTTATCCGCCAAAACAAGCTGATGCTTCTCGATGAAGCTACAGCAAGCATGGACTATGAGACGGATCGGGGAATCCAGACCGTTCTACGGCATGAACTCGAAGCGGCCGGAGGTGACCGTACTTTGGTAACAATTGCCCATCGTCTGCGTACCATCATCGACTACGATACTGTTGTAGTCATGAATTCCGGACGCGTCCTTGAGTAAGTTGTTCAGCTGGTCATTAAATCTTGTCTAATGTGATCACTGACTGACCCCCCTTTTAGGTACGGTTCGCCTCGCGATTTGTACAACAAGCGTGGACAGTTTTACGACATGGTTTATCACAGCGGTGAAATGGACGATCTTGAGGCTTTGCTTTAATATAGAAGGCCACCACAATCGCATGATTTGGAGACATTTCTTTGCCAAAAGTTGCTATGTAGATGCATGTGGATACGACAAGGAAATAGGCGCCACATATAAAGCGATTTGTATGATTTGTATACGACAACATTACAAAATTATGACGTACCTTGAACCTCATCTTCCAACTCCATTGTCAAGTCTTGACATACCTAATCAGCGCAGACATGCATCATGGCTCAGACCAGCTGTGCTGTACTGCACTGTACTTTATACGGGAACTGTGCACTGTTTGATCATAACATGTCATATACGAGCTCTATAATTTACCTAGACGTCCAAAAGGTACCAACAAGTGAGCCGGAAAAATCATTGTAACCTTGAAAAAAAAAAAAAAGCCCTCGTGTGTCGTGTATTTTCATGCCCCGCTGCAACCTTGCTTGAACCGATAAAATAACAATAAGAAAAGGAGCATATATGTTGAGAAAAGGTGTAGCAGATAACAGTAATAAACAAGTAAAAAGAATAGTGATAAAAGGCTCCTCTTGGCTCGAGACAATAAAACGTTTCCCTCATAAAGGTAGCCGTTTCAAAAACATGCCTCTGTCAAACAATTCCAAAGTCTTCCCCTTGTCTCCCCAACGCCAGTACGTGCGTCCGTGTTCTTGCATGTGCATGCTTAGTGGTTGCGGTGAATATCTCGGCACTCGTCTTCCTTTCAAGTCTTGTCGCTTCTCCTGTATCGTCTTTTTCATGTAGGCACGGGATAGTGTGAGTGTGGTGGGATGGATCATGGGCGTATGCGTTGAATTTCGTGGTATCATCGGCACTGTGACTTGGTCTGCTTCCCCCTCAAGTGTGCATGCACTGGTAGCATCTCCTCCCCCTTATTAACCACTTCTCTCCTCTATTGTCCGTTAAACTGCTCCTCCATGTTGGTAACACCGGCTTCAACATTATGATAGTCGAGAATTTCCGAGTACCTGCGTATGTCAGCACTTGTAGCGTAATGAACCTCCCATTAGACTTACATCATGATCTTCCATGTATCAACGGGCAAATCAGCATCGTTGAAACTCCAGTCGAACTTCTCCTCGGCCACGGGCTCATCCGTAGGATCATGGTAGGGAGAGAGATAATCGTGAGCGAGAGCCTCAGTGGCAGTTATTCGCTTCTTAGGGTCGAAGACAAGCATGCGCTCGAGAAGGTCGATAGCTATCACTTTTGTCAGCTCAATGTCCCTGAATCAAGTTCAACGGCTGTACATACCTGAGTCATCGGCGTTCTTGAACTTGTTGCGTAGAGGCTGGCGCTCACGCTTAGGTAGCGACTTCACGAACCGGAGAGTCTGTACATGGTCAGAGTTGAGGTCCTAGGGAACAGTTTCAAGGGTTTTGGGTAACTCACGTTCTCGCTAGCGATGGTGTTAATAACATCATCAGGAGGAGTACCGAGCAGCTCAGTGATGATGGAAAATTGGTTGACGTGATCCTTTCCGGGGAATAGAGGCTTTCCCTCGAGCATTTCAGCAAAAATGCAGCCAGCACTCCAGATATCGACCTCGACGTCGTATTTTTGCCAAGTGAGCATAATCTCGGGAGCTCGGTAGTATCGTGTGGAGACATAACCTGTCATCTGAGGGTCCTGGATTCGTGCAAGACCAAAATCGCAGATCTTCAAATCGCAGTTTTCGTTGACGAGAATGTTGCTAGGCTTGAGATCGCGGTGAACAACGCCGGCCGAATGCACGTACTTGAGACCACGCTGTAGGGAGACCAAAGGTTAGCAAATGTAGCCAACAACAAATAAGCCTCGCTTAGCAAGACTCGATTTGGACATACCATAATCTGGTAAAGGAAGTACTGAATGAACTGCTTTTCGAGAGGGCGAGAGGTCAATAATCGGTGGAGATCGGTACCAAGGAGTTCTGTGACGAAATAGCTGCAATGCGGTCAGCGCAAGGACGCGGGGAAACGCGGCGGGGGAGGGGTAAAGCCAATTGTAGCTGGGTAACGTACATGTCTTCCAAAGGCGAGATGAAGATATCACTGAGAGAAATGACCTAATAAAAAGTCGTATTAGCATCATGAAACGGACAATTGCTCGAACAAGGCAAAACACATGGGGACGCGTTCAATCAAGCTACGCGGGGTTGAGCTATGGCGGGGCTGGCGCTCACGTTTTCATGCTTAAGGTGCTTGAGCAGCTTGAGCTCACGGTATGTACGTTTGGCGAGCACAGGTGTACTGAAAGGCTTCATGATCTTCTTGACGGCGACATTTTGGTTGGTGAGCTGATCCCGAGCAGAGCTGTTGTGAGGCATCGGTCAGTTTTCGGGTGCAGAGGCAGCTGTAAGGATCGGGCGGACGTACCAAACGAGACCGAAAGCTCCCATGCCAACAGGCTGGAGATCGGAGTATCTGCGCAAGACGAGTCAGCAATGCGATGGATTGACGGCCGGTAAACCTCAAAAAAAGCATATCTAACTTACCTCGAGGTGATCTCGAACGTGGTTCCGAAGATCTGGGCGCGTACAAATTCGGCCATGGTGAATATGTGGTTGTTGGGCGAGAGGGTTGAGGGTGAGAGTGAGAGTGAAAGGTGCAGAGTTTCCTAGCTGCAAAACGAGGAACAGGATGCAATGAGGTATAGATGATGGATGGTGGGCGGGGCGCAGACGTAATCGTCCAAGATCGTCAAGTCAGGGCTGTTTGATGGTCCTGGCGTGCAGTGCGAGATAAAGTAAAGAGTAGAAAAGGCAATCTAGCTGTTGGATTGGATGGGTTGCTGGGGATGGAAATGGGATGGACCGATAATGGGTCAGGTGAATGTGAAATCGACGATCGAGAAAAAGACGATGACCGTGACCGGGGTAGCAGTAAAAAAAAGCGATGCAGGTTTTCGATATCGATTAGAACGTATCGAGCGCGGGGCGGGGATTTCCCACTGGATAGTGGTTTAAGGAATTTGGTTGATTGATGACCGGATTACTGGAAGGCTCTCTCGGCGATCGACGTTTGTCGCTAATTGTCGTTTTCGACTCTTCTGTGACCGTCTTTTTCCCTTCGATGGATGTATTAAGGTGTCGTTGACAGGTAGGACCTAGGCGGGGTAGGTGATGTAGGCGAGGGCAACGTGTCTATCAATCACTGAAGTATTAGCGACTGTTACATAGGTCGGTACTGGTAAAAACAATAAAGTCAATCAGTCGGGTTGGTGAGCAGTTCTGGAAGCCGTCCATGGAATCGCCACCCCAAATAGCCAATGCTGAGCAGCAAATAACCACTAGAGCAACTGCTGCTGAATCGGAAACAGTCCATGAGTTCCATGCCGTACTGTAAAGTCAGGGCTGTGACTGGTGAGGGGCAGCTCCGGGCGGGGCGTCTGGGAATGAGACTGCCCTGAAGGCGAACTAGACGTCGGAGGACTAGGTCCTGTCTTGTTCAACAATAGCGGTCGGGTGGCAGCACAGAAATCAGAAATAGCGTCCGAATCTGTAACACCTGTCCAGTGTAGGCGACGCAGACCTGAACCTTGGGGGGGCCTGGGCACCGTCTAACTTGGAGATCACCGCGGCTCTTCGCTCCGGGCTGTGTCCCATGCACCCACAGCAGCAGTGGGGTCCAAAACTGCCCAACTCCATAGATTGAGGTGCCCTTGACGCCATCGTCCCCCAATAAACCAACCGGCCAGTGCTCTGATGGTTGATTGCCAGAAGCCGGACGAAACAGGCCCATTGCCTGGTTTCGACCGGGGGTAGGATCGAAAGCGTTGAGGGAGACTCTGGGGTATTGTATTGTCTGCGCAACAAGAAAAGCTTACCTCTGTTCGTCTTTTGCTTGTGAAAGTGACCTCGAGTGCGAGACTTGTTTCGGGTCAAGTCAGGATGGCCGGTCAAGTGTCGATCGCAATGCTAACAAGGCAAAGGATGGTAGATAGACAAGGTAAGCAGGTTGTAAGAGGAGAAAGGTTGGAAGAGGACGGAGGGAAAAGCGAAGGTTCAACAAGGAAACGGGTTTACATGAGGAATGGGAGGGTACATCTACATATATACGTGACATCCATGGTGGAAGATATGCCATGCATGGAATAGGAATTCCTAGGGCAGTCAGGAAGCGTCAAGCATTGGTTTGTGTGAACGGAGGGCCGCCGGTTTCTCTTTTTTTTAGGTGGGGGGTGCATGAGGAGGGGAAAGAGAGCTCCGGGGCGCATGGAGGCTTGAGATGCTCTGTGCCTACCTACCTACGACTACCTAGTGCCTACAGGTTCCTAGACAAAGACGGGAGGACCCCGTCCCTTGTCACCGTCTATTTGGTTTGGTTTGGTTGATCTCTGCTCTTTCCCCTTGGAGAGACCCTGGCAAGGCGCAACACGTAATGGGATCGAGATCTCTCAGAGTGGTGGATATCAAGGTTATGCGCTACACTTACTCACTTACAGCAGACGCTATCTGTTTTATGAACAAATGATGGGGCTTTCTCATTCAATATGCGGAAAGTTGAAAATTTGATTGATGGATGGATGGATAGTTACCTGCTGCGAGCCCTTACAGATGTCGACCTTCCTAGGTTCTATACCTAGTCCATGTAAATCAGGGTCTTTGAGAGACGGTTGAAATCGCCCTCCTCTCATTATGGAGGTTACTTTGGCTTGATGATGAGACGATAGATGCACTGCTTGCAATATCTGATACCTGTTAAGTGTCCGGTCTTTGTATAGCCATTTCATGCCTGCCTACGTATAGACTGTTTGTTGTCTTGCTGGCATGCTATGCACGAGATTCTGTATGTGATTCAAGATAATAACCTAAGTACCTACATAGACTGACTGCCATGATGGACAGAATCCACCTACTATGCCTGCTGGGATTTTCATGCCAAGACCACCCTGACTTGAGTCACCCATCATGGCATCACTTTTAATAAACCACGTTGTCCGATAATATTATCTGTTGCTCATATTTACAACTGTAACCATCATACAGAGCATCACAGTGCCTTGAATTAACCATGTTTTCACCTACTATCTGTCTTGTCTTGTCTCGTGTCTGCAGAAACCTGCATTCAACTTCACATGGCATGTTTCAAGATATGACGTCAATTCAGCCTCCACTGTCCTAACTCCTAACCCCTGTCAATTACTTTGACAGCGCACGCCCAATGCACTAAGGTTCCTTTCCTTCCCCTTAGGTTCCCTTTACCTCTCCTTAGGCCTAGGGTCTTTTCCAACGGCGCCAGGACCCTCTTTGATCTCTGATCTTTTTGTGTGGGCCTGTACCTTTACACCTAATACTAGCCCAAGAGGTACTTATGGTCTCGATCCCTCATGCTCAACGACGTAACCCGCTCATCGTGAATTCGATGGGACGATCGAATAATCTCTGAAGTGGGGCACTCAACTTGAATTGACTACATATCACATCAATCTGAGGTTTTCATCACGCGCTCACTGCGACCCTGCAATGAATTGTCCAGGTTTATCGACATCTCATTTTTCGTTTATCTACGTCATCTTGAATACACACACTTTATTGTATGCATGTGCTTGGATGTGAATGGTGGAGAGTCCCACAGGAACAAGAGCCCTGAACAACTGACTGTTGTACAGTACACCAATATCTCATACAGTAGATACATACAATGGTTTTCTTGATAGATGAATAAAATGTCCTCTTTCCATCATGGCTTGCTTGTTTCACTGTTGCGGTGAGGACTTGCAATGTCATTAGCAAGTGACGCCAAGGCTCCCCGATGACTTATACGCAAAGACTGAATCGTAACGAGGTCACACACTCGATTACCAGTCGAGATCAGAATGTCACGACTTATACAAGTAGATAAAACATGTATCAATCGGGCCATCACCGCTCAACCCTGGCTTCACGATACGAGCCTGCCCTGTCGATCCCTCCATCCATCTCCCTTTTCCATCCCATCCCATCCTATCCCGTCTGAGATTCATCTTGCCCTCCCGCTCCCGTTCCCCCAACCCAGGAGAACCATCCTTATCCTATTCTCGTACAGATCGACTACTGCCCCTCCGGTCGAGACCATTTGATCGGCATCCACCGAATCTTCAAACTCTGTCTCTCTCACAGATCTTCGCACAGGCGAGCTACCAAGGGAACTCCCGCCCCAACTGTACCAACTGTTTGGTACCGAATCATCGTGGTCCACAGCTCGTTGACCTTTCATTCTAACCATCCACTCAGACTACTGTACATATCATATACAGCACAGTACTAAGCTAAGTGCTAACAATATCGCCGTCTCCAACTTTCTTCTGACATCATCCTTTACCGCGGTCGTGGTTCAGGGTGCAACCCTTTCAACACAATCTAAAATGTATGTGCGTGAGCTGTATTCAGTTCTAGACTCGTCTTCTCTTACGGTCAGGCTAGAATTCTGAAATCCCTGGACTAGCATTCGCACTTGACATGCAACATGGCAAAGATGCCTACATAGTCCCCCAACTAACCCCTGCCTAGACCTCCTCTAGAACATCGACTTCCTTCGATTTGTGAACATACTTCCCCACAGAGTACTCTTACCGATGTTTCTTTCTTTAGCAGCGCGCATATGTATATGGTGTGGGGTTGGGAAAATGCGGTGTCTTGCAGGCTGAACAGCCCGTTCGGATTCTTCATCGATCTACACTACCGACCTATACCCTACTTATCGTACCTATACAGTAGGTAGCACCTCATTCGTTTTCGAGTAACTTTTACATTGACACCAAACAAGATGACCACATGAAGCATACTGATACGACAGAGAGGCGAGCGTTTGTAAGAGGGCCAAGGACTAACTATGAACAATGTATCGTGAACGTTTCATTACAAAAGAGAAGCCTATCCATTGCACACTCTTGTCATGTGTCTCACTGCTCAAAACAATTCTCTCCATCCAATCATGTTGCATCAATCTACTTATCTTTACGCTTCTTGCAATCCCTCACATTTAATCCACGCCGGTCGGTGAATCTATCCACATACCCATGTCTACCTCTATTATAGCCAAATCTTTCATGGTCTAATCATGGACAACAAGAGGCTCGGCATTCCAGATGCTCTCAGCATACTCATCAATGCAGCGATCACTGCTGAAGAAACCCATGCGAGACACAGACGTGATTGTCTTCTTGATCCACTCCTCTTGGTTTTGATATGCCTCGTCCACCAGCTTATGGGTTTCGTTGTAGCTGTGGAAGTCGTCAGACACCAGGTAGTAGTCGCCATGATCGCGGACGGCTGCAACCAAAGCGCTAAAGTCGTGGACTGAACCGAACGTGCCCTTCTCAATCTCGGCAAACACCTTCTGCAGATCAGGATCGATCTCGTGTGAGCCGTACTGGTGACTGTGGCGGAGGTCTTCGACATCCTCGGCAAGGTTTCCGAACAGGAAAATGTTGTTCTCGCCAATCTCGCGAGTGATTTCGATCTAGGTCTGGTCAGTGATGGATTCTGAAAGGAATGTTAATATTTGCTTACGTTGGCACCATCGCAAGTACCAATGATGAGACCACCGTTCAACACAAACTTCATGTTGCTGGTACCAGATGCCCTGTGGAATATGTCAGTCGCTTTGCCCTCATCTTTTTGATGCTCACTTACTCGGTACCCGCCGTGGAAATATGCTCGCTGAGGTCCGAAGCCGGGGTGATGATCTCAGCCTTGCTGACATTGTAATCAGGCAGGAAGATAACCTTAAGTAGATCGCCAATGTCCTCGTCGTTGTTCACCACAGAACCTACAGCGTTGACGAGATGGATAATCTGCTTCGCCATCCAGTACCCGGGTGCCGCCTTGCCTCCAAAGATGGAGACACGAGGAACGACCTTCTTGCGCTCTTCAGGGGACAGAGACTTGAGATAAAGGTATCGATGGATGACACCAAAGATATTGAGCTGCTGGCGCTTATACTCGTGAATTCGCTTGACTTGGACATCAAACAATGCTGAAGGGTTCACAGTAACACCCACGGCGGACTTGATGAGCTTAGCAAGTCGAACCTTGTTGGCGTACTTGATCTCTGACCACTCCTTTCGGAATTCTTTATCCTCAGCATACTTCTCGAGTTGGTTGAGAGTTGTGAGATCCTTGAGGAAACCGTTGCCCCCAACCTTGGATGCGATCAACTCCGAAAGGCGAGGGTTAGCCTGGTGTAGCCAGCGGCGAGGAGTGATACCGTTGGTAACATTGGTGAATTTGTCAGGGCCGTAGATTTCGACAAAATCTTTGAAGATGGTGGTCTTGATGAGATCGGAATGCAACTCTGCGACACCGTTGACCTTGTGCGATCCGACAATTGCTAGGAACGCCATGCGCACCATCTTTGTCTGAGACTCCTCAATGATAGACACTCTTCTCAAGATGTCACGGTCGTTGGGGAAAGCCTTCTCGACCTTCTGGAGGAAGAAGAGATTAATGTCGTAGATAATCTGCAGGTGACGGGGCAGAAGGTGTTGGATCAGACCAACAGGCCACTTCTCCAGAGCTTCAGGTAGGACAGTATGGTTAGTGTAGCCGAACTAGAACGTTGTTAGAAAACAGAAGGGTGTCCAGAAGAGGCAATACTCACAGTGTTGACGACAATGTCCCAGGCCAAGTCCCATTCGAGATGTTCAATGTCGATGAGAATTCGCTGCAACTCGACGATGGCCAATGTAGGGTGAGTGTCGTTGAGTTGAATGGCTACCTGTTCGGGGAACTCCTTCCAAGGACGGTTGGACTTCTTGAAGCGGCGAATGATATCATATAGGGAGGCTGCAACCCAGAAGTACTGCTGCTTCAGACGAAGCTCCTTTCCACGCTCCAAGTTATCGTTGGGGTATAGAACGGCGCTGATGGTCTCAGCTCGCTGTTGGTCGGCAACTGAACTTTCGTAATCGCCATTGTTGAACTTTTGGAAGTCGAATTCTCCACCAGAAGCTTTGCTGGACCAGAGTCTCAAATTGTTGGTGGTGGGCGTGTCATAGCCTGGGATAGGGACGTCGTAGGCGACGGCTTGGACGATTTCACCCCCTTCCCAGATGGCAACAGACTTACCGTTCGCATCCGTGGTTTTCTTAACATGGCCGAAGAATTGAATCTTTACCTAATCAGCTGCGTTTCGATCATGATAAGATGCTGTGTAACTTACATCAACTGTGACGTCGTGCCGGGGGAACTCCCAGGGATTAAAGTCAAGCCAGTAGTCAGGCACCTCAACTTGATACCCATCGACAATTTCCTGCTTGAAAATACCATATCGATATCGAAGACCATAACCCCAGGCGGGGTAGTTGAGTGAGGCCAGACTGTCAAGGAAACAAGCAGCCAATCGGCCAAGGCCACCGTTACCCAGCGCAGCATCGTTCTCTTGAGTGATGATATCCTCAATTCGGAATCCGAGCTCAGCAAGACCAGCTTGATACTAGTGTCAGCGCGTGAAGGGGATATTTGGATTCGAGTTCACTTACCCTTTGCAGTATCTTTCTGGCCTACGTTGAGCATGGCATTGTCGAGGGCTCGACCCATCAAGAACTCTAGACTGAAGTAGTAAACACGCTTGGAATCGCGGTAGGTCTGCCTTTGTTGAGTCCTGTTCCAGTCAAGAATCAGACGATCACGGAAAGCCAGACTGGTAGCAGAATAGGCTGCATGTTCATCGCAATTGAAAACCGAGCGAGCGAGTGTTGTCTCGACATGGCGAACGACTTCTTGCTCGAAGCCATCTTTGCCAGTAAATCCCTTAGACTGGTTACGCTTCCAAGCTTCGCGCTGAGGTTCGGGGATCGAGGCTAACAAGTGTAAGTGGACGTTGACAAGTGAGTCACCGAGGGTGTCGCAAATGGGTAGCTATAGAGAAGGAGAGGAATTGGGAAAGTCAAAGTGACCAATTCCCCGCTATTCAACTTTGTTGAACAATAAACAACGTACCTTCAAAGCTCTTGATTTCACTGGGACCAAAGCCAGTGGCAGTTCGGGTGTGCTTTGGACGGGATATGCCTGCAGGGCCAACAGCACCCTGGATATCGACGATCGGAGCCGACGTGGAGGGGCGCCTCTCACGGGTGGGCAGACGTTGCTGTTCGGATACCATTGCGTCTGTCGGCAACCTTGTTAGTCAAGTAATATGAAGCAGAAGGTAACTGAAAACTGAAAAAGAAGGGAAAGGGTCCCACGAGGCAATTAAGTACTCAACCGCCCAATGCAAAACCCATGTCCTATTCTGAAGCGAGAATCAGATCAGATCACTTACATCAAGGTTGACTGATGCCACTGAACGAGTACTGTACGTCAGATAAGACGACTGGCTAAAGACACGAGATGTGTACAGCTTTAGGTGGGGGAGCGGGGTCGTTGGTGCAAGGTAAAGTTGCAGTAGCTTGTTGAGTGCCCTGCTACTATCGGGGAGCTCAGATCCCAATCAACGTAGGAAATCAGGCGGGTGTTTCTTGGCAAATAGGTTGATGTGAGAAAGGAATCTTGAACTTGATAGATTTCAAGTAGGGCGTTGCGATTATCCGTCGAACTCTCCAAATCACAGGGTGCTTTGGCGGATGGGGACGACTGGAGAACTCGTTCGTTTAGCTGATCTGATGGGGATCCGGAGAAGGCGGGAGCTTGGGGAACAGGGGAAGCTTGAGCCTTGGTGGAGTTGACCAAAGAGATATGGGGAAGAAGAACGACAAGGGTACAATGAGGGCGGATGAAGGTGAGAATTGTGAGTACCAATTGCAAACTGATACTGCTTATAAGGCGAAGATAAATAGTAGGTTAAGAGAGGATGGTGATGATGTGAGTGGAAGGGAAAGAAGAGGAGGAAGAGACCCGATCATGACTGACAGAAGCTGAGGGGGAACTTTGTTGAGCTTATAGGTCGGCAAGTGCGATGGTGGGAGGGAGCTTTCCGTCTCCTCTACGGTCCCACCCCATCCATTCATCATGACAACCTCCTGCCTGCTCTTGCTTGTGTTTGTACCTGGCCTTACTCCTCATGGCAAGACGAGACAACAGAGCTACCATCTATTGCTTAAATTAGCGTGCAATAGCATGGATGGACTGCTGTAGTAGTACTGACCGGTACAGTAGCCGCTTTTTCTAACTCATGTTGGGTCACATCCAGTCACTTTCACTCCGGTTACCCGCCAATGTCGTCTTGTTGTTTGGCCTGCTCCCCTCTCAACCCAGTCGCATACCATCACGAGCTGGTGAGGTGGGATGGGATGGCATGGTTCCCCTCCCCCGCAGCAACCGTTCCGTTCTGTAACATGACGACATCGTCGACGCACGCATCCTTTTATAGAACGATGCATTTGTTACCAATATCAATCCAATTGCTTCCAGTATCCTTTATAAGAAACACAGCTCGAGTGAACAGAAGATGTGTAGAGACCTTAGTAGGTATCGAGTCCTCATAACATACCCTGTACCTCTAGGTCTCTTACCATATGGCATGATCAAGCTCGGCTACGAGTGTCTCATTCCAATTATCCATGGACCGTTTCTGCGCGCCAATAGCCTTCCCCTCCCCCTCATGCCAATCGACATAGATCCAGACCGTATCCCAACTCTATTGTCAAAGCAACTTACACGCTTACAGCAGAAGAGACCCGCTCGCATACGCATGCAAGAGTGAAGCTCGCCTTAGCGCCAACTTCTTACAGAGCGGAGTGCGGGGCCGTAACGCCTGGCGTCTATTACCTTGTAGGTACTGTATGATGTGCGGTCTCTTTTCAAGTCGAACCAAGCTCAGCTTTGTTGTAAACACCAGCATCGAAATCTGCGCCTAGAGCTATCATCCAAGCTATGATTCAAGGCAGCACCGAGTCTAGCTATGGCTTCCAGGTCACACATGCGAAACTCTAAAAGACATCCCACACTACTAAGGTGGCTTAGCTTCGAGTACTACCCCTGAAAGACACTCACATAAAGTAGATCCATTATGAGATATAATACGGATAATCTCAGCCAAATAACAATGCCCAATCTCAAATCCCCCAAGAAACCATACTGTCGGGACAACATGAACCTACCTATTAGCCTATGCTTGAGCACATTTGATGGATGGCCCCAGTTCTCTTCGAGTATGGGGAACGCATCAGCCCCCGCGTTGGTAACGCCGAGATGGGTCGCGTCACAGACAGACAGACGTTGATATGTGGTCTAAAAACAAACGGAACACTGGGTGAACTGCTTCGCTAACATGCGTGCTCGGCCCTCACAGACCTTTCTTCTCAAGCACACTTTGAAACCACCTCTCGACGCCATTGTTACCTGCTTTCCTGTTTCGGGTCTTAAAATAACATCAACTGCTTAAAGTCTGATCTCGCCTATCCAAGCAGTCATGATGGATGGATGTATGTCGTTCATGAGAGTTGGCCCTTGCTTACTAGCTCGTCGATCACCTCATGGTCCAAGGTCAAAGCTCCAAGCCACGTCCAGCCCCTCCCACTCCTACTCGACCTCAAATCGACATACCGTCTAACCTAACCTAACGTTACAGGCGTACTTTCCATTCCAGGACAAACCACGTCACAGAGCATTTTGCTTCATCACATGCTTGAAGATCGTATATTGACATCCAGTACTGCAATTGCTCATTAACACTGCGATTGTAAGGCTACTAAGTTCTGCCTCCAACCAACCTATCGCCTACTGATGTCTTCATCTATGCTCACGCGCGTTTCACAATTAGACAGATTTACTTAGGTTGCTCAGGGGCCCAACTTTCACTGTTGTTGATAAACCGTCCATTCGTTCCTCTCCCATTACATACCTGACACAGCAGGCTATCAAAAATTGGACATGTGCCCAGAATATCGTCAATTCGTCTCATTTGAGCCGAAGAAAAAGCTACATATGTAGGAGTTGAAGCTGTCCATTAGCATGCCAGCCCAGACCTCTTCCTGTGACGTTCCCAACCAGCTCCAAAACACCACTCCCTAGAAACAAAAACCATACGCCTACTTCTCTTCAGCTCTAAGCTCGGCGGGATCCATTAGAACGTGACCAGGTCTATGCCTGTCCCAGCTCCCACGATTACTCTCCAATCCAAAATAGGACATTTCGCCAAGAAGCATCGCAATCGCAATACCGTTCGTTTCGTGATTTCCATCTGTTTCGTCTCGTGTAAGGCCCCAAGCCTTAACCCAGCAAAACCCACCCAAAACATGAGCTCCTGCAAGGTCTAGTCGCTCCAAAGTCCATAAAGCTGAACACATGCCAGGCCAAGATATATAAACCGAAAATCAACAGTGCCGACTGTACTCTTTGATGGAGGCCACCGTATAGGTCTTTCGGCTAGTGCGCGTATTCCGAGTAGTCGCATTTCGTCGAAGAGAGTAGGATAAGAAACCTCCACCCGTAGCCGATGGAGCCATCATGGAGGAGCGTTTGGAATATAGAAGTCGCGTCGAATAAAAATGAATAAAGCAGGAATCGTATCAATCGAGGTCGTCCTTCATCCTGTACCCCAAACTCCGAAAATGCTCTTGACGCCAGCCAACGGTGTCCCGTACCCTAACGTCGTGTTGTAAACAAAAGAAAAAGCAGTGCTTCACTATCAAAGAATGCCAGAGTCCTTAAGCGCGTTATTCAAGATAGTCTCCTTTACTGCTGCGAAAACAAGTCGGATGTTTGAAGTGTCTGTTGCTTGTGTCAAGCTAGGCTGCGTTAGAAACCAAGGAGCTTGTCATATCAGCATGAGAAAGACTTACTGGGGATACAAGTTCAGATGTGCCCGGTTGACCTGATTAAATCGCCATAGTAAATACTTGGCTGCTTTGTTGACATCGTTACCACCGGAGTAGTCCGGGAAATAGTTGCCCAGTGGCGACCGGCTCAGCTTTTGCTTGAAGATATCAACCTTGTTGAGGAACAAGATGATGCTAGTACGCATGAACCACCTCGAGTTGACCACCGAGTCGAATAGCAATAAACTCTCCATCATTCGATTCTAGTTTCGATGTCAGCGAGCACTCGTGTACCACTATTGCGAACCCAAAGCTTACCTGACTACTCTCCTCAAGTAGAACTTGGTCGTATTCACTCAAAGCAACGCAGAATATAATTGATGTAACGTTCTCAAAGCAGTGTATCCACTTCTTCCTTTCGCTTCGTTGGCCACCTACGTCGAACATGCTGTGATAATGTCAGCAAGACCATACGCAAGATGCGAAATGTGGGCGAACTTACTGTATACTTAATTGGCCCATCTGGAATCTCGTTTCATAAATACCAGTTGTCTTCGTTCGTGCCCGGAGCACGTCCATTTCGTTGGGAAGATAATCGGGTGCTACTATTCGCATTGCTTCTTGAAAAAAACTGAGTTGAGACTGGTCAGATATGAATCGCGTCAAGCGGGCAAGATGCTTCACGTACTATTCTGCTGAGTCCATCAGGTAGAACTCGGTCTGATGCTCCATCAACAAATCTTTCGCAGGGTCGTTCCACAAAGCTTGTACTGCGGCACCAACTTTTGCGTCAATCTGTGCTTGGGGGCCAGACTCGGCTTGGTATTCCAGCAGGAATTCGGCATGCGCCTTGTTTTCCTCGTTTTGGGGCTCTATATCAAATTGTTGCATAGCCATAATAACGGCTTTGGCGCATTCGATGAGGTTTTTGAAAACGGTTGGCCGGTAATTGAACAGCTCGTCTTCTGAGTAACCCTTAAGATGAATGATTTTCATTTGTTTGACAATCGTCGACTTGCCGCTTTCTCCAGAACCTAGTACCTTGGTTAATTATCAACGCTTGAGGTGAGCAATTCAGCTTTCGCCAAAGCACCCTTACCTAAGAGCAAGATTTTGCATTCTTTCCGTAAGCGTTTTGAGTCTTCCTCGAGGATCTTATCGATAGCCTGGCTCTTTTTCTTTTGATCCGCCTCCTCATTGCTTGAACTCATGCACGCGCCCATCTTGTCAAGTCAAAAAGCGGCCTGAAAAAGGCCCTTCAGTTCGTGGAGAAAACGTTATGTTCGCAGCGGTTTTCAATTCGTAGTACTCGGTTATGATGCGTCCTTTAAACGTGCATGACGGTCGCAACGGTTTGCGATAGTAAGCGGTGTCGAATATTGTGGGGATGTCGGCACAGCAAATAGTTCCGAGGGTTTAATGAATTAGGCTTCGACTTGATATATCACGATTGAGTGTGGTGATGAATGGTTGTGGTAGAGAGTTGGCGATAAAGATGGCAATCGGGTACCGCGTACAGCAATGGTGGAGGACGAGGTCGGGGAGATCGGAGCGTGACGGGTGGGCTATCGTGAAGAAGATTCGAAGCTCTGGAAAGGCACCCTCGAGATGGTTTGCTGGATGGTCGACCGAGGCCGAAAGGTGAAAAAAGACGACGAGAAGAAGTCGAACGAGATATGCCTGAGCAACGTCAAGGCTAGAAGGGGAATGTTTGGCGGTGGGCAGGCGAAAGAAAGAGATGGATGGCTGGACGGATGGACCTTGTCGCTCCAGATGGTCGGCCGTAACCAGCTAAGGACGGTGCTGGGGAGCTTCGTGGAGGCAGGGCGAGCGGGCGAGACTAAGAGGTACAAAGGCACCAGGGAACCTCGACGATGACGAGACAAAGTCGGCGGAGGGCAGCGCCAATTGGTGAGAGAACCGACGGTGGGGAAGGAGTCGGGGCCAGGGGTGTGTGAGCCAGCGCGAACCAGTGAGCAGGCGGGTGAAGGCGAGAATTTGAAGGGAGCCTAGGGGCTTTGGGGGGTCGAGTTGAAATGCGCCGATGAATGTGGCCTGGTTGAAGGGGCGTCTGCAGCCAAAGTAGCTAGCAGATGAGCTAATGGGAGCGAGATGTGCGAATCAAAGCGCCCACAACCGGATATCGTTGGTTTCAAAGAGACCTCGACCGTTCGTGGCAGAGTTGATTTACAGATCTTGAGAGCCTGGCTAGCAACGATCTCGGTGAGATAGCGAAAGCGGAAGGAAGCAATGTTAAGTAGCGGAAGTTTGTCTATCCTCCATGAGGTTGAGGTAAATCGATGGATGGTGGGCAGGCACCGGTTAGTACATAATTAGGGGACTCTCAGCTGTACTGTATTCTATAGATGATAATATGGGATTGGATGGGTTTGACGGAAAACGACGGGTCCAAAGGCGACCTATTCCACTACCTACCTATTACCTACGCGGAAGGTACGGTACTATACCTTAACTCAGTACTAACCAGTTAAGACGGACAGGCTGCAGAGATAAGATTGGATAATAAATGGAGTTGAGAAAGTATAAGTCGGTACGGATACCTTCCTTCATTTCAGATCAGCAGGAGCAGGAGGCATGCGTGGTCGGGCGGTCTTACTGTAACCTGCAGCGGACTTTCAGCTTTTAGCAAGGGGTTACATTTCAGCGCTATTCTACGCCGAATTGAAATACCTCTCCATTCATCAACGTACTGTATGCTTGCTACCTACCTCTATTCACGCGTATACATAAATAGGCACAGTGAGGTAGGCAGGTACTTTATCTGTTCATTGGAGCTATTTTCCAGCTCCCCATAATTCGAGCTACGCGTCACTCTGTTGAAAGAAGCATTTGCTAACGTGTACCTCAAGGTACCTGCAGAGAGATATTTCCTCGAGTTTGTTTATTCAAGATCTGGACCAACGAGAAGCTTCGGTTTATCCCAGGCAAAGGATCGATCCAGGCCAGTCATGTCATTCATCCTGCACGACAATGATTGAAAGGGTATTACCGAGTTGCGAATCGCTACTTTCTTCCCTCCCATGGAGATGCACAAGAACGAATGCTCGACGATCGCTCGAAGAAAAGCGCAGCGCCCTTGGTTTTTCGATATCGTCTTCCCTCCCTGGTTCAATTTGCGCTTGACACGTCCCTCCTTCACAATTAATCACCGGTATATTCCCTCAATGCATACAAACCCCCAATAACTAGCGCTCCTTTAGCTACTTTGACCCTCGTGGGCAGTTCATCAGGCACTGATCGGCGTGCCAAAATCGCATTCTGCCGCTCAATGTCTCAAACTCCATCCGCTGTGGCTTGGCAAGAGTCAGGCTTATGCTAGATGCTGCCCATTGGTTCCCGAGAATCATTCACAATGGGAAGCCGACTGCCCGGGTCTTTGTTGAAAATATTAGCAGGGTCAGATGCTGGATGTACATCAAGACATTGGCACTGATGAGTTTTCCTCAAAGTCAAAATGTGATGGCGGGTCTGGTGGAGAGAATATCTTGCCGCCCGCACACGGCAGCCCTCTGTCTGGCTGGTAGCGGAGTTTTACTTCTTCACTGACCCCGACATCCCCTGCATGTACCGCGTATCCCCATGTTTCCCAAGCTGCCTTAGTTGGTAACGACGCCTAATCTGGGCACTAAGTCCCAAGGGCCAAGGCTCGTCGCTGAGGGCGCTGCCCGTAGCGCCACGAGATCTCTTACATATAAGGTTGGAGCGATTCATCCGCATTCCATTCATGGAGCCAGTCGAGCAGCGCGAAAGAACGAGGAAATTATTGAGCACGAGGTACTGTTTTCTGATTTGCGTACAGCATCTCAAGATATACAGCTTGGAACCAAGCACGCGACTTACTCTGTATCCGTACATGACTCCAGTTTGCCGGATCACACAGGAAAACCTGCAACTTTACGAAGTGCAATACGTACTGATGTACGGCCAATCCAGCATAACGAAGCTAGTGGTTATCACAAAGGATGTTCTTCAATCCCTTGAGGTGACAGAAACAAATGGCCTGAAGATTGCTTTCATCTGAGCAAAGTGGTCAAACTATTTCGTCTCTCAAGTTCTCGGCGGTCAAGTTTTCTGATATCCTGACGGCGAAGCCAGCTCAATGGAATTTCGACCAGGGGTTTCCGCCGGGGTACCTGGAGATGAAGTGGAGCTGGCACTGCAACCCTTGTCAACACATATTACCGGTATTGCATATAATTATCCATTTCTATTTTCTGTTCTCCTCATACCATGCTGCATTGGTGTTTGCATGCAGAAACGCCGTGCTGGTCATCCAAATCTTTCCTCTTCCCCTCACCGATGTACCGTTACTGTACTCAGTACCAGGTTTCGATATTTGATCAAGTCTCACCACGCGAACTGTATTTACGCACTATCTTGGCATAACCATTGTTCCTGCTTACAGAAACATCAATGCCAGCACAATAAGCTCGCATTGCTACCCTTTCAGGTGGGTCAAAGAAAATTCGAGACTTAGTTAAGGGTGTTATAAAGATTAGGATAGTCTACTCCAAGCTTTTTTGCCTAAGCATGTCTAAGTCATTTTGTCGATAGGCTTCTGTGTCCTGGTTTTTCCAGACCACCTGCCTTTCCAATGAGGAATAAGACTTCTTGATATGGAGAAAATCGCAGCTTGGGCTGCCCTTGTATGTTTACATGCTCTTGTTTTTATTACCCCTCGTTGTTAATGCGAAACCCTCGCAATGTTGTTAATGGAATTTCTCTTCGCCGCTTTTGAAACGGCGTATTGCTTGCTGCCCCTGGTCTGACTTATAAGTCTATCAGTAATTAGCTCGAACTTGATACGTATTCGAATCAGTTTGCCGGTCACAAGCTAAATCCCGCGGGAAGTTATTTTCTCTCTGCAGAATACTGTACATACTATCGCCCCAAAACCGGATGCCTCTTATATCCGCCCTCTGATCATGATTATCTTGTTTCGTTTCGTTTTGTTTCAGCCTCGTCGAAGTACGTTTGTCAAACAATGCCTTCACACCAAATCTTGATATTGTTCTGGCAATTCCAAGTCCATCTAAATTCATATGATTCTGATGATTGATCGATCTTCATGACTTTTACTATATGATGTCTCCTTATCCGGCGTATAACATTGGACGACGTGTCGAGCCTGTCGACTTGAAAGGATTGCGTCTATCAAACTCGATTTCCTAAAGATGTCTCGTTCAAGGCCGTCTTCGGGAATTGCGTCACATGAGATTTTGGCTAGAGCCAGGCCTGCCACGTCTCTGCATTCCTCCCAATCACGTTGAGTTTCTGGTGACTTATTTGGCTTCAAACACGAAACGAATTGAGCTACACCAGCCAGATGTTGACGATCACAAGAGAAAGGAGTCCGTCGGCCAACTTGGTAGCTTGAAGTGGAACGCAAGGACCTAAATACCCTTGAATTCCACAGTCACAGGTATTGGCAAGAGAGATACAAAAAAGAGGCACTGCTCTAAACGTTAATTTGGTTGAACAGGACAGATCATGGCCGCGGGTTCACTGATCTGGTTGTAACGTAATAGGTGCTAACTTGGTACAGGTTGTTTCTTAAATCTTCAAAGAGCCTCATCAATCTTCCGCTTGTCTCCGATTGGATCAATGACATCGGTAAATTCAATATGGCCTACGGTTTCGGCCAAGTTACAAGGTCTGTGTTGTTTTCAGCCAGAAAAAACTTCCAAGATGATGGATCTTTGACGGCGAGAGTGCGATTGATTTACGTCCTGGTTCGTTTATTCTTGATCTTTGGTTATGTCTTGTTCCGAGACTTTGACTAGCCTGGAGACGTGGGTTTGTATTGCTGAAGCGGCCACGGAGCACGCATCCTACAACGATTAAACAATGCCCTGTCAGCATATTTGGATATTGAGCCCACACGTTGAGCTGATACTGAGATGGAGGTTTCCATGCAGCCAATGCTGTTGACGATATGCAAGACACGTCGACTTACCTGCACCAGGTGGATAAGATCAATCGCAGCTTAGTACAGTGCCCGAGCAGAGAATGTTTCTAATGGGTGTTTAGGCCGAGGCATCTACATATTATATGGAATGCCACAATATGCCTTGGAGGCCCAAATTCTACTGTCAGCTAAAATCAAGGTGTGCTCCTCCATGATAACATGACTACGATCGACGTCATTCGAGTTTAAGCATAGTTATGGGAACACATCGTTATCAATATGATATGTACTGTTTACGTGCCAAATGTTACGTAGTTGATCAAGAATAATAGTCGATTATTAGTATTAGTCTTTTCTACTCCATATTGTATTGCAAGTTGAGAAGCCAAAGCTTTGATCCTGGATCCTGTCTGGGGAGGGGACGTGCTTGTTAATTGGTGATTTTATGGATCTAGCTTGGGTTAGGTGCCCCTCAGAGTATCCGTACCGCTTCCCTTTTTTGGTGATACTGATACTGTACTGTACGTTACAGTACTGCTCTACCTTGCCTGTATTAGTTTGGTTTCTGTTTCTGTTTCTGTTACTGTCTATCTTCTCCTTAAAAGTGATCCACCTCACTCAATTTCATCTACATACTGGCTACCAGCATCACCATAATCACCAGCATTAACACCAGAATCGCGATATCTCGACGGAACCAGTATAGTCTGGTCAACTCATACTGCAGCAAGCCAGCACAACACAGCACAGCACAAAGGACATATTATATTATCCATACCGCATCTGTCGAGGGCATTTTGCGACCAACCGTTATGCGACATTGAACTTTCATCGACACATAAATTTACTTTTACAACTAGTCCCGATTTCTTTGACCGCTTCACCAGCATAGCATCCCTTCAATAGCTTCAGAAGTGCGACTGAGGCCGAGCAACCCCCCAGCTTCTCACGAGAACTGGGCGCCTCGACGTCCAACCGACACTCGCCTCGCCCATCCCCAACTTTCGGACTCGAGTCAAGCAAAGTCACTCTCATCGCGTCAACGAGCCGCTTCACTTGTCGATCGGCCCATCAATAACGAAAGAAAAAGAGGCACAGATTCCGTCGTCAGGACAAAGTTGTTGGATATCTTTATGACCGGTGATTGACGACGCTGCCTTTGGAAAATATCAATACAATGAGCTCCGACGAGTCCCCTCCCGGCGGTCTTGGCGCGCCCGAGTACAGCAATGACCTCAAGCCTGTTCTGTCGCCTATTTTGCCCGCCTCGCCTTCGTCCTCCAACAAGCCCGATTTTATACCGCTCGTTACCGTTGTCGGATTCCACCACGCCAGAGGCCCCGAGGTAGAGAATTGGTTTGGCGTGGAAGAGGGGACTGATCCAGCGGCCGACTATGGCTGGCCTTTGCTACCTTTTATGGCCCTGAGCGATGGTGCGCACGCGTGAGTTCGCCCTTTTGATTGCAGTCGGCTCATCTATTTGGGAGAGCGACCACTTGTTGTTAATGGTGCTGAGATTATTGGGCAGATCGGAAGAGGACTTTTCCTACTTTACACTCCTTTGTCCAGAGACGGACACGAAGCCAGCTACGTCACTTTTTGGAATATCCTGTACTCGACAGCTCGACTCAACCCAACTCATCAATCGCCCTGCCGATGTCACACGCTCCACTGTCCAAAAAGCTGTTGTGGTCATTGCCGACAGCCCACAGTTCTTTGGCATGCTCCGTGAGCGTCTGAGTATCGTGACACAGGCTTGGTTCGCCCAACGCGAGTTCACTGATGTCGAGATCCTCCGCAGGTTCCAGGAGAGCCTCGCAGATGAGAAGGCCAAGGGTGTGCTCAATGACCAGGTAGATCGAGACCAGTACCTCGGCATGAGTTTACGTGAATTGATCCACGAGTACAAATGGCAAACGCTGGTTCTCTTGAAGTGCTGTCTTCTTCAACCAAAGGTAAAAGCTTTCTTTGCGTTTATTGAAGCTTGTATAGCTAACCCACTTATAAGATGCTTTTCTTTGGCTCGAGGTGTGATAAGTTGTGCATGATGCAGTTTTCTCTTTTGTCCTTGATACCCGGCCTCATTCGCAACCTACAAGACAGCGCAGACCCCGAACTAAACAGCTATGAGACGAGTTTGACAAAGCCTACCAGTTTGCGAACTAGTGATCGCAACTCTTTGCTATGCTACATGGGCCTCCCGCTTCAGATATTTGGCAAGGTGCGTCTTACCGTATCACATTATTCACAGCAGTAATTAATATTAGCGCAGGGAAGCTTATTTGGGCCTTATACACCCTTACAGCAACTCGACATCCTTGCCGACTTTGGAACAAAATCCTATATCGTTGGTAGCACAAACTCACTCTTGCTTCAGCAGAAAGACCGCTATAGTGACATTCTCATCAACTTGGACGAAGAATCAGTCGTAATCAACTCACAACCACTCAGAACCGCTCTTACTCTCACAGCTGCGGACCGAAGATGGATAGATTACCTAACCCACGAGATCAACGAGACGTGGGATGAAGCCAATCCCAACAGACCAAAGACTTTGAAGTACGTCGGCAGCGAGGAATTTATCAGGCTCCAGTTTGAAGAGTACATTCTTGCCCTCATCTCGTCCGTCAAATACCACAACTACCTCAATGCGAACCCAAATAACCCCAAAGCCATGCTTCCCGAGGTCGAGGGTGACCCCGTTGCAGACTTTGGCTACGAGTGGGTAGAGGCTTGGAAACGCACAGAGAATTATCGCATGTGGAACACAAACACTGACTCCCACCTGTTTGACATTGTCGACCCTCGACATCCCTGCGCGGGCGGCCTCAATATTGAGGATGTTCAACGTCGAATCGCAGAGCAAGTAAAAGAGCTGCACCTGGACGAGCGTTTTGCGCAAGGGCGCGAAGTCCTCGGCAGGAATCTCGCTGCTGGTCGGGAGAAGGCCTCATTTGTGCTCAACAAACTTTATGCTGACATGGAAGCTCTACGAGAAGCCCAGAGACGCCGCGCCGAAGAAGCCCGAGCAGCGTCTCTACAAGATAATCCTGACCAGCCAGCCGGATCTGACCCATCAAAAGCTGGACAAACTGGACAATCGGCTGGCGCGCGAGCTGGCGCTTATATCGGTAGTTGGGCAGCCTGGGCTGGCGAGAAGCGCCGAACAAGCGGCTGGGGAGCTAGTTGGGGTCGCAAAACAACGACTAAGCCAGAGAAATCTGCTGATGACTCTACGTCAAGCAGCCCGATTGACAGAGATTACCAGATGATCAGTGCCCCTGAATCTAGAGGGGGAAGTTCAGATGAGCAGGCCTCGCGAAAAGACAGAGGAGCGAGCTTTAGTGAGAGTATACTCTCAGGGGTCAGCGAGTCCAACAGTCGACCAACTTCAGGGACCAATAAGCCTTTACCTGGCCCACCAGTGCCCAAAAAGGAGGATGATGGTTTCCAAACAGAGGGAGTTGTTGGCTCAAAGGACAAAGGGCTCGAGGTGAGTCCTCACCCTGACGGTAACGGTGCAGCGGCAAAGGATTGATGAGACCATATATAAGTGAAAATAAGAGGATACGCTGCTATATTGGACCAACACCTTATAGGATATAGATATCATGATCGGACCGAAATGGGTTAACTTTTAGCGAAAATTATATATGCTGTTAGTGCACTTAGTCGGGATTTGTAGCCAATACATCGTCAAGTCACGGGTCAAGCAGAAGTCATCAGCACGAGTTTAGCTTTGCATGAACGCTTATTCTTTCGAGTATATTCGTGCCCAAGACCTTTCTCTTGTGCCGCTCATTCCAGTCCTTTTATCGCTATACCCGCAACCTGATCGACCAAAATCTTCTGCCCCATGGATGGCCGCCCTCTTCCAAAGCATGATCAAGACCAACGACACGTAAAACACCAGAATAAAATAGGGGGTGTATAAGGGGGAAGCTTGCAGCACCTTGTCCTGGATCAAAGTGCTGACATCTAATGTTGACTCCGGCCCACATCACCTTTGTCCACGACCCTTTCCTGACCGCTCAAGGGAACAAGAGGCAGTCGCGTACGACGGGTGAGAACCAGATAACTGTGCTCGGAGTAGCCACGTAATAAACTGAGCGTGAGAGGGATTGTAAGATGAGGAGGGAAGTGATTCTATAACCCTCGTCTTCCAAGCGATGTGATGTAAAAATTGAGACTTAAGCAAGGTATCCTAACTCATCATCCTCTAGACGCTCTAGGTACTCCTTGTCAAGTAAAATTTCTATGCACTTCTTGATGTCGCCAACCTTTGGCACAAAGCGGGACCTAATCTGGTTGATGGTCTCACTGACTAGGTTCTGGTGCTTCATCTTCTTACGTGCTTTCATGATTCGCACGATCGCGGACTATAAACAGTTAGTAAAGTTCTTGTAAAGTTCTTTGCTGTGGAAGCAAACACATACCTGAAGAACCAGCTTTCGGTCCTCCTCGATTGTCTTGTTGGTCTCGACCTCCTCTTGCTTCGCCTCCTTCACACCACCAATGTTCAAATTAATACGGATCTTCTTGCTCTTGAAGTCGTAGTTGAGCTTGAAAGTCTTACCGGGCCCTGGCTTTTCACCAGATGCGCCGGGCATGATGAGCACCTTTGCCTTCAAGATAGTAGCAAGGGCCTGATCTATAACCTCCTTGCTGAGTTGAGTAGCGCTGAGCATATCATCATAGCTGTAGCTGTCCTTCTCGTTGAAAAGCAGGAGAATGGCCATCTGGTAGATCGATACCTGGAAGGTGTAGGGAGTCTTGCTCGCCTTGCAGTAGCCGGCCTTAATCTCACCCTTGCAAAGATGCCACATCCACGTGAGCTTACGGCCATCGTGCTTGTGCTTATAGAAACGCGAAAAGCGCTCAATCTCGGCTGCGATTTCAGGAGGCGGGTTGAAGTCAGTGGACGGCGCCGTCAATGGCCAAAAACCAGTTCCTAGAATAGAGAAAGTTGAGTCAACCACCTTCGTAGACTCCACGTCTTCGAGGTGGGCTCGGAAGTCCTTGTTCAAATCCGCCGAGATCTGCATATCCTGGAACATACGCTGAAGCTTGTTGGTGTACTCAAAACCGCATGCTTCCTTGAGTTTGCTGATCATGCTGGTCTCAGCATCATCGGAAGATGAGTTGCTGTTTACTAGGCGTCGGGCAAGCATACGCGAGTAAAACTTTTGGAATACGTCCTTGTCTTCGATGTACTTGAATACCGTCATGATCTGATCAAGAATATTTTCCAATTCGGATTCCTCGATGCTGGTGCTGCTCTTCTTGAGCAAGTGATCAGCGTACTTAGCCAACAGCTCCGGTGATTTGCTAGATCCGGATTTGCAGACTTCGTTACGGTTGACGAACTCCCTGCATGCATTGTCCAGAGATCGTGTAAACTCAGGTTCACTCTTGAAGGCTCGCTCAACGAGACCCTGATACTGTGTGTGAATCTCAAGTAGAGCGTCCACATAAACCTTTGGCTCAAGCTTTTCGCCCTCCGAAGACGAGACTTTTTGCACAGCAGCAAGGCCAGCCTTTCTGACGTGTGTTTCGAAGCGGGATCTAAGCGGCTCGAGACCGTCCGGAATCCTTGACAGAAGCTTGTACATCCTAGCCATGTCTTCTTCGCGGTCATTATCAAGAAGTACTTGGAACTCCTCCCTGAGAAGAGCTGAATGATCTGCAATAAGAGCTTGATTGCAGCTCTTTTTGAGCGGAATGGCAATGTCCTGATGAAGATACATGCGAACACGTTCCTCTTCCTCAGCGAGACGTGCTTCGGCCTTCTTCATGTATTCCACAACACTGTTCTCTGCCACAAATTGCTTCGATTCGGCATTATAAAAGTCCCTGGTGGCTTCGAGGAATGGGCGCTCGAAATGGTAGCGGTAGACATCGAGGGTTGACTTGGATGGATCTGCCTCGTCCAGTCCCAGGGAAACGAAGGAATCCACGACTTGCTTGATCTGGCCGTGCTCAATAGTCTCGCCATTCCTCTGCTTCTCGACGAGCTTAAGAACCGCATCCATAACCTTGACGCTAACCTTCTCAAAGAGCTCCTTTCTCCATTGCACGAGATGCAGCGTGTAGACGTCGTAGATATTCTTCTTGCCCTCGTCAATCTCCCGCTTGACCCAGTGTCGGTTGAGATAGCGGAAGAGGTGGTGAATGTACTTGGCAGCGACTGTGTATCGACCCCATTCTTTAATGTAGAAGGCGAGCAAGGCCTCGTCGGTGTGAGTCTTGCTTTGATTCACGAGATTCTCGAGGTGATGCTTCAGGTAATCTATAAGTTTGTTATATAGCTCCTCGCCGAGAAGATGCGCTGTCAAAAGTTAGATCTGCTATCCGTAAGTAGGATACGCGGATGTACTTGCCTCCTCGATGGTTAGAGTGCATCGCAGGGCTGTTCATGCCAACAGCTTTCTGAGACGTGCAAAAGTTGTGGACGGCGCTGGAAAATATTAGCACATGACCTCCGTAGACTAGGGAGTATTATCAAAGGTTACTGACGTATAGACACCCATATACATTTGCATGTCAATACCCTGTTCGAGGTCGTTCATTACGCGTGCGATACCAGCTTGGAGGTAAGCCCATCTGCTCTAGTCAGCTTCTGCAGTTCATAGTTACCCAAGCGGGAGACTCACGTTGCGACGATGTCCTCCCTGTTGGGTATGGGGGGCATCTGGCCCTGTGCGCCCATCTTGGCGGCCATTATGCGCTGACAGAGGGAGGCGAATGGAGAGTTGACGAAGGTATCGGTGATGGAGGCGGGGTCGGTATCGAGGGGCTCGACGCGATGTCGTCAGAGTCGGCAAAGTGTGTTTTCGTGATGGGAGTAGGATTACAAAACGGGGGACCGAGATGCGGAGATTCAAGGCGATGGTGAAGACAGCCCGTGGTGTAGTGGTTTGACAAAAGAAAGTTGTCGAATTTAGGATCGAGTTCGTTAAGTAGTAAGAATTCTGGCTGGGGTGAACTCAAGAAGCGGCTTCGGATGGATAAAGTTGAGGGTCGATCAAGAGTTTGTGCTTTCGGTGGAGTAACAGCAGGTCATAAGTTTAAATCAGTCCGAACCACGCCAAATGAGTCATAAAAAAGAAACAACTCGTGAAATGAGGGCGATTCTTCACGGTCAAACAAATGCACGGGAATGGGAGGAGGATCAGGCAGTAGCTGGAGGTCAGACCGCAGCTGGGACGAACAGGACATGGGCAAGGCAAGGCAAGGCGTACCTAGTCTACCTAGGCTATCGCTATAACTGGCTTAGTGCTTGGATCTGCCGTCATCCACCGCCTAGGGATCACTGGGTTTTGGGTTTTGTCTCCGACGACAGGGGGCCTAGAACGTGACAATGGGAGCCTATTTTAAAATAGGTACTATGGATTGTTTCGAAGCTGCCTGTGAAGTGCATAGCAGAAACCTATTTCTATAAAGGCCATTCATTTAGCAAAGGCGATAAATCAATCTGAAGATTTACTTAATAGCAAGGATGAATACACGAAACACTATTCAAAATTCATCCTAGTGTACGTTTCATCAGCAGCATTGTTCAAGTTATTTAGTTCTGTTCATTTCATCTATTTGAGGTATCCCTGAAACTAAGAAATGTACTACGAGGTATGGCTATAAGATACCTGTCTGTCTGCCTGTAGGGAGCCATCCGTGATTGATCATGGTAATAATGATAAAGGAAAGAAAAAGCAGCAATGAACGCTAAACACGGTCTACCGTGATATCAAAGTCAAATGTTCCATATTCCAACAAGCCGCGCCATGAGCACTCCCTGCTCAAAGTGGTATCCCAAAATTCATAAGCCAAGTCCGTTGCACCGATCCTCATCCTAACCGTGTAAGCCATCATCCTCGCCTCCTCCCAGACGCTCGACAGTGCGGAATATGTTGACTGCGAAGTTCATGGACCAGGCAACCAATCCTATCAACATGAATGCTGCCAGAGCTTTGGACAGATTCCGCACTGCAGTGTCAGACAAGTTATGGTAAACGAGGCTTTCAAACGCGAGTGCTGTGCTCGCGGATTTGAAGATGATGAAAAAGAGGTCTAGTAAAATCAGAGAGATCTTGGAGACAACTGATCGTAGGCCCAGAGGCTTTCCTGTGTATTCGTCCCAGATCATATAGCCGATGTAAGGAATAGCTACACAGTCTACAGCGACTGCAACGATAGATTGTGTCTCCTCAGCTGAATCTGAACTGTCGACATCTTCGAGTTGATGTATTCGTGCCGCGACACCAAGTGCAATAATAGAGGTGACCATGACACTTAGCCTGAACATTAGAGGGGCGAGGGAATGACGGATAGCCATATACCATATACGTTTATATGGTGCAAGGCGCTTTCTCTTCCGAGATATCTTGGCTTCCTCGGCATTGTAGGGGTGGCGAGCTGGCGTATCAAAGTTTGGTTGCAAGTTCCGGAGAGCCTCAATATCCATGACCTTTGAGTCCTCGTCCGTCATGCGGCCCCATGCGGATGACTGAACAAAGTCTTGCCATGCTACACTCGGTTGCGAGGTTAAGGCTGGTTTATGTCCGGGCACAATAACAGGTTCTGCGGATCTCAAATGATCCCATTTCCTACCACGCATCGAGGCGCGCCCATACCGCATAAAATGAGGGATCTTGCCCCTCGTTTCCTGACCTTTACCGAGAAGGGGATCCTGTGGATCGATGAAGCCATCTTTGGAGACCCGCCTTTGAGGGTCACTTGGTGATGAATTGTGCTGAGGTGGAACGGCGCGCGAAGGAGGTCGAAGGAGTCGTAATTGATCGTCACTCGCCGAGCCATGCTCGCCATCGTAAGAGTTGATCCATGCTATATTCAGAGTCAGGTTTTGAGGAATCGAACAAAGATATCTCGCGAGCGCTTACGTGGGAGAGATCGAGGAGGGCGGAGACGGGCAGATCGAGTCGCAACAGAGCTGCTCAAGGTGCGACCGGAATCATAAGTACGGGGAGAGTCGTGATGTGTGCTAGAGCCAGTGCCATTTCCAGTACCAGTTCGTGGGGGTGAAGGAGGTGAAGTCATGACTTGCGGGCGGCAACAGTGAAGAGCCCAGTCAATGATGGCTTGAAACTATATCTTCAGCCGGACGTTGAAGCCGGCGAGGGCGATCGCAAAGCGCACCCAGAACAATCTCTCATGGCAATCGGTTTGTTGGAGCGCGGCTGAGCCGGCGAGCGCGCAGGGTTGATACCAAGATGGTAAATGCACAAGAGCGTATGTAGAGTAATGCAACCAAGAAGTGGTATGGGTAAGAAAATAACGTAGTAGGTATAAGGTAAAGTAAAGTAGCCCCAGGAAGGTAATTAAATTTGGCGGCAGTCGAGACTTGGGCTCAAACTACTGTACGCAACACACACGACAGACAGAGGCAGCGACAGCGACAGGCAGATAGACAGACTGAAAGAACGACACAAAAAATACAATGAAAACGGGGAAATTGAGATGAGCTTGAATAGGAACATGCCCGGCCGCAGCCAAAGCCATATTCCCTGTCTCCTGTCTACCAGGTACTTTGTTCCCCCGGGCGTTTCGACGCGCCTGGTCTGTGCAAGCCCGTCATTCAGAGGCCGTTAGTGGGTGAGATTGCCTGGACTCCACTGTCAGCCTATGTCCTGGAAGCTCTGGCAGCGCTAAAAGGCGTCATTGCCAAGGTTTCTCGTGCCGCTACCAGCGTCTTGTGCCGGTTTTTCTTCTCACAATAACTGTAGAATGAAATCATGAAGACAATGCACGTGTATGTCATAGAGAGGAAATGTCCGTTGAGAGACTGAACCTTTCCTCTACCACTGCAGAGTAATAAATAAGCTTTAAGTGCAACCCGTCATCCTCAAATTACCCATGCCAGCCCCAGTCGTGCCCAGAGTGCCCAGTAACGATTTTGCATACCTGCTGGCTGCCTCCTTGCAGCAACGTAGATCCCACAGGCACGGAGCAACAGGGTCTCTGTCCCAAATGATAGATTGGGCGGGCACTCTATTTATACGGATACGCGCGAAAGTCACAGCGTTTAATTAACATCACGCGACAACCCGGCCTAGCTCCACAACCGCAAGTCTAGCTACCTATTTAGATCTGTATCAGAATCAGGAATCTCTTTCATTTATATCTGTCTGTACACACCTATGCAATAGACTTTACAGAATTAAACAAAAAAACATAGTGGATTCAGACAAGATATAATGGGTACCTAACTAACCCAAGTACATGTTGTATTCTCCGAACTCCCAGAGACCGATCAATCGAATGTCATCTATCCCCACATCACAGCTATACCTTGGTACCCAATGAAAGTCTGACGTATCTCTCTGTATTTGTAGGGCACATACGGAAACACCCTTGCATCTTCGACACCTTGCTCGTCTCTAAATAAGCTTCAAGGGTCCTGTTTCTCGTTTACATCAACGGCCAAGTTACACACGTACTCAGTTACAGCAAGATTGCCTTTAGGTTCCCTGTTTAAACAGGAAATCAGTGACATATCGACAGACTTATTGACAGCTACCTAGGTCGAAAAAGATGGCGAATCGGTGCCTAACAAAGGACCAAGGTACAACAAGCAGTGCTGCTACTTTTTTCTCACTATCTACTCAAAGGTATGTAGCAAAACTCCAGCTTGCATAGCTGCACCTCGAAGTAGGTTTCTGGTTACTGGTTACGTCCAATCAAATCATAACAAACAGTCTTCAACTCCCAAGAAGCTAATTCCCGGTTTTGGTTGGTGAGGCTATGTAACTATATGCCTAGCAGACTTAATCACATCTCAACAAGTAAATCGACTGAAATGTAGCTTTAAATGTTTTTTTTTTTTTTCTATTGCTGTTATTTGCTTGAAGTGTATCTCCTCGGGAGACGGATGTGGCTATGTTGTAAAGGCATGGCCTATGATGATATTGACCTTGATTGTGCTTCGGCTATCCAAGACAAGACCCTCTCACCGGAATAATCCAACCTTCTTTTCGAATCTTGTAGAATTATCTGACGTCGAGCCTACATTCGTGATAGGCGATCTTACAGTCAAATGTGAGCTGGTGAAGGAAGTCGCTCAGCTAGGTTTCGTGGTTGTCAAGGCCACGAGTATGGAATTGGGGTATATATGCGTTCGATATAGTCCGCTTGAAGTTGTTGTATCAATTCCCGTGGGTCATCGGTCCGTCTCGTTATCGTTCTTGTGAAACCCTAACCATTCTCCTAGCATACCTCCCGGCTTCGGTAGAGGACATTCCCTCTTGGCTCTTTCCTGTGCGCTTTCGGCTTCCTCGCTTGAAACGTCGTTGAATTGTACGATTCCGTCTTCGACCTTGGGGTTGGTGTCTTTTCGCTTCCACCTCATTCGTCGGCCATTTTCATCAACCATAATATCTCCATCGGCGAATCGGGCCCGTGGTACGGGGCAAGGGAGCATGTGAGGAATTGTGACGACGATAAAGCAGGCGGCGACAGTCGTTGCGAATAGCGACGACGTCATTCGCGACTTTGGGTGAAGGAGTGGTGGCATGATATGATATGATTCGATTCCAGGATCCAGAAGTAAGTCGTTTGGTGAAGGACTCTAAAAGTCTCAATTGGCCATCAGCGGGTGCTTCAATGGGTTTTTAGTGCCATTGAACTCACATAACGACCGTAGCATCGTCCTCCCGACACGCGTTGACCAGGTCGACGAGCCGGTGGTTTCGAGCGATTTGTGGTGGTAATCCAGAAATCCAAAGCTGCTCACTCAAACCTGAGTTATGCTATGTTTCCCATTGGCTACCGGTTGAAGGGGATGTTGTCGGCGGACGGTCGAATGTAAGTCCGATGTAAGCCAATCTTTCGCGGGGCAGGAGCTTGGATCCACTCCGATAAGCCGATAGAGCGTCACTCAACAGCGCGAATCGCGAAATCTCCAAATCTATCTCCAACACACGCGACCCAGCGTTTTAGTATTCCCCACGCATCCCTTTAAACGGCAGATCGCAACTTTAAGGTTGAATTGACTCACTATATCTTCATTCTTGCTTGACTGCCCCCAACCCCCTTCAAGCCGTATCTTAGCAGGCACGCACCACCTAATCGCCACTCAACCGCATAATCAATTATGAGCGACCTCGACAAGTGAGACTCCAAGTCCAACCGCCGATCACCGGACCTTTCGAGCTAATCTTTCGATTTCAGGGCCATTGCGCAACTGCGCGCATGCCGACCGATCCCAGAAGCGCAAGTTCGGGAGCTTTGTCACAAAGCGCGTGAGCTTTTGATCGAAGAGGGAAACGTCGTCACTGTAACGGCGCCTGTCACGGTATGCGCTGTTCCCCAGCGAAGGCATCTGCTATATCTTAACAATCGCTGATATCTCTGGTAGATATGCGGTGATATCCATGGGCAGTTTCATGACTTGATGGAGTTATTCAGGGTTGGGGGTGACGTTCCTGATACGAACTATCTATTCATGGGTATGGTCCTTCACCCAGCTTTACAATTTCTGTTACATCGGAATTCTAACACGGGTTGCCAGGCGATTTCGTCGATCGCGGTTTCTACTCGCTAGAATCATTTCTTTTGCTACTTTGTCTAAAGGTCCGATACCCCGATAGAATGACTCTAATTCGCGGAAACCACGAGTCTCGCCAGATCACAACGGTTTACGGTTTCTACGACGAGTGCATAAGAAAGTATGGCAGCGCCAATGTTTGGCGCTATTGTTGCGACGTTTTTGACTACCTAGCGCTCGGTGCTATCGTGCTGGGCGCTTCAAACACCATGTCACCTGGAGTAGAGCCCGTCGACGACGAGACCGAAATCGAAGTTTGCGACCAGAACGGCTCCATTATGAGTCGATTTCCCCGACGCCGACCAGATGAAAATTCGCAAGACCAGATTCAGAGCCCAGGGGGCACCGCTATGGACAAGACAGGCCCACCAGGATCAGGCGCTTCAGGGTCAAGTGGTGGCTCTGTCGGAAATCCCGCTGGAGCAGTACTCTGTGTTCACGGTGGCTTGAGTCCTCTGGTCGATACAGTGGATAAGATCCGACTGATAGACCGGAAGCAAGAAGTACCTCACGAGGGAGCTATGTGCGACCTGCTCTGGTCCGACCCTGATGAGATTGATGGCTGGGGTCTTTCGCCGCGAGGTGCAGGCTTCCTATTCGGTGCAGATATTGTGAAAGTTTTCAACCATCGCAACGACCTCAGTCTTATTGCACGCGCTCATCAGCTTGTTATGGAGGGATTCAAGGAAATGTTTGACGCTTCCATTGTCACTGTTTGGTCTGCTCCAAACTACTGTTATCGTTGCGGCAATGTCGCTGCTGTTCTTGAACTCTCTGAAGATGAGTCTGGCACGGGCCTGTTTGCCCGTAGCAACGGTGATGTGGGAAGAAGCGATGGCGGGGCTGGAGTTATGATGGAGGGTGCCATGCCGCCTAGAAGCGGACCTGCACGGAGATACAGAGTCTTCCAGGCTGCACCTCAAGATTCGCGGGGCATGCCTGCTAAGAAGCCGGTCGCTGATTACTTCCTGTAATCTGGGTAGCATGCCTTCGATATTCTTTGTTTCCTGAATTTTTAGACATGAGGCGGTTTTTGCATTACGAGATTCATTAGGTTTGGGGTTACGGATATGGCGCGGGAGTTAAATTCTAAATACATTTTTTTCCTTTGCTACCTAACTAAAGGGGTATCACTATATTGCGCCATTCAAATGCTTCACGATGCAATAGTCTTTGATACATGATGTGTCGTCTCCGGGTGGGTTGTCTTTGTCCAGCATGAAAGCTCATACTACAAATACACCTTCTTCCTCTTTTGGTCCGGCCTCTGCGCGACTGTCAAACTTCTCCATCATCTTCAGCTGAACCTGCAAGTGATCAAAACTCTCAATGGCTCCCCAGTCTGTCGAGTCAGGGCTATCATACAGTCTTATCAGAAATTCGAATGCAGACATGAGATCTTCTCCTTGTTGTTCCCGTGCCTCTCGTGTCATAAGATATGGCATCAGTTCGAAGAGTGTATGCAGTTGCCCTCGTTCTTCACTAGAAGGCTTTCTAGCCCCCTTGCTGATATCGGTGATAACAGTAAGTATGGTAGCGCCGGTATGGACATCGTCTGTATCGAAAGAATTCGAACCGTCTGCCGTGGCAACAAATTCACCGGCAACGTGTTCGTCGGCCACAAATACATATGTGGTTGCTCGAAAGGAATCTGGATCTTGGTTCTGCTCTGTCTCGACTTTTGGTGCGGCATGAGCGGTTCCCTTCTCATCATCTTCCAGAATGCCAGACCTGTTAGCGATACCGGTCATTTCGCCAGGTTCTGACAATCGATTCTCACCTGGCTCAGGCATTGTCGTCTGTTCGTCTTTTGCTTCCCCTTCGTCTTTGGGTCGATGCTGCTTAGGGCGGCATTCGTCACCTTGCTTCTTCGAGGATCTGAGTGACAGTCTTTGGCCCATGCCCACTTCGGTTTCTCTTTAACGAGTTTCTTCGCTTTCTTCAGGTCTTTTCTGGCGCGTTGTCTTCTAGGTTTACCCACCCACGTAGGATGTAGTCTGTCTCGATCCGTACGGTTGTTCGCGCCTGAAGAAAACGTACCCAAAGTTGGAGTTGCGAATAAGAGTTTGATTTGGGGGGTGTTGTCGATTGGTGCAGTCAAATATATACTCGATCTTCGGTTGACCGAAAGCATTTGATTGATAATAGGATCTAAACTTGATGGATAATTCGACATGGTTAATATGATGAACAGTTGCACCTAGGCATCGGGTTGCTTTATAGCTTTGTTGGAACAAATGTTGCTGGTAATCTTAAGGCGAAGTGTTCCTTCATCTGAGATAACAGGAGGTGTGGCTTCTGAACATTCTCGGCTGTTCGCCCGTTTGTCTTTCTGCATTGTTCAAAGACATTGTCCAATATCTGAGAGGCTGGCTTGTGGATTGGTTGATGTTTGTGCAATCGTTGTAGGTATGAACTGCCGCTAAACGTAACAAAGCGAGCTAGAACTGGCAGGTTATGTGGCAAAGCATGAGTTTGTTGTGTTCTATTCTTCTTTGATACTTGCTGAAATCCCGTTGTCCATCCGTGCTGGTTGTTCGGGCAATATTCGTAGGTGTTCGAGTTTGACATTCTTCCAACGATCCGAAAAGGGTAAACTAGTAGCCAGGCTGCCATTTAAGCCGTAAAGCTTGAAGAAAGCAACGGATCATGGGCCTTGGGCTTCTCTTTGTCAATATCATTTTCGCTATGTCGTGATCAAGTTTCAGGGGACTGAAGAGACCCCGTGTGCGTGGATATATCCCTCTGGGCCTCTCTGCTCGAACAATGCAAGATTATTCGAATAGAACTACCATTGAGGCTCCAAATCGTTCCGTTAAACATAATGCGTTCTCGTCGTCTAAGTGGGTGATGTAGTCGTGGATTGGTGTTCGGACAAAATCAGCTATGGTCGAGTCGCCTTTCTGTTAGGTTCCAGAGAAAAGATCGCAATGTTAAGCTAATTTCTGAGAATGCTGCGGTGCGAATGCCCGAAGATTTTGAGGCCACCAGATGCAGCGTGGATTGGATCGAGAAAGCCCTCTGCATGATGGTCATCCAGTCAACACGGCCCAGGAGGACCACCATCTTGTCCTACCGGGTTATGAAAAGTATTTATCGGCATACTGTAGCCCAACGATGACGAGACATCTGTAGGCATGGGTGCCACAGAATAGCTATGCCGCCGAGGATCATCCATCAAAGGCCCAGGGGTACTGATAGGATGATAGTTTTCCGTTCGTGAGACTTGGGGGTCAGAAAACATTTGCGATGTGTATTGCTGTGGGTGCATCGCCGAAGTGATCGAGTGTCTCGGTACTGGCGTAGGTACGTTAGATGGGAGTGGCCGGGCATGGGCATGGGTATGGGCATATGCTGAGCCAGGCGGAAGAGATTGGCCAGATTCCCAGAGAGAAGAGCTACTTGTAGATCCACTGGCGATAGATGGTTCGCGGCTCTCTTGGGGAGGAACAATATAAGACATGCCTGTTTCGAGAGTCGTGGGCCTTCTGGGCGCGATGACTTGCTGAAGAGACTGAACGTTCTCGCTCGGCGTGTTGGAGGTGAAGTGAGATACTGCTGCCGGGTCTGTCTGTGCCGTCGTTGTAGAAGTTAAGTAGCTAGATATGTAATCATCGCCAATTCCATGCCGGTTAAGGAGTCCACGAAGTTGTCTATTCTCTTCAGCAACCCTCCGCGCAGCGTGTTGCACCTCCGAGGACGCCTCGACACCCTGAAGCTCATACACTCGAAGTCGTTGCTCTAATTCCTGGAGATACTCTCTCCTGCGGGCCCGGGATCTCCTCTGATTGTCTCTGATCCGGGCAAGATTGGCTTTTTGCTAGAGGCAGGGACGCATTGGTGTTAGGAACAGTCAACCGCAAGAAAAAGGAGATGGACGAGAGAACAGAAACGTACTGCCGGTGTAGACATTGTGCCTTTGTGTAATATGATAGGGCAGGCGTTGTCAGTCTGTGGTGAGAATTGGCATCTGTGTAGTTCGCGAATCTAGCAATGGCCAACTTGCGAGAACACCGTAAAGCTGGTCAAACGACCTTGATCAGAGAGTAACGGGAGGCACTCAAGCCAGGTTGTGAGAGCTCAAGATGGATCAAGCTGAAATAATTCAGATGGGGAACACCCAGGTCTAATAGATGACGCTTTCCCTTTTATCGAAAAGATTGATGGGGCACCAGTAGTGACATATCCCAGGGTATTTATGAAGACGTATTAAGACGATAAGCTCATGAGAAGGACCGCCACATGGGAAATGTCAGCCACGGCGGCAAGTCCTTTCTTTTGGAGAGGGCGAAAGGAGACAAAGAGATTGGGGGCCTCTATACTACAGTATGGAGGAAGTATCAGATACATGTATAGATTCAGGGCCCGGAGGACCCCATCAACGGACAAGGCAGCCCTATTGGGACGACGACGAGGACGCCGGCGCGGGACGGACAAGACCAGTCAATGCAAGTTATGTCGAAAGAGCTGCAGGGCTGCGCTACGAAATAAAAGTTGCGAGCTAGCTGCAACCCTTGTGCAAGTCAATCTGCGACAAGAGCCGGTGAAGTACAGTAGTTAGGGGAGTCAAGGGACCGCTCAAACGAGCAGCACGCCACCAACTCGATATGTGGAAAACGGTAACAAGCCACACTTGGGCGCTGACACTGCGACTCTGGTCTTGTCCATTCACAATCCCGTTCAAATATCTTAAGTTCTTGATAGGAGGCGACGCAACTTTCGCTCACAGCGTCACGGTGCGAAGTTGGGGCGTGTGACGGGCCTCTAGACAGGCGTCTCATTAGTAAAGAACGACATATAAGATTCCAGGTCTTAACAAGATGAGCTGTGGATGTGGTATGGTAAACTGTGTCGAAGCCTGTGAGAGGATATTTCACTGAGCGGCTGTGCCAAGTTGCAGTTGATTGAACAGGAAGTGATGCCGTATGCAAGCTGCTCAGGGATCTTGTCAGTTGAGGTAGTGGCTGAGAAAGGTTTTGAGTTTGCAGAAAGCGGAGATGTAGCTGAAATGACGGAGCTCTGGGACGGCAGGAGGGGCCAGGGCCAAAGGTCGATGTTTAGTGATTCGATGAATGGGTATCATTCTGTGGTTAGGTACTGCAAAACCTCATCGACGACGACGTGATTCGGCGACCGCCAGCGTAGGAGCTCCGAGGGTATGGCTACCAGACGATACATCACACCCACTTTGGAAAACGCGCTGCAGAAAAAGACGGGTTGGCGTGTGCCGTTATTGCCCCCTTGTGGCGATAAGGTGGGTGTAAGTCAGACAGACAGGGTGCACTATACGGAGATCATTACTGAGCCACGCGCTCATAAACACGCATCCTTGAATTTGTATCGCAGAGGATTCGAAGAGACGAAAGCGTCAAGCCCTCCCAAACCATCCAACAGTGCGGGGTGCGGTGTGTTGTCCAAGAGTGCCGCGCTGGATGCATCAGAATACATCTTTCAGTTGCTGCACCGGGCTGCTAGCTTGGCTTGTTGACGGGCGGCTCTTACCTCTGCGCTAGGTTGTCGCGGCTAGCATAGTACATACTAGATATGTGTTGATGAGATTCATGTACCTAAATCGCTGACAGGCATCCCGTTTGGCCTAGGTAGGGTACTCTTGGTACTGTAGGTAGGTCGTACAGTGAGAATGTGAACCCCCTGGGTGTGACACTGTTCCCCAGTTGCCAGTAAGGGCTAAGCTTTGCTGGAGGAGTTGCCGGGCGCCGTTCCTTTCTTTTTTCGAGATAGAATTGTGAGGTGACTAGGTACAGTAGGTCCAAGGACAAGATGCAAAGTCCGGGACTACGCTAGCGATGCACGGTCGCTCATGGTTTAAGGGACCGAAAAGGGAATCGCGAAAAGCAGATTGACGATGGTGGTAGAGGTAGAGGTAGATCGGTACGTATCACCGTTGACTGGTGGCTCAACCCTACAGCCAAGTGCTGTGGTGAAGAGACCCGACAGCTGAGCTCCACGGACGGCGTGTAACTTGGGTCCGGCACCAACGGCCAAGAATGAAGCAACAAGCGGTGATGATTGGGTTCAGGAGAGGCAGCCCAGAGCCAGGATACATGGATCCGTTATTCGTACAGTACTGCACCGCATCGCATCACACGATACGGGCGCAAATTCAAGGAAATCAACGTCTTCAATCAGGCGTAACATCGGGAATTTGAACTTAAGCTTGAACTTTGGAGTTATCGAGTGAGACAGATCGCGAGCCTAGAATCAATTGAGCGGATCCAGATCAGAAGGAAGACACTGACTGGTGCAATGTAGCATTCATCTAAGCCAAGCCTAGAGTGCAGCAGTGCAGGACCAGGACAGGGACAGATGCATGGGTGCAGTCAGAGGCCGAGAGGCGAACACAAATGAACTCTTTTTTTTTTTAATTTTTTTTTTTATGATTGAGTTCTATTGCCTTGTCATGGTTGGTGATGGAACATCAAGGTCGTGATATGATGCGGTGTGTGGTGATAATCGACTGGCGGCAGGTACCACCAAAAGTACAGTAAACCTCACCTTCTTTTGGGGGAGGTGACGGGACCGAGGAAGGACCTTCGTCATGTGCCTGTTATTCCCCAAATCTGGCGAGCCCCTTCCCGGGGCCTAGGGGTTCTGCCCGAGTTCAGTGGTTGGAGGCTGGAGGCTGGAGGCAGGAGCCGGGGCCCCAAATCTCGATCTTCGCCAGGGAAGGAAGCACCAAAGGCTGTTCCAAGGGTTTGGAACTCAACGTCGAATGTGGCTGAGGGGCTCAAATTCCAGACCCTGCTACCCCACTTCGGTAAATGCCGACCGTTGAAACATTGGAAGATTAAACAGAACATGATAGATGCAAGTGCTGACAGACACATCCATGCTAACAAAGGAGCAACATATGATTGACCTCCCTTGATTTTAAAACGGCAGATCCCATTGCTACGGTAGATCTGAATAGCAGAGAACAGCAGAGCAATATAGTTGTAAGCTTTATGTCAGTATGTGTAACATTCAAATAGGGAAAAGTGCACTATGTAAGTTCAACTACTCGGCTAACATTAATTGGAGTTAGCCGAAACACAGGTAATCAAACAATCAGCCTATCATTTACAGTATTACATACAAATAACTTTTCAACATTTTTTCAATTACATCTCGTGTTTCTTGTCTTGTTTCGGACCTTTGAAGCCGCTTAGTTATGTGATGCGTCAAAACAAAACAGGCCACAACCATGGTCGTGCAATCCCAGCACCGTGGTAATGGTAACGGGGGCCACCGGACTTGTGTTCCGTCCCGTCTACCAACCTACTGCCCAAGTACATTACAGTACAGTACAGTACCTGGATCTGATCTGATCTGCGCGACTGCATCATATCATATCATCTGATGGGCTAAAAAATGAGAATGAGACACATGGACCTCTTCACATCCATGATCCGTCTCCTCTGCAGCGCAAACTGAGACTGCAACAAGTATGTACGTAGGCTATCAGATATCGGCCGAGGACCTCGGTCTGTGTAACAACCACAACCCAATCCGACACATAACCGTCTGGTGTACGCAATCTGTGTAACACGAAGCATGTCAACTTTTTGAGGCATAAACCGCAGCTTTGTTCAGAATATCTTGGTAATATTTTACATGAATAGTAATGGAGTGATCCTGACTTGTCCCGATTCCCGAGACCCGCTCTTGTCCGCCCCGGTCACGGAGCTGCCGTTGAGAGTGGGCCCTTCATAGGCCGGGTGTTCTACTCTATCATTCGGCGTCCCCTTAGCTCAATTTTTTCCTCCCCTACACCTACAAGCCATGTTACTGATCCGTTCGCAGTTTTCAACCCTCCATTTGACTCTTTTCTTTTCTTTTTGCTTCCAGTTCTCTGATAATGGATGCATCCGATATGCGTCTCTCGGGTGTTACAACTGCAAACCCAATTTCCTTTATTGTACTGTCTCAGCCAAGCAACTCCCATCTAACCATCCACCCGGAACACTGTCCGCTACCAACAGCCAATAGAAAGCCGTCGAGTCAGGTGCAAGAAAATTGTCTCGGCTTGGTAGTGGACACTGACACCTACTCAAGAGTCAGACTCATGCACAATACTGTAGATGGACCATCAGATCCCGACCGAGCTGAATTGTCGGTCCGTCTCCCAACATCTTCGGGAATTTGTTTTCCAGATTCCTTTTGTGTGTAGGAACGTAGCATCCACGTCATATTCACGATTCAGGCGGTCAAGGGGTACCTTGAGCAACAAGACGTGGTTGTGTATTGACAGCTTTACCGATGATACGTTAAGAACAGTACCATGTGGCAGCTGGTGTGACCCTTTTTTCTATGATTTTCAGCCCTCGCATCCCTGTATATCATTGTTTTTCTTGACTCACGCATCAATGACAGGCTACTATTCGTTGTTTACCACAAGTACCGTATACTTCAACCTTTCCCATGGGTTGTTCTTATCCCTACCTACCGACTTGACCAAGATCGAGTCATGGCTTTTACACCGCAAAACTTTACCAGCTTGTCAACCACGTGCTGAGTTGCTTGAAGTAAACTTCATCCCGCAGCACCGTTTCAAACTCGTCTCTCTTTGCAAGCATGATTAGCTCATCATCGATCGCTTGTGTTTGAGAGAAGCGCAGTCTTGCCGCTCGAAAGTCTTGCGTAGCTTGTCGAAACTTCTTTTCTGCTTGGGTCAGCAGTTTTTCTTTGAGGCAGTGTGCGCAGAGACTCGGGATCCAGCCCTGATCTGGCAACGTCCTCGGGAGTAAGTGAAGTCCTTCTCTGGTCAAGGACCTGGTTGGAATTGCATGTCCACATCCAGGGTAAACGAGATCAACTCGACAGAAGGGGCAAGTGTCCTGAGTCTTGAACCACTTTTTCAGGCAGCGCGAGCAAGCAGTGTGTCCACAGGGCATTAAACTGAAATTGGTCTCGTCGAGCGGCTCTGCATCTGACTTAATCTGACAGCTCACTTGACGACATATCTGGCACTCGAGTCCGATTGGCTCATCGATCAGAAACGTAACCTTGGGAAATGGGACAAATGACTCTTCAGGGTCGTAGCATCGATGAGGCTGAAACCATGAAGCGAATCGTGGTAGGAGTTTTGACTTTATCCGTGATCCAAGAGATGTTGTTGCATTCGTTTCCTGGCTCTGAGTTCTGGAATTAGTGTTAGCCCGGGTTCTCAGGTACCTCATTCGAGGTGGCTTCTGGTGCGTCGTCATAGTGGATGCTGTAAGTGATTCTTGATCGAATGGTATAAGTTGATATGTTACTGCTGTTGATTGGCAAAATACAGAGTTAAGTTGCAATTTGGCGAGAGATTTAAGTCAAAAATTGAATTGGAACAATACTTGGAATTTTAGAGAAATGCAATCATTACTACTCGACTCTCTATATAAAGAACAAAGAACGTTATTCTAACTCCGGTGTTTGACGTTGAAAGAATGAGATATGTTGAAAACACTTTCCGTTCAAAGGACAGCACCGAACAGTCCCTTGTTTGTTGTCTGTGCCCATATGTTTATCATCAGTATTCCATGGACTCTTGTTCAATGTGGAATAAAACACTTCTGTTCGAAGATTGGAACAAACATCGACATATAATCTATTTCTCAGAACATTTACGGTTGAACGCCCGGCCAATTTGCTCCGGGATGCATTCAACTATGTACGAGATGTCTTCTCTATCATATATCACAATACACATAGCAAGATTCATGGTGGAAAAGATCCGATTAACAACTATTTGATCTGATCTTCTCCTCGGAAATCCTTGAATAGTAATTTCGCCGGTCATGAGTTGCGTTTGACCTAGACATGTTTAGTGGGCTCTAGAAACATACCACATAGGTACACCCCTAAATCAATGAAGGCTACGGGTACGGTGCCCGGTCGGATCCCCGATCTATTGGTCTGGTAGTTCCCAGAATCCTACTTCTTATAACGGATTAGCTATAGCAGTTAATCACACTGTGGTACGGTAGCTTCAGCTGCTCAGGAAATACATATGTATTGTGTGGAGATCTCGGGGAAATTAGAGTGACATATCAGGGGAAACCTCGTTCGTCCTTTCCTAATACTGAAATACTTGCATGAACCCTTGATCGTATGCACCAAAAGCTGATAGATCGACCAGCTAATAACCTAGCAAGCAGGTATTAGTAGGTGAACATCCTTTTCTGGCTATTCACCATGCCACGCGTCACAAGAATTCGGCTACTGCCCATGACATGCTGTGCATATAACAGCGGAGTGCATAACTAGGTAGCGATCCATCTCCATCAAGCGGTAATTTTGATGTGGCTGAACTACTTCTACCTCCACCAAGTCTCGAGGTGCTTGCTGTAAGGGGGTTTGTCGTATACTCACCCGGACTAAAACTCACCCGATATATCATGGAGATGGGCTAAACATCTCGGCTGGAGACAATGTTGGCTGCATTCAGAATTAGCAGTATCTAGCGAAAGCCTAGTGAAGCCTCCGAAGGCTGTGCTGTGCATCACCCGAGAAGGTTATTCTGTGTCGGGCCGTGGGGTCGGGCGTCGGAACCGGAAGCACAAGAGGGAAAATATGGGGCTCTTTTCCGGTCTCCGGGATTTATATCGGCAAATAAACGAAAAGAAAATGGCAAAGGCGGGAGTCAAAACTGAATCGCGTAACGCCAAGATCCAGCGGGACATGACTGCATCGTCCCCTTTACTAAAGAATAGGCTTTTGACCATGGTTAGACTGAAAGCCTTGGGCTGTTTTCTTTATCATGACTGCATTTTGTTGTAGAAACTACTTACCACTGCGTAGTCTGTAGACTATTCGACTAGCAGCCGTTGGGAAATAACTGTACGTAGTTTCCGTGGACTGTTGCAGATTCCATCTCCAGTAGTGTGTCACTGTGTCATCTGAGAGTCCACCTCCATATCTGTCAGATAAGTAGGTAGTTCACATCTTACAGATATCATCATTTTGTTGCTACCATTGGTAGTCAGGGCGATCAACAAAGCCATGTAACATATTCACAAGATGTTCATAGATCAGCAACAGGGATAATTTGACACCGTCTTTTTGATCCCAATGCCGTGTCTCCATCCATTTGTTTTCACTTCTTTACTATCACCTGGGACAACGTAATATTTTTCCGTCTCTTTTCCAATCGTACCTTACTCTGATACAGAACCTCCTAGCTACGAGCAGACGAAATAAAAAGCAAAATGTATGTTGTTGTTCTGTCGACTTTGCACGAAACCAGGTTTTCAGAACTCTCTAGGGTAGGCTAGATGTCAAATCCCTACACTCAGCTCTGGTTGCTGGGCCACACAAAGTAAACAGGGGTCCTCAACGGCAGAAACAGCCGGTCAAGCCCAGACCCAGTGAATCCTCCATCAAAAGGAAAGTCCTGCACTTCTCCTTGGTCAGAATCCATTCTTGGCAGCTCTTTACGGCAATCAGATCTGTGCATCAATGGGCCCATGTAAGAGGTGACACAGAAAAACTGCCTGGTGAGCCTGGGTAGGGGCTGCCGGGCAACAGGCGATTCTTGCTTGGCCTGACGTCGGACTTTTTTTTATATATATCAGTGCTCGTATCGCAGCTCGTATTTGATTATTCGTGATTCACAAATTAATATTTTTGCCTTGAACTCGTACATACTCAGATTCATTCACCACGTCGTTGCGAATTGTACCCTTGCGCATCTTCAGTTAATCAATATGCCTTCTCTCAAGACTCTGCTCGCCTCAGCCGCCATGGCTTACCTTGCAACGGCCAAGACCATCAAGATCACAGCCACCAGTGACGACAAGTTTGACCCTGAGACGGTCGAAGCTGAGAAGGGGGATGTGATTGAATTCCATTTCGAGCCCAAGAACCACAGTGTTGTTGCTGGCGACTACCGCTACCCCTGCTCTCCTCTTGATCTCGGCAGCGGTTTCTTCTCTGGTTTCCTTCCCACTGACTCTGGATCTGCCGTAAGTTATAGCATCTCATGATGACTCGACACACCATCTGACACACTCTCTAGGACAAAGTTTTCCAGGTCACTGTCAACGACACCGACCCTACTCCTTTCTACTCTTCCCAGGGCAAGGAGTGCGCCGAGGGCATGGTTGGTATCATCAACCCTGACAAGAACCAGACTCTGTCCGACTACAAGGAGCGCGCAGCCAAGCTGAGCTCTGGTGTCAACCCTGGCAAGAAGGCCTTTGGCGGTGAGCTTGTTGACTCTAGCGATGCCAAATCTGACGACAAGGACTCTGGCAAGTCCTCGGACAGCAAGGACGGCGATGACAGCGCTGCTGGTACCATCGGTGCTCCCTTCGCTGGACTTGTTGCTGCCATTGGTCTTGCCTTTGTCATGGCTTAGACTGGGAGAGTTTAGTAACGTCAGGATGCGACATGATTTACATGATATTGTCTGGGGTTGGTTCTGGAAAAGCGAAAGTAATTAGAGGGATCGATAATCGTATATCCGCGACCCCAAACATAGATTCTTTATACCAATACAGCGTTGTTGATTCACAAGTTACTTTGCATCTTGTCAAAATGAGCATTACTCACCATCGGCTCGACACAATTGGCTGAGCTTCTCTATCGTCAACTCCAATCCCAGGTACGTATATTGAAGTCCGAGACTCTAAGCCGATGGATTAGCAAGTTAGTGCGAGAATGGCCACCAGAAATACGAACTGTTTTGTCATGTGAATATGAGCAGCTGACCATTAAGAAATGCGCCTAGATTCTGGAATGTTCATACAGGGTAGGCTTATTCGCAGTTTATTGACATATTGATAAGCAACGTCATGTTAGCAAACCTCGGCAACATCGCGTAGTCTCGCTTAAACTGCGGCTGCCCGCATGACGGGAATATTGCCTCGGGTCTAGGAAGACGAATCCCGGAGATCAATTCTAAACCCGGCCCACCATCGTCATTTCAATACTGGGCTCACAAATTCCCCTCCAAGCTTTACTTCTCCAAAATCACGTCTTTTCTGTAGAAACGAACCAGCGATCGATCGCGAAATCCTCAGGACCCGAGAATTGCGATTTATATATGCTATCAACATGCGCGGCGCACTGAGGTGCAGCACCATTATCCGCCAGCCTCAAGCTCTTAGGCCGTTGGCGGGTAGCGGCAGATATGCGAGGTCGTTCCGCACGAGCGCAGCGCCACATGCTTTAAGAACAGGATCATGTTACCGCAAGATACGACCAGAACTTGCGATTCAAGGCGCAAACCTGTCGACATCATGTCCCAACCGTTCTCGGTCAATGGCGACAGTAGTCGATGCTGAACCTGTCCACGGCGGAGGTCCAATTCCAGAGTACGACAGAAGGGTGGCAGCGGGGAGATTAAGGAACGATGAGCACCAGAGAGGTGAGCACAGCTGGAACATGTATCAATTTGTACTAGTAGACACTGACAAAGTCAAGGAATTATTCAAAACTTCCAAAACCTATATCATGAACTGGAACGATATGACGCCCCGCCTGTCGAGCATCCCACCATAGAATCCCTCAAGCCCACCAAGAAATCTATATTCTCGTCTCTTTTCGGATCAGGTGGTAAGAAGTCTGCTACAGGAAGCATTCCCAGCAACCTCCCGAGAGGGCTCTATCTATACGGTGATGTTGGTTGCGGCAAGACCATGTTGATGGACCTCTTATACGATACTCTGCCTCCTTCTGTTAAATCGAAAAATCGCATCCACTTCAACAACTTCATGCAGGATGTGCACAAGCGATTGCACAAGTTCAAGATGGAGCATGGCAACGATATTGATGGTGTGCCTTATATCGCAGCCGACATTGCTCAGCAGGCAAACGTCCTTTGCTTTGATGAGTTTCAATGCACTGATGTCGCAGACGCGATGATTCTGCGAAGGTAAGTGCGGCCATTTATGTTCAAGTTGCGCAGATCTGACAATTTGAAGACTACTAGAATCTCTTATGGCGAACGGTGTTGTTCTCGTAACGACCTCCAACAGACACCCTGACGAGCTGTATAAGAACGGCGTTCAGCGAGAGTCTTTTATTCCTGCCATCAAACTCCTTAAGGACCGCCTACACGTTATCAACCTAGATTCTCCAACAGATTACCGCAAGATCCCCCGACCACCATCTGATGTGTACCACACATCGCTTGACAGCCATGCCCAAGCGCACGCTGAGAAATGGTTCCGGTTCCTCGGCGATCCCGACCAACCGGAGCCTCGACCTGAGACCCAGAAGGTCTGGGGTCGCGAAATCTACGTTCCCCGAGTTAGCGGACGGGCAGCGTGGTTCACTTTCGACGAGCTAATTCGACAGCCCAAGTCCGCTGCCGATTTCATTGAGCTTGTCCGGTCCTACGAGGCATTCATCGTTACTGATATTCCTGGCATGACTCATCAGCAGCGAGATCTTGCGCGTCGATTCATCACATTTATTGACGTCGTATATGAGGGCAACGCCAAGCTAGTCTTGACGACCGAGAAGCCCTTGTCAGAGCTCTTTGTGTCTCGTGATGAGATTGCCGAAAGCCTCATGAAGCAAGGTGTCAAGAGTGCCGACGCCGAGGATGCAGCCGAAAACCATGATCTGGCGCACAACGTTGATAAACTCAAGGACTCGAACCTTTTCGCCGGCACAGAGGAGGCCTTCGCATTTGCTCGAGCTCTCAGCCGACTACGACACATGGAGAGCAAGGAATGGGTAGAGAGAGGCATGGGCCTCGAGGCTTCAGGCGGAAAGTCGGACAAGGACAACTGGACCAAGGCCAGAAGTCGACAGATGGAGGACTCCATGTAAAGAGCAAGAGATGGAAGCTTGGTTTGGGAAGCGATGCATTATACCCAGGGCATTAACTCGGCATAGCGAGCGTTTGCCTGGTCTTGTATGATTTACTGTGAACTGTCAAGTGTTGATTGCTTAGGCAACTGGGATTTTGGATTCAGACATGAATGTATTTGCGGTTACATATTTGCATATATACATAGAGACATATGGCGAACTCGATTTACAAACAATTTCCAGTGGCTGGCTAGTCCTCACTTATACGACATATTCACAAAGCCCACGAATAACAACGAGGCTAGATATCCAAACGGGCAATTCAACGGCATGAACCAGGTTCTAGACACCCCTGAGTAATTGAGTGATAGGCGAATGTGCATTTAGCCTTGTCGGCAAGATGACCCAAGAATTATCGAACCACTGAACTCGAGACTGGACTAGTGAGTACCAGATGACGGCAATTTAACATTGTAAATTGCCATGGCCGAAGCAAAAGCTGGGCACATGGATGTATCGCCCGAAACCATTCTTCTACAGCACTTTAAAGGGTTAGCTTTTTATTGAAGGGTTCGAACACCTTATGACGATGAACACTATGGGTTCACTAGGAAGGAATGCAGTCTAAACGACCGGAAGTGTCTACTGAGACGAACTGCCGGTAGATCTCGCAGTTTGAAACTGAGACAGTCGAAAGGTGTTGAGGAATGCTGTGTCTAAGACTACGACGATCATCATCTCTAAAATCAACTGTGTCAGACCAGCCACTCTTTGTAACCCAAATATTTGACGGCAGACGGAAGCAGTACGGATACAGCAACACGCCTGATACCCTGCTGCTGGGCAGGTGATGAAAACACCAGGTATTTCGAAACAGAACCGAGATGAGTCTCGTGGCATTTAGATACCCGAGCTTGGTTCGTAAATTGAATAATCGCATCGCATGCAAGCTTAAAGTGGCAAGTCAAGAATTGCTGGGGTGAGGCTAAGACGACAGGGTCTGCTAGTAAAGACGTTGAATAAGAACAAGCCACACGCAGCAATCAATATCGGTTCGAGAACGTTGTTTGTCAACCAAGTAAGAGAGACCGAGGATGAAACAGTGACGTTGGGCGATGTAACCGGCTGGAAATTGACTCTGAAGAACCTCGCGATCATGTATCTTCATAAGTATTAGCGTGCGTCTACTGTATAAGCTTGGTGTACTAATTTAGTTAGTTGCTGATATCGTATGTTTGCGCACTTGAAAGATTTATGAAATCGTGTTATGCAAGTCAGCCTTGGCTGCTTACCTACCTGATCAATCCGTATTCCATAGCATTGACGCACGAAACTTCTGTTATTTCGGCGTCGAAGAGGCACGGTCAAAGCCAGTGGACACTTGGAGACGAGAAGAAGCAAGCGGATCGACGGGCCATGCATGCACAGACTCGGCTCCAGTTGTTGTTTCGACTGATGGAGTCAAGTCAATGCGGCACCTGAAAGCGGTCAAAGTACGGGCGATTAACAAAGGAACAGTCATTTTGTTTCTTTGTTTCTTGTTGTCTTTCAGATAAATATGGTCAATTCTCGGAACTGAGACCAAGATGAGGAGAAGCTTCCGTGAGTAGAGCTGGGGCCTGAAAAGGCTCAGACCATCTATGTTACGACTTGGTTAGGCGTGGCAGGCTCTAATATGAAAGGATTCATCTTGCAGCTAAAGCGAGGCCAGGCCAGGCCAGGCCAGATCCTCAGCAGCAAAACATGGAACTGTTTGTTACGCTACGCCACTGAGAAACACTGCCCCGTTATACTGGAAGTACGCTGGAGACTGACTGGGTCGACAGCCCGATTTACCTACCGTAACCTGGCACAGCTAATGATTGACTGAGCGGCATCTGTCCACTTCACCAGAATCCAAGACATCAGTTAATCAAGGCGATAAGAAAGACTTGCTGAAGATAATCATCGATCGGGTTTTCTGGAGCTCATCATTATTGCGACATTTGATAATTAATGCATCCATAAATAGGAGAAGGGTGAGAGAGAAAGTGTGTGGGATAATTTTAATGAAATCGGGCAATTTGCGCCAGGGTCTGAATGAGGAGAGGAGACATTGGAGCTTGAGAAAGCTACCAAAAGCCACCGAGTCGGGGGATTGGTCAGGTCTTCAGCGGTTCCTGGCTAGACAGATTTGGCGGGACAGGCTCAGCCAATCAAATCTGCTTGGTCCCTGACAGCTGGCGTCAGTGGTCCAAGCCACCCCTGATCTTAATCCCCGTAAACGCGCCTAACCCCCTGGCTACTGCGAACCTCATCAGAGGCTGCGGAAGGCTCCCACTGGAGCTGCAAGGATCAGGTTTCGCTACCTTGAGAGCGGGTTTTTCTTCCCTTTTTCGCCTACAAATCACAGAGTTGCTCGATTGCTCAGCTTGGCCCGAAGTTCCTCTGCTGATCATCATCTAATTATGCATAGCATAGCACTCGATGGAACCAACGGGTGGAAATCACGCCCTGCCTCATTTCTTGGTGGACTCGACTCAGTCTCGTTGACGCTCAGAGGCTGGACAATGGAAGTGACACGACACGAAGCAGCATGACTCTTAGAAGGCTGCATAAGTGGCAGGTTAATTTTGGAATATGATCAATCTGATCTAGTCTGCAGTAGTGTATCTTTGTGCAAGGACAATCTTGTGTATCTTTGCTCATTGCCAGTTTGCGCTCTGTGAGACTGAGCACAGGCTGTCGTGTTATCAAGATGTAGGTAGCATTCATTCCATCAAGGACTGAGGTCAATGTTAGCATGTACTGCCATGTACTGCAGAGCTGGCTCAACTTGAAACACAAGACAAACAGGCCTGTCTTTCATCAATAACAGAGCAAGATACCTCGAAATACATGACCAATGCCCTGTCACTGCCAGGTTCAGCTCTGCAGCCGCTAGGATTACTGCAAATACTGCTAGGCTGTTAGCCCAGGCCTCGGTTGGCCCTATCAAACTTTTAGCAGGCAACTGAGTGGAAAGTCCGGGGACTTTGCCTTGCTCGGCAACCTCCCCCCAGCTGCGCTCCGCTCCTAATCCCAGGTTCCCCTTCTTCTCGCACCTCTTTATCCATCCACTTCCGCCTCCCCTCTGCACCTTTCTTTTTTCGCTCTTTTCAGTCTCTTGAGATTCTGAACTGCTTCTTTCCACGGTCGCTTCACTCTTACGCTGCAGCCCGTGTCAAGTTCGGTTCGTCCATTCGTTTCACCCCTTAATTGGCGTGTTTTTGCAAAATCGCCAGCTTGTGCTCAAAGCCATAATCGTAATAATTATTGCTTTATTTGCACACATTACACTCATTTGGCAGCCAGTCCAACTTTTTACGTTCTACGCCGTAACTAGCAGTTGAACTTGCGCTTTTACATCACCCTCGTTACCGACGCACTACCCACCGCCGTTCTCATCTGAGACATCGCCGCAGCCGCAGCCCGAACAAAGACATCGGTCTTGAAACCCCTAAAAAGAAGCCCATTCTTTGTTCCTGCCCTCTGTTGCAACGCCCTTCATTCCAATAGGCTTGGCGACCAGCCCCGCGAGTTTTCCACGTTGAAGACGATATATCCTGTTAGGACGACACGCCCGTTTAGCGAATATCGATCTCGCCTACCGACCTTAATTTCACCTCACCTCTTAAACTCTAGCAAACATGCATCTCCGGCACTTGCAGGTGCACCGGAGAGCCGATGGGCTTTTCGGGTTTGGGAACATTGCTCATGAAATCGACGTCTCTTCTGACACCGCGAAGCGCCATGTCGAGAAGCGAGAACCTCGTAAGTACACTTTTTAACAATCTCACAATTAGTTCTGGTACATGCGTGCCTGGTCGTTAGAGAAGATCTAACTTCATATAGAAGCAGTAAAAACCGTCTTCAAGACTGTTGAGGCAACATTTGAGGGAGAAATCGGTGGATACAAAACAGTAGGCAGTGAGCCAGAACCCACAGGTTCATCAAAGGACGACGAAGACGACGACGAGGACGACGAGAAGGAAAAGAAGAAGGAGGCCGAAGAAAAGAAGAAAGAGAAAGAGGCTGAAGAGAAGAAGAAGGAAGCTGAAGAAGCTAAAGAGAAGGCAGAAGAGGCCAAGGAGAAGGCCAAAGAAGAGGCTGAGAAGAAGAAGGCCGCCGAAGAAAAAGAGAAAGAAGAAAAGGAGGAGGAAGAGAAAGAGAAGAAGGAGGAAGAAGAAGCTGCCAAGAAGAAGGCTGCTGAAGAGGCAAAGTCGCGCAGCGAGGCCGCAGAGACAACCACAAAGGAGAGCACGACAGCCAAGCCGACCAGAACTCGCGCCGAAGTCACCACCAGTAGCGATCCCTCATCTATCCCTTCTGCCATCAGTGACCCAGTCGACAGCCAGTCCATCGAATCTATCCTCGCCAAGGCAACCGACACGGTCGCCTCTGCTTCAGCAACCATCGGTGAGGTCGCCGACATGTCTGGCTCCTCAAGTCTTCCCAGCTCCACCTCTGTCCCCGAAGCCAGCGGCACCAGCGCAGGAGCCAAGGCTGGCATCGCTTTTGGTGTTCTAGGTGGACTTCTTGCTATGGGATTATTGGTCTTCTTTGTCTTTTCCAAGCGCCGCAAGCAGGCTGAGATGGAACGTCTCGGAAGCGATGATGAGAAGCTCCATGGCCCAATGGCGGGCAGTGGTGGTGCCCCTATGGCTGCTGCTGCAGCAGTCCGTCGTTCTATGAGTCCCGAACCTTTTGAGCCCGATACCGCGTCTGTCCGCACTGACGCGAAGGCCCCCCGTGTCAGCCTCCGACCTGTCACCCAATTCCTACCTAACTGGAACGGCCTCGAAAATCAGAAGCGTTCAAGCAAGGGAGCTGCCTTGGCGCTTGCTGTCCCTGCCTCTGGTTCTCCTCCAAGCGCCAATGGACCTCTGTCACCACGAACACCCGGTGGTAGTGCCTGGGAGCGCCCATCCACAGCTCAGAGTATCGATCCTGCAAACCCCTTTGGCCAACAAGCTGAGCGTGTTCCTTCGCCCATTCAAGAGGAGACTGCTTCTGCACTCCGTGCAACTCCCAGCCCTATGTCCGAAAAGTCAGCCATTGGCGTTGCAGCCACTGCTCCTGTTTCACCTCAATCACCTTCCGTAGACCCTCTCGTTGCCACTGGAGCAGCTGTCGCTGCTGGAGCTGGAGCTGCTACAGTCGCTCGTAAGACGTCGATACGCAAGGATGGCCCTCCTCAACTTGATTTGACACTTCCCAACGCCCCCATGGCAGCCGTCCCTGCTAGCCCTGCCGGTACAGAGAACAGTAACAGTGGTGCTCCAGAGAGCCCTTCAGTTGGCGCCGCTGCCATTGCGGCTGCTGGAGGACCTGCCAACTCGGCTGTCCACCGCGTGCAGCTTGACTTCAAGCCTACTATGGATGATGAATTAGAACTCAAGGCTGGCGATCTTGTCCGACTCCTCCATGAATACGACGATGGCTGGGTAAGTCCATTTACTAATGTAATTCTTTGTCTAATTCATACTAACTACCATTCAGGCGCTCTGCATCCGACTTGACCGTTCTCGACAGGGTGTTGTGCCCCGAACCTGCTTGTCAACCCGCCCCGTGAAGCCCCGTCCCGCCCAAAGTGGCCCTCGGCCAGGTCCTCCCGTCAAGGGCGGTCCTCCTCGAGGACCTGGACCTATGAGCCCCAATGGCGGGCGTCCCCAATCACCTATGGGACCTCCTAGAGGACCCCCTGGTCACCCTCAAGGATCTCCCCGTGGCCAGTCGCCTGGACCCTTTCAAGGACCTCCCCAGGGCCGCTCTATGAGCCCAGGGCCTCGATCACAGTCTCCTGGCCCCCGTAATGGACCACCTGGTGGCCGACCTATGAGCCCCGGACCTCGCTCTCAATCGCCCGGTCCTGCTGGTGGACGTTCGCAAAGCCCTAATGGAGTGAACCGACGAAACAATCCTCCTGGACCCAGCCCAATGAATCCTTCTCAAGGGCCAACTAGCTCAGGCTCCGTCAACAGAAAGCCTGTCCCTGGCCAGGCTTACTGAGCTTGTGACGGTGGATAGGATTGTATGAAACAGGTTTAAAAGGGACCGGCGTTCTGCGATACCATGGAGAGGCCCAAGCATTATGGTCTGCTCACGATTCTTAACTCTTCTGCTGGATGATTAACTTTATTTCGAAACCATTTGTCATTCACTTGACCAATTCTTTTCCCTTATGTGGCCATTTGGGCCCCTTTTTTTCTGTCACGTTCATATAACGTTCATATATCTCAGGCGGCCGTTGCTCTGCCCATGAACCCTATCATGCTGCTTCTCCTGTCAGTGCGACTATGAGATATCCTCGATCACTCAGTTTCGGAGAATATATGCGTGCGGGTCGCGGCGTCTTGCCACGAGATAATCTTCACCCATATGGGAGGAGTTGCGCTAGTCGCTAATGTGTATCCATGTTTGCGTTTGCCTTTTTCGCATATCATTCCTTCCTCCTGCGGCCGGTTCCAGGTCGTTGGATGGAGATGAAAATATAGCTTGCTGGAAGGGTTGCTACCGCCAGAAGCCAAGATTTGAAGATGTCAGATGAAAGATAGGAAATGAAATTATTCCTTGATGATTTTACCTGATTCTAGGTTCTCTTGAGAGGCCGTGTGAAACGTTAACCATCGTGAAAGAGATGCTATATTGACGAATAAATATTAACACTCTCCTTAAGCGCAAGTGGGGTGGTTGATAGTGAAACCAAGGCACTGTAAAAGCATAAGTTGAGCGTAGATCTACAAGCTGTGCCCAGGCTGAACATATGTCCTCAGTAGGAGTATGCTCATTCAAGGTGAGATGGAGCGATATACAGATGTGCTCATTGTAGGGACACTACTTGAATCTGCACTATTTGTTTAGGCTACAAACTTTCCTCCGCACCCTCCGCAAGTTTCACCAGAAGATTCAATCCTCGTTCCTGGCCCAAAGTTCTCTACAGCAATGCGACTCAACTCCGTGACTTTAAGACATCGAAGCTCACACACAGCGCAAATTCTAGATATATCTGGAGCCATGATAGCAAGTCCAGTCGAGGCACAGCGAGCTGTTCCTGATAGTCAGTATAATAATATAGTAAAGTATCGGAGACATCGGACTCACCAAACAAATGCCCATTATCGCATTTGGCCTCATCCTCTTCCAAATGTAGCGCCGCATCGCAAAAGACACAGCGTTGTTGTGCTGCGGTATCTTTGAACTGCTCCCTAAGTGGTGTGTTGTGTAGCTCGGGCGCAATCTTACTCGTGGGAGTAGTTCCGAGCACTTCAGGACCATTCCCATACATCCACTCCCAGACCTGCCCTTCAGTTGTCAGTTGTCTTACTGAACTAACTGTACCCGCTGCCTCATCGCGTTCTTCATCCCTTCTGGAGAACATCAACTTGCAGAGAGCCCTCCTCTCTGGATGAAGAGTATTGTAGCGTGACACAAGGACTGCCGTTGTTCCACCACCAGGTGAATGCGCCAGACCCCAAATACGGTACCTCGCCTCTGGAACTTGCAATTGTGATGTATCCTCTTCCATTAGATCATCTTCTGAATCTTCTGAATCAGAGTCTATGCCCTCTAGGGCAGCTGCTCTAGGCACCAATCGTGTTGTCTGCCTTCTGATTCTTGCCGCCCATTTAGGGACTGCGGCCTCTTCGGTGGAGAGGTTCGTTTGGAACCAGTCTTGATTGCGAGCAGTCGCTGACAACCTGACTATAGAGTAATGGGGAACAGGTCCTGGCTTTACATCACTTTGGTCGTGGACCATAAGCCCTAGGATGTTGTTAACTACTGCTACGGTTATACTCAACAGAGTTCCTACCGGTGATCGGGTTTGATGAAATCATCTCGCCTTCTTTAGGATATGTTGTTGAGCACTCCCAAGTATAATGAGAATCAGTTGGCTGCTCGGCGTCAACTAGGGAAACTTGGAATGGCTTCACATCGAAGGGCGTGGCGACGACGCCTCGAGCTGTAGGAATATTGTCATCGTAGACAATCCATAGTAAAGTCAATAACATACTTTTTCCAGTATTAGGAGCCTCATACCTGATCCTGCCATTCGACGTATGCATCTGTGGAAAGAAACATGCAAATAGCTGCCGTGTCTACGTTGTCGACCTCGATGTGTGGGGATTCACCCCTTTCCCAATTCCCGAGGATGGTAACCCTCCGGAATCCAACGTGGTTCTTGGCTAGATACGCCAGTATAGCTGTCCGTCTACCCATACTGTTGGACCAAGGACTCCATTTCAGAGAGAAGGCGCTTCCATGTGGAACGTAATCTGGATCTGTTATATCCACAGCCTATTCCTGATTAGAAACACTGCCAGTCAAGTCCGGGATAGCTCACATCTTCCTTGGTATGTCGACCTCTACCATCGAATCGATGGACTTCTCGAATATCCCAGAGGGCCTCTTCACTATCGGGGTCGCTCTCTTTTGGCCGTGAGAAGTGTTGAACCGCCATTATAGCAACTTCTTCCATGTCATTGCAGTAAGCCAATAAGCACCTTCCTTCACGGAACTCTCTAGCCCACGAGAACGACTGGATACGCTCATTCATATTTCGGTAACCGTCCTCCTGAGTAGTGTCTGGTAATGGAAGTTGGGCCCCAAGACCCCAAAGTGTCTTCCACGCTTTGAAACTTCTGGCTCGCATACCCGCAACCATGGCAGATTGTCGGTCTATATGTTCACCAATGGCGTAGATGCATCCACTTGTAGAAAGTGCTGTCAGAATGGGCCGAAGATTGCATCCAAGCCCATGCGGCGACCATTCTAACCTTACAATCTGGCAGATGGGAGCACCTGAGCCTGTGACAAGGCCACTTCCTACGCCGGGGAACCAGTTCTCGTCATTAGCTGGTGGCCCTGCCACTCTGATGCCCGAAAATGCACAGAGCTGGGCGTTGATTGTCGGATCTGGGCGAATCAAGCCTGAGGCGCGGTAGGAGAGCGTATACTGGCTTTGCAATTCTTCATCTTCCGCTGCGTCGTCTGGACCTCCACTTCTTGGATACTCTGGTAGAAATATGTAGATGGTGTCATCTGTTGAAACTGCAAGCTCGGCATCGCAAGACCATGCTAGAGCATGTGTTGTAAGTGGACGCGACTTGAGATGAATAGTTTTTAGAGGTCGTGTCTAGATATTATGAGTCAGCATATGACCTTCCCAATTATTCAGTGATCAAGAGCAAGTTTTCTCATCGTTGTTTTTAGTGTTGGGTCTTGACTCCCAGTCGAGCAGCATCATGTAATGTATTGTTGTTGTTGTGATCTCACCTTCGATTTATCCATGTTTGTAAATGACGAGTTTTTTACTGGAAAGGCAACAAACGATCGAAAGAGGAGCTGAGTCCTAGCAAGTTGATTTAAAACAAGTGAATCAGTGGTATCTTTGCCAGGTCGCGGCGGCGCAAAACTGAGATTCTACCTATGTAAAGGTTCGTGCGAAATGTTCAACACCAAAAAGCTGCTGACTAAGGCAAAATATAACTTCATAAATCGAACATGGAAAGAGCCGCTAACGCGCCTTGAACCACAAATCCTCACATATTATCAGACGTTTTTTAAAGTGTTTATTGAAAGGAATTGTATTGAAGATCAACTTCTCAGGTCATCCAAGTTATGTTATTAGTACAGAAGCGTAAATACATCAATCCTTTTAAAGACGCCATTCTCCCGGTTTCTTATGCCGTAAGTTTATAATCATAACAATGCTCATTCGAATATAGTATTTAACCCTCCAAAACGGACCCCAATGCCCAGAGAAGTCCACAGCCTGCCAGCGCTGTCGCGCCAACAACCTTCTTGGTCCACCAGTTGTCATCCGTCAAAGCCTTAGGTTTTTGAATCTTCCTGGCAGACTCAGTCGGGGCACTGGCAGGTGCTTGTGCAGACACCTTGTCCTCGACTGTTTCCTTGGTAGCCTCTGCCTCTTTTTGTCTCAACAAAGCAGTCTTCTTGCTGAGGGCTAGGAGGTCCTCTTCAAGAGTCAGGTTTCCGCTACGGTCAACCTCGACGTTTTGGATGTTGCCGAAGAAGTCTGTGATCAGGCGGCTGCGGGCGTTCTCTTCACCACCGGGGAATAGATCGTAGCGCACACCGGCATGGGAGTGGATCTTGCTGTAATCGTAGCTGTCAAACAGTTCGCCGACTGTCTTCTGACTGTTAAGATCTTTGACGTTGTTCTCGAGGAATTCCAAGTTGTAGTATGTGTATCGATCAATGACAGCGACTCCAACGTCGTTGTCGGCATGGTGAGAGTAGGACGATTGGTCGAGCTTAGAAGAACCTGTAGCGATAATGTTGGGGGAGTAGAGCCTGCTGTACATAGTGTTCGCCTGGCAAGTGTCGATCATGAAGAGGATTTCATGGTATCTGAATGAAATGTTAGTACTGTGTCACTGGTGGTAATGAGGCTATCACTCGCCTCTTCTTCTCCCACATCTCCTCGAAGGCGTTGGCAAGATCGAATGCGCCAATCTCCTCAGCGTCCTGGAACTTGAGAAACTCGTTTCCACCATGACCAGTCATGTACACCAGAATGTTGCTTCGATCATCAGTAAGGAGGCGCTTGCTTCGAGGCATCTCGGCGCCAACGCGGTCTGTCAGGAGACGAATAAAGTTCTCGACAGTGACCTCATAGCCACGGTAGTCGACCTCGATGTTGTCGCCATAGAGATCAACGGCGCGGTCGGAATTGCTGTAGACGGTTCCGGGGAAGGCATTACGGGGGTTGCAGGCCATGTCGTCGGGGAGCATGAGGATGATCTGGGAGTCGGGAATACCGAGACGCTTGACGGTTCGGTACATGGAGAGGACATTGGCGAGGTGGCGGTAGTTGAACCAGAATCGCGATGTGCAGACGAGAACGGCCCAGTTGCTAGTATGTTCGGCGAAAGCGGTTGTTACGAACAGGGCCGCTGCCACGAGGGCGTGGAATCGAAAGTCGGAGAGCTTCATGGCGGGGATACGATGCGATGCGATGCGATATGCTGAAAGGAAATGGTTGACAAGGGAGCGTAATCGAAGAGGTAATGAGCGAAGATTAGAGGCCAGATAGAGCTGGCCGCTAGCAGTTGGGCGAAGTTGAAGTTGCTGAGAGATGCTCCCTCAGGCTTACAAATCTATAGAGCGACGATGATGGACCATGAATTCCATCCGTTTAATGGTATCCCTTTTTGGATCAACGTCACCAAGCAAATGGAGGGAACACCTTACGGTTTGTCACTAATCGGGGTCTTACCGGATCTGGACCCCGGAGTTTTCGGCGTCTAGCGCCCGAAGCGACCATCACCCCTGGCGCTTGTACTGACTGGAGACACTAACAATTTCCCAATCTAGTCACCTGGCAATACTTCACTTTGTGACAGAGGTAGGTACCTACCTAGGTAGTTGAAGAAAAAGAACTTTGGGGTGAGTTGTTCCCTAAGATGAGAGATCTCTCCTATTCTAGACCGGGGTAATCAAATAGTTGGGGTTTGAGTTTTGTTGGTGCCATGCATTGTTTGATGAGGGCTTCGAAATGGTTCGACCAACAGTGTGATATGCTCCGATACTAGACATAGTAGGCTCATGGATGTTGTGCAAGGACATTTTGAGAATAAATACGGTCACATGTCATCTACTGTTTGTACGATTGTACATACGAGCGTCAACGGCCTAACGTGGCATGCATAGCAGTGGTCTTACATGACTTCTGGGAAGCCATTGTTCGACCACATCCAATAGTTCTTGGTGTCACGGTGATTTTTAGAACGTGTCGGCCTCTGTAAGCTGACAGACCCTTCATCTAAGGTTAGTTTTACTGTTCTGACCCCTAAGAAGGAGACTTCGTTATACCTAAATGATGACAATGATGGTGCGCAAATCGAGAATTATTTTGATATGTCCTGGCTTACATGCCAAATATGGGTGGCAGTAGGAAATGGAGGCCACATGTCGCCGAGCAAAGTCTTCAATATTCAAGCCTCTTCATCTTAGGCTGAATATTCGGACAGTGACTGACTGATGTTACACGGATTCCCCGGCCAAAAGCCCCATAACCCCCTCTTTGTCTTGCGCCTCTCCGAGGGCCATAATGGGAATCGGAATTTTTCCCTCTCGGGATAAGAGATAACGGCAATGTGAATCTGTAATTAGTAAGTGACTTACAGTAGCGTATAGACTATAGCGGAGCTGCATGGAAGAAGGAACAAAAAAAGACTGGAAGAAAAAGAAGGACGGAAAAGAGAAAAGAGGACCCTGCAAAGACTCCACCATGACGATGTGATGGATATTGGATGGATGGGATTCTGGAAAGCCAAATCAAGCCGTTCGCAGCAACGGCAAAGTAACTGGTCTAGTAACCAACTGAAAAACCATGAGCCCAGACAAAGCCATTGTACTACAAGCTACTATGCCTAGGATTCACGACTCCATAAATCTCCATCAGTCATGCATCGTCAGGTGGACTGAAGAAAAAACAACCAAGGGCCGGGACCGGAGACGGAAAAGGTACATAGAAAACTACAATCACATGAAAGAAAATAATAATTTGGGGACCTTGAAAGCGACTCGAGTCGCGTTTTTGAATGGATGGCGTAGTTTGATCCACTGGCAGTTTATAGCCGCTACCTTAACCCATGCACTGACATTGACAGGGCCAGGGCCAGGGATCATGTACTGTATGCGATTCCATCTAGTTGTACTGTACTGTACCCAGTGGCCGAGGTCAACCAAGCAATAGTATCCTGCAGAGAAGCACGGGGGCACTTTATTTGAAGCTGCGAGGTCGAGGGCCAAAACGTGCACGTCCGAAACATCAGCTCGAAATACCTCAAACATGACATGTTATAAGAGATGAGGGCAACAGGGAAAACCTGGGGTTGAGATGGAATCAGGATAGGATGATGTATCATGAGAGTCTAACCCCCAAGATCTAACCCCCAATCCCCGATATTGAACCTCGCTTCGCTTTCAGCTATAGACTAGATTGTCAGTATGATCCTTTGACTGACCACAAATGGCTATATACAGTATTGGCTTGGCAAATGTCTCACGATCCAATTCCAATACTCTTCAACGATGCTGATCGATACCATTTAGCGCATGGTGACAGTCCACTTTGACGGCGCGTCTCCAAATCTGACCCTGGAACCGCTTTTGAATGCCGTGCAAGTTTTGTTTAAGTTTCTTGTTTTTATTTCTTGACTACCGACCAGTAACGTTTAGTAGAGGAATGTCTATTCATGATACCCCGCTGAGTCTGAGAACAATACTGTACTGTACGCACTGGAGGCAGCCCATAGAATGATTTACCCCCTCTCTCTGGGTATGGATGGATGGTCCCTGTGGGTGTGCGTGCGTTGCGTTGTGTTGTGTTTCGATGGATATTTAAATTGTTAGAGGATCAGTCAGGTTGCTAAAAGTAGACATCATTCATTCATCCATACCTAGGTCGTCTCTCCTCTTCTTTGTTTTGTTTTGTTTTCTTATTCTTCTCCCACTTTATCTTTATCTTTATCACCACCAAACAGGATCGATACACTACAGTTTGAAGTAACTTGATTTCTTTGTTAATATCCAATCTCATCTTATCCGGGGTGACACACGGTGTGCTCACTCACCTCAGGTCAACGGTATACCTGCCGGTGACTGCCTAGGGGACGGGACCAACCTCCCTGGTCACCTGCTGCACTGAACTGAAGTACCTAAACTTGTACTCTCTAGGAGGTACCGAGTTGTCTCATATTTGAGATATCAAAAGGTCAACACCCAAGAAATAGGACACTTTTCTATTACGGTATGACACTCCATTCGGCGGATATTTCTCTTTCAGGTTCAAGGTCAAATCTTGGCCTCCACTGCCTGCCTTGCCTTGCCTTGCCTTGCCTTGCCCTGCCTACCCCGTCCGTCGGCTTTATAGTGGGCGCCCTGCACTTGCACAAGCTCCAAATAACTTTACTAACTGTGCAACCCGCGCCAGGTCCAGGCCCAGGGTATTTGACCATCCATACCCCCCTGGCCTCTCTTATTCGGTTCAGCAGACCAACCTCACTCCTCTCTTCACATACCTTCTGCCTGCTTGGTTCTTCTCTTGCTCAATACCTCTGCTTGCTGTCTTAAGCACTACCCAAATTTTACTCTTTTTGATCCTGTTGACGCCTTCATCATGGGCCGTACGCCGGCCTATATCTTTGTCGTCAGGTACGTATCCAGCTACTGTACCATTCTTAGACCCCTGTCGTCATGATGCATCGTCGCAATTGCATCGCGCACTTAGCGCGGCGTCTACGAGCAGGAGCATGATATTTCTGAAGGGACTCAGCTAACTTTCAGTATAGGCACGGCAACCGTCTTGACGCTGCGGACAAGAAATGGCATCTTTCATCTCCTACTCCCTATGATCCTCCTCTAACCTACGGCGGCTGGCTCCAGGCCAGAGCCGTTGGTAATCAAATTTCCAGCATTCTTGAACAAGCCAAAACCGATTACGAGTCGAACTCCAAAGACACAAAGAGGCGGCGTCGATTTAAAGTTGTTATTCATAGTTCGCCCTTTCTACGATGCGCCCAAACATCAATCGGAATTAGTTCTGGGCTTGCCCAGACTCCCCACGAGTCGCCCTACCGTCCGAACGACATCTTTGTTTCTGCCACTGGCCCGCCAAAGCATTTTCGATCTACGATATTACGTCTCGACTCATTCCTTGGAGAATGGCTATCCCCCGAATACTTCGAACAAATCACTCCGCCTCCTGGCGCCGCTCTCATGCTAGGAAGCGCAAAGGCTGAATTACTAAGGCGTGAAGACTATAGCACATTGACATCCACGCCTGCTCCCGCACCCGCCCCCATGCCTCATAGAGGCTCTACGGCTTCTCTTTGGAATGGTTCGCCAGCCGCCAGCCCGTCTCTCGGACCCATGAGATCAGGATCTGCGGCGGAGGGCTCGTCGGGCCCGGCCATGGCAGCAGCTTTGACAGGCCAGCTAGCCAGCCAATTGATGAAGAAGGGATACACAGTACCAAAGCCTAACTACGCTATTTCGAGCTCCGGAAAGATTCCAGATGGATTTGTGGCCCATGCCCGTGACGAGTGCGTCGTAGTGGATTACCAATGGGATTCGATGAGAGCTCCGCTGGATTTTGGAGATGGTGGCCAGCTCGGCGAAGAGTGGACAGACATGCACAAGAGGTTTCGTCGAGGTCTAAAGAAGATGGTGGACTGGTATGCTACAACTGACGCGCCGGACGAGATGGTCACGCAAGCTGCTGGAGCCTCACAGGAGGGTACTGATAACAACTCGACCGTCTCCGAGGATGAAGACGTGGAGACCGTCGTTATTCTGGTGTCTCATGGCGCTGGCTGCAATGCTCTAATCGGTGCCATTACCCATCAGCCTGTGCTTATGGATGTCGGGATTGCATCCATCACCATGGCAGAACGGAAAGAAGATGCTGATTACAATGCTCTCCTGGCTGCATCAGCCAATGCAACACCAGACGAGCCTCACGTCTCGCCCCATCAGATGTACGATATCCGAATGTCCGCGAGTACCGACCATTTACGTTCAACCACCTCAACTCCAGTATCAGCTAGATCAAACGCGGCTGATTCCTTTCCTACCACTATTCGCGGTCGCAAGCCCAGCATCAGTGATACCGAGGGCCCTGGTCCGCTTATTGGCTCATTTATCTATTCTGATCCCATCATTCCTGGGGGTAGTCGCAGTGCTTCGGCTAGTGCAGCTTTTGGGTCATCGATACGCCGAACATCAGGCTCTCAACGGCCTCTAAACCGTGGACCAAAGCTCAGCACAGCGGTGGCAACAGAAACGGCGGCAGCGACAGCGAAGAATCATTCCCCGAGAAGCAACTCGCCAGGCGCCAGCACACCTTCATTTGGCCTATGGACCCCTCGTTCCTCGTCCCTCAGGCTCATGGACGATGGTAGTGACGACACTTCCGACAAAGAAGATTTCGACGACGTCCTACCCAACTTTGGCCGCTTCGACATCAATGTTGAGAACAAGAAAGATGAACCTCGGACTTCGGCTCTAGAGGTCGCCTCAAGCTTACCCATCCAATCGTCCCTGCCTTCTCGTTTCGAGCTCAAATCGACAAATTCGTTGACTATGACCCTGCCACCAGCGGCATTCACTTCACTGAGCTCATTCTCTTTTCCTTCTAGTGGGGAAACCACCCCGAAGGCGACCCCTCGGGGTCCTATACTGTCAGGTCCGATCCGAATAATGACGGATGGTTTGCATGACCTCGACAAGCCAGTTGAGGAGCTCCAGATCGCACAGCTAGGAGACGGCCTGGGTGGTCTTTGGGGCCTTCCTCGACCTCCTGGTGAGGCAGAGCGGTACCGCGATGTGAGTCTCTCTAAACGACGCTGGACGACTACCGAGCGTGCTTAATCGGATGCGCCCAATTTTCTGCACTATTCTACTCCATGTTCCTTTGATGGGGTGATGACATGGTTCCCATTTCTCAAAGACCAGGCCAAGACACTCTCTTCTCTCAGCACACAATGTTTTAGCGTACTGCGCCTCTTGGCCGTTCATTATTGTTTCTACTTGGCGACAGACAGGTCTGTCTTTTTACTCATAGCACCGGCGAAAAGGCGGGACACCATTCGCATGAATAAGGGAGGCCAGCGATGCCAACGACATACCCAGCCCATCGGCATTGGGATTGATACCTAGGGAAGGGATGGATTTATACGGCCACAATGTGTTTCAATAATGAGTTACTTCGGATTGTTTTGCATTTATTGATTTTGGCGCATATGGAGACAAGACAGTCTGGTCCTAGGTCGGTACAATACGATACCAACTTTCTGTATTATAGAGCGTCTCTAAAGGCTGAAGATTGCTTAAATCCATGTTCATAAGAAAGAAAGTGGTTGCATGAGTCTGTACATCATACACTTTTACTCGTGGCTCGCTGCGAATGAAGTCGAGCAAAGATGATGCAATATGATTTCTATAGATCACTATATAAAGCAACCCCAAGATCTAACTTCTCATAGTCTATATATTCAGAAACAGAAGGTATGCTTAAGCGCTAGCATATTGCTTCATGTGCACCCGTCAGGGTAAAAGGAAAATACAAGTCATGACATGCCTATCCACCAACGCCTTCCATCCGCTATACCCTCGTCCGACATTCATTCAACAATCCATGTTGAAAACACAAAATCAAGGTAGCTTTTCCCCTTATATTACCTGTAATAGCTTGGAGCCCCGTCCCTTTTCGTCTAGCCAAATACCTTGTTCATGGCCTGGTGAGCCAGCTCAACACCAAGGAAAGTAGCAGCGTTGGCGGGCACAGCACGAGCCAGAGCAGGACCGAAACCGGGGAAGAAGGCCTTGACACCTCCCCTTCCGTAGAGCTCGCGAACGATGCTACCAACTGAAACGTTGCCCTCAGAGGTCTGGAGACGAGACTTGACCGTGTCGATGGGGAAAACAGGGATCCACATAGCAACTCCGGCGGCGGCTCCGGCACATGTGATAGCTGTAAGACTGAGCTGGCCGCTGGGCTTTCCAGTAAGAGGATCAACAGGTGTCATCTTGCGCTTGATATACTCGTAGGCGGCAAAGTAGGCAGCAGAACCAGGACCATCACGGGCGAGAGTAGCAGCGCTACCGCGGAAGACGCTGCGGATGCCACCCTCCTTGTAGAGCTGGCGAACGACGTCGACTCCACCATTGTACTTGGGCTTCTCACCGGGAGCGAGTTGCTTCTGACCTTGGACCTGAAGAATGACCTTGATGCGCTCGAAGGGGGCGGTAATGGCAGTCATGGGAATGGCGGAGATGAAGCCAGCAGTCGAAATCTGGGCGATTGTAAGACCTCCAGCGGGGACTTCACCGGCGCCCCGGACAATTTGCTTGCCCAGATCGTAACCCCAGAAAGAGACGGCGACTGTGCAGGGTTAGTTCACTGCGCGGGGTCATTGGGGACGATAGAGGAACATACACATGGGGGTAACACCAACGAGAGGAGCGCTCACGCCAGCGTAGAGACCTCTTCTCAAACCATCACGAGCGATACTTTTGCGCACAACATCGACAGCGGAGGAGTAGACGCCTCGCTCAGCGGTTTGAAGGCGGACCTTTACAAGGTCAAAAGGGTGGCCTACGACGACAGCGCAAAGACCACCGAAACCACCAGCAGCAAACGCGCGAGCCTGCTGAGCAAGTCCTGAGGATGCGCCGACCTTGGATTCGTCCTTTGGTTCAGGAGCGGGTGCAATGCTCTTGAGCTTCTCGGCAGCGCGGGCCTCGATGGCTGAGTCTGGAGCGTCGACGGAGGACATTGTGAAGGGATGAAGAGGGGAGTGTTACTGAGAGGAGAGGAGGGAAGGGAGAAAGAGAGAAAGAAGGTGAAGAAGGGTATAAGCTTGGTTAATAGTTTATGTATGAATGAACCTCGGACTGTCGAATGCGGAGGAGTGGGAGTGGGAGTGGGAGTGGGAGTGGGAGTGGGAGTGTGGGGTGGTCGGCCAAGGGGAGGGTGTAGCTTGGAGCTTACAGCTTCTGGGAGGATGATGTAAGTACCTACCGATTGAGCCTTTACCAATGGAGCTTGGAATACATACAATAATGCAGAAAGACATGAGAAAAAAGGGAACGGGGGAGACATAAGATGTAGTTATAGCTAAGAATCAGTTCAATACGTCACTGGGCTTCTTTTCTAAGCTTCTATTCGGTTGGCGTTGCTTCAACTGAGACTCTTCTCTCGAAGCTTTCCACCTCTGTTCTCTATTTAGTGTTTAGTTCAAGTTACAACAGTTTAACCGAATTAATTCTCAAAACTGAGCCAATAGCAACTGCAAACATTGTTTCCAAAATGCGATGATGACCCTGCAGCTTCAATCCTTCTCCAAATCTTACCCCTCGGTCTTCCGGGGCAATGATACCCAAAAGAGAGAGAGAATTAAAAAAATCTACGAACCCCGGGCCCCGGCTTTCTTTGCCTCGGCTTCGGCTCGCGGGGGGTCGCATCATGAGTTCTACTCCCCACATGTAATGAGCCGAGTTTCGTGGGGTACCAAGAAATAATGGCCGACACTACCTCTTGGACCGTCTATTTTCTAGCCGGTCTTCTCTCATTAAACAAGGAAGTTGGTGTGGTTGATCACTGGAGCTTCCAGTATAAGGCTGTAAAGGTTGCGGTTAACAAGCGGCCCGGGCACACGGAATTGAGTCGGATTTGGGGATTTGGCTCAAGTGAAGTCATCCGTGGTTGTATCGTCTCGGTAGATCAAATCTCAATCCCGTCTGCTAACGTTAGACTCTTACATCGACTCGTTAGTCTTGAGGTTACTGTTGGAGAAGAGCCCCACAATCTGCATCTCCATCAGTTGAAGACCTCATTATCACATGCAAGACAGAACTGAACATTGTCTGACTTAATATGATCTCATGACAGGTTGATTAAAGTAAAGCCAAGATACAGAGTAGGCTGTAAGAAAATAGACAGTCATTCGAACCTTCTTTATTGCTGGATATACACCCTCCTTTAGTTCTACAACCCACCTCTCTGTGATAGGAATCATATATGCTAAAAAGAAAAGTGATAATACATGTGATCCTCCGCTTGCCTCATGCATGACCTTGTTGGCCAAAACTACTCCATGTAAATCCTCAATCCAAGAAATACAGAGGCATCTTATCTTAGATACCTCGTGATGCCGTCGACACCTTGATGGCTTCCGCTCTGATCGAACTTCTCCAAAAACAAAATCCAATGATAAGTGGTTGCCTGCCCTTCTTTAACAAAGCGAGTCGTACCTCCAGTTTCGCAACAATGCCTCCTCCTCCTCAATGTACACTCCGCATCTATCAACCTCTATAGCTTCTTATATCCCAAATCTAAGCCGATCTCGCCAAACTGTAGCAACAAATTTCTCCTCTAAAACGCCTTCGCTGATGCTAATGTTGGGGTCGCTGGTGTTGCTGGGATTCCTCGCCTACTGCACCAACAGCTATTATCTCCTTCTCGCTCGACTTGAACAACCACGTCTGCGCCTTCTCTCAAAAGGTATTCGCGCACTCGATCTCGAACATCCTCCAAAGGAGCTCCTCGGGCGGCTACCACATGGACAACTCCCAGTAGCTTGCCTCCTGTCGGGCTAGCACTGTGATCATCCCGCCAAAATTTGGGCGAAGAATAGCCCACTACTCCTCTTTGATTCAAGATACCACCAAGGCTGTTTCGCAAATTATACTCTGTATCCTCGGGTATGCTAAGCAAAAGTCGCTTCGCAGAGGAGTAAACAAGAGGCTTGGAGGAAAGGAAGATCAGAACGGCGATAAAGCACGACGCCAGAGGATCCCATCCAGCCCAACCCCAGAAACTCGTCAATATTGTCGATACAATAACCGACACACTGCCCAGGGTATCGGCAAGAATATGCAAGTAAATGCCGTGCATGTTCTCGTTATCATGACCAGAGCAACCGCCTCCATGAGAGTGATCATGGTCGTCTTGTCCATGATGATGGTGGTGACCGAAAGCCATCATTCCGACTAGGTTGACAAGGAGACCCATTGTGCTGACAATAAACAGCTCGCCCAGTCGCTTTGTCTGTGTTCCCTCCCACAACCGTTCGAACGCCTCAAAAGCAATCTCCACACTGAGCAGCCTACAAACAGCCATTAGCAATGTACCTGCATACGTCCCGAAAGTTACTCACATTAATAGAATGCCATTGGCGAATCCACTCAATGTCTCAATCTTGCCGAAGCCATATGGGAAACGCTGGCTTCGAGGCCATTTGCTCAGGACTGCAGCCAGCAAGCCAACCATCAGCGCCACGCAATCAAAAAACATATGAATGCTGTCACTCAGAAGGCCAAGCGAATCGGTGACATAACCATAAAATGCTTGAACAGCCATGAATGAAAAGTTGAGCCTGCACGAAGATCCGAATTAGCCTAACATTCCAAACCCGAGTCTAAGTCAAACATACGCCATGAAGTAGAAGATTCGCCTGGAGTCCTTTTCGATCAGAATAGCATTCAGAATAGGAAACCGTGTTGTGTATGGGAGTATCATCCTCGTGAACATTGATCTTTTACCCTTGTCGTCTTCGTGTGAATGTGAGTGGCTGTGACCATGTCCATGATGGTCATGGCTGTGAGAATGATCGTGGGAGTGAGAGTGAGAGTGGGAATGATCATGCGAGTGAGAATGGCTGTGTGAATGATCATGGTGGTGGTCATGATGGTCGTGAGAATGGTCGGGAGGAGAATAGGTCATGTTGGCCGACGCAGGGCCTGGTGTGAGAATGCTCTTGCCTCCGGGTGTCTTTTCTTCTGTCCAACCCTCCAGTGTGTTCAATGGTGCTGGAGGGAGCTTCTCGCGGGAAATGGATGCGCTTGTGTTGGACATGCGGGAACGTCTGTGTCCATGTTTGTGGACGCTCGGTTTGTGTGAGTGTGCGTTGTAGTTCCCATTGCCGTGGTCATGGTTAGTTTCGTGACCATGATCCTCATCAGGCACTGAAGGAAGGCTCCCGTTGGAGAAAGTAGACTGTCGTTTAAGGTTGTTGAGTGACGATTGGGAGGTATTTCGTGTGTGTGAATGCATATGGTTCTGATGCGCGTGCGGTAAGGAAGACGTCGGCAAAGCGTATGAAGAAGCCATTTTATTTCGAGGCTCGACGGTGGTGCTGAAGTCAAGTTCGGTCTGGGTACAATACGTGGAGAGTCGGTCGCTCGGAGGCGGTGATCAGATATGGACGGCGCAAGTAGTCGTTCGCTATGTAGTTGGGAGAGAGTCCTTACGACTCCTCGAAAGCCAATCGCAACGTCATCAGTCGAGTAGGAAATTGATTCTGTGCAACGGGCGCGTCACAAAAATGGTTTATTGTGTCGCTAATATAAAAGACAAGAGTAGAAAGAGGTCGTGGGACGTCACGGATCCTTTACAAAGGCGGACGGGCGAGGCCTGAAAGAGCCGTAGGTGGTTGTGGCGGGCTAGAGATAGGAGACTCCAGCACGTGGAGCTAAAAGAGACAACCCGAATGAGCAGCGATCGACGGAGCCAAGAGGACTGGGAGCTAGAATCCGATGGGTAAAAATTCTCAGGGCGAGAAAAGTTACTGACTCGCTGGGTGGATGAGTGCGAACTCTAGAGAGTCGGTGAAAGTATTTGTCAAGTCAAGACAGTGAGTTATCAAGAAGTGAATATCCAATCTCAGAGTCACTTGATTCTTGGAGTGCAATCGCTCCTTCCTGATCCTACTACGGGATGATACTGGATCATGCATTGGTCCTCATGGGCCTGTAGCTTGGCCGGGGATGCTGGGGAAAGATCAATTCTTACTGGCTCCGAGCTGAATTGGTTGGTCTGCCCCCTGCATGCGGCCTGCTTGCCCGCTAAAAGTTAGTGCCCTTGATGCTCTAGCTTAGTCTCTTTTGGACACCCCGCAGCAGCGTTGCACCTTGACCCCTGAGCTTCATCTCCATGTGTGATGCGATAATCTCCCGCCTGTTTGCTTTGCATGTTGACAAGACGTACTGTGACGTTTCTGATAGAATGGGTGTGATATCTTGCTTTTCGACACCTCCTTGGCATTTTCCTGCAGTCTAGGAAGGTGTAATATAATGATGTGCGATGGTGGTATCGAGGTTACAATGGGTTCTTCTGGCTGAAAGTTTGGAAATGGAATGGATCACAAAGGTTATGGAAAGAGTTATCGAATCCCACAGAATTGTACGAAAACGCAATTGAAATGTTCCGTTGCCTTTCGCTTCATGCGTTTGATCATCTTCTAGGGTTAATTCCTACGATTAAGATCGTTTTACCTCTTAATTGGTTGCTTTGCCCCTGCTCATAAACCTATAACATATAAGCCGTAAAAACAGCTTTAGAGTGCTGAGCGTGCATTATCAGGTGGGTAACAGAAGAATTATCCTTTAAGCCTTAGGTCGCCAAAATAAAGAAGCCCAAGTGCTGCCATAAGATGACTAAATTATTTCGTCTGCTGTTCTTTCGGCAGCTAATTCTTTCTGTGGAACCTCACTCCAATCAATGCAAGGTGGCCTTGGCCAGCACCAACACCTACGGATACACCAACCAAGACAATTTAGTAGCAACGGAGCACCACCAAACGGATTAGCCTGAACGCCATGTCATGATTGTCGATTCCTTCTCTCAACATGTCAGCCGCATTCTTTGTCTCTGTTATCGCAGGCGGCATCAGCTGTGCCATCCTTGTATGGTTGCTGAGTGGTCTCGCCGTCTTGATACCAACCCGCTACCAACCAGCTGAGAAGCCTGAAGATGATCATATCCAAGTCCTCGTCGTCGGCGATGTTGGCCGTAGTCCTCGCATGCAATACCATGCGTTGAGTGTGGCCAAACATGGCCGACAGGCCGATATTGTCGGTTACAAAGGTCATACGCTGCCCAATTTTCGAACTTTTTTATATCTAACACTGAAGTAGAAACCTCAAGACATCCTGATCTTATTGGGAACCCCCGAGTCACCATGTATGCGCTTCCACCACAGCCAGAGGTGCTTCAGTGGGGAACTTTGCCATTCTTTCTCAATCTTCCTCTCAAGGTTCTCTGGCAATTCTGGGGTTTGTTCCGTACTTTGATGTACGATGCCCCTGCTGCGAAATGGATTATAATCCAAGTAAGTTGACATGGACCCCAAGAGCATTCGATCTTGACAGCGCCTGACGTCTTACAGAATCCACCTTCTATTCCTACATTCCATGTTGCACTGATGGTCTCCCTACTCCGTGGCAGCAAGCTTGTAGTGGACTGGCACAATTATGGCTACACTATCCTGGCGCAGAACAAATGGTATTATAAGCCACTCGTTCCCATCTATCGCTGGTACGAAACTGGCTTTGGGCGCTATTTGGGTGATATTAACCTTGCCGTTACTGATGCTATGGCTCGACAACTCAAGGCAAAGCCCTTTAATGTGAAGCGTTCTGTCTACACACTTCACGACCGACCTGCCGAGGTCTTCCAGCCAATCCTTTCCACCAAAGAGCGTCATGCGTTCTTGTCTCGGCTCGCAGAAACAAAGACCGTCGCCAAGGACATAGTAGAGGGTGCAGTACGTCTCATCGTCAGCAGTACTTCATGGACACCAGATGAAGATTTTGGCCTTCTTCTCGACGCACTCGTGTCTTATGCCAGCTCTGCTGAGGCCGCGCCGATACTTGCCATTATCACCGGCAAGGGACCACAGAAGGAACACTACCTAGAACGAATCAAGACGCTCCAAGACGAGGGCAAGTTGCCTGGTATTCGTATTCTAACAGCATGGCTATCCACTAGAGACTACGCTTCGCTGCTTGCTTCAGCAGATCTCGGAATTTCACTACACAAGTCTAGTTCAGGAGTCGATCTCCCTATGAAAGTGGTAGACATGTTTGGCGCAGGTCTTCCTGTTGCAGCCTACGCAGCTTTTGAGAGTTTCAGCGAACTCGTGAAGGAGGGACAGAACGGCTGTGGTTTTGAAACTTCGTCTGAGTTGACTGATATTCTCACACGGTTGTTGAGCTTCACTGGAGGTGAAGAGCTGTCCCGGCTGAAGGATGGTGCCGTTAGCGAAGGTGCTCTGAGATGGGATCAGGAATGGGACCGTGTAGTCGGTAAAGTCATCGGGCTCGTGGACGAAGATAGTACTTAGATACTGTTATCGCTTGGAGAAGCCAATAATTGCATGACCTGTGGATGCGGAACAGAAAGTCGTTCGATCTTAATGATTATAAAACACTTTAAAGCTTCATGGCGCTATCCCAAACACTGATGATTGTCGTCGCGGCCTTTACAGCCACATGCCGTCGGACTGCATGTATCCTGCACCCATAAACGCTTCATATATACCCATCTCGCCTTAATCCTCTCCGAGGCTCTCTCTCACGCACTTCCTGCAACGTCTTCGAAAGTCCTTGTGTTTGCCCTCCCTCTCCTCACGAAACATTCGCGCAGCCTCTACATTGGCAGGGCTCTCGTCGTTGGGGCTGTGGAAGAGACTGATAGTGCTGATCAAGATACTCTCGGGCGTCTGCACAGGACTCCAGCGCTCAGAGGCATCTTCGTAACCGTACTCATCGTCCTCGGGAGGGTGTAGAATGGAGATGCAGAGCTTTCCGTTTTCGTAAATGTTTGGGTGGAAGGGGATTGGATCCTGGAAGGTGAGAGAGGGAGGCATATGCGGATAACTCGGGGGAAATGATAGACGGGCTCGGAAGTTGCCTCCTAGAAGCACACATAGGTTAGCATTGCTCAAAGTTATGAAGAGTTGGACAGGTTGGAGAGGACATGATCTTACCGCCATAGTATTTGCAGTCGTCGCTGATCATGAGCATCACTTCCCACTCAAAGATGTTGTTATCGTTGACAAGACCGCAGGAGATCCCAGGAATGTCCTTGCCCGCCTGCATCTCCTTGAGCTGTCGCTTCAACAGCGAAGCCGCTGGGGCAGAGCTCGCAGTCATTGTGTCTTTCCGCCAAGTAGTAATTCTGGACTATATATAGTTTTGGGCCTCAGAGAGACCACAAGAGTAGACCGTTATGTGGTAGAAGTGTATGCTGGATGATTAAGCCTGATGAAGTGGGATCAAATAGTAGAATAGGTAGCTAGCTTGGTGATACTTGAAGGCAGTAGTGGATCGAGGGTCGGGCTGGTGGGGGAGTCGGACTAACGGCCCCGCTCACGATTCGGGGAGAACGAACGTGATCGTGCATGAAGCAATTCGCAATATCATACCATCATTCTAGGATTATTATTTGTGCCATAGATACCAATCGCTTCTTTTTGAAGCTGACGTTCAACATGCTGAAAACAATCTTTTATATACTGAAGGACCTGAAGGACCTGAACGCTCTATCTTTGCCAAAACAACCCAATTTATGATGTCGACAGTACTCATGTCTAATATCCATGAGCAGTAGGATGTATGGTCAATCGAGGACTACAATTCCTCGATTGACCATGTTGAACACGGGGTATCATTAAATAGTCCAGATATCCATCACTTCTTCGACGTTCCGAACCCAGTAAAGCCCATCGAAGCCATCATGTCGTCCTCGTCATGCTCGCCTTCAATTCGCACATCTTCTCCATATTCTGTCTTCACCTTGCTTGCCTCCTCCTGCTTGAGCCTCCTCCTCTCCATCTCATCTCTTCTCTTCTGCCGTCTCTCCTCTGCTTCTTTCTCAGCCTCTTCTTCCCGCAATTGCAATCGCTCCTGTAGACTGGTCTGCTTCTCCTTCTCCAGATCCTCTTGTCGTCGAATGTGTATCTCGATACGCTCGTGAACCTCCTCTGCCGTCGCGCGCTTAACATTCATCGTTTGGCCCGTGTTTATCAAATGTTGTGGTGTAGTAATGTGCTCGATAAATTGTTTGTTGTCCTTAAACGTGAGGTCGCAAGCCTCACAGTATTGTCCAGCTCCACGACCACGCTTTCCCACGCCTGCTCCTCCTGGGACGAGCTGGGTCTTTCCGATCTGCTGTGTAAAATCTATTACATGGCGTCTTGCGGATGTGTATGTTTCGTCGCCGGTCAGAGGCTTGTGGTATTTCTTGCCGGCGAGCTTGGCTTCGTAACGCGCCTTGGCCTCTTCCTTTTCCTTTGCTTCGCGTTCCTTGCCTTTGGCGGCATATTCCTCGAGATCCCATGTCTTACGGAAATCGGTGTCGCCTGATGGCGCGCCACCATAGGCGCCTTCTTTCTTTGAATCGGGCATTGTGGATGGTGTTGGGTGGATGGATGGATGGAAGATGTTTAAGAAGCAATGCGAAATTGGTCCAGGTTTAGTTTGGATGGGAGGGTCGTCTAAAAAGCGGGAACCTTACCGTAAGTTTAGCTTCGCAACTTGAGCTCCCTGCAACGTCTTAAAAAAAACGATGTCTCATGGCTTTGCACGTTTTTGTGAATGCCTTGGTAGCTTTAACAGTATCTCTATGGTAATTGCCATGACTTTTCACATTTTATGCTTCCTTCAGCTCAGAAACATTGCCAAAAGAAATTAAAGACGATTTGATCTTCACGACAAGACTAGGCCCAAAGTGCTAACAGGTAAGCAAGAATCATGACATTCATCTACCGATTGGATGTATTTAATAAAGACACAATGACTCAGACAGCTGGTCTACTATTCAGCAGTATATATGAGAATCGAGCTTCCATAAGTTAGATATCTTTGAGTAGGAAATCACTAATGTTATTATAGTTTTCGCAATAGACCAATGGATCCATCTGCTCAAGAACAATAGAAGTGACAGGGGTTTTGCATGCGCTAGATGAGGTCACAGACAGAAAATGCTAAGCTAAAAGTACCCCGCCGCGGGGCATCTTTTTTTGTATCGCGACCCAAGACAATTTTTCACCACAAGACACTATTACAATCCATATTACAACGTGAAAAGAATTAATCATGCTGTACCTCGTGGGACTTGGTCTCTCAGATGAGACAGATATCACTGTCAAGGGTCTGGAAGTCGTCAAAAAGGCTTCCAGAGTTTACCTCGAGGCATACACTAGCATTCTGCTTGTTGAGCAGTCCGTCTTGGTATATATCCCCTACCATGGTCTATAGCTATATGTTAACAATGATCCTTAGGAATCATACTATGGACGCTCTATTACAGTAGCTGACCGTGAGATGGTCGAGTCCAACAGTGAAGAGATCCTCCGCAATGCGCAGAACGAGGATGTCGCATTTCTTGTCGTTGGAGATCCCTTCGGGTATGAATTGGAAACTTGACGTTCCTACGTTCAACACTGACTTTTCAAGTGCCACAACGCATACCGACCTCGTTCTTCGTGCACGAGAGCTCGAGATTCCCGTTCGAACAGTTCCCAACGCCTCAATCATGTCCGGTATCGGCGCCTGCGGACTTCAGCTCTACAACTTTGGTCAAACCGTGTCCATGGTCTTCTTTACAGACACCTGGAAGCCCGCCTCATTCTACGATCGCATAAAGGAGAATCGCCAGATTGGACTTCACACTTTGGTTCTAGTGGATATCAAGGTCAAGGAGCAAAGTCTCGAGAATATGGCTCGTGGTCGCCTGGTCTACGAGCCCCCTCGCTATATGACCGTAGGACAGTGTGCCCAGCAAATGCTTGAAATCGAGGAGGAGCGCAAAGAAGGCGTATACACCAAGGATAGTTTGGCCATCGGCGCTGCCCGTGTAGGAGGCAAGACTGAGAAGTTCGTGGCTGGTACATTGGAAGAACTCTGCTCTACTGATGAGGAGCTTGGCCCCCCTCTTCACAGCCTTGTTCTTCTTGGACGAAGGACACACGAGCTGGAGCTCGACTACGTGCGACAATTTGCTGTTGACAAGGAGAAGTGGGACAGGCTATGGAATGCCGAATACGGAAAGCAGCTTTGATTGTGTACTAACGTTGTCATGAATTCGTATCGCCATTGATATAAAATCCTATTGTACAAGCGAGATTCGTATTTATCTAGACCATTACTCTCGCGAAGCGCGCCACGAGCGCACATCTCCCTCCGAAATCTCCCTCAAGGTGTTGGGCGAGGCAGGCTTGCCGGTGACAGTGCTGGAAGCAATGTCGGCAACACGGCTCAGCAGGTTCTTTGAGACAAGCGAATATGTTGAAGAGACGGCCTTGACACGGATAACACCGATACGGGGATCATTCTCAGATCCGTCGTGAACGCCGTCGCCAAGGTCGCCGAGCCAAGCCTTGAGGGTTGGGCTGTAGTGCTTAGCAACAAGGCTGCGATCTGTGCTGATGCTGGCGTTTCCAGCGATGGAAGCCCATTCTCCAGAAGCGTTGATGAAGGAAACGTTGACGTGAGGGTCAGCATCGAGATCGTCGGTCTTGCCAGACTCAGTGTTGGTGTGGAAGAGAAGGTCAATGCCTCCAGTCTCCTGCAGATAGGTATGTTAGTCATGACACAAATAGTACAGGAGCTTAAGCAGACGTACGGTGGCGGCCAGCGCCATGCAGCGGGAGACCAGGTTGCCAGAGCCAGAACCACGAGTGGTCATCATGCCAAACTTCTCCTTGGTGATGAAGTTGACAAGGTCCTCGATCTTGGTCTGGAGAGGAACCTCATCGGCGTTTGCCGCCTTGTAAGGGTCGGCGGGGGCATCACCGGTGTTGGCATTGGAGAAAGACATTTTGTTTGATGTGGTTGTGATTAATCTGACGGTTTGTTGTTGTTGTATGTGTTTGAAGATAAGATCAGAGCTCGAACGTGAAGCTTGGAGCTCACCCAGTAGAGTTATATACCTTCTCGGGTGAGCTGCCTGCTTACGTACCAATGCAGGCAAGCCAACATGGCACAATCGTAGCGATTTCATCATCGATGTTCTGTTGATTTGCAGGTACAGTGGGGTGTTTGGGATCGAGAGCTGCGATGAATGGTGACGTCACACCCACAATCGATTCGGAGACGGAGGCTGTTTTGTTGAGGTTGTATCACGATTGCCTGCCAATCAAGGAGCTATTTGAAGAAGTGTTTGATTTGATCACGGAAGTTCTGGCGGCAATTGACACCTCGGAATGACAGGAGGCTTATATACCTGGAGGCAATCGTTGGGTGGGATCCTTAGTACAGGACGATGACAGTTTGATTTGCTCTTCGATCTGCAAAAGCCTGATAGGTCTATCTTTCCAGAAACATTTCGGGCAGTTTGCATAAACCTCGGCAGTAAATCCTTTATAGTATCAAGATACTATCAAGCTGATATACAAACAGGTTGGCAAGTGAATGCTTCTTCGAGAAGTTCACCACGCTATCACAACCGCTCCCCCATGAAGCTCTGGAGCGTAGCGGGGAACAGGGGTCAGAGGGGCCAGAACCGTGTAGTTGCAGCCTCAGCGAAGATCCTCAGCCATGGGTTCTTAAAATAAAATGGAACTGGTGGCATGTAGGACAGGGGTAGCTACAAATCCGTCACTCACCAGGATCGTGCTGAGGTAGATTGATCGTTAATTCTTGACCGTCATCAATCACCTCGAGCTGTATCATCAGGGTCCTGCACTCGACCCTATTGCTGACTTCGGTTTCAAGTGTTCAAACCCAACCCAGCCTTTTTTGACATATGATCATATCACTGGTCAAGATTTGTCAAAGGTTGACAGTATAATAGATAGGTACCTATCCAGTATCAAAGGAAGCAGCAAGTCTGTCTGGCACCTTTACTGTTACAAACAACATACGACTACCAGGCGCCTATCAACGTGAACGGGCACTTACATGACAATGCGCTTACTTTCACGCTTGTTCTATGGAAGGCAAATATTTGTTAAAACCAACGGTACTGCCGTTTTCTTAGGTCAGGCTGCCTCTGTTTACGAGTTTCTTTAACGGCAGGATCTCGATCGCATATGCTGCCGCTTTTGGGGAAATTCAATCAGCGGCAACGGCAAGTGCACCTCTTGCAATGGTTTTTTTTTTTTTAACTTTCCAATCTTCATGCGTAGATAATCCAGACAGAGGTATCAAGATGAATTGAAGAATTGGCGAACGAACACAAACACGTAGGCTGGTAGTCTCTCCGGTAAATATGATAAATTATAAGAGAATTGTTAAATTCATTCAATTATCATGTCTTGCAACATTTATTGACCGAAGCCCATGAGGTAGGCGGGTAGGTAGTGCCTGCCACTGCCTGCCACTGCCCCGCGGTCGGGCTATTGCCTTTTCCACCGTGCCTTCCGTCTTCGACTGCCCGGAGCGCATCACGTCACACAACCTAAGAAGTGCCGTAGAGACGAGAAGGGAAACAGCAGACTTTAGGGAACCTCCACCCGAGCTTCAGCAACTTTGCCCTCATCTTCTCACTCATTTCAACCTCACCCATCTTAACAAACCAGCGCGACCGCAACCCGAACTTTGAGGCTTCGCGCCTCTGCCGCCGCCGTCTTATACCTCGCAAGTCTGCTACGGGGCAAACAAAGAGCGTTTGCCTGGTTGGATGCATCTTTCCATTTCCCACTCACTTATCTTCATCGTTTCTTTAAACCGCATCACGGCAAAGGAAACAACAAACGACTGATTCACTGCCGGCGCAACAGGAGTGCAGCCCCCTACGTTATTTTATTTATTTCTAGGCTTCCTGCCCGGTTCAGTTCGCCTCGATTCCTTCAACTTCATTTTGTCTCAACTTTTTTGTCTTTCACCTGTACAACGGACTATTTGCAGGGCACTCCTTTCCACTTTCAAATATTGATCGTCTGTTTCTTACAACCGATCTTCGCGGTCTTGTTCATTATCTTCTGCCTGCTAACACTCGCGGAGCTATTTGGGAAAGAACGATCTGCTTCTGTCAGTTTTCTCGATTTCATTGAAAAAAATGTCGAACAGTACTCCGGTTGGTGTCTTCCAAGTGATATCATATTCCATGGTTTGACTAACACATATAGACCGTATTCCCCTGGGAATGTCGAGACAAGGAAGACCAGGCAAAGGATGCTTTCACCCATCCGCACCGCCGTTTGAATCAGTCTCTTACGGAGGAGAACATGCGGCTGAAGCGCATTCTGCGTGAAAATGGCATTTCTTGGTCTCCTGTCTCAATGAACCATATACAGCAATCCAACCCCCTCAAGCGCAAGACCCGATCTTCCATGCCCACTCAAGCCCCTTATCTTCCCATGGAAATCATCCTCCGAATCCTAAAATTCGCCATGAAATCTCCCAATTCGATTGTTGACCCTTTGTCCCCTCTGACACCTGAGAATCTGTCGGACAAGGAGAAGGCGCAGGGCAACCAGATTGCCATCAATTTTCTAGCCACCTGCAAAGCTCTTCATGCTGAGGGTACCCGATACTTGTGGGAATCGAATTCGTTCACCTTTACAACCCCTCGGGCCGTACGTGTCTTTGCAGACCTTCCTGCCGAGTTTCGTCGGGGTATCACTCATGTCAACTTCCGTATCATTGCACGATACTATGACGACCAGCCGTCTCGTCGACACAAGTTGGATCGCCGCTATCACGCCGATCTGAACAAGGACCATCACTTGAAGGTTCACCAGCGCCCTACCGAATCTCCTCTTATCCGGGGCGGTTTCCGGTGCTACACTTGGAATCAGATTGTCGACTTCCTCGAGGGGCTTCGTGCACCCTTCGATCCGAGTTACCGAAACAGGAAGCAACTGCGACCCAAAATGCTGCCATCCCTGGTTTCCCTCCGGATTGACCTTGTCAATTTTTCAGACACACTTCTGCCATTCTCTGGCTCAGAATTACATGACATCTGCGCCCACGAGCTCGGCTGCACACTGAATGAACTTCAAGTCACAGGCATGCCATTCGATGATACTGGACTGAAAGCCTCTGCCGAAATGAGTGGTATGCTCAAAGATGAAGGTCTGTATCTTGATGGCCCAGCTGCGTACATGGCCCGCTCCAAGTACCTTCAACGCCTCAAAGGGAGGAAATGGTGCGCTAGAGTGGTTAGAGCTTCCAAGCCCGAAGACGAGGAGGAGGACAGCGATGACGACGACGACACGTTTCACGGCCATTCGCATGCTAGACTTGGAGTCTTGCCCCCTGCGCCGAGTGAAGAAGGGCACCCAACCTCAGACCGAGACGAAGAGACTGTGATCTGGAAGCGAGTACCTATCAACCGAGACGTCGATAAGCGCGAATGGGTTCAATTCTCCCGTCAAACCGGGTACGAGTCTGTTGACGTCGACTGGGACAGCGAAGAAGAGGGCATCTGTCCCTGCTGTGGAGACTCCCACTCCCACTCAGGCTCGTCTTTACTGGATGTTTGGATGGATGAATAGTATAGCTAACAGAACATCAGCATGACCACTCACACGTAGCCACAAACTTGGCGTTGAAAAGGGGGCGGCGAAAAATGGGAGGCGATACGGGAAGTGACGATTATGCCTTTATGTCCCAAAACATGACTAGATACCCTTGGAGCTATGGCTGCTGATTTTTGATGAAATGGAACGGAGTTGACGGTCTGAAGGCTACTAAGTGTATTTAGTACCTAGCCTGAATCTACAACATAACAAATGCTCTGCGATGACCAAGACTTGTGTATAAACCATAAACCTTCACTGATATACTGAGGTGGTCTTGTTAAATTTTGTGACATGAACGAAGAAACTGACCAGCGAGTGATCTTGGATGCCAATTTCGCAAGCAACTCCCATCAAAGAACGAGGTCGCGTGGCCCAATGGCAAGGCGTCTGACTACGAATCAGAAGATTCTGGGTTCGATCCCCAGCGTGATCATATCTTTTTGTCGTTTATATAGACATCATGAGGGAAGCTAAACAGCATATTGTTTTTCTTGCCCTGTAGATTGTCATGGTATCGAAATCCTAAGATCAGAGGCCTCCTTGGACCAGCTACGGTAAATCGAATGAAGGTTTCAAGCATAGAATATTACGAGGAGTAATGAATTGAGTTTCTGGACATCACAGCCACGCGACTGAAAACAACATTTGGCCGTTCTTCACATTGGCAGTGTCACGATCCCTGAACGAGAGACAAGATAAGCAAGATATCGCTGAGAGATGTATTCAATCACCACTTACATATAGTATGTTCCTCAGTCTAAACGCTTCTCACACGACACTATTCCTGCAGAAATTGCTTCTAATTTGCTACTCTTCACGCTTTTCAAACCAAGCCAGGCCCTATTCTGAAGCAAAATGCAAATGATATTCGTTGACGAATTGAATTACACCAAACCAGCCAGCAAAAGAAAAGAAAGATTTCCATATGAAACATCTATGAACCGTCATCCAATGTACACCTTGTAATTTTATCTTTTAAATTCAATGCCGATATCAGACTAAGGCATTGGCGGAGCCCCCATATTTGTGATCTTTGGCGTCCTTTGAGCTGTTGGGCTGGCCTGGTTTCCCATTAAGTTGCCGGGCTTCTGTCCCCCTTGTGTGGTCCCACGGAAAGCGGGTTCTTTCTTGGGATCAAATCCGGGGAATGCGGCCTGTAACCTGGAGTAGAGGTCCTTGATGCTGTTGTTTCGCTCTTCACGATCTGCAACTGGATCGATGTTGTTCTCTGTGCCCTCAGGTCCTCCTACAGCAGGAGCGCGAAGTTTAAGTGCAAGATTCAGTGGTGGCGCACTGAGATATGCTGGACAAGGCGGAACTTTGACCTCGGGTTTTCGATCTGCAAGGGCCGCCATATAAGACAAGTTTGTTTGTAATCGTCTCATACACCTGTCATGCTGTTAGTTGGGGTTCCAAAACAACAAGTTAAACCACTTACTGAAGGTAATCTTGTTGCAATTGCGTTTCCTCATCTGATGGCTTCTTGTCTCCCGGGTTTCCGGCACCAGCATTTTCTTTCTTCAACTCTTGTTGCGTCGCCTGGATCTGAATTGATTCGTAGAGAAGTTCATGGTTGATGTCCAATAGTAAAGCGAAACGCTCTTTGTCTCGTGATTCGGTTCCAGGGCTTAGCGGTACAGCTGCTGAGCCGCCATTAACGGTTTGCCCTTGATTTGAGAAAGTCGGCGTCTGGGGTGTTGATAAACCAGCGGATAACGGTTGTTGCTGTTGCACTTGCCCCTGCATCTGCCCTTGGGGCTGCTGAGGCTGCTGTAGTTGTGGAGGCTGTTGAGGTTGTTGCTGCTGCTGGTTCGTTGGGGTTTGGCTCTGAGATGGAGGTTGAGGAGTCGGGAACTGGCCCTGTTGAGAGGGTAAGGCATTATTCGGTGTTCCTTGCGCAGCGCTCGGGGGTCTCTGCGGGGTGGAGGCCTGGCCCATGCCACCGGCATTGGCAACTTGCTGTTGTTGTTGCTGTTGCTGCTGCTGCTGTTGTTGTTGCGCCTGCGCTTGCGCTTGCTGTTGCGCCTGCGCTTGCGCTTGCTGTTGCTGCTGTTGCTGCTGCATTCGCTGCATCATCTGAGGTTGTTGAGGCATACCGCCCTGGTTCATCGGAAAGCCTTGCATACCACCACCCATCATGTAGTTCGGCGCAAAGTTTTGGGGGGCGACCGACGAGGGAACGACTTGGCCATATGGGTTACCCGGGAATTGCTGTTGGAATCCTGCCACTATGCGCAACATGTTAGCTATTAAGATCAGAACGATGGCGTAGGTTGTGTCGCGTCGAGGAGTAGTTTGCGCCGCGCTCTCTAGGTGTCGCGCAACTGTTCCAGTCATCGTAAAACTTCTGGCGTTAACCAGAGTCTTGAAGCCAAGCGCGTACTCCGAGGTTCGATGGATTGTCGCGTTCGAATACAGAAATGAGACCTACTCTGACCATTGGCAGCCATATGCTGCATACCGGCGTTAGGCATCATGCCTCCAGGACCACCGGCCATCATTTGAGGATTCGCGCCAGGGTTGAAGCCTCCCTGAGGCGTCATGCCGGCGAACTGCTGCTGCTGGTTATACATCATCTGCTGAGCGGCTGGTTGAGCTCCAGACTGCTGCTGTGGGGCAGGGCTGTTGAAAGAAGGAGCAGCATTGTTGCCAAAGCCGTAGCCGGCGGAGTACATGGCTATCGGTTCGGGGCGTCAAAGGCGTCAGTGCAGCGCTTCGAGCGGCAACGTGTGCTATGCTGTGGATGCTGTAACAGCGGCAGACAGCAGCGCAACGTATAGTGGGAGGGATAGGGATCGGAGGGAGGGAGGGATCGGATGCGCGTGTGTGAGCGAGGACAGGCTTGTAGTTGGCTGGTGATGGAACACGAATGGGGTCCAATCAATTCAATTAATCTGTCAGGTTCTTGGAGAATGAGCGACAGGTCTCTTCAGGTAAGCGTGGGCGTCGGAGCGGGAGTGGCAGTGAGAGTGGGATTGGGAGGCTGGGCTGGTCGCTTGCGTACAGACGCGGTTCAGTTGGTTCCAGGATTGGAAATGAAAATGAAACCTGGAGTTGACGATTGGGATGTGGTCGTGTGGGGCTAAGCGTCACAACCTGAGCCTCAGACAATAAATAAGTCAGAATATCCATATCAGAAAAACTGACTTCTACGCCTACAAGTGCAGCGATCAAAATAAAACAACCTCAAAGTCCCATTTAAAGTGATATAAACTATGTTACATATTTCGTCTCTTGTGCTTTCAGCAGCCAGGCTTTTACCCAGGAACAAGTCACCCAGGAACAAGTCACCCAGGAACAAGTCACCCAGGAACAAGTCACCCAGGAACAAGTCACCCAGGAACAAGTCACCCAGGAACAAGTCACCCAAGACTGAGTACGAAAAATTGTTGCAGTTTCGTGAATACCACGATGTATAATAGACAGTATATCTCGGAACTTTACAGGTCTGAGTAGCTGCACTTTTTACGTGAGGCGTAAGAAGATGAATCTCGCTCTGCTGAGCATGCATGTTGTAAGTGGAGGTGTATGTGCACATCATCACTTCCACGAGGGTCTTGTACCAATGCTCTTCAAGGTGCATAGTTTTTCGGCTACCTATGGTCAGTGTATCAACATTCGTAGCATGTCTTATAAGTTGTTGAACTACAGTGTTATTGGAAACTAAAAGTTGTAATGCACGTCGTCGTACCCCTTGTGTAGGTACTCTTACCACTTCCCTGTTCACCTACCCGGGACCATTGAGTTTTCCAGTCTTGAAGAAGACCATGCCCAGGAGTCATATTATATGAGGGAAACAGATTTGTATCAGCGAGTATCTCTTAACTATCCTCTTAATGTCCAAGTTATGTATAGTCACGCCCTTCTTTGTCCTCTTGAATCGTATGTATACTTTGAAATCACGTACTGTAGCTGTGTAGGTAGCTTTATTAGATATATTTCCCGGAAACTTGAGGTGTGGCTAGCTGGGGTCTCAAGGAAATGCAACTTCTGTTTGAGCTCGGCTTTAGAAGTTTGGTCAGTTGCCACGGATGTTATACACGCAATCTGGCTTTGCACCCCAAATATTATCATTCAGCATTTCAAAGTTCTTGTTGTAGTTATCAACGAGTACACTTGATCCCTCGTTGAGTTGATGGGGTTAATGCTTTCAAGAACACCTTCTCAAAGGGAGCAATTATCGATGATCAATCTTTCTGTTTGGAGAAGTCCATGGGATAGTAAGTCGATACAAGAAAGCCATCATCGTCAGAGTAGTAGAGAACCTGGCCCAAGACCTAAGAGACGAAATAATCTCGATACTTTATGGCAGTTTACACCAGGATTTAGGCCACTTTATTTTGGTGTACATCTTTCCTGACCACAGCCGTCCAATATCCGACCTATGAGCAAGCAAATGTAGGTTCAATACCAAGCTTGCCTATGGCTGCACTTTCTTAAAGCACCGAGCATTATACTTTCAGAGCACTGGCAATGGAAGTGGAGGACGGTTGAATGAAGAGAACGTTTTTATCTCGATCCGTCGAACGTTTGACTGAAGTTAATACCAATAAAGGTACCGATAATCACATTGGAAAGATGAAGAACATTATGGATACCATGGACAACGTCTTTCAATACTAACGAATAAAGTTTGATTTGATTGCTCCATGATATCCATCCCATTTGATGTTGTAAGACAGAGCCATGTGTTCGTGTGGCACGAGCCTCACATTATGCACAGAATCTACTTAACCTGCATGGATCTAAACCTCCAAGTTTTAGGAGACAGAGGCAGAGAAGCCGAACTAGATATTGTGATAGCCTAAACTGACTCACTGGTATCGTCTTACAGGCTTTAACAGTCAAGTTTTTCAACACTCCAAGACGGATTTGAACGGCTTGTATGAAACTAAAACAAAGTGGATAATCGATGTCAGCTAATCCAATCGCAGCAAAGTCGAAACAAAAAAAATCTTTTTTCTTACCTGTGGAGGTGGATGAAGAGTGGAGTTTATGGTTTAGCCTGTGATGCAGCGCGCCTTTTTCTCTCACTGCCGCCCTGGGCTCGAGCTTCTGATCTTGGGGGTGGTTGATTGCCGATGGCTCCAGTGGGAGGGAAGAGATTCACAGTGAGAGTTGAATATTTTTACGGACGAAACAGTAACTCCCAGCACACACATATTGTACAGCTGTAATCGTGCAGTGGAATGTTTCATGATCGACTGCATGCATTGTATCTTTGTTGATACCACAGACTTTGTCTTGTGTCTTGTCATGACAACTCCATACCAGATATGATTCTTCCGTTACCGGAGTTATATCAAGCCTCCCCGCCACCTGCCCGTTCGTCCTCCAGCTGCCTTGGTCATCTTGTCGGAGCGGCTAAACTGACCGCTGATCGAATGAACCCACTTTGCGAGGCTCAAGTCCAACCATTTTTGATGGTCGATCGCTCATGATGAAAAGTTGTTGCGCAGCTTGTGGAGAGGCTTGAGAGGTTCGGCCAAGGCATGGCGGGGCATTTTAGTGTCCCTGCAGCTTTTAATGGAATGTTACAATTGGACGCCTTCAGGGAACTACTGCTGAATTGGCCAATTACAGTGCTCCTCAGCCCACAGCGGGGAGCACCCTGCAAGACAGCAGACAGCCTGCTGGGAGATAAAAAAAAAAGTTTCCCAGGGCCGCTTTCATCCAAGATCTCTTCTTCTTCTTCCTCTCCTCCCCAAACCCTCGCTCTTCCAGCATTTTCTTCTCCCGCAACTCTTGTTGAGGCTGATGATTGCGAGGTAGCTTCTGACCTTACCAGGGTAGCTCTGAAAACGAGTTAACTTGCCGGCCCGTCGCTCGCAATCTCCCTGTCCTCTCGCGGCGACCCCTCCATTGTTTCTGCCCCGCGCTTCTCTGGGTCCTCGTTGATATAACCCAGCGCAGGAGCTTATTCTTTCTCTTTTTTGCTTCAATTATATATCACAACCATCACAATGGCTTTGGTTCCTCAGCCTCCCGCCTCTGCTCGTCAGTTTGGCGCCGAGGATGATGGTCTCGTCTGCCTCGAGCTTGAGGATGGCTCCTCCTTCCAAGGTTACAGCTTTGGTGCCCAGAAGAGCATTGCTGGAGAGCTGGTCTTCCAAACGGGTATGGTGGGCTATCCCGAGTCCGTGACGGATCCTTCGTACCGCGGCCAGATCCTCGTCATCACTTTCCCTCTCGTCGGAAACTATGGTGTCCCCTCGCGCGAGGCCATGGATGAGCTTCTAGGCGATCTGCCTGCTCACTTCGAGTCTAGCGAGATTCACATTGCTGGTCTCGTTACAGCTTCATATGCTGGCGAGGACTTTTCTCACTTCCTTGCCACATCTTCTCTCGGCACATGGCTCAAGGAGCAGGGCGTTCCCGCCATGTACGGCGTTGACACCCGTGCCTTGACCAAAAAGATCCGTGAGAAGGGTAGCATGCTGGGAAAGATGCGCCTCGAGACTCGCGGCCTTACCAATGGCTCTGCCAACGGTCAGGTTGATGGCGCTCTCGCTGCTCTGCCTCTCGACCACTTTGAGCAGATCGAATGGGTCAACCCCAACAACAACAACTTGGTGAAAGAAGGTGAGTCCTCCAGCGTTTTCGTGCTTGAAGACGCATGCTCATATCTATGTAGTATCTATCAAGGAGCCCAAGCTCTACAAGCCACCTCCGTCGGTCGCCCGTAAGCACCCGTCAGGGCGTACTATCCGTGTTCTGTGCCTCGATGTCGGTATGAAGTTCAACCAGCTAAGGTGCTTCCTCAAGCGTGGTGTCGAAGTCCTTGTTTGCCCTTGGGACTACGATATCGCCGGTGCCATTGACGACTTTGATGGTCTTTTCCTCTCCAACGGTCCCGGTGACCCCGCCGTGCTCGAGACCACCGTTAAGAACATCGCTACCGTCCTCGAGAAGAACGAAATCCCCGTCTTCGGTATCTGCTTGGGTCACCAGCTCCTCGCCCGTGCTGCTGGTGCCACCACCAAGAAGATGAAGTTCGGTAACCGAGGTCACAACATTCCTTGCACCAGCATGGTCACTGGAAAGTGTCACATCACTTCTCAGAACCACGGTTTCGCTGTCGATACCGACAGCCTGACCAACGGCTGGAAGGAGCTCTTCGTCAATGCCAACGACGGTAGCAACGAGGGTATCTACCACACTGAGAAGCCTTACTTCAGTGTGCAGTTCCACCCCGAGAGCACTCCTGGTCCTCGCGACACCGAGTTCCTTTTCGATGTCTTCATCAACACCATGGCCAACTGCGCCGAGAAGCCTGAGCTCCTCAAGACCCCCGTCCTCTTCCCTGGCGGCACAATCGAGGAGAACGAGCGCCTTCACCCCCGTGTCCACGTCCGCAAGGTCCTGGTTCTCGGAAGTGGTGGTCTCAGCATCGGACAGGCTGGTGAATTCGATTACTCTGGTTCTCAGGCTATCAAGGCTCTGAAGGAGGAGGGCATCTACACTGTCCTCATCAACCCTAATATCGCCACTATCCAGACCTCCAAGGGATTGGCCGACAAGGTTTACTTCCTTCCTGTCAACGCCGACTTTGTCCGAAAGGTCATCCAGTACGAGCGTCCCGATGCCATCTATGTCACCTTCGGTGGACAGACTGCCCTCCAGGTCGGTATCCAGCTCAAGGATGAGTTCGAGTCCCTTGGTGTCAAGGTCCTTGGTACACCCATCGACACTATCATCACCACTGAGGATCGTGAGCTCTTTGCCCGCAGCATGGATTCCATCGGCGAGAAGTGTGCTAAGTCCGCTTCTGCCAACAACATCGACGAGGCCATGCACGTCGTCAAGGACATTGGCTTCCCCGTCATTGTGCGTGCCGCCTACGCCCTTGGTGGTCTCGGCAGTGGTTTCGCCAACAACGATGACGAGCTTCGCGACCTCTGCAACAAGGCCTTCGCCGCCAGTCCCCAAGTTCTCATTGAGCGCAGTATGAAGGGCTGGAAGGAGATCGAGTACGAGGTTGTCCGTGATGCCCAAGACAACTGTATCACCGTTTGTAACATGGAGAACTTCGATCCCCTGGGTATTCACACTGGTGACTCTATCGTTGTTGCCCCCTCCCAGACCCTGTCCGACGAGGACTACAACATGCTGCGAACAACAGCTGTCAACGTCATTCGCCATCTCGGCGTCGTCGGAGAGTGTAACATTCAGTACGCCTTGAACCCCTTCTCCCGCGAGTACTGCATTATCGAGGTCAACGCTCGTCTGTCCCGATCCTCAGCTCTCGCCTCCAAGGCCACTGGTTACCCTCTTGCCTTTATCGCTGCCAAGCTTGGTCTCGGCATTCCCCTCAAGGAGATCAAGAACTCAGTCACCAAGTCCACCTGTGCCTGCTTCGAGCCCTCGCTCGATTACTGTGTGGTCAAGATGCCCCGATGGGATCTCAAGAAATTCACTCGTGTGTCCACACAGCTTGGTTCCTCCATGAAGAGTGTCGGTGAGGTCATGAGCATTGGTCGATCTTTCGAGGAAGCCATCCAAAAGGCTATCCGAGCCATTGACTTCCACAACCTCGGCTTCAACGAGACCGAGGCCCTCATGAGCATTGAGGATGAGCTCCAGACCCCCTCCGACCAGCGTCTGTTCGCCATTGCCAACGCCATGCACGAGGGTTACACCGTCGACAAGATCTGGGAGCTCACCAAGATTGACAAGTGGTTCCTCACCAAGCTCAAGGGTCTCAGCGACTTCGCCAAGAGAATGACCGGCTACAGCACCACCGACATCAGCACCAGCCCATCCATCCTCCTCCAGGCCAAGCGTCTCGGTTTCAGTGACCGTCAGCTCGCCAAATTCTGGAGCTCTAACGAAATCGCTGTCCGCCGCATGCGACTCGAAGCCGGCATCCAGCCCTTCGTCAAGCAGATCGACACCGTCGCTGCTGAGTTCCCTGCCTTCACCAACTACCTCTACATGACCTACAATGCCTCCGAGCACGACGTCAACTTCGACGATCACGGTGTCATGGTCCTCGGTTCCGGTGTCTACCGAATCGGTTCATCAGTCGAATTCGATTGGTGTTCAGTCAGAGCCATCAGAACCCTCAGAGCAACCGGTTTTAAGACAATTATGGTCAATTATAACCCCGAAACGGTATCCACTGATTACGATGAAGCTGATAAGCTTTACTTTGAGAACATTAACCTTGAGACTGTTCTTGATATTTACCAGCTTGAGAACTCGAGTGGTGTTTTGGGTGCTATGGGTGGACAGACCCCTAACAACATTGCTTTGCCTCTGCACCGTGCTGGTGTCAAGGTCTTAGGTACTTCTCCTGAGATGATTGATAACGCTGAGAACCGATACAAGTTTTCTCGTATGTTGGATCGCATTGAGGTTGATCAGCCTACTTGGAAGGAGCTTACTAGCTTTACTGAGGCTCAGGACTTCTGTAACAAGGTCTCTTACCCTGTGCTTGTCCGACCTTCTTATGTTCTTTCTGGTGCTGCCATGAACACTGTTTACTCTGAGAAGGATCTTAAGAACTACTTGGACCAGGCTGCCGAGGTTTCTCGAGAGCACCCTGTCGTTATCACCAAGTACATTGAGAACGCCAAGGAGATTGAGATGGACGCTGTTGCCAAGGATGGTAAGGTCATTGGTCACTTCATCTCTGAGCACGTTGAGAACGCTGGTGTTCACTCTGGTGATGCTACTCTCATCCTGCCTCCTCAGGATTTGGAAGCTACTACCATCCAGCGTATTGAGGAGGCCACTCGCAAGATTGGTGCTGCTCTCAACGTCACTGGTCCTTTCAACATTCAGTTTATTGCCAAGGACAACGATATCAAGGTCATCGAGTGTAACGTTCGTGCCTCGCGATCTTTCCCCTTCGTTTCCAAGGTTATGGGTGTTGATCTGATTGAGATGGCTACGAAGGCTATCATGGGCCAGCCCTTCCAGGCTTACCCTCCCACCGATCTTGCCCCCAACTGTGTCGGTGTCAAGGTGCCTCAGTTCAGTTTCTCCCGTCTCTCGGGTGCTGATCCTGTTCTGGGTGTTGAGATGGCCTCCACTGGTGAGGTTGCTTCTTTCGGTGTTGACAAGAACGAGGCCTACCTTAAGGCGTTGATGTCCACTGGCTTCAAGATCCCCAAGAAGAACATCCTCCTGTCCATTGGTTCTTACAAGGACAAGCGTGAGATGCTTCCTTCTGTGCAGAAGCTTGAGAAGATTGGCTACAAGCTGTTTGCTACTTCCGGTACCGCCGATTTCCTCCAGGAGCACGGCGTCCAGTGCCAGTTCCTCGAGGTTCTCGGCAAGGAGGAGGACCGCAGCTCCGAGTTCTCGCTCACTCAGCATTTGGCCAAGAACACCATCGATCTGTACATCAACTTGCCCTCCAACAACAAGTACCGCCGTCCTGCCAACTACATGAGTAAGGGTTACCAGACTCGTCGTATGGCCGTTGACTACCAGATCCCTCTTGTCACCAACGTCAAGAACGCCAAGATTCTTGTTGAGGCCATTGCCCGCCACTTCGAGCTTGAGGTCTCCAAGCGCGATTACCAGACCAGCCACCGAACTGTCGTTCTCCCTGGTTTGATCAACATTGCCGCTTTTGTTCCTGGTATTGCCTCCGCCAACAGCGATGATCTCCAGACCGTGACCAAGGCCTCCATCTCTGCTGGTTTCAGCATGATCCGAGTCATGCCTCTTGGTGTTGATGGTGCTATCACCGACGCCATCACCCTCAACACTGCTCAGCAGAACAGCCGACGAGGTGGTTACTGCGATTACAACTTCTCCGTGGCTGCTACTTCGGACAATGCTGACCAGATCAGCCACGTCACTGGCGAGGTTGGATCTCTCTTCATTCCTTTCAACCACCTCTCTGGCAACATCAGCAAGGTCGCTGCCGTCACTGCTCACTTTGACTCTTGGCCCAACCACAAGCCAATTGTCACTGATGCCAAGCTGACCGATCTGGCTTCCATCCTCTTGCTTGCCAGCCTTCACAACCGTCGTATCCACGTTACTTCGGTTACCAGCAAGGATGATATCAAGCTTATCGCTCTCAGCAAGGCCAAGGGTCTCCAGGTTACCTGCGATGTTTCCATCTACTCGCTCTACCTCTCCCGCGAGGAGTACCCTGAGTGCGAGCGTCTCCCTACCGCTGCCGACCAGAAGGCTCTTTGGTCACACATGTCTACCATTGATGTGTTCTCCATTGGCAGTCTCCCTTACCGCCTGGCTACTTCGCTTGGCCACAAGGGTGATCCTCACATGGGTATCTCCGACGCTCTGCCTCTGCTCCTGACCTCTGTTGCTGAGGGTCGCCTTACTGTCGACGACATCAAGGACCGTCTCTACACCAACCCCATGGAGATCTTCGAGCTTCACGAGCAGTCTGGAACCACCATTGAGGCCGAGATCGACCGCCCTTACACTGTGGCTCCTGGCAACTTCTGGTCTCCTTTCGAGGGCCGCCGCATGCGCGCCTCTGTTCAGCGAGTCACTTTCCAGAACACCACCGTCTGCCTCGACGGTGAGGTTCTTTCTGTCTCGCCTCAGGGCAAGGACATGTCTTCGCACATTGCTCCTCCCATGTCGCCCCCTGTCAAGCCTACCACCTCGATTGCCCAGACCACTGACTCACCGCAAGACCGCCGACTTTCCATGTTGGGTGGCTTCCAGCCCCTGAACCGTCTCCGCGGTGTCGATGCTGTTGGCGCCACTCTGCCTTCGCACGCTCGTGGTGCTGCCCCTGTTGATGAGCTTGCCCCTGGCCTTCAGCTTCAGCCTCTAGTCAGCTCTTCGCTCCAGCAGCTCCTGTCTCAGTCTTCGTCGTTCAAGAACGCCCACGTTCTGTCCGTCAAGTCCTACAGCCGAGCTGATCTCCACCTGCTCTTCACTGTTGCACAGGAGATGCGTCTTGGTGTGCAGCGTGAGGGTGTCTTGAACATTCTCCGAGGTCGCGTCCTGACCACGCTCTTCTACGAGCCTTCCACCCGTACCTCGGCGTCGTTCGATGCTGCTATGCAGCGTCTTGGTGGTCGCACCATCGCCATCTCCACCTCTCACTCTTCTGTCCAGAAGGGTGAGACCCTCCAGGATACCCTCCGCACTCTGGCTTGCTACGGTGATGCCGTTGTCCTCCGCCACCCCGAGGAGACCAGCGTCCACGTTGCCGAGAAGTACAGTCCCGTCCCCGTCATCAACGGTGGCAACGGCAGCAAGGAGCACCCTACCCAGGCCTTCCTCGATCTCTTCACCATCCGTGAGGAGTTGGGTACTGTCAAGGGCTTGACCATCACCTTCCTTGGTGACCTTCTCTACGGACGACCTGTGCACTCTCTTGTGTACCTGCTCCGACACTACCAGGTCCAGGTTCAGCTTGTTGCTCCCAAGTCCCTGGCTCTTCCTCCCAAGGTCCGCGAGCAGCTTGTTGCTTCTGGTCAGCTCCTCTGCGAGTCTGAGACTCTCACTCCTGAAATCCTGGCTCGCAGTGATGTCCTTTACTGCACACGTGTGCAGCGCGAGCGTTTCCCTACAGAGGACGAATACCAGCGAGTCAAGAATTCTTACCGCGTGGACAATGCTTCGCTCAAGCATGCTAAGAGCTCTTGCATCGTTATGCACCCTCTTCCCCGCAACGAGGAGGTTGCTGAGGAGGTTGATTTCGACCAGCGGGCCGCGTACTTCCGACAGGTAAGCATTCCTTTCCACGTCTCATCGATCACATTTGCTAACATGATACTTAGATGCGCTATGGCCTTTACTGCCGCATGGCTTTGTTGGCGTTGGTTATGGCTGATTCGTAAATTATGTGATGGATGGGTTTGGAAAAGTTTCATGACAGGATCTTTCTTTGTCTTTGGTTGGGAATTTGTAATATTTGCTTTCTGAAAGCCGGATAGAAATTTGCGTGCGTTAGCAAGCATTCCGGATTATGACCGTGAACGATCTTTGATGTTATAGAATGTGTAAACGCGACTCACGTCGTTGCGTATGATTCATGTATGTTATGTATATTATCTGTATGTACGTCGTATACGTATATACGTTTATTTAATGTTATTACTTAATTACTTCATCCGTGCGTTCCGTCTGTTCTGTGTCGTGTATGTGCTTTGTTTTATTTCTTTTGGTGTTTAAGCCATCATGACTGCAGTATGCTGGTTGCTTGGGTTTTAAGCCTCTGCATCACTATGGTCTTACAGATAGAATGCTTATGTTGGTTGCACTTGCAGCTTGTCTGTACCTGTGTTTCTGTTCCTGCATCTTCAAATGTCACCCTACCAAAGCTGAGGACTTCGAAGATGTCATGACTCCACCGTGTACCACCAAGTACGTACCTTTTTCCCTCTTAAACATACCATCTCATCGTATGCCTCAGAGACAATCTGTGAGTCAACCCAATCCAATCGCATGATCTCCCACAGGGACAGAATTATATATAAATCAATCAATGCGTCTTCTGATACCAAAACTCAGTGCTAGATTCTTTTCCACTGCAAAAATGGCTCTTCATTCAGCAGACACCTCAAAGCTCATCTGTATGTTACCCCTCCCACTATGCGACAATCACCATCATGACTCTGCTTCACTTTTACCAGTGACTAACACTTCATAGTCGCCCCTGCTGGCCATCAAGCCACGGGTCAGGCGGAGCAATTCACAAAAGGAACCCTTGTGCGCTCTCAGCTTAACCCGGAATCTCCCATTCCTCAATTCCATGCTTGGTTCTCGCGTGCTCAAGAAGACGATTCTGGTGTCGAACATCCTGAGTCCTGCACCTTATCAACCGCTTCTCTTCCCTCAGGTCGTATCTCATCCCGCACAGTCTACCTCAAGGAGCTCGATAAGCGAGGATTCGTCATCTACACCAACCTCGGCACTTCGCGCAAGTCAGCAGATATAGCAACCAACCCACGCGCAGCGATGCTCTTCTTCTGGGAATCCCTACAGCGCCAGGTCCATGTCGAGGGACGTGTGGAGAGGATCTCCAGGGAAGAGAGCCAGCACTACTACGACACTCGCGCGAGAGGGAGCAGGATTGGTGCTTGGGCCAGTAAGCAAAGCCAAGTGCTTGAGCCTCAGGACGAAACCGACGATGGACGCAAGCAGCTAGAGGGATGGGTGAAGGAGGTTGAGCAGCGATTTGAAGGACAGGAGAAGATTCCTGTACCTGACTTCTGGGGAGGCCTGAGGATTATCCCTGATAGAATTGAGTTTTGGCAGGGAAGGGAGAGCAGACTTCATGATCGTTTTGTGTATGAGAGAGACGAGGGAAGTGAGTCTGAGGAGTGGAAGCTCAAGAGACTGAGTCCTTAAGAACTATCAAATTCTACTTACTCAATTTCGAATCTTTAGCCAGGCGAAATAAAAAAGAAACATCAAAGGCAAAGTGTTTAATAGAAAGCTTCCCTACACAAATCATTGAGAACACCATCCTGTGGGCCAGTCTTCTATTGATGGTATCTCTATCTCTGTCTTGGTCCGACAATAACATTGCACAGTAGCATCACATATAAATCCAGACTTCAAAGCCGGCATCAGTTGCCGAGTACTCGCCACCCCGGCATATTCCAAGACTTATCGAAATCATATCACGAGTTTTTCTTAGCTGCGGTGAACCCTTACTGAGAGATCGGCGGCAAGCAGGTGGGTATTCCTAAGGAATGCTGGCACGATATGGCATGATATTGACAATGGAACGTGCGCCAAGAACGAAAAGAGTTGCGGAACCGGGAGCCATTTATAGAACATTACAAAGTACGTAGTTATTGACTAGAATACGGAAAGGGGTATGTGTAATCCTAGCCTCAGATGCCATGTCCATGGCCAATGCCATAACTTATTCCTTGATTAAAGAAACTCAAAAGGTTCCTCCTCAATAATGCCTCCCAAACGTGTGTATAATACCGTAGAACAATGCTATTTCCGCCCTATCGCCCGAGCCCGATCAGGGATGTGAAAGAAGGGGTCTGATTCCCAAAACGACACACAATATCATGTATATATCACGCCGGATCGAGTCAACTCGCGGTCAAGTCAATCCACAAACAATCGCTAAATGAGTTGGTATCCACGGTAACGCCTCGTTAATGCCCAAAGTCAGAAAACGCCGTTTTTTTCTTCCTCTTTTCCTTTTAATGCTCTCAGTCTCGAGCCTGGAAATGGTTGAAGTAGTCGTTGCAAAGCCTCGAAGGCTGCGGGGTAGTCGCCTGGCTGGCCTCGGCTATCGGGGTATCGACTGGAGTAAGGGATAGGCCCAATCCCAAGACTGCCGATCCTGAGCCGAGTGTCTTGGAGCGAGAGTGACTCGGCACGTAGTGGTTGATGTTTGTGCTGTCGTCACTCTCCTCATCGCTGTCCATGGGCATGTACTCATTGAGCTCCCAGTCAGGCTGCTGAGCTGCGAGTTGCATGTCAACCATGGCATCTGTCAGGCAGTCTTCTTCGCAGAGAGGCATGATGCGGTAGTTGAGATTCTCCATGATGCATCGTTCGGTGGCATTGAGCTGTTGGTGAGACCACATGCCATGACCCCATGCCTTGCAATAATACTGAGAAGCATCCTGGGGGTCCTCTGTAAACTTGACAGCAATGACGAGAGCCGCTAGGATGATGATCTCTGGGTTGACTGAGTCAATGTGTAACTGTTGTCGCTGAGGCATGATGGGCGTGGGAGGAAGGGTGTGTCGCTTAGACGTGGGAGAGAAGTAGTCGGACAGCAGAGGGCATGAGAGGCGCCAGCGGCGGGCGAATCGAGAATCGAGGCTATCGAGGATGCATACTGCGAGAGCCACAGTCTCAATCGGAAGATTGGCTCGGCTCAAGATGGCCTGGACGAGAGGGACCGAGGCCGTGGCCAGTGAGGCGGATGATGGAATAAGATTGACAAGGTGTATAGCCGGGCCTGTGGTAAAAGTTAGTACTGAAAAGTTCCATATATCAAATGCATCGCGTGGCATGACATAACAGGAGATGCAAGTACAACGTGATGCTCAATGCAAACAAAGTTGACTGATTTCCTGCTTGTTTTGCTCGCTTTGCGATAAGGCAAAACTCACCTCGGAATCGAGGCATCAATGGCTCTCCATCATCAAGAGTTGTTCGTGGTGACTGGGCTGCAGACGAGTTACGGGAGCTCGGTGGTGGTGTGGGTAGGTTGGAGAGAGGTCGATAGGTAAAGTAGCCTTCGAAGCGGCAGTTCTTGTCGTTGTCGGTCATGACGGACTCGTTTCCCATCTTCATATCTCGGTTCATCTTTTCGTTTATTGGTTTCGTCGTCCGATTTTCAGGTTTAAGCACTCCCAAAGGTCCTTTCTCATGATTTGGCGTAGACGTATATACGTAAGTATGTGTGAGCGCGTGCGCAAAACGAGTAACGTAACGTAGAGTAGAATGAATAAACTCGTTTTGTCTACGAAAGTCTCTTAAATATTTCAAGAGAACTATAATCACGCGAGCACACACACGTCAAGCCACGACTGCATACAAAAGTAAGTTTATGATGCAGATGTAGCAAGATCAAGTTGGGAGGGGGGGAAGAGAGAAGTTATATATCCCAAGCTGATCCAAATACAGTAACTCTAACGTGCTGTAGTAAATATAGGCCAAGGCCTAAGACAAGGGGGAGGGACCCGTTCACCGTGAGAAGTAAGGCTGAGCAGTCTGCTAAACCAGGATCTTTCACTGCAGTCTCTCTCCAGTTGTAGCGGTGGAAAAGGCGGCTGGTTAGGTGTGGTGGATGTTCAGTACTAGGACAGGGGGCGGCCAGGGGGGCCTAGCATCTGGGCTAACTTGGCTAAGTTACTGCACGGCTTTATTCTAGCCAGCAAACGGCGGACCCTGTCCTGGTTTTTTTTTACTTTTACTGCTTAGTCCTTGGTCTTGGTCTAGTTTTGGTCTTGGACGAGATCACAGCCCATACGTACATATGCCTAGATCTAGACCATCAACTGTGAAGCTTGATCCTGAGACAGCGGCTGAAAAGTACAAGCAGATACGGGCTGTGGCGTTTTCCAAATGATCAAATGCTGTGTTGTACTGTAACTCCAAGCCAGGCACCGTATGTACTGTAGATCCCTCGTTTTCTTTGATTTGATGTCCAGTGTTTTTTCTTGGCTTGGTTCAGCTTTTTTCGGGGCCGCCCGTACCTACAGCACTAAGGAGCACTGCACTGCACTGCAAGATGCATTGCGGAGTACGTATCGATCGTATTGCTTCCATTTATTTTTGGTGCACAAAAAGTTGTTTTAAAGCACCACCAAACAACTTTGGACTCCCCGGCGTGGCGGAAAGTGGACCTTGGACTTGGAATAATAGTGGATATGTATGCTGGACTGAGCCTTTTTCTGGCCTGTATTCAATCTTTGTCTTCCATGTCTGGAAGTCATGCTGTAATACTCCGTACTAATTCCAGATTTCGGGATGGTAAAGTCCCCGAGGCTTGTGGTAAGAAAATTCACCAGCCAAGGCATTTCCGACTTTACAGCCCCTGAAATTATGGGCTGGCTGCTTACATGACATCCCTAGCTCACCTCAGCTGAAAGCCACAACAGCTGTCACAGATGACGGGTCGTTGGTTCACCACTACCATACGCATGGGTATCGCCGTGAATCATGATGCGCTCAAAGAATTGAGATGAATGAGGCTGCTGACCACTGGCTTGGGCTTGGGTAGCTCCTGGTACCCAACGGCTTTTGGTACTCCATCGTCAGTATTTCGTACGAAACAACAGCTCTGGTCCTTGTCGCGTGGCTGACAACCAAATCAGGGAAATGGTGCAATATGAGATCTACAACAAATCGGTTGCGTGGGCAATTGACAATTGTGTGTGTAGAGCCACAGAGTGGTCTGCCCTCTAATAAGACAAAGCTGCGGCGCTATAGGTAGTGATGCGCGGGTTTCGGTTCCTGACTAGTCGAGAGACACAGTTCATACGTCAACGGTGCGTCTCGTCCTCGATCGATTTCCCAATCAATTGAGATGAATGACGAAACTTTCTCTCTTGACGCCGCTTCCAACTGCAGCCAAGGACTTTGTGAAGCAATCGGGTCCGTCATGGGAGAAATGAGCACTATCATCTCAAACAAAGATCGTCGAGGATAGCACACCCACTGATTAAACTCATGGATAGTGCCTCGGGAATCCAGGTCTCATGAGCACCTCAAATGCACATGCAAGCGCCCAGTCATGAGGCACCATACAGTATGGATATACTTGTGAAACATACGTCAAGGCTGGCCTACTACCACACGGCGGCAGTTCTCAGGTGGCTTTTGAGCGGCACTGAGAAACCTTATTCAGCTTCTTGGGCTGTGCTACAAGTCAAAAGCTTCAGCTTTGTCTTGAGCGAGATCGTGGCCCGTGGCAGATCTGTGAGGCAGAAAGGACTGTCTCGGTTCACTGTCGCTCAGTAGCCATCATTCGTCCGAGACAGACGCCACTGGTGAGTGTTTTCTTTTCTTGGGTCAGTTGCGGTGGACTTTGCCCACTATGGGACCCCCCATGCATGGCATCTGGGAGCAAGCAATGGCGGCACAGTAATAGAGTAGCTTTTGGGATTGGGGAGAGGGGGCTGATAGCCTGTGCGGCGCTCATATCATCATATCATGGGGATTTTGCTTTTCCCGGTTGAAGTCTGGGCATGCTGCTTCCCATATGCACAACGGGCTTTGTCCTGCACAAAGTCGCGTGCTCCTCCACTGAGTTGGCCGACTGATGGCTTGTGCCGAGCCCATCGCCGAGAAAGACCCCTTTTTCCAACTCACTTCGCTTGTTTGAGTATAGCCAACGATGGCAGGAGAAGATCGTCGTCATCCCTGAATGCCCGTGTCAGAGCTCGGACTTGGCGCAGTCCAAATCCGTATTCTAATGTTCTCTTTGACAATCTCTGTGTTGTAATAATAAATTGGATGCCGCTGGGGCTCATTTTGGTCTGGAAGCCTAGAAGCTTTGATACTCAAGAGGCTTGACAATTAGCCTGGTGGGCTTGATGTAGGTAATACATCATTAGCGGCTGACAAGGAGCAAGATCCTCGCCAGAACGGAACTGCAATGCCTGCATTTGCAAGGGACCACCGGCTCGGGATCTGACAACGATCTTGTGCATCAGCAGATTTCCGACTCTGTTCAATTTCGACATTCCTCAAAGGTGGCTCATTTGTTTGAGCTTCAATCCTTCATCTATGGCCTGTATTTTGAGTTCGTGATTTAATTAGAAATCACCGAACAACGTCAGCCAAGGCATATTGAGTAACCGAGCCTCTTCTAAGCTGCTTGCTAACCTTCATCAAGCCTTCTAAGCGCGAAATGACCGATTAGCCGCACAGGGTCTAAACACCCTTGCGGCGGCGCGCGCTGACATTTGTTAACTTCATCTCACCGCTTGGACACCATCGGGCAGGTTACTGTATGATGGGACTTTGGTTAGCAACCCCCGTGCCTGCATCACACATGTCGTGTGGTGCATGATACAGAAGCTTGAGAGTGTCGAGCAAGCTGCAAACTCAACGGGAGACTGCACAAGTGAGCTAAGCTTATCGTTCAGCTGAAAGGTGTGAAACAGTGTGTTTGGCGTGCATATGACTTTGGCGGAAAGTCTCTGAGGTTTGCAGATGAGGTTACATTTCGTCGTCCGATATCACGAACTCTCCAATTTCCTTTGCGAGTCAGTTTGTCGGCCTGGAGAACTAGCAGCGCTACCTGACCGCATGTTGTCAAATGTGTGTAGAAGTCCTTCCTGCTAGTTGAAGAAAGCGCGATATAGCTGCAATGATCCGAGTTTCGTGATAAGTTGATGTTGCGGGGTTGTCGATCTGGTGGGTGATCTGGCTCCATTGGGCGGTACCAACAAGAACGTGGGGTGCATCAACAGCGGATCACTGGAATTGGTTTGAGTTGAGTTGGGTGCATGTGTTTGCACGCACATGTCTGCAGGCTGTTAGTTGGAACTTCAGTGATTGTGTGCAAAGACCTCACATCCTCTCGTTCATCACAGCAGCTATTCAGAGTTCGTTGGTGTCTTGCAAACTCAAAATCAACAAGAATTTCTATTTTTTTTGTTGGGTTGTATTCTGGTGCGCGCATGTGAATATCATCGATCTTGAGTATTTCGATGGTACATGCTCCGATACAGTTGAGGTGGGAGAATGACCATGCTTCGGGTCATGGGTCAAGCATGAAATAGCACTGTTGATGGGTGTTTGCATGATGAAAGAAATGTCACTCGTCATTTGACCTTTTTCTGTATGAAGTCTGCCGATGTCATCGCTCTCTTGCCACTTAGGAAGGCATGGATAGTTACCTGCCAAAAAGGGTGGAACAAGCCGCGCCAATCCTTCCCAAGATATCATGTTAATATGCAATACCTATAGCTCGTTCCTGCCTGCCCAAGCATTGTGGTTCATGGGAGCAGGGTAAGAAGGAAAGAACAGACTACATACCTACTTACCTACCTAACTGATGATAAAGAACATAGAGTCTTGACCTTCGGCCTCACGACAGACATGTGGGGCATTTATCTCAAGGAGTGGAAGACTAAGATACATCAAGTCCTGGAGGACTTGATGTATGGTTTTGGCCTTTAATACTTCTCTAGCGCACTATTACTTTGATATAATTATATCAGAATTCACAGATATGGAAACACGAATATAACTACTCCAGTAGTCCAGGTAGTTTAGGTAGTTTAGCCATCCTCAAACTACCTACCTACCCTGGGCTAGAGGATTCAATATGTAAGAAGTCTACTCGGCTTTTACCATATTTACTCGACCTGAATGATCAGTTCTCGGCTTGGTACAATTTGGAACCGCCTTATTTGGCATTATGCAGCTTTCTGTAAACGCCATGTCACGGAATACCTATACTGAAAACGTGCTTCAGCAATGTATGTTTGCCTAGACAACACAGTGCAACTCTCTTTATCCCTACATTAGTGAAATACTCAGGCAAACCTGGCAGCTATAAAGTCATAAAAGAGGAAGCGAAACAAACAATCGTGTAAAATCCGCCTGGCTTTTTTGAACTTTTTATTGGTGAGAGCTATTCATTTTTTGTAGTTTGAAATTTGGTACGCCTCGTTCCTAGACACCTCAACTTCCATTACCTAAGCCAACTTTAAGCATCATCAACACCGCCATTATCATTCCAACTAGACAGGCACTCCGTACATCAGAATGACCAGCCGCGATGGTATTCACTGGGCTGCTCACCTCCAACGACAGAACCCCCTCGGTCCGGTCCAAATCGAGCGAGTCCGATCTCCACCTCCAGCCAGAGTACATCTACGATGAGGCCCAACTACCTTGTCTCCCGCCTGAGAGGCCCGATCTTCGCGAGCTGAACAACAGCCTCGAGGCTCTCGCTGCCGTGTTCCCCGATATCCAGATCGAGGTCTTTCGAGAGCTGCTGTCCAACTTTGACGGCGAATCGCGTCTTGCTCTTGTCGCTGATGCCCTTTTAAAGAACAGGGTGACGTGGGTCAAGGGCCGCTGGAGGGTCCCCGATAAGGAGACGATCCGCCCCGAAACGGTTCCCAAGACTGAAGCGTTCAAGAGCAAAGAATACAAGAGAGCTGTGCAAAATCTGGCATGGCATGAGTTCAAGGGGTTATCACGGTCCACCATCAACGCTGTCCTTGCCGAATCCAACTACTCCTACCTCGAAGCTCGACAGACCCTCGTCACATTATCTTCTAAATCATGGCGTTTCACAATATCATCGCTCTTCTTTCGACGTAAACCTATCGCTACAGGGCAGGCTGAGAATCACCCGTTGGTATCATGGCGCTCAACCGGCCAAGGGTCTATCATACCCACCATTCGGGCAACAGGCAGTGCAGAGCTTGACCGTGAACTGTACGATATATTGGTGGCCCCTCTGAAAGAGAAGGATAGACTAGATAGAGAGGGAAGAGATAGAGGTTTGGCCATGATTCTCAATAACGAAGAAGCGGAAGAGGCTGAAGCAACGCACGAGTGTGTCTGTTGCTACATGTCAGCGGCCTTTGAAGAGTTTACTCACTGTAATCGTGAGGGCCATTTAGTCTGCTACCGATGCGTGCAGCACTCAATAAAGGAAGCCGTATTTGGCCAAGGTTGGCAGAGCAGTATCAACCCAGAAACGGGGACGCTCAAGTGCCTCTCCTCCGACGGCGACGGATGCCCTGGACATATACCACCCGATCACATTCGTCGAGCCATGGAAGACGAAAAGAAGGGTGCAGAAATCTTGCACAAGCTTGATCGTCGACTAGCAGAGCATAGTCTCCTGGCATCCAATCTACCCTTGGTACGGTGCCCTTTTTGTGACTACGCTGAGATCGACGACATATACACACCAGCTCACGAGTCTGCTCTTCGCATCAAGTCGGATAGTATATCCAACCTAATCGTCCTCATCCTTTGCATCGCGACTATACCTTTTGTTTTTCCTTTCGTCCTTATCTCTTCCGTTTTATGTCTCCTCCTCAGCACACAGCAGTCTTTCGGCGACTACATCTCAGTGGAATGGTCCAAGGCTCTTAACCGTCATCGTCGCCGCCGCCGCGGTACAAAATTCACATGCCAGAGCCCCGAGTGCGGTCGTGCGTCATGTCTCTCATGCCACAAGTCATGGAAAGACATCCATGTGTGCAACGAATCATCGCTTGTCGCGCTCCGTACACAGGTCGAACAAGCCATGAGCATGGCGATCAAGCGCGTCTGCCCCCGTTGCAATACTTCATTCGTGAAGAATGCAGGCTGCAACAAACTCACATGCCCGTGTGGCTATAAGATGTGCTACGTCTGCCGTGCCGACCTCAGCGACGAGGGATATCGCCACTTCTGTGACCACTTTCGCCCTGAAGGTGACGCCACGCCCTGTAAGGAGTGTGATAGATGCAATCTTTGGGAATCAGAGGATACGGACAAGGTCCTGCAGGCTGCGCGCGAAGAGGCGGAGCGTAAGTGGAAAGACATGGAAAATCGAGAACTATCAGGCACGGAGCGTGCGTTTCTTGAGACAGGCGTTGCAGGGAATAGGATGGACGTGAGCGTCGAGCGCGTGTTTTTCAGTGGGCGAGTTCCTGCTCTTGCAGAAGTTTTCGATCTCATCGTAGAAACAGTGTTTGTTTGAGGGCACGGATGGGTTTACGAATTAACGGCGTATGACAAGACGGACCAAGAAAGCCTCACAGCGTTGGCAGAATAAATTTGCATGCATTGGGTTATCAGGAATGGCATGGGGCGTCTTGTGGTTTATATAAATATTTGTATTCTGAAACTGGTATCGAATTGGCATTCAAGATTGGGCAAAACAGGACATGATTTAAGATCACATCACTCAACTACAATACAGACTTCATGATAGTACACTAAAATTCCAATCGCAAAACTCCGGTTGATGGTGCAAATTTTTGTTTAGAGCTTGCTCTTGCCGTCGGTTCTGAGCTCTGCAGCTGCACCGGCGATGGCGGGCTTGCCTGTCTCCTTAACCTTGGACTGGAAGATGATCTTGTTGCCCTCGCGCCACATCTCAGTGACGATGGTCTGACCGGGGATGACAACACCGGCGAAGCGGACCTTGATGTTCTTGAAAGCACCGAAGCGCTCGTAGACAGCCTTTCCGGCAACACCGAAACTGCAGAGACCGTGAAGGATGGGGGCCTTGAAGCCACCAACCTTGGCGAACTCAGGGTCGATGTGAAGAGGGTTGTAGTCGCCGCTCAGGCGGTAGATGGCAGCCTGGTCATCGCTAGTAGGTGTCTCGACGACAACATCGGGGTCACGAGCAGGGGGCTTGTTGGCAGCAGTGGCAGAACCGCGGTCAGCGCCACGCTTGGGACCACCCCAGCCACCAGTACCACGGAGGAAGACACTGGCCTCGTTGTAGAAGACATCCTCGCCAGTGTTGGCATCAACGGTAGTGGTGGCGCTTCGGGCAATAGAAGCGTTACCCTTGTCAACGACCTCGAGGAGACGGCCTCGGCTAACAAGGCGAGCGTTGGTAGGGATAGGGAACTTGCGGATCTCAAGGTATTGCTCTCCGTGGAGCAACATCATGGGAGAGAAGTTGGGGACGATGTTGCCAAAGTCGAAGGGCATCTCGGTGTTGAAAGGAGGGATGACACCGAAAGTAGGAAGGACCTGGAAGTCTTCGGCACCCTCAAAGACGTACTTGAGATCGGTGCGCTTAGCACCGACACCGAGGTTGTAGAGAATGACATCTCGCTCCTCGTAGTTGTACTCGGTAGGCTTGCCCTCCTTCTTGAGAGTTTCGGCGATGACCTTCTTGTAATCAGTCTCACCCTCACCGGATGACTCCTTCGCCTTGCTTGTGTTCTGCATGTTGGCCATGATCTTCTCGATAGAGTCCTGAGACTTGCTAGGGTGGTCGGCACGGCCGTCGAAGGTAACGATGTCCTTCCAGTGCTTGACAACCTCCTCGGGGACGAGGGTAACATCCACAGGGAAGCCGTGGCCGCCGGTTCGCTGCCAGCGAGTCTGACCGCACCAGCCGCTTCCGACCTCGTACAAACCGCCATTAGGGGTAGGGCACTTGTCACTGCAGAGAGCAAGGACAAGAGGAGCAATGTAGTCGGGCTTGAAAGCCTGGACCATCTCCTCAGGCATGATGGTGGCGGTCATGGCAGTACCAGCGTTGGGGGCGATGGTGTTGACGTAGATGCCGTACTTGTGACCCTCAAGAGCAAGAGCGCGAGAGAAGCCGAGGATACCACATTTCTATAGATGTCAGTAGCTATCACAATAATTGGTAAAAGTCAACTTACAGCAGCAGCATAGTTAGCTTGGCCAAAGTTGCCGTAAATACCACTGGTAGAGGTGGTGTTCAGAACGCGACCGTACTTCTGCTTAAGGAAGTAGGGCCAAGCAGCCTTGGTGACCTTGTAGGTACCTCGGAGATGCACGTTCAGGACAGGGTCCCAGAGGTCATCATTCATGTTCGAGAAGGCCTTGTCGCGGAGGATACCGGCATTGTTGACAACGATATCGATGCGGCCAAAGGCATCAATAGCAGCCTTGACAACCTTCTCACCGTCCTCGGCAGAGGCCTTGACACCAACGGCCTTACCACCAAGCTTCTTGATCTCAGCAACGACGGGCTCAGGGTCGGCCAAATCGTTGACGACAACTGTTGCGCCATACTTGGCGAAAGCCAGAGCGTAAATGCGACCAATACCAGCACCACCGCCTGTCACGAGAGCAACACGGCCAGTGAAGTCAGGGTTCTCGCCCTGCTCAGTAGGTCCCATCTTCATAGAATCCTCGAGCAATGTGAGGAAATCGTTGGGGCCTGTGGGGTATTGGGGGTTGGAGTAGTCGATGACCTTGTTCCAGTTCTTGATAATAGCCCCAGGGGTATAAGAGTCGTCGGCCTTGAGGAGGAGACCGCTGGATCGCTCCCATCGAAGCTTGGCGACGTGGCCACCGCCAACCTCGAAGATACCGCCAGTCTCCTGGGTGTTGTTCTTGTGAACCAAGACAGCAACCAGAGGAACAACCCATTCGGGCTTAAGCTGCTCGAGCACATCAGGAGGCATGATGGTCTCGGTCATTCTGCTAGCAGCTATCTGACGTCAGTATATGAGGTTCACAAGAGGAAGCGCGTTGATGACATACCGATAGGCGCGATAACGTTGGCCATGATGCCGTACTTGATACCCTCCTTGGCAAGAGTCTCTGTGAAACCGACCATGGCGAGCTTGGCAGCAGAGTAGTTGGTCTGACCAAAGTTGCCGAAGAGACCAGCAGCCGAGGCAGTGTTGATGACACGGCCATACTTTTGCTTGCGGAAATGGGGCCAAGCAGCGCGAGCGCACTTGTATGATCCCTTGACGTGGACCTTGTAGATGAGATCCCAATCCTCCTCCTTCATGTTCTTGAAGCTGACATCTCGCAGGATACCAGCGTTGTTGATGAGGATATCGATTCGGCCGAAGGCGTTGATGGCGGTCTCGATGATGCGCTCGCCGTTCTCTACTGAGTCGTAGTTGGCAACAGCCTTGCCGCCTGCGGCTTTGATCTCGTTGACGACAACATCGGCAGCCTATCGCGACCAGAGTTAGCTATATGCGCCTGCGCCAAGGGGAGCTGTTTACTGTTGCACGAACCTTTGATGAGTTGCCCTCACCCTTTGAGGTGACGCCGAGATCGTTAACGACAACGCTGGCACCGCGAGAGCCAAAGAAAGTAGCATATGCCTTTCCAAGACCACCGCCAGCACCGGTGACGACAACAACTTGGCCGTCGTATCTCAACTGCTCTGCCATGATGGTGTGTTTATGATGATATGATATGCGACAGAAGGTGGGTATAATGGGACACGGACACGCTCAATATGACGGGACAAAAAAAGACAAGAAGAGAGGTGAGATTGAGAGAGATGGAGGAAGAGAGGAATGAAGGATGAATTGAGGATAAAATAATTGGGGAGGCAGCGCAACGAACAGCTCTTAACAAGCTTGGGCCGGCCTGGGTGCAACTCAAACGACCCGGGGGGTCATGGACCTTGTGAAGGGGAAGCCTCGGCTTCTATGGGGTACCGAGGGGACTGGTTGCGGGGAATACGCTAGGCCGGGAATGGCAACGGACTTTGTTCACATGTAAAGATTGACGACGGTAGATGAAGTCATGCGCAGGAATATTTCATGTCATGTCACATGTTTTTATAGAAATAAATTGTAAGATCTGGGGTAAGTTAACTGGTCAGAAGTAGCAGTATCGAGTTAGCTTGAAGTCTTGAAGATACAGTTGCAGCAGTAGTTCAGTCTGAGTTGAGAGACAACATGGAGATAATTAATTTATAATGAATTATACATATCTAGAGTACAAATGATATAATTAATGTTATTTAGTTATAAGTTGGGATCCAATATTACCAAACTGTTAATGTTTGTAGTAATTGGCTTCCCTCATCCTCTGCCGACCTCTTGTCCCGGCCCCGGCTAAGGTACTGTCCATACAAAAAAATACCCCCACAAATGCCTCTTCTCACTCACTCTCTAACTCCCCGCAAAATCAAACCCGATCAAGGCCAAGCCTAGACCCAGACCCAGACCTAGACTGCCAGACTCAGGCCGGGCCACAAACAGTCCTGATTTGCTAGTTTCCAGTGCCGTCATATTCTCTCACTCTTGTCTCTCGGGCTCGAATTGCCCGACCAAAAAAAGAAGGCAATTGACTGACAAGATCGCACTCAATCATTCCATGGCTGCACTACCAACCTCGGACTACGCTTACCTCTCATATGCAATACCCTTATCCTTATCCTTATCTTAACTCGCCTTCTCTTAACTTGACTTCTCATCATGGCTCCCCACTTCATTGACGATAAAACTGAGATTTGCCTCCCCTTCATCCTCTCTCAGCTCAAACTACATCGCGAAGAGTCTCCCGACCGTCCCTTTGTCATCGGTCTCAATGGTATCCAGGGTGCTGGCAAGTCTACTCTTGTCAAGTCCCTGAGTAAGGCTCTGGAGGCTCAGAATGTGCCTACTCTAGTCTGTAGCATAGACGAATTCTACCTCACTCGTCAGGACCAAGTTGCCCTGGCTGAATCTGATCCTGAGAATGCCCTCATTCAACATCGTGGAGAGCCAGGTAAGTAGACTTATTTGAACTCTCAATTGAACACCTCTAACGCTCACAGGAACTCATGATCTGCCTCTGGCGAAGGCCTTCTTTGAGGCAATACTAAAAGGAGAACCCGCAAAACTACCAAAGTACGATAAAGCTATCAATGGCGGTAAAGGAGACCGCCTTCCCGAGTCTGAATGGACTCCCGTGAACCAGCCGGATCAACCCAAAATTCAGGCCATTATTCTCGAGGGTTGGTGTGTGGGTTTCCGCCCCCTAACGCAAGAGGGCGTAGAAGCCAGACTCAACATGCCCAACCGAACTCTCAAAGCGCATAAGCTTGAGCATCTCCTATTCGTCAACGAGAAGCTATTGGAGTACGACAGCCTCACAGATTCCTTTGACGCGTTTATCCAGATCGACGCCGAGGATCTTGGCTATGTGTACGGCTGGAGACTAGAGCAAGAGGATCACTTGCGTGAGGAAAGGGGTGACCCAGAAGCCGGAATGTGCTCACAGGAGGTCGTCAAATTCGTTGACGGTTACTACCCCGCTTACGAACTCTACACCGATAGAATGCGAAAAGGAGTCCTGGCCAACCGACCAGGTCGTCAATTGCGGATGGTGGTAGGCCGTGACAGAAAAGTAAAGCATGTTCGAAGAGTCTGAACAGGGGAGAGATACTCAACGAAACCACACAAAAAGGAACACACCAAAAATCCGTTATGACTAGACATTAATGAACTACTTACGGTCCTGAACCGTTTCAACGAAACCACCAAATACTTCTCACGAAACATGTGATTCACTATCGTACCTCTATAGAACCCTTGTTCCTGGCGTGAAGATCCTACATGTCTTTCTTACTTTCGAGTTATAAGCTTAGCGTGAGAAACGAGCTTGAATGTAAGTCTATGCAGTTATACTAACTTCTATAGGCCTTAATAATGTAAAGAAATATCTACAGGGCTATGAATAGTCTATTGCAGAAAAACATTCTGCATTCTGCATTCTGCTGCACTCTCGCAAACCATTTGAAAATATCACGCTCCCAATGTCGAGCAAATCAGCCTCAACTCCATCATAATGCAGTCATATCGGTCGTAAAACTCATGTCTCGCACAGTTTCGTCGGTAAACGGTAGACAATTCATCCAGTCTTATCATCAACCACTCGCTGGCCATCTTGCTTCATCTTGGAGAGCTTTCGGTCAACAGCTTCTGTCCGGAGACGAACAGCTTCCTCGCGATCGGCCGCTTCCTGCTCAAATTCCTGAATGATCATGCGCTTGTTTCGCCTCGACTCCATAAGTCGTTGCATCAAGCCACTAAACTCACTGACAAACCAATTACCAGACGTCTCCCAGTTATCAATCGACATATGAGAGAAGAGGTCATGCTGTTCCTGCTCGCCAAGATGACGAAACTGGTCCAATTTTGCTTCTACGTTGTCAGGATTGACTCCGGTCCCCTTCTGTTCATCCTTGGATGGATCGAAGTCAAAAGGCTGCTGTTGAAGGGTGGTGAACGACATGGATCTGAGAGCAACATCGTCGTACTCTGGATTTGGACGGCGTCGTTTCTTGTCTGTGCGATTCATTCTTGGGACTGGATCTGTAACGGCTGGTATGCTCCTCAACTGAGTTCTTGGGATCACCGGTTCGGCGGCCTTGGGCCTAGGTGTCGCATGCTCCTCTTCCTCTTCTTCTTCCTCCTCACCACGGGAAGAACTCTCCAAATCCTCGTCATCGACATGCTGCACAGTAGGCTGTCGCGGCATCTCAATTCGATGGTTGCTTGGCCGATGTGTCTCACGGAGCTTGGGAGATGGGCTCGGTACCCGATTCATATCATAGGCTTCTGACCGGCCAGTATGTGACTTTCGAATTTTCACTTCACGCATAGGAATCCTGGAGTCAGGTCGCGCAGGTGATTCGGGACGGGTTCGCCCGTGATTGTAATGACCATTAGCTTTTCCATGTCTAACGTTCACGTTGTCTTGAAAACCATCGCCCATGTGGTCGATATTGTGTCGTTGAGGTCGAGAGATGACATTCATGCGAAGATCATCTCCAATAGTGAACAAATCGCTTAGCGGTGCCGCGGCAGGTCGTTGAAATCGGTTGCGATCAGGGTTCTGGTGTGACGGAATGTTCTTCTTAAGATCACGAGTCAACTCGGGCCCGAGTCTAACGGGTTCAGAGGGCTCGTTATATGGGGTAGTCAGACCAGACTCCAGAAAGTTATCATCAAGCTGAGAGCCAGAGAAGAGATCCGCACGACCATTCGAGTTAGGTCTGGCATGACCGTTGGGTGAAGATACTACTGAGAACTGTTGTGAACGGGGTGAATGGGGCGCAGGTGGTTGGCTGAAAGGGTGGTTTTGTCTCGGCGGTGCAGTGTTTCTACCACCAAGCACCGCGATCTCTCGAGGAAAACTAGAAGGTCGAGTTATAGGAGCTGGAGGTGGAGCAGCATTTTGTGGTGGCTCTACACTTGAGGATTTGATGTCGACCTGTGATTGCGGTTCATTTTTTGTGCCAGCATTGGCAAAAGCCAAAAGCCGACCGCCTTTGTCTTTTAGGCTTGGTGGCATCGTGTGGTTCGCTTGATCCCGGCCAGCTTTGCTGTGAAAAGACTGGAGTGATAGAGGAGCGCTTCCCGTCACGCGATGGCCCTTAACTCTGGCGGCAATGGGATGTTTCGTGGGCTCGTGGTGTCGCATAGGTGGAGTTTGTTGTCGATGGACAAGAAAGAATGGACCATTTGCTAAAAGAGATCGATTGGCTGCACTGAAAGCAAAATGAAAATTTCTTAGGAAGAAACAAGTGACAAAAACGGCGTTTGTGTCTCGCGGTGGCAAGCTTGCGTGCTCGCAAACCTGGATAAGTTGTTGATAGAGTCAAGTCTGTTTATATAAAATCGCAGGCGCGGTCTCACAACTCATGCCTGCCCAACAGGGGTCGCGCCCGGGGAAGGAGCGATGCGCTGTAACGTCGCGACGTCAGGTGACGTTGGCGGGGTGCTCAGTTGACATCAACACCATAGAGATCCCTGTATCTTCGAACAACTTGACTTACACGAGCTTCAAGTCAACAAATATCCAACATGCTGCATTGCAACATGTTGAGAGCACGCTAAGATATTGTTGCGGAAGATCCCTCTATCGAACTTCCAAATTATGACGAGCACGAATTCCTACTAACCCTTGACAAAAGTCAGTCCGCGTAGTCCTGGTTTCCTGGTACCTTGACCTCTGACACTTCAGTCCTGGACGTTCTGAGACCTCGAAGTGACTTTCCATCTCATCTCAATTCCTCAACAGATTTCTGTTTCCTTCTATTATCGTGACTGGTTTCCTGCAACCATCGGCTTCGGCTATGATTCACAGCAAGGTGCATCCGGACCTGCAACGAGAAAGACAACATCGAAAGGTTCAAATTGTGTGGTTGGGATATCGAAGATCGCGAATGTCACGGGCATGTTGACTTCTTATCGCCTCCAAAGCGGAATCGCCTGTCCCATGGGCCCGTGTCGATGCATCGGGCAGGCCGACGGCTGCAGTAAGTAATGACTGGGTCACCAAGACTCATTATACTTAACTCTATAGTCTGAGTAGCGCTACGCATATCTCTGGATCTGGAACATATGTACTTAGCAGGATCTTGATAAGTCACATGGAATCTCGACGCCATCTCGTGTGAGCTGTTCGATTTTGGACGCCATTGACATATGCGGACCTTTCCGATGAACCAACATGCAACGCTATGGCTTCTCAACACATCTCACGATATCTCACTGGCAAGTGAATGATCCGAATTCCACTTGGATCAACATCGATATCGCTGAGACCGGCCAAAACGCATGATGACCAGACGAAGTTCGATCTCGAAGGCGGTAGTTCCGCCATCGTGGCCTTTCCGGGTCGTTTAAAAGGAGAAGATCAGCAAGGCATTACGGTTTTGTTCAAGCTCATCACCAACCACATTCGATCTCACATCATTCAATATGTACAATATTGCCTTATATTCGCTTCTCTATCTTGCCCTGGCCTCCTATTCGAACGCATTGCCTGGAGCTGTGTCGCAGGTTCAAAAGAAAGGACCATGCTCTGGAAATACACCATCTACTCGAGAGCAATGGTGTGGATATGATATCCACAGCGACTACTATTCTGTCGTTCCCGATACAGGGATCACGCGAGAATATTGGCTTGAAATCAGTGAAATCATCTTCGCTCCAGATGGAGTTCCTAGGTTCGCCCAAGCTATCAATGGAACAGTACCTGGTAAGAATCTTGCCATACGGAAGCTACAATTGAGGATCTAACATCTTAGGCCCGACTATCTTTGCAGACTGGGGCGACAACGTTGTCGTTCACTTGACGAGCAACCTCAAGACTTCGACCAATGGCTCATCCTTCCACTTCCACGGCACTCATCAAAACTACACGAACCCTCAGGATGGCGTTGTTGCTGTTACTCAGTGCCCTGTGGCTCCTGGGTCTTCAACAACATACAGGTGGCGAGCTACTCAGTACGGAACTTCGTGGTATCACTCGCATTTTGGTCTTCAAACTTATGATGGTGTCTATGGCGGCTTGATCATCCGTGGCCCAGCAAGCGCCAACTACGACGAGGATGTTGGAACCATTATGCTGAGTGATTGGTCTCACCAAACTGTCAACCAGATTCTACCCGAAGTTCAGAGAAAGGGCCCTGCGCTGATGGACAATGTGCTCATCAACGGTACCAACACGTACGTGGAAGAAGGTCACAAGAATCAGACTGGTGAAAGGTTCAGACTGGACTTTGAGGAGGGCAAGACATACCGACTTCGTCTCGTCAATACTGGCATCGATACGCTCTACAAATTCTCTATCGACCATCATACTCTTAAGGTTATTGCTGTGGATTTTGTATCTATCGAGCCATACGAGACCGACCATGTGAGCATCGCAATCGGTATGGCCCTCTACTTCCTTTTCTTGCTATCCCGCTAATATGTTTAGGTGAACGTATGGATATTCTTGTTACCGCCAACCAAGCCCCAAAGGCATCTTCCTTTTGGCTCCGTGCTATCCCCCAGCTCGACTGCACCAGAAACGCCAATCCACGAAACGCTCTCGGCATTGTGTCTTACTCATCCAATAGTTCGACACCCACAACTATAGGACGAAAATTTGAGGATCACTGCGAAGACGAACCCTATGAGAGCATCGTACCTGTCGTTCCCCGTACTGTCGGCCCCCCTGATACCGAAGTCGTTGAGAATGCCAACCGGTCCTGGAACTCGGACGGCATTATCAAGTGGTCCCTCAACAGTACTACCATGATCGCTGAATGGGACCATCTTTCACTCCTCAAACTCAGCACTAACACCTCGTTCACCGAGTCGAATGCTGTAATTCGCATCCCAAAGAAGGACGTATGGGTCTACCTCGCTATCGAGACGGAACTTGACATCTCTCATCCGATTCACCTTCATGGTTTTGATTACCAGATTCTCGCCCAGGGTGTTGGGCCATACGGTCCCAATGTCACCCTCAAAACGGAGAATCCACCACGTCGTGATACTGCCCTACTGCCTGCGAAAGGGCATTTGGTTATCGCTTTTCTTACCGACAATCCTGGCGTGTGGCTCATGCACTGTCATATAGGTTGGCATGCTGCTGAAGGCTTTTCACTACAGTTTGTTGTACGAGAGGATGAAATCCCGGGACTGGTATCGGATCAGGAATACGAGGATATTGAAAAAGGTTGCAAGGCATGGAAGAATTTCTCTCATGGAATGGAGATGGAGCAAGATGATTCAGGTATCTGATGAAGTTTATGACTTATGAATGGACATGTCACAAATTTAAATTATACGGTAGACACTTTATGACTTTCTTATGAATATGACCTAGAACAACTTATCTTTGGATCAACACTGGCAAAAAAACAATGATCACGCTGGGGATCGAACCCAGAATCTTCTGATTCGTAGTCAGACGCCTTGCTGGTGTCTTGTTAGTATTGAATGCTTATGGTTTGTGTGACCTCAACGAGGTGCACTGGTGATTGAACTTACCCATTGGGCCACGCGACCGTTTTATGTCAGACAGCTTTACAGTTAGACTTATTAGTACGCGATCGAAGTGGGAAAGCAAGTCGCGAGAGGGCATTTCATAGGTGAGTGCAGTTTGGCAGCATCATTCATTGTATGCCTCTTGTGGAAACCCCACTTGGTGAAGCGGGCCACAAGAAGCGAAGCCCACAGTGGAATGTTGCAAGTTCCTGTCTAGTTACAAAATCACAATATGAATTACTTGAGTTATAAGATTTAGAAGTTTCTGTGTAGTCCTCTTAAACGAGGAGAGTGCAGTGTAGTTGTTCAGAATCCAGGTGGTTCTAGCCAATCACAATTCAACCTGACTTATACCAACCCAACTCAACCACTTGCCAACCCATATTCGCCATCCTGTCTGGAAAGACGATTCAAAAAGCATCAATTGTTTATCAAGCCTAGATTCTTAAGCTCTTTACTCAGTCATTATTGAACTTTGCTTTATTGACTACAGGAAACCGTTTGCTGCATGTGAAGAACGCTAGTTACCACCCACAAAAAAGGTTTGCGCCGACTCTCCCCACAACCAAGATCGACGAATATTCGACACCACTATCAAAAAGATTGATCACGCTGGGGATCGAACCCAGAATCTTCTGATTCGTAGTCAGACGCCTTGCCATTGGGCCACGCGACCTTTCTTGTTGAAAGAAGTTCGTATTTATGTATATATTGCTGATTGCAGCCGTGCTGTGTTAGTCAATCGTTGTCTCGCCTACGTCCGGACTTCTGTAGATAATTCTATTGCTTCTGCCAAGTGATTCGTTGTCTCAAACCTGAAGTTACCGTTCTATTCACCATCCATCTGCCTTGCGTAGTTATCAAAGAACGAAATAGCGAGTCTAGTTGGTGATCTTGGTTGCTCCTGTCGCTGAGTTCTGTCAATGTTTTCAACGTAATATTACGATGGAACACCAATAGTTTTCACCCAGCCGTGTATATCATTACAATCGAGATTTGATAGTCTCAAACCGAAGGCACGATGCTTTCTTACACTAATTGAGCTTCTAGCATGCCTGTTCAAGTATCATACGGCCATTCAAGTATTATTCTCTTTCTCTTTAGGGTAGTGGAAGCACATGCAAGTGACTCGAGAGCGTAGATGAACCAATGCCAACCCAAAAAGATTCCGAAATTCTCATGCAGTCATTGTTCAGATTCAATCCTTGGCCGAGCTTGTCAAGGTACCAGACATCAAATCTTCCCTTCGTCAACCATCCAATGCTTAAACGCCTTTTCCACGATATCATCGCGCCCCACAAAAAATCCGATGACTCGCCCCTCCGGCGTCGGCCTTATCAAGCAAAAGTGGCTATACGTTGACAGCTTAAAGAGCAAGAGCTTCGCATTCCCCTTCATATCATCATCGCGTAAACACTCAATTAGACTCCCAATGGCTCCCTTCAACCTCGAAACCTGTGCTAGGCCCAATATTCTGGCTCTTCAGCCGTATCGCTGTGCTAGAGAGCAAGTTGCCCCTCCCCCGCATCAATCGAAAGAGAGGACTAACCATTGATACAGCGATTACAAGGATGACGGTACAAACATCCTTCTCGATGCTAACGAGAACGCGTATGGCCCTTCGCTGAGCTCGGATGTCGCTAAGCAGACTGCCAATGGCGTCGACGTCGATCTTCTCGGCCTCCACCGTTATCCTGATCCTCACCAGGAGCCATTGAAGCAGCAGCTTTGCGAGCTGCGCAACACCCATGCCCACACGAGCAAGACGCTTAAGCCTGAGAACCTTTTCGTCGGAGTTGGAAGTGACGAGGCTATCGATGCGCTGCTGCGATGCTTCTGTGTCCCTGGAAAGGACCGTATCCTTACCTGCCCCCCTACATACGGCATGTACTCCGTGTCGGCGCAAGTCAACGACGTGGCAATAGTCAAGGTTCCTCTTCTGGAGGCTCCCTCGTTCAGCATTGATGTGCCTGCTGTCCTCGACGCCTTGACGAATGAGCCCAACATCAAGCTCGTCTACCTTTGCTCGCCAGGTAACCCTACCGGTTCAGTTCTCGCCAAGTCCGATGTTCAGCAGATTCTCGACCACCCAACATGGAACGGAGTTGTGGTTCTCGACGAAGCCTACATCGACTTTGCTCCTGACGATGCTTCTCTCGCTGAGTGGGTGACTGAGTTCCCCAACTTGGTGGTTATGCAAACTCTTTCCAAGGCCTTTGGCATGGCTGGTATCCGTCTCGGTGCTGCATTCACATCACCTCCCATTGCCCGACTTCTCAACAGTCTCAAGGCTCCCTACAACATCTCCAGCCCTACAAGCGCTCTTGCATCATACGCTGTCTCCGAGAAGGGTCTTGCTATCATGCGCGACCACCGCGCTCGTCTCCTAGAGTCGCGCGATCGTCTTATCAAGGAACTGCCCAACATTCCCGGTGTTGGTCGTCTACGAGGTGGCACTGAGAGTAACTTTTTGCTTTACGAGATGCTCAACTCAGCGGGTGAGCCAGACAACAGTGTTGCCCTGGCTGTGTACGAGAAACTCGCCGAGGGCAAGGGTGTGGTTGTGCGATTCAGAGGTAAAGAGCACGGATGTCTAGGATGCCTACGTATCACCGTCGGTACAGATGCTGAAGTGACGAGATTTTTGGAATCGCTAAAGACAACGTTGGCTGAAGTCAGAGGATCCTAAAGAACGACGGGGAACAACGATAAAATGGCGTTTGAAAGTTAGATCTAGATTTCTAGACGTAATCTCGTGAAATTATAAAAGGCAACACTCATAGGCATGAGCGTCTTATAAGAATATTAGTCCTTTAGACCAATCGATAATCAATCCATTGCCCGAACGCCTGTCCATTCTATCCCGTTTACGATCTAATCAATCATCAATAACTTTTGTCTAGGCCAGTCCCAGGAAGGTGAGGACAGTTACAATACTGAACGATGCAAGGACGAGATCAGCCCGGTACCCGTTGGCCGCATCCTCGCTCTTTGTAGGCTTAGGGGCTGCATCAGCCGTTGCTGACGCCGTCTCTGACGCCGCCTCGGCGGATTTGGAAGCCGATGATGGGGTGCTCTTAATCTTGGACTCGTGAACGTCCATGGCAGCCCAGTCTGTGCTACGGATGACCTTGACATCTTTGCCCTGTAGCGGCGCAGGAGCGTCACCCAACAACAGTCCCTGAACTGCTTCGAGAGCGCACATTTGCTGACCGAGGCCAGTGTTTCCATCAAAACCTTCAACATACCAACGCAAACCGCACTCACGACCTGACTTGCCACCTGTGCAAGTTTGGACAGCAGCCTTGACAGTTGGTTCAAGGTGGGCGTGGACGTGCTCCTTCAGGTCGGGTTGCATCTGAATGGATAGGTACATGAAGCGCGACATGTAACCCTTGAACGTGGTCATGTCTGCAGTGCAAGTCATGACAGTCTCGCAGGCTGCTTCGTACATGACGTTGGTGACGTTGCCAAAGGGTGCGAAAAACCAGTCAGTGCCCTTCAGCAAGTTCTTGCTGCGATCAACCCATTCTTGGTTTCCAGTGTGGTTTGCCATAACAGCAGCTCCGTAAAGGTAGATGCCCTGTGTGTAAGTAAAGGAATGATAAACGGTCTTCTGGCAGTTGTCTTTGATATCGGTGCCGTCGTAGACGTGGTAGTTGCGGTGGTCAATGAAACCAACATCCCATGACCAGTCCCAGATCTTAACGGCCCAGTCGAGGTACTTGGATTCACCCGTGATTCGGCCAAGGCGAGCAGCGAGCTGGAAGAAACCGCCATTGCTGACCGAATTTTTGTAAGTCATGCCGTTAGGGTTATCTGGGTAGATCTGCCATAGAAGACCACCACCGCATGTGGAGTCGTCCCAGCGACCGGCAAGCTCGTTGAAGACATTGATGCTGATGTCAAGCCAAGAAGGAAGGTCTTTGTTGGGCTGGGGGAAGTTTCGCTCAGCAGCGGACAGGACAGCATTTCCCCAGAAGAAGAGATCGTCGTTGCCCTCTTCATCAGCATGCTCGGCAGGCATGTAGTCAAGACCCTTTCCGAGGTTTGTAGGACCCAGAAGTGCTTCGATAACAACGTCGTTGTATGTGTAATCTCCAGTGAGGTGGTAGTAGTCGAGCATGATGCCCCAAAGAGCACCAGCAACCCACCAGTAGTAAGGATCTTCAAGATCACCTAAATCTTTGGGGTTTGAGGACGTGTTGCCCTTGTAGTAGGACATAGTATCGAAAGCCAGGGTCCCTGCCACATCTCTGATAGAGTCTGAGGTTGTCAGTGGTGTAACAGAGTACATGACTGTAGTACATACCTGGGCTTGAAGTGTCGAGTGATTTGGGTGCTGTTTTGGTGGCAGTGGTTAGAGAAGCCAGACCGGCCAGAGCCAATCTATTAAGCTTCATGATGGGCGAAAGGTTTGTATGTGTATGTGTCGCTCAGCGATCAATGGGCTTCTCCAGGAAGTCGCGGGCACTTAAGTGATGGTAAGGTCAGTTCTTTATAGAGATTTAATTTGTAAGAGGCTTTATCGATGGGCCAGTAAATGTGCGTAGTTTGGTGTCCTAAGCAACTGATGTGGCGATGATGAGTCTGTCTGTAGTAGTCAAATAGACGTGCTGCTGATGCTGAAGAGGCGTATACGTGAGAAAGGAAGATCAAGCCATTGACGGGTATAGTAGAGGTAAAAGTCAAGAAGGAGCGAAAAGCCAAGAGAGTGGTTGCCAGAAGAAGAGAGGAAAAAGTAAGGAAGGAAAGACGATAACAGAGTCGACTAGAGAGTGGAATACGAGAACGCAATAAGCTGAAGCTCAATAGATCAGACGTTTGATCGTTTTCAGGCTGGATTTGGCTTGGCTAGACTTAAACTGACTAGACCAAACGTTGACTTAGACGACAGATACGATGCGATGGGGGACTAGACTTGGGTTATGTATTCGATATCCTTGCTGATAACCGCTTTCAGTCAGATCCAGGGCGGATTTCCAAGGAACGAATTACGTGTGAGAGTAATAAGACTAGAGAGTAAAGAGTGAGACTTTTGCTGATGAGCCCCAGACAAGGTGAACCGTTGAATCATGAATCAATCCTAGCCCATGGGTACAGAGCCAAGCACTGTAAACCTCCCCGCACACGGACAAGACCCCTGATGCTCTCGGCGATCAACCGTGCTTCCTGACCAGTAGAACAAACCATGGTGGTTACAGACATAGACAACTAAAGGACCGGTTGTTTCGCGTCACCGCGCGGGTAAAAGAAGATCGTCAACAACAAACAACAACCCCACGGGCAGCATTTGTTTCTTGGAACGAATGAATTGGTGTGAAGGACTAACTAACTAAAACAGTGGATGAGGAAAGGATCCAGGGGTAAGAAAAGACACTAAATCTCTAGCTTCTGGACTGACAGATGTCTCGGGGGAGGGTCAAGAGGGGATTGGTAGACATCAAAAGTTGGAGAGACCAGGCTTGGCGCCACGAGATTCATGCATTTGTCAATTGAGAAAGTCTTTCTCAAGACCGAATACTTTACTTTGTGTATTTCTGGGTGATGGATGGTTACACTTGGATCTTGAGGTATAACATGTCCTTTCTATCATATCAGAGACGAAGTACAAACATCATTGCCCGTGGCATTAGCGTTGTCGTACTCAATCACCCCAGCAATCTTTCTTTCTTTTTTGACTTTGACTTTTCTGCCCTTGCTTTGAGGCTGAGCTGAACGATTGGAGGCGTAAATGATCGTCCCATAAGAGCCTGACTCACAGACGAAACATAAAGGAGATCCTGAAACACGAAACAAGTCCAGCGTTTCTGCTGGTCAAAGGAAATTTTATGGCTGTCTCTTTCACAAGCCAATCTCAAGTCATGCCATGTTTATTCGAGTCGATTCCAAGGGCAAAGAAGCTCATGGCCAAGCTTCATTGTCTTGCACACGGAATTTGTCTCCGCATTCCCTGTAAGACCTGAGATTTCCACGATTTCCATTCCCGTGTCTTGGTAAAACTCCAAGCAGATGTGCCTACCGGACCTTGGCCGGAGGTTGTCTTCTCTTCTGAGCGCGATATCTTAAATTATGCAAGCCCGTTGAAATCGAGGCTGTAGACAACATTCATACGGTGCCACTGTCTCTTGCAGATTGCCATCATCCAGTCGAGATTCCTCTGAAACTTTCCCACCACCAATTTATTATCCCGTAAAGAACATATGAATAGTCTGTCATAAGGAACGTGATACGCGTGATAGGACTTGACCGTCGAGGTTTATCTGTCCGAACCAACTGACTTTCACTACCATCCAGCGGCCAAACATAACGGGCATTATTGAACCACAAGACGAGTGCTGACTGCTAAACTTAATGTCTAGTCTTTTGACCTAATAATAGTGTAGAAACACGGCGTGTCTCTGAAAACAGCCGCCCTTCTCTTGTACATTTCCGAGTCTTTGCCTCCATTCCCACTGCCGCGTAATCGTCAAGAATGTGCAAAAGTCAACAAACTTTGAAGAGGAAGAGATTATTGGCTACTGTATAAGTCTTGAAGTCATTCAAACTACGGTGCTTCCGTCAATATACTCATGCGGAGAAGGGAGAAGAGTCATATCGGTCCTCTTGAAAGTGCTGTTGGTCAATTATACACCTAAAATTAACGACAAGACATCGCATTCGTTAAATCGTTCACTTCAACCGCCATCAAACAGCTGTGATGAATCATCTTTTTAAGCCACTGCCCACGTGTTTGAGATAACCTGACAAGAAATTAGGTGCAAAAAAAGTCAAAAAGAAACGACAACGACAGGATTCGAACCTGCGAGGCCGAAGCCAATAGATATCCAATCGTGATGATTCAAGTCTATCTCCTTAACCACTCGGACACGTTGTCTAGTTTTGATTACGTACAGGCTCGCTAGAAAAGTAATATCTACCTAGATACAAAGTTAAGTCAGCTAGAATTCATATCAGTGCAGATCAACCACACAATGCCGTATTGTGTAGAGACTGAACGCCTTTCCTTTTTCTGCATAAACACTCCGATATATCTAAATTGAAGGCCCGTGAGTCTTGTCCAATAAGCGTGTCAAGAATTCAGTCTTTCAGATACTAAAGTATAGCAGCCACAATGTACGTCACATTAAGCATAACTCATGATCCAAAGTCTTCTTGTTTCGATATAAATAACAATAAGCTTATGCTAACATATGATGAAAATTCCATGTTTGCTATGCAATGCCTCAGTCTTAAAAACAATGCTCGCTTGCGCCTCCCAAACCAATATCCCGTCATGATTCATGGTCTCATAATATGTCCAGCAAACAGGCCATCTTCAAAGCCAGCCGAACATTAACATGCAGAAAGCTGTCAACAAAGCAATCCTCTTAACGCCAGCATCCAAGCTTATCGCCGCACTGTTGGCATCCGTAGCTAGTGGTAAAGAAACGAATTCTGTTGGTGTAGTCAAGGCGGCAGTAACAGGGTCAGGATCCTGTGGTACGGGGCCCATAGTCAAGACGCCCCATTGAGCATCTTGGCCGGTGAAAGTTGATATCCATACTACTTCGGTTGGGCCAGTATGTATACCGTCATTGTAGCCCTTGTCAAAGCTAGAGGATCCAGAGCAGGTTGCTTCGGTTGTGCCTTTTAGGTTGCACTCTAGATTTGCCGTTCTGTACTATGTTAGAAAGATGATGGATAAACAAGGAGAGAAACGTACAATCTTGAAGTGTGTGTTCCGTGAAATCGAACAGTCTCAGGACCTTCGACAATTACGAAAGGAAACTCGAGGGCAAGATCACATTCTGGTGGGTTGGGGCCTTGTTGGTCTGGGCAGAATATCGTATATGTGGTCTCCTTAGCCTCGTCGTCGCTCGAGACAACGCTACCGCGCACCAAAGACCAAGACTCGTCGCTGTAGTAGGGCAAGTAAATAGGCGCGGTGGTAATAGTAGCAGGCTCCTCTTCAGCATATGCGACGCGATTCAAGGCCAGCAGCGCCAGCCAAGTTGAGGTGAGTCCCAGCAACATGGTACAGGTCCAGTCCAGTACAGTAGGCAGGGATAAGAGAGTTTGGTAGCGACCAATCAAAAGGGGTTGAGATGCGCTGTAGAGTGACGATCGTGGGCGCGAATATACAAGGGTTAGACTAGTTTTCAGTTGTTCTGATCGAAAGAGGTAGAATGAACCTTTTAAAAAAGGAACTCCTTTTTAGAAGTGGCCCTTTGACAAGAGAGAGAAACTGGGATGGAACTTGGGGAGGGGCCAAAGACGTGAGCCAAGCATCAGCGGAGAGTGCCAAGGCTTGGGCTTGGGCTTGGACTTGGACTTGGACTTGTAGCGGCCGAGGCTGAAGTTTTGAGATTTGGCGATGTCTACCTCCTGACCTCTATTACAAGACAGTTGATAACTATAAACTACAAATATAGGAAAATCTCTGACTAGAATCACCATGATATAAAGATTACATCGGATATCGGCTTCTGAATAACAATTCTTGTGACATGCCAAGACTGAGGATTTTGACTGAAACTTCCATGCCAAGACGGACAACTTTTGAGCGCCAAGACTCTTCATTTTCGTACCCCAGCAAAAACGAAAAAAAGGCCCCATTCTGAATTTCCACTCTCTGCGGCTTAACCGAATCCTACATCAATAATACTTAGTAATGATACTAGCTGAATACTCATTTCGCATCTTCAAATCTTCAAATCTTCAAATCTTGAGAATCTGTTATCCGTACTTATGGGGGAATGGGAGCGCCAAGAGTATTGGTCTTTTACTTGGTTGCAGTCGGATTGATCTCATCCGGTGACCAGACATTTACCCGTAGGCATTAGCAACAATTGACATCATATCCATTTCATGAATACAATAGCTATAAGCTCGTAGTGGAAACTGAGTAGTTAAATACAAGAGACCAGTATTCTTGACATCTCGTGAGCAGTAGAGATGCAGGTCTCTACAAAATGTAGATTGACAAGTCGCGTCTAAGCATGAGAATAACACAGGTCAAAATAATAGGGTAACCACTTGAGGACATCGAAAACACAAGCTTGTTTATTTGAGCAGTGTAACTCCTGACTGAGCACTCAGAATGCTTATACGGATAGCCCAAGAGACATTTGTTTTAGGCGATCAATTAAGCTCAATCGTCAAAGTGAGTGGAGGATATTATCGTAGCCAAGCACCGGCCCAGATCGTTCTTTATTCCCGCCGAGGTCTTGGCCCGGGTATCCTCTTGAGTCTAATCCACAAGCTAGAGACATTTATTAATGATTGTCGGCCTAGATCGCCTAGCACCTTTATAGAATCTTCTACCCCGTTAGCGGTTATGCCATTCCCAGGTTTGCTGCCTTCAGTGTAATCGAGTGTGAATGTGAGATCTATCGTCATTACGGCGATTACTGAAAAGAGTAGAGTCCAAGATCAATACCTTTCCGGTTACAGATTCTATCCTGTCAGGGTATCCCTTGTCCTACGGTGTAATAATCCAGCCGATGTCTACGGAGACATCTGCCTACTGCATCAATCATCTATCAAGTCTAGGCTAGATCTATTACCCGAATGCTGCCTACCTTCTCGTACGAGAGCTAGGATATGACACCGGCCATACTTCAAAGGATGCGCCACCCCCATAAGACTAACTCGATTCAATTAATGCTTCAAAAATAAGGGTCAATAGTCTCAACGACTTTGTTCGCTGACAGACGCCAAAATCTCCATTTTCGTATTACTTTCCAAGAGCCTCTTCTCCACTGGCCTAGAAGATCATTGACGTTTTGACTCTCCTTACTGTAAATCTCCCGCTGTAAATGTAAATCTCCAATCTACTTGTTTCCCTCCCCTGCCCTACGAGGCCCGAGAGGGTGGCACCAAGGCGGATCCTCGGAACTTTAGAGCCTCTGTAATCTCCTTTTTCAACTCTGAAAAGGTAAGTGTTTCGAGAATTAGCGCTATCACTGTCTAAGCGACCTCCGGAAGGATTCACTCAATCAATTAGAACGGTTGGATGACGGGTGACTCCCAGCTCAGACCCTTTGTCATTGCAGCATGTCGTGACTAGTCCAGATAGGCAAAGAAAATGGGTAAATAGGAGAGCATCTGCCACATCTTATTTAGTGTCTCTTGTTGATTATCATTGTTTTTGAAGCATCTACAGTTGATCATCCTATACATTCGTTTTTCTACGTCCAACCCAATACATTCATTAACTTAATTCTACACACTCGTTAATTATCCAACAACAATAATCTTCAAAATGGTTCGATCTCTTGCTCTTCTCGCCGGCGCTGTTGTCGCTGTCGCCGCCCAGACAACCACCGTCGAGTTCTTCCTCCCTGGATACGATGATCAGATTCTCGAGGGTTCAGTTGTCGCTGTCAAGGGTGGCGCGACTACCATGGCTATCAACTGCCCCGAGGGAACCGATTCTAACGACTGTGGCATCATGGACACCAGCACTGTTGTCGGTGGCCCCTCCACCATGGAGATGGTCTACTACTACGAGCCTGATGAGGAATACGGTGGTGGCAAGATGTAAGTACCTGTCTTTTAAGATATCACCAACCAGTAACTAACATATCTTAAGTGACAACAAGATGAGCTGCAAACTGAACCCCAAGGACGATGTGGCCATCTGCGCCGTCGAGGCTACCAACGTCATGTCTGGTCTGACCGAGTCCATGGCTACCACCACTGCTCTCAGCGGCTACAAGCAGCTTCTCATGCCCATCACTGTTACTGCTGGTGCCGATAAGCTCAAGGACGATGGCTCTGCTCCCGCCTCTGCCACTGGCTCCGCGGCTACTACTGCCGACAAGCCCAAGGCCACCGGCGCCCAGGCTACCGAGACTGCTGAGTCCAGCGATGCTGCCGAGACTACCTCTGCCTCCGCCTCTGCTTCTGATGCTACTTCCACTCCCGCCGCCGCCACCGACAACGCTGCTGGTCCTATGGTCACCCAGAACGTTTTCCTGGCTGCCGCTGCTGTTGTTGTTGGTGGTGCTGCCATGCTTCTGTAAAGAGCCGTAACGAGGAAGAAATATGATGATTTGGTAACGCGTTTAGCAGTAATGATATCTAATTAAAACCATTCAATTCGAAGTCAAATCATACACATGCCACTCCAGTGAAGGATCGCTACAGCCAGTCTTGATCTGACGTGATGAATTTGTCCCAGGAATTCCACCCAGCCTCTCATAATAAAGCACAAAACGAAAGTTCTACCGTCTTCGCTAACAGTAGTGCAACCATACGTACAACAACGCAATAAGCAAAATGCGGTGTGTTCAACTCTTCAACAACTCAAAGCAACGAAGCAGCAAAGCCAGGGGTATCATATACTTGCATAAAACGATATGGCATGCGTTCAAGTGCGGTCCTCTCTTCCATCAAGCCAGCTAGTGCACTGTATACATCGAACAGACTAGAGAATATCAGTAGACACTCAGCATTAGTAGGACTCTTATCTTACCTTCTCGTTGATACGCTGCCTGCAATACTTGCACTTCTTGGTATGCTTGATAATAGGTTCGGAAGAGGCAAGCTGCCACAAATGGGCAAGTCCATATAAAGCAATACCCAGTATGAGAAATGATATCATTTGGCCGATAAACGATCTATGAATTGTCAGCAGTTGTATCAACTAATGTTTGATGATACCCACCCATAAGCCAAGACGACAGCACCGTCATCTTGTGCCTGATGCAAAGTGTTGTAGCCTGAAGTTGCATTGTAGTTGGGTCCCTTTTGCAAAACGGCAAACTTCTCCTCCATATTCTTATTCAATGGCAGAATGACGGAAATGGGCGGCATGAGCACATTGCTCACAAACGACTTGACCAAGTCGGTGAAGGCAGCCGCAAGACTGTTTCATTCATGTTAGTTACCAGAACAAGATAAACAGTGTGGATCTCATACATCAAACCAACGGCAATCTTGAGAATATCATCCTGGAAAGCGAAGTCGATAAAGCCATCCCAGAAGTGCTTAACTCTCTTGTGACCTCGACCAAGCAGCGATTCAGACTCGCCTGAGGCGGACTCCTCGTCTGGGAAACGACCAGGCATGTTGCGGTAGCTTGGGCGTGATGTTCTCCAAAGACCAGAGAACCAGGACATGAGTTTTGACTGAAGAAGTTTGATGGCCCGAGAAAGACTGAGAGGATTTTGATTTTGATGGATTTGTCTTAGGCGTGGCAGCCTGAAGGAAGGACCATCATGCATCCAATGTCAGGGAGACACGGAGACACGCGCTTGTCGCGGGAATATGTCAGTGACGTCATGGTCACATACCAGATGGCTACAGGGTAATCAAGTCGACAATGCTATCATGTGTTAGATATTGTATGCTTTAGTATGGTATCATCTATCGATAATTACCTGCCTTATTCTCTCGAGTTTATTACTCAGATGGAGTTGGTTCTATGAATGCTTACCCACCAAGGTGGATGCTTTGAGGGACTCATTCGACATCATTTATCAGTTGGCACACTGTCCTTGTTAAAACCACCAACCATGCAGCTTTTCCAAATACACCTACTTGCTAGAAAGAATGACCGTCTTGATCCAGAATCTCATCATGGGAGCTTTGGATTCAAAAGCATGTATCATGAAATGTCCAAAATCAGCCATCACCTTCTAACATCCATAATCTGATTGGCCAATCAAAACCTCAGTATCCACTGCGAGTAGAAGTGTCAGAACTAAGCCATTAGAAATCCAGACTTCTCATACCCATCAACCATTTATATAAAACAACTCAACTTCAAAAACTCACAAAATGGCCGCTCCTTTCCGCTTCGTACGACCTATCACTCAGGTTGTCCGATCTGGCGCCGTTTCATTCGCTGCCCGACCCTTCCACACCACAGCCGCACGATTCGCTGTCCAGGACATCAAGACGTGAGTTCAAGAGATACACCAAATTGAGCCACAGTAAAGCTAATTGGTATCAACAGAACAAAGGAGTTCAAGGATCTTGTTTCCACAACAGATAAGGCTGTCCTTGTTGACTGCTTTGCCACCTGGTGCGGTCCTTGCAAGGCCATTTCTCCCATCCTCAACAAGTAAGAATCAAGTCAAAATGCCTGAGACGTCCTAAACTAATACAAAATTCAGGCTCTCCGAGGAATCTTCTCTCTCCAAGAGCATTGATTTTGTCAAGTTTGATGTGGATGAGCTGCCTGATCTGACTGGTGAGCTCGGCGTTCGCGCCATGCCAACTTTCTTTGTCTTCAAGGGTGGTGAGAAGGTTGACGAGTTGGTGGGCGCCAACCCTCAGGCTCTCCAGAAGATGCTTGCCAAGTATGCTGCTTAGATTGGTGATTCTCTTACCATTATGTACTCTACTGGTTTACCCGCGGAAAAGAACCGCCATGATGGACCTGCCCAGCAGGGTTTTGTATAAAAGGCAGCGCAGTAGGTAACTGTGTATACTAGCAAGGTTTGTAGATAGACTTTGCAATTGATCATTGATATCTTATCTTGTCATGATCATGTTGAACCAACAACGAACACTCAGATCACAGTCTCGGCTACAAGTGGTTCAGCCAAATTGTTCTCGCCTGGCCTTCTATTTCCAGCTTAGACAGATGCAAGCGGAGTCGGAAGGCCGAAGTATGGTATTACAGAGGATCATACGGCCAATGTCATTTGCGCCCAAGAGGTTTTGCAGGGTTGGAAAGGGCGTCTCACAGTTAACACTATTGGTCATTGTAACATACAGGACATAATGAATATATCACTGGATCAGCCTTATCTTTGTCATTGCTTCTTCCGCTATCATTGTGAATGGACGGTCCCGGTTTCGGCGGACCCGCGGCGGGCGTCAATGTTTCCCGCGGCGGACTTGGATGAATCAGACCAATCAGAAAGGCCAATTAGGCCGGTTCAGCGATCGGGGCTTCAACTAGTAGCCGAGGAGAAGGTGTGTATAAGGTCATGAGACAGGTCAAGTTGATGTGACAACCTCAATTCATTATCTGCCTTTATAAGTCTATTCAATTGCCTTATACTCTCGGCACGCCTAAGACTCGTCTACTGTAAGCGACTTGTAGTAAAGGGTGCGACATCTATCAACATGGCCAACACAATCGTCGTCGTCGGGTGAGTCTCGTAGTCCCAGCTTTTGGCAACGAAGAACTGACATCGTGAAGAGCTGGTGTTTCCGGCTTGACGTCGGCTTACCTTCTCTCCAAGAACAAGGGAAATAAGGTCACCGTTGTGGGCAAGCATATGCCTGGTGACTATGATATCGAATATGCCTCGCCCTTTGCTGGGGCCAATGTCTGCCCGTGAGTCCAAATACATCTGCTACTTATGACACCCACTCACAACCTTGTAGAATGTCCACACAAGAGAACAGCCGATGGGAACGTCGAACTTGGGTAGAATTTAAGAGACTCTGCGAGCAGGTTCCTGAGGCGGGTATTCACTTTCAAAGTGCGACCCCATGTCTCCTCGCCAACGTGTAATCTTGCTAACAACTTGTAGAGTGCTACATCGACAGACGCAAGAAGGATGCAGAGGCAGCAAAGAGCAGTACCTTCCCTGATGCTCTGTTCCAAGAAGAGCCATGGTACAAGGAATTGTTCGAGGACTTTAGAGAAAGGAACCCTGATGAGGTTACCCGCGGTTACGATTCAGGCTGCGAGTTCACATCCGTCTGTATCAACACTGCCATCTACCTTCCCTGGCTGGCAGGTCAATGCCTCAAGAATGGCGTTGTTCTCAAGCGGGCCGTTTTGACCGACATCAGCGAGGCCAAGAAGTTGAGCCATACAGGCAACGCCCCTAACATCATCGTCAACGCTACAGGCCTGGGATCACTTAAGCTCGGAGGCGTCAAGGATGAGACTATGGCACCCGCACGCGGACAGATCGTGGTGGTGCGAAACGAGACCACACCCATGCTCATCACATCTGGAGTTGAAGATGGTGGTGCTGACGTGATGTACATGATGCAGCGCGCAGCTGGAGGTGGCACAATCCTGGGAGGAACTTATGATATTGGCAACTGGGAGTCTCAACCAGATCCTAATGTTGCCCAGCGCATTATGCAGCGCGTTGTCGAGGCCCGTCCTGAAGTTGCAGACGGTAAGGGCGTGAAGGGATTGAGCATCATTCGACACGCTGTTGGTCTACGACCTTGGAGAAAAGATGGTCTTCGACTTGAAGAAGAAAAGTTGGACGATGAGACGTGGATTGTGCACAACTATGGCCATTCAGGCTGGGGATACCAAGGATCATATGGTTGTGCTGAAGGTGTAGTTGAATTGGTTGACAAGGTCGGCAAGGCCACCAAGTCAAAGCTGTAAATTGATTCAAGCGACTAGCGGAGAGAAAATCTGGTTTCGGACAGCTGGTAAATATTTAAGTTATCATTTCTATTCTTCTTTTTTTGAAGTGTCTTTTGGTTACACAAGTTGGTGATAGTAAAGTTTATGCACATCGCGGGGCCCCGCAATACCATCGATTAGCTGTCATGAACCCCTAGGCCCAAGCTCATGAAGCTTCCCTTTCCAACCTTTCACAGGCGAGCGACGTCCTCAATCGACAAAAAATGGCAGAACCAGCGCCTGGCGTCGTCGCCCAAAGCACTCGATTCGTGAGAGAACTTCTGACAGGCCAACATGCGCTTTCCAAACTTATTCCCGTCGCGCTCTGGCTCGCCGACGCGGTGGGCACGAGTTTGATCATTTGGAAGGTCCCATGTGCGTTGCGCCCGATGCCTCAGAGCCCAACACAAAGCTAATTTATTGTGCACAGATACCGAGATCGACTGGGTGGCATACATGCAACAGGTTTCACAATTCATCTCCGGCGAACGAGACTATACCAAGATCAAGGGCGACACGGGTCCTCTCGTGTACCCGGCTGCGCATGTCTACACTTTCACGGGACTGTATCATATCACGGATGAGGGCAAGGACATCTTCCTCGCACAACAGATCTTCGGTGTGCTGTACATGGCGACACTGGCAGTGGTCATGCTCTGCTATTGGAAAGCCAAGGCAAGTCACAAGAGTGTTGATTACGATACGGTTTACTAACGTCGCTCAGGTGCCTCCGTACATGTTCGTCTTCCTGATCGCCTCGAAACGATTGCACAGCCTTTTTGTCCTACGATGCTTCAACGACTGTTTCGCCGTTTTCTTCCTGTGGCTCAGCATCTTCTTCTTCCAGCGTCGAAACTGGACGTTCGGGTGTCTGGCGTATACTTGGGGTCTTGGAACCAAGATGTCGCTACTACTCGTCCTCCCTGCTGTTGGTGTCCTTCTTTTGCTAGGCCGAGGTTTCTGGCCCGGTCTACGTCTTGCATGGATCATGGCACAGGTGCAGTTCGTGATTGGCCTTCCCTTTATCATGAACAACGGTCGTGGATATGCGGCTCGAGCCTTTGAGCTGTCGCGCGAGTTCAAGTTTGAATGGACGGTTAATTGGCGCATGTTGGGCGAGGAGGCCTTCCTCAGCAAGAAGTTTGCTCTATTCCTTCTCGCGTGCCATGTTACAGCACTCCTGATTTTCATTTCTCAGAGATGGCTCCAGCCAACTGGACGACCTCTCTCTGCCTTGGTCCCTTCCTTCTTGCGATTCAAGTCTCCGTTCACTCTGCAGGAACAGCTCCGAATCTCCAACTATGTTACCCCTGAGTATGTCATGACGACAATGCTCTCTGCCAACGTTATCGGTCTCCTATTCGCAAGATCGCTCCACTACCAATTCTATGCCTATCTCGCGTGGGCATCACCCTACCTTATCTGGCGAGCCACAGAGGATCCCTTCATTGTGCTGCTTATCTGGGCCGCACAGGAGTGGGCTTGGAATATCTTCCCAAGTACCGACCTCAGCTCCCGCGTCGTCGTGGGTGCGATGTTTGCGACAGTCGTGTTGGTGTATCGGGGGACAGCGTGGTCTGCAGTTCCTCCTTCTCAGGCTAGGAACATTGAAGCGAAGGACAAATAGATCTGGGTCTCGAATCTAGCTTCACTCATCTTCGGAGTCACTTGGGGGCATTTTGCCGACGTTGGATTCTTCTTCAGAGTCGCTCAGGTCATATGTGCTCTTCTTGACAAATTCCTTGGGCCTATCATAGATCTAGTTAGCGTATTTGATTTCACGCAGAATAGACCATGAACTCACCAGTACGACTGTTTGCGCCAAGCCTTCTCATCTCGGACAACATTCACAATCTCTCCATCTGCTCGGGTATCCTCTTTGCTATCTTGATATATCTCAGCCAAGACAAAACCGCCGCGCTTGATCCAGATAGTGTTTCGAAATCGCTGGGCCAGTTCCAAGAGCAGGGTTTTGGTGTTGGGGAGTTCGCAGGTGTACAAATTGTTTCCCTCAGGCTTGACAACGCGAACAAGAGACTGGTTAGGCTCGAGAGCATCAGGCGGTGTCAGAGCAGCCTCCGCAGCGGCAAGAACGTTTCTCTTAGGGCGTCCCATCTTGATGTTTACTTTCGACGACTTTCACAAGCTTTTGCTGGACTTTTTTTTCTGGTATGATGAAAATGTGGAGGGGTTACTTTGGAGGGGCAGATACTGGCTATAGCGATATGTGAACCTTTGCAGATTTTAGCTTTGAGTATTGCTTTACCCGAGATGTGTCAAGCTATAACGGAATTACTGCATTTGGATTCTCCGGCCTCTTGTCTCTTCTCATGATACCATTACCACAGACTTTGCTCGTATTTATGCCGTGTCATAAGTAACCTTGACTTTTACCGGCCGCTAAGATCTCTAAGCTAGGATAGGATGGTAACCGCCACTGCTGGACTAATAACCCGAAGCAGCAAGACTACCAACTTGATCATCATAAAGTGAACACAACAGCTAAGATGGTGGTCATTTTGTCAGCAAAGCCTTATGAATCGGGGATCTTCACCCAATCGGATCTTTTACAACATCTTAACGTTGCTGTGTAACTAACTGCAACAGGGACAAGGGTAAGCTAGTTACTATCTGACATCGTGGGTAAATTATTCGGCAGTTTACGCTATTGGTCTGTCGGTTCTGTTTCACCTCGTTTGGCCCGTCTAAGTGGACTCGGCTTGACTATCATTCCTTTCTCTCACTTCACCGTCCTATTTACTACCCGATGAAGACATTCCACTATTGAGAGAATGTTTCGGGAAGCAAATATGAATGGACAGGTGACTTAAATATTGATCTATTACAAATCTTATGATGATCCTGTCAAGTTCTCCTCTGGCCTGTGTATATATCAACGGAGCGCAACCATATCCCGACCACATTGCTCTTTTCCATAATATTGTAAACCCCTAATACATATCATACGCTCTATTCATCCATTGAACTGCGGACGGTATCCATTCCATCATGGAACCTTCAATGCTCTCGGGCCTTGTTGCAGTTCAGTCTGAATCTGCACTTGCCAACTCCCCGACCGAAGAACTCTATCGACCATTAACAACTCCTGCAAAGACAGTCCCCAGAACACGTATCGGTACTCAAAGAGAATCCTTTGAACTCCATAACATACCAGCTCGAGATGATCGGACACGAGATGCTTCCTCCGTAAACGCCAGCAATGACCTGGAGATGAGTAGACCCAATACCCCTGACTCCAATACCGAAGTCGTCGAAGTTCTACCCACCTTTTGGGAGCCTTTTATGAATCGTTTTAGAGCTCTATTTGGTTGTTTGGCTCAACTTGGTAATGCATTAAGTGATGGTGCTGCTGGTGCTTTAATTCCCTATATGGAGAAGTAAGTTCCCTAATCCACTATTTGATAGCGATAGCTAACAAGTCAAAGATACTATGGCATTGGATATGGCACAGTGTCTCTAATCTTCGTAGGACAAGCCATTGGATTCGTCTCCGCGGCTGTGTTCCTCGACATCCTGCGGGCTAAGATCGGTCGAGCCAGACTTCTTGGCCTGGCTCAAACCATGGTTACTCTAGCCTACATCCCCATTATCTGCGGAGCCCCTTTCGTCGTTGTCGTCTTCTGCTTTTTCTTCATCGGCTTCAGCATTTCGGTCAATGTCGCCATTGGTAATCTCTTCTTTGGCGGACTTCGAAACGGCACCTTTATGCTTGGTATCCTTCATGGTACTTACGGAATAGGAGGAACGATAGGACCACTCATCGCCACTGCACTCGTTACAGCTGCCAATGCGGTATGGAACCGATACTACATAATCACATGTGCTCTCGGTGCCGTGACAGCTGTCTTGGGTACCTGGGCATTCTGGACATACGAAAAGGAGATGAGTCCAACGGCACGCCAACGAGAAACAAACCAGGCAGGAGAATCAATGATGAACAGCATGTTCCTTGCCATGAAACTCCGCATCGTATTCTTGGGTTCTCTTTTCATCTTCGCATACCAAGGAGCAGAGGTTTCCATCTCAGGTTGGGTCATCTCCTTTCTCATCGAGGACCGCGATGGCGACCCTTCTTCAGTTGGTTATGTAACAGCGGGCTTCTGGGCTGGTATTACCATCGGCCGATTCCTGTTGAGTGCCCCTGCCTCACGTATTGGCGAGAAGAGGCTCGTTTATGCTCTGACAGTAGGCGCACTGGTATTCGAGCTTCTCGTTTGGTTCGTACCCAACATCGTGGGCAATGCCGTTGCTGTCTCTATTGTTGGTCTCTTCCTTGGGCCAATCTACCCATGCGCTGCAGCGGTCTTCCTCCGCGGTATGAGTCGACGTGAAGCTTTGAGCGGAATTGGGACAATCAGTGCTTGTGGTAGCGCAGGAGGAGCCGTTGCACCTTTCATTACTGGTCTTCTTGCTCAGGCTGTTGGCACATTTGTACTCCACCCGATTGCCATTTTCCTTTTCGTCGTCATGTTGCTGTGTTGGTACTTTCTTCCTACAGAGGAGAAGAGAACAGAGTAGAGGTCAAATGAAGAAGGACTGCATAAGTGGAATCAAGATCCTTAGCAAGATGACAAGTTGGAGCGATGGGGCTGGAACACGGTGCAGGTTAACCCAGATTGACCATTTCTATTTAAAATCTATGAAGGATCTATGAATGATCTGTGTAGATGGTGTATATCTAACCCTCTATCCTGTATGCCTCTATCTGAGTATATATAAATACCAATCCGATTTCTTTCTTTTATGTCATAAATCATACCAATTCAATTAAATACGTCCACGGGCAGCATCCTTGACAGAGACGGTGCCAGCCGCAATGTCCTTGACAGTCTGAGAGATGCTAGACCAGTCGCGGAATGTGACGAAGGGAACGTTCTCGTTCTCACACCAGGTGGTGACGAGATCTAAGGAGTCAGCATTTATCTCAACATGTTGGGGAGCCGTAGTTGTACTCACCCTTATCAGCCTTGGCGAACAACAAGTCGGTCTCCTTGGCAGCAGAAAGATCGGAAACACCATCGCCAGCGTAGAACATGGTGGGTCGGTCAGGTAGCGAAGAGTACTTGCGGATCTCGATAGACTTGTCATGACCATGAATACTATCATGGTCAGCATGAGGCCAAATATCAGTAACGCATAGACATACCTGTCGTCATGGAACTCAATTCTCCAACCACCCTCATCCTTGAGAGTCTTACCCTCGCGCGCTACCACATCGTTGCTCACGATCTGAATGTCCCAGCCGGGACCGAGGAGAGTATCCAAGAGAGCGCGAATGACAGGCTCCATACCACCACTGAGGATGACAATAGGAACGTTGTTCTGCTGAGCCCAGTCGTAGAACTCCTTGAAGCCAGGATCGAGCTTAATGTTCTTGAGGAGGATCTCAACGCACTCGTCGAAAGGAGTCTTGATGCTGTCAAGCATCTCCACGAAGCTGTCGCGGAAGTGCATGTTTCCGTAGAGAACATCCTTGTTAAGCTGGCGACGGCGCTCAACACCGAAACCAAGATTGTCGGTCATGTAATCATTAGAATCGGCGGTGGTGACAGTTCCGTCGAAGTCGGTAAAGAAGATGAACTTGGGGTTGTTCTTGAGGGCTGGAGTATCGGAAGAAGCCATGATGACGGTTTGGAGGTGTTATTTGTGTAGTTTTGTGACTTGTAAGTTTGACCTGTCCTTAATTAAGTGTGTAGGATCCAGCGTATTAAATCAATGGCCGGTATCTGGGTCGTTTCTCAAGAAAGACCGAGTCGTGTTGTTGGAGGAAGATATGACAGAGCGCAATAAAATGGCGGGGGAGGGGCACAAGTTTTCATGAGAGACAACAGAAGAGATCAGCAGAAATTAAAAAACACCTGCTATTACTGGTCAAGCTGATTGGATATTGAGTATTAAGGAATCCTGACTAGTTCAGTGAGTAACAATACAAATCACGTACTGTACATAGCAGAAAACACCGCATAATCTACAGTATCAGCGCAGTTCTTGTTATCAGTGTCTTCCATGGATCCTTTAACCGTCTTGGCTTTTAGTTGGAGCGACTGTCGTCATTCTCATGACTCTGACCGACTACGCCATGAAATTTAGTGCCCCTCCACACTTTCTTCTCCCTGTAATTGCTCTGAAGCATAGCTCCTAGGACCCTGACAAGCCTGAGTCAGGACTCCAGCGTAATGACAATAAAGGCGGTGACTGTATCTGGTACTGCCCCGGTGGCAGAAAAAGCCCGAGCACGGAGCCGGCTGTAGCTCCATGGAACGGCTCGGCCCAGGCCCATGCGTTCGTCCCATCAACTCAACATTTATTTTTAAGGCTTCAGGGACTCCCGCCCACGACGACGACGCCGTTGCTGTATCGCACCAAAGCTTTCTCTGGTCGTCATGCAGCCGTTCGCCCGTCCAGCGGCAAGGCTTGTCTGGAGCAATGCGCGATTAGGTTTCGATCGGACCACGAGGCCGGGCAGGTCATGTTGGGAGGCCTCGGTATTCCAAAGCTCAACGCTACGTATGCGATACAATATACGGATCATTGGCCCACAATCACGACTCTATTCTTCAGAAAAACCACCGAAAGATCCTGAGGCGAGCTCCAGAACGAATAGCGATGTCGAAGCCGAGCTCCAATCGATCCTCAAACCTCGGCCTAATATTCTAAAAGAGCTTCAACCACCTGCCGAAAGACCGAAGTTGGAGGATGTAAAGGCGTCTGCCGAGAATCCTTTACCTAGGGACGACAAACCCGAGCCTGCCAAAACTGAAGAGGCCAAGGCTGATACCACAAAACCGGATGATGCCGCCCCATCACAGGAAACCCAGTCGACTGCGGATAGCCTTCAAGTTCTCCGTGATCGCGCGCAACATCGTGTCAGCGAGTTAAAGGAAAGATTCGGCCATGCTATGGGTACGCTACAATATCGGGCGATGAACGCTTCACAGACACTCAACGATATCACTGGATACACTAGCATCGAGACCATCAAGCAGCAGAACGCCAAGCTTGAGAAGGCACTCGCGGAGGCTCATGACCGGGTACGAAATGCCCGACAAGAATACAAGACGTCGAATGCTAGCCGAGCTACAACACAACGCGAGGTCACAACATTGTTGGCAAGAAAGGACAGCTGGTCACCAATCGATCTTGAACGCTTTACCGAGCTTTACCGAGCTGATCACACCCTTGAGGGCAAGGTGGCATCATCCCAAGAAGCCTTGACAGAGGCCGAGATTGAAGAACAACGCTTAAGCCAGCAACTCAACGCAGGTATCCTGAAGCGTTACCATGAGGAGCAAATTTGGAGCGACCGTATTAGAAAAGCGAGTACCTGGGGAACATGGGGTCTAATGGGCATGAACTTCTTGCTGTTTGTCATCCTGCAGTTTATTGCTGAGCCCTGGAAGAGAAGGAGATTAGTCAAGGGTGTTGTAGCTGAGGAGAAGGCTGTGCTTGAAGAGGTCCGTGGCGAGCTTGAGCAAGTCAAGCTTGCCATTGAGAACCAAAACCATTCTGCCGCCGCCGCCGCTTTTGCTTCAGCTGTTGCGGCAACCCGGGAGGCAGATGTTGAGCCCATTACTGAGATTGCGGAAACAGAACAAGTACCAGCTGAGAGTCTCTTCGCGGCTGAAGAGACAGGTACCACTGAGGTACCCGTTGCGACTCCCATCGAGCCAGAAAACGAGGCGCCTATTCCGGATTCCTTTTCAACAAGAGTATGGGAGGATGTCCTGCTCGACCCCTTGTGGTGGAGGGCTCAGGGAGACTGGTGTAAAGCCAAGGCAGACGATCTCTGCAGCGAGCGACGAATCAACCTACGCATGAAAGATGCTTCGTTATTGGCGCTTCAGGGAGCTCTGGCCGGTGCTGTGTTTACCGGAAGCATTGCGCTGCTAATCGTTCGACGATGATGATAAGATGTAAGATAGACATAAAGTTAAAGGCATTGTACATTATAATATAACTGTACCTATAGTTACAAAGAGAAAGATGGCTATCGGGCACGAGCTGCACTGCACGACTTTGACTGACGTGCCTTGTAGCGATAACCGACGATGCTTCAAGCAAGCTATCTCTGGCCAATCGGATATAGGTCTACTGCATGACCTGTAGGGCTGGTAGTTAGAAGAATGATGTTGAGGATTACAGCACTAAACCATTTGAGCTGTCAAGAACAATAGTTTTATGCATGTTATGCCATGCATATCATGACAATTTAAATTGATTACTTCAACTGCCGACACATCATCCATTACGTAGAGTATTCTGCTCTACAATAAACCTCAGCTAATAGAGAATAGATACTCCATATCATGACACCTGCCCCTTCAACAACAACCCCTTGTCGTTCCACCCTCAAGGATAACCCTGACGATTAATTTGAGCTTGGATGAGGAAAAGCGCACTTTGCAAACCTGATTTGCCAGACATTGAGATTAATGGCAACTAACAGTTAAGGGTCCTGATACAGCCTTTTGACCGCTTCCTGGCTTGCGGATTTAATCGGAGCTGAATAGGTGGGTAACAGAAAAGTTGTCCTCTATGGTTTAGGACACCAAAATAAAGTAGGGTAATAAGTGATGGTCTAAGCTAGCATAAGATGACCAAGTTATTTCGTTTCCTATATTTACGGAGGTCAATATTCTGGCACCCTGTCGACTGGAGTTTGTTTGATGGCGGGGCAGTTCAGAGCTGATCCAATTCTAGGACTTTTGAAGATGGATTTTTAGGACTCAGTCACATCCAGTGTAACCTGGCTACCTGCAAACCTATGGCTCAGGTACGGTGCACCGTGGGAATAAACAAGCGCACACATCTACTTCTTTTGTTATTTCCTGTCTTCCCAACAGTTAAGTACTTATCTTGAAACTTTTGGTTGATTACTTGTGCATGATGTAAAGTTCGTGAGTTTGCCGTTTCAAAAGACTGTTTCACAGGCGTTAAAGCTTTATATGTTTATGCATAAAAGTACGTACCAGTTACTGTATCTCATGGTGAAGTCTGAAACTCAATTCACGTAGGACGAGCATGATTTGATATCTTCCTAGATACAAAAGTGCCTACCTCATTCCAACCATGGAAGTTCAAGGTGTAATAGAGGGTTGCTTGAGCCATTTGGCTTTGTCTCATTGTAGCTCAGCCTCTTTGTACGCGTTGTCGTTTACCATTTAGAGTCCTATGTAGACCAATTATTCAAAGAATTTATCTATTTCATGACGTGAATTCTTTCAGATTTTGTTGAATCCTTTCGACGCACAGCAACTCCAGTTTCAAGAATTACCCGTTGGGCTTGACAGACCCTTGTATGGCCCATGCTACAGTGCATATAGTGGCTAACGCCATTAACTGGAGAGCTACGCCGCCGCAAACTTCAAGAACCGGGCTGGTCTAAGCTCTTTCTCTTGGCTTGGGCATAGCTTGGGACCTGACCTGACCTGACTATCCGACGATTGGGCTTCCAGATCATCTTTCTCTCTTGCCTTGACTAGCAGTTTCTTTGGAGCTAGCCTCCCCTTTGTTGCCCCTGACAGATCAAACCTCAAAAGCCATAGTCACTGTGAATATTAATCAGAGGTATTTTGTTTGCTTTGGATTCCATCGTATGGGACTTTCCAACTTGTCTGGCTTAAGTGCCCGCTTAGCTTACCGCTAATCTACTCTAGGGATTTCGAAAAACCCCGCCAAGTTTTACCCCCCTCCTTCCATCCAGTTCCTCTTCCGTAGGTTCCCCCCCAAACCTCCCGATTTCGATTCCTCAGGTAGGTGCTACTGCTACTGTATTGCAGGTACTGTACAGGCAGTACCTTCCGTCACTGTTCAGTTCACTGCGGGATGACATCTCCCACCACGGCCTTAGGTTAACTCTTCGCACCTTCCAGTTCCCACCTCCATTCCACTGCAACGGCTGGGCTTAATAACCTAAACCCTTCCTCCCTCTCAACCTCCCCTCCTCTACATCTCCACTCGCCAGCTTCGGCTTCGTCCACCTGAAGCTCGCAGGCGAACAAATATTACCACTATCACTTATCCGCACAAGAACACGCAGTCAGGATCTGTCGTGCTGTGTGATTGGTACCCAACTTGACGACACAAGACGTCAACTGTCTTGTCGTCGGCTGTATTTTACAAGCGCCCGCCCGCCCTCTGCTAACCAGGCGTCGCCGGGTACTTTCACCTGATATCGGTTGTCTTCTAAGACTTTCCCCCCTCCAACCTTTTGTCGTCCTGCGCAACGCATCGCGCACCCGCCGCCAAAATGAACGACGATGACGCGATTCACAACATTCACAAGAAGATAGAGCGGGAGAAGGCCCTCATCAACGCTGCCAATTCCATGAGGGCACAGACAAACAATGAAGCTGTTAGATCCCGTCTCGACTCCCAGATGCGCGATGGCCGCCGCAATCTCCAGTTTTTCGAGGAGAAGCTTCGTGATATCCAAATGCGCCGTGTGAACCAAGGCGTTGGAGACATGTCTCTCGGAGGACCTTCTGACGAGGCCGGTGGCCCTCCCGCACCACCACCAAAGGATTCCAGCAATTCCGCGGGGGACAGAGGATCATACGGCTCCGGTTCAGGACAATACAGCCAACAGGGCGGCTCCGATCTCATGCCCCCGCGTCATCCCTATGCACCGGGACCTGGTGGATCGGGCATTCCGAAGGCCCGTCCCAACTTCACCAAACTAGGTTCGTTGTTGCTATGCCACTTTCCCTCCATATCCTCTCTTGTATATATCGGCTAACAAACCTTAGACTTAATCAAATATGATACGCCGCATCTGGGCCCCCGTATTCAACTCATGCTGTCACAGATTCAGTTCAAGCTCAATGTCGAGGAGCAATATCTCAAGGGTATTGAGAAGATGGTTCAGCTTTACTCCATGGAGGGTGATCGGAAGAGCAAGGCCGACGCAGCTGCTAGGAAGGTTGAAAGCAAGCAGAAGATTCTACTGTTGAAGCAGGCACTCAAGAGATATGAAGAACTGCATATCGACGCGGACGTTGCAGATGCCCAAGATGGTAAGTTGGCGTTGAAGCATGTTGACCGCGAGGCTGACAAAGAACTAGATGATTCAATCAACGCCCCCAATCTCAGAAAGCCCCTCAGTGGACAGCTCTCGATTCGAATGATAGCGATCAAGGATGTCGACCACGCTGCGACTGGACGTTTTACGAGAGGTCCCGAGACCTTTATTGCTGTGAAGGTTGAGGATACCGTCATGGCTCGCACGAAAGCGTCCAGGAACGACCGCTGGGAGGCCGAGTTCCATACCATCGAAGTCGACAAGGCCAACGAAATTGAGTTGACCGTTTACGACAAGCCTGGAGAGCACCCTATGCCCATTGGTATGCTCTGGGTTCGCATCTCCGACATTGTTGAGGAAATTCGTCGCAAGAGGATCGAGGCTGAGATGAACAGCTCGGGCTGGGTTTCTGCCGATAGAATGGGAAACACCAGTGCGGCCCCTACACAATTCCCCATGAGTCCTTCTCAAGGCTCTTTCGGAGCAGGCTCTCCATCGGCCGGTGGTGAGCAGGGAGGTGACTCTGGTCCATTCGGAACTGCTGGTCCTCAACCACAGGTACAGACAGGACCTATTGAAGAATGGTTCAACCTCGAGCCGACTGGACAGATCCAACTTCAGTTGACGTTCAACAAATCTAACAACAACAGCCGCCCCATTGACCTTGGTCTTGGTCGAAAGGGTGCCGTTCGTCAACGAAAGGAGGAAGTCCACGAGATGTACGGCCACAAGTTCGTGCAGCATCAGTTTTACAACATTATGCGCTGTGCGCTTTGCGGAGATTTCCTCAAGTACTCGGCAGGCATGCAGTGTGAGGACTGCAAGTACACTTGCCATACTAAATGTTATTCCAGCGTGGTGACAAAATGCATCAGTAAAAGTAACGCGGAAACTGATCCCGACGAGGAAAAGATCAACCATCGTATTCCCCACAGATTCAACCCTTATTCCAACATGACAGCGAACTGGTGCTGCCACTGCGGTTACATCTTGCCTTTTGGAAAGAAGAACTGCAGAAAATGCTCAGGTATGTATATCCGAGGTCATATATTCGTCACGCAGCTAACAATATTGCTTAGAATGTGGTCTCACTGCTCACGCTCAATGTGTCCATCTTGTCCCTGATTTCTGTGGCATGTCAATGGCTGTTGCCAACCAGATTCTGGACGGCATAAGGACTCAGAAGCAGAGACAGGCCAAGGTTTCTTCACTTACGGAAAAGACACTACGACCTGGAAAGACTAGCCCTACGAGTACCAGCTCACCAGCTCCCTCTTACTCCAGTTCGGCTGCTCCTTCTTACCAGTCAGGACCAGCCTCTCCAGAGGCGACAGAGGCTGCCAAGATGATGTACTCGAACCAGACTACACCAAGACCTGGTGGCCCTGACCGGACTTCCTCCAGTTCACAAGCCGCGGCTGCAGCATCCGCGGCTATGTCCGGTGGACCTGGTGCTGCCCAGCGACAGCAATCTGATTACGGACGTTACAGCGGAGGCTACGACCAGCCACAAGAAGATCCCTATGCTCAAGGAGGTCAATACGGCGCGGGTGGCCAGCAACGCAAGTACAACCCTGCCGATTATGCTAACGTCAACCCTGGCTACGGAGGACAACAACCTGCTGCTCAGGCTCAGCGACCTGTACAGCAGCAGCCGGCCCAGCAACCCCCTCCTCAGTCACCGCTACCTCCAGTGCCGCAACATCAGTCGCAGCCGCAGCCGCAACAAGCTGCTTATCAGCAGCCCTCGGTGCCAGCGCATAAGCCCCAACAACCAGAAGCCATGTCTCCTAAGCAGCAGTCGGCAACTGGCGGTAAGCAGTCAGCTCCTTTGGCTACTGATCCGGGAACTGGCCAGCGTATTGGTCTGGATCACTTCAACTTCCTTGCTGTGCTGGGTAAGGGTAACTTCGGTAAGGTCATGCTGGCTGAAACCAAGCGATCCCGAAAGCTCTACGCCATCAAAGTGCTCAAGAAGGAGTTTATTATAGAGAATGACGAGGTCGAGAGTATTCGCTCTGAGAAGCGTGTGTTCCTGGTTGCCAACCGAGGCAGACATCCGTTCTTGACAAACTTGCATGCTTGTTTCCAGACAGAGACCCGTGTGTACTTTGTGATGGAGTACGTTAGTGGTGGTGATCTGATGTTGCACATTCAGAGAGGTCAGTTCGGTACTAAGCGTGCGCAATTCTACGCTGCTGAGGTCTGCCTGGCGCTCAAGTACTTCCACGAGAACGGTGTTATCTACCGTGATTTGAAACTTGACAACATTCTTCTCTCGCTTGACGGCCACGTCAAGATTGGTGATTACGGTTTGTGTAAGGAGGACATGTGGTATGGCTCGACAACAAGTACCTTCTGTGGTACACCTGAGTTTATGGCACCAGAGGTATGTATCTTGCATTCATTCATGTCTGGTTCTTTCCGCTAACAATCAGCAGATTCTTTTGGACAAGAAGTACGGTCGTTCCGTAGATTGGTGGGCATTTGGTGTGTTGATTTACCAGATGCTTCTTCAGCAGTCTCCCTTCCGTGGAGAGGATGAGGACGAAATCTACGATGCCATTCTTGCCGACGAGCCTCTGTATCCCATCCATATGCCTCGAGACTCAGTCTCAATTCTCCAGAAACTGCTCACTCGTGAGCCTGACCAGCGACTCGGAAGCGGCCCAACTGATGCCCAGGAGGTGATGAGCCAGCCATTCTTCCGCAACATCAACTGGGACGACATGTACCACAAGAGAGTGCCGCCTCCTTTCATGCCTCAGATTAAGAGTGCCACTGATACAAGCAACTTCGACTCCGAGTTCACTAGTGTCACTCCAGTTCTGACTCCAGTTCAGTCCGGTAAGTTTCGCAGACTTTTGATTACCTTTCCTAGTACTAACATAGCTACCAGTTTTGTCACAAGCCATGCAAGAGGAGTTCCGAGGCTTCTCATACACAGCTGATTTCGATTAAACGACTGCACACGAGATTGACGATTTTGCAATGTTTTATTGAGGCAATGGAGCCGCGATGAGGTTAGTGTCTTGTCTATCGGATACCCAGGAGCGATAGTTAAATAGATGGCCGAGCACTGCGGGCAGGTGATGTCGGTGCGCGAACCCAACGTGGGCGTCAGGATAAGACAGCCCTTTTCATGTTCGCTCGTTTATAGTGGTTAGCATTCAGGATATAGGTAGTGGATGAGTAAAACGTATGATGGTATGGTTAGAACCATATCGATAGCGACGCAAGCGTATTCAGTGGTAGATGAATAGCTTAGACAAACAGCATATGAATGGTTGTCTTGTTAATAGAAGCAGGAGAGAGATAAAATGACAGACACCAATACGTTCATAGCGTTTTCCAATTTGCTATGGTTTATACAATTCCCGAAATCCATTTAACTAGCCCTGGCTGCTCAAAGCTTTGGTGTTGGGTATCACTGTTGCATGCAGTTATGAGTTCAGCAGGGACATTGAATTGTTTTGGTTATTTTTTTGCCTATATTTTATTTATTCCACCTAGTTGTCCATGTCTTCTAGATTTAGGTCTTCTAATTCTTTTACGAGGTGTACTCCTTCTGGAGGAGCTTGGCGATAGTGTTGAGCCTGGGAAACAAATTAGCACGGGTGTCGTTACATTGTTTGCGAACAAGACTTACTGGATGTTGCTGGTACCCTCATAGATGGCACCGATCTTGCTGTCACGGAAGTACTTCTCGGCAAGACCCTCACGGACGAAGCCCATGCCGCCCATCCACTCAATGGCAGATCCACTGACACGTCCAGCGACCTGAGAAGCATAAAGCTTGGCCATAGCAGCGTCCTTGACGAAATCCTCACCAGCCTCCTTCTTGCGAGCAGCAGTGTAAACGAGAGCGCGAGCGGCAGTGATCTCGGTGTAGGCTTGAGCAAGCTGGTGTTGCATACCTTGGAACTCACCAACTAGAGAACCGAACTGCTTACGGTCATTCCAGACATAGCGAGCGGCATTGTCGAAAGCACCAAGAGCGAGACCAGTCATTTGAGCGGCAATACCGATTCGGCCCTCGTTGAGGATGCTAATGGCGTACTTGTAACCCTGGCCACGCTCGCCGAGAAGGTTCTCTTTAGGGATTTCGACATCGTCGAAGTTGATAACGCATGTGCTTGAGGCACGGATACCAAGCTTCTTCTCCTTCTTGGCGATGGAGAATCCCTTGGTGCCCTTCTCGACGAGGAAGGCGGTGATACCCTTGTAGCCCTTGCTGGGGTCAAGGTTAGCGAAGACAATGAAGAGATCAGCCTCCTTGGAGTTTGTGATCCACATCTTGCTGCCGGAGATCTTGAAACCATCGGCGGTCTCAGTGGCTCGTGTGGCCATGGCAAAGGCGTCGGAACCGGAGACAGGCTCGGAGAGACAGAAAGAGGCGACAGTGTTTGTCGCAAGGCGAGGGAGCCACTTCTTCTTAATAGCAGTAGAACCGTGCTTGATAATAGCCGTGTTGCAGAGAGTGTTGTGCACATCAACCAGAACAGAAACAGAGGGATCGGCGCGCGCAAGCTCCTCAATACCGATAATGGCAGCGGTGAAGTTCATGCCAGCACCGCCATACTCCTCAGGAATCTCAATGCCCATGAGACCTTGCTCAAACAGCTGTTCGACAATAGCGGGATCCATCTCCTCGGCCTCGTCCATGTCACGCGCGCGAGGAAGAATCACATCTGTAGCGAACTTGGAGACGGTGTCAACCATAGCGGTTTCGAGCTCAGAGAGGTGGGTGATGGGTGTAGGAGGGATCTCGGAGATGTCGACATGTTCATTGCGGCGAGATGTTGTTGTAGAGAGGGGACGAGCAGTGTTGCTGAGGCAAAAGGTTAGCAAACACTGTGGTATAGGCAATTCGGCTGTGTTGCGCTTACAGGTTTGTTCTTGTCATGGAACGGGGAGCGGTGGCTCGTGGGGTGATGCGCTGTGTAAGACCTCGTCCTCCCCTCAGCGCAGGGCGCATAACTCGAGTAAACGACGAAGACATTTTGAGATTTGTTGTGTTGAGTAGAAGTATCGAGGAACAGACAGTAGGCGGTAAGAGGATTGTAGGAGGAAAGAGAAGGGTGGCTAGGTTAGAGCAAGGTATGAGGCGGGTATCTAAGAGACGATCACAAGCCAGAGGATCACCCAGCAAAACAAGCTTGACACAATATATGAAGGAGAAATATGAAGATGAGAAAGAGATCAAAGAATCACCATGTCAATTATAAAACCTCGGGTATATACTAATCATCCTTCGCCCCTAGAAGTATAGTCACGCCTACTTTATACGGCTGAAGCGGTTGAAGAATCTCATTGTTCGGCCTTTGGCAGCCGAGGATAACCACCGAGGTCGAGGATGAGTTCGGTACTATAACGGTAATCATGGCTTTGTCGATTTTGGGGTTCAATGGGGGGATGCGGGGAGCAACAAAGATGCGCCGGCGATTAACCGCTGACGTCAAAGACATGCGGGTCATTGAGATAGAAAAGCCGGGGTTTGATGTTCGATGCGGGTCTGGCAGTCCAGCATGTGACATGATCCCGACCTCGACGGATTATCTCAAGTCCCGAAGACAGCAAAGCCCCACGTGATGAGATTCGAGAGGCTGAGATTTTGATATTGGCGTTGGTGAAGCTGGAGATCCAGGATAGCGAGAGGCCGAATACGGGATCAATTCGACCCTTCCACACGACAAATTATATCAATCCGACCATAAAAATCGCCCAAAATGGTCGGCTCTATCCTCCGCCAGTTCTTCTCCCCGGCGACCCGTCGTCCCCTCACCACGGCTCTCTCAACACCACCAAGTCGTCTTCTACAACCATCCATCCGAACATTCACTACCACAACACCCCGCGCTTTCGCTCCCACAACCGCTCGTCCTGCGACCCTGAACCAGGTTCTACGTGGAATCCGAAAGGGAAAGCGCGCTCGCCACGCTGTCTCCCCCGCTCTGTCCAACACACACTGCCCAGCTCTCAAGGGTGTGTGCCTCCGTGTCGGTGTCGTTCGACCCAAGAAGCCCAACTCCGGTGAACGAAAGACTGCTCGTGTGAAGCTCTCTACCGGAGCTGTCGTTACAGCATATATCCCCGGTGAGGGACACAACATCCAGCAGCACAGTGTTGTTCTTGTAAGAGGAGGTCGTGCGCAGGATTGTCCTGGTGTGAGATACCATCTTGTTCGAGGAGCTTTGGATTTGGTATGTTCCCCTTTCCTTCTAGTCTCTATATACGAGGCCCAATCGTTATACGGGATCAGCTACTGACATTTGCAGGGTGGTGTTGCGAGCCGAACGACAAGTCGAAGCAAGTACGGTACGAAGAAGCCCAAGAAGGCTACCGTTGGTTAAGCGAATCTTTAAAATAATGAGTTAGATGCGCGAGTTGGGTTGAAACGATTGATGGTACAGCAAACCGGTATTAAAACCGCGTTGGTGACATAGACTAGGCTGAGACCATGTATTGATATTGTACACTATTTCAAGCATAAAGAAGACATGTAAACGATCCCAACCCATTCTTGATTCATACTTATACGATCAGAGCTGTCCAAAGTATCTCAAACCCAGACGCCTAATAATAGTTCCCATAGGAACTTCTCCTAATGCATACCCATTGTTTGTAGCTTAGAAACGATGACGACAATCTGCCGAGCATAACAACCTGTATGATAAAGTACAATCCTTCCTACACACTCTTTAAATCATTTTCGTCTTAGGACTGCTGCTTCTCGAAACCCTTAGGCTTCTCCATGCCGTTGAGCTCATAGAATCGGGAAGTGCCTGGCATAAAGTTAGTTGATTATTTCATCTGCAGCGAGAGTTGGAGAACACTTACAAGAGTATCCCTTCCAATCAAAGTTGTTATCGGGGTTGCAGTGGCAACGGAGATCCAGTCGTCGCTGCTCATCAGTTGGGCAGTGAGTGAAGGGAACGTGGTAGTAGGCAATATCCTCGAAGAAGTGAATTTGTTCCTTCTTGAGAAGAAGACCAGCAGCAATAGAGTGGACAGGAGCATCACCCCATCGCTCGTAGAAGAAACCACCATCCTTGTCGAGAGACTCGAAGAAATCGAGGTAGGGCTTGCTGCGGAGCCAGGACAAGCTACCAACCTCAAAGTTGGACCACTAGAAACAGTTAGTTTTGCGTCACCGAAATATGTCGAGCAACTTACGAAATGGCACTTGTTGTAGTTCTCACCGCCATCGTCACTGAGGAAGCGCATGGAGTTGCCCTCAGCAATGTGCTCGGGGTGGTTCTGCATGAACTTCTTGGTGCTAGCCCAGAGGGTGGGAATGGTGTCGATGTACTCGTAGAGAGAAAGAACGAAACTGTACTTCTTGTTGCTCTCGTGCATGACGCGGAAAGGATCGTAGTGAATGTCGCAGAAGAGCTTGACGGAGGGCTCAACACGCCAGTAGTATTCGTAGTTCATCATGAGCTCCTGTCGGAAGAAGAAACCGGACTCGAATCGGCACATGTGACGGTAGCTGATGGAGTCACCGTAGATGATCTTGCGCTCATGCATATCCTCACGGACCTTGCGGGCCTTCTCCTGGTCAATCCACTCAGGGAAGGACCAGTGTTCCTCAGGAATCAGACCATAATGAGTCTTACCAGAGCAGAGGGAAGTGGTGACCTTCTTGAACTGCTCATCGAAAGGCTTGTCGTTGAGGAAAACCCAGTCATAGTTGTATCGGCGGTTGAAACGATCCTCAACCTGGCGAATGGACTCGGCAATTTCCCAAACATCCTGGTTACGGGCGAGAGTGACAAAAGTAGCGTTCATACGAGGGCCGGGAGCGGTGCCCTGAAGGTTGTTCCAGCCAGGGTCGTTGGGAGACATAGGCATTTTAGCCTCAGCGAGGTCACCGGAGGCGGGAGCATCAGCGGGAACCTTGGCAGCTTCAGAAGCGGGGATATCATTAACAGAAGCTCCCTCGCCAGCAGGCTTCTGAGCGGGAGTTTCATCCTTGTGGAGAGCAGTGTCGCCCTCTTCGGCAGCAGGCGCCTTCTGGCCAGGGAAGTTGACATTGTTGCCCGCATCGTTGGGCTTAGGAACAGTGCCTGCGCCTTGTTGGGAGCTAGAGCTTCCAGGACCGCCTGGGAAACTGCCGACGTTGCCAGGAACGGAGATAGTATCGATCTTGGAATTGGAGAAAAAGTAGAACATAGTGAGCGTCTTAAAGGAGTCGTGTTAGCATGTGGCAACGTCAGCTGTCATGAGCCTTGCGCAAGAGAAACATACGAAAAGCGCAAGCGCAATGTAGCGCACATAGCGCGTATGACCGGCAGCCATGGTGAAGAGAGAGTGACGACACAAAATCGCCAACTATAAAGAAGAGTTCGAAGAAAGTAGGAGGTTTAAACAGAAGAAAAAGAAGATGGATGTTCCAAAGTCGACGTTCTGTTGCGCACGGGGAAAAAGTACACCTCCACTACAAGGGAGACAGGGAGCCAGCTAAGGCAGATGGACCTGATGGGCTGCACTAAAAAAAGAACCCTTTTTAGATGGATGTTGGCAACAACTTCCCCAAAACTGATACTGTAAATCAGAGAAGAATAATGTAATGAAAAAGAGAGATCCAAAATATGATGAACATGCTCGTCATAAGAGAGAAAGAGAAACTGTTGGTCTAACCCATAACAAGAACAGTCAATTGCATTCAGAGACGCGCAGCAGGTTGTTGGTACCTAGACCAGGCTACGTACTGGAATGGGATGAACAGCGTGTTCTGGGGAACGTGCCCTGTAGCGGGATCGTCGCACCCGTCAATCAGGTACCGTAGAGACAGAAAGCGATAAGACTTTCACTTTTGCACGTATCTTTTTACAGGGGCTAGACGAAGAGTACCTGACTGACTATGCCATTTAGGTCTAAGGGCCAAGTATCGTCTCAACGACATGTACTTCTCGTGAGCTGAACCTCAAGGTGGCTGTCTTGTCGAATACTATGTAGCCTCTGACGTTCAGGGGGGCATTAGTGCATGTTAGCAGGCAATAGATGTCTTCTATCTGAAAACTATTGCCGAGTCCAGACGCTTTAGCACAATGGCAATCTTTTGGCGTGTGTCTTCAACATTTCCGTACATACAGTATTATACGAAGAAAGGTGGGCTGGTTTGGAGGATTACGACAACAGGACTGATCGGTGGACAAGGACAAGGATCCCCCTTCTTGGATTCTTGGAGCCAGCCTGCTTTCCACTGTCGTTTTCACAATTACTCTTTTGAGGTACGCCATGTGCTCTTTCAGAACGTTTGGAATGAGAGATCGGTCGAAACTTCAAGCCTCAAAATGGAGGAATTGGCCAGACAGAAACTCTGTCCCCGCAATGGACAAGTGTTCCTTGTCGAATGCATCACCAGTTGCGCTCGTATTTGTTGATGAGATGGATGTACCCCTTTTACGTTTCCTGGGCTTGTTTTAGGTTGACAGGTTTTGGCGATTGTGTAGACCAACGCCGCAACCAGCATGCAGCGGTTGCAGTGCTATCTCCACCACCAGGCCTCCAGAACGGGATAAAATTATACAAGCAATGTTCGGGGGTGGTCTTGCTTGGTCTTATTTTTCTGTTTTTTTTTTTTCGTGTATAACAGAAAGGTTGTAAAGGTTGTTGGTGACCCCCTCCTGGCCCCTTTACAATCAACTTTGTGGCACCAAAACCAATAGTCTTAGCTGGCTTAAAGTGTCTAGAACGCTCTTTGCTCCTATGAGTGTTCGCTCTAAAAGCTGCATTATCCGTTAATTCAGCTGTTTCTTAGCTAATCGACTTCTTGCTGAGGTATCATGAGAGAATGGGTTTGTGTTGCATAGGTGCATTTCGTGCTATATGTGCTGCAGATAGACCCTCAAATCATTGACGGTGCGAGCCATGGAGATTTACATGTTTGTGGCTGGGGGTTGCTACCAATACCAAATCCAAAGAATTTGCTAGGACTCAGTGTGCCAAACTCAGACGAACGAATCTATTCGCTGCAGTGCCCCGCAGTATTGTACCATGAGATAAAGAGTGAATGCAAGAATGGCGAGTTTTTGAATTGGCAACTGAATGGACCAACAATACAATGCGATAATCCAGCATTGAGACGTCATTGAAGCAATTGACAATCGCTCAAATACATGCTCCACGTGACTTGGCACGTGTTTGTTCTGCACCACTTGTGATTCATGGTGGGGAAGCGGGCTTGGAGAACAACGTTGGCACTTCGTCGCATCATCGTTGGCTTCAGAGCTTTGCCGCGCATCAATAACGCAGCGCGCTCTCTCCCAGCCAGCTGCCTCAGGTTTGACGACCATAAAACCTTTTGCTAGAGCTTCGAAACACTTCCAACCCTCAGCCACAGCCAGAACAGTGCCCTCTTTGCATACCTGGTTACGATACAAACATCTTGAATCCGATTTACTGGAAGACATCATGATAGATTTGTGCGCGCTGAACGATCCTGAACATATCTCCTTCTCTTAGTGGTGAGTGGTTTTATCTCACCTGTCGCTTCCTGGCCCTGCTCGATCTCCCCGGGACATCTCTTGATATGTGCTCGACAATCCTTGACGACCTTGGATCCGTATGCGAAATCTCTCCAAGGTTGAGCTTCTATCAAAACAGCCTCCCTAGGGAGACCAAATTCAAAAAGATTCCCTCCTGATCTCGTACGTGCCACAGGGCAAATGGGAATGCGAGCTGAAATAGCTTGGCAAAAACAAGAACAATGAGTTCCATGGCATTGGGTCAATGGACAGCCTATTACGAGTAGCAAAGAAATCGGGTAACACAGCGAGTGCAGACATACTGTCATTCATTTATGAAGAGGTGGCCAAACCCCTCGGGATTGGGCTCAGCAAGTCTATGGGGCGTTTCCTGAGGATACCTTGAGCGGGGCACGGAGCTCAAAGCGACAGCGGCTGAACTGGCGTCGTTCCTGTACTAATTTCTTTCATAGTACAATTGACGTCCACTCGCCCAAATTCTTTCAAAATGTCCTTTTTCGGTTTCGATAATGCGCGCCATAACACGGCGCCGCCTGGCTTCGCCCAAGCCCACGACCCTTTTGCCGGGCTGTCGGGCAGGGATGGAGACGATGATGCCCTCGACTTTGAGGAGACTTATGATGGTCTTGGAGACCAGCTCGAAGAGACTGGCGACGCATTCAACGATGATACCTTCGGAGACAGCGGCCCAGCGGTTTCAAGAAATGCTGGCAAGGACTTTGACTTCTTTGGCCAGACTGCAAAAGTTGCCGATGCGATAGAGGAGGAACACATCCGCTTCCATCGCCAGCAGCCAACCGCCAGACCAGCTGCTTCAGCTCAGGCACCTGCTCAGGTTGATCAATATGCCTCGGCCGATTACCAGTCCTATTACGGCGGACAACCTTATCAGCAGCAGTCTTACCAGCAGCAGGCTTACCAGCAGCAGGCTTTTCAGCAGCCTGTACGATCTGGCTATGAAAAGTACCGCAACCATGATCCCGAGCCCCTTCCTGACCTCCACGTCGATCGAAGCATCTGGGGCATTGGACCTTCCAAGCCTGTTCAACAAGCATCGCCTGCCCCTGTTCCTGCAGCTCAACCTGCCGCCAGCCGCAAAGTCATGAGTTTGGAGGAAGTTGAGGCCGCGATGCGATCTCAGCCCAACCAACAGACTCCTCAGCCTCATGTCGCAGATCTCTCTTACCAGCAGCCCCCTCCCGGCTTTGCTGCCCCCCAGCACCAGCCTCCCCAAGCTCATGGGCACGGCCATCCTGTAACCATTCTGCAGAGACCTCAGAGCACCCAGTCAAAGTCCACGCCGCCAGTTCCTGGACTGCAAGGGACTCCTGTCCAGCAGCACCAGCAGCTTCATGCTAACCCGACTCAAATTCTGCAGAACCCTAGCCGTGCCGGCTCGGATGCGCCTGCATCCCAGCAAGGCCACCATGCCAAGCAGCCCCAAGGAGCCGTTCCCAGCGCCGCCCAGTTGCAAGCTCATCCCCAGATGCAGCAAATGTCGGAAGAAGAGAAGGCCGCCTTCCTGGACCAGGAGACCAAGAGGGCTAAGCGCAACCACAAGATTTGGCTTTTGTCTAAGGATAACGGCCTGATGACACCTCAAGACAAGAACTTCATCACCCGCATCCAGCTTCAACAGCTCGTTTCTGCTACCGGCAACCCCGTCGAAGGATCCGATGCATCAATCGCCGAGGACTTCTACTATCAAGTTTACAGCCATATCCGAGCCGGCCAGCGCCAGAACCCTAGTCAGCCCCTTAGCAACTTTGCGCAAACCTACCTGTACCAGACCGGCAGCCGCCAGGGTGGTATGCGGCGACATGGTCGACCAGCCGAGAACCACTTCCAACGAATGGAGCAGCAGGTACAGCGAGCTGTAGAAGCGGCCAAGAACAAGCCCAAGAACCCTCAGCTGGTCATCGCAGGTAGTCTGGGAAAGATCTCTTTCAGTAACGCCAAGACGCCCAAGCCTTTGCTCAGCATCAAGCGCACCGAGAGCGAGCACCAGCGACCAAACAACGGCAAGAAGGGTTCTAGCCTGGACCGAAAGACTATCTTGCGAAATGTTGAGAAGGTGTACCAGACCCTCATGCAGATCGAAGATCATGTCCGCCTTATCCCGCCTCCAATGACTAGCCCTGATGAGGAGCTTGAGAACAAGCACAAGGAATGGGCTACTATTCTGGAAGCTTACAACGCCAAGCTCTGGCAGGAACTCAAGGTTCACGAACAGATCGGAGTGGTTGTTCCTCACCCATTTATCGCTTTCCTCTCGTGCGCCAAGGGCGAGAAGGCTATTCCTCGACTTTTCCCTCATCTTTCTTTTGAACAACGAACCACCATTTTGACCATGATCATCTACCATCTCGACCAATTGGATGTTGTCCAGGGTGCTGCCATCACACCCGGCGAGGTGACAACAATCAACGCAAGAATGCGAGAGAAGATTGAACTGTTTATCTCTACTGTCATGCCATCCCTCATGCAATACTTTAACGATACTGGCCTGGATATTGTTGATGGCGTCCTGAACCTCATTGCTACAAAGCTCAACGTCGATCTTATCGCCAGATCTAGAATTGGTGTTTCCATGCTCACGCTCATTCTCAGTCGTGCCGTTCTTCTCAAGCAGACAGGAGCCGGCAGCCCTGAGCAATGGGACAACTGGTACGTGAACCCATGCTCTTACCGCATTATTGTCACTAACAAGTAACAGGGACCGAACATTTGAAGTTTTGTTTAATAGACTTGAGCCCTCGCTTCCTTACATCTTCCCAGGAAGTGTCAACACCGGAGAGGACGTGTACGTATGGCAACTTCTTGCAGCCATGGGCGTCAGCGCTACTCACGATCAACAAACCCGTTTGGTCCTTGCTGTCAAGGATCGCGTGCTCGATACCGTCACTGTTTCAAAGACACTGCCTGCTGCCATGGGAGCTGAGCGATTGAACAGTGTCAACCTGTTCATGCGATCTATCGGTTTGGATGTCGAACTTCTTCAGTAAACAGATGCTGCATACGCAAACATGGTCTTGTCGATTATTCTTGGAATTTTCTTTCTGGGCTGGCATATAGGAACGAACATTCGAGAGAATCGGGACAAACATGATGCGACACGACGAACAGGCTTTACATGCTGGCGAAAGAATATTGGGAGTAAGCATACTGGGTGTACAAAATTCTTAACACAGCGACATGGCGAGTGCTTACAGTGCTCCTGTAAAGCAACATACCGTCTGATGATTATTGCTCATGGAGAGAGTTTGGGAGGACTCTTGTCCATCGAGGAACTAGGTTATATCGTACTTGAAAATTTACGCGTTTTTTTTGAAGTAATCATTTTTCTGTAGTGTGATACTATAAGCATTTCTTTCCGTCTTCTATGTATATTGTAGATCCTAATACGCCACCCATGCAACCTATACTATCCTGACTCGTCCCTCGACCTTGACAATAGACCTCTATTCATCTACATTGACTGTCTTTGAAGCCGCAGCCCTGGGTTTAGCTCCACGCCGAGCAACGCCTGCTGCCGCCCCACCGCGTGGCCGAAGTTTAGGTTTCCGTGACTCTTCCGATTCTGGTGCTGCTTGCTCTGGCTGTTTGCTAGTAGCTGGCTTAGGTTCTTCCTTTATAACAGGCGCAGGTGGGTCCTTCTTCTTAATCCCACTGACGGCGTAGAGAAGATCGTCATCATCCCATCGACGAGCGAACTTTGGTACTGATTCCTCAAGCACCTGCTCATTCTCTTCGGTGTCATCGGCCTTTTCTTCCGCATCTTCTTCCTGAGCAGGGCGTAAGAACAGGCTCTCGTTATAAACCTCCCATGCGGCTTCCTCGTTCTCATCTGTGTAGTGCATGGTGCGCCAGTGCTCAGTCTGCACCGATCTTAGACGGTCGGCCATAGTCTCTGTGGTCACAGCGTCGCCATCGCCTGTAGCCTTGACTGTCATGTGAATTGCGCGGGCAGTTCCGCCTGCTGTTGTGGGGGCGGATTCCTTGGTGGCTGCGGCCTGTCGCTCCTGCTGGACTGTTGCGTCGATATGGTGGAGTTGGGGTCGGAGGTGAACAAGTGACGAAACAGGTGTGAGATGAAGGTCCTCTGCAGGCGAGATTAGAGAATGTATAGAAACCTAATAGCTGTTGTAACTCACTGCCCTGGAAGACACCAACCATGTGTTGGACTTCCTTGTATTCAGGATATTGTCCACCTAGTGTCTGTGTACGAAGAACCTTGTCTTGTCTGACAGCCTCTTGCCAGTCCATTACCTCGTCCTCATCTTCTGCCTTCTTCCTCCCACCTCGAGCCTGAACTGTACCGAAGCCAAAGCCACCGGCTAGACCGTGACTGCCACCGTTCTTGGTAGCCATCGAAGCGTTCAAAGTCTTTCCCCACTTAAGGCCCTTCTCACGATCGTACGCTACGGTGTTGTCAAGAGGTACATCAACTTCGACCATACCGGCTTGAGCTTTGACACGCAGTTCGGTTGGCGGAGGTCGGGGAGCGTCATCGGTGCGGTTGGGGTGTTGGAGAACGAGAAGACGACGGCCTAGTGGTAATGATGGGTTGATAAATACGTTATATGTCGCGGTAACGGGATCGTCGTCGTCGTCTATTGTGTTGGCGTTGTCTGTTGTGGTGGAAGGCTTGACGTTGGAATCCACGTCCATCTGGTCAACGTCCATTGAGGCAGCCGAGGTCGGTGTATCGGTTGCAGAAGACATTTTTCAAATGTCCTCTGAGTCAGATAAGCTATCGGGGTAATTTTCTTGAGAAAGGCGGATTGAGAATCGTCGAGATTGTTCGGTTGAGCTTCAAATATAAGTAGGCCCGCAAGCTTGCTTTGCGACAATCTCTCTGCGCAACCAAGGGTAACAAATCTCTGAGCTCGAATATTAGTGACGAACTTGTATATAAGCCAGCAGAGAATAGAAGAAGCTCCAGAACACTTGCGACAAGCCCAATTAGTAATAGAGCAAGGTTTTGCACTGCGAATGTTGAAGCGTCAGAAGTTGGGAGGGGCGATCGTAGAGAAATTTCCATATTCGTCCCCCGCCAAAGTTTAGACCGTTATCTTATCGACTCTCCAAGGGTCGGGTCAACTCAACGTCACGAACTACTAACCAAAACTACTAGCATGAATCTTCTCTGGTTTTGACAATGTACGACAACTGAATTTCGAATAAAGTTCGGTTCAGGGTGAAAGAAATGTTTGGTAAAATATTTCAACACTGACTGATTAACTTTTCTACCCTAGAAAGCGTACAATTCTCTTGTTACTGAGATTCCTTTTATGCCATCAGAAAGAAACATGACATAAGACACGATGATCTTATTTTCTGGCCAAATTCGTAGTCTAAATCCATGTCTATTAAGGTGACTCCCTTTATCGGTTCTTGCCACGGTCTCGTCGTCCGCCCTCCAATACCTTGACTCTCTTGTTGAATCTCTCTCCAATACCAGCTCCCACACCACTTCCACGGGGTCCATCTGTTGTGTCGATTCCACGCTTTCGGCTCTTGTCCAGCAGGGCACGAACATTTCCACCAGACTTCTTGGCCTTGGTAAGGCGATCGATGCGGTTGACACCCTCTCCCAGGTCGTGCCAATCCTCTCCTCCGAATTGCATACGACCACTGCGGCCAGCTTGCTTCGCCTTCTGAGCGCGATCCTTCTTGCTCTCCTTGGGAAGACGTGTGAAGTTCATTTCTTCGTACTCCCGGCGCTCTGCCTCCTCCTTTCGTTGGGCATCGGTCTTCATCTTGCGGCCACCCTGGACAATTGTGGTACCAATGCTGGGCTCTGCCAATGGTGCAGCGGAGAGCTCTGAAGCCACAAACTCATCCATAGTATGCGACTTGCCTGGACGGCGGTCGAACTTCTGTGGTCGTTGGGGAGCTTCCATTGTTTGGCGCTCTCTCTTGGGGGGTCGATAGACACCATCGGCTCCTCCCTCACGCTCTGCGCGACGGGCGGTGACATCGTCGGCCATGGCGCCAGGCTTATGCGACATCTTCTCGGCGTCCACCTCCTCGTCTGAATCTTCCTCTTCTTCCTCAGAATCCGATCCGGCAGCAGCCCTGGCCTCCTTAGCCTGTCTCTCGCGCTCCGCATCGTCTGCCGTTCTGAGGAATCGGTCAATGGAGAAGCGAAGTTTCTCTTCCAAGGGTCTTGCTCCTCTCTCAAGATAGAGTCGGAGTTCTACCAGCTTTGCTCTAACAGATTCGTCGAGTTCGGAGTCGCTGTCTTCGGTATTTTCTGAGTTTGTTTTCGAATTGCGCAACTTAAGGAGAATCAAGAAGACCAGATTTTGTAGGTACGAAAGAAGAAGCTCGTTCTTCACATCGAGAAGAGAAATACCATCCTTCTGGTGTTCGATGGATGCGAGTTTAGGTGTCACTTCGAGTGCTGAAGAAAGCGACTGTGTCAGCGACGTCAAAAGCGCCGGTAGTGTCGTAGGGGCTGCCATGGTGATCTGTTCGTCTGAGATGGTAAATCTCTAGACTGTCGAGAAAAGATGCCTTGTCAAAAAGTTTGGAGCGCTTCAACTTTTTAGCGGGGCTTTCTTGACTCGACTCCACATTGGTCGTCACAAGCCACAGGCGCCACAGACCCCCTGGTTTGCCCAATGTCTCACTTCCCTTACTAAGCCACTAACTCGCTGGAACTTGGCCAGATATTACTGCAAGTGCATTGAAGCTCCCTGTCTAACGTCTCATTCTCGCAGCTATACTCTGTACTGCTGATTTGATCAACCACACGATCCTCTGTCGTCAACGGCCGAAAATAGAGAGGAACTTTCAGAACTGAACTCAGGAATTGGGGGGGGTCATTTTACAATCGATTCATCTTTCTCGTCGTCCTCAAATTGCGGGTCGCGCAAGGCGTCGTCAGCTTGGAGCTTAATACGAGGGAGCTTCAGGACCCAGCTTTCACAACGCCCTTTGTTCAACCTTTGCAAGTCTGCGCATGATATAACTCGTCAGGATGCATTTCGGAGAGTTTGCGCCCTCGAAGGCGCTTCTAACATCATTGCTCGCCATCCCGCAGTTAGCTTCCGCGTTCTATCTCCCCGGTGTCGCCCCAGCTACCTACAAAGAGGGTGACAAGGTCCCGCTCTACGTCAATAGCATCAAGCCGGTCGACCGATCTCAAGACCCGCGATTACACGCCGTTGTCTCTTACGACTACTACCACCCTGCGTTCCAATTCTGTCAACCCAAGGATGGACCTGAGTATGTTTCGGAAAGCCTGGGCAGTATTCTCTTCGGAGACCGTATCATGACTTCTCCATTCGAGCTTGTCATGGGCAAGAATGAAACCTGCAAACCTCTTTGCGAAGTCAAATACGATGAGGAATCAGCCAACTTTGTCAAGAGTCGCATCGAACAAGGCTATAGTCTGGAATGGTTGGTGGATGGACTGCCAGCTGGTCAGGAAGTTCTTGATCAGTTAACTGGCACTACCTTCTATAACCCTCGTTTCTTGTTGGGTCAGGATGACAAGGACGACAATATTCTGTTCAACAACCACTACCAAATCGTCGTCGAGTATCACGAGGTCAACAAAGATCCCAACCAGCGCCGTGTGGTTGGTGTTATTGTGCAACCTAGTTCCAAGGAGTATGGAGGCAAGGCTGATTGCGGTAACCATCAGCCTATCGTCCTGAGTGGAAAGGAGCAGCGCGTCGCTTTCAGTTACAGTGTCTTCTGGCGCAAGTCCGAGACTGCTTGGGCTACTCGTTGGGACAAGTACCTGCACGTCTTCGACCCTAAGATCCACTGGTTCTGGCTTATCGACACAGCCATCATTGTTGTGATTCTCGTCCTCACCGTCATGTCCATTCTTGTGCGCGCTCTGAAGAAGGACATTGCTCGTTACAACCGCCTGGACCAGATCGACCTCGATGATTTTGGTGGTACTTCGGTAGTTGAGGATGGCGTTCAGGAGGATTCTGGATGGAAGCTGGTTCATGGCGATGTGTTCCGAAGTCCCTCGCGACCTCTTTTGCTCTCTATTCTGGCAGGAAATGGTGTTCAGCTGTTCTGTATGACCGGTTGCACTATTCTCTTCGCCCTTCTCGGATTCCTCTCGCCCTCAAACCGTGGATCTCTCGGAACCATCATGATTTTGATGTACACTGTTCTCGGATTCGTTGGTGGTTACGTCTCTGCTCGAACCTACAAGGCCTGGCAAGGTGAAGCCTGGAAGCTGAACATTGCCTTAACCCCTGTTTTGGTCCCTGGTGCCGTCTTTTCCAGCTTCTTCCTCCTGAACCTCTTCCTGTGGGCCAAGCAATCGTCGGGTGCAGTTCCCTTCACCACTATGCTTGTGATTGTCGCCATCTGGTTCATTATTTCGATTCCTCTCTCCTTCGGTGGCTCTTGGCTCGGTTTCCGTTCCCCTCAATTCGAGCCTCCAGTCCGCACCAACCAGATTCCCCGTCAGATCCCCCCTGTGAGCACCTACCTCAAACCTGTGCCCAGTGTGCTGATCGTTGGTCTTCTTCCCTTCGGTGCTATCTTCGTCGAACTCTTCTTCATTATGAACTCGATCTGGTTCAGCAGGATCTATTACATGTTCGGCTTCTTGTTCCTCTGTTACGGTCTCATGATCGTCGTATGTGCTGCTGTCACCATCCTGATGGTGTATTTCTTGCTATGCTCCGAGAACTACAACTGGCAATGGAGATCGTTTATTGCAGCAGGCATGAGTGGTGGCTACATTTTCCTGAACTGTCTCTTGTATCTTGTTACAAAGGTCAGGGTCAGCGCGTTCGCCGGTATCGTTCTTTACGTGGGTTACAGTGCTATCATCTCGTTCTTGTTCTTTATCCTTACCGGTAAGTGATACCCCTCGATTTTTTTACTACATTGTTCTAACTTCTCCAGGCTCAATTGGCTACTTTGCCAGTTGGTGGTTCGTTCGCAAGATCTACTCATCTATCAAGATCGACTAAGAGGCGACATTCCGCCAATGCTATGAAAAAAAACGAATCAACAGTGATAAGTGATTTATGAAAGAGATGGGATGCGGCGTTTGTAACAATACGTGTACAACCAGCGTCTGAAATTTTACGTTCTCCCCAAGCCGCTGCTCGTATGGCAATGAAGGATACAGCGGCGGGATGGTGAAAAGGGCCCACGGTATTGCATCAGTTCGCAGCAAGTCGGGAGTAGATTTCTTCTCACTTAGACGGATTTCAAAAATCGGGATGAGGCCTAAACACAACCTGAGCCGTGTTGGCTATTGATGAGGGGTATTATGTTTCTGCATTGTTTTAAGCTCGTTATAGATATCAAATTCCTTGGCTCTTATGCTCTCGCTCAATCATCGTCGTCATCATCATCCAAATCATCCAAATTAGTGAACTGGAACTGCGCCTTTTGTTGCGGTGGTCCAGTAGGGCTCCTCTGCTCTCCAGGGGCAGCTGGGCCATTGACCAGACTTGCGCGCCTCCATGCCTCCTGGTCCTTCTCTCTTTGGCGCTCCCTCTCGATGCGTTGGCGCTCGCGTTCTTCGCGAATCTTCTTCTCGCGCTCTTCCTGGGCAATACGATCCTCCTCTTCCTTCTTCTTTCTTTCTTCTTCCTCGCGACGCTTGCGCTCTTCCTCCTCTGCAGGATCGTAGCCCTTGGGATTGATACCCTGCTCAAGCAGGACCTGATGAGCAGCCAGAGAGCCTGCGCCAAGTTGAAGATCGTTTGGCCATGGGAGGAAGACTTGGTCGGTCAAAGGGTTCAAGAACTGGGTCCACTCGCTAGGAAGAATGGTATTGGCGGACAGCGTGGACTGCTGTGTTGCTGGATCTTGTGAGACATGCGGTGTGCCGTTCATGACTGCTGGGCTTTGAACCTGGGAAGATGGAGGCGCAGAGGGTGTCATGACGGATGCTGTTTGCGAATCGGGTCCAGGAGTTTGAGCGCCGGGCGTCTGGCCTTCGGGCGTAGGCGGTGCCGCTGTTGCTGGTACAGGTTTGATGGTTCCAGCAGGGGGCATGGTCGTTTTACTAATGCGCCTAGCATAGTTGAGCAGCTCTTCGTAAGCGATGGGATAGCTGGGACCAGCTGGGAAAGTCGTGGTGTGCGTCGTCACAATATCCTTTCGGGTGGTTGCGAGGTTAGAGAGCGTTTCGCGAATCTGGGCATCCAGAGCAGCTGAGGATTCGCGCAGTTGCTGTATACGTAGATAATTGTTCTGGTGTGTTTGTACTAAAGTTGCGGTCAGTCACTGGCGACTCTCCTGGGCAAAGGTGAGCTACCTTCTTCCAAGCCCTTGCTCAGCTCTTTGTCCGCTACATTGAGTTCATCGCCTTGTTGTATGGAGGGATGAAACTTGGTGACTGAGTCAATTAAGTTCGCGAGGGCTTTCTCAAGTCGCTCAAAGCGACCGTCAATATATGTGTCCATCGCAAGCCTCAGCGCGAATGACCGAGATATGTATGATAAAAAGATATGAAAGTAAATAAAGAAATACAAGGCTGCTAAGTTGGAGCAGGCGTAGCTTGAAAGCCAGAGCGGGTCTTCAAATCGTGCCTCTATTGGTCAGCTGTCTCTAAGCTTCTTTTTACGCCTGAGGCCAACCCCGATCTTTCCCGTTCGGCAAACTCGCGCATCCAAGGCCATTCTTTTACGACGACGAAATCGACGAGCAATTGAACGACGACACAGGCTTCCACCGCCCTACGATTCAAGATGGTTTCCTACGTACGTCCGAACCCCTCGATACAGTCACAGATGACGACCCTCGAATAATCGTCAATGACTTTCGGCACTTCGACAAAGCGTTCATAAACTGACGTGATTATTGACAGACTCCCATCCGCATGGCGGAATTCAAGAGCAACTATGGTCCTAAGTATGTCTTGTCTTTCTGTAACGTTATGGATACCTTACGCCGAGTTTCACGATCACACGAGCGAATTGCGACTTTGGGGATATCGAAATGGGCGAATTGAATTTGGAAATGGTGACGTTGGCTAATACTATGAAATAGGTACCATGCTCAGCCCAACCTTGCTGGCTACACTCCCCAGGCTGCCTTCCGAATGTGAGTTGGAATATTTGAACGAAAGTTGGTCGAGAAACGAAAGCATGCGAGCGAGTCGAAAGTCCAATCTCCCTTCCGTTGCCCCGGATTCATTCGATGTACAACCGCGGTTGAGACGAACCTGGTGGATAAGAGAGAACTGGGACAAATTGATCGACGACCATGCTGGAGGACCGACCAATTCAATCATCGAACGAATGCTGACCGAACAATCAGTGCCTCTCGTCTGGCCATGTACGGTGCCCCTGCCGCTGTTGGTGTCCTCCTCTTCGCCAACGGTATCCCCCGTGTGCAGCGCGACGTTCTCCAGGTACGAATTGGCATAAGGTCATGAGATATTGATTAAGATACTAATTCCCGTACAGAAGATCCCCTTCCTCGGCCGTTACTTCCACAAGGAGGTCCACCCCGCCGACAACGTAAGTTATATGTGCATTGTGAAGCTATTCAAGTCAAGTACTAATAAGAGTTTAGCCCTTCTAAATTATCTGGTGTATTGCGGAAGATAGACGTTGCTCAGCGCCGGTGCCGGCTCTCCTTGTAAAGATATTCCAATAGACATGTTCTGAGCCTTGAAATTTGCTGTGAAATGTACGGTCTGTGATTGGTCGATGTTTAAGTGAACAAGGAGAATCATGGGCAAGTCATGATATAAATAAACAATATCTTCGAGATATGAATGTGATTATTTTAACTCAATTTATTTGTCCTTGTGATCAATTCCCTGTTTTGGTGATAAGTTTCGCACTTCAAGTGTCCTTGATGGTTCGTAGTGCTGCCTGTTGCAAGTACAGTGTACGGACATGATTGTGGACCACTATTTTCCTCCTACACGCGATTCAACCGTCTTACATCAATTTCAAGCCAATACTGCCGCTCGTTATACAACTTTTTTTGTCCTTGTCTAAATTCGTACTCTAACTCTCTTAAACTTTCTAACTTCAAGGTCATGCGGGGTTTGACTTCTTAATAATTTCTTCTGTGCGACTCGGTCAACTGCTTTGGTGAACACTTGTCAAGATGGAATCCTCAAGCTGGTATGAGCTACTCACTGGCGACTGGCTCAGTCGACCAATGCGAGCAGTATTAGCCTGCGTCCTCACTGTGCCTCTCGTTCTCTGGCCTCGAAACAAATTTCAAGAGGGCAACCCTCGTCTTTTTGCTTTGTTCGTTTATTTACTTCATTTTGCGGCCATCCCCTGGCTGTATCTGGTAACAGAACTGGTCCCTGAACCCTATCTGGTAAGTCTCCCATATATCGGTAGGTCACAGTAACTGATATATGATAGGACGAGGTCTTCCATATACCTCAAGCACAGAAATATTGCCAGGGCAAGTTTCTGGAATGGGATGACAAGATCACGACACCTCCAGGCCTGTGAGTCCATCGCGCAAGGAGTCGATATGTTCAAGAGCTAATCAATAGCTAGATACCTTTCCTCCTTGATTACCCCTGGTGTGGTCCAGCGCAATGGGTATCTTGACTATGCTTGTAGTGTGCAGAACTTGCGAGCCTTCAATGTCTTTGCACTGGCCGTCCTGGCCTACTTGGCTTTGCAGTGTCGTCGTGAGATCGAGGCACGTCTCTACGATGCTCACTTCCCAGGCAAGCTACGCATCACTTCGCAGTACGCATTACACACTGCCTTCAACATCGCCTTGTTCCCACTGCTTTTCTTCTTCTCGGGGCTGTATTATACCGATGTTGCATCTACTGCAGCTGTTCTGGCCGCCTTTTTGAATCACTTAAAGCGCATGGGAAGAGATCAGAGCTCAATTCTGAGTGACCTTACTACGATTCTACTTGGTGTCTTCACACTATTCTTCCGCCAAACAAATGTCTTCTGGGTGGTAGTCTTCGTGGGCGGATTGGAGGCTGTCCATGCTATCAAGACGTTGAGGCCTGAACATGTTGACCCACCAGTCATCTTTACACTTTCCGAGCAGCTCAAGCATTATGCTTGGAGGTATTCTCTCGGAGATATCCATGATCCCCCACTACACATGATGTGGCCAGATGGTAAGCCAAAGTTGTAGCTGTTCAGGACATCGCTAAACCAAAATCAGATATGATATTTTGTGTCCTAAGTCTGGGCATCGCAGCACTCTGCAACCCACTTCGCGTTGTTCGACAAATATGGCCCTATATCTCTACACTTGTGATGTTTGTGGTCTTCGTTGCCTGGAATGGCGGTGTTGTGCTTGGTAAGTTGTTCGTGTTTTACTACTACGACCAGAACTAACCAGTATCAGGCGACAAATCCAACCATGTCGCTACTATTCATCTTCCACAGATGCTCTACATCTGGCCCTTCTTTGCATTCTTCTCCCTGCCACTTCTCCTCCCATACGCCTTCTGTTGCATCAACTTGATACTTCGCCTTCTTCCTACTGGGTCTTCGGTGTCAACTGGTTTGTCAGTCCCTGAAACAGAGTCTTCCTCACGTCCGCTTTCAATGTCATTCGGCAAGTCTTCATCCAGGAAGTCTAGCAAGAAGTTTTCGGGCTCCGAGAAAGACGAAGTTGTCAGTACACCTAGTAGCAAAGATTCAAAGACATCGAAGCAGTTACAAATCTTCCAGCTCATGTTTGGCTCCAAGATTTTCCTTTGGCCCATTTACCTTCTTGGAACTATTATACTCTCGATAGCCATCGTCCGCTACAATACTATCATCCACCCATTTACTCTCGCGGACAACCGACATTACATGTTCTACGTCTTTCGATACACTATTCGACGAGCTTCTTGGATTCGATACGCCTTGGTCATTCCCTACACTCTGGCCCGCTGGATGACCTGGGGCACTATGGCTGGATGTTCGCAGTGGTTCATGATTATGCATGGACCCGCGTGCTCTACATACGCGGAGGACGGTGATCGCCTCTTCTGGAGCCATCCTGCCGCTACTCGCATAAGTACCAGGCCACGAAAAACAGCCCAGCAGCAGGAAATAGGCAAGGCTTTAGAAAAGGACCCTCTAATGGCCTCTATCGAACCAGCGACCATCTCGACGGGCCTGATTTTCTTGCTTGCGACGACTTTGTCGCTCATGACAGCTCCCCTGGTTGAGCCTCGTTACTTCATCATTCCCTGGGTGATGTGGAGATTACTCGTACCTGCATGGAGATTCCATGACCACAGCGGCCCTCACGGTCTTTCTTCTATTCTGGAAAAACACCCAAAGACCAGGTCTTTGATCCTGTTCTTTCAGCGCTATGACATGCGTCTTATACTTGAGACGCTTTGGTTTATCGCGATCAATGCGGTGACGGGGTACATTTTCCTCACTAAGCCGTACGTGTGGAAAGCGGAGGACGGCACAGTACTAGATGGCGGTCGACTCCAGCGGTTTATGTGGTAAACTTCAAGATGAAGGAGAGATGCGAAGTGGTGCTTGCAAAAAATAGTCTTTTTGTATTTTCGTCTTTGCAGGCACATCTGAGACTCGAAGTCTTTCCATATGTAAAATATACCCTTTGAATCACTAAACGCCGTGCCCGTGGCCCATGTCCAGACCAATCCATAACCGTACCCATAGCCATACCCAGTTTCATATCGAGTGTCCTAAATCCATTTCCCAAGTCAAAGTAGCCATAATGCTCTATGTATCATGAAAGGCCTCTCATGCAATGAGTGATACTGCTTCGTGCCTTGCCTGCCCACCGTGCCGAATAAAAATAAAACAAGTCGTCAAATTTCGTCAAAGTCGCAGTTTATAGACTCAAACGATCCAAGCTCAAGCCATCGTTGCTTCTCACACGGCGAATAACGCCAAGCTTGAAGAACTTCTCCTCACCGCCAGGAGTGCGTCCACCGATATACCACTTATCGGCGCCTATCACATCGCGAAACCCTTCACTGCTGCTATCGCTCCCACGTCGTCCAGAAGATCCAGGAATAGGAATGGCGGTGCCGTTGCTGGGAGAGGTAGACGTTGACGGTGAAGAAGAGGAGGCGGTGTTGCGTGGAGGGCGGATGGCGACGCTGGAAGTCGTTGTTTGTTGCTGTTGGTGATTATGTGATGTTGAGGTAGATGTTGATGTTGAAGTTGCTGTGGTGGCTGTGGTAGATGTGGTTGTCGTCGTTGTATCTCGGGCGTGCTTGTTTGGTTGGTGTTGGTGTTGATGTTGGGATGATGTCGAGATGGAAGGGCCTTGAGGACGGAAGGCGGCGAGGAAAGAAGAGAGGAAATACGGACGTTGTGAAGGCATTTTGTGTCGGTTGTTGTGTGATGTATTGGAGGAGTGGTTGGTGTAGGACTTGATGAGTGCTGTACAATAGTAGCCGAGCGACGGTCCGAGTCGGGTCAAGTTTGAGCTCGGCTTTAAATGAAGGTCGAGGTGATTGATGAGTGGGACAGTGTTGATTGTTCAGTAACAAAAGGGATCCAGTCCCTATTCGCAGTGAAGGTTTGGTTGTTTAATGTAGAGGTTGGATTGGGAGTTGAGATCTGGATCGTCGTGGGGAACGGGAAGTGGATAGTAGAAGAAGCAAGCAGTGGGAGTGACAGCGACAGTGATAATCTGGGGGTAACTTCCATTAAGTCAAGTCACTGACGTCGCAGGTTTTTTTGCGGGGAGTCGAATCGATTTCGATCTGAGTTTGAGCCAAGCCCAGGCCGGTAACACCCGGTAAAGCTGCAAACGTAATGATAATAGCAGGGATATAATTGGTCACTTTTAGGTGCTGCTTTTAAGGTGTTCACGTGTTTGAAGAACCAACACCTTGAAGAGTCACTTCTGAAGGAAGAAAAGGCTCGGCTGGGCTTGCACTAGTTCGAGTTGAAATGCGGAGGTGGCATTAAAGTGAGGTTTAGTTATGGGTGAGTATTTGGTTTGATTGGGTGAGGTTGTTGGTGATGAGGTTGATGGCTGAAGATGCATCTTACCATGTAACGGTTATGTCTTAATAAATTTGAGATTAACCTTACAGACTACTGACTCTCTGATCATGCTTTGAGATATTAGAAATGAAACAGGCAACTACAGTTCAGACCCTCAGTAAATGGACATCCATTCATCCGTACTTGTGCTACAACCAACAGTCACATATCACATCACACCCTCCCATTCATCGAACCCTGAAGGGAAAAGCAAGCAAAGTCATTCTAAGCGACGTTCCTTCAACGCCTACAGTAGTTCCCTTTCCCATGCACATCTTCCATGCAGCATCAGATTATAATGGATGGGCAACTTCTTGATCAGCTATTGAAGATCAGTCCCAGACAAGACTAGTGGGAAAGTCAACCCTGTTTTCAACCTTGACATCCCACGTTTTGTATCTGGGCATCGCGATGACTCTCTATGATCTTGATAATCAATTGTTTAGAACCTTATGTTCACTAGAACAGTGATTAGACAGAATGAACAACAAGGTGTTCCCGTTTTGTTCCCTTACTGAAGCAGCGGCTTGTTCGTTCTCCGAGCTCTCGGGTCAAAGGACTCCTTGTGACAGGTCAAAGTGGAGGAGCTGAAGAGCGAATGCAACTGTAACTGTGAGCATGATCTGATAAATCATGAATCTGAAATGTAAGCAAAGAGAGTGCAGTGAAAGTGATCATCCATTTTATATGTTAGTTCGGATTGGCGAATGAAGTTCCAGACTTTAACTGATCAGGTTTACATGAGAAGCTGTTTCCCATGGTTAAAGATGATATTTGGCCCAGATCATTAAACATCTTGATCAAGAGAATACTGAGATACTATTGGATGCAAGTATATACTGCCAACTCATGATGGTTATTGTCTTGATCTGCCTCGGCTAATATCGTGATAAATGATACCGGGTTACCCTGGATAGTCAAGGCACAAGAAAGCACTGGTATTTTGTGGCAGTACTAGTGTAAGCTGTTCAACTAAACATGAATTATTATATATCTGTTCTCTCCATCAAATACCTTGTCGTGTTACCTTCTATTTACAGCGTTCGTTGGGAGTATCTCTCAACAAGCCCATAGTATGGATAGCGGTGTAGACCAGCCCAACCCCTCCTCATCCTCCTCCTCATTCGCAGTACAGCAGAGCACATGCAGTACTTGACCCATAACTAATAATCCCCTCCACACAAAAAACACCACATATCACAGCCCAGTATGAACAATCCATAGTCTCTATAAACCAAAACCACTTAATTTATCAGTCTTGACCATTCATCTTCCGTCTGTGCAGCCTCTTCTGCATACAGTTACAGTTACAGCACAGCAAAATGCCCACTCTCAAAGCTCGCATCCTCAGTTGGATCATCTGGTGGTGGTTCAAGAGCACTTGGCAATCCGCAGAGGGTATCAACAACCGCATCGCCAAAGAGCGCAAACACCCTGAACGGGTCCCTCCCAAGCATCTATACAAGGAGTTTGCTGTTGAGGATTACAAGAGGAAAGGCCATGTCGCTGACTACTCCGTTTACATAATCTCTCCAAAGACGGAGACACCTGCTCGTGGTCGCATCCTCTATCTCCATGGCGGAGGCTTCGTCTTTGACATCACCCCTCAGCATTGGGAGCTCGTGGCGCAGCTTGCTCGGCGTTTGAATGCGACTGTCACCGTGCCCTTGTATCCGCTTGGGCCGGAGACGTCGCTTATGAAAATGTACGAGGTCGTGCAGCCGCTCCACGATGAGATGGCCTCTGCTCCAGATAAAACACCTTTCTGGATTGTGGGTGACTCAGCTGGAGCCACTATGTCTCTTGTCCTCACGCAGAATGCAAAGCTGGCGGGTCGTCAGACTGCGCAGCGTCTAGTGCCTATCACGCCGTGCACTGATTCCAGCCTTGTCAATCCTGACTTGCACAACGCCGCCCTCAAAGACCCATGGCTCGATGTCCCAGGAATTGCAGAGATCACAAGGCTCATCTGCCCAGAGATGAACACCCAGCACCCCAACGTCAGCCCCATCTACGGAGATCTGAGGTTACCGGCCATGCTGGTCTTTGCAGCCGGTCTGGATCTTCTGACGCCGGATACCCAGAAGATGGTTGAGATAGCCAAGAGGGAAGGTACCAAGGTCGAGCTGGTGTACGGAGAGGGTATGGTTCACGTCTGGCCAATTCTGCCCATCTGGGAGGGCAGACAAGCCGTTGATAAGATGATTGAGTTTCTGGGAATTAGTTGACCGGGTTGATTTTGGTTATTTGGCTTGGGTAACGGCGTTGGTTTGGGGTTTGATAGTGCGGCGTGAGGATATACCCCCTGAGATGTGATGATGATGACGACATGATGATAACGACTTTTATATATGCATTTCCTATGTTCATATGATTAGTAAAGGTAAATTCTATATACAGTACTTTGTGTCTTGGTTGTGATCATCAACCTGATGGTGATTTTATGTATATTTCGATAACGGAATTACGACATGGGACAAGTATGTAAAATACATGGCCTTATTTACTGTATGTCTTCGGATATAACTTAGGCTATTGTATTGTATGCATGTTGTTGTATCACAGCACAGTCGGACACCAGCTCAGCCTTGCATGCTCCATGTAGCGGTATGATATATCGTCGCACAAAGATATCGATCTCCAAGGCAAACAAGATCCTGTAATCACAACAACAGACTGGACTAACTTGTTGTTCAATTTGATACACTTAGTTCCTCGTATTCCTCGATATACGGAACACTGACCAGCCATTGTTCATCACTTTGTTCAATGCTCACCCTATATGACCAATGGCATGTTCTGAGCGGGAGAACATATATCACTGTGAACAAACTTCTGACATAACCATCCAACGTCAGTTTTAATTCAGATTAAAAGTACTTGGATATTGAAGTCCTTCTTGATAGAATCGCCGATTCATATCTTTTCAATTGACCAACGGTAAATGCTGCGACTCGACCCTACCCGAGAAGTCCCCAATTGCATAATACTACGTAGACATCTACAGTGAAAGAGAATCTGGTTGAACATGAAAAGTCGGTAAGGCTGTCGATCAGGGTGACCAGCAGATGAAGCAGCTTCCCTTGTTATACAACGTGATGTATAAACGAACTGCGAGGCTGAGGATATGCACTTATACCAAAACCACATGTCAGACGGGTTACAGTATGTAGGTTCTGACTTGATGAAATCAGTAATTCCCGAGACAAGGATTAAATCTCCTATGAGCAATCATTGTATTAAACATTGACCAATACATTCTCCATGCCCAGACCATATCTTGGTAAATCTGGGTAAATGCACCGCCGGCCAACTGCAGCGTCCCAAAAGGGTATCTTTCCAGCATCGTTCCGACGGTTGATATACCCCCTTCTAAGACTTGTTCGCCACAGCCTTGGGGGCTCGGGAAGGCTTGAGGTGCCATTGCAGTTGTACTGCACTGGTAACTGGATGATCAGCCTGATTGCTAGATTCCATATAAGAGGCTTCGTCCTGTTCTCCAGTTCGGCCCCCAATGGATATCTATTCTGTCAAGAACACCCATTATCCTGTGCCACATGTAAAGTGTCCGACCGAGCATCAGTTTAGATCCTTCGAACAGTAAATGTAACCAGTGAACGCCCCCACTGAACGTTGAACGTTAGTCCTGATCGCCTTGAACGATGCGTATGCCCGCCGCAGTGCCAGTCACTTGCTGGCACTGGCATGGCAGTTCGGAACACCAGAACAACAGGATAGTTAGGGGTATTTAGTCTTCGTTTGCGACGCTGCCTTTTCGATCTTCTTCCCTTCCTCTTCCTCTTCATCCATCTTCCACATTCCACCCTCTGGTCTCTAGACTATTGTATCAACTAGCCTTTTGACCAATACATCCTACTACCATCTTGACAACAACCTTCTATCTTGACAACAACCCTCATCGTGCTATCACACTCCTCCTTTTTGGCAACCTTCTTGGAAACATCCATCACAATGTTGATGTCCGCCCTCTCCGGGCTCGCAGCTATGTCTGCGCAGACCTTGGTGTCTTCTCTCTTGATGGGAATGATCATCTTGTCTCTTGTCATCTTTGGTACTGCCATCTTCAACATCTTTGTATACCCTTTCTATGTCTCGCCTCTCCGACATCTGCCCGGCCCTACCGACAACGCCTTCTTCCTCGGCCAGGCCGCGAAGTTCCTTCAAGTCCCTTGGTTCCCTGAACTCTTCTGCCAGTGGTCTCGAGACCATCCCGAAGCCCCTCTTATCCGATACCTGAACTTTGCCAACGGTGAGACTCTCTTCGTCAACACCATGGACGCATACAAGCAAGTCCTCCAGACCAAGAGCTCCTTCTTCGTCAAGCCCGCCTTCGCTCGCCAGTTCGCACATGAAATCATTGGTGATGGACTTCCTTTCGTCGAAGGTAAGCTTCACAAGGTCCGCCGTCAGGCCATCAGCCAGCCCTTCTCGGCTCCACGCCTCAAGGCTTTCTTTCCTACTGTCCAGACCAAGGCAGAGCAATTGATTCGTGTTTTGACTCAACGACATGCTGAGAATGGCAACATCGAAATCGAGACCCATGTTTGGAAGACCGTCCTTGATGTGATCGGACTTGAAACCTTTGGCCTTGATCTCAACCATCTCGAATCTGACGAGTCTCCCTTGTTCGAGACCTTCACTAATATGATGCAGCCTTCTGCAGTCGGCCATATCGTCAACTATCTGAACTCTCTGGTTCCAGTCCGCCAATTCGTCCCCATCCAAGAATGTGTCGAGTTCTCGCAAAGCTGCAGCAAGGTCCGCGAGTTCATCCTTGGCTTTGTCAACATTCGACGAAACCTGAGCGAGAAGGGCCAATCCAGCCACGGAGACGCTCTCCAATGCCTCCTGGACCACGACGATGCCGCTTGGAACGATGAAAGCATTGTCGAATACATCCTGAACCTCTTGATTCTCGGACACGACACCACTGCTTGCTCCATCACCTGGGCTATTCACGAACTCTCGCGCCAACCCGACGTTCAGCAGCGCCTTCGAGAAGAAATCATTGACCTGGACAACACGTGCCCCATGCCCTTCTTCCCCGATATCGACAAGCTTCCCTACCTGCACAACTTTGTGCGAGAAGTTCTCCGCCTCTACTGCGCAGTCGCCATGGCACCTCGCCAAGCCACTCAGGACGTCGAAATCGCCGGTGTTGTTCTCCCCAAGGGAACTGTCATCCAGCTCTCACCTGCTGTCATGAACACTCACCCCTCCGTCTGGGGTCCTGACGCTCGAGACCTCAACCCTGACCGCTGGAATGATCTGTCGGGCAAGGCTGCGAATGCATACGCATTCGAGACGTTCCACAACGGCCCGCGAATGTGTATCGGCAAGCAGCTTTCCATGATGGAGATGAAGGTCATCCTGGTCGAGATTCTCCGAAAGTTCAAGATCGAGAAGCCTGTTGGCGCCGAAAACAAGGAAGTTGAAGTCGCTGGCCCAACTTTCACTCTCCGCCCCAAGGAGAAGTTGGTTGTTCGCTTGGTGGAGTTGTAAGAGCCAGGTGTAACACATGGCTGAAGACACTCCCTGTATTATTATACCCTACACTGCACGACACGACACAGCACACGCTTACGAGATACGATAACCCCTTCCACTTTGCACTGCCGACATAATTAGATTCGCTACGGATGGCGAAATACGAAACACAAGAGATTGGAAATATGAGGCGCCATGAACAGCTTTGTTAGATCTCGACCGAGTATAGACTACACACTACACAGATTGGACGACATGATGATACGAGGAAGCGAGCAAGAATAGATATTGATACCCCAGGAAAGATGCCAGGATTACACGGAGGATATTTGCTAGATGGATCGATGAACTTTAACTGTAATTAGACAGTACTGAGCGAAAGAATAATTATGAGTAATTGATTTTTGTAAAACTTTGACGGTTTCTTGAAGTGAGATTTGGAATGCATGACCCTTGTGATACCAACACCAATGCCTACTGTGATCTAATCATCTACCACCAAGTATAATTATGACAGGAACAATTTGTCTCTATAACACGCACGGGCAAACAAATGAATGGCAGTCATGCTTGCTTAGATTGTCATGTCTTTTAACAATACTATATAAGAATTCGAGACGCCGAGCTATGCGAAATGATCCATCCATGGAACATATACCAACGCCGATAACTCCAGAAAACACACTTGGAAAAAGTAAAGGTAAAACGTGTCGCATCATGGTTGTTCAAGCCTCATATATTCTCCTCTGCATCGCATTGCTTTCTTTGCTCGTGCTCGTCGTGCTCGCTCAGAATACGGCCATGCATATCTCAAGCTGACGAGCCTTACCAGTCAGCTGCCCAGCCATTGTTCTCGAGGAACTCCTCACAGGCTTGCTTCAGCGCCAAATTTGGCCGCAACTCAGATGCGACGAGTGGCTCACGGGTTAGAGGGTCGCTGGGGTGTCGTCGGAGATGTTCCATAATAGATGAGCGCTCATATGACTTTCCTGTCTTTGACTAGATGATATGTCAGATCAAGCCCTCGACGTATGCTTTTATTAGTAGAACTTACCACAACGGGATCAATCATAAAGCCAAAGCTGATATCGTCAATCGCCCAGTCGGGAACCTCTCGCTTCTTCTCATCGCCCGCCCTTGCTCTTTCGAAGATGTCCTTCATTCTCTCAATCTTGGCCTGAGTCTCTTCTTCGATTTCCTGCTTCTCCATTCCGTCATCCGTCTCCGCAAGCGCAGAAACCTTCTCCCTGTTCAACAGCTCCATCACCTCTCTTTCAAGGTCCTTAGCTTCGCGCATTCGCTTCTTTTCGAGATCATCCCAGCGTTCCTTCTTGCAGCGCAAAACAAGTGCCGTCACAGCAGCGAGAGAGCGGTCGTTTGTAGCAGCGCATAGCTTGTGCGCGTGCAGTGCACTCTCGAGAGAAGCGTCATAGTCCTTAAGAGCGAGTTGAGCTTCAGCGAGATAATAGCGAGCCTTCATATTGTCGGGCGTTAGCTGCAGACAAGCTTCGCAATCAGTAATAACTGAGTCCCAGTAATTCAACTTGAGACGGGCCATGGCGCGATTGGTGTAAAGTGCTGGATTCTTGGGGTCGGCGATGATGCTGTGGGTAAATAGGAAATATGTCAGAATGGATATCACCCAGCTTATTTCTCACAGCGCCGATGGTTCTATGGATGCATGATTAAGGTATGTATGGGATGAGCTCACGCTTTGGAGTATAGGCTGTCAGCGCCGACATAGTCGCCTTGTATGAAACATTTGTTCCCTTCTTCTTTGAGTTGAAGTGATTTGGACATGGTGACTGTGTCTTGAGTGTGTGATGCGGTCAGCCGTGATGAAGGCCGTTCGTTGTAGGTAATTTACGATAATTGATGAATAGAGATACTAGCTCGGTCGTCTCGGATAGGTAGAGAACCTGCTACAAGCCTAGAGAGATATATATAAAAGAATGGCTGCGTCGGTAAACAAAAAAGGGAAGAATAGCGGCACTCAAAGCTAGGTACTCAGGTCTAAGTGATGCTGTGGACGTAAAGGTAAGTAGGTAGTGCCTCAAATCTATCTGGCCGGGCGAGAGATTGACAACGGCAGGAACGGGCGAACTACAATGACACCATGGAATGTTGGATTGTTTTACATAGAAAGGACCCTGATTCTAGGAAGCCTGTGATTGGATTTCTAAGCGCGTCTTTCTTGGAAAGTTCGAGAAACAGGCGGCGGGCCTGGACTGGACGGCTGGGCATTTATTACAGCATGACCGCCCGACAATTGCGGGGTGAATAAGAGTAGAGCTGGGCGGGCTATCAATTGTTGGGGTTTCATCATGACACTTCTCATGATAGCCGTGCACCGAGTCAGGTTACACAACACAACGCATACAGCCTAAAGTCTAGGACCTTAACAGAACATAAATCAGATAATCAGATATAGTGTATTTATATTCTCTTCAGTAATCTATTTTCTTCCAGCATATCTCACTATCGCATTGTTCTCATAAAAACATGTCTTATCCAGTGTCCCACAGCATACACTTTGAACAACACTTAACCTAGTACACCTAAGCTTTATTCATCATGTCGTGTTCCTATCCTCCCACTATCTCGACCTTTCATGTCCCACAGCAGTTTTGTATATACAGGTAGTCATTCATCAAGCTCGCGCTGTCCCAAAGACATATCTATACCCTACCCAAGAGCGACGACCTCATACAAGCGCTATGCAACCGAAAGCCCCCGATCAAACCAAACAACCAACGTTACCCAGAAATGAGACCAAAACCAACAACGCCGTGCATATGCATATTTTCCCCAACTCAAAACCCCATCCCTAAACCCTATTTTACCCAGCGGATTGGTCCCTATCGGTAGGCTGGTCCGGGTGGTGGGCTATCGTCCTTGACGAGTCCGGCCTGCTCTTCCTCCGTTGGGTCCTCGACATGCGATGTTGATCTAGACGATGAGTGAGGTCGCCTAAACACATTGTGGAATGAAAACTGACGCCGTGTGATTTCCGGAGGTTGTCCATGAGGCGGGGGCGTCGGGGGAGCTAGACTGTTACCACTTCGGAATGACGCCCCTCGGTACTCAGTGTCCTGACCACCGAACGCATGTTCGCGAGTTTGACCGTAGTAAGCGGCATGTTCTTCGTCGGCCTTGTCCCGGGGGACGGCAATCTCGGTTAGAGGGACGGGATGCATCGGGCTCCGAGGACGGGGCTTATCGTCTTCGTGATCGTCGTTGACGTGTCGTCCAGAGAAATTGGTAAAGCCTCGGGCTCGGCCCCTAATAGTCCCGGCGATACTAGAAAAGAGCGTGTTTGTTTCTTGGCGGTTGTTATCGTCGTCGTTATCGTCTTCGTGATCGTCGACCGGAGGAAATTGGGACATGCCTAAAGGTGGGTGCTGTCTGGGACTGCTTGGCCTAACGGCAAACCGGGGAGAGATCGGGGGTATCTGCGGTGGAGGAGATGTTACGGATCCAGCTCTTGAGCTGCTGATTGTTCCAGTTCGTCCAGTTCGGAAAGTCATTGTCCTCCTCCTTCTCAATCCATCCCATTCCCACTCTGGCTGCGATCCATCCTCACGGATAGGATCCATGGTCTCCATCATCATCTTTTCCTCGTGCAGTCGCTTGAGCTCTTCGGCCTCCATTCTAAGTCTTCGCTGAGAGATCTGTCGCATAATCGCAGCTGTTCCACGGATGGCGTCAGCCTTGGGCTCCGTCTCTGGCTGCTCCTGCTCGACAATAGTTTGGATCTGATCGAGATCACCATTGAAGATGGCAGCATCAGGCACGTCTTTTGCGGATTTTGATATTTGTAGTAATACTACTCCGGAGCAAATGGTTAAGAAACCTAAGACCACGGTCACAATAGACTGGACAGAGCCCTTGAAACCTTGGTAAAGGATCGCTGATGTGATAATGGTAGTACTGGTAAAGTAGACGTAGTATGTTGGGGTAACAAGAGCCGCGTTATAAATGTTGAGCGCTTTCTACTACAAGTTAGCAAAGGAGAAGAAAAGGTTATCAGGTTTCGTACGTTGAGATAGATGATCTCTGTCAAAAGTGTTCCAATGACAAAGACAAACAGAACCCATAGAAACCACTCCTTGTACTGAGGTTTGCCTCCAATCCAAGCAATGATGGCAGCACCCAGTCCCTGGGTTGATGCGACACTCAATCCACCAATCCAACTGCAGATGGAGATGTAGACCAACATGTTCTTGTTACCATATTTTGGCGCAACCCAGATAGCAGTGACCGCGGAACCGACTAGAATGAGGCCAGCATAGGTGAGAAAGCCTGGCGTTATGAAGTAACTTTGCATCTGCTGGATATCGCTGACGGACGACGAATGAGGCGCATTCATAACAATAACGACCGAACCAACGATACACAGAAAACAACCAACTTTCCCCACCAGACTGAGGCGTTCCTTGAGAAAAATACTCGACAGAATAGCTGCAATGACGACAGACAGAGCACCCAGAGGCGTGACGAGGATAGCATCGGTAAAAGCGTATGCGACAAAGTTGAGGATCTCGCCAATGATCATAAGAATCATACCTGTCCACCACCAAACATTCTTGAGGTATCCATATCCTTCTCCAGCGACCTCATTGTATTTCTCGTTGGCGCGCAATAGACCGAACTTCTTGAGGACAAAAGAAACGCCAATGAAGACACCAGAACCGACAGCCAAACCAATACCAACGGGTTTATAAAATCCAGGTCGGTCGCCCGAGTCGCCGCCTCCTATACCACCGCTTCTGGCGAAGATATCGGCGTCCATTGCAATATACAAATCGAGGTTGGAGTCGAGGCTTAGCGGGAGGAGGGGAAGCGAGTCGAAGCGGGAGATCTAGACCTATGCTTAGGACCACATGTGCGATGGGTGACGATGGAACGGTTGCGGCAGCGACGAAGGACTTTTATATATCAGGGGTTATTGGAATAAATTTTATACAACAAGACGTCAAGTGAGAATCAGAGAGAAGAATAGGTGTGCAACGGCAAAGGTAAGAGGAATATACAACAAAAGAGGTAAGAAAGAAACCAAAAAGTGTATGTATGTAGAGTGAAGGCAGAGTAAAGAAACCTTGGAAACGGCGTTGCACACACCAGGCCAGATTAGCTCAAGCTTGTGATGAAAGAGAGATCCGATGTGGATGGGCGCTCCTGAGACAGGCATCCGCCATGTACAGGTACTTGGGTACGCATATTTGGGCGCTGTCCCCGCTGCAACCTGGGCCTAGAGGCACAGAGGTACCCTACCTGCCAACTTGGAGCGGCCCCCAGCCAACCACTGAACAGAATAAAAAACAACAAGCTTCTGCAGCCATGGAAAGTTCCCAGTCCATTGGGCGATCTTGACTGTTTCCAACTCTTTGTCAACACCAACAAAGACGACACTTCGCGGGCTGACATGTCACTGGCCTTTACGACATGCAAACAAGAACAAAAGGAGCTTATGCCAGCAATTACAACTTCCTTGCCTGTCATTAGTTACGTAGCGGGGGTCTTCCATGCTTTTCTCACCGAAATATGCAGCACCTACAGGGCCAATATAGGTCATCACCCGCGCAACGACCCATGGCTCTTGGACCAACGGGCGCTAAATCGCCTATGAACGTCAGCATCGAGACCTATGACACCAGACCTACTCGTCCAACTTGATTGTTGGGACCTAACTAAAGGCCTGGAATATTTGATAGGGGTCAGGTCTGATATCGATCGATGTTGACCTGCCCATCTCGGTAAGCCCTTGGCGCAGCACTCAAGCTTCCAAAGTAGAGGTACTTGATCCTCCCCTCGGCCCAATGTAATGGGATAAGCCACTTACGGGTGGCTCGCGATGACGACGAAGCATTGCGCAGCTTGTGGTCAAAACGTTTATTGTTTTTATTGTCCGCCGGGAACGGAAGAATTGTCATCGAGAATCGACAACGATCACTTTGATATTCTTCTGTATTTCCAGAAGACCGTCATTGTAAGGTTGACCGATAAACAAAAACAACATATGTCTCACTGAGCTGATGGTGGCTACAGGCTGTAGGCCAAGACGGACTCTATTCAAGCGCATCCACCAACGTGGGGTATGGTTATTCGGCACTGAAGATCTAGACTCTCTTAACCTTGGCTCACTGAACAATGGGTCCTTTTTCAGCTCTGAACCTTCTATCTGTTCAGTAAACATGGACTGCATCTATGAGACTCCGTGTCCATTGGACTTGAAGATGTGGTCAGCATTGTACAGCTAAGCCTCCCGAACATCCGGTTCAATCAACCTTAATAACGCCCGCCACCAAAATCCTCATGTCGCATCTCTGGTCTCTCACAGCCAGACAAAGGTGGGTAAAGTCGATCCTCTGGTACTATTTCTGTCTCAGTAGCGACGACTCTGCATGCAGGCGACTCAGCCACATCCGAATGCACACGCGTGGTGTTTCAAGATATGTCTCTTCTGTTCCCACTGATCGACATCCAATCAATCTGCACATTCAAAGTTGCATTCTTGTGCCAGGGCTTTGATCGACAGGCTTGAATCAGCATCTAGGGTTTTGTGGTTAAAATCTGGGGCAGTGTCTAGGGTCCTGATGTGATATACACGCGATTTAAGGCTGATGATGGACTTCATGGACTTTATTTGGCGTGGCCTCAGGGTGTCAGAAGAACTGGCCTGGGAGAGTATATGAGACGAAATAATTTGGTCACTTCACGCCACTTTAAACTAGCACTTCGGCTACTTTATTATAGTAGCTTAAGCCGTGGACAATAATTCTTGGGGTGGTAAGAACACAAAACTTTAAATTGGTTTTTAGTTTTGTTTGACCGCTCTTATGATGAGCAGATACTCTAAAGCTTGAATGACGATAGTACCATCTCAGTCACCAGACCGTTATATGGCGTACGATAGTCTAGTTCAACGGTCCGTTTATTCTGCACATCTGGGGCGTTGCGAAAGTCAAACAATATCGTGTGACTGACTACTTGCAAATCCATACAACATTATTATTGCTTCCTGTCATTCATTATCAAGGGGTATCTCGATCTTAAATTCGTAAATGCATCATGCAACCAACCCAAATGAACCAAAGGTAATCTCCCTTCCCTTTCTATAATATAACCTTGTTATGCCAAATTATTTCTTTTCAGCCTGAACAATCTCAGCCAACCATCTACCCACCTTTTCCTTAAGAGGTAGCTTTGATGCTTCACCAATCTGAGAGACGTACTTCTCCTTCAGCATCCGCGATTCCTTCCTGGCCTCCTCTGCTGCTTTGCGAGCTTTGAACCTCGCCATGGCCTCGGCTTCTCTCTGGGCACGCCTTTCACGACGTTCCTTGATACGCTCAGGTGGTATTTCCTTTCCGGTAGCGTTCCTAACCTTCTCCCAAAAGAGATGATGCTGAGCCTCGTCTGCTCTACAAGCATTGTACATGACAGCTTGTATGGGGTGTCTCATCATATGATGGAAAACAATCTTGTACTCGCTGGTTTTGGCTGTCTTTGAGAACCTGAGACCCATGTCGATTCCTGTCCTTGCCATATCCTCATAACTTGGGTCGCTGTAATTAAGACCCAAGATAAATTCCTGTGCCTCAGGATGAAGCTCGCTTATAGGAAGGCGACCGAGTAGACCTTGTAGATATGTAGGGAGCTGGGTATTCTGTAACTCCTCCTGCAGTGCCAACCATTCTGACGGGACTGAGGACTTGGTTTCCTGCCCCTTCAGATCTGCATCTTCCTTCTCGTTCGCGGAAGGCCCTACCCTTTGCCGCTTAGTCAATGGGACTTCGGTCGCAGGGGTCTCATCTTGAGTTGTGATAAGGCCTCGTTTTCTCGTGACGGGTTTCGGTGCATCTTTTCCGGAATCCTGGGTCTGGGGAAGTGTTGACGTGATTGAAGGGTCGAATTTTTGTCGTTTTGCAGGCTGTGGTCTTGGCGGAGGGCAGGGACTATCATCCCGCGGTAAGCTTCGCTTTCTAGCGCTGGGTTTCGGTTCCTCATTTTCGACGGGCATATTATGTACCAACAGGAACAACGAATCCCATTCGCTTCCATCATCGGATTCTTCAGTTTCGGATTCCTCTTCTTCCTCAGATTCTTCCGTCTCTTCCTCTTCATCGTCGTATTCCTCTTCAAATTCTTCTTCCTCTTCTTCTTCTTCCTCCTCCTCCTCTTCTTCCTCTTCGAGCCCCTCTTCCTTTCTTCGCTGCTCTTCCTCCCTTTTCTCCCTGAACCTCTGCTTTGTTTCCTCTGCTATCTTTCGGAGTTCAGCTTGGTTTTTTCTTTTAAATGACTCGTCGTCTTTCTGAGCGTAATATTCATCCTGCCAATAATTAGTGCCAAGGGTCCTGGGAAGGCCTGATTAATCTTGTGGTTCATACGCACATCTGAGATTTCATCTTGCACCAGCATCATGACGGCCAATAAGGTCAATTTTGTTGTGCGGTCGTAGTCATGATTAACGATGTCGTCAAGGACAATATCCTCGATCATCTGCTGATCGATCCCTGCGACTGAGGGTAGCGCGTCCCTCGGTAGAATAGACATCCTCCCTGCTGTAATTTTCGTCGAATAAGTATGCAAAATTGTGTTGATGTCGACGTCAAAAAAAGGTCAGCCGCTGTTTCTGCTCTGTCCTCAACAACTCCTCTTCCCGTCCAGGCCGATAAGGCTCGGTACAGTGAGCCCGACTAGTGGGCCTTGACCAATGGGAATCATTCTTGCAGTGGTCTAGACCTTTGGACCATTTGTCGAGTGAATGAGTGCTACTGGAGGTTTAATAATCCGAGGTTGCTATAGTTAGAGCTGTCCAGGAATGGACCTGCAGTGTAGATCTTATCGCGAATTGTTTGTTCCGGACTCGACAACTCATTCCTTCATCCCGGTAGAGGCTTAGAGAGACATGCGTTATATGTCAGTTTTCCATCAATAGGCTCTCACCCTTTTCTATCCAATCGCCAGAGGGCTATGCATCGTCGATATTCTTTCCAGATAGGGTATCCATATTTTAGGCTATGGACCCTGGACCGCCCTACGCTTAGACTGATCCTGAAATTACGAAGTTGCCTTTTGGCCAGGGGACAAATCCTTCGACCCATTTCATATGCAGTGCTTATGGGACCAGAGACCGTGAGCCGCTCGCTGCCCTATGAATTAGTCGAAACCCTAGTCTACAAAAGTTCTTTAGCTGTTTGAAGTCGATACAATGCATTGTGATAGTCGGAAACCTCTGTCCGAGAGCATTAATCGATGGCCCATTATAGAAGAGGAACCTGCAGGGGGTCCTTTTTATTCAAATGGAGTCGTTGATCGCCTTGACAATTTGGGTCCTCTAGTGATCCCTCGTTTTGGGTCATTCATGTAAATTAACTAGCTTGTTCCTTCGCGTCTTGTTTCGTCTTCATCTTCGTCTTCTTGATCCTCAATTTGATCTTCTTATTCATATATATTTACAATCTATAACAATGGCCAACAAGAACGCAAAACACCTCGCAGAGGTCATTCCCCAATGTGTTGCTGGATGTTTCGATATTGGGGTGGCCGCAACTGGCTGTGACGACAACGACTACGATTGTTGGTGCTACAAAGCGAACCATCAGACCGTCGTTGATACAGTGGAAGTGTGTCTCATCAATCAAAAAAGAAGAACGCAAAAAGAATGTACCGACGATGAAATGTTCCGTAAGAAAATGTGCACTCGTGAACACATGAGACGGTCTTGCTAACAAGCATCTAGACTATGAGAACAGTTATTGGAAGATTTGCGAACAATATTGGGAACCAACTGGAACTGCTACCGAACCAACCTCATATCCAACTGCGCCAGCGACCTCATCAGCATCAACGAAATCTACCACAGCGACTTCATCAGCAGCCGAGGCAACCACAACTGAAATATCTTCATGGACCACCGCCATAGCAACCCAATCCGGCGACTCCGAAGCAGCAGAAGCAACAGGTCCCTCAGAACCAGCGTCTGGCTCAGGAGGTCTATCGAGTGGAGGAAAAGCTGGTGTAGGCATTGGTGTAGCTCTTGGTGTTATCCTCCTTGGTGTAGCTATCTTCCTCTGGCTGCGCGAGAGACGAAAGCGACGCAATATTGAGGACAAGCTCCGAGTTGCCGAAGTCGAAAAGGCCGAAGCTATCCAAGCAGGAGGCTACGGCCCCCATGTTATGTACGAGATGGAGGGCGACCGACCTCACGCCGAGGAACTGCGCGGAAGTATGAGGACGCCAGAGCTTGGCTCAGAGCGAAAGTCAGATAGCGTGACAGAGGTTGCTCCTGTGAGTCCCTCCGATAACGACAAGGACTCGACATTCTCGAGTCGCAGTTACGAATGGCCCATTTCACCAGAGAGCCCCAACCGAGCTGGAGCAGGGAACGTAGGGTCTTTGGGTGAAGTGAAAGATAATAATACGCCTAAACCACCTGCTCCTTGAGCGGAGATGGCTGTTTGATCTTTACTTACCTTCTTTTATATTATACACCATCTTCTTATCTTACATAAATGGCCTTCATTACTACCTTTCAGCCTTGGACGAAAAGAGCGTTTGACGATAGAAACGAGTCAAACGGCTTTCCCCACATATAAGTAAACGCTGTTATTGCGACGACTTGAGCATAGCAGTGACAATGAAAATGAAACCTTACTATTTCAGCGTTTGAAGACGAAATTCAAATATATAAACTCGACTCTTGATGGATTCTCTTGTATTTTGACTTGATCAACACAACTGTCGAAACCTCCATCGACAGATCTTCCCTCGAACTACTACTTGCTTTCTCACCTTCTACGAGCTATCAACATGTCCGAAAGCGCCAAGATTCGGATCATCAACGAGGTCGTTCGCCGCCTCCGGGACGAGGATCCTGATACCGCTCAAACCCTTAAGGTAAACATTGCGGGAGTGAGACATCTGGCAGCATAACTGACAATTTCTGTCTTGGCAGCGCTACATCAGTGAGACCGACCACATCAAGGACATCATGCAAGCCGTCGTTAAGGACATTGGCTATGCTATGAATGATCTCAACCTTCGTGGCGAAAACGCCGTTGCTCTCAACCGTTGCAAGTACGATCTTGCCCGTGCTGTTGTAAGTTGTCAGTGTCCCTCTTTGAAAATACAACGTTAAAGTAGGTTCAGGACGAGCACAACCGTCTCACCCGCGATGGCTATGACCGAAACTTCCGTCCCCGCCTCAACTGCACCGTCAAGAGTCTCAAGACTGTCGATGCTGGTAAGGATGGCGCTTCTGGTGGCGGCAGTACTCAGCAGGACAAGGAGCCCATGATGGAAGTAACTCTTCGCTTCCCGGCCCGCGAGTACAATGACAGTCCTCACTGTCTGACTTCCGACAAGACCCATGTCTACCTCATGATGAAAGAGCGTTGAATGGGAGGCTTTTCTTGACCTAGCTTTGGAGCTTGGGTAACGAATGGGGGGACATTCAGCGAATCTTTGACAATGGAATGAGAGGCATAGAAAAGACACAGAAGAGATCAGAGCAGTGGGGGATTTCTTTCTAGCCAATAATGAATTTGGTCTTTGCCTTGAAGTAACCAAAGTCAATCGCGTGTTGTTTGTGTCTAAGTTGAGTTTGCCCCTAATCTATGGCGGGGTTGTAGGATTCGTGAATGTTGTATCGATGACGAACCTAACAAGGTAGACGACAAGGTAAGAGCAGTAGAACAGTAGAACATCTCATATGTTTTCAAAATTCCTTAATATCGATGTTGTAACCAGAATTAGACCATCCATGGCCAATACCATTCACTTTACGGCAGACTGTAGAGATATCCATTTGGATACTGTAAGTGCTACTTCCGTTTGTTAGTCTCTCCACTATTTCCGTGCCTTCCTACAGTAACCCAACTAGGTGCGGCTCGATCCTGCACCTTTCAATTTACTTATCTTTCCTACAATATTTCCTGGAATTCTCAATGATCTCTCCCATATCATGAACGGCGACGAGACGACAAATGTCAACACCCGCGGTGACGATGCTGGGGGCGATAATACCGCTGTTGCCCCATTTAGCTGTCATCAGTGTCGCAAGAGCAAGCTGAAATGTGACCGTACAAGGCCATGCTGTAGTCGATGTCTCAAGCAAAATTACGAATGTATTTACTCCAACTCTAGACAACCATATCGAGCCAGAAACCGAGGACAAGCAAAAGAGTTGGAGGCCAAACTCGGTAGGTTACGGTTATATCTATGGCAATAGTCGATGACATTGATCAAGGTGCATTTACTAAGCACATTCACATCAGAACGCCTCGAGCAAATATTGCAAGCGTCTCAGAAGACAAAAACACAGCACAGAGACGATGCCTTTTCACTTGCCGACATAACACCGCCAAGTCAACTAGATGACGATGTTGCACGACTGAGTCTCTTGGAAGGACCCCTTCCTCAACATCTCGTAGAAACGCTGTGAGTGCTTCTTCAGCGACTCTTCATTATTATGACCTTATAGTAATCATGTGGAATAGAATGAACATATACTTCAATAATATCCATCAGGCAGCGCCCATGCTACATCGGCAACGATTCATGGCATCTTCCGCCTCGCCAGACCATATGAAGACGCCGGTGTGCCTTCAGTACATTGTAATGTCATTTGCTGCAGAGACCACCGAATCATACCGCCACCTAGGCACGGTGTTTTACAAACGTGCCAGAACGCTTCTCCAAGAACATGAATTCGGGGTATATTTTACCACGACAGAGCATTGAACAGTAGTCTAACTGAACGTATAGGGTCTTGGAACCAGTTCTCTCTCGTTAGGCCATGTACAAGCCTGGGCACTGATGTCTTGTTTCGAAGCCGAACACACTATGTTTGCAAAGGCTTCCATCACTCTATCTTCCGCCTTCAGAGCTGCACAGATGTTGAATTTGCATCAGGTCGATAGTATCCGGCCGGATGGGAATATTGGAACGGACTGGATCGAACTTGAGGAGCGACGTCGCACGTGGTGGACCATATTCTGTTTTGACCGCTTTGTTTGCGCAACAACAGGATGGCCAGCTTTAATAAATGATCACAATGTGAGTTCCATTAGTCCGGAATTTGAAATACGGCTGATAAGAGTGTAGATAAATACTCGTCTTCCAGCTTCAGATGAAGCGTATGCGTACGGAAGAGAGGAGCAGACAAGTTTTCTCGGAGACCAGCTTCTCGAAACAGAACTACACTCGTCTTTTGCAGGCAGAGTTCTTACAGCGCATATCTTTCACCGGACCATTGAGCATAATAGCTCCGACAACAGCCAAGGACAGGTTGTCCACGTTTTGAGCGATGACGCATACTGGCGACGACAGAAAGAAATCGACAACGACCTTAAGTTCATGTTACTGATGTTGCCAAAGAGCCTCTGTCTTCCTGCGAATTACAAAAGCCACAATGCCGTGTTTGTCAACGTCATGCTACATACAGCTATTATATGTCTCCATAGAGCGGCATTGTGGAGGATGAAGTCAAACTTGCAGGGTCTGCCAAGTTACATGATTCGATTGTCGCAAGACCGTCTAGTCCCGGCGGCTGAAGAGATCCTGAACATTTTCAGGATGGTCCCAGAACTTGTAACGACTTTTGCCAACCCCCTTATCTGTTTCTCGGCATATATGGCTGCTCTGGTCTTCCTGTCTACTACATCTCCTGTCGAACCCGATATACAGAGTGAAGAAAACCTGGACTTTATACTGCGAATTATGGTAGCCTTTGGGGATACCAATCTTGTCGCCAAAGCTGTGGCGACTGAAATTGTGAAAGAGATGAGTCAATGTGGTATTGCCTCCACGACTATGAGCAAGGTATGGTATTGTGCTGTCTCAAGCTACAACACGACACTGACAGTTTCATATAGGTGAATTTGCAAGACACGATTCTCGAAATTCCACTACTTGCCACTCAGAGACGATACTCTACCTTCCCGCCCATTTGATCTCTGAAGCGTTGCTGTCATTTTCTGGTATTACAACCAACATCTTTAGTAGAAGCTTTATGCGATTTCTGATTGGATATATTAAGAGACATCTATAACTGTATGAACATCAATATTCAAGAAACGCCCATTCGAAGCAGCTTCAAAGAAGCAGAGGGAACTTATTTACGCGCAAAGTCGCTTTCCGTCTCGAGCCAAGTACCGAAGGTCTTGAACTCCGGGTATTCCTGTCTCAAGGTCTTCAAATCCGCATCAAAACCAACATCGTTGAACCATTTGAACATGTATCCCAACTCCTTTACCATGGCCATCATTGGGTAAACGATAAGACTATAGGTAGAGGGAGCTTCTCGACCAGTCTTCTCCTTGAAGATCTTTAGGAATTCTTCAAGCGTTAACTCGTCGCCTGCGAGTGATACCGCACGGCCCGCATATTTCTCAGGGTGAAGGAAAGCCTCGCCACCAGCGACGCCCACGTCAGTTACGGAAACAAGCTGAATAGGTTTTGTCTTGACAGCTAGCTTCCAAGCTGTGACGAACGATTTTCCAAGGAAGTCATCAGTCAAGTTGTCCATGAAAGCCACTGGTCGCAGGATGGCCCACTTCATATCAGTATTGACGGTGCGTGCAATAAGATGCTTCTCAATTTCATGCTTGGCTATGAAATGGGGGACTGGGGTTGGATTGTTCTCAGAGTCTTTGCCATGTCGGTCGACTGAAGTGTAGACAAAGAATTTGACCCCAGCTTCCAGAGCGGCGTCGACGAGACCTTTGCCTTGTCCAACCTCACCCCCGCCTCCTTGGCCAAAACCCATAGGTACCTTCGCGACCAGTTAGTATCTGTTCATTTCCCAAGATAATGAACACTCTTACCTGAACACTGAACACTCCCCAGATAGGCTGGTCTGTAACACTCCTGGCTGCTCTGAAAATCCCAGCAGGGTCGGCTAGATCGCCCTGAACAAGCTTGATGTTTGATGATTTCGTGAGGAGCCTTTGAGCTGAAGGAGACTTGGCGTTTCTGGTGACGGCTAGAATCTTGAAGTCGGCATTTTGTTTGACGAGTCTGTTGAGAACAGCACCGCCTTGCTTTCCGGTTGCACCACAAATCAAGACTGCTCGAGACATTTTCGAATTTGTTGGTGTTATTAAGGGTATCAAATGTGATGATAGGGTTTATTGTAGAATTATTGAATTGAACTGAACTGTGAGAGTAGTGAAAGCCATTATTGGTGATCTATTGACCATCTTATATGCAGTCCTACCCAGTATATCTACGTGCACTGATCTATCATCGTATCACGATGTAATCTCACATTGTGCATTCGTTACAAATCATGGTGTATCCGATGGTCGAATAGACCGAAGTCATGATGTATAGGACGCCGAGTCCACTAAGAGACGGCATCGTAGACGGCCGAAAGTGGAGCCCGGATTAATTTCGTGCTCCGAATTGTGCGAAGGCCGCACCGATCGGAATAATTATCCTGATACCGAGATATCAAGCCGGTCCGGAGCGAAAGACTGTGGATCTGAATAAGAGTGATGCCACTGAATAAACTGAGATTAGTGGTCATGATACAGATGGTTCGTCACAGCTCTCGTAATCACATGTTTGGTACGTAGTTGCTCGAGCGGACATGTGAATATCGAAGAAGAAGAGTTTTCACTCTCGTGTCATGGTCATTCTATTTCACCTCAAATCAGCTTTATTATAAGACCACAGCATTGTTAGCTCTACCCACGATCATGTTTATGATCTGATAGATGCTGAATACGATAAATAAAAAGAGATCTAGTTTCAACTGGATCCAATTACCCTCTGTTCTAGGCCTGGCTATGAGAGAGGCACGCGGTCCGAAAAATAACCAAGACACAGAAGCGTATTGACAAAATGACTTAGATATGTTTAGGCTAAAGCTTATGGTAGACTATCCTAATCTTTAGGTCATCCTTAACTAAGTCTCGATTTTTCTTTGACCCGCCTGAGAGGGAAGATAAGGAAGACGGGATTCTGTGATGAAAATTTCCATCAAACATATGATAGAACTGGCTAACTAAAGCAATTGAAGAGACAGTCACGATATATCTAACAATTGCTATCCCAGGGCGCTTCGCTTTATGCGCTGTCAAGCTTTCTCAATTGTACCGTGTTTATACTGTGCTGCACTGGGCCCTACAATCCAAGGTCGGGAATTTGTGGATGCAAGTTGAAGCTTCACCCGAAACCAACTCTCGCGTCTTGTTGAACCATTGGGAGCTGGCCCGGCCCAGCATTACTTCCCAGCCATGTCTGCCGCTCTCTTCAGATCACGAGCTGCCGTCTCAGGCACCCGAATCGCTTCATCCGCCCGCCCTACTCTCCCCAAGTCAAACGTCGTTCAGCGCCGCAACGCTTCGTCTTCTTCTTCAGCCGGTGACGGAGCTGGTCTCAGACTCGCTCTTTACGGCAGTGTAGCTGCTGCTGCTCTTTACGGCTCTTACCTCTACGCTACCGATACTCGAGCTTTCTTCCACCGATGGGTCGTACCCCCGCTGCTGCGTTGGGCATACCCTGATGCTGAGGATGCCCACCATGCTGGTACCACGGCGCTGAAGGTGCTCCATGAACTCAACCTCAACCCCCGCGAGCGCGACACTACTCTCAACTCCCCCGAACTGGCCGTCAACGTTTTTGGAACCGAGATACAGAACCCAATTGCTATCTCCGCTGGTCTTGACAAGGATGGCGAGATTGCAGATGCGCTGTTTGATCTTGGAGCTGGTATTGTCGAGATTGGTGGCTGCACACCCCTCCCTCAGGAGGGTAACCCTAAGCCTCGAGTGTTCCGTGTTCGCAGCCTTGATGGCATGGTCAACCGATACGGTCTGAACTCCCGCGGAGCTGACGATATGGCTATTCGATTGAGGGACCGACTTCGACGATATGCCCGATCTCTTGGACTCACTGAGAAGGATGTTCTGAACGGAAACGCCAAGGTTCCTCCTGGAAGTCTGCGAGAGGGCCGACTTCTGGCTGTTCAAATCGCCAAGAACAAGGAAACGGACGAGCGGGATGAGAAGGCTATTGCTGAAGACTACGTCTACTGTGTGCGAAGACTCGCTCGCTACGCCGACGTTCTGGTCGTCAATGTCAGCAGCCCTAACACTCCTGGTCTTCGTGATCTCCAGGCCACTGAGCCCCTGACACGGCTCCTGAGCGCCGTTGTTGAGGAGGCTGCTAAGACCGACCGACAGCAAAGGCCCAAGGTCATGGTCAAGGTTTCTCCCGATGAGGATGAGGACACACAGATGGAGGGTATTGTCGAGGCTGTTCACCGAAGTGGCGTCGACGGAGTTATTGTTGGAAACACCACCAAGCGAAGAGACGGCGTCATTCCCCCTGGTATAAAGCTTACCACCCAGGAGCGACAGAACCTCATGGAGACTGGTGGTTACTCAGGCCCTGCCATGTACAGCCGCACACTCGACCTCGTCGGCCGATACCGCAAGATGCTAGACAAGCACTCTTTCAAGGCCAGCCTCGGCGCCAAGGGCGGTGCTCAAAAGGTCATCTTCGCCACAGGAGGTATCACCAACGGCGAGCAAGCACGACAGATCCTTAACGCTGGTGCAAGCGTAGCGATGGTCTACACAGGAATGACATATGGTGGTGCCGGTACTGTCACCAGGATTAAGCAGGAGCTAAAAGATGGAGTGAAGAATTAGACATGCTATAGCAAGCAACATTTCACGTTTTATTTGTTTATCACAAAAGGTACAAAATGGGGCAATTTCATGAGAGATAAAGTGATTCTTTTTTCCAACCTTTTTTGTGCTTATATTGATTTTTACTACTGAATAGGGCTAAAAAGTGTGCTTCATTCATGATGGGAAACCAAGCTTACCTTGAGGACTTATGTCAAGTCAAGTCCGGCTTGTTTTGAGACAAATCAACCTGAGAACATGTCAGCTTTCCAATCTCTTCGTCCCATAGCACTCCCCACTCCAAAACCGACCACAGGCGCTCAACACAAGGTCGTCCACTTACTTCGTCTTCTGAAGATGTTTCTCAAGTGCATCGATGCACTGCTTGAGGTTGGCTCGGATGCCGGTCCGCTCAACCTGAGTGGCCTTGAGCCACTCCACAGCAATGGTCTTGTCGACTGGTTTGACATCGGCATTCTTCTCCACCGCCTGCTTAATCTCTTTTACGTCGAAGGCGGCTTCCACTTGTTGGTCTACAACCATCAAAGTGCCGAGAGTCGAGTTGAACAGAGCTCGTGTAGTATCGACTCTACGGGCGGCGTTGTAATTTTCTCGGTGAACTTCCATAAGCTCATGGTGGAGGGAGGCGTTCTTCAGGCGCAGTCGGCCGTTTTCAATCTCCAGCTCCTTCAGAACCTTAGCCCTGGCAGCAGCAGCAGCATCCTCCTCCTTCTGGACATCATTCTTGGGATCCTCCTTCTTAGAAGAGGAAAAAATGTTAAAAGAAGGCATGCTGGTAGGAAGTTGAGTCAGAGGTATATGTTTTGGTCGTTCTTGTTGCTTGCTGTAGATCTTAAATCTGGAAAAGTGTAGTAGTGTAAGAACTCGGGTTTGTCTGGAGACAAGATAAGGAGAAATCGAAATTCGAAAAGCCGAGAAGGACTGGGGATACTTATACCCAGAATTGAACATTCACTCTTTTTACAGCGCTGAGGTGTTCGCTGCACGCAAGAGACATTCTGTAAGATAACAACAGAAAATAGGCATTATACGACTGTTCTTTCCTAAGTGAGCGATCCAATTGGAGAAACTATGGTTTGTAAAGTTGAATAAGAGTGTTGAGCAGCTGAGTTGGTTACTTGTATGACCTGGGCAGTGGTTGTTATTATACGAATGGCCGTTTTGTTCAAGGTGAGCCTCATGTGAAGCAGTCGGAGATCACACAACACAGAGGGGAGAATCCATTGTGCTGTAACCGAATGGCCAAGATTTTGTAATGTTCATCAACAAAATAATTGCAGTTATACATGTTGGATGAACACTGTGATTACCCTCGTATGGCCAACATTCACTTTGATAATGGCGAGATTGAGAAGTATGGGAGTGTATAAGATTGCCAATAGTATGTTATAAGTCAACCAAGTCATAAGACTGATTATGTTACTATCTACAGAAACTTCTCGCAAAGAAAAGCACTTGAGTGAAATAAAAAGGAGTGGCCCGGTGGTAGGTATGCGCAAAGGATGGTGACTTTCAACTGACAGTGCCCCCAAAGCCATCCATTCTGATTTCAGCAATGTGGCGAATTCATAGCGATGTTGGTCGTACTCTCGTCGAAAGCAAGTCTGTTCTACCTCATTGTCAGTCCATGTTCAACAGTAGTATTGTGCCCATTGTCTCACTCTTTCTAGTGGCGAGCCTAAATAAGATCATCAACATTATCATGGACTTCGACAGACGGCCGGACCATATCTCGAATTTCTTTGTAAGTGTTGAAGGTGCGCATGTGCCAACAGGCCTCGAGACTGATGTACTTTATGAGGTTGTCCACGCTCGCACACTTTTGAGTCTGTGACTGGGGTACATGCTCTCGGACTTCGGTGAGTTTGTTGAGGGTCACCATGAGTTCCTCGATGTGCAGCTGGATAGTGTCTAGGAAACTTTCAAGAAGTGGGATGTGGTGAGAGTCGATGGTGATGGGTTTTGACATTCTGGCTTGATGAGGTGGTCTTGACTCGGGAGATATCAGGATGGAGTAGATGCCTTGAGACAGGAGGCGATGGTATCTGGGAGAGAGAATAAAGAGACAGATGTCATTACGACGGATTCTATATAAATGTCTATGATAGTGCAATGTAACTTCATTCACCTTCTTGACCTTGTTACACTGGGTGTTTGGATGATAGCATAAAGATGCTTATGCGCACGGATAGCTACAGTTGCTATAAAGCAATCATATTCTCGACAAAAAAAGATATAAAGACAACCTTGTCAAGTATACTGTAGACATCTCTTTCCGGAGTGTATGGACAGCGTTTGTCAGTCAGTGTGATTAAGCCGGGCTCTGATGGTCAACTTCAGTGTCAAATATTAGTAAACAGACCAATTCGTACTAGATTTGTGTTTACGGATAATCCTTGCTGTAGATATATTCGTAGAACATAACCTCCTACGTCCATCCTGAGTAGTACAGATTGGTACATTGGTAGATTATCCTGAGGCTGGTCTCTCATAGTGAAGCCATTCACGTGCATTTTGAACAGGGTAGCAGCCGACAAGCTAGTCCGAGACCTCGAAACGATACCCGTCAGAGAAATGCAACTTTCCTACATACAAACAACATTCACCAATATCGCCCCCCAAAGAAGAGAGCATCAAATTTTGCGTGAATATGGGATGCCAATCGGGCTGCTGCGGCCCTCCGGCCCCTTCTCCTCCAGAGCCAGTTGCTTCTCAAGCATCGTCTCAGCATGATGTCGATAGCTGCAAAGATTCCTGCTACGGTGACGACAGAGTTGAGTCTGAGAAGGACAAAGACAAAGACAAAGCAATCATCTGTCAAGCGGATAATTGCGCTTCGAAAGACTGTGAGGCGGGCAAAGAAGAAACCAGTGACGATGCACCCGACTGCTGCCGCGGCAAAAAGAATCCTTGCTGTAACTCAGCTTGCATTGACCGCCTGGCCATGCGCGAATGCCAAATGAGCTCTACTACAAATGATTGTAAGTATCTGATATTGAACAAACTTCACCGGCTCATGTTTGCTAACAATGCATTGGTAGACGGAACGGGTTGCGGCAGCTCTAGCTCCAGCTGCGATGGCGCAATAAACGGCAAGCCATGCAACAAACATAGTGTATCCACTCTCGACCGCTATGGCGCGACTCTTCAAGCTCTTGGCTGTATCTGTCGTGCTCTTATTGCTATGGGTCAGGAGTCATGCTGCGAAACCCGGGACCGTCCGGCTAAGAAATCGTCAACCCGTTCTCTCCTGCGTACTTCCTCAGACTCTAGCAGCAGTACTGGCCCCGCCACTAAGAAGAGGGCCGTAGAAAATCGACTTCGTCTTAGGAAGAGCTCCGATGAGAGTGTCAGGTCAGACAGCAGGTCTTCCGTCAGAGAGAGCTGCGTCAAGGCATGCTGTTCAGCTTTCAGCCCAAACAAGGAAGTTGTTCTTAAGAACAAGTCAGCGAAAGACTGTTGCGGAAATGATACATCTAATGCTGAATCTTCTGTTTTGGAACAAAGCCTAGCAAAGTTTTCTCAAAAGGGCAACGACGTTGCCGAGAACCTTACTACCAATGATGGCTGTTCCGATGTTTGCTGTTCAGCTGAGCGCGAAGAGGCCCTTGCTGCGAAAAACAACTCAATCACACCGGTAGCTAACACTGAGGCTTCCGGTTGTTCCAAGTCCTGCTGTGAAGCAAGGAAAAACAAGACTATGAAGAAACTGCCCAAGCCTGGATGTGTCCGTACTTGTTGCAAGCCAGCAGACAAAACTCCGGCCAAGTCCTCTGGCGACAAATGTGCCGGATCCTGCTGCGAGAAGCCCCAGTCCTGCCGAAACTCGGATGATGGATGCTGTAAATCTGTTGCCGTTGAGAAAAACCCAGGAAATGAAACGGTCTCTACCAATAGGCCCGGGGACATCGAGAATCAGACCACGGGAAAAGAACGTGTGGTCCTGAGCATCTCTGGCATGACATGTACTGGCTGTGAAACGAAGCTCAACCGAACACTTGCAACAGTTCCTTCTGTCAACGACTTGAAGACAAGTCTTGTTCTCTCACGTGCAGAATTCAACATTGATCTGCGTCTCGGATCAGTCGATGAAGTTATCAAACACCTCGAACGTACCACCGAGTTCAAATGCGAGAGGATCCAAACCCAAGGTTCAAGCTTGGATTTTATTGTCGATGGCAACACTTTGGAGTTCATGGGACAGACCTGGCCTAAGGGTGTTGACGATATGACTGTTCTTGACAAGGGTACTGTTCGAGTGTCCTTTGACCCTAAGATCGTTGGGGCTCGAGACCTGGCGGGAAGGTCATGGAGCCCTCCTATTAAACTTGCTCCTCCTGTCGGGGACTCATCCCTTGAGGCTGGCAGCAAGCATGTTCGTCATGTTGGGTATTTGACTCTTCTGTCCGCTGTTCTTACGATCCCTGTGCTCGTCATGGCATGGGCGCCACTTCCTGAGAATGAGACTGCCTACTCCTCGGCCTCGCTGGCTCTGGCTACGATTGTCCAAGTTGTCATCGCAGGGCCATTCTACCCTAAGGCTATCAAAGCACTGGTCTTCTCCAGAGTCATCGAGATGGATTTGTTGATTGTTCTGAGCACTAGCGCAGCATATATCTTCTCGGTTGTGTCTTTCGGATATCTTGTCGGTGGAAAACCTCTCTCGACTGGACAATTCTTCGAGACTTCGACCTTGCTGGTGACTTTGGTCATGGTTGGTCGCTGGGTTGCGGCACTCGCCCGCCAGAAGGCAGTTGAATCTATATCCATTCGGTCGCTTCAGGTATCAACTGCCATTCTTGTCGACGAGAAGAGTGGTGTTGAGCGAGAGATTGATACTAGACTTCTTCAGTATGGTGACGTGTTCAAGGTTCTTCCCGATACACGGATCCCTACTGACGGAACTGTCATTACTGGCTCATCCGAGGTCGACGAATCGACGCTGACAGGCGAGTCCAGACCTGTGGAGAAGTATCACAAGTCTGGCGTTATCGCAGGATCTATCAATGGTTCAGGTGTCTTGACTGTACGCCTTAACCGATTACCCAGTGAAAACACTATTAATGCGATCGCCGCCATGGTTGATGAGGCTAAGTTGTCGAAACCTAAGTTGCAGGATCTGGCGGACCGAGTGGCCTCCTACTTTGTCCCTGTAGTAGTCACATTAACCATTGTCACTTTTGCGATTTGGGTTGCTGTCGGCCTGACGGTTCGGGGATATGGCGGTTCCAAGGCTACAACTGAGGCAATCACCTATGCCATCGCGGTTCTCATCGTTTCATGCCCTTGTGCCATCGGACTGGCAGTCCCCATGGTCATAGTGATTATGAGTGGAGTTGCTGCAGAGAAAGGCATAATCTTCAAGTCCGCCGATGCTATCGAAGTTGCTCATAAGACTTCTCATGTTGTCTTTGATAAAACTGGTACTTTGACTCGAGGAAAGCTTTCTGTCGTTTCGAAGGAGTGTATCGACGAAGCTTCTCTTCCAATCCTTCTGGGCCTTATCGAAAATAGCCGTCATCCAGTTTCGGTAGCTGTGGCGGCTCATCTTAAGGACATGGGAGTTGAAACTCATTCCACATGTGAACCAAAGAGCCTGACTGGCAAAGGTCTCGAAGCTGTTGTAAATGGACAGAGACTAAGAGCCGGAAACTCACGCTGGTTGAATATCTCTGAACACCCTGTCGTCTATACGATGCTTTCTCAAGGCTATACTGTCTTTTGTTTCACGGTAAACGACGAGTTGCACTCCGTGTATGGCCTCCAGGACGAACTCCGAGACGACGCTTTAGGTACTGTCGAGACTCTGCACAGACGCGGTATCTCAGTTCATGTGGTTTCCGGTGACGATCATGAAGCCGTTCACAGCTTAGCAGCAAAGCTGAACATTCCGAGAACCAACGTGAGCTCTCGAACATCACCTACCGGTAAAAAGGGCTACATACAAACTCTCCTTGGCACCGATACAGATCGCAAGAAGCCAGTCGTCGTTTTCTGCGGCGACGGCACAAACGATGCTGTTGCCCTCGCACAAGCCACAATTGGTGTCCACATGAACGAGGGTACCGATGTTGCACAGTCTGCTGCAGACGTAGTTCTCATGCGGCCTGCACTTAGCGGTATCGTCACTATGATAGATGCCAGCCGAAAGTCTGTGAACCGCATCAAGTTCAACTTCTGCTGGAGTTTTGTGTACAACACATTTGCTGTTCTTCTTGCTGCTGGTGCATTTGTCAATGCAAGAATCCCGCCGGAATATGCTGGCCTTGGAGAGTTGGTGAGCGTTTTGCCTGTTATCCTCGCCGCGGTGCTTCTGCGCTGGTCGAAGATCTAAGTGGGAGATCCTGACTCTCCCAGTAACTCCTGTCAGCTCAGCCACCATACACTTTCCTTGAAATCTTACCAGAAGGCTAACAGCTATGTATTTACTCCGTGTTACTTTGGCTTTAGGCAGAATGCTGCTCTTCTGTCGCTACCGTGGCTTTGTTTTGGAATTCACACAAGAAAAGCGTCTCTTGACGTCTGCAACAACCATTATCTTTCTCTCGAAGCTCTATAGCGAGCTATCTTTCAACCATCGTGGCTCCTTGAACAAGGTGCTTGGTACGGCACTAGGTCTAAAAGGAGAACACATAACTCCGCCTAGTGATAGTTCGATCTTGTTCAATATATAGCCGTTCTTTGACCAGTGTTTATTTACTGAGTGATGTTATAACCAACGAGTTGCTCTGTGCATAGTGATTGATCAACTATCTTGAGATACCACCACGAAACCCCCATATTGTACAGTATTAACATTAAGAGTCCAATCCAGTCACCACAACCGAAGTGCTAGCCCGTTCCTGTACGCCAAAATAAGTGAAAGGCTAATTTTTATGAATCAAGAGCTTAATAAAGCCGCCCAAGGCAGCTGCACCAACCACACCCAGCAGAATACGATGGGTATAAGAGCGAGCACAATCCACCAGACCTCAATAGTCAGTTTTATTTGCATCCATCGGGGAAGAGTCCTGCTCAATAATGAGCGATGGGAACATCTCCTTGTTCCGTAGACGAGACATCCGAGACCTGGTCGAGATTCGCATTCGACATGTTCTCGTCTTCGACGCATCAATAGCCTGGGGTAGTTAGTGACATGAATATTAATAAGACGGTGGGTAACATACGGCACGCTTCCACGGCAGAATCGAAGATCGCTCCCAAGATCACAGCGTCGGTCATTGGGACATTCCAGATGGAGACTCCTTCGCTCAACTAGCCATTCAACCTTGAGATTAATGCCAGTATCGACAAGGCTGTAAAAATGGGCGTTGGTGTGTTTTAGGGAGAGAGCGTCTGGGTAGATCAGAAACTTGGAGATTGCTAGGTGGATTTCGGTTGGTAGCGACATGAATTCCAGCTTGGGAGTTGTCCTTGTTGCTTCCCCGGTGTCTTTACCGGCTTCGGGCCCGGTAGTGGGGCGACGTTTTCGGAGGACGCTGGACATGTCGGAGCGGAGTGGAGCGGGGTGGAAAGGGAAGGAACGATTTGAGTTTCGGAAAGAACGAACGAGTGTATGCAGCTTGACGTTCTTGGTTCTTCTTGGGAAAGTGCGAAAGCTTTGTATCTCGCTGCTGCCTTGTACGATGTTCAGGACTTGGAAGCCTAGAGCTGATAGTGGACAAGTCAGGGGCCCCAAGCCACTTGGGATAGGGCAGTGCAAGAGTCCTGGCTCGTTTAGTGGGTTTCAAAGGGAGTTCAGCTGGTGGAGGACTTTGAGGTTAGAGTCAGCAGTAAAGCTGAAGATTCTCAGCTGGTTTTTTAAATATTCTGTATGGCAAGACAAGGCAGTGACAATATATCTATTTGTGCTATTCAGCTATCAAGACCGGATTCGGGTATTGTTGCTTGCAGCAGAGACATTGAGATGAATGAGATCCATTGTACTCGGCATCCAAGTGCAGGGTTTCAGGTACCGAGTCTTTGGCAGCATTTACCAAGATTCAAGACCAACAGTTGACCTGAAATCATCTCTGATTCAGCCATTGCATTAGTACTTTTTACATTTCACATCCATGATGTACATGTAAAAAGCAGTTGCCTATTTTTAGGCAGTTGTTCCTCAAATGCCCACGTGATCCCGTGTTCCCCATTTCGCGTTTCCCCTCTAAAACGAAGACGCCAAATTCATCTTCGTCATTCAAAGCCTCGGGCTGCTAATTAAGCCACGAGTGCTAATTATTTTCCTCGCCACATTCTTTCCCCGAGGAAGAATAATGATTCATCGCCATGGCGAGCACGGCTGCGATGACGTTAGATAGCGATAACGAATTTGGCTACGAATTCGATGCAGAAGAGGAAGAGTTGCTCTTCCAGCTCGCCTCTCAAAACGATCACACTCCTCAAAATAATGCGAGATTGGCAGCTATAGACGCTGTGCCCGAAAGAACCGATCGTGTATTTGACCAAGATGACCTTTCAACAATTGGCGCTTCAGAGTATACCTTGGGCCGCACTGAGACAGGACAGTCGAGCGATCTTTACAGAGGGCAGGCGTTTAACCAACGTGAATCGTCGTCAGGTCTACAAACGCCACCCGTTGCAACTTCAAACGAGGACGTTTATTACCCCGATTGTACGTGATGATTTCTCCGTTGGGCTTCATCACACTAACTGACCCAAGAAATTAGTAAGCAAAGCTTTAACGGATTTGAAGCCTAAATCACCACTGTCGGAATCAACAATTACTGCAGGGAGAACATCTGAAGCGAACCAGGATGAGTCGTATGACGATGGCCGCTCGCCCATCCAGCGGTTCAGGTCATATCCTAAGAGACCACTGACCGTGACCGATCTCACTTCTGGTGCTTGGTGCGAGTTGCAGTACTGGTATACGCTCACTCGACTACCTGGAGGCCGAAGAACGAGAACAGCTGCTATGAAGAAAGGCTCTAAGATTCACAAGAAACTCGAAGATGAAGTTCATACTACTGTCAAAATCGATATCATGACCAAAGAGGACGCATTTGGTCTCCGGCTATGGAATCTAGTGCAAGGACTGAGGACCTTGCGCGATAGAGGACTCACTCGCGAGCTCGAAGTATGGGGAATGGTCGATGAGAATCTCGTCAATGGAGTCATTGATAGTGTGAGCTATGAAAATCCAAACCCCGAGTTCGAAGCAGAGCTTTCTAGTCAAGAGTCTGAGACAAGCAAGAGACAATCATCCTTGACCGATTACTTCCCACCGAAAAAGGGTGTTGCGAATCATTCAGGACCAAAGATCTATCTCGCCGATGTCAAGACTCGCGGATCTACCTCTCCAGTTTCAAACGCTCAAATACGACCTGCAAAGATCCAACTGCTCCTATACCATCACTTTTTATCGGAGATGGCCGCTGGGAAACTGGATTTCCTCAAAGTGTTTCGGCGATACGGACTTGATGTAGATGATGCCTTCTCAGATACCTTTATCGCACAGATTGGCAGTTTACACGACGAGATATTCGTGGATGCATCAGAAACGGAGACTGAGTTCACACAAGATAACCCTTCTTCCAGCTTCCGAAGCTCTTCCTCAATTGGCCCCGATCTTCTGCAGTATCGAACTTTGCGAGAGCTCATCCCTCTTGTTCAGGAAGAGATCGATCTTGCTTTCCCCTACGGCGAACACTCCATGGGACATATGCTTCGGGTGCAATATGTTCACCGTGATGACGGTCGCGAGATCGACTTGCATGACTTTCCCGTTTCAAAACAGGCATTGGAGACATATCTTTCCAACTACATGGAGTGGTGGAAAGGTAGGCGTGAGGCCAAAGGCGTTGATATAGAAGAGGCCTTCAAGTGCAGAACATGCGAGTTCGTGGACGACTGTTCTTGGCGGCAGAGTATGGATGAAGAGATGCTGCAGAAGGCCCGGAATTCACAAAAGAAACGCGCGACACGCCGAGCGAGCAACAATGCCGCCTGAGAAGATGGATTCCTGGATATATGATGAATTACGACGCATTAGGATATATCATGAGACTTGTATGGACTGTTTAGGTTATAGATTTTTAAGCATTCTGATTTGTTTGTCTGGTCGAAACCAAAGGCATCATAGTGACCTCGGCGGTAGTAGAGCTGTTCCCTCTCAGTGCTTGCGCGGCCTATGAGTACGCGTGATGCCGAAGCCCCAGCCATCTAAAACCATCATCAGTAAGCCTACTCGACAATCGGATTTTGAAAACTTACATTGAGCAGCAACATGGATATCGATGTCCAGTTCATCGGCCCAGTGCCACACCAAGTTGGGGTCCTTGAGGAAGCCCCGTCCAACAAACACTGCATCGACAGAGCCCTCATCCAGATAGCCCTGAGCTTGCTTTCCAGAAGTAATCATTCCCACAGGAGCCACGATGGTGCCAGTGCCCTTGACAGCTTTCTTCACAGCTGCAGCCCAAGGAACTTGATATCCAGGGCCGGATTTGATCTTCTGACGGCTATCCAAACCACCACCAGTGACATCGAGCAGGTCTATCCCCTCATCTGCAAGGATCTTGCCGAGCTTTGCTGCTTCTTCAATGTGCCACTGGGGCAAAGATGGGTCAAAGTCAAGGTAATCTGTGCCAGGTATACGGGCGAGAAGAGGATAGTCTGATGGGACGATTTCGCGGGTTAGCTGGACAATCTCAACAAGAAGACGAATACGGTTCTCGAAGGACCCGCCGTATTCGTCAGTTCGTTGGTTAGAGGCTGGGGAAAGGAAGTTGTTGATCAGATAACCATGAGCGCCATGGATTTCGATGGCCTGAGAGGTTAGTTCATGATATACCAAGGGCTAGCGGACTGGTGCACTTACATCAAAGCCGACTTTGAGGACGCGCTTTACAGCGGCAACCCAGTCTTTCTTGAACTTGGAGATATCATCCTTGGTCATCTCTTTGGGCACGACAGACTCTGGGCTGTAAGGAATTGCACTTGGTGCTACCACCTCATCAGGCCACCCATTGGCCTACTAGTGTCAGTAACACATTTGTGCAAAAGTAGTACGTACAACTTACCTCTTTAAAAGCTGTGTTCTTGCGATCCAGCCACGGCACAACTGTACTCGCCTTTCTACCAGCGTGGCCCATCTGAATCGCAATCTTGGCGCCCTGACTATGAACAAAGTCCACAATTTCCTTTAGAGGTTCCATCTGTCCATCTTCGTAAACACCTGCATCTTCAGGACTTATTCGTCCCTCTGGTGAGACGGCGTTGACTTCTGTAAGAATCAGACCGGGTCCTCTTGCCGCGAAGCTACCCAGGTGCTGTTTGTGCCAGGGGGTCATGTATCCATTCTTTGCTGAATACTGGCACATTGGTGAGACGAAGATGCGGTTGTGAAGAGTCAGACGTCTGAGTTTGAGGGGCGAGAATAGGCTTCCCTCAGGTTGGACATCGTATGGTGTTCCTGCTGGCGGATCCTGTACTGGAGTGTAGAAAGGAGTCTATGAAGTGATGAGTGTCTGCAATTGTCTGGATGATGTTTGGGACGAACATTTGGGGCAGCTTCATTGATGATGATCTTGTGATGACCGTCGCACTTGGGAAGAGTCTCTGCCATGTTGTCGTGTTTGGATTGGTGGTTAGGTTAAGCAGGTTCGATCTGGATTGATGTGATGAATGTAGGAGAGACAAGCAAGTGTATTAATACTAGATACTAAGGCACCTTACCCCTCAAGAAGGAAGCTTGCCTATTTCCTGCACTGTCTGTATATGGCATGCACCTTCCTCATAGCACCTTCCAAACCACGACCTGTCGTACCACCGTAAGCCCATGTAACGCTTGAAATGTGACATGAGCACCAACAGAATTCATTTTGCAAGGCTATTCTAGCAGTCGTATTATGGATTGTTCGTTATCTCTTGAGAGGTGTAAACATCCGATTTGCTCGGCTCTTCGGAATCATGCAGACCTGTTGGCTTATGAGAGCGTGTGGCTTGCCTTACAAAGAATGCATCAACCTTTGTCAGTACGAGAGATGTTGCGATTTCGTTCAACCGAGTTACAACAAACATACTAACTGCTTCACTTGGGTCAATAAAGCGCAGAAATCGAATTTTTCTATTTGACCCTAATTGATGATAAATATTAATAAGAATGCTCGAGTTGCCGCTTATGTGCATGGCACTTTTAGGGTAGCTACAACCCGGTCTCTCGTACATAATGAAAGACAATGATTAAATGTGATAATCCTTGCTTCATTTGAATGAGGCCGGCTCTTTCGGTGTTGTTGAAACCAGCTGAGATTTCATAGAAATATTGCATATGTCAACCTGTTGTTGATATGGGGTCTTTGAGAGCCCAACGATACTGATGCTGAATTCGTGGTATAGAGTTGTAAGCTTTTCATACAATCACAGCTGAATCTGCGGCATAAGTTGACGACTTACGCCTGTTCAAATGAGGCTTGAATATAGAGAGGATGACCCATGTTTCAATTAGGCAGGAAAGTTAAAAAGGAGTGTTTTCGTGCCACGAATATTAAGCTTCGTTCAAAAGATGTACAGTACAGTATTTATAGTCTGGGCCCCAAAGCGTGCCAGGTTAGGCAACCGAATTCTAGAACAACTTCCCTTCTTCAACTACCTCTCGCACATACACACCATCAATCCAACCCACCCTAGCCATGCAGCGAGACAGAGAAGAAGAATTTGACGAGGAATATGACGTTCCTTTACATCACAAACGCCCTTTCGGAGCAGGAATTAGACGCAAGGAGATTAAATTCGTGCGGGCTGCCGATCCTGATGCTGGTCTCTCGACTGCGACAACATCAACAGCCACTGATCTCGGAGATTTGTATGCAAGCGTTGTTCTAAACTCCAATCCTGAGAACAAAGAGGCTAAAAAATCAGAGGAGGAGAAACAAATATGTCCAGATTGCGGACTAGATATCTCATCTACGACACAACCCCATGAGGCAGCTCTCGCTCATCAAGTCTCACTACAACACTCACAGCCTCCATCGGCACTTGATCGCTCGCGCATGGGCGTACGGACACTCGCATCTCAAGGCTGGGATCTGGACGCCCATCAGGGCCTGGGAAGGGAGAACGACGGTATGCGATATCCCATCAAGGTGGCCAACAAGAAGGACAACCTTGGAATCGGGGCAACGATGCCGAAGCCCAAAGAAAAGACGAAAGAGCATTTAGCTTACCCTCTCAACAAAAAGGAGCTGAAGAAACATCGCGCCGACCAAAAACGGCGGCATGAGCAACTGCAGCGTGAAATCTTTGGGAGAGTCGATGTGGAAGCTTATCTGAGAGGGAATGGCAACGATGGGTGACGACACTATGGCGACCGAAGGGATACCAGCAAAGACGATCTGAAGCTGGTCACATACTGAGGGCAGCCTATGTTGAGACTACTGCCTGGGTCTTTGCCTTTGAGGTTGTCTGGCTAGGACTTATGCTACATCCAGGACTTCCAGCCGGACAGAGGTTGAAGAACACGGCCAAACTTCCCACACGATTCAGACACTGTCATCAGATTTTCCAGCAAGTCAACGAGGATGATACTGAGCTATATCGACACTTAAACAACTGAGGTATAGGTTCCATACTGGAGTCGTATCCTGAAGCGAGTGTGTTTCAGCTCAAACAAAGCATAACGCTACAGACCGATATAAAACATACACGGAAACGAAAATCAGAAACAAGATATTCAAAGAATTTTGTACATAAACTAGACTACTTCAAGAGATCTAAATATACTCGCGACTTAACGACTGTCATGACCTCATCGAAGGTGAGGCTTAGAATTAATCACTGCTCAGTGACTGTAGCCTGCAGCACACCGCTCCAATTAGAGTTGGGCGCGCTGAATATCTACAGCTGTAGCAGCTACTGCACAGTAGACAAGATCCAGGCTTCTGGCAGCCCAGGGCAGCGATAGGACAGACGCTAATTCTGTAGGTACATTGAGGATCCACCTTCTTCATGCGACCCCGCCAACTCCTGAGGTGACTTGGCTTGGACCTTGGACCCAACCTTGAATCTCGTACTTTACTGTAGAATACTCTACTTCTAACTTAATACAGCTACAGAAACCTACACTTGCTTTGCAACATCCTTCCTTTAACTTTTGATACCCCCCCGCTCGTCATTCTATCGCTTAAATCTGCAGTCTTGGGCTGGCTCCCCACAACGTTTCTCTACCGCCTTTACTCTCGCGCCGGCTCAGGCTCTGGTTCTATCTCTAACTTCGCTCCTTCATACCCAACGACGTGACGTGACGGGGCAGCCCGCCAATCCTAAGCACCATGGGGCTGTCCGTCATTCAAGAGCAGCATGACGGTATGCTATCCTCTGAACAGAAGATATCCAGGGACATTCATATACTAATGCGCCTCCTTTAGCCATCCTGGGGCAGATCAAGAAGATCACTCAAGGCGATGTAAGCTATATCCCACCAACTCTTAAAGCGTAGCTGCTAACATACGTCTTTGTAGTGGAAATGCCTGATTGTCGACGAAAACTCCAAGAAGATTATCGACAATGTCGTCAAGGAAGATGATATCCTCAACAACAATATCGCCAGTTGGTCTCTCTGACGTACCTGAAGCTATTCCCAGTGCTGATCTGCTCCCTACCCAGCCATTGAGCGAATCGAGAACCGTCGCGAGCCGAACCCTGAGATGGACGCAATCTACATTCTCTCTCCTGAATCTTTTGCTGTCGAATGTCTTCTTGCCGATTTTGAGATGCGACGCTACCGTAGCTTTTACCTCGTCTGGACTGGCCTTCTCGACCCCTCATTGCGACGCAAGATTGACGATTTCCCTGGATCTCGTCAGCTCAAAGCCGGCTTCCAAACCATGTTCGTCGATTTCCTGCCTCGAGAATCTCACCTCGTGACCCTCCGCGACCCCTGGAGCTTTCCAATGCTCTACCACCCGGCATGCAATGCTGTTGTTCCCACCCATATGAAGGGTCTGGCGCAAAAGGTAGGGCATTATTGTGCGCTAGAACTAGCTCATGTGTGCTAACGAAATGCTAGATTTCCGGTCTCTGTATTACACTCGGAGAGTATCCTAAAGTCCGATACTACAAGCCACAAGGCGCAAGTCATGACGCAGCCGTCCTATGCTCGCATTTGGCTCGCTTTGTTCAAGAAGAGCTTGATGCGTATGCGCAATGGGACACCAACTTCCCACCACCCTCGCAACGACCGCAGGCCACACTTGTCATTACGGATCGATCCATGGATTTAATGGCACCTCTCGTGCACGAGTTTTCGTACCAGGCGATGGCGCACGACCTTCTTCCGATCAAAGACGGCGACAAAGTCACATACCGTACAGTTGTCAACGAAGGAACTCCGGAGGCGGAAGAGAAGGACATGGAACTTACAGACAAGGACAAAATCTGGGTGGACAATCGACATAGACACATGAAGGATACGATTGACAAACTTATGGGCGATTTCCAAAAGTTCCTCCAACAAAACCCACACTTCACCAACGAGAACGCCGATACAACCAATCTGAACACAATTAGGGACATGTTGGCTGGCCTGCCGCAGTTTCAAGAGATGAAGGAGGCTTATTCGCTGCATCTGACCATGGCGCAAGAATGCATGAACATTTTCCAGAAACACAAGCTGATGGATATTTCGTCCATCGAGCAAACTCTTGCGTCTGGACTTGACGAGGACTTTAAGAGACCGAAGAACATACTTGAAATGATTGTGCCTTTGTTGGACGACGAGGCTGTATCGCTTCCCGATCGATTGCGACTCATTGTTCTGTTTATACTCTACCGAGACGGAGTTATCCCTGAAGATATCAAGAGATTGCTCGCCCATGCAGGCCTTCCTCAATCGGATGCTGAGGTCGTGCAGAATTTCGAACAGCTTGGCGGACGCATGACACACAACCTCAAGGACGTGCGCCAACTTCCCGCGCCTCTGTTCCCAATCGACCCAAAAACCACACAATTGAACGAGGAATACGGATTAGCACGTTTTGAGCCGGCTTTGAAACACATGGTGGACCATCTGGCAAGGGGCCTTCTCGACCAAGTTCACTTCCCCTATGTAAAGCCGCCGCTGGATCCCAATGAGGAGCTTAACATAGCACAGAGCGCTTCTCTTCGTGCCGGCCGACCGAACTGGGCGTCTTCGGGTCGTCGCCCACCAGAGAACCGACAGCGATTAATTGTGTTCATGGCTGGAGGCGCCACCTACAGTGAGAGTCGGGCATGCTACGAGGTCGGCGAGGCGCGTAGTCGAGATATTGTCCTGGTGACTTCCCACATGCTGACTCCTCAACTTTTCGTTCGACAAGTGGGTGATCTCAGTCGCGATAAGCGTCAACTTGACTTGCCTTTGGAGCGCCCCAAGCGACACGCACCCCGTCATCTCCTAGAACGCCCGCCTCCCCCTCGTCCAGCACCATCGCAGCAACCATCTCAGCAGCAGATGCACCCTGGGCCTATGAACCGACCGGGCGGTCTACCCCAGAGACCTTCTCCTGGCATGGCACCTCCAACGGCCGCCATGTCTAACATGTCGATCAACAACCATGGCAGCGCGCCGCCACGACCGAGCCCGCATCAAAGTGTTCCATCTAACCAATCGAACTACGAGGAGCCTGGCAAGCTTCACAAGGAGAAGAAGAAGAGAAACCTTTTCGGTATGAAGAAGTAGGGTTCTTGGAACGGGGGGCTCTCCTCATCTTCTCCGCCTTCGAAGGGGATGCGGCGGTCGCATACCACCGACACGGATAGCTCGTTGGAGGTATATAGAAAAGGGTCTCGCAAAACAGAAAGAAGTACATCTGGTGGCAGTCACTTAGGTGTCGACCCTTCGGCTTGAAGTCGAGCTCCAGCCGACATGCAGCCCAGACACATGGTGTTCTTTTGGGTTTTGCAATCCTTCGAAGGAGCATGGCGTTCTTTATTCGGCCTTTGATATATCTTGAAGCTTGCTTGACTGGGGACCTCAAGAACTTGGGAGGTTCATTTGTACATAACAATAGCCTGTAGTATATAAATTTTTCGTATTCTTTTTCTCATCTGTATCGACTCTGGTAGCGGATGGCAAGCCCTGTCTACCTCTAGTTATCAGGGTGGGTATCAACATCACTGCCAGTAATACTCAAATCAAGCACAAAAGTCAACGAAAAGGATCGCCCATCGACCAATCCATGAATTCACTACCTAACGTTCACCGAGTATACCTTTCATGCCTATATCCCGTTGATTCCTCTCCCCATCGCCGTGCTTCCCAAAAATTCAGAAGTAAAAACAAGTTACTAGCTACAGGGCATACCCTGCTTCCAAGATGCGGTGTGTTGGTTCTCGGCTGATAATTGTACAGTAGTGAGGAAATGCCTTGTACCAAAGGCATTTGCTTCAAAGATTTGCGTAGACAGTTGGTAAGTTTCATACATGAGGGTACAGGTTTCGTTGTAGGTAATGCTGAGTGTGGCGTGGTGAAGCACAATGTTCATGGAACATGATTATGGTCTTCCAAAGGCGGCACCGCGGCCATTGCCAGCGGGGGGCATGCCACGTCCTTCAAAGGGGCTACCGGGAAAGTCTGGCCCAGGAGGTCCGTTGAAGCCGCCAAGACCAGGTGGAATAAAGCCGTGAGGTGGGCCGCCGAAGAAACCTGGGGGTGGAGGCGGCATGTTGCGGGGAGGAGGGCCACCTAGAGCCTCAGGAGGAGGCATCACACCGGGTGGGAAATTGGGAGGAAACATATGAGGCATGGGCATGTTGCGGTTGGGGCCGGGGCCACCAGGACCTCCAGGAAGCCCTGGAGGAGGAATCATAGGCCCTCGTTGCTGGGGAGGAGGCATCTGACCGCCGGGCATCCAGCTGGGCGGCATCTGGTGGTCCAGGCCCGGAGGGGGTGGTGGGCGCTGCAGAATCTGCGTAGGCTGGTTGGGTCGAGCATCAGCGTCAGGAGGGTTGTGGAATCGTTCCTCCATAGGGAAGCCAGGGGGCGGCTGAGGTCGCATTTGACGTTGGGGGCCACGGTCGTCCCTGGAGAAATCGGGCTCTTGAGGCATCTGTCCTGGCTTTTGTTGCTGCGGACCCATACGCATCAACAGTTCGTTGCGCTGGGCATCTGGGGCCGGGGGTGCTCTCATGAGGTTCATCAAAAACTCAGTGTTGCTGTTGTTACGAGCAGCGTCGGGACGACCAGAGCCTTGGCTAGGTTCGCGCTGGCGTTGACCAACAAGATCCTGCAGAAGCTGTTCGGGGCGAGCAGCTTGTTGCTGAGGTCGCGGGGCAAGAATCTCTTGGACATGGTGAGGCGGGGGTCGGCCCAGGGGACCCTCCATGCGTCGATCAGGTCCATATTGCTGGAAAGGCGAATCGGGGGAGGTGATTGCATTTGGTCTGCCAGCATTTGGCGGGGTGCCTTGAGGAGCAGCAAAGGGTGAAGGGCCTGGGGGTGTAGCGCTCATGGTCTGCTTCTGTAGTTTCGCAAGCAATTGCTTAAAAGCTTGTCGCTCATCATCTGGGCCACCAGAAGGAGCAGGGCCGCCAGGGCCGCCAGGGAAAAGCATAGGCATAGGCAGGGGCACGCCGCTGTTGACAGGGGGTCCAGTCATGGGAGTCGGAGGTTCTGTCTTGCCTCGAATCTCTTCCTGCGGTTGGTTGAAGAAAGATGTGAACCTCGATGATTTGCCGGCCGCCTTTGGCTTCGCAACAGGATTCGTGTTCTCCTCGGCACGCGGACTATCAAGACCGGTACCTGTTTTGAAGGCCTCGAAGAACTTGTCGGGTACCTGGGCAGCTGGGGCAGATTGAACGGGAGGCTTCTCAGCCTCAATCATTGCTTCTGCCGCTTCAACATTCGCAGGCTTACTGGGGATTCCAGCCTTCGCCTTCTTCATTTCTTCCATCCACTTCTGGAAATCCTGCTGCGTATGAGCTTCAGGATGTTCCTCAAGCGGTTCGTCTAGCCATTCAGGCTCACGCTCAGCTCGCTGGTTATGATCCCGTCCCCAGCGTCTATCGTTCGTACGGTTGTTGTTGTTGTTGTTGCTATTGCGATCATCAGGTGTATCGTCAACAGCATTGCGATCTCTCCAGCTTTTCGCGCGGTCAATACGCTCACGCTTGTCGGGGGTGGTGATGGCGGTCGGTTCGGTAGCAGGCGGGGCGGCTGCATTGGCCTCGTTCTTGTACCAAGGCTCGGATTTGTTTCTGTTAAGTCCGTTTCGAGGTCGTCCTTCAGTATCCTCCGCGTCCCTGTTGAGACCATCAAAATTCCGTGCAGGTCGGTCTCGAGTAGCGTCGCGGTCATCACGATCCTTGGGCTGTCGCTTGTCATCCCGGAGGTTACCTCCCATACGTCCATGGAAACGCTCGGCACCTTCGTTTCCAAAACTCTTGCGCGGCTTTACAGTACTCCAGCCGTCTGATTCGTTCTCGCCATCGCGGCGACGGAAACCATTGCTGTTGCGACCATCGCGAAATCGATCGGCGTCTAAGTCTCCATTGCGACTTCGGAAGTTGCCGAAACGGCCTGAGGCCTCGGACTCTTTGACAACTTTATCGGGTTCAAGTGTAGATTTACCTCGCGCCGAGGCAAAAGCTGTTCGTGGGGGTGCAAAGACGAGGTCTTCAGGGTCTAAAAGGAAGAGTTGGTCAGTATATAGGAGATTCTGGGGTCAGACACAGGGAGACCAACTGGCACTGTTCCTTGAGACATGTCGCTCAACACCGGGACGGCGGTTGGTTTGTTCGAGAAGGGGATTATCGTTGGATCGAGGTCGGTCGCCGGTAACCTTGTTCTGAGGGCGATTGGGTTCAGGTGGGGGTCTAAACTTGGTCAGGAGATTTCGATTCTGGCAGTAGAAAGGAAACAGGTTCTACTCACCCCATCCACTCCTCAGCTGGAGGAAGGTTCGAAGGTTTTATACATAATGGCGACTGCCGTAAGTACAGCAGGTATTCTGCTTCATATCGGGTAACCATTGTGAAGAAAATGCAACGCTATGAGCGCATCCGAGAGGTTCGTACTGAAAATAGAACGGTGAAAATGGTCCCCGAAATTAACTGGAAATCGCAAAAGCAGAAACTTTCAAAAAATTGAACCTTGTCAGAAAAGCGAGGGCGTTGTTTTATGCAATATATAGTCTTTGGCGGTAATGGTTGGTATCGACAAGCAAGGGTGACAACGTGGCGAAGAGAATATGCGATAACGGAAGAATGGGTTGTTGTTGTGCGGAGAATAGGACGATCAATTCGTCGTGTCGGTGAGTCAGGTGAGAGAACACGCGGGGTGAGTATCGCGAGAAATTTGGGCGACGGCGATGGAGGATGTGGTAGTTGGAGGAAGGCGTAGAAAGTAAAGGATCAGGTCAAATTGGCGGAGGAAGGTGACGTCCTAAGACTTGGACCTCGCTTTAGACTTGTGGTGGTGGTGAACAAGGCGAACCAGAGGTGGAGCCAAGTCAGGCCAAGCCAAGCTGGGCTTTATTCGAGCCACAAAGACCCGATCAAAGCTCCAGCGAGGGAGAGAATTGTAGAGTAGCTACAGTGATTATTGATTCGCGGAGGGGCGGATATTGTCTTGTTGTGTCTCGAATAGTAAATATTGGTGTTGGGATTGCGTCGTCGTTGCAGGAGAAGGCGGGCAGTCTAACTGGGGGGCGTGGGAAAGTGTGTAACGGTAGCGCAGGGAATGTTGTCGAATGTTGTATTCGGTGGCTTGAGATTGTTGCGAAGAGGAGACCGAAAGCGGGCAGTAGGCGAGTCGAGTCGAGACGAGACGAGAGAGGAGATGGGTGAGAGTGAGTGAGGGAGAGAGGCCGTGGGAGGGTTGAGGACGAAAGGTAGAGGGAGCTACCTAGCGCGGGCTTTTAGCGTGGTGACAGCTGGCAGAAGACAAGTCAGGCCCAGTTTGGGTTATAAAATAGCCAAGATGCGGTAAAATTCAAGGACAATCTACGTTCGATTTGGAAGTGTTTTTGACGGATTGACTGACTGTGTTGGAGGTAAAAGAAAATTGGGAGCTTGTTTGTGGAATGGGGAGAATTGCAAATGGTGGATGAACACTGGAGTGCACTGTCTGATGCTGCTGCACGCACTGAGAATGAGCCTCCACTATTGTACCTGCTATAATGCACCGTCGCCTCCACAATAATATGGTCACTGCAGTTAGAGATTGGGCCTCACGTCGGTTTCAGCCATATGGAACACAGATTCTCAGAAAGTCAATTCGTAGTTACACAAAGCCTTATGCATTAATATTCCTAAATGGCCTCTAGCTACAGACTATTCCTCGGCAATTGATATCCCACTTCTTAGTTCTTCTGGGCGGCAGGAACCTCCTCATCAAGAGGCAGGATATGCGGCAGCGGGCCAACAGGTGTGATGGAGTGAGGGTTGATCTGCGTATGGCTCCTTGTGTAGTGCCACTTGATATGCTCAAACTGCGTGGTGTCCTTGAAGGCAGGATGGTTCCAGTACAAGTTGCGCATCCAGCGGTTCAGCGCAGGGTAACCAGATCGAATGTCACGGATGTTGCACTTGAAGTGCTGCACATAGACGGGATCGAAACGGATGATTGTGACGAAACTTTTGAAAACCGTTAGTAAAAGCTTCCAATTGGTGAGAAACGGGATCTGAAACTCACAGTCTGATATCAACTTCGGTCAATCGCTTTCCGAACCAGTAAGGACCCTCCTTCTGCTCAGCCAAATGCTTCTCGGCGCGATCCAAAGCCTCGAAGAGAGTTACAACGTTGCGCTCGTAAGCCTCGCTTGTGGTTGCAAAGCCTGATTTGTACACGCCGTTGTTGATGTCGTTGTATTGCCACTCATGCGCCTCCTCAATCTGCTTCTGCAGGTCTTCGGGGTACAGTTGAATTGACTTGTGCTCCTCATCCAAAAGGTCGTCAAACTAAAACAAGTCAGTTATCATAACTCAAAATATCAATGTGTCAAAAGCAATCAACTTACCTCAGTGCCCAACATGCGGAGAATCTCGCTGCTCTCGTTGCTCACAATTCGGTTGGTCTTCGTATCGTAGAGGACTGGCACAGTGTATCGACCGTCGTAGTTCTCCTCACTCTCAAAGTACACATCCTTAAGATGTGTAAAGTTCTCATGGCCCTTGATCGGGTCAGGCACGACATTGTCACCAGGAACGTCCTCGTCCTTGGACACGAATCGCCAGCCGCCCTGGCCAAGGTGCCAGTGAACAACCGAGTATGAAATAAAATCTTCAAGGCCCTTGAGCTTGCGAGCAATGAGAGTACGGCACGCCCATGGGCATGCGTAGCTCACGTAGAGGTGGTAGCGGCCCTTCTCAGCAGGGTACTTTGCATTGGCATCGCGAGAGATCGAGTCTCGGAACGAGCTGACTTGACGCTTGAACTCGCCAGACTTGTCGCCAGGCTTGACCCAGTCAGTGACTTTACCGCCGTTGCTTGCCTGTAGTTGTGTCAGCAGGCTGAGTAGAGCAGTCAGATTGTCAGTTGTGTTTACCATTCTGGTTTGATATGTAGGTTGGATGCACAGAGGCTTGAATGACGATGTATTAAGTGATGAGAAAGATCTTAGGAATTGTTGCTGCTGTGGTTTAAATGTTAAACTCTTATTGAAAACTCGGGATGCTCGGACTCTGATTCCTTGCATTAACATATCGTAGGAACAAACCAGGGTACTCAATGACGGCGACACCCAAGGTCTTTATAGTTCATTCTCCATCTGAAAAGCGCAATAGAAAAGTGGCCAAACTGCATCACCACCTAATGGGACCCTTGGCCATGCTCACTCAGGCTTGCCTCAGCAGCCCCTCATAAACTTTCCGAGTTTACTAACCAGGCAAAACCCAGCTTCACGGTGGGCTCTCTAGAGCTTCTATTGCTGTACCATTCCGTCCTAGAGCTGCCTCTAAGGACCGCTTGGAACAATTCCATAATCGTGGCGTAATATTCGTACCCCGCTTTACTGCGCGCTGCTTAGTTAACATGACCTATTTTCTTGATAAGCCTCTCTTCATCATGACAACAGGCTTGGTCAATGAGAGCTCTTTCATCTTTTTCAGCTCCGAGTAGCCACAAAATAGCTGATGGCCGGTTAACGTTTTCATAATATATTCACGAAAATACAAGTCTTTAATGCATTTAGACAGACAGCCATTATACAATAACAGGTTTGCTTTATCTATCTTATGGATCTCGTCCACTGTCTGATCATGTGCTCATGTCTTCTTGAGTCATTTAACACCTCATATACATATATCAAAAGACTGGACAACAAGCCCCTATGCTAATTTATGCAACCTTGACCTTGATGTAAGGCACCTCGACATCCTCATCATTGAGGTCCTCGGCCACAATCTCAAAGATAACCTCCTTCTGGTGAGCAGGAATAGGCTTCTTGGAGATTGTCTCAACCAACTGGCTCAACTTGAGACTGTATCTCTCCTTGAGCTTAGAGGGAGGGAAGAAAGAGGCGTAAAGAAGACTGACGCCGGAGCTCAGCATGCTGATGCTCAGTCCCTTAGCCTTGAAGGTATCCAGAAGCTCTTGTAGAGTGATGTCCTCAATCTCGAAACGATCCCAAATCTTGTCCAGAGTAACCTTGCCATCAGGTCCCTGGTACTCCACCTTGGGACTGGCAATCGGTTCACTGAAACCAAAGAAAGGCAGTGCAAGGTTGATGAAACCATTCTTGTACTGCTCAAGATCATCCTTGCCATCGATAATCTTGTAGAGCTCAAGCACAACCAGGCCGGTAACCAACGCAGTGGTTGTGGCAATAGCGGGAATGATCTTTCCAGCAATGAACTTGGTCTTGTGTCGATCAGCGGGCTCGATCTTGTAGTTCTCGGCTCTCAAGTTACTGCAAGCAGTGATGAAATCAATGTGATGGTTCGAGTCATCGTCCTTCTCGAAGTCAACGGGAACCAGCTGGAATCCAGACAGAGAGCTGGGGGAGGGCAGGGCGTCGGCCAGCTTCTTAGATTCGTCGTCATCGTCGAAGTTGCTAGCTTCGGGCTCCTGTTATTGGTTAGTATCAATGTTTGCGTAAAAAATAGAAGCACTTACAACAGGCTCCTTATCATCTGCCTGGATCTTCACATTGGAGTCGGGGGTAAAGTCGGGGACGATAACGTTTTCCAATTCGCGCAGGTAGATAGACTTGTCAGTTCCTGGAGACTTGATGTTGTAGTTGAAAGCATGGAGGTTGGCTGCGGCAACGATGAACCCAAAATGAGAGGGGTTGTTAGGGTCAAACTTGAGCGCATCGGGAGCTCGCTTGGGTCCGGACCAGAAGGGGGTGCCAGTTGAGGTCGTAGAATCCTTGGGGAAGTTGTAGAGGAGCTGCTGGATCTTGTTGGAAAACTCGGACTCAAAAAGCTGACGAGCCCAAGCAATACAGTCCTCAAAGGTTCGGGGCCTCTCGGTTGTAAGGTAGTTACGAATTGTCTCGAGTGTCTCTTTATGGTTACCGCCCTGCTTCAGAGAGTTCTCGATGAACTGGGGCTGAGTAAGGTACAGGTTGACGGTTTGAGGGGCCTTGACGAAAAGCTTCTCGAACATGTACTCCTTAGCCCAAGCAATGGTGTGATCAATCTTGTTAGGGAAACTTCGGATAGTACACATGGGGAACTCCTTCTCGGGGGGGTCCTGAGAAGAGGAGTAAGACTCAGTGAGGTGGGGGAGAACAACTTGTGTGTTGCCCTTGGTTCCGAGAGTACCACTTTCGAGAAGAGGCTTCTGGAAGAAAACGCATCGACGGTCGACATAGGTTCGGGCCTCAACGTTGTCAAGAGCGTTGGTGACACCGTCCAGGTTTCGCCAGAAGTCCTCGTTGAAAACACTCTCGGTGTCGGCACTAACGCGCTCCTTCATGGTGGTCATGTGGCCTTCAAGGTCGGGGTTCATTCGCTGGACGGCAAGAGCAGCACGGTCACTCTTCATCTTGCCGACATCATCGGCACGGAAGAGGAACTGTCGGTTCAGGTTACTTCTCTCAATAGAGTCCATATCAGTGACCCAAATCCTGCCTTCCGGACCCGTACCCAGACCAATCATAGCCCAGTTCTTGAGCATCTCACAACCAATGGCGCCAGCACCGACAAGGAATTGCTTCAGGTTGGCAATCTTGTTCTGGTACTCGGTACCGAAAACAGCGATTTGACCATCGTATCGGCTACCGATAGGCTTGCAGAGTTCAGCAGTTCGCTTGGTAGATGTAGGCAGGGACTCTAGAGAGTCGAAGTACATCCATTGGCTGATGGGCTGGAACTTGCCGGAAACCGCCTTGAGAACCTCCTGCGCTACGAGACCACCAAAGTAGGCAGCCATAGGGTTGAGGTCACCTTGAGCTTGGTAGCTCAGCTCCTTCAGAAGCTTCTCATCAAGCTCGATCTCGAGACCTTCCTGCTCAGCAAACTTCTTAGCGGCACCCAAGACAACAAGTGCATCATCATCATCCATGGGGCTGGGAAGTCGCTTATGGGTAAGTTGGAAAGCATGGAGCGCCTGGAAACCCAGGTGAAGCTGTTGAGGTCGATCAAACTTGGCAAAATCAGAGATAAGGAATTCGGGCTCCTTGAGAGATGTCGTAAAGTCCTTGAAGTTGACGATCTTAGGCATCTTGACCTGCTGGTACATGCCACCTCGCTTGTACTGGCCTAGACCAGAAACATCACCGATCGAGAAAGTGTAAGGTCCCTTGACCGTAATCTTCCTGGGCTCGGCTCCGTTGAGCGCCTCCATACCTTCGACTTCGGAGAATGTTACGTAGTCGCCATCTTCCAATCCGTGTCGGGTTTCGTCGAGGGCAGACACCAGGCCCTCCTCGTCAATACCAGCAACGATACCGTTAAGAGGAGTCTCGCCGGTAGGGTCGATAACTGTAAACTTCTCGCCAAAATCGCAGAAGACGGAACCGAAAAGTCCGAACGTGTCAGCAACGACAACATAAATGCCCTTGCTGTGGCAGTAATCGGCGATAGCCTTTTGTTGGTGGATAGGTGCGTTGGTCAGAACGACAACCTGGTACTTGTCGAATTGTGAGAGTTCGCCGTCAAGACCGGGTGACTGGTGAAGCTTGACAGGTGTATAAGCATTTAGCTCAGCAACGCGAGGGACGGTGACCTCATCTCTGGGCTTTCCGACATCGCTAGGAGTAAGGAAGAACTGAGACGAGAGGTCGGCGATCTGAACTGGGGCGGGGTCGTAGAGAGTAAGGCTCTTGACACCAGCCAGAGCAATGTTCTTGGCGATTTCTACACCAAGACCCTTAAGACCAACGATAAGGACGTTGGAAGCGCCCATGCGCTTCATAGCCTCGTGGCCTAGGACATAGAGTTGTCGGCTGTAGAGGGATTCGTCGATCTCGTTATGTCCAATAACAGATTCGTCAACCTGCATTCGGGTCGCGAGGTCGACCTCTGGTTGCTTTTGTTCCTATTTAGCCACTTGGTTAGTCACCCCAAGACAACGGTGTTGATGCAAGACAGGTCGCAAAATGGCGCCCAGCTTTCACATGCTCTGATAACCAGAAGACCGGCAGTCATCGGGAGGGGATGTGCTCGAGGGGTATGCACTTACGGCCATTGTGCGCTTATGGGTAGGTGACTCCCCGTTGGAAAGCTTTCGTTTCCCCAGTTTGTCTGTTGTCCGGGTTATGGTAAACTGCGTAATGCTGATCAGGTCGTTGCGAGGCGAACCAGCACCAGACAGAGCTCAACCCCACCAAACAATAGCAGTTAACGGTGAGAGATGTGGAAAGGCTAAAAGGATATCTGCAGGCGAAGGAGTTTTCGTCGCAGATCGTGGTATTCGTGAAAGCAGTTTCTTGAGTATGAGAAATGGAAGGTTGTAAGAAGATACGTTTTGGCTTTGGATGGGTGGAACAGAGAGCGCGACAGGCGTCCAATACTGATGAGGTAATGGCCCGAGTCAGTTTAGTGTTGCATGAGGCAACTCGGACGAGAGCTGTCACGCCCCACCTTGGCTGTGAACAGTCAGCGGTCTCGAGCAGCTTTAATAAGCAAGCCTGAGGGATCAATCATCAGTGAGGCGAAGCTATAGGACATATAGAATCACATCAGAGCTATATATTACCGATGCATGCGTACGTTTGAAAGGTTTTGATCTTTGGGGAAATAAAAGAATGTATCTTAACATTCATCACCGCCTTCAGTCAGTAACAGTCAGCCATTCCAGCGTCTATCAACAGTGGAGGTGACGGAAGCTTGGCTGTGGGTGGCACAGCAGCCCCACATCAGCAGTAGAGTTGGCGGTGCCAGGGAGCTTCCGTTACCCCTCGGTCAGGGTGTCAGAAGAATTGGCTGACAGGAGCACAGTAGACGAAATAGTTTACTCATTCAACTGTGAATAGGCCCCGCACTCAGACTGCTTTATTTTGACAGCCTACGTCTTGGAAGACAGCTTTTCTGTTACCCATCTGCCCCTCGAGCATTGACTGTCTTGAAGTCAGAACTTCCATTGTATTCTATCACCAGATATAGTACAGTACCTATGTTTAAACAAGAGCCCTTGTACTTGAGACGTTAGCGCTAAGATGAGTTGCCATTATGAATGCACAAGGTGGCCATTCACAGATCTAGCTCGACATCAAGGTACGCGGGCCTGACGAGATGCAGGTCCCTGCCTCATGCCATCATAACATCCAACAGCGGGGTCAATCGCGCGGGGCAGTTTTGAAGTCGACGTGATGCTACAGCGACGAGAACTTTTCCCAAATTAACGTTCTGATTCTTATTGAATGCATATGTTGTGCAGAATCACTTTGCTAAAAATGATATTTTAACAAATCCTGAGTCATTCAAAACAGGTAACGCTGGTGCAGTCAAATCACTAGCGCAGGGGACTTTCAATGATCATTATATTTTTATTCTTTTCATCATCTACCTAAGGAACGATCGCAATGCATGGTTGCAAGAAAGTGTTTGCGTCCAAATGCTACATGGCTGTAGGGGTATAGTGAACACTAGGTTGATCTTTGGAAGGTCTTGGTGAACTACGTCGGTTAGGACGAGCTCGCCAAAGCCTGATGTTCCGGGATCGATCGATAGGTGACGGGAGTTGAAGAATGCACTTAGTAAATCTTCTTGAGCTGAACATCGCTATTGACAAGGTTAGGATCAATGAGTGTAGATGGAAGACTCGCTACTTACAAGATAAGAGTGGAGTTGGGGGGGATGGCACCGGGGAAGCCTCGGGCACCGTAGCCGTAGTCACTGCATGAATCGTTAGCAATGCGATGCGAGGTAGGTAGCTACAAGGAGTACATACGGAGTGATGTAGAGAGTAGCCTTCTCGCCGAGCTTCATCTGGACGACACCCTCGTCCCAGCCTACATCAAAGGTTAGCCTGTGGTCTGATATAGTGCGGTTTGAGAAACATACCCTTGATAACCTGGCCAACACCAATCTTAACATCGAAGTCACCACGGCCGACGGAGCTATCGAACCTTGAGAAAGAAAAAGGTCAGTCGCCGGTATGGCGTTTGAAAGCACGGGTGAGCTTACTGGGCGCCCTTGGTACGACCGTCCTTCTCTGCGAGCCAGCCAGTGTACTCCATGGAGACCTTCTGGCCATTGGTGGGAGAAGGACCGTTGCCCTCAGAAATGATCTCCTTTTCAACGCCCATTGTTGCTTGTGTGAATGAAAAGTTGCGAGGTTGAATGAAAAACGGGTTGATTCGAGTGGTGATGCGAGTAGCTCGAGGAATGGATGCAAGAGAGAAAGGGCGCATGATGAAAGAGGAGACAGGCGTGGAGCTTTATACTACAGGAGCGAGGCAACGTCAGGTAAGGCAAGGTAGAGCAGGAGCAGAGGACAATGCAGTGACAGTGAGTGATTCAGTACAGTAGCAGCCCGAACAATGGGAATTCTCTTCTCGAGCTCTCCCCTGTCCGTATGATCCAATGGCTTCATAGCTCGGCTAAGCTCTTTCAATTGGATCTCAGGGTCGAAATGGCGGGGCAAGCAGATCGACGGCGGGGCAATGGCAAACTAGAATGACGGGCATCGCCAATCAAAACTTCTCTAGACTCCACTGGGCATGACGATTGGGGGGGGACCTGGAAGCTCACAGAATTCAGGGCAGTCGTGGAGGTACCTCGTAGTGAAAAGATACCTCCTCCTCTCCAACGGTTCCCAAGAATTGCGACATACATGCGGCACATAGAACAGGAACACGTGTAAAAGGAATAAGCATCATGTCATCTCACTTGTGGCTTGTTGCAAACATCTCATTCTGCTGTCGTGATTGCTCGGCTGTTGTGACAACTGGAAGTCGACAACCCCGAGCGTCCCCGACTTAAGCCGGACCAGTGTTGTACCTTGCGCTAAAGGTACATCCAACGATACGACAATCGCCAAGTGAGTTGGGTACCGTTCTGTAGAGGTACATTGGCATCGTCATCCGCCTCAAGCGACACAGGTAACTTTTAATTCCCAACAACAAAGCTCATGACACGACGGGATGGACCAGAGTTGTGCAGTGATGTACAAGGCCAAGCCAAGCAAGATGAAACGAGGCGGTGTCGACTGTTACAAAGCGTCTTTTCCATCGGTCAAGCCGACTCTAGCTAAGGTTTGGCAAGTCTGTACCTATCTGTTCCCTGTATTTGTTCTCTATATTATTGGCTGAGTTCTCTCGAAATAGAACTTCCAACTTTCATACGATTTGTATTCGCTGCGCCATGGATATACTTTGTTTTCTAGCATAGCTTATGCCATTCGGGAACTGAAGGCTGTTCTCAACGTTTATATCCAAAAGGCGTGCTTTGTAACCGATTTGCAATGGGACCGTCCCTTGATGCAAAGATTCGAACTCATGTACGACTTCAAACGTAATGGTCATGGCGAAACACCACTGCTCCTGTTCTTTATTGAGTCTTGAGGGAAATGGTTAGACACGTTGGGAGATTCGACATGAAAATTGGCGGCATAATCAGCGTGATGTTGAAAACCGAGCTTGCCTTTATTATTGTTTAGGGTAGGCATATTCGTAAGGAAGCACTACCATCGACCATGTATAAACGGTGATATGTCATTGACAGACAAAGGCTTTACTAATTCTATGTTTACGGGAAGGTCTTAGGGAAGAGTCTATTGATATAGATCGTATATAAGTCCGGAGTGGTTTGTCTTCCTTGTGTTCCGGTCCCTGCTGAGAGTAAAGCTTCACCTGCAAGTAATTAACATCAATCTCAACAGGACTTCAGGAGCCTGGAAGTTTCGAGAGCGAACTGTTTAACGTATACCCACTACCTAATAAGCTTATGCACGGTTTGAATGCCTCATTGAATATCGATCTTGGACGAGTAACACAATGAGCTATAACAAGCACTTTGAAGTTACGAGTTGCTCCCCAAGAGACTTGTTTACTTGATGAGGTGGTATATTTGTGAGCTTTTGTCTGGTAGATAAATTCGGCTTCAAGAGCCTGCTATATTTTGCGTTCTCATTATGTCGTAGTATATATTCTATGTGTTTTAGGAACGAAAGCCGTATGGACATGGTCATTCAAGTTCTGTGATTCTACTAGGTATTAGTGGGAAGCTTCTTTGTTATTCCCGCCGGTCTGAAATCACATCGATGTACAGATTACCTTTCATGGTATTGAAGGGACTAAGCCAAAATGCAAACAGTCAACTTGAACAGAACGATGAAGATGACCTCAAGACCGTTGGCAATATCAGTGAAAACCGCCCCTGTTGTCAGAAATTCGAGCGTATATGCCGAACAATGTGTTCAAGATCAACGACGGAAGGGTACGAGACTTAACGCTATAATGTCTACGTCTCACTAACTACTCGCCAAGAGATATGCGAATGGGTTCACTTGACTCCAACACGGAAGCCCTCAACCCTGTTCTAGTTGAGGCAGCTCAAACTTCGCGACAACAGTTCGACGAGGCTCTGTGGCTGGCCGAGAGAAGCCAAGAGGAAAGGACCGCATTGAACACTCGACCGGACCACGTCAATGTCAATGCTGGCTGGCTGAGTCCAGCCCCATGGGGCTTACAGTATGCTATCGTGGTCAACTCTCGAGCTGATGCCCAGACAATTCTGTATACCTCGGTAAACACAAGCGGCTGGGCGGCCTCTTTACTTCTTTGCAAGCTGTGACAACTGTAGCCTCCTTGAGATGTTAGATGCTTGTGTTACTTGAGACCATTGGTAGCCAGAATTAACTCTGTCACCGACATATGTTCTCCAAAAAGACGGAGCTGGTGGTTATTGAGGTGAACAAACATCAGAAAGAGCATTCTAATTTGCTGTCCCGTAAAGCAGATGTTGCAGATATAACCGACGACTTGAAGGCTGAGGCTTAGATTAGATTAACACAGCCCCTGAGAAGGCTCGGCTGATTCCTTTGCTCGTAAAATAGAGTTGATATGCCTTCTACCTGAATGGGTCTAGTGAATGCTTGTCAAAAGTTTGTGCATCTTGTCAACTGATTTGACACGACGTATAAATTACTGGACATAGTCTATCCACCCGAAGTTGCATGGTTGAGGATCCGAGCTTTGATATGGTCCGAGATGATCATGCAAGGCAGTCTTGGTGTTGAGTTGTTAGGGTAACAAACCTACGCCAAGTGCTTGGAAGGGAGTACAAATGAATCGTGATGGATGTCGAGTGGTTATGACAAAATGAATATCAAAGTCAAGGAAGTAGAAGTTGATTTTATTTAATATGGAGAGCAACATGAAACTGGTCATGTCGATCATAGATTTCCGCGTAAGAGCAACTCAAGTTTGCGATGCCGCATGCCGAGATCACTAACAAATCGATCAGGGTATCCCCTAAAAGGTGGACTTTCACAAGGCGTTTCACTGTGGAGCGGCACTGATATCCGCTAAAGCCCAGCCCTTGGCGCAGCAAATGCCGCCATATCCGTGAGAGCCTCCCAGTACTTCCTTGACAGAAACGCGAAAATGACGTCAGAAAACAGATAAAATAATGGTACTTTAATGACTTGGCTGAAAGAGCTTGCGACGCTTTTGTTGCCAAGAGCTTTTTCTCTTTATGATTGTGGGTAGACCAAGACCAAGTCTCACTTGTGATGTATTGTCGCGAGATTAGCCATGGCGTTGAAAATTCAAATATAAGCCACATGCCGCCAAAAGATTGGGTAGGTCGTAATTTCCAGTAAAAATAACCAAAGTACGGATAAGGTAGGTCCAGACCTTCAAAGTTCAAGCACAGGTCAAGCCCAGGTCCGTCTAAGTCAACTACCGGCCTCAGGTGCAGCTTCGGTTGCGACGGCGCTTACTTACACACCACCTCCCGAGGACCCTTACGAGAGCCAGCCTCATTCGGGCTTCTTATTATTAACCGATTGTCGAAAGTAACCCTACTTCTCTTTCATCTCTCTTCTTTTTAATCGAAAGAATATTCCTCGGATGTGAGAGCCACCTATTTATTCTCTCCAAGTGACCCTGCGTCCTGTATAAGCAGAATACCTTCTGGCGCAAACTAGTCGATCACTCACAAGCGCAAACTTCTTTCGCATTCTTCAGCAGAAATAAGGGTCCAAGATGAGCGCTCCAATCAGCTCCAACGGCAACGGCCAGACCAATGGTCAAAATGTCGCAACAAACGGAACACAAAACGGCAACGGAGTTGCACCGCAACAGAAGAACAAGAAAAATGGAGTTATACATCCGAACGGCCATCATGCGATTAAACGCCCAAACAAGATCGGAACTGGCCTTAAAGATCGCGTAAACCAAATTAAAAAAGGACCACCCGGCGGCTTCGATCCGACCCCTCTTCCCGATGCGCCCCAAGGCTATACAATTCGATTTATCTTCCATGGTGCTTCCAATCTTGCGCCTGCCGACTTTGTCACCATCTCTTCTGATCCTTACCTCCATGCGACCTTGAAAGGCACTCAGCCAAAGCGTCATAAGGAGGACCCCGACCTTACTCACCGGACAAGAACTCTGAGGAAGACCACCGAGCCACAATGGGACGATGAATGGGTCGTTGCGAATGTGCCACCGACTGGCTTCACGCTCAAGTGTCGATTATATGATGAAGATTTTCCCGATCACGACGATAGACTAGGCAACGTTACCATCAAAGTGCCCAGAATATCCGAGGACTGGCAGGGAATCCCCCCTCCTGGCCGTGTCTATGAGGCCAAGAAGCGAGTTATGAGCAAGAGAGCTTACGCGACAAAAATTGTCACCAATATGGTCAACCATAGTATGCACATGACTCCTACACTCCGCGTTAGTATGGAGCTTCTCGGGCCCTCAGCTCCGCCCTTTGCACAAATGCATACAGTCGGACCAACAACATGGATCCAGCACTTCAGTCCCCTGATCGGCAGAATCGCCGGCGTCAAGGTCAACACTAATTCCGACGATGACGCTCGAACCGACGAAGAAGAACAACAGGCAGCTCAGAATGGAGATAAGAAGAGTAAGAGTAAGACTCAGAAATACGAGTATGTACTTCACCAACATCTTAAACGGAATGTACTAACGGCGAGACAGTTTCCAAGCAAATGAGATGCAACTCCAAGGCCCAGTACCTCCCAAGTTATATCACCGGTTTGTCGAGTTCAGACCTATCATCGCATCGATCTATTCATCGGCGGGCTTGCGCGGCACGATTCTAAACAAGGCGCTACACGGCCAGCACCGCCGTATCTACAGCTTCAATGCATCGACCGCTTACGGCGACTTCAAAGCCTGTACCCAAGAGGCTGCAATGCAATTCCTGAAGCTTGTTCACTTCGACGAGGGTGGCCGTATTTTTACTTACGTCTTAACTTTGGACGGCATGTTCAGATTTACAGAAACTGGAAAGGAGTTCGGTATCGACATGTTGAGCAAGCACACTATGCATTCAGACGTGGAAACATATATTGCCTGCTCTGGCGAATTCTTTGTGCGACGACTTCACCACCCTACTGGCTCAGATGATATCCACCCCCACCAAAAGACACATCCGACGGAAGAAATTCCCGGTGGTCCGCCTAGAGAGCAGCCTCCTGATGATCCTTCATACTATCAGTTGATCATCGACAACGACTCTGGAACGTATCGACCTGACAAGTCGACATTGCCTTACCTGAAGGATTTCCTCGAGAACAACTTCCCTGGACTGGGTATCGTGGCAATGCATTGGGAAGACGAGGAGCTCCAAAAGTTGAAGGAAAACCAGCACAATGTGAAGGAGAATGAGGGTAGAGTGGTCAACATGGTCCTGAACAGGAGCCAGAGCAGCATCAGCTCCGCCGAGAGTGAGCTAGATGAACGGCAAAATGGACGCAAGAGTAAGCGACAGGCAGCTTACGAAGTATTGGAAGACCCGCACACCTTCAAAGACGCGGTCAAATCGGTCGTTCCTGGTCTGAACAAGGAGAACGGCGAGAGTTCCAAATAATTGGATTATGATTAACGGCCGAGAAAAAGTTATGGGATGGTTTAATAGATGGACTGGCCTGTTCATGGCAAAAAGATACCTGTATGGATTTCGTATACCACTTTTGCTTTGGAAGTTTTGTGTTCCTTGATACCTTGGTTCATTTCGATGTATTTTATTGTCTCTGGTCTTATAATAATTCTACTCTAATTTATCCTGTTTCTCAACAACCGCATCATGATCGTCAACGTTCTAAAGACTTGGCTTCAGTGCTACCCACTTGCTTGAGCAACTCGCCAGCACTTCTCCTTGCTCGTCCTTCATCTCACTTCTGACTTTCGTCTTGCGACCGTCAATCTCTTCTGCAACAGCTGTGATATAGAGAACACTATTTGTTGGCACAGGCTTTAAAAACTTGACGTCTATGCCGCCTGTCACACTGGGCGTCTTGAAGGCTCTAGCATCTTTTCCTAAGGCCCTGTTCAAATCAAAGATGGTGCCCATAGACTCATCAAAAAGAGCTGCTACCATGCCGCCGTGAACAACACCAGGATATCCGCTCAGGCCATCACCCACCGACACCAACACAACAATCTCAGTGATGTTATGCGATGGATCCTTGGCAACCTGGATACTCGGCGCATGGAAGTAGCTGATGAAATGTGTCAAGCTGCGAGAATCATTGAGCGTCTTGCCAAAGAGCTGGTCATGTGCAGCTGACTGAGGATTACGACACGATGGGACGAACGGGATCGTATCTGGGGCGCACAGTAGACCTGCAGTCCAAGGATGCGAAGCAAAGAAGGAAAGTTCTGAAGCGAACAGGTCAGGCGGCGCGTTTTCTGGCGCAATTTCAAGCGCTGGGCAAATAATTGAGTTGGTGTAAGGGGGAAATGCCATGCTGGCTGACGAGAAGGCGTTGATAGATGAGGATGAGAGGTTGGTGTTGACGGGATGGCCGAAGCGGCGTTGGTTTCGGACCCGAGAGAGCGGGGCCGGTCGAGGGATCCAGAGACTGGGCAATACAGTGGAGGTTCGGAGTCTGGATCTCGGGAGTCTAAGACAGTGCATCATATGAGACAATTGGTCAAGAGTTGTAAAGTTAACGTGTTAAAGGCATGAGGGATAAGAGAGGGTTTGCGCCTTGTTTAGGGAGGTTGATCGTCATTGGATCAAGGATGTGAAGCCGAGGTACTTTGGAGAGGCTTGGCCGATTGGGGTGAGGAAAGTCAAAATAGGACACTCCTATTGGACGGCGTATACTGATTCATCTTTAATACATGGAACTCAGCTATTTTGACAATATAACTCTAAGAATGTAATAGATTAATTGAGTTTATGTTTTGTTTCATAGTTCAAGTGCCATGTGTTTACCATGTTGCAGTTGAATGTTGGGTAAAAACGGTTGCCTTTGCTGCCTGGAGCAACCATTGTAAGTGAATCTAGCCATTGATAACATTGTGAACCTGTGTTAGCTAAATCAGTCTTGAATAACTGTAGAGCGAGTTCCAAATCAGAATAATAACTCATAAGTAAACTCTGAATCGGACCATTTGGTCTTCGTGTGTGTTGCTTTGTAACTCGGTGCTTGTCACGCCTCGGCAAACATTGAAGTGAGATCACAAACATGGACTGTATGTGCACGGCAAATAAGTGATAGAAAACTCAACGACGTGAGGCAAAAGGAAGGATAAAATTGAATGGCCTGAGTGTGCTTGTACAAGTTGAACTGTTGCTCCAATGCATGCAGTCTCCTCAGGTCGTAGTGAATCACCAAACATTGAGGAAGTAAGCCACAAATACTGCAAGCTGCCACTGATGGCACCTGCCAACTCTATCGCACATACCGACAGGAAGGCGCTCCTTCCATAAACAGACACAAATTGAAGTGACTGTATCGCAGCCTAGAGGTTCCCCTCCCTTCTCCTTCCCCTCTTTCTTTCCTTCCTCAGTTTTCGTTCGCGTTCACTCGCGCAGCGTGCGTATCTGCCGCTACTCATCTTTGCCCCTCCAACCTGAACTTCAACACCAAAGCTTTGGCTTTGAAAATCGTCAAGATGGAGCACATGGGTAGGCATCCACGAGGGCATAGTCTCTCGCCCGATCACATCAACGTTCTTATCACCATCGAACGAGTTGGTGCGGGCTGCTCCATGGTAGCTATCGTTCTTCTGCTGTTGAGTTTCACCTTGTTCAAGAAGCTTCGAACCACTCTCAATCTCTTCATTGTATTCGCAACTATTGCAAACGCAGGTGCTAGTGTGGCATCTATGATCGGATATGATGGCCTGCAAGCAGGAGAGGACTCAAGCTTGTGCCAGGCACAGGCTTTTATCTTTGAATGGTATTACTCCATGCTCTTATTTAAATGAGTTACTGACATAATCTCTTACAGGTTCATGCAGTCTGATCCTTGGTGGTCTCTTGCAATGGCAATCAATGTGTTCCTTGTTTTCTTCTGCAATGCGGACCCAAGAATGTTTCGCAAGTATGCTTGGCTTTACTGCATCATCTGCTTTGGTGGGCCGATGATCCCAGCCATTGTGCTGATTTCAATCCGCAACTCGCCCAAGGGTCTCATGTATGGAGACGCCGCAGTAAGTAGTCAATCATCTAAATGTCTCTTCGCAAACTGACAGATGCAAGCTGTGGTGCTGGATTGGAAGCGACTGGAGTCTTGTTCGCCTCTACGCTTACTACATCCCGATCTGGATATTTTCCTTCCTCTCTATCATGATTTATGTCGCGGTCGGATACCGGGTCTTCCATGCTCGAAACGTGCTCAAACATATGGTGGTGGATGGGATGAAAGTTGAAAGAAGTGACAGCATTCCTTACTCAAGTAGCGAGCACCGAGGCTCTTCCGAAGCGGTAGCCTTTCCCCATGGTACCAGTGAGGCAGGCGATACTGACTCTTTTCATCAGAACCTCACGGGTCGACAGGAGTTCTACGGCACCGCCGTCACAGAAGTTCAAATCACACGAGAGGAGCCAAGACAGGCGACAAGCCATAGCATCGCCATGCCTGCTGCAGCTCATACTGGTTCCAGCCCCCCACGTATTCAGTCTTGGGTCCTGCCCGGTTCCTACGAGCATCTCGAACGTACTACTTCTGGAAGGGCTCAACGATTTGAAACAGTTTGCACGTCCGACAGTGCCCCTCAGGAATCTTCCACTTTGATGACTCGACTTCGCGCTGTCAAATCCAACGCCTCCTTAAAGCTCAAGCGACTCGACCCTGTCAAGATGGCATACCTGCGTACCAGTTTCATCTTCGGCTTTGCAGTATTGATTACCTGGATTCCGAGCTCAATCAACCGCCTGTACAGCCTGACGCATCACGACGACATCAGTTTCGGTTTGAGTGTGGCTAGTGGATGTGTACTTCCACTCCAAGGCTTCTGGAACACTCTCATCTACTTCACGACCAGCTGGAAGGTGTTCTGCGAGGAGGTTCGCGCAGCCAAATGGAAGTGGTTCAAACGGCCCGAACAAAGTACGGATGGGATCTGCCTTAACAGTCGACTTGGAACTTACAAAGGAGACTATCGGGATACCTTTGAGCGAACTCGACAAGTCCGCGCCGGCTCCACCGAGGACGGTGAGAAGTCCATGACGGAGTAATCTGTATGAAAGATTTTATTGGAACTCGGAGACGGCATATTTTATGTATCCATGTAGGAAAGGCACTCATAGTATGGCCAGAGATGTTGGGCAAACCATTATGAGAAAGACAGAAAACTGGGTATTGTTAGGCATTTAAAAGCATATCATACCAGCCAGTTATAAATCTGAGCCTATACAATTATCCTTTATTCATTATGTATTTTCGTGATGATGGGGGAATTCATAATATTTTAGGCTTTGTAAACGGCCTCGCCTTCAGCTGCATCAACACCTTGCTTGACAACCCTATCGACAGCAGCAGGAATATCCTCGTCACCATCAAGAAGATCGTACCAGCCATTCTTGATACCATCGGCGGCAAGAAGATATGAAGCAACTTCAGCGACAGCCTCTCGGCTAATACCGTCAGGGGACGAGATATGTTTGGTCTTGCCTAGCTCAACCTTGGTAGCGGGCTTATCGTTTAGAGTTCCAGGTCGAAGGTTGATACCAATGAGACTAGGGCTCTTCTTAGAGACCTTGTAAAGAACTTCATCGGCCTCAATCTTGGCCTTGTAGTAGTTGGCGAGGACGCCATTGTTCACCTTCTCATGGAAGTCTTCCCACTCACCCTTGGGCCACCACGGGGCACCAGCGCGACGTGAGCCAAGGTATGAGATGAGAAGGAACTTGGTGATGCTGGGGACTGCAGCTGCAGCGTGGACGAAGTGAACGGCGGCATCTCGGTCCACCTTGAAGGTCTGCATGGAGTTAGCGGATGAGGTGATTTGAGGAGAGATGTGAATGTTAGCGGTATACCTTTTCAGGGCCACCTTTGCCTCCGGCACCTATAAGATGTTAGAGTGAGTTCAATAGTAAGCTCGCATGGTTATCTTGACGTACCGGCACTCCAAGCAATATAATCGGGCTGAACCTCGCTCAAGACTCCAAGAGCCTTGTCTCGCGAATCGATATCCTCAATGCTTCGCACGAGAACATTAAGTTTACCGGGAAGACCAGCTCCGAGCTGTTCAATTGTAGGTTTCTGCTCTTCACTTCGGATGACACTGGTGACAGTCCATGAACGTTTGAGAAGGAGAGGAGTCAAAAGCTGGGAGACCTTGCCGTGGCCGCCGAGAAGAAGGACGTGATGGGAAGCCATATTGTGTGTAAGTAAGATGATGAAGTATTGTTATAAAGGGGACTTGATAGATTGATACGGATGATAAAGCAGCTCTGAAGATTAATTGATTTATATGAATCTTTATTGTAACAGGTTAGACGAGTATTTATGTTCTGTCTCTATTTCTACTTCAAACTCTCAGAGTGAGGTATGACGACATTCGCAACAAAGTGGGGCAATTACTAATGGCGAAAGGATAACGGCATTTGATTTATGTAGGGATCTCAAAAATTAGAGTTGACGATATCTTGGTGGTTTTGCTCGCCATCAAGGTGAATTTTGCAGATCATGTCTTCTCGAAGTGCCTGGGTTAAATACTGGGGTTGTGATGTCAGATTAGATTTGGTGTTAGTGGTGTTTTGGACTACCTACGAACTAAGAGCGTGATCAGTCACCAGATTATAGCCCGGTAGTAGGAGAATAGCTTTTGTTAGCTTTAATTAGCATACTTTTATATCATGATATCTGACAATGAGGAATATCGGTGCTTTGGGTCACATACCCGCAGCTTATACCAGAGCAACACACGTAGCCTACGCCCTTGTAAGCAGCCAAGATCGCTCGCTTACCCTATGATGGTCAAGCTTGATCTTCAAAAGTAAGATCTTGTGAGAAAGGGTGTTCATCATAGCCAATAGAACATTAAAAGTTGATTGAAAACAGACAGATTCGCATTTTGATGGCTTCAAGGGCTTAGTCAGCGGGCGGATCGCTGTAAGACCTCGGGAGTTGCGGACCTACCAAACTAAACCGTTTACGGGCTGAACACTCATTGGATGTCTTTGCTCACTGCTTGTTGTATATCAGTTCAGGACTCGCCCTTGCCTGCTGACGTTGAGCTGTTGGCAGTTGGCATATCTGAATTTGAAAGGAAACTTTCTAGTTTGCCTGGTTATTCTCCGTGACTAGCAAAGCTTGCTCATCTCAACTCTCCTGCTACAAATCGCTCAACCCTGTCTCGACTCATCGTGAAAGTTAGCTTTGGACAGGGATTGAGTCGTACCTTGTATGAGTATCTCCAGGTATCTCTTTGGTGCGAGAAAAATGGCTAAGACAGTCTGCATTGTTGGTGAGTTGCGCCTCGTTATGCTGGATATTCTGGCTGACTCTTGTAGGTGCCGGTCCCTCGGGACTTGTTGCAGCCAAGACCTTGTTACACAACACTGCCCCTGGCGAATTCAAGGTCACTATCTTCGATGCTCAGAAAGATATTGGAGGTCTCTGGCCTACGTCCAAGACGGACAATGGACGTCAAGTTCATCCGTTCATGTGGTCGAACCAAAGTCGACATACAATGCAGTTCAGTGAGCTTGCCTGGGAGGACCGCGACCCTCAGCTCCCGCAGGGTTGGATGGTTGGAAAGTACCTCCAGAGATACCTTGAACGCTTCTTGACGAACAACATCGACTTTGAGCTTAAGCTTGGCACGCGCGTTGAGAACGCACAGCGCCCGCAGGGATCGGCCAATGGCTGGACTGTCAGTGTCAAGTCAGAGGCTGGCACCGAGACTAAGAACTTTGACTACCTCTTGGTGGCTTCTGGTTTCTTTGGCAAGCCCATCATACCCGAGAGTCTGAAGGAAGAGACTGGTGTCCCTGTCATTCACAGCAGTCATTACAGGGATATTGAGAGTCTTCTGGGTAAAGGCCGAACTGGTGGCGGCAAGATTCTTGTCGTCGGAGGACAAATGTCTGGTGTTGAGATCGCAGGAACCATCGGCGCGCATCTTTCATCCGAAACCAACTCGCCTGAGCAATCAAAGGTTGTCGATGTTGACAAATACAGTGTTCATCATGTCATTCAAAGGCCGATATGGGTGTTTCCTCTCTACACAAGCCCTAAAGTAAGACACTATCAAAAGTCCGTGTTTTGGTCAATCACTAATGTGCATCTAGCCTACAAACAAAGCTGCCCCGTTTCTGCCTCTAGACTTCTCATCTTACAACCTCAATAACCGACCCAGACCGCTGACTAACACACAAGGGCATATTCCCGAGGAAACAGCAAAGACTGTGCATAGCATCTATAAGGGCGTTCTTGGCACTGATCAGTCTGAATTCTCTCCTTTGCTCAAGACCGATGGCACAAATGACAGCAAGCAACCTTACCTCGCCGTCAGCGAATGGTATACCGATTTTGTTCGATCCGGATTAATTGCATTGTCAAATGGCAAGGTTGAAGGTCTCGACGGCTCTACAGCAACATCGTCCGATGGTACGAAAATTGAAGATGTTGCAGCTGTAGTAGTAGCAACTGGGTTCGATCCTTCACCCTGCATAAGCTATCTCCCAGACGACGTGCTCCAGGCACTCAATTTCTCTCCAAAGCATATCGATCAGCCTATTGCTCTAGCCTTCCACGGAACTCACCACCCTGAAGTCCCTGATCTGGGCTTTGTTGGATTCTACCGATCACCATACTGGGGTGTCATGCAAATGCAAGCTCGATTCGTGGCAGCTTTATGGTCCGACAGTGTGTCGCCAGGACGTGAATCGGAGGTCTTTAAGAACAAGCTTGCCGATGACGTTTCTATCCAGCGAACCCTCGACCTGCGAAATGACCCTCGTGTGTCACAGTTCCCAATGGGAGACTACCCTTACCTGGTGAACGAGATGGCAGAAGCACTTGGGCTAAAGATCCGCGAGCCTCTTACGCCACCAGTTCCTAATCTACCACACAATGACCTCCCGTTGGACATGCTCACACCAGCACGGTACTCAAACCCCAGCGATGATCAAGAGTCGAAGGATGCGGCAACACAATCGCTAGAGCAGACACGCAAGGATGCGACTGACGGCCTTACAACTTCGAGATTTGTGGCCCACGCTGTATTCCGAAGCCTCCTCGGCACATGGAAGCTGGAGCGTGATCTCATCAGCAAACTGCCATCGCACCCAAGTGGCCATTTCAGCGGCACCGCAAAGTTTCTTCTTCGCGAGAAAACAACTGATGGTTTACGATGTGCCGGCAACCCCAGCGAAGAATCTGCGGATGGTGAAGATCTGGGCATGGAATATCTCTACATTGAAGAAGGCGAGTTCAAGACAGCTCAAGGCTTCGGTTTCAAAGCAACACGTCGCTACGTCTGGCGCTACGATGAGCTCAAGGACGTGCTGAGCGTTTGGTTTGCTAAGCCGGAGGATCTCAAGCGTGCGGACTACCTCTTCCATGAGATTGAGTTCACAAAACCGACAGAGAAAGGATGGGCGGCCAAGGCGGGGCATTTGTGTATTGACGATTACTACGATGTCAAGTACAACTTTGCGTTCCAGGCTGTGAATTTGAAGGAGTGGATGATTGAGTATACGGTTAAGGGGCCTAAGAAGGACTATACGATTACTGGAACTTATACTCGATAAAACCTCTGTGTTATAGGCGGAACGTAAAGCAGATAGAATCAAAATACAGGGGAATTGGATGGTCGTGATGCATCTCCGCGGCAGGATCGGACAGAAGGCGGACCGGGCCGATGTTTGAACCTTTCCCCACAGGTTAAAAACGAGATGCAAGATGGGAACCAGATTCGATCTACTTGGGTAGTATTTCCTGCATCCGCGGAACCAGTCCTTTGGGTTTTGATGCTAGCAAGGTCACATCATCTGCAGACACTCTATAATTGCGGCTCCGAACCTGCAGTCCGCATCCACTTCCTGTTGTATATCAGCAACTCTAAAACTGCATGATGGGTGCTTTAAATTAGGTCTAAAAGAGATGTAAACGATGGTATGCGGTATTACTGACGAACGGCAACAGTACCATCTGTTGCGCAAGTGAGAAAGGGAGAGCGACCTTTCTGGAGTACAGTATAAAGAGGAATGGCGAGGAGACTCGTGATAAATCCTCACTTAGTATGATAACATCTCTGGGGAATTTAGGGAAGTGAAGTTGCAGCACTGTATATCTTTAGATTTTGGCCTGGTAGTATATCTTGGCCAGTCATCGACTTCTGATAGACCACTAAATGTTTGTCAATAGCCTATGTATCTCGTGTGTTAGGTATGCTTCACCTCCAAGAACAGACTAGATGTACAAAAGGCCAGCCAGGACAATTGTATTAACATACATCGAGATTGTTCTAACATTAGAACGCACCACCCTCCCTAGATCGTTTCAATGAACAAGCCGTATCCGCGAACCTGACAAGACACTTTTAGTTCTCATCGAGATGGGAAACAAAAGTCTGATGATTTAGCGATCAGGCCATTTCGTAGGGGGACTGGGGTTCTGCATCCCTTGTCCCTTGCATATCGGCCGATGTACGGGCCCGGGTGGGGCTTTTTGACCCCGGAACCCCGGACACGGACACCGAACGATTCTGGGGAGTTGCTTTCCATAATTCTAGGAATTTTAAAACTGAGGGAAAGATGAGTCAGAAGCTCTTGGCTGATTGGCGAGCGCGGGGTGCATTGGGGAATTTTATGCTGTATGGAGGTGTTTATATGCCCTTGAAAGCTGCCTTTTTAGTGTTATCAGCAACAACCCATAGAGACAGGAATGCGTTTCCTAAGAAACGCCAATGAGTAAAAACCCAAAATAATCATTTTCGAGTCCCCCCATTCGTTGGAGACCAACTCAATTGTCAGCTTTCAAGTTGCCCCCTCTCCTTAAAAAGACGCACAAACATGCTTGGCATCCAAGCTATGGATATGATATGGTCTGATCTTTGAAGGCACATGCTGACGACACCGCTGTTATTGGAAAGAGTATAGTGAGTCTTGGTGGTAAATGCGTTGTAGATTGATTTTGATAGTCTATGGCCTCCTTTTTTGTCGTATGCTGTGTGGCTGTGTCTGTCTGAGAAATGGCTCCATTTCCTTTTGTTTCTCTAGTAAGGAGAGGCAGCTATCGAATGGCTGTCTCTCACAGTCTGAGTTGGTGTAAATTTAAGGTATATTTATACTCAAGACGAGCCTTCCCGTTGTGGAGAATGCCTAGACAACTCTAATGCACCTTCCAAGCTTACATCCCAGCTTCCCTTCAAAGACCCCGCGCAATTAAGGAAAGAGCTGAACGTCGCACAAAAATACTCCTTCCAGGTTCTTCTATTCGACTTGGTCTGCCTTGACCTTGCATCGTTACATTCTACACCTCCTCTACTTGTTCCATTCATACTTTTCATTCCATACCTACTTTCAATCATCTCAATATGAAGCTCGCCGTATTCAGCACGAAGCCCTACGACAAAAAGTACTTGACGTCCGTTCTCGACGCCAAGCATGCTGCCTCGGGCATCGAGTTCGTCTTCCACGAGTTCGCTCTCAATGAGGATACCGTCTCTCTTGTCGAAGGAGCCGATGCCATCTGCGTTTTTGTCAACGATGTTGTCAATGACAACGTCATTTCAGCTCTGTCAGAATTTGGCGTAAAGGCTATTTTGCTGCGTTGCGCAGGCTTCAACAACGTTGACCTCGACGCCGCCCAACGTCTCAGCATAATGGTCGCCAACGTTCCTTCTTACTCGCCCGAAGCTGTCGCTGAATTCGCCGTTGCTCTTATTCAGACTCTCAACCGAAAGACCCACCGCGCTTATAATCGCGTTCGTGAGGGTAACTTTGCCCTCGATGGTCTTCTTGGAAAGACTCTCCATGGCAAGACTGTCGGTATTGTGGGTGTCGGAAAGATTGGTCTTGCTACTGCTCGCATCATGAAGGGCTTCGGCTGCAGACTGCTCGCCTACGATCCCTTCCCTTCTCCAGCTTTTGAGGAATTTGGCGAGTACAGGAATCTCGAGGACCTTTTGCCTCAGTGCGATATTGTCAGTTTGCATTGCCCACTTATGGAGCAAACACGGCACATTATCAACCGCGAAACTCTGGCTCTCATGAAGCCGGGCGCTATGCTGGTCAACACTTCACGAGGTGGTCTGCTCGACACTGAATCTGTCATCCATGCACTCAAGACAAACCATATTGGTGGTCTTGCCCTTGATGTGTATGAGGCAGAAGGAGAACTCTTCTACAACGACCACTCGTCCACAATCATTCAAGACGATAAGCTCATGCGTCTTATGACATTTCCCAATGTGGTAGTTTGCGGCCACCAGGCTTTCTTCACCGAGGAGGCTCTTACCGAGATCGCCGAATGCACCCTTGGCAACCTTGAGGAGTGGATAGAAACCAAGACGAGCAAGAACTCATTGACTAAGGACCTTAAGCTGCGACGTCGTGAGTCACTGCCCGTCCGAGCCATCTAAGACTGGCCTTGGTTCTTCGAGATCTTCTTGTTCGTCGTTGCAGCGTATGCGAAAGAAGGGTGAATATCCACTCGAGCCTCTAGTCACACGCCTGCTTAGACAGAACTCTCTACGGACCTTCTCTTATTGCTTTTGCCATCATCTAAGGCTTAGTATGGTGACCTAGTGTTAGCGTGGGAGATAAGAGAGATGGGCCCTTGCCATGTGCTTCACCCACCAAGTGGACCTTGAAGAATCTGATGCGACCCATCTCATCACCGAAGTGCGCCGGCGCAAATCAAGGTCGCACGAACGTCTCCTTATCCCCTGAAATTCCCGTTTCTATGGACCCTTGGTAGCTGCTTCATGTTTTTGTTTCATGGGTTTTCGTGCGCTTCGGGTTTTGTTTTTCTTAAAAAGGGTGAAGAAATATTGAGTTAGAGCTGTTACAAGGTCAGCATCGTTCAGTTTGGTAGGGTAAGGCATGCTTCACAGAGGGCACATGATAGGGGCACTGATGATATAGTGTATTCAATAAAACAATCCTAAATTCCATGGGTATTATGCTAAATATCCAAATGCACTCTAATGCTTTTCCGTGCATATTCAACCCCTTATGCAGGTCCTGTCCAAGTATTATCACTATTCCACCTCTTTCTAGCCGTCATCATCTCAGTCTAAACCCAAGTCTATTTTTATAGTGGCATGGTCCATCAAGGACAAAATGATAAGAAAGCTGGATCTTTTTGATCAGCTTAAGGGTTGCTGACATAGCTTCGAGCACGGCGCAAGTCCTCGTCCTCAGAATCGTCGCGAACCTGGTTGCCCGCGTTGTTGCGGCTCTTGGCCTTCTCAATATCATCGACACTCTCATCCTCGCCAGCGTAAGCGTACTTGCTGCGCGCACGAATCTTGGCACCGTACTGCCAGAACAGAAAAGGGATAGCGCAGCAAGCAAGACCGAGGAAAGCCAAAAGAGTAGAGGCCCACTGATCACCGAGACGTTCGTACATCTGCTCAGTGAAGAGGACAACAGCGGCACCCCAGAAACTTCGGATACAAGTCTTCGCTGCGAGGGCAGAAGCGGCTTGGTGCTGGTAGGAATCGACGAGGTAGTTATTGGCAGAGTTGTAGAGGAAGATGAAACCGAAACCGACAGGAAAACCACCCATAGCAGGGCCAGCCCAAGAGAGATTCTCGTAAGAAGTCCAGGCAAAGATGAAAAGACCGATGGGAATGCACCAGCATGAGATCATCATGGGAATCAGACGGACCTCAGCGGGAGGATGACCATTGTGCTTCTTGACCAACTTGAGATAATGCTTGTTGACAAAAGGCGCGCAGAAGGCAGACATGATGACACCGACTGCAATGGGGATGAACATAAGACCAGTCTTTCCAGCAGAGTAACCCTTGCCCTTCTGGTAAACGATGGGATAGGCGACGAAGAACATGTACAAGAGACCGTAGAGAACACTCATGTACAGAGAAATGAGGAACACGATGAGTTCGCCAAAGAGGAGCTGGAAAGGTCGAATGAGGAAAATTCGAAGACGTTCAGAGATGGGACGCAGATCGAGCTCCTGCTCAGTAACGTGGTCTGTCTCGCCAGTTTCGGCTCGAAGCTTTCGGGCGCGACGGGAGAGGATAGTAGGGGCGTAAGTCTCGGGGACGGTGAAGGTGATGAGAACCCAGACGATGAAGGCGAGAATAAGCTGGATCCAGTAGAGCCAGCGCCAGCCAGCAGCATCAGAGAGGAAACCACCAACAAGGGGACCAACTAAAAGAAGCATTAGCATGAATATGTATAGTATGGGGATGCTTGAGTTGACTTACTGGCAGGACCAATGAATGGAGCAGCAGAGAATGCAGCCATGGGAACACCACGCTCTTCATTCTTCCACATATCGGCAAGTGTACCACCAACGAGAGTCATGGGCGCAGAGAAGGCGATTCCGCCAATGGCACGGCATACCAGAAGAGTCTCGATGTTGGTGGCCACAGCGCAAGGAATGATAAAGATGAAGGCGACGAACAGAGTAGAACCACTGAGTTTTGTTAGTAACACTCTTTATAGAACCAAAGCTGAGGATAAAACTTACTAGATGATTCTTCGTCCGTAAATCTCAGACAAAGGCGCAAAAGCCATAGGTCCAACACCGAAACCAACAACGAACAAACTGATACTCGCAAGAGCAAGCTCATTGCTCACATGAAGATCCTTCGTCACACCCGCAATATCAGCAGTGATGACAGACGAACAGAAGGCAACGACAAAGCATGTCAGCGCAACACACATAGTGCACCACCACTTAAATGCCTTGCTCCAATTCTTAGGATTTCCAGGGTCTCCAGGCGTAAAAGTAACGAGCTTGTAGCGACGCTCCGTTCCAGGCTCATGGTTTGTGGACTTGCGAGCGATCTCTTCGGGCTGCACAGGACCGGGGATGGCACCGCCTGGGACTTCGACACGGTACTCATCGAGGTTGGCGTTTGCGCTGAGGGTACGGTAGGGGAGGTCGATGTCGAGATCTGGATCGCGGTGTTCCTTTTGAGAGCCGTCTCTCGAATGGGAGTGGCTATGAGAAAGGGAGCGGCGGACACGGGACATTGTGCTTTGGTGGGTGTTTATGGGAGCAAATGTTGCTTCATCTCCGCGGTTTTCGTTGTCGAGTGTTGTTGAGGATCTATTTGTGTTTGGTTGATCCATGATGAATAGATAGAGTATTCAACTCTGGGTATTAATTAAGAAAGAAGATATGACAAACAGAAAGTAAAGATGAGAATCAAGTTAATGTCTCACTCAAGATGTTCAACCCAGTACAATTCAACAGACAAGGACGAGGGGCCAAGCCCACCTCTATATACTACTCTCTTCATTTCCAAAGTGACCCAAAGAATTCTCGCCGAAGTAGTAAAAGAGAACTGCTCCACTTGATATCGCCGCACCCGAATTCCGGGTCTGCACCGTGGAAAGTGGATACCGCCACCCGGACCTTAAAGACCCACCTCTGCGGGTGCGGCTACGAACCGTGCGGCTCCATCCGATATCAATAAGCACCCAGACAAGATAAACAAGACAGACAAGCATAACCAGATACTGTATCAGCACAGGACAGGGGTTGTAATCAAGTAAATGGGGATACTTCGGTGTTGAACTGCAGTGCAGTGTAGTATTATCGATTCATCTGTGCTTCTATAATCAGGGGACATACTACCATCCTTTGCTGTCAACCCTTGTTTCCTTGGGAGCCTCATTATCAGCTGCATGTTTTCTCCTTTTCCCTCTAATTCTTTGTCTTTCCCTAGCTTAACTTCATTCAACTCTGCTTAGCATATACTTACATCGATCTTACTCTCTAGTCCTCGGTCTGCACGTCGAAGTGACGATCTTTACGGTCGTTTCTACATCTCCACCTCGGACCCGAAGTGGATCTACTCACTCCCTTCAGTTATCGCCCGTTCATCGGAAGCTGAACCATGGGCTGAAGCTCAAAGTAGCGAGACAAGCTAAAAACTCAAGCTTCGCGCCAACGTCATTGATGCTACTCTGATCCCTGTTCATCTGCTGGCAATAATCCTGGTAATAAGTTCAAAGAAGTATCATGTTGTTTATTGATGCTATCTATCACTGTCAACCCATAATGTAATTTCTGCCTCCCCGGAACATCGCCGAATCTCTCTTCATCGCCAACATGTTATGCTATCATCAGATCAGCTTAATTGAGTTCCATGTTGACTCTCGCGATTCCATTCAGTGCTATACTGACCATGCATTCATTGCTGTCGCTTTCCAGTATCCTGGTAGCGCATCCGTGGTATCGTTCGACCTGCGGCAGTTGAAAAGCCGCATCTGTCTTTGTCGACAGGGCTGTCTCTAAATTCGTCAAAGGCTCAACAACCACGTTTGGTGCTGTAACAATCTGATCGTCGTCACTCATGATATAGTCGCCATTAAAATCGACCTGTCGTAAAGTACCGTCTGCTTGCACAATAGCACGGTTGGAGGTCTTTCCACGCCCGCTACGTAAAGCCCACGCCCGTGCCCACCCTTGTGTGCTGAACGCCCAAAGAACCGTGTCAGGTCCCAAATCCATGGCAAGCTCCACCAGGTTGTGACAGAGAGAAACGGGTTGTCCTCGAATTTCGACTGGACGAGGCATTGTCTTTCTTGCGGAGGGACTTTCTGGAAGCTTAATACTGCTGTAACTTCCTTTGATCCGTTCGCCCGTTCCACCTACCATATTACCTTCCTCTTCATACTGGGTTGCATTCATGCACGTTTGACGACATCGACCTTGTGATATGACGGCAAACAGATCGAGAGGTATCGTGTAGAGGACGATCATCTGCAAGTCTGTGTCTGAAGACTCTGGTGGATCGAGTTTAATGGACGTGACACCGGCACATTCCCCTGGGTCCCCTAGACTGCTGTCCCCACCGGCAACCGAGAATGTTGCAGCGACACAAAGGCCATGGCTCGTGTCAAATTCGGCTGTGTATAACACGGGTAGCAAAGAATCGAAGGGAGGGGGGAATCGGGCCTCGCAAATCAAGCGATTCGGGGACCCGGCAGGTGCATCAGTGCCCAAAGAAAGGGTTCCTGTTCTCGGATCTGTGTACAAGAGGTGGTGTCCATCACTCAGTGGGACGGCTCTGTAGTGATCCGTGATGCTGCTGGTGGAATAGCCAGCATGTTTCTATCGTTGTTGACCTTGACCATCGCGTGCTTTCGCCAATAAATATTGGGCCAGCAGATCATTAGCTTTGGCATCTCCACTGGGCGGGTTCATCGCCATTGAGTCAAACTGCATGTTCTCGTCAAACAACAGATCTCGGAGTGTGACCTGTGGCCGCGCAGGGAGTTTCCGCTTCGTCCGAGCAGATTGCCCAGAACTGCCGTGTTTGTCGATTATCGTCACTCTAATCAAAGAAATCTGATTATGGCAACACCATAAAGTCAAATGCTGACTGATGCTGTATAGGTAGGTATAAAACGATTGTGTGTGACACACTCGGGGATGGGAGAGTTATGATGAATAGACTGATGTGAATGATGATGGAAGAAGACAAAGCAGAACGATTGCGTAGGCACCTGTGTAGTTAGGTAAGGTAGGCAGGTGCCTGCCTAACCAACACCTAGGTAAATCAGTGAAGGCAGGACCTACCTAGGTGCAGTCGGAGTTGGAAGGTACATGTGCCAAGTGGAAGGAACTGGTGGCGGTGGCTCATTGAAAATATCACCAAGAATCAAATCAATTCCGTGTTTACCACCAGGGTACAATGTTCTACTACTTTTCAAGCGACTATCGTGTACTGCTGCGATCAAAGAAAAGGGACAGGCATAACGATACTTATTCAAACTTCCCAAGCCAAAGCGAGCGCTATATCCATGCACGTATACGTCAAGTGCCTTCATTAAACATTATTTCCCCCATTGTCTCGCCAAACATTGTCATCCCCTATACCAAGTGTGCCATCGACACCTTGTAGGATAGGGCGTTCACTCCCCTGCGTCGACTGTGTGTCATCCGTAACAATTGGAGGGGGTGGCTCGTCGTAAATCCAGGGTTGTGGGAGCCTATGACAGAGTTAGCTAGTGGTTATGACGGGTTTCCGAATGATACTTACGGAGCAACAAGGCTGGGATTGTTGAACTGCATTCCCTTCTCCTTGTACTCATCCAATGTGCTTCCCCGGCGCAACAGGGTTTGTGAAGGTCGAGCGGCATTCTCATCCTCGAATGCATCGTCCATTGCAGCTGCATCGTCCGAGTCTTCGTCCGCCCTAATTGCGCGGAGAGCAATGTATTTGGTCAAAGGTTCATATCGGCGCTTGATATAATAGCTGTACCAAATGGAAAACGGAATCAGCGGTAGGATAGAAACTGATTGAATGAAACCTTGGGCCGCCGCGATCCGGCCCACCATGACAAGCTCAAAAACAAGCAACCCAACGATGATGCGGTAGCATATTATTCTCCACGCACCCCCGGTAGCATGTTGAGGCTGATCCATTGCGTAAAGTACCATATACTTGAAGGTGAAATATCCAAGGATAAAATAAACCATTCCGACAATGAGAATCAAGAAGCCGAAGTTCAAAACACTGTAGATGATGCACAGGTTGAACACAAGCAACGAAGTGGGCAAGAAGAAGCCATACTGGAAGACCGGGGGCTTCTTAAGCTCAAGAGCATCGCGCGGTGTCTTGGAAAGCCATTTGAGGAAAGGATGGAGGAACACGCTTCCTGCCTCGAGAATTCGGAAGGGCATGAGACCAATTCCCTGCAGCATAATGAAGCATATGTAGAAGATTGAGAGGTCTATCACATCAGCGGCTATGGCTTCTGGGATCTTGCTTGTGTCCTTGACAATTTTCTGCAAATCAGACCAAAATTCAAGCCCTGTCTTTGAGACTGCGAAAACGAAGAAGGTATTGAAGAAGGTGAAGAAGTAGTTCTTGGATATAACTGAGAGCTCCACATCGCCTTGTGAAATCATTCCCTGCTGGTTGGAGAGATAATCATATAAGTAAGGAACAGCAACGTTAAGAAGCGAGACAGCCAGTGCAGGCAACCCATTCGATGCCAGAGAGTAGATAATGGTGTGGGCTCTTAACCATTTACCTAGTGTAGGAGATACTTTTTCGATTGCACAAGGAGTCATTAAACCAGCTAGGAAAGCAGTCGGGGTAATAAAGACGAGAGTAACAACAATGATGAAAGCCGTGACGGTCCACGATTTGAGACGGCGCATGCCACGAGGCGCGTACGTGTTTCTCCAAATAAGATCCGAGGGCGCTGGTGTTAGTTTTGTCAAAAGGCGACCCGGTCTAGGATCGATGCGTGCCTGGATGGCCATCTGACATGACGCAACGGAGTCCATGGTAACAATCGCCATGTCCGTGGGTGTATACGACTTCTTGCGGGCCTCGGTGACCTGAGCATCTAACCTCCGAAGCCTTTCCTCGTAATAATCGATAGCGTCCACATTACGGGATCGCAGGCCAAAAGTACCATAGCGTATGTTAACTTTAGGCCTACCTTCATCACCTGAATCCCAAGGCTCTTGCTCCGAATCGAGGAGGCGTCCGTTTTCTCCGGCGTCTCCATTTGCTTCATCTTGAGGACCATTTTCCGAGACTCCGCGGTCGCGTCTTTGCGAATGTCCATTGTCTTTCCTCTTTTGCCGCTGATGTTTAAGAAACGTGGCCCAGGCACCCTCAAGGCCTCTCAGTGCAGTGTCTCTCGCATCGACAAGGTCATCAAGCTTCTTCCAATCCCGACAAATCAGAACCCTCTCGACAGTTCCAATCTCCAGCTTTTCGATCAGATTCTTGATGGCGTCTTCCGATCGTAAATCTTCCGGTATACCTGTGAGGCGAAACGTCCTGTCTGTGACGGTGGATTGGGATCCGAGATAGTCCTGACGGAACTTTATAACGCGATGTGTTTCAAGGTTCAGATAGTATATGGTCAGCCCAGCGAAGAAGTAGGTGAAGAAGACAAAAGCCCATAGCCAAGTCTTTATCCAGCTCTGATCTGTTTTGTCCTTGCCCTTTAGCACATCGATGAAGCTCGCGTTTGAGAAAATGGTTTGATCCGATTCGTACAATGCAATGAGGTCGGCTGCTTTATTGCCGGGATCACCTTTCCCGGGCCAGAAGCCTTCATATATGTGATTTATTGGGAAGAGTATAAAAGTCGCGAAGCATGCCATGACAGCGAAGAGTCGAATTGCCATCTTGAAAAAGCTAAGGAACTGTAGGCTGTCAGCATCTGTCAGGGCATTCTAGAGAAATCATTGAATCGTACCACAAAGGCATCAAGTCCAGCAGAAGCCAAGACTTGCTCCTCAGTGATCCTATAAAGTGTAGGTATCCATCCGAAGGCGGAATTGGATAAAGTAGGTAGACCAATCTGGTGGTCGAGACGACGTTTTCGCGCAGCATAAAGAGAAGGCCATCGTGGACGCAAATACTATCGAGGGATTAGTACTATGTATTTGAAATAGATCTAAAAACGCATTGTCAGTCGAGTAAGGGGCAAACATACACAGAAGAGAAGGAAGGCCGAGACGCCGATGGCCAGAGACAACACGAGCTGGACCTCCATGTTCTTCTGGAGGTCAGGTTTGACTGCCGCATCTCCCGTGCATTTTCCTTCATCAGACTTGTCCCCCATGATCAAATTCATCTCAAGAGACATTATGATCGCTCGCAGATGAAGAGGTTGGTGTTTGATGGCGCTGAATGCAAGGCTGAGCCCATTCACGTTGCTTGTGGCGCCTGACGCATGAACCGATGACGTACAGAGACGGTGAGGAAGGACCCACATAAGCTTCGCTTAGTTTGCTGAGTCAACTTTCATGCGAAGTCATTTGGCTACCCTAAACCTGTTCAATTGTAAACCGCAACACATCTCGATCTGTTTTGTTCTTAAAGCATATCAGCAACCTGAATAGTACATAATTAGCTAGGGAAAGAAAAGGCTACTATGGAGTCTTACGTCAAAGGCATACTTTGCGTGGAGTTGAAAGACCTCTCAAGTCTTACTAGCCTTGTTCATTACTGAAAAAACGTTGGGCGCCACTTGCTCGACTTCGGCCGAGACGATAGACGTTCGCGTAACTCTATTGATCATCAAATCAGAAAGCATATTAAGATACAGATCTTAAAAATCAGTAGATTAAGGAACGTCTACGCAAAGTTAAAGAAAACTCGAACCATGTTTCTTAATGCTAGTGCTTCATGCTTCACGAAAAGATAACCGGCCTTTCAGTTGTTCCAGTAGAGACAGGTGTATCTTCTGTCTACCATCGTCTTACAGAGAAGGTTTGCTCGTAAGGATTTACACTACGGAAGACTATAATAATCATGCTCGAACTTCCTTCCTGAAAGAGCTCAGGTAAAAATCAAATTTGTGTTACCTGAAATCGTAGGGTCGTCTATAATCTCAGGGAGCCAACAGGATGCTCCCTCATGGGAATCAGCATAAAGTTGTCTTATTATGAAGAACTGAACAAGCGTTCCTGTTCTTATGAATCGAGTACGGAATCTTTCTATTCATTTTGTGATTGAAGACTGAAAGGGCACATCGGCGTGTGATCTGTTAACCAGCCTTGACCCAAATAGGAGATAGGACAAAGAGTATGATTTGAGATGAATGGAAGAGACGAGCGATGTGTAGTCCATATTTTGCCAAGTCTTTTCGACCAGATACTTGGCGTCACATCCATTGCCCAGAATTCTGGAAACCTTCTAGCAGACATGTTAGCTGCAGGCGAGCTTGGCAAGCTTGAGGAGGTTATGGAAAGAAATGACCACACTAATAAACTACAGTCTTATTCAAGGAGACCTGCGCATAGAACCAAGGTCAGATGCCAAATGAAGAAGGGTAAATAGAGTATAATCAAGACATTTCTCTTTATTCACGAGAACTTACACGGAATACACTCCATCTTGGAAGTCTGGTCCTGGGGCAGAAAGGCCCGAACATCTCCGGTAGGTCTGTGCTTCCGGGTCCGGCTTCCAGGTTCCCATGAACCCTGCAGCCCTGCAACTCCGTTGGGAAATCTATTCTGCCGTGTCGGCCCTGATCGGCACGCAGATGATCCCACTAGTGCAGCCGTTTGTCGCCACTTTCGAACTTGATGCCGCATATTGGGGTTCGTAACAATCTCACTTTGACTTCTATGGTCTTCTCTTACAGTATCGGACCGGTTTAGACTTGTTGTCCATGACTTAAACTGACATTCATTCTAATTGACTCGCTTCGTTGAGTTCACAAGTACGGGAAAGAGTCCGATCAAACGTCAGTAGTTGGATTTCAACAAATAGGACTTGACATAAATCAGTAGAGGAGTGAACTGGCCAGGATATCTCCCTCAAATAAGAGAATCGGGAAGAATGTGATCATGCGTTGCTTACTTGGCAAAGGAGTCTTCTGAAGATGCTATTTTCAAATGGTCTTGTTCACACCTGTCTCGATCAGAGTACCCAAGAATTGGATGGATGAGTACCTCGGCGAAAGAGACAATCGACCCATCTACAATTAGCATATAGTGTACTCTATAGCCAAAGGATTCATCATATACCAGTGTTGAAAGATTTCAAACCATGACTGGTTGTCAATCGAGAAGTGGCTACCTACCTAGTCATATCCCCTGCTCTTGCCGTTACGAACAGAAAGTTTAGATTATCTGGGCCCCACGCCTGCTCGAACGATGTTCCACAAATGGATGAAGCGATGCACTTGGAGGCAAGAACCTCCCAGTACTGTAAAGAGGGAGGGAAGGCAAATGCATTGGTTCGAAACCGACTGCCTCATCACATGTCTCCATATCCCATTGATCCCGCCTCTTCCTTCAAGCTCTCCACCGGCTACCTCTGCTCTTCTGCCTTTTCTAGCCTCAGCATGGTCACGATCTTGGCAAGTTTCCAGTTAGACCATGTGGGACTAAGTTTAACGAACAAGACGCTTTATCAAGCTGGGTTGGTACTCTCCACCAGTTGGACAACGCCTTGACGTTCACCGGAAACAACGCGCGTTTGCCCACTGGTTGATAATGAGGTAAGTGGCTTTGTTGGGCGAACTTCCCATATCAAAGTCTTAACCGTGATAATGAATAGGATGCCTACAGGTGGTCTGACAAGCTCTCGATCATGAGTGCCAGCGGAGACGCCTCATATCAACAGAGAAGAACGAGTGCCACAGTGGCTACCTAACAGAAGGTAACATCGGTCATTGCAGAGAAACCGCCGAGCCCAATTTTGTTACAAAACCGGCAAGAAGGCCTTCTCACACGATCTAATCTAATCTCTGTGGATCGATTATTCTTGGTAGCTCAAAAAGCCGCTAACAGACTCGCCCCTTCAGGACTGAAGCGCCAACTTAAATCCACTGCGGCTCAAAGGCGACAAACGAAAACCTTCTAGTTCGAGACCAGTCCGAGGAAAGAGGTCATCGAGCCTAGAGACTGGAATTTGACGGGTGAGTTGCCTCAGTGGGCCTCGCGACAATCGTCAGAGTGCCGCAAAAGCGAAGCCATGGATGGATATTTGTGAACACAGCGTGCCCAGACTCACGACCTCCAAAGTCGGATGCCTCAAGGCTTTCGGGTCTCCGAATCGTATTAAATGACCCTTTCGATTCACCAAAAAGGAGACAAATTGAATGCAATGCCACGAATGCATTATGGTCAATTTCCTTCCCTTCGTTTGGATCAGATAATGTTCAGGCCCACTGTTGAATCCTCTATCGGATTATCTGATCAGATAAAAGAAACTACAGCGAGGATCCCTGCATCCCAAAAGACCCTCTGCTGCCGGAATTAGTCTGGTTATGGCAAAGATCGTCTAATAGTTTTCATCCTTGTTTGTTTTTCTCAACGGCAAGACAAATTTATTCCCTGACGACCGATGCTAGGGAAGGATTCTCGTCCATCCTACCCACGCTGTTATGCAGTAAACACTCCACTTCATCCGCTCGACCTGCCAGTGCCGTTACAATAATCATGAATCGATGGCTGTTCCTGGGCCTTCTTTACAAATTTTCACTCTATCGGATCACTTGGCATTAGTCCGACTTCCGAGCTGGCGACTGGCGAGCTTATCCGGGGCGGATCCAGTAACTCAACTCGTGCCATGCCCATGATCCTACGGACCCAGCAAGATAATCACCTTGACCCATATCGTATTGCCACTTGTGAAGAAGAAGAAGTGATGGACAGGTTTATACGACTTTTCTGGAGAACGCAACGCTGAGTATAAATCTCAGCGCTCAGCGTGCTGCTGAGTTACAGTTTGTCCTCTCCACCTCGACATTTTAAAGTATTGAGCGTCCTAGCCAAGTGCGATACCCACTGGTGCATCTGTACTCTTCTTCTCGACTGTCTTGACCATCCATTATCTTGAGGCCTTAAAGGCTCAGACAATTAAAAATGGCCGCTCCAACCAGCCCGACCCAAGCCCAGGGCGATTACGAAAAGCAGATCCAGGCCGAGAACCACGTTATCAATGACTTCCCCAACAAGGACAAGGAAAGTGACTCTGACGATGGCTCTGAGACAAAGCAAGATGGTGTCAAGCGTGTTGAGGCCATCACCAAAATCTGGTCTCCTGGTATGATGTGGGCTGTCTTCATCTTGTGAGTCGTTATTATTCCAGCTCAAGACTAAAGGAAACACGCTGACACCAGCAAGTCTTTACTTGGTCAACTTCGTGGATACCCTTCTCCAGTCTGTTCATGCTAGTCTGGTGCCTTATGTGACCTCTTCATTCAGCCAGCACGGCCTGTTGGCTATCACTAGCGTCTTCGGAAGCATCATTGCTGGAGTATCCAAACTCGCAATTGCCAAAATCATTGATATCCGTGGACGTAATGAGGGTTTCCTACTGATGATTCTCATTATCATTGTTGGGATGATCATGAAGGCTTGTTGCCAGAATGTCGAGACCTATGCCGCTGGACATACCTTCTACTGGGTCGGACACGTTGGTTTAAGCTACATCATCGATGTCGTCCTCTCTGACATGACCTCTCTCCGTAACCGCATGATCATGTTTGGTCTGTATATGAGCCCCCGGTTGGCTTCGACCTTCGGTGGCCCTACGATTGCCGACCTCTTCTACAAGCATTCGACCTACCGATGGGCTTTCGGCTCGTTCTGCATTATCCTTGTTTTCTTCTCAATCCCTGTGTCGGCCATCTTTATGTACCATGAGATCAAGGCCAAGAAGCTTGGATACCTACCTGAGAAGAGCCAGCGCAGTGTTTGGGAATCTACTAAGTACTACTTTGTGGAGTTCGATGTTGTTGGTATGGTCCTTACCATTGCTGGCTTCTCTTTGATCTTGACCCCCCTCAACATCGCCACGAGAGCGCCCAACGGCTGGAAGACCGACTACATCATCGCTATGATCGTTGTCGGTGTTGTCTGCCTCTTTGGGTTCGCTGCCTGGGAGAAGTGGTATGCCAAGGTCCCCTATGTTCCCTTCAAGTTTCTCAAAGACCGAACTATCTTGGGTGCTTGCCTTCTCAGCGCTTTCCTGAACATGTCTATCTTTGCTTGGGATACCTATTACAACTCGTATCTCCAGGTCGTTCACGGTCTCAGTATTGCTACTGCTGGATACACCCTGAACGCCTTCTCTGTCACGTCGACCATTTTGGCACCATTTATCGGACTGTAAGTTCCACTACTGCAACGATTGGTCTTGACAAGTTTGCTAACATAGTATCTAGCTTCCTCCGTTGGTACGGGCGATACTACTGGCCTGCTGTATTCGGCATTCCCTGGTGTGTGCTTGGAACCGCGCTGCTCATTCACTTCCGACAACCTGGCAACGACATTGGGTACCTTGTCATGTGCCAGGTTTTCCACGGTGTTTGCGGTGGTATTTGGGCTATGACCGGACCTCTTGCCATCATGACCCAGGTCACTCATCAGGAGATTGCTGTCGTCCTCGCCCTCTACTCCATGTTTGGCTCCATCGGTCAGGCCATCGGATTTGGAATATCAGGTGCTCTTTGGACCAACGATCTACCTAGAGAGATATACAATGCCCTTCCTCAGGACGCCAAGAATCAGACTGCTGCACTTTACGGCGACATGAAACTTCAGATGGCCGATCCTATTGGTACTCCTATCCGAGATGCCGTTGTTTACGCTTACGGCGTTGTCCAACGCGAGATGGTTATCGCTGGTTGCGCTTTCCTGCCTTTGATTTGTATTTGCGTTCTTGTCTGGCGTAACAAGCCCATCGACAAGCAGCAGACCAAGGGAAACGTCTTCTAAACAACGCCACTGCTGCCAGCAAAGCAAAAAGATATTTACTTCAAAAAGCATATTTCTGACCTGTATGCAAAAGTACTCTGTTTATGATACCATTACTCATTTTTGTAAAAGATAAATCTTACTCTGTTATGTTTTTCAAACCGACCCAATCGTTCTCTGTGAACAAAATTGTATGCGGACGAAGATTGTATCTTAGTCAATCTCGATGCCACTTCCTCAAGACATGCACCGAGAGGATTCATCTACAGGTATACTGATGATACGTCAGTGATGAAGCCAAGTGCATTTCGCGCATGAAGTGATGATAAACTCGATCTCATTATCAATGCGTTAATATACGACTGTCAGCACCGATTCACGGCAAGTTGCATATATTGAAGGATACCCGCATCACACCTTTGTCTCGTGAGTTTGCCATCTCAATTGTCGTCCTGTCATAGGCACATGAACCGCCGGTGTAACCTCTCAAGCAATGGCGGAGCCGAAACATGTCGGTTGCTCGGCTTTGAGTCTCCTCTGCTTTCGTGCAAACACTAGATTATGAGATAGGATATTTGAGTTTCTCTGGCTGATTCGAGATGCAAGCAACCGCGCTCACAAGATCAATGTCTGCTTGACTTTGTGAAATATGCCGCACAATGCGACAAAGATGGCGATGAGAATCTGACTTTGGGGGAAGATGGATTATCAATCCAAGTCACGACGGCAGCTGGCAGTAGATCGACGGAAAGATGCAGACGAACAGATCCACGGGATTTCGAGTCGTAGCGGAGTTGGTTTGAGCCTGTATTCTGACCCCAAGCAATACAGTTATAAAGAAATGAATTAAAGCACCAGTGATGAGGTATAGCTGACAGAGATGAAGAAGTAAACGCCACAATTCATCGGATGATAAACTCATTGTTGATCTGGGATCAATTTCCATTCCGAGTTTGTTGTTTCTTGACTATCTGATAGAGATGAGCATTGTTATTCACGAATGGCACACCATCATGCTATAGTCTATAACCACTCCCTGAACTGCCCACCAAACAAGATCGGATGATGTCTGTTAATGTTAGGTGATGTCTGTCATCTTGAAGCACACATGTCGGTCACATTAGATGCATATGCAGTAGTCTGCATAGCCATCTGATCGTCCTTTAACTAGATGATTGCAAGATGGATCACCGACGAAATGTCTTCAACCCTGATCCCAGAGTCTCCTAGTGTAACCCATATTAATGTTTTGCTGCTTGGAAACAAGCCAGCAAACAGTGTATGGTGTTGTCTGTTTGACTACTGGAGTCATGAGGATGGCGCGGCTGGTTTGGTCTGAAATTTCATGAGAAGAGACTGCATCAGCTGCAGAAACAATGGAACAAACGATGAAGGGACAAACGGCTCTTTAGCTACTATAAATTGCATAGTCCTCCTCTCCTTGAAGTTATCATCACAACTACACCACAAGATCATTGGCTCACTTTGACAAGATATCTCTTCTATTCCATTCATATCCCAGACAAAACTACTCAGTACTTCATCTCAACCACAGCAACTCCACAGAGATCCTAAGCATATCTCATACGAGGCAAATTCAACGAAAACTACTCAGTACTTCATCGGGACATCCTCAGTACCTCATTGCAACCACAGCAATTCCACAGAGCTCCTAAGCCATGCCTGAAAATCCCAATCAGTCCGGTAGCGGATCATCCGGCGGTTCGGGTGGTTCAAACCAGCAGTCTCAAGGATCATCTGGTTTACAGACGCAGACGACTCAGACTACTCAGCCACAGAGCAGTGTGCAGTCAACAGTTGGGAACAACAACACTCCAACAGGACAAGATCTGCCAAGAGATCATCCTAACCAGAGCATCGATGCTCCGTCATGGACCACAGTCGGACCGGGTCGGGCTCTGTCGACCGTCATCGTTGACCCTACGGACCCAGCTTATCTAGATATTTCGGACGACGAAAAGGAGGAAGCGGAGGAAGATAAAGGGAAGGGACAGGATGACGGCAAAGGGAAGAAGCCAGAAACGAAGTGAGCATGCGATCTCTACGAGCCCTCAAGAACGTCGAGTGTACAGACATACAGAAACACCTGAGACGCCTTCAAAGTTATCATGAACCAGGCGACAGGTCATGATGAGACTGAGTTGAATCCCAAGGTGGCATGGATCTCTATGTAGAGACATTTAGCGTCTTATGGCACAATGTTTATTGATAAACTGAGGGTCCAGGAGAAGATCAAGCTACTTAGGAGGATCTTTGAATGTTGATGATTTCGGACTATGGAGTATGGATTGTCGGTCAGCTCAGGATAGGAGATGATTTATTAGTCCGAGACATGTTTTATATCATCATCCCGTTTCCACAAAAGCCTAATCTTAAAGCGACTGTTTCTGTATAATTGAAATGACGACGAGGAATGGTCAAGTGGCGCTGTATTGCTTTCATCTAAGTGATCGGCTTTGGTATGAGATGAGATGAGGTCCTAAAATGTAGCTGGCTGGGCAAATCTTGGCAAATCTTGGTGTAGTGGATCAAGAACACAACCCCACTTACAGCGGATGACGAGCGATCAGCGGGTGATTGTCACAGTTACAGTGAAGATGAAAAGAAAGAAAAAGAAGAAAAGAAGATCATCTCTAGGTTGTCCAAGCTCAAACTGGACAATAAGCAGTAGAAGAGTCTAAATGATCCGTGTACTTGTCATTCGTCGTCATTGCCATCCATAAGATTGCATTAACTGCCAAGCATTAAGCACAACTTTCTCGTATTCTTTTTTACGTTGATTTGTGTTGTATTACTAGAATATTACTGTACCACATCAGCACAGCTGAGAATGGCAACTGTGAAGCCGACGATAGAATGTGACTGTGATTCTTGGCAGGGGTCGTCCACGATAGTCTAATAAAAGACAATTGACCTTCCAGTTTCTGATAGACTCGACAAAATGCCGTTTCTTTGTTGGGACTCTGAGCCTGAGATGGAGAAAATCGAGGGACTCGTTCTCGGAAATTGCAATGACGGAAAAATCCAAGAGAGCCAATTGAGGCAAGGATTGAAGTGGGGGGATGAACTATTTCAGGCACGCAGCTCCGCTTACTGGTCTGGGCTGTGCCTCTGCTGGGCTCACTAAAATGGATAACTCTTCAGGCGACTCCAGTGCTTCTACAGCTGTAAAGTAAACAATTAATACAGGCGAGTATTCATGTCATATAACTAAAAGAAGACGAAAGAATCTATATTCCGTATCCGTATACCGATACTCATGTCACTCAGATACTGTACGAGGTTGCACACAGTGAGGATACTTCTTGTACCTTAAATTTTGTTCAGTATCTTATATGATACAGGATGAGGACACGCTGAAACTGAGACGCACTCAGACGTTTTTTGCCGCGTAAGGGACAGGAGGAGAGCGGACGGAAACAAAACAAATAAGACATGCAAGACAAACGCGAAAGGGGGAGAATCATCATCATCAACATCAATGATTCTAATATGCGAGATAACGTTTCGAGTACATCGTACAAAAACCAAAGTCTTGTCCAGACCGCAGCGCCAAGGCCAGGCCATTGGATTCGGTCTTTTGACCGCGTGATACCATCCATGGCCTTGACCATGGCCATAAACCTGGATCGAGATAATAGCGGTACATGGGGCCCATGTACCGAAACCATGGTCAGATGCCGTCCGGTCTTCCCGTATATACCTAGAGCGCAGGTCTCTTGGCGTCCTTTTCTTAGTTCCAATGGCTCAACTCGTACAGCACGGTACTGGCCGGCTAGGTGGGTAACAGAAGAAATGTCCTCTAAGGCTTAGGCTACCAAAATAAAGGAGCCTAAATGCTTCTCCAGATCGCCATAAGATGACTAAACTATTTCGTCTCTTATGATTATGACGGTCAATTCTTCTGACACCCTGCGGCCGCCTGGGCATGCATTATCACTGGATGATAAACAACCGCCCAGAGTAATCGTACGCGTATGTATGTTTGTATTTCCAAGGTTTTGTACCGTACCTACTGTAGGTACAGTAGTATCTTTCCCTTGCAGACCATCAGATCAGTCAATAACTGCAGATTCATTTCTCTTGCATTCCCCATCGTTGGCAGGTCATTTCGTATCTAAATTCCAATTCCCTCTTCTTTGTCTCCCTCTTTCGCTTCCAGCATTAGTTCTCTTTAGCCAAGACTAGCCGATTAGACGCAAAGAAAAAAAAGTCTCCAAAAGACGAGACAATTGCCTCCACCGTTCAAACGACCCTGGCTCGTGGTCCGGGTGCTGGTTCGTTCAGGTCAGGTTCTGATTCTGCCGCTTACAGTTCAGTGACTGATCCGCCCCAATTTTTCCCCAGCTGCAGGCTGTTGTGCGCTGAAAATACGTTTCGGCCAGTCGGGGCAGTCGCCCACTCACCTGCAGCTGTACCTTTGGGCTGCCCACCCACTTCTTTTTCCATGCCCACCCCAGCCATTTGTATTGTATCTGTCTATCGTCAACAAAGAATTCAATTCTTCCCCCCCTCTGAACATACACTCAACCACCTACCTACTAGTACATACAGTGTCGTCTGACTTTCGTTATTCTTATTTCTCTTGGACTAAAACCATCTTCACCACCCACAGAAACAAATCAACGAGGTTGGGCACTCGTACTCTTGTTTATTCTCTCCTCCCAAGTGGCTTGGGTGACGACACGACTCTTCAATAGCGCACGCAAGCCAGCCTTGGCTTTTTTGGAACCTGACAACAGCGGACAAGACAAGAGCAAGACAGGCCAAGCCAAGCCTTGCCTCCCTCCAAGTCCTTGCTTGGTGTACCCAACTCTAATCCTCGCTACACTGTACTGTACATCCATACATACAAAGGACTGGACCGTCCGCCCCGGTGGAACCGACACAACCTTAACCGTCCCGTCGTCTTTCGTTTTGCATTGATTTACATCTTCCACCATCACATCGCATTACCTCCACGACTCGTCGCTCGTTTTTTTTTTTTTGGTCTCGTCTCTCCGACCTGGGTCTTCTACTAACCTTTAATACACAGTCACAATGGGTGCGTCATCATTCACATCCCAGCATCTTCGAATCCCCTCATACTAACATGCGACTTTCACAGCCGATCCAGTAGGAGCCGGAGCTGGTGCCCAAGCCGGAGCCCCAGTAACTACCATCGTCCCTTTCAACAATCAGCAAGTCCTTCCATCTTGCGCTGCCGCCTGTGGTCCCCTATACGACGCCAACGGTGCCTGTGTTCCGCCTCAAGTAGCCGCCGACGGTGGCGCCAAGGCCTACACATCATGTTTCTGTCTCGACCAGCGAGTCGCCGCTTTCAAGACTGCTACTCAGGGTGTTTGTGATGATGCTTGTGGTGCAGAGGGTCTTTCATCGATCGCTGGCTGGTTCCGCAGCATGTGTGGTACTGCGACAAAGACGAATGGAGGCTCAACACAAACTCAGGGCTCAGCTACGACGGGCACAGAATCTTCATCGACTGGTGGTTCAAGGCTTGCCAACCAAGGTGATGGTGGTGATTGGTACGTCGATGGCTTGTTCACAAAAGTCTCGCGACATGCTCTAACATGGAAATAGGATCTCAAACCACTGGCAGTGGGTCATCATGATTGTCGTTCTCGTTGTCGGTATCACCGCCATCTGGGTCGGTGCCTGTATCTGGCGTCGCCGTTACCTTAAGAAGAAGGATCGCCAATCTCATCTCATCCAGAAGCACTCTGGATCCGCTTCACGACCATCCTGGGGTCCCGGCATGGAGGCCTCTGAATCTGGCGGCATTCCCTACGACGACGAATCGAACCGAAACTCGCACGGCCTCATGCTCCCCGGTGCTGCTGCCAGCGCCCCCGTCGAAGAGGAGCCAAAGGAGAAGAAGCGATGGACCGTTCGCGACCGAACATGATGAGGGACACCATCACCATGTTTTGACGTTAACGCCTTTTTCCGACTCGTAACGATTCTCCTTGCAATGTCCCGAGTACCGACCGAAAACAAAATTTCACCTATTGTTCGCCTCACGATATAAACCGCGCATTTACCATTCATACGGCCTCGCTCTATTTGATATTATCGGCTACTACAATTCTTTTCCCGGGTGGATTATACCCAGCATTTGATGATGGACTCGCGAGTGCATGGTTCTGACGATCAGAAACTGCAACAGTTGAGAAATACTGTTTGCAACGTTTCTGTAACTCACTGCTAATGCTTTTATTGCGTCTGCTCTCATCATTGCTGTCTCCCCCAATGGCGTTCTTGTTCTTCGGGTACACACAGGCGTTTGAAGGAAATAAGATGGGCGGGCGTGTTTTTAATGATTTGTTCTTGATTTTTTGGTGGACGCTACCACAGAGCTTTGCAATTCGTGCATGTGTGGGTATGTCCAAGGAAACACTGGCGATTGCAACTGCAGCGATGGAGGAAAACGAAGTTTTTGGCACGTTTTTTTATTTAGACCAGAACGGAAACATTCTCTGGTTATCTATTTGGCATATTTATTACTTGCGCGTTCCCGGGCAAAAGAGGAGGAATGGAGTCTATCCTTGATAACAGCATATATAACAAATTCACCACAAGCGAAATCTTAACTCGCAATTACTTCAACTTTTCTTCCTTGGCACTATGACTCGCATGTTTGATCGAGCAAAGGATTCCTTCCCGCTTCTGCAAGGATGTTGATGTCACATCCAACAGTTTAGTGTAGGATTCAAATGACGTCGCCGGCAACGATTCACGTTTCAACGGCGTGTTTGATAAACAATGAGGCTCAACAAAATGTATACAAACGCTTAAAAATGCTTGTTATTAACCTAATCAGGAGAATGCTTGCTAGTTCATGCATGGTATTGTATGTGTGTGATTCAAGTCCACGCCCAAGTCCCAGGTCTCATCATCCTATCCTTCTCTTGAAACAACTCTACGCCCCATTCTGTTCTTCCACGGCGTCCATATACAAATCAATCAGACAGCCAGCCGACCAAGCTTGTGTAGGGCTCTGTAATATTGTTAGTTACATCAATAACATACCGAGGATAGATGGTCACTTACCGAGTCAGCGCAGTATTCGCCGTTCTTCTGTGTCAACTCTTGAAGACCAGCCCAAGGGCTCTCCTGTATCATCTTCTTGCAACCACCAAGTCTTCTGGTGACCTGCTGGAACGCCTCGGTGCGACCTTCGGTAGTTGTTCTTCTCTTCAGGTCGAACTTGAGCAGGGCTCGAAGGAAGAATCCAGTAGGCCAGATCCACTCAGGTCCCTGATGGTAGTTGCGGCCCTTGCTTGTTGCAAAGTCATCGCTATCTTCACTGTTGACGTAGTAGGGACGGTAGTTAAGATCCGCAGGGTCCAAAGTCGCCATTCCTTGAGGTCCTCGGAGTGCCTCATCAGCAACACACAGAGCGTGCATCGCGTGTTCAGGATCAAAGAGGCCTGGTGCAGTGGTCATGGCAATGGCAAAGTTGGGACGCAGCTGGTAATCCTCATACTCCTTGCCAGACTTGTACAGATCTTTATAGATTCCACGACGGTTTACAATGGGGGTGTTGACGTCGTACTTGGAATCATCGTCAGGTGAGATAGGAACATAGTAGCAGCGTTCGAAGTTGTCCTTGAGTAGGCTGGCCCAGTCGCCAAGCGAGATAGAGCCACCGTCGGGTTTCTCAACACCTGCGTACGCATACTTTCCTTGACCGTGGAGACCAGCAAGCCAGTCCAGAGTGCTGTACAGCATACCAGTGATCTCAATGGCAGCACCATCACGAGGAGTGCCAGGAACACCCTTAGAGCCTGCTCGCTCGCTCTCGCCCATCTTGTCCATCCAGGTACCACAGTTGTGTTGATTGCCACCAAAGATGATACCGTTGCTCCAGTCAACATGGATTTCCTGGTTGAAGCCTTCGTCCTTCATTTGGGAATCAATTTGGGGGCCAGCGTTGGCCTCCCTGTATTTCATTCCGGAAGCATGTCTTTGGAGCGCTTCTTGGATCACTTCCTCAATGGTGCTCTCCTTGGAGTAGGCCCTCTCATCATTGGTAGGGAACCAAGTATCGTCGTAAGGGAGGAAACGACGCTTGACCTTGGCCTTAAGGATATCAAGACCCTCAGGAGCAAAGCGTGTGTAGTCCTGGATACACTGGAGGAAGAACCAGATAGAATCGCGAGAGTTGTATCTGGGAGCATCACCACTGCTGAGAAGGTTGGGGATCATGCCGTGCTTCAGCACGCTAGCAAACGCAAGAATGTGTTCCTTGGCGTCATCGAAACGGCCAGTGCCGAGAAGTAGGCCGCGGAGGGCGATGAACACATCTCGACCCCAGCATCTGGCCCATTCCACAGCGAAATGGGGAAGGCCAGCGGCCAAGGAAGGAACCAGCTTGTTGGGCCACAAAGATGCTGACTTGACGTAGCCGACCTGTTGAACACTGACCATAGCTAAGCTTTGCAGGAACCACTGGCCGTCTCGCACGCTGGCGTTCATGAGCTCCAGAGACCTTTCCCAGCTTGCCATGTAAGCAGTGCGCAAGACGAGACCAAAGTATCGTGGAAGCAAGAAGCTGGGGATCTTTCGAATCGCATCAAATCGCTCTTGCAGCCACCTCAAAGGTCCAGCAAGGGCCTCGTTTCCGGGGGTGGCACTGATTCGTTGCAATCTGGCCAGGATGAAATCCAAAGCCCATTCACCGTCACGAAGGTTCTGGCACAACGGATGAGCCAGGTTATTCTCCTTGATGATGTTCTTGAGAATACTCCACCATCCCTGGAGACCAGCGTAAACAAGCTTTCCATGCCCGGGGATATCGTAAACGCCGTCTCGTCCGTCACTCTCAGCTCGCTCTTCGGCTTCACATCTGTACATCAGGAAGTTGAGATCAGACAAGCTGAGTTCACTCCATGCCGCCTTGGCACCTGAGGTGACATAGTTGTCCAGACCAGAGGAATGTTCAGCCGCAGGGATCCAGGTCTCGAAGAGGGCGATACTTCCTGGGGGGAACTTGTCACGCACAGTGATAGTGGTATCGTCGCCGTTGACTTCCATTCGGATACCGGGCAGATCCTTGACTCGACTAGGCAAGCCGCGCAGGTACTTCTTGTCGTCAAGCGCTTGCTTCGTTGCCTCCTCGCCAGCATCAACTTCGAGCATCCAGCTTCCCAGGTGTCGAACCTTGGTACCAGTAAGGTGAACAGGACTAAAGTCGCCGTTTCCGTTGCCATAACCTGGGAAGGCAGTGTGCGCGATGAGGAAGTAACCCTTGCGAGATTCGGGGTGCACTCGGTGAACAGTAATGTACTGGTCCTCGTGATGGATGTGAGTCTCGTCGTATTCATCCTTACCCATTAGGGTGTGGATCTGGTTGAGAAGCTTCTTGACACCGCCAATGCCGTCCTCGCCGCCTCCTACCTTAATCGGCTTCGATCCGGACGAGGCAGACGTATAGAGTCGAGTCTCGTTGACCAGATCCACAAGCTTGGGGTAGATCTCATCGTAACCCATAACACTTCCAGTGGCACTGGAGCACATGCAGACAAGGGCAGCGTTGGGCAGAGTGTCACGAGCATCACGCTTTTGTGCCGGTGTCTCATTGTCGTGGGTGCAGTCCATGAAAAGAGCATGCACAGGACTGGGCTTGATCGTTCGGATAATTTCTCTGGATCGTGGTCCGTTTCCGTTGGTGTCCCCATTCTCCCCGTTCTTGAGTCTTGTCGGGCTGCTTGATGGTGTGCGGACGTCCGACTTGGAGACTTCATCGACCTCGAAGCTTCCAATGGGTCGGCCACCGTGCCTGTGCACAAGTCGGCTGAGCTCGGCTGTGCTCCATGCCTGCATAGCTTCGCGGATGAGTGAGCTGAGACCAAGACGCTTCACAAAGACATAGTCCATCTCCTCAGAGCCAGTGAACAACTCAGCAACTACGTATAGGTCAGGTCGTACCCGACGCGCCTCGTCAAGAATGTGTTCGGCAACGTGGATAGGAGTAGAATGGCAGTTATCAATGCGAAGACCGGCAAAGTACTTGGCGAGTGTACGAGCATACTTGGTCATGTGCTCCCACAGCCAAGGGTTGTCTTCAGGCCCTGAACCGTATCGCAACTTGACACAGTCGCCCCAGACGATAACTTCTCGGCGAAGGTAAACCTTTGACTCAGGGCCTGCATTATCGACAAGTGCATTACCACCCCAAACCCATCCGTTGTTGGCCAACGCCATCTCCTCGGGCTTAAGCTTGGAAGTGGTATCATTCTTAGGCAGTCGAGTGAAGTAAGACTCGATCAGGGGGTTCTCCTTGTTGATCTCACCAAGCTTAGGGCCATGCTCGTCGAGTCGGACATACTTAATCCTGTTGAAGATCTGCTGAAGTATATCGTCTACTTCGGCATCATACTCCTTATAGAAGTCCACATTGAGGATATCCAGAATCTCGACGATCTTGGCCTTTGCAGCGTTCTCGTCAGAAGAACCTGCCAGGAAGCTTGCGGCTACCTCAGGGTTCACACGCCTGCGGAAACGCTCTCCCATTCGGTCGGTGCCAGTTAAACCGACCTCCCTGAAGAAATCGACTTGCTCCTTCACGGATGCAGATTTGGCGCTCTCCAACTTCTTCTCGAAATCCGAGGCGTCCTCAGAGCTGTATTTGCTTACCTGAGAGAAGGCCTTGACTGCCTCGTCGGCATCCCTGTCAACGTCGAGCGCATAGTATTCCCATAGCCTTATCTTGGCGAGGACCTCGGTCTTGACAGCGTTCATGATGAGCACCAGATCATCAGTAGACTTGACTTCAGTGGGAAGTCCGAGTTTGGCCAAGTTGTCGCTCAGCTCCAGGAGACTTGTGTCGAGTTGGTAAGCTGACTCGAGCCATGGGGCTGTTATCAAGTTGTAACCGGCTTCGGGGTGCTCCTCAAGCCATTTAGTGTTGTTGGCTGTGTGGTTCAACACAATATCTGTCAAGCTCAGCAAGGAATGGTTGCGTTCAAGACTGTCTACCATCTTCTGCACATCCTCCTCGCCTGCAGGGAAGCAGTCAGGGTCCCAACCGAGCTGGTCATACAGACTGTACGGAGAGTTGGACACTCCACGCACTTGAAGAGGAGTAAAGTGAATCATGTTGTAACCACGATCGCTGATACCGTGGAGGTGGCGCTCCCAGTCATTGGGGTATTTGCCCATAAACTTGCTAATGACAGAGAAGATTGATAGCGCAGGCAGCGGCAAGGGCCGGCCGTCAAGCTTGAGTCTAGGCGCAACATCGATGTAGTAAAGAGGAGTCTTTTTGAGGTTGTCCTTTTGTTCAGAGCTGTTTTCTAGCTCTTTCTTGAGATCAGGAAGCTCAGCGTAGGTAGTGTAGAAGGCATAGGCGCCAGGCTGGTAAATGGGAATGGAGATTTCGAGGGTGCGATTGAAATCGGGTGTAAGTCTGTGGTGCGTCGGTGTTAGTTACTTGCGCTTTTCTTTAGGCCGTTCAAACGGTCTTTGTGGCTTCAAAAGTAATCAATTGGGACAGAAACAAGTTCAAAACTTACTTGAACTCGCGAAAACGATCGCGACGGAACTCAGCGCCTTCATCGGGGATGTTGACCCAGAGGCTGCCATGACGGCAAATGGACGAGGTGCCCTCAATGGCAAAACGAACGGTTACAGGCTCGTGAGACCTGGGGGCTAGGTAGATGTATTCGCCCTGCACCTGAGGTGAGCCATCATCGTTGAGCGGCAGCAAATAAACCTCGTTGGATGTCATGGTGTGCGGTGGGCTCATGATGAGAGAAGAGAAGAGCGGGAGCTGCGTGCCCCGCGAAACGACAAAGACAGTCGCTCAGCTCGCTCAGTCAGTCAGACCCCAAACACAACACTGAGACGACAGTAACCAAGGAAGCGCTGTACACTACGCAACGTGCCTGTCGCTGTGGAGCTACCGATCGATGGCTAACGGCTCGCGTCCGCAGTAGGTAAGTTAACTTAGTGGGGGCCCCGGAGGTCAAGGAGCTCTGTAGGCGCTGCTTGTGTCGTTTTTAGTGGGCTCGTTCGGTTCGGTTCAGGGATCTGGGATCTGGGTTATCGAGCGGGATCGACGACCAGAGCGAGCGACAGGAGGGATGGAGTATCCCAGAGATAAGGGAGGATGGAAAAGGACTCCAATCGGTTGTCGGGGTAGGTCAGAGCACGATTAAAGAAGGGAGAGAAGAGTAAGAAAATATGTCTAGGAATAAATAGTCTGAGGCACAGGTAGAAGCGTTGTCCTTTTTCTCTTTTTTTGGAAAGAAGGTGACAGAGAGACTGGAGTCTGGGGTTGACGAGGTGAGGAAGAGACAAGACAAGACAGAGCAGGAACGAAGGAAGAGGACTTCGTTTACACCTGAGAAAAAGAAGAAGAAAGAAGGATAAAAAGAAGAACAAAAAGCAAACAGCTCGTCCTGACCAAGCCATTTTCATGTAACCGAATTTGGACAGCTCAACAAGTACAGTAGTTAAGTGCCATCTTAGTACATACATACGGTTGAGCTACACCACAATGATAGCACAAAAATTCTACTATATTCTATGGTATCCCATCCTATTCTGTCCCGACCTGTCGGATCCTTTGGAAGTCAACCATTTTCTGTTCGGCCTTGGATATGTCTTTAGCGGTCAAGACGGGGAACAAGGTTGGATGTCCGGGAGTATCGGCTTTTGCTATTCCAAGATGTTGTTCCTGGTAGCTTCTGAGGGTTGCATGAAGCTCAAGTAGGTACATACAGCAAGTAACTCACTGGGCTTTGTACGGGCGAGAGGTCAGCCAACAATAACAATGAACAAATCACGCACGGTCAGGCAAGCAATTGGCTTTTTTCTACAAAATGGCAACCATGATGTTCCTGGCTTAGCTCAACAAGGTCTTGAATATCCAGACAATAGGATACGAGTAGAGACGCTGTGCCTTGGACGGAGTTGGCCTAGCTTTAAACGTTTCCGAGCCAAAGCCATGATGCATCCCGGCGCCGCCAACGCCAAACCAAGCCAGGGGAAGCTTCGCAAGGCATGAAGAGGAGGGAGGGGGAATCTTCCGAGTGCGGCTCTTTTTAGTCTTGATGAGGAATTGATTGACAGGTCCAAAGATTGAGTGGTTTTTCACCGACAAGTCACATACATAGTATAGATATTCGCGACATTAAATCTCCTGATATTGGGTTCTTCAGACTTTGATTAAGACTCGATTCACATCCTTTAAACTATTGATTCTTGACTTACGTCATTGAAGTGCAATCCAAAATTTTCCCCATGGATCAGACCCAGCATCACCCCCAAATCAATGACAATGCCCCGCTCCGAATGTCGAGATGACGGGGCGCTAATTTACTCTAATGCTTGGAGTTGTGTTTTAGACCAACGCTCGGAGCTTCTTGTGCCTTGATCGGCGAGCCTCAAGCTTTTTTTTTTTCTTTTTGGGGACAGAAATAAATTGAAAATTGTATTCAACTACCGATAACGACTGCAATTGACCGCTCAATCATAAGCCAAGCCTCGAATCATGCAGTAAGAAATACTACATACGATACATGCATACTCAGTAAATACATGCATGATCTGATGCATCAGACAATCAACGTTTCTGTACAACACAAGCATCAGACACAGACGAGGTACCTCCACTGTAATGGATCCATGCTTCCATGGAGACTTGGAGAGTTGGAGACATATGAGTCTAGACCAACCTCGCTTGTCGATCCTTCTCCACGGAGGGGATTCACTAAGCGAAATAGTCTACCCTATACTACTCACAACGCGAAACGAGACAAATATAAGACAAGAGACGATATTCGAGAATGCTGGTACGGAGTATTGAGGGTAGTTTTCAAGCTTCGAAAATATGTGATATGCCAATGAAATCTCGATGGCGCGGACACATAAGTGTAAACGTGCAATTCTCTTCATGAACGGCTTCGCAGGAAGTTTCAGGAACATGGACCAACCAAAACACAAAACGGTTTTTTGGAGTAAGACTTCTTAAAAGCCAATGATAGATTATGATGCCACTATTACTCCATTCAAGACTTCTCATGATTTCTGATTTTGCTCTACCATTTCAGATGAAATCGTTAGTCATATTCCAGTCTTCAAGCCTGCTCTGAAGCTAGTTATTCTCGACAATCTAAACCCCAACCTTAAGCTTCTTGCTGCCTGCCTACCAGACTGTCCAACTAGTTTGAGAGATTGTAACATCTAGAGCTTACTACACTGTGAATGTTTATGGCTTCTTAGATCGATTAGATTCGAGAGACAGCTTATTCTATTGCGACATGTACTGATTGAAACCACTGGACAAGTCAGATACATAGAATATCTTACTCCCCAGGACCACGGTTCAAGTTTAACTTGGTTTGAGGTTCTGAAGCAGCGTATGCTGTAATTACTTACTACGAATGGGACGCCGTAAACCGACGCCTCCCACACACGTTAAAGGGATCAAGGTACCGGTATTTCGACCCATATGCGCTGTATGATGATTCAGATCCCCCGTACCCAAGAGTGAAAACTAGAGTCTTAAGTTGTATTTACCGAGATTTTCAATAACAAAAGGTCGATATAAACCTGGAGATCTTACGTGTAAGTGCTTTGGTGAACACTCATGTCTCACCGCCTGCCGTATCCGCTAACGAAGCCATCGCGAGCGGCAGAATTTCTTAAATTTTAGCTCGACTTTAACCACGAGCTCTGAAACCATGCAAAATTTGCCCAAGCAACACGCTTATATGCTTCGCAGAGCTGCTTGGAGATCAAGGTCGAACTTTGGCGCCGGTGCGATTGCGAACCTTACGACTCGTCTATCAAGAACCTCGATCCTCTATTCAAATCGCGAACACCGAACCTTTTGCGACAAAACCACTGCGCATCGCCAATTTTCGACTACCACGATCAAAATGGCGGCCGAAAACGTTAGCACGGATACCGTGACCTTCGAGGGAAAGGAGTTCAGGACTGTCACGGAGGGAAAGGCGACAATCCTGGTCCCGCAGGGTGCCAAGATTGGTGAAGATCGCGGGGAGGTCCAGCAGGTTTTCTACAACCCCATTCAGCAGTACAATCGCGATCTGTCTGTGCTTGCTATTAAGACATACGGAGAGATGTCCCTAGAGAAGAGAAAGGAACAATATGAATCAAGGATGAAGAAGCAGGGCAAGAAGAGAAAGCGCGGTGATGATGTTCAAAAGCCCACCGAGAATGCTGCGAACCCCCCACCTCAGGAAGAGCCGCAAGCGACCGAAGAAGCTGCAAAGCCTGCCGATGCCGAAACCGCTCAACCAAAGAAGGAGTATAAGCCCTCTTTCCGCATTCTGGACGCCCTCTCTGCATCAGGCCTCCGAGCTCTCCGATATGCTCACGAGCTACCATTCGTCACCTCTGTCAAGGCCAACGATTTGTCGGATACCGCTGCAGAGTCTATCAGGATGAATGCCAAGCACAACGGACTCGAGGACAAGATCACTGTTACCCAAGGCGATGCGCTTGCCCTCATGTACCGTGGAATTGCGGACGACCTATCGAACAGGGACAAGGCAGGAAGTCCAGGCAAGGTCAACAAATTTGATGTTATCGATCTTGATCCTTACGGCACTGCTGCGCCATTCTTTGACGCTGCTGTGCAGTCCGTGAAAGATGATGGTGGCCTACTTTGCATCACTTGCACAGACAGTGCGGTATGGGCAGGACACAGCTATTGTGAAAAGACATTTGCGCTGTATGGCGGAATTCCTATCAAGGGCATGCACTCTCACGAGGCTGGTCTGCGACTCGTTTTGAACGCTGTAGCCACCTCTGCGGCCCGTTATGGCTTGACGATCGAGCCTCTCCTCTCGCTCTCCATCGACTTCTACACCAAGTTCTTCATCAAGGTGGTAAAGTCGCCCCAATCGGTCAAGTTCCTTGCTTCTAAGACCATGCTGGTGTACAGTTGCGACGCTGGCTGTGGTGCTTGGGAAACACAGCACATGTTGAGGAGCAAGCCTTCTCCTAATAAGAAGGGTAGTGGTGCCTTCTACAAGCATACCATGGCACAAGGTCCTTCCGCTGATAGACATTGCGAGCACTGCGGACTGAAGATGCACATCAATGGTCCTATGTATGGTGGACACATCCATTCTCAAGAGTTTATCGAGAGACTTCTGGAGCAGATTCCCAAGGCCGACCGTTCGATTTACGGTACGATGCCCAGACTTGAGGGTATGTTGCGAACAGCTCTCGAGGAGAACCTGCCAGGGCCTGAGGTCAAGGAACCTGTGGACCCTAAGGATGCTCAGCTTGCAGCTATCGACAACTACCCCTTCTTCATTATTCCCAGTCGCTTGGCCAATGTAGTGAGCTGTGTGACACCCAGCGAGGATATGGTTCGAGGAGCTTTGATTCACCTGGGTTACCGCACCGCCAGAAGTCACTGCCGACCTGGCAGCATCAAGACAGACGCTCCTTGGTCTACAATCTGGTGGATCATCACAGAATGGATCCGCCAGAAGTCGCCTATCAAGGAATCCAGCATCAAGAAGAACTCGGCAGCATGGAAGATTCTTACTGATGCTGGAATTATCGGACAAGAGAAGCCCGAGACTGTAGAGGAGGCACCCAAAGATGACTCTGCAATGGAAGGCGTGGAACAGGAAACTCCAGCTGAACCCGTCGCAGCTACTTCCGCAAGCGCGCAAAATGGAGATGATAACGCTATTCCTAGCGAAATGGAGTTGCGTAAGACTCTTGTTTTTGACGAGAGCCTGGCACGTCTTGCACGTAGAAAGGGAGAGCAAAAGTTGGTGCGATACCAGATGAACCCGAGAGAAAACTGGGGTCCTTTGGCCAAGGCAGCCCGCCGATGATAACGTAAATTTGGGTCATACACTTAATCTAAATACTTGCTTCATCTCATCGGCTAAAAGCGATCCTTCAGGAGTTGGACTGATTGTGCTGGATTGTTGTGCTTGGGTGACCATTATCTTTTGGTCAGCAGAAGCCCCACCAAGGCCGAGAGAAGTATCGTTGAGGGCTTTTGAACTTGGATTGTTCATCATCTCGAAATTCACAACCCGAGTCCATCACACACTTAACCCAACGAATACTGTTGATTGTCGTTGCTGGCGGGCTTTTTGTTGCATTTGTTTACCTCGCACATATTTATGATTGGCACTGCGCCAGATAACAATAACAATAAAGATACCACTTACCGCATCCATATTTAATCCTTAACTCCATACAATGTCCTCTGAAACGGCATCTTCCCACTCGACTAAAATGACAGAAGTCGAAAACGTGTCAATCACCGAGGAGAACCTCACGTGGACCAGTACCGGGACATCCGACAAGGCTTCTCTCCATGAGCTCGTATTAGTTCGAGAGGTCAAATCAAGCACAGAGTCCCCTCCACAGTATCTCCTCTTCCTGCTCAAGGAGGATCAAGACAACAAGGAATCTCCGTATCAACTATCAATCTTGAAATCTGAGAAAATCCCCTCAGAGCTTCGCAGCATTACTCTGACCGAACTTCCCCTTCATCTGAAGCACGGTTCTGCCAACGAGCATGGTATCACGAACCAGGTGGATGTCATTGTCTCGGTGAAATCTGGCGTAGGACAAGCTCTGAAGGCTTGGCAAGAAGTCCTGCAGCCCCTTTGGAAAATGCTTGCAGACACAGAAAACTCACAATATCGTCTCATTCATACAGAGAGTGAAGAGACCATTCGAGACTATGCACGGAATTTGTGGGCTTCAGAAGAGCGGTCTAAAGCGAGGACAATTGTGCTTCTTAGCGGAGACGGAGGCGTCGTAGACCTTCTCAATGGCTCTGATGGAAACGAGGTACCTGAGATCCCACCTACGATTGCATTGCTTCCTCTTGGTACAGGAAATGCCCTGTTTCACTCAACTCATAAGCCTTTATACTCTGAACCGGGCCCAAGCCCACTTGTCCTTGGACTTCGAACACTATTCCAAGGAGTCGGCGCCGATCTTCCTGTATTTCGAGCATCATTTTCTTCAGGATCCCAAATAGTCAAGTTTACGCACCAGTCCGAAGGAGAGGCTCCAACCGACAACCCGAACCAGACCCAAAAGGAGGAAGTTTCTATCACTCACCTTCAGGGAGCTATCGTCGCTAGCTACGGTTTTCACGCAAGTATCGTTTATGAGAGTGATACTCCCGAATACCGTGTCCACGGCAATAAACGATTCAGTATGGTCGCTGGAGAACTTCTCAAAGAGTCTCATCCATATGCTGCAAAGGTTTCTGTCCGCCACCGTGGTTCTAGCGCTTTTGAGGACATCCCTCGTGAGAAGCATGCATATGTCCTCACTTCTCTCGTCTCAAATCTCGAGCGAACATTCACAATCTCACCGGCAACTAAACCCTTGCAATCGCAGCTTCGTCTAGTGCATTTTGGACCCATCGGTAGTGATCGTACGATGAATGTCATGATGAAAGCGTATGAAGAGGGCAAACACGTCGGCATGAACTGGCCTGATGGTGAAAGTGTTGGCTACGATGAAGTGGACGAGGTTAAGATTTCGGTGTTGGAAAGTGACGAGAGGTGGCGCAAGGTCTGTATCGACGGGACGATTGTTGATATACCTGAAGGTGGAGAGATGAACATCAAGATGCTGGATCATAGTCTTTTCAAGATCATGGCGAGCCCACGCGTTTTGGAAGACAGCGTGTAGTTACATGATACCAATGCTATGTCATGGCCCCTCCTAGAATAGACTACCTGAAAATTTGCCCTTGAGTAACACCTAATCTTGGAGCAGTTTCTTGACCCTCTTCTCCATAAGGTTTTCAAAACCATCCACACCATTCTCCAACGTACTCATCATCCCTCCCTTCAGTCTATAAACAACCCGCCTCCTCAAAATCTCCTCATCGTCATCCTCTTCTGACTCTTCATCCTCCTCTCGCGCACCCTCTATCACACCTCGCATGAACCATCGATCGTGACTCACCAGGATCACAGCGCCTTCCCAATCTCTGAGTGCCTCACGCAGCGCAGTGACGGTCTCGTAATCAAGATGGGTGGTGACTTCATCGAGTACAAGACAATGTGGTCGGCGCCAGAATAGTCGAGCTAGTTCACACCGTACGACTTGTCCTCCTGAGAGTTTACAAAGTGGTACATCCGATGCTATCCGGCCTGGAAGACCAAGTTGGCCCAATAGCCCGCGGAGGTCTCCCTCTGTGAGTTCACCTTCGACTTCTCGAGTTAGAAGCGCGAGAGCTGTGAGAGTAGGTTCCGAGCGACCGAGTGTCTGCAAAGCTTCAACAGCGTGTTGAGAGTAATATCCCAGCTTAAGTCTTGGATGGGTCGTTAGAGTTCCTGCTGTCGGTCGAGTTTCTTCAACGAGAAGCTTTATAAGAGTCGACTTGCCAGCACCGTTGAGACCGAGAATCCCGATACGATCTCCCATGCCGACGGAAAGTGTGATATCCTGCACGACAAGAGGGGTCTTGGATGAGTAGCGAAATGCAACTTTCTCAAGAGATATCAGAGCGCCAGGGAAACGTAGATCAGGTGGCTCAGGCAGGTTCACCACAACAGGACGATCCTCGGGTGGAATATCAATGTCCTCACGCGCTGTCAAGTGATAGCCCGCAAGATCTCTGTTGAGCTTGAAGCGACCGCCTCTTGCACTGACCTGTAACCCCCAGCGATTATCAAGTTTCTTTTGGCGAGACTTTGCTTGACGCAGCTTGTTCGTGTCGTCGTTTGCCTTGCCAGCTTTCATATTGGCGGCGATAGACTTTTCGATATGTGCTTTCTGCTTATCCTGCGCTTCTTTCATTGTAGTGAGCCATTGCTTTCTCTCACTCTGCGATTCTTCATAGGTCGGTAAATCTCCATGGAAATAAGTGAGTTGTTTATCCTTGAGAATAAGAAGATCTGTGCAGAGAGAAGTAAAATCACGATCGTGCGATACGAGAATGAGAGTAGGTGGGTTATCAGTCTCCTCAAGACCTTGAAGGTAGCGTTGCAGCCATATAATTCCTAATAGATCTAGGAAATTGGTCGGCTCGTCAAGGATGAGAATGTCTGTTTCTTGAACCAGAGCCGTGGCGAGAGAGGCGCGCATGTGCCAACCGCCAGATAAACTTGAGATGGGTTTCTGAATGAGAGTTTCAGAGAAGCCCAAGCCTGTAAGGATCTTTTTGGCTTTGGATTCGATTTCTGATACGCGAGTTGGATCGACCTGGAGTTGAAGATCCGCAAGCATATCAACTGCTTCCTGGGTCTCGTCTTTGAGAGCTTCAGGTGAGATTTCTGCATTTGGCTGCTCAAGTCTATAAAGAATTAGCAACAGAAACAACAGAGGGAAAGGCGGCTTACAGGTTATTTGACTCTTCTACAACTTTCTCATATGCTGTCAGGGCTTTTCGAGCTACCATACCACGAGCACCGCTACGAAGTCGAGCATCTTTGTCCAGACGAAAAAGACGCTCTTGATGTTTCTGATGCTTGAGCTGTCTCAAAGCTCTGACTGGTGTGAATGGATCGGTGGAGTTTATTCCTTCTGTGAGACCTGGAGGTGAGTGTTAGAAGGCCGTGACATTTGAATAAGCGGAGGAAGTACCTTTGATGTCCTGCTCAATGGCTTGCTTGGCAGTGGCCTTTTCGATGACTTGCTCCAGCACAGACGCTTCCTCACTTCCTTGGAATTTGGAATTCTCCTCGGTCTTTTCATCTGTAAGTCTGGTTTGTTGCAGAATAGCAATTCTCGTCTCTTCTGGGATACCAGGGATGAGCTTCTCAGCAATAGCTTTGAGAAGAGCTATAAATTGTCAGCATCTCGAATACCATTGAGGTACTAGATTGTAGTCTTACTAGACTTTCCAGTTCCGTTCCTTCCTACAAGAGCATATCGCTGGCCCTCTTTAAGTCGAAGTTTAGCGCCAGAAAGAATCTCGACGCCATCACTTTTCCCCTTGGCTTTTCCTTTGCCAGCTGGCTTGTCGCCTGAAGTTACAGTGATGTTAACACCATCGATATCGAGCTGTTGATTATTAGATATGGGTTGATGAATGGATTGATGGTTGCCTACTTCGCGATGATTTGTAATTTGAAAGCGCGTCTGCTTGGAGTTGCAGAGAATTGTAGCTACAGATTCAGATGCTGCGGACGTCATTTCAGAGGTTGATGGGAATTACAAGACAAAAAGCAATGATCAAATAGAAGCTGATGAAATGGAGATGAAATGAGTGAGAGGTGCAATTGATGTACTGAAAGACGAGGTTTGATGTGATTAAATCGAATGTATTTAATATTCTCTCGATATAAATATCTATGCCAACACAGTGTATAGAATTAATAGCATCTTTCTTGCCTGTACCTGCATTTTTGGTTCTATCCAATGTCGCTGGCTTGTAGTTTCTGGATTCTTTAGTGCATCACTAGGTAACTACAGTATAAACTAATTGTATCACAGGTGACTCACGCCGGATGACTTGACTCGGCTTGGCTTTACTTGCCTCTTCTCCACGTTGAAAAAAGAGATCGTCAATTTTTTAGAAATAAAAATGGCGCTTTGACTCAATTTATATGATTTTAATTATTTGACTCATTTTATTCTATATCTATTCTGGTGTTTTAGTTATTGCTTTCTTGTTATTGTTATGTTTGCATCCTTAGCTGAATAACCACCTTCCTATTCCGTCTGTTATCAGTCACGCCCTTAATAGCAACAACTATACCAAATAAATAACAACTCCTTTATTTCCCCTCATTCTCGTATTCACTCTCCTCTTTCATCTTCAACCCTCTCTTTAAAGTGACTAAAATGAACGTTACTAACTGTGCTCCATCCATCGACGCCTCCTTTGGCCCCTTCGTCCCTCCCGAATGCCGTGATGGCTTCGACTTTACTCTCGTCTTTGAACAATCCATTCTTGTGCTTGTTCCAGCCTCTCTTCTACTTATTATCGCCCCCTTTCGTATCTTCCGTCTCCGAAATGTTCCCGTCAAAGTCACCGGCCATCGTCTTCGTTCCATCAAACTGACTCTCATCGTCCTTTTGGCTATTCTTCATCTCGTGCTTGTCGTGCTCTGGGCAACTCTTCCTCGCCCTTCCAACACGCGTCTAGATCGCGTCTCCATTGCCGCTGCATGTGTATCCTTTGCCTCAAGTCTGATGTCCTGTATCCTCTCCCGTGCTGAACATTCCAAATCTGCTCGTCCATCCTCGCTCTTGAATGTCTTCTTCGCCGTGTCTTTGCTCCTGGATGTTGCGCTCCTTCGCACCCTCTGGCTCGTCCCCGTGAATGTGGCCATTCCGGCTATTTTCACGGCGGCGTTTGTTCTCAAGGGGATACTCGTCGTTGCGGAAGGGTGGAGCAAAGCTCCGTACCTTGTCTCCGGCTCCGGGGTCCACTCGCCCGAGGTCACGGCCGGACTTTATGCCCGGGCCGTTTTTGTGTGGGTGGCACCGTTGCTGTTGACGGGGTTTCGGAAGTTACTTCGGCCGATGGATTTGTTTGAGCTGGATGAGGACATGGGCTCGGCAGGGTTGATAGGCAGGTTCTGGAGGTATTGGGACAACCAAAAAGGTTTGTCTGCTTTTCCTTGTTCCTTTCTCAGATAGATTTAGATAGTATTATATTCCAACTACTCTCTGTGATGTCCATGTACTAAATGCTGGCTTAGTTCCGGCCGGCAAGCACCGCCTTATTCTGTGCTGCATCTCTACTCTACGATGGCCCATCGTTGCGGTCATTGTTCCTCGCCTGGCGCTTCTAGCATTCACCATATGCCAGCCGCTCATTCTCAATCGACTACTTGTATTTCTCGATGATACATCTCAACCAATCAACATCGGTTATGGCCTCATTGGAGCATATGGCCTGGTCTACATAGGCATTGCTCTTTCTCAGGCGCTCTACTGGCATCGCAATGCTCGCTCTGTTACCCTTCTACGGGGCGTTCTTGTCTCTGCGGTATTCTCCAAAGCTACTGGACTCAGCACTACAGCCACAGACGACTCTGCAGCTGTGACTCTCATGTCTTCTGATGTAAGATCTATGGCGATACTTAGATAGTAGGCTAATATGTCTAGGTTGACGTTATTGTGAGAGCCGTTAGGGAAATTCACGAATTCTGGGCAAACATCATCCAGCTTGGCATAGCTACTTGGCTTTTAAGTACTCACATCGGGTACGCCGCTTCTGGTCCCATCATCGTTTCCCTCGTCGCTCTCATCGCTACTGTCCTGGTATCACCGCTTGCACGCAAGTACCAGATAGGGTGGCTGGAGAAAACACAGAAACGCGTTGGTTCGTACTCATTCCTTCGAGTTGATACCTGTATCCTAACTATGTATCAGGCATCACTTCAGCCATGATCGGTCATATAAAGAGCATAAAATGTTCCGGTCTAGCTCAAAATCTCTCAGATACCATCCTCAACCTTCGAGCTGAAGAGATCAGAGCTTCAAGGCCCTTCAGAATTGTCAGCAGCGTTACGTCTGCCATTGCTCAAGTACCTCTGATGATGTCTCCTGTGGTGGCATTCGCTCTGTTCCAGGGGGTTGCCTCCAATTCTTCTGAGACTCTGGATGCTACCAGACTATTCTCTGCACTATCACTCATTATCCTTCTTGCACAGCCGTTGTTCTTCATGTTTGAGGTTATCCTTGATATGAGTGCTGCCTTGGGCGCGTTTGAGAGGATCCAGAAATTCTTGGTCCAAGAAACACGACGTGACCCTCGCAAGATACGGTCTGGGTCAAGCTCAGCAGTATCTCCTCGAGTGGAGACCGACTCTATTGAGCTGAGAATGCTAAGAGAGACCACTTTGCCGTCTATAGAAGATTCCGATGCTGGCAGCTTTGCCATAGAGGTCTCTCACGCCAATATCTCATGGTCAGAAGAGCGCCCTTTACTGCAAGACTTGTCATTTACGGTCGACTACAACCAACTTGTTCTTCTTCTAGGTCCAGTAGCATCAGGAAAAAGCACTCTGTTAAAGGCGATCCTCGGAGAAGTTCCGTTCACAATCGGAACAGTCAGTCTTCATAGCGGACGTGTGGCTTGGTGTGAGCAGAGTCCTTGGCTTCTGGTACGTTCACTCAATGCTTACTCTGCTATCTTATGCTAATCGAACAGAATCGAAACATTCGCGATAACATCATTGGCCACAGCCATTTCGATGCTGTACTTTACCAAAAGGTCGTCAAAGCTTGTGATCTTGAGAAGGATTTCAGTCAGCTTCCGCAGGGCGACGGTACTGTTATCGGTAGCAAAGGCCTTGCTCTCAGTGGAGGTCAAAAGCAACGAGTTGTAAGTCCCAAATTAAAGAGTATGGTGCTAGATAATGACCTTCTAGGCTTTGGCTAGAGCTGTTTACTCACAACCAAGAGTGGCTCTTCTTGACGATGTCTTCAGTGGAATAGACAGTCAGACTGCACAGGCAATATTCGAGAATCTCTTTGGCAAGCAAGGCCTGTTGCGGCAGTGGAAAACAACGACTATTCTCGCTACTCAATCAGGTGAGTTAACCTATAACTAGTACCTGTATTTTCGTGGCTGACCGTCAAGCAGCGAACTTCCTGCCTGCCGCCGACCATATCATCTGTCTAAGCAAAGAAGGAAATATCTCTGAACAAGGATCGTTCCGTAGTCTTCAGAATGCTGGTGGATACGTGCAATCTCTGTTGGAAGGCAAGAAAACATACGAAGCTTCGGAGGATACGATTGAAGAGGATGTTATCGAACAGACCAATCAACCTAAACAAACAGTCTCCAAACAGCAGGACGAACAGGAAGACTCGCGCCGACAACGTGGAGACTCAACAGTGTATCGTTACTACTTCAGCAGCACTGGTGGTCTATTTATGGTTGCCCTTCTAGGACTTGAGATCGTCTGGGCTTTCCTCGAGAGCTTTCCAAGTCTGTCAAGTCTAATTAGTGTTATATCGGGACAATGCTGACTGGTTTCCAGCAATCTGGCTCAAGTTTTGGACCGACGACAATGAGAAGGGAAACGACCGAGCAGGTTACTACCTTGGCATCTATGCAGCCTTGCAGATCATGGGTGTCATTTGGTTTGCAATTCTTATATGGTACTTACCTGAGACATCCGACGAAATGGAGATATCAGAGGCTAACTAGAAACCAGGTTTGTCATTGTCTTGGTAGCGGCAAAGTCTGGCATCACTCTGCACAAGAGGCTTCTGTTTACCGTTATTCGGTCAGTTCATAATCTGTCATATCTCGAAACATTTTATGCTGATATTTTAGGGCACCATTGTCACTCTTTACTACGACAGATCTTGGTTCGATCACAACGAGGTAGGATTAAATCCCTAGGTAACGGCCAGATACTGACATCTTTAGGTTCTCTCAAGATATAGGAATGGTTGATAATCATCTTCCCCTGGGCCTCGTCGTAACTCTCGCCAGTAAGTCAACATCCCACAGCTTCTCAGTCAAGAAACTGTACTAATGAAATAGGTTTCTTTGGTGCCATCGCTAAAGCCGGTCTCCTTGCCGCCTCAACTCCTTACATTGCAGCAACATTCCCCCTCCTAGGTGCAGTCTACTTCTATCTCCAGCGCGGCTACCTTCGAACATCCCGTCAACTCCGTCTCTTAGACCTCGAAGAGAAAGCTCCTCTGTATACACAATTCCTCGAGACTCTATCAGGTCTAGCAACTATACGTGCTTTCGGCTGGGGCGACGCCATCATAGAAGCCAACCACGCCCTAGTCGACCGCTCCCAAAGACCATTTTATCTTCTTATGATTGTTCAACGCTGGCTCGTCTTGGTCCTCGATCTGACGACCGCGGGTCTCGCTTTACTCCTTGTTGGACTCGCTGTTCGTCTTCGCGGTGAAGTTGACGTGGGTCTAACGGGTGTATCACTCGTTCAGCTTATCTCGTTGAGCGAGACTGTCAACCTGCTCATTCAGTTCTGGACGTCGATCGAAACATCTATCGGCGCTGTCGCTCGTATCAAGCAGTTTGCTGAGGACACTGGAGAAGAGAACTTGCCTGGCGAGACGCAGGAGCCGCCGACCCGGTGGCCCGATAAGGGTGGTATACAAGTCAGCAACTTGACGGCATCGTATGGAGATGGAAAGGAAGACACTGTCAGCGCTCTCGATGCTGTATCTTTGGAGATCAAGCCTGGAGAGAAAATTGGCATCTGCGGTCGTACAGGAAGGTTAGTATGTCCAACCCTCGTACCTACACCTAACTGACTGCATCTAGTGGTAAATCATCTTTGTTCCTCGTACTTCTGCGGCTTCTTGATCCTTCGTCCGGTAGCGTCACTATCGATGGAATATCTCTTTCTTCACTGCCACGCGATACTATTCGCAGCCGCCTTATCACGCTCACGCAGGATCAGTTCGTCCTGCCTGGCACCGTTCGACACAATGTAGACCCACGAGATCTTTACTCTGAACTTGACATCAACGCAGCGCTCCGCCTTGTTGGATTGTCCGATGCTATCGAACAGTATGGGGGGTTGGACGCTTCCTTCGACGAGGATATGTTGAGTCATGGCCAGAAGCAGCTCTTCTTCCTAGCAAGAGCAGTCTTAAGGAAGCATGATGGAAATGTTGTTCTCCTTGACGAAGTTACCAGCAGGTTTGTGGATGACCAAATCATCACTTTGGGAGCTGGAGATAACTGACAAAACGACAGTGTGGACCATAAGACCGAGGAAGCTATCAAAACCATCATCGAGCACGAGTTCAAGGAACATACAGTCGTGTCCATCACCCACCGCCTCAATACTATCATCGACTTTGACCGCGTAATTGTGATGGAAAAAGGCTGCGTCGTCGAGATCGGTAAGCCAAAGGACCTTCTTGCTTCGAACAGCAAGTTTAAAGCTCTTTGGTCAGCCAGACCTCGCTCTGTGGCATAGTCAATTTGGAAACTGCTGTTCATATACATCATTTGTGCATATCTTTCTATAGGTTCGCTGTCTATAAGTTGTCTAATCTGTCGCGCTCTACAACAATAAACCTTCCTTTGCCCGCTCTCATCGTTCGAATGTGTTTCTCAACAAGTCTCGCCGTTTGGACAGCCTCAATGTACTTCTCTCTCTCAGACGGCAGCGCGTCAGGTCCAGGTGTCCACCCTGTAAGGAGACGTAGTTCGGTGATCTTGCCCCAGTGATCAGCCCAGTTGACAAAGTCATGACCGGTTTCAGCCCTCAGTGCATGGAGCCAAGAACAGCAGCCAGTGAGGTCAAGAAACTCAAGCGCATACAGATTCTTACTTAGTGTGCGCAAGACTAGTAGTGCCTCACTCCAATCATGGTCAATTGCATGTGAATATAGATTCGTCCCGCCGTAAGGAATACGATGTCCCTGCGGGGAGGAGACGGTGGCCAGGCGAGACCGTGGTGTCAAGCATGGGTCGGGCCAGAAGGCCAGACTCAGATGTGTGAGTGTTGTAAGTCTGGAAGACAAGGTAAGGAGATGCTTCCATGATGCTGATGAGCTATTTTGAGGGTGCAAGGCTAGCGAGAGGTGGGTGAGGTTGGGCAGCAAAGATCGTGGAGGGCTTGGAATAGCCTCGGATACATCCCAAGATTCCTGCAGTTCTTCCGCAGGTTCCTGTTCCCTGGCGGGGAACAGCAAGTCACTGACGTCTTTGAGTCTGATTGACCGGCATGCGGAGCCCGAAAGATCGAGGTAGTTGACTTCAAAGTTCGAAGCCGTTAAGCTATCTAGCTCATCCTCGCCAAAGGTATCCGGTGGCGGCAACAGAATGAGTTTAAGATCACTCAAAGAGAGCCCATCTTCGCTGGTTATTCCAACATAGCGGATCAAGGCTGCCTTCAAATGGTTGGGCACAAAGTACAAATGGTACTGATTGTACACACGGTGGAAAGCCCAGTCGTATGCAAGCTTCTGCAGCACGATGTCTATCAGACTTCCACGGGCAGGAAGATAAGTTCCCGGTAAACAAGTGTCTTCCAGTCCTCTTGCACTCAACCGCGACTGGCTCGAGGAGGCCTCAGTTGTGGCATCCGTAAATTGGCGGGAGACCCAGCTCCTCGGTGGAGGAGGGCCAGCAGGGAGTCTCCTGCCACTGCCATCGAATCTCTGACGGACTTGACGACGAGGAGCGGGGGCCGGTGTGTCTGGGATCTGGAGGATCTCTCTGATGGACGGGGGTACGCTTGGAGCAGTTGCAGGCAGGGCTGACTGGGAGGCGGCGGAGGGGCTAATCGAGGTACGACGCAGGTTTGCTAGCAACTCATTGACGCTTCGGGAGGGCTTGTCTGCTGCGCACTACTTGTGAGACTCTGGCTACCACGCGGTCTGGAGAAATGAGGGGGATGGGAGGGTGTTCGACAGGCAAGGAAGCGAGCCGAGAGGTGGTCGGAGGCCGGGCGATTAGAGAGGTGGGGTGTAGCGATCGTGATTGCGATTAGGATGGAAGGGTCAGGATTGTGTCGGACCAGCTGTACTTACCAGAGGTATTATTCGACGTTGAAGAAGACGGAGTGGCCGTTGAGATTGGCTTGAAGGACTTGATGTGGTTCCTTTTCTTCGGCATGCCCGGGGACAAGGAGCGTGCAGTTTGCGACGAGCTGTGGGAGAGAGAAGAGAGAGAAGAAAGGTGCGACGTCGAGGTGAAGGTATTTGTTTATTTGTCTAGGATCGTGTATCAGTCTCGATGAGTCAAATCGATGACTGAGAGACTGACTGACTGCCTTGCCTGGGTGTTTGTCGCGTGGCAATGGTAGATTTGACCGAGAAATGATGGAAGAGTATTGATAGAGTCATCAAAGATGGATCCCTCATGAGTCCTTCCAGCTCAGGTAACATCGTCATCTTTTAGTGGATGACTATTATTCCAGTGGCGCCTAGGCTGAGGTGGGTTTAGCGTATGACTCCACAGGGCGGACACCTTAACGTTAGTCTGGAGCAGTTCTAAGTCCGCCAAGCCACTGCCGATAGAGCTCACAAGACCCCTAATAGTTAGTGGGTGCACTCTATTCGGTCCACTTACACCAGGGACATCTAGCAGATGGTCAATAAAGTAGTCAAGTGTTTCAGTAACAGATCGCCTCATAGATGAAGCCAATTTGATAATCAACAAAGCCAGGTAGTTTCTTGTCAATATCAGCAGCAAACAATATAGAATCATGTCTCGAGTTTAAGACAATGGCTAGGGTAAAACAGTACGGGGATTAGCCTGGAACCATGAGTCAATCCATCCATGTAAGCCAACAAACCTCAAGACAGTACTCCGTAACGAACGCTCCGCAAACTTGTTTGCCTAATTTTATCAAAATCAAGGCCAAGACCCTTCCAAGGATTACTTAGAATCAATGCTGTGTTCGTGCATTTACTTGCTGTGGCTTCTGCCTCTGCCGCTGCCTATGCCTTCCATGATCAACCCCCCCGGCGATGATGTGCATAACGCAATGTCATGCTTCTCTTCCCGACTTACACCGGATCCGTTGGGCCAATCCAGGTACGGGACTTTAGTCTCGTTCACCAATCGCAATCATGACTTATACTCACCCCTTGATGATGGCTATTCTTATCTCATCGTCAGAATGTCTAATGTCCTGCCTGATTGAATATTGTCCTGCCTCCTGCAAGAGGTCAGGTCATGAGCATGTCAATCAATGCATGCTTCGTAAAAAATCTGATACGATCATCTTGAAGAGGCTTGGCCGCGTACAAGACCATCAAGGATCTTGGATAGACCCCGGAAACCTGCATGCTTTCAATTCAAGCATCAGGATGAGAAATGCAAGGATACATCGTTCTGTGACCTTTACTCGGTCAGCTATTCATGAAAACTGCTGTTCACCGTCGATGTGCCCACTTGATGTTTGCCCCCCCAGACGCGTGAGATTCTTCACATTATCCATTGGTATTAGAGTTCTTTGCTGCGACGTTCCATTGGTGATAGGGTCTATACCCTCAGAATGAGTAAGATGGGCGGTTGATATGCCTGATGCTTGTTTAATCGTTCATCGGCAAGGTGCCGTGAAATGTGGATAGCTGCGCACCCAGTTTCATCAAGGCAGCTGGAGGGTAACACAACTTCCTTCCCGCCACCCAGGGTGGACAATCTCTAGAACTAGGATATGATGAGTATACATTTTCTGATACCGTCATTGGATTTCGAGTGAAGATAACACAGTTGTGGGCTTCACTACCAGGTGACAACAGCTCTTCATTCGTACTATTGGGCAATCGATGACGTTCCTATAAGGTACTTAATCGGCAAAGTCCTGGAAGGCATCGTATCAACACGAAAATTTTAGATGAATGTATAATGATCCACGATGATGTACTTGTTGGGAGAGACGCATCGAGGTGTTATCAGAGGTGCGATACTTAGCTTCATTCGCCATGCTTAAGTACAGCAATTCCCCTGGTTGGTGATCTATTGGTTACCAAATGAACATTGATCTGTGTTTCCAACTCTTTCGTGTCTCACAGCAAGCAAGTCCTTTTGAAAGAGGGCCTGGGCTTTTGGATAATGCTCAAATTGCGGGAGAGTTCCCCATCGCGGGCCCAAGTAAGCATCCGCGAGAAAGGAGCACCACAGAAGGTCCATTTCTTGGCCAAGGCCTTCTTTCTGCAGCATACTCCTGCTTTTCAAGTTAGCTCGAGTGGCTTGGTTTGACAAAGTGCTGAATTCGGAAAACAGAAGCGAACAAATTTGGCCAATATGTCACCTCAAACCCCGATTTGAAGGAGCAGGACGGCTGAGCTACCCCGGAAGAGCTAAAAGTAGTTCATTGTTATTCTATCATGTCATATATTCTAGGATGGATGTGAGCTGGCGATGGTCCGCAAATGTTATCATGGTGTGTCTTGTAATGATTTGACTGCGTATGCTTAAGAATTCAAGGCTGTGACAAACCAACCTGGCTTTGTCATGAGCAGCTTAGGCAGATCGACACCTGAGCTAGATCTGCACGGGTACAAATTGACTGGGGAAAACTCATCCCACGGTGTAAAGCCTGCTTAGTTGGGAAACTCCTGGTTTGTCGTCTTTTGTGACCAGGAAAGCAAGTATCTTTTCCTGCGTATATGACACATACCCCTGCTCTCTTCCAGAGTTTCTGACTGGGGCCTGGGTCTAGTTCGATTCGAGAGTGACAGAGGAATGGTTCTTGAAATCCATCTTCTTTGTTTCTTATGAAACACTTGTCCCGATCAGGAGTAGAACAAGCTCATTGCAGGCGAATTTTGAGGTGGAAACATGTCTTGATCATGATTAGCTGCACCTTCTTCTTGACTTTGTGTTGCTTCTGCATCAGACAAGCGTGGTGCAACATGATAACGATCTAGTGCGTTCTTCCTGCAAAACAGGACAAGTACTGCCTCGCAAACTGCATGCTTCTGCGAAAGAACCAGTTCGATTCTTAACTAGGCTCTGCAACAGGAATACTTTGGCTCCAGAGAGGATCCTGCAATGTCATAGGGTTTCTCAACCTCATCTTGGATCTCGCTGTCTACTTTTCCATCTTCCTGGTACAGAGTATGTCCTGCAGCTAGGCAATCTCCGTGCCCAATCTAGCCAGGCCTGGAACCTCTTCGTCTAAAGCCTTCGAGAAATCGGCAGATGGTCCAGCCGACTCAAATAGTGACAATGTAATTGACAAATCAATGGCAAGAGCAACCGACGTCAGGTGCTCCACCAGAAAACATTCTGGAACATGCTAAAAGCTTCGTGATTTCGGCAAGAAGTGTTTGTTGATTGTAAAGCTGAGGACTGAATAAACATCTTTCCCGGAGCATGCGGGTGTGATCTTCAGAAGGAGGCGTCAAGGTACCAGTTGAGGTTAACTTACAGTAGAAGGTGCGATACCTAATCAATTGGCAGGGGCGATGGGTCAAGTGGAGGAAGCGGGGAGCGGGGAGTCCCCCGTTCCATGCATGGGTTCGGCCATTGACAGTCGGCAGGTGAAAGGCGACAGAACGGGGGCGCTGAATGGCGGAGCATTTAGCAAGTACCGTATCGCACTGTGCCTTCCAACTCCCATCATGGCCAACTCAGCCAATAGCATTACAAGGCCATGGCCATCGGAGATCAGCCAAGCCAGACAGGGTAGGCGCCAGACAAAATGGAAATAGAAGGAGGCTCGACCGGTCAAGAAAGACCGCCCGTGCGTGCGTGACAACTTCGCGCCTTTCAACTCCATCCCAACCTCTGCTGTGCTGAAGGACCAAACTTCAGCGTCTGCCCACCCATGCACCCTCATTTTCCACCCGGACAGGATGTTTGGCGTGCCCGTCACTTTCTTTTCATCCACTCAGAGCGTGGCACATTCGCGGCCTCTCACCGTCTTGACATCCGAGCTTTGACTTTGCGGTAGCGAACGTTTCATCCGCCATGGCTTTGCAGCTTTAATCAAGATCAGGAGTGCTGTACTGTACACACGAACGATACCCTAGGATCGGATGCCCAGAAGATTGGGCCCTAGCTGGGCCATATGCACGCAAGTCTTTTGGCTTTTGCTGATTTGCCAGCTTTTGCTGTGTATCCCACAGAATTGCAGGCACCCTTGACATCCCAAGACGGTCATGAACAATGTCCCCATTCTGCTTGTTTAAGACCTCATACGTGAGAGCCGTGTCGTTGCCGTATTGGCAGCTGCAGCCTGAACCTACCTGCGGTCTTTGTGTGCAACACCTTGCTGTCTCTGGGTACAACACTGACTTGCTTTTTCAGCTGCATGACATCAATTGGCTGCCAGCACCACTGTTGATAATTATACTGCACCTGACGAGTTAACCCAAATTTCCTGCTTGGATTTCGTATTACTCCTAAGCTGCAGTATGATCGTGCCGTATTCAGCCTCAATCAGCAAAAAAGGGCAGCAAAAGAAAGGTTGATCGACTCCAAAGTCTGAAAACAGTCAACTGTCACATCACACAAAGATCTGGCTGGAATCGCGCCGAACGGTCCAAATTTTTATTCTCAACTGGCGCAAATACACGCGTCTGATACCAGTAGCAACATTTCCAACGGTCTTAGTTCCACCACCCCTTCTGGCTACAACAATACACTGCGGACCATAGCCGTTGGCATGAAAAATACTCTTAGTGGACGGCCCGATCCGATTCAAGGCCAGCCCCTCATCCCCATTCGCCATGTCTTCGTTTACTCGTACCGTCGGCCTGCTTCAGAAGACAAAGCAATGACATGTTACCGTTTTAAACCGGCCCCTCGATACCACAGGCTTCATTCATGCTTTTGAACGCCCCTTGTGAAAAGATAGCTAGCTGCCTTTACATTGGCACGAGGACTGCAGACTCTACCAGTCAGCTCTGGCATTGCTAGGCGGGCCCCGATCAACGCCGTCATCAAATGGCCCGATGTCATTTTACTGGCGAACTCGCGAGCCTATGCCCTCTGCCGCGTCGTCTTCTACACAATGTCATCAGTCTTTGGACCATGATATGGGTATGCGCCGCCCCCTTCTCCTCACTTCGGGTATGGAGGACTCTCATTGGCTCATTCATAAGCTGCGCATTCATCAACGCCCCTTCGGAACTTCTGATCATGAAATCGAGCCCTTTATTTCGACCTTCTCCACATCAGTCTTCGGCATCGCCCTGGTCCTAGCATTTAGCCTGCCGCCAATAAACCGTTGGTTGACGGTTCCATAGATATCGGTCTCCTGCTGTCCAAGACGTGTTATGCCGCATCCGCGGTGCGTGGAGATGAAACCTTTCTTCGGCCTCACGTGTCGTTGTGTAAGGACGACCAGATCCATCAGGGCCTGAAACATAACCTGGACATCTGACAGGGGTCTGCCGATCATTCTTCGCCTTACAGGTACTCCAGACCTGTATGTCGAGCATTAGCATGTCATGGTCCTTGGCTGCCGGGGTTGAAAGCCACCCGACCATCGACGTGTGTGTATGGGGCTGACAGAAGCGAAAGCTTGAACGATTGAGGGTGCCATGTCAATTATGGTTGGTCGGTGCCTTGATCAGTTGGCGATTGATGCTTCCATCCCTCACCGCGCTTTGATGTAAATAAAATCCCCGAACATACATGGGACAACTGGTCGATCACTACGCCATATCCTTCGGCATTAAACAGAGCGGTTCACGCCGTTAATTCTCTCATGTCAACTTTGGGTGGGGTGTTTCTTGATGCATCTCGACTTCGTATCAGAGACAAGACTGCTCAGAACTCAGGCACATTTTGATCCAAGTGGCTGGCTTTTGTCCTTCCACCACACAAACCTGGTCTGGTCTGCAGTGTTCCGTCTCTGGTGTCTTTCTTTCGTCAAAGCAAGGCCTTTTCCAATCAAAGCCCGTGTTTGTGGCGCATCGTAGAAGCATTGACGGCCGGGTGCTTGCATACTCCTGCACTCGTACTGGCGCCCGGAGTGGATCATACTGATCTTCAGGCTCAGGGCAGCGTCCAAGGCCGTAACATACTTGAAGCACAAAGACTACAGGCGTTGTTATGTTATGCTCCGAGGCTGATCTCTACGTCCATCTTCCAAGACGCACTGGACCAGCTACGAGGTATACAATGAATTGAAACTATCGATCGAGACTAGCCTCGGCGTATGCATCTTGTTTCCGATGATTAGTGTTCGCTGCCGCCCTGCGGCCCGTGAGCTGAACCGGGAATACACTCAAGGAGGACTCTGGGGAGCTTTGCTTGGTCCAGATGGCGAGAATTATGAAAGATTTGCAGCATAGCCCTGCACCTGCTTGCGGCTTCCTGCTTCCAATTGTCACCGTGAGCTCCGTTGATGTTAAGACTCTCCACTACGGCTCGACATCGATGGTTGTTGGGCGCGACACACCGCTCATGAGACCGCGGAAGCAAATTAAACTATACATGAGGTATTCACAAGTCAACCTTGACAATAGTACCGGGGCTTTTGAGCTGTCCATAACTGCATGTCTACGTCCCGTTGTCTCAGGCTCTGCACAACCTCAAATCCCTTTTCATTCGAAGTCCCTGCCCCCAGCCGGTGACCCCGAGTCTGCTGTTATTTCTTCGAAGCTTTCGGCAGACCTTCTGGTTAGGACTTAGCTTCTTTCCCTTCGACTCTTCCTTTTTCCTGTGCTACGCGTTCCCATAACCGCCCCCTGAAGCCTCTGACTCTGCTTTCTCAATACATTCCTGTACGATCCTAGGTCAGCCACTACCACTTGAAATCACACCGTGGGTATATAGACAGCCAGATCCTGCACTCGCGCGGTTGTGTCTTGTCTGTAGCTGTTATCTCTGGCAGCTTGCGCTTTCAACACTGCACTTCCCGTCTGTGACACCATATTCGACGAGCATTACCATCACCCGACCCGAGCCCGACGAGAGCAACTCATCTTGAATATTCTATTTGTTGGAACATCGAGGGAAACACGACAATACTCATATGAGTAAGGCAACGGTGAGACACGATTATTGTTTTCGAGTTCGGCACTTACTACAACCCCTTTGTTCGTTATCGAATCGCTGGCAAGCGCCTCCTTCGTCACTTGTTGGGGCGGATCTCGAAGACTTCAAGCCGTTTCTTGGTACTCATGAGTATCGCCCTGTTCTTGAGAAGCATCGATATCATCAGCGGTTGCAACAAAGACGGGCTACTGTTCCTAGTTTATGGGCGAACATTGTTGCTTTACCAGAAGAAGGAGGTGGGCATGCACCATGGGGCAGCGGCTTGTATTGTGAAATCGGTCACTACCTCTTCGAGTCAACCTGAGTGTCTTTCAGGTTCACAAAATCTGCCTTCCTTCCTTCACAGAATGGCGGCCTCAATTTCCCAAGACTATGAGTCCGAAGCAACTTGAAGCTGATACTGTCTTAGAGTTAGGTCCGAGAAGAGAACGAGGAAGGGGTGTCATCTTTATCAAGAGCGAAGACGAGGATAACGAGAAAGTCTGGCTCGAATAACCTGAGGTATGTTTTTCAGATCCCTTGAGGCTTAGCACGCTACTACCCAGAGATTGTTTGTGAATACACTGCTAATCTTCAAATGGCCAGCTGATTTTATGGTTCGACCAACAACTTCGATTAAAGACGTTCATTTGATGGTTCAGAACAGACCGTCAAGTAGGAAGTGCGCATGAATCCTCAAATTCCGAAGGTAAGATGCACCTTGATATTGGTCACAGATGGGGGTCATTGGCTCTAAGCAACCTCCATTTGGATCATATGTTACTTGTGAATGGTGGGCGCACAGAGCTGTGAATTACGGGACCTTCTCTTTCCTACGGTATGTATCAAAGTTTCTTTGGTCCTAACATTTATTACTTCTCATTCTCCGTGCTTGTGCCAGGTAAGGTGGCTACCTTTGCCATCTGCGAACCTGCTTTCACTTCTAGCCTCGAAAGGGCTTTGTCTAGAAGCGTTCTGTCGTAGACCGATTGCGTTATGGACGAGGGTTTCTTTTAGTAACTCGGAGATTAAAGCGGTTCGTCAAGACGGATAAACAAGTGTTATTTCCTGCGAGAAATGGGATTGCTATCCGGGGCGCGATGTTATTCTCGGTCATACTCTACACTCCGTGCTTTGTGTTCAGTGTAGCAGAGCAGGCAAGCCGAAGATCTTGACCACAGGAAAAAGTCCGCTTGGAGTTCCCGAGTTCCACCGGACGTGATTGCAAGTCTGCAAACGAGGCGAGCTATGATATACAAACATAGCAGTCGAACAAACATACATTGCTTTGGAGGAGAGAACGAGAGTCAAATAATGCTTAATGAACTTGACTAACACAATGGTTTACAGCTATTCTTTCGACGCCAGATTTATATCCTTACCGAAGCGAAGAATCGAACGACTCCTACAACTATCAAGAATGATCAAACTTGACACTAGTCGATCAAGTGCTAATACCAAATTTCTTCAACAGGATTACGAATCTTCAACGCCCACCATGGGTTACATGGACATGGCAACACATACTGGAGAGATGAGGTCAGTCATTACTCTTTGCTCATTTTTCCTCTACCCTTCTTATCGTGTTCTTCACATCACTCAATGGGGCTTCTTTCTCGAATGCTGTAATATGGCCTTTCACCTATGGCGTTTCTTTGCCGGAATCCGTTAAGCCACTCGGGTTTCACTCATTCATTTCCCTGGTTGTTTGGTGATGAGTGGTTCGGGTTTGTTCGCGAGCTGCGAGCTAGGAAATGGGGCAGATGTCATCAGAACCAACCAGGCTAAGCTTTCTGAGCTATACCCATGTCGCTGACGGCAATGGCTGAGATGGAGTTCCCTATTTACCCACTACATACTTTTGAGATATCATAATTCCCCTGTTTACACGCGTCACAATTGCCGTTTCCTATGCATAACTTCAGCTATTGTTGTAGCTGGCCTCAACTTTTGCGGCGCCATTAGCAAGTCCTGAAAGTGAGGGACATTTCGGGCGTTGGCAACTCACTATCTCTTGTCAACCCTTGACTCGCTACAGAGCACCCCTGTCATTCTGCTTTTCTTTTTACTATCTATCTGTGTCATGGTCCGCCACCTGCAGTTCATTTGACCCCGATCATCATTGTCTCTGTTCTCGAGCATCCCCCACAGATTTGTGAAACCATCATATAGGGACGGGTTTTATTCACGATCCCCTCACCATCCATTTTTTTGAGTGGCCCATTGCCTACTATAACTCACCTTATTCACACAAATGTACTCTATAGATCTACAGGGGTCCATTGCAGCAGGGTTGAGCTAATAGGCAGCGAGTGCAGCCTTGTCTACGTTTTTTTTATGGTCAAACATTCCAGTCCCCATTGTTTAATTATTACGCAACATTCTCATTCAACCTCCCCCCTCTAAGCTCTTCTTTCACTTGTACTCCCTATTACTACTCTCGCGGAGCAAACCCCTGCGACGTTCATTCGTCTTCAAAATCTCCAAGTCGGTCAGTGACGGTGCTTGTCTCACAGGCTCTCGGTGCTTGCTTGCCGGCCGCCTGTCAACTCGGATCCCTCTCGGTGGCTTGGTCAACGCAATGGGCAACTAGGTAGCTGCTGTCTTTGTTCAACATGGACGCCCGGGGTGTGGCTTTCGCTACCTTGCTCGGAAACTAGTCCCTAGCACCTTTCCCTCCCTATCGTACCCGCTCACTGGCTGCACTGCTATTACCTTATTTGAGATTCTGCTTACTGCTACTCCCTACCTACTCTTTCTGTCCTTTCACACGCCCACTACACTACACTGCGCTGCATCTATTACCTGCCTACATATCTCACTTTCACTGCACGCCGCCCCGTGTCAACGTCCAGCGCCAGCCAGCGTCAGTGCCGGTGTCAGTGTTAGTGCCATTGCCGTGAGCTGCTGCATAGGCTGTCCTTGCAGCCTCTCAAAACTGCTCGGCAGCTTTGTGGCACACCAACGGCCGACAGTATTACCTGACGTGCGCCTCAAGCTGTGACACGGGGAACACTGTATTTCCAGGGCATGGCAATACAGCATCTTTGTGGCCGCGTCCTTTGCCGTTGTCGCTGCCACTGTCAACTGCCAGTGCCGTGCAGTTGCCGTTGCCTACCTCTTCACCCAGCATTATCGCTTCTTGCTTCTTCTGTTGTTTCTGTTAACTGGTCAGCCTGAGGCCGTTTTGCTGATGAGGCGCCAGATACCCGCAAGAGACCAGTACTTCTCTGACGATAGAGCCCTCCCAGCCCTCATCGCTCTTAAACCTGTTCCATCCGCCAGTTCTCAGCTCCGCCGCGCAGTACCCTCAGGACGGAGGTGCCTTTTTCCAGTCTCAGCCGACTGGTCATCATCATCTGTACCCAGGCATAGACGTCCGCTCTCGCCTGGGCTCCAAGTAAGTAGTATTTCTCTTGTTTCTCGTTCAGCTTCTACGCCTCTGCTCGTTCTTCCGTCAACTTCAAAACCTGAAAGTGGAAATCACGCTGCAGCTGCACGCCATATCATTGACACCTCTTGTTCCTTCACCTTTTGTTCTCAACTGTCATCCAAGCCTTGATACTCACCCTTTTTTCCAATCAATGTTTCGGTTTGGCTTGATATGACATTCCTGAACGACGAGTTCTTCCGAGCTGTGCAGAGTAGAAACTGACTGCTACCGGCAGCACCACTTCCACGACGGGGATGGCACATCCCTATCCCCCTTCACATCGCACCCCAGGCCTGCCTCACCCTGGTCCACAGATCAGTGCTCGAGAGCAGTACACCTCTGCCACGCCAGGGTTTAGGAGGCCTTCTGAACATTCTGTACGGTCTCCTTCTTTTGCCACGCAGCCTAGAGGAAGGCATCCTTTGTCGCCAACTACCAGCCCCAACACGGCTTTCTCGGCCCCAAGCATGGGCTCGAGCGGATACAGCAACAGGCCTTCGGGAAACACCATCCCCCCCTTGCACAACGTCCATATGATGGGAAGCCTCCAATACAACGACGGGGCTGGAACACCCGTCAAGGTTGACATCAACGGAACAATCGACAAAGGCTTCTTCCTGTCAGAGAACGAATGGACATGCTACCGGAGGAATTATTTCTCATGTATTTGCTCTTATACTTTGAGCCCTCACATACCGAGCGTCTCCATTCAGTATACTGCGACCGGCTCAACACAGCCGGTCCAAGTGTACGGATTCGCCATGTCTATCTCAGCGGTCGTCTCTGACAACGAGTCACACAACATCGAGTTGGTGCAGCACACCCCAAAGCGTGACAAGGGACCTATAATGAAACCCGAAAAGGTTCGACTGGGTAGCAAGCCCCGTGAGGCGAGTCATCACCACCATATGGGTATGTTTACGGATTCGGTCGTCTCCAATCGTCCTGTATATCCCGACAACTTCAGCACTCAACCCGGCAGCCAGCAACTACCTACGGAGCATACATTTGAGCGCATTCAATTCAAGCAAGCCACGCAAAACAATGGCAAACGAAGAGCTGCCCAGCAGTACTATCAGCTGGTTGTCGAGCTCTGGGGCGACGTTGGGAACCAGAGTGGTGGCGACCAGTTTGTCAAGATAGCCACACGTAAGTCTGCAAAGATGATCGTCCGGGGGCGCTCGCCGGGTCATTACCAGAACGACAGGCGGGGAAGCCAAAGCAGTGGACCAGGTGGATCTTCAGGCAACCTTGGAGGCTACACTGTCGGAGGGATGGCTGACTTCAGCAATCCCATGATGGGCGGGCCAAGCTACACCCCTGGCGGATTCGATGCCCGCAGCAGCCTCTACAGTGTTCGTCACCACGATATCCCACCCGAATCTATGATCCCTCAAGAGGACTCCAAAGCGATCGGAACTACACGGGAATATCAATATTACCCAGGTCCAATGTATGAAGGGCAGAGTGAGCGCATTGATCTGTTCAACCCTCGTACGGAACGCGATAATGTCGTGCCGCATATGGCCACAGGTATGGATGTTAGCAGTAAGATCAAGCCTGACTACGACGGCGCTGCTCTTCCCAGCATCTTTCACCCGCCAGCCCAGATGAACGATCGCCCGCCAGGGCCTTTCGAAGGCAAAGCAACATCGAACGGCTACTATCCAATTCCTTCATCAGGAATCAACATGACCATGACATAGTGTCATCTCCCATCGCTCCCAAAGACTATCAGGCCTCTTATCTTATTCACACATTCCGGATAAGCGAGCATGGGACGAAACACTTTAACAAGTGGTACTAGAGACCACACCAAGGCGTTAGGGCATCAACATCTGTTCAAGTTCACAGGGACTGGAAAATACGTAACGATTAAAAGGAGGCGACACTACGGCACGACTACCAGCATAGGTACGAAAAGGACATTTGTACGGCATTGGCATTAGTATGGGGTTTGGGTCATGGTTTTCTCAAAACTTTCGGTCGTTCGATAAAGGAGTGGACACTCCGCGACGAAAATGGCTTCAGGTGCGGCAAGGTGGAGGGGAACAGAGAGAAAGGTGGAAACATAACGACGTGTACGACTTGGAGCTGGCAAAATGAGATACAGTAGTTTGTCAAGGACGAGCTAAAACAACATGGTGAGAATGTACGAGTCAGCACATCAGCGGCAACGGCAACAAAAGTGAGGTGAGGTGGGAGACAACAAGCTCAGGGCCGTGAGGACGCTGTGGGGGTTGGTTTTGTTTGTTTTGCTGTGAAGGATACCCGGGACGCGTGCATTTCTTTCTTTACTTTTACTTCTTGTGGCCCATATTTCATGAGCTTGGCTTTGTATTAAATTTAATCGTCCCGTTTGTCCTTTCTCTCCATCAGTGGTCCCGGGATGCAGGCTCCTGCCGGCCATGGATGTTGTCGCATTTGTTAGTGTTGATGACGAGACGATGGGTCAAGACTGGTGACGAGGCTAGCCATACCGATTCTCCGCTGGGCGCTTACAAATGTGATCTCATGGAGGGAACGAGATAATGGAATAAGAAAACTGGCGTTGGGGATATTGACAGGAAGACCAGTCAAGAGTACGGGGGTAATAGCATCCAGATCAAGAGGGCATTTGCATATCGAATGAAAGATTGCCATTGATTGGCGGCGATGAGATGACAGTACCCATGCTCTACTTAGTCGTTGAATGAGAATCCGGCTTACTGCACAAGACAAGACTAGACCAGAGGCTAGACTACGGTACGGTACTGGTATTGTACAACCCAACCTAAGATGCAGCGCATGCAGGGACCTCGGGGATGGATAGATAGCGCGTGTTTCAGAAAGGTGATCCGTGGCTGAGAATTGAACGACATGGTGAGGCCTAGACTACAGATGTTCTATTTTGTCTTTGTCTCTGTCTCTTTCTCTTTGATTCATTGAGTGTTCCATGCATTGAAGGCGAGAAGAGACATGAGAATGTGATAGGGGTGTGGACCTGGAACATGGCAGTGAGTGATTCGCAACTTTGTCTCTTTTTAGCGAGAACAGGCAAAAGCCGAACCAGCCTCAAAGGATCAGTCTTTGATGTGACAGCCAACGATATCCCTGAGTTGGACATTACTCTGTTCTGCTCTTCACCGGGGGCAAGATCCAACCCAAGGCCAAGACCAAGAGTGAGGGCAGGTGAGGGTAAGAGCAAGGGGTGTAATGAGTGTGGTGCAATTGATGTGACGAGTGTCTTATACCGATACCCTTGTCATGCCTTTCCTTACCCAGCCTTGTTACCTGCACCACACTCTTATCTCAATCTTATTCAATGCATGATGCATGCATGAATATGCGTATCCGCAATACCAAAAGTTCAGTACATGATGGATGGGGCTGTAGTCTAGTCTAGTTGGTTGAGGCTTGACCGGGCGAGGCTGGGCTTGACTGTTGGGTTAGATTAGAGTTAATCTAGGCACGCTAAACACGTTTTACCAGCGGGAAGGGGACGGACCGCTACAGTACGAGACGTCAAGTGCCTTGACGTTGTAGTCTAAGTTAATTAGTCAAGTTAGCTGATGTTACCACGCTACGGAAATGAGATTAACAGTACTACGGAGTAATTGATATGGAGCTATGATCACGATAGACCGGGGACAAAGCGGGTGTAGACGGTTTATGAACCAGCATTGCACATTTAGTATCAAAGCTCCTTAGACGTAAAAAGCAGGGGAAGGATGCAAAATGATGGAATGGCATTCATTAAGTGGAAATGATCAACCATTGTAAGGTAAGTCAAGTCAAGTGACACAGTACCTCGGAAGAAGGTTTGGGTGGAGATCGACGCTATTGTGAGGAATTCGGCCTGGGCTGGATAGTGGAGTCGACTCGGAGAATTTAATCACTGGCAGGTAAAAAGATACAGGAAATTAGGATTGTTGGGAGTACAATACGAGTAACTCAAAGCAAGTTGGTTAGAAGCAACGTGAGAGGGGAGAGGGATGTTCAGGTACAGTAGTGGACAGCTGTTGGTTCGGACTCGTTGGATGAAAATCAAACTAGGTACTGTGATACAATACGCGAGTAAGGTAAGGGTACTGTTGTGTGTACGTGCGCCAGGCGAGAGACAAGGGGAAGCGAGAGAATGCTACTTTGCTTTAATTCGTATCTCGATTAGGATTATTACCGAAAGTATATTTTATTGGGGAAAGTATACTGTGCACGAGATGGGCCAACAAATTACCAAAACAGAAGACGATGGAAGATCGATCAAGCCCAGGTCTCATTGCTACGTCACTCAACAGCTGACAGATGCAGATTCAGATGAATGTGGGAGGATCGATAGCCTTTTTGAGTGTTTTGAGTGTTTTTGAGTTTTTGGCTCATGAAACGATAGCCTACTGCAATGTCTGGAGCATCTGCAGCGTGTCAACATCGTGACAGCAAGACAAGACAAGACCTCAGCTACTGCCTAGCAGTTTCCTTCCTTCTTTCAGGTACAGACATCATGGAGTGGCAAGTAGGTATCTGTACTTTTCAGGCAGGCAATCTTACCCCTCACCTCCATGTCACCGAGTACCCGGTCGATGAATCCATTTCCCACCGAGAGCGGACAATTTCTGCAAGCCTCCATCTCCCCGGGGTTACACAAGAACAAGAAATGTACTGTAATGTGCACGTACAGTACATACCATACCCTATGCATGTGTGTGCCATGTGCATATGCGGCGCGGCGCGGCAACCATCAGAGGCCGAAGAGACGAGAGCGCGAGTCCTTCTTTTGTTCTTGTCCTAAAACCATCGACATGTGTTGTCTCTTTACATTCCATTGTTCTCGCCTTTTCTTCGGCCTCGCTCTCGGTCTTGGAAAGAATCCGTTTGGTCACATTAAGCGAGATTCAAAAAAGAGGAAAACCAACAGAGTCATGTACATTCTTTAACCATTCTCAGACATCACGCAGGCTTGGCAGAGATACATGTCAGCTACCCAAAAGCAAGAGCAAAAGCAAAAAGAGAATACAAAGGCGGGAAGAAATGCGAGTCAGAACAAGGTACACGCATGCAGAAAATCTACGTACTGTACGTATCGATCGTCCGACCCTGGATTTGAGGCTCATGCAAGCCTCCTACACCGGTGAAGGACTGGTTGCATCCCTACCTAATTCAGTCTTGGGGGGCTCCGCTCATGAGGCCTTCCTCGGACGCCGGTTGACAATGATAGAGGCATAAGAAATGCTACCAGCCACAATCTCCAGTCTTCAGAGCGTTTGGGGTGAGAAAGAGGGTAATCCCAGGCCAGGGCAAGGGTCGTGTGACAGGCAGACGGACCAGGCGATTCTGATATGTGACAGAATAGCCAAGTTTGGTAAGACGGACAGTCAGAGTCAGAGCCAAAGTGGATAGGCATGATATGATCCAGGCAGGAAGCTGAACATACATGGTTTGGTTTGAAAATGTTGATATGATGGACAATGTCTGTCAATGAGCTTTTGCTCAGTCTGCGCCATTTTCATTTGCCTCTCTCCTTAGATGCATTTATGCATCTCGACACCTCGACACCTCGACACCTCGACACCTCGACACCTCGACACCTCGACACCTCGACACCTCGACACCTCACACTCGCTTCTATTGACCGGTCGCATATTGACACTAGCACTCACTACCGAGTCTATGCTCTCCAAATAGCATCGGCCATCTTAGCCACCATCCCCATCTCAGCCGTGTCGTGCACCCTCACCACATCCGCACCGCCCTGTACCGCCGCCGCTACCGTCGCCGCCGTTCCCCATGTCCGCTGCGCCGGTTCCGTGACCCCCGTGATTTTTCCGACAAAGGCCTTGCGACTCGAGCCTACGAGCCACGGAAGACCTTCTAGTCCGGGCCAGTACCGAAGCTCCTCCAGCCTCCGCAATATCTCGAGGTTTTGCTCTCCCGTCTTGGCGAAGCCGATACCCGGGTCCAGAATCATCCTCCACCGGCGGATACCCGCTTCCTCGGCCGCTGCTACGCGAGAGAGAAGCTCAGATGCCAAGGTGGGGATTAGACCTTCTGGATACGAGGTTAGTTTTGTCATGGTCTGTGATGTGCCGCGCATGTGCATCAGACAGATTGTTTTTTGAAGGCGGGCAACGGTAGAGAGCATTTTAGAGTCTAGCATGCCGGCAGATACGTCGTTGATAATGTCCGCACCGCTGGCGATGGCCTGCTCGGCAACGGATGCACGATACGTGTCGATGCTGATAGCTACATCATGAGCTTCGGGGAGTGAGCGGATGAGCTCAACGGCAGGCACAACACGAGATGCTTCTTCCTCGGCCGAAACTTCTGGTCGCCCAGGAGCAGTAGACTGGCCGCCAATATCAATGATAGACGTTCCATTCTTGACCATGTGTACAATGGTCTGGGCGAGGTTATCCCGATCATGACGACCTCCATCTGAAAAAGAATCGGGCGTCAAGTTGAGAATACCCATGACATGAGTTTTCCTCTTGCCAGCCAGAGGCGTCAAAGATCCTGCCTTTGCAGAGAGTGGCGTCATGGAAGAGAGGGGCTCGCCTAGAGGCAGTTCATTTAGATTATCCTGGATGAGCTTCCATGGTTTTCTCGGATCGAGTGATTTGGCTGGGATGAGTCTGCGATTCGTCATTAGAATACCTTGTTCCGTGTTTATCAATCATCGTAACACATACTCGGCCAGGGGTCTCAGAACAAATTCTCTCTCCAGAATTCCAATATGGGGGACCTTGAGACGCTCGTGGTCGACTGTCTCGTCACCGTAGAGCAGAATGTCGAGGTCGATGTTACGTGGGCCCTTATCGATGACCTTCTTTCGTCCCATGTCGTTCTCAATGGATTGAAGTTGGTCCAGAAGAGCTATAGGTTCCAGTTCTGTCTCAACCTGGTAAGATTTGTCAGCTAGCACAAGGCGACAAACATTATTTTGATATACATACCTCGCACGCACCGTTGACAAAGCGGTCTTGGTCGGTAACGTACATAGGTTCCGTCTCCCAGAGACTACTGGTTCTCTTGACTTTGATTCCACGACGATCCATCTCGTTGCACGCACGCTCAATTTCGGCAACTCGGTCCCCCATATTACTCCCGAGCGCAATATACGCTATCCTCTTGCGCGGGCCACTGCTGCCACAACCACCTCCATTAGCGGACGCACATCCACAGGCATTATGTCTGAGTCCAGGCATGGTGTTTCGCGCAAGTGAGCGTGGGCGTGCTGCCGCGATGAGAGATAGCTTGTGAGGGCGCGTTGACGTCAATGAGCTTCGCGACGCAGTGGCGAAAGCCCGCAGCGAATTGGGAGAAGCATTATGGCGTGTGCTTCTGAAGCTTTGAGCGAGCGAGCGAGATGAAAGAAAGGGTTGTCTCATGGTGAGGTTTCGCTGCTGCTACATTGCGGCCTGAGACTTGGTGTTGAGTGAGTTCGGGAACGTTGGAGTGAAGCCGCGAAAATTTGCGTTATCGGCACATTGGGTGTGGGTATAGCAATTCCAACGGTTTTGCTTAGAAGCGAAAGCTTGAAGCACTGACTGAGTCTTGCAAATGTGGACTTTGGTGGTGAATCGAGAGTGGCTAATCGTCGATATGGCTTTTGAACGGGTTTTGCGAGGTTCCCGCTTACTTGGATGGGTTTTGTTTCATTTGCATGTGGTCATCAAGAATTGTGTCACGGGGTCTCGAGTCGTGCTGACTACCTACCTCTAGACTCCAACGTTAGCACCAAGCACATGTCAAAGATGAAGACTGACTAAGGGTATGGGTTTTGTTAAGTGCAAGGATTGTAACAGAGTAACGGACTTTCAGTTTTATCTGATAAGCAAGATATAGACATGTCAACTCGTCTGAACTAACAATTAAAGCAGCTGCAGAGCTACAAAATTGTTAAGAGCATCTTTTGTCCCGAGGCAACTTCCCCAGATTCGACCGAACGCTACTCCAAATGCGGAACAGTTCAGGTTCCCCTCTCCACAATCGTTTCTGACGTCTCAGGAAGGAAGGACCTGACTCCAGACCTCGGCATCTGGTCATTGCGACAAACATTGACCCTGCAAAACCCCCTCTCAAACTTATTCTCAGCTGATCCTTGGACCGCGAACCTTTTTATACCCCGGATTCTCTTCTCACGCTATTTCTTCTTGTTCTTTTTCAATCCATATTGCTTCCTTTTCTACGCGCAGCCAGCTCTTTCCGTCGCGACACGATAGCTTCATCCACATATTAATATTCCAGATAGACATCATGGCCTCACCACGTACGTCATCCCCATAATCCTCACAAGGTCGCCTCAATCGCTAACATGTGTCCTTTGCAGAGAAGCTCCGAACTCCCATCACTGATCTTTTCAAGATCAAGCATCCCGTCCTCCTTGCGGGCATGAACGTCGCCGCTGGTCCCAAGCTCGCCGCCGCCGTCTCTAACGCTGGTGGTCTTGGTGTTATTGGTGGCGTCGGATACACCCCTGATATGTTGCGCGAACAGATTGCCGAGCTCAAGAGCTTCCTCGACGACAAGAACGCTCCTTTCGGTGTCGACCTGCTTCTTCCCCAGGTTGGTGGTAGCGCTCGCAAGACCAAGTATGTCGCATGTCCCCTTCTCCCCACATTCCGGGCCCTCGGTTTCGCGATCACATGCAAACCTTACTAGTGATCAGGCGCTAACGCACGGTCTAACAGCTACGATTATACCAAGGGTAAGCTGAACGAGCTCGTCGATATCATCATCGAGGAGGGCGCTAAGCTTTTCGTCTCTGCCGTCGGTGTGCCCCCCAAGGCTGTTGTCGACAAGCTCCATGCCAATGGCATCGTCTACATGAACATGATCGGCCACGTCAAGCACGTTCAGAAGTGCCTTGACCTCGGCGTTGACATCATCTGCGCCCAGGGTGGTGAGGGTGGTGGCCACACCGGCGATATCCCCACGACTGTTCTTATTCCCGCCGTTGTCGACATCTGCAAGAAGCACAAGTCTCCTCTCACTGGCGGTCCCGTTCAGGTTATCGCTGCCGGTGGTATCCACAACGGCCAGCTTCTCGCCGCCTCGCTTATGATGGGTGCCGGCGCTGTCTGGGTCGGAACCCGCTTCATTCTCACTGACGAGGCCGGTGCCCCCAAGGCCCACAAGGAGGCCGTCCGCACATCTGGTCACGACGACAACATCCGTACCATCATCTGGACCGGCCGTCCTATGCGTGTCCGCAACAATGACTACATTAACGATTGGGAGACCAACCGTCAAGCCGAGATCAAGGAGCTCGTCGCCAAGGGTACCATCCCCTACGAGGCTGATCTCGATAAGCTCGCCGAGAGCGCCAGCGAGAACGAGAACGACGATGAGGAGGACATCCTGGACAAGTACCGACCTTACCTCATGGGCAAGTGCGCTGCTGTTGTTAACGAGCAGAAGCCCGCCAAGGCTGTCGTGGACGAGTTTGTTGACGATGCCGTTGCTTGGTTGCAAAGGGGCAACAAGATGATTGCCAAGCTGTAAAGCAACTACAACTATTTAGTATGAGATACCTTGTCATTTGGCCTTGTTTTGCTATTGTATGTAGATTAGGAGCCATGTTACACTTCTGAATTTTGCATATAAAATCTATCTTCATTACATACTTCTTTCGAGTCATGGTCAGATGTCAGTTGTTGGTTGCTTCATATGTGGTACTAAGAAGTGCACCTTCCTTGAGGTAGTATTCACCCCTGCCAAAGCAGGTGGATACGTAAAGTTGAGAAGTAAGCCTTGTCTCCTCTGCTTATATGTTCTGCATAATCCCTCAATCCTGGCCTTCGACATGACAGAGTCCCTCTGCGCGGCATGTTCTCGTTTTGTAAATGATTTCGGCGAAGTTGAAGAAGAGGGGTGGGAATCAATTCTCCATATTGCCCCCGATATCTTCTCATTAGCAAAACTGGCACAGAATGGATGTCCGCTCTGCAAGGTTGTCTACCAATCCTGCTGTTATGAAGAAACCGTCTCCTATGAGAGACAGACATTACCTATCTCAGTCCGGGCATCAGCACTGCACAGACTTGGAACTGGCGAGGAAGAAGAAGAAGACAACGACCTTCCTTTTCGTGGTCAATATCCGAGGCAATTGTCACTTCGAGTGTCCATCGGCGACAAGGGCCAGGGCCGTTCGCACGATTTGCCTGTAGTATTGGAGGAGGACGCAGAGAAGCCAGCAGAGACCCCAGACTTGGATGCGACGAAACCAGTTATCAATCTCTGCTCAAGCAAAGGCATTGATGATGCCGTCGCCTTAGCCAAGTACTGGATGCTCCATTGTGATAAGTGTCACATTCAATGTAAAGTCCGTTCACAAACCCAAAAACCATCAAGGGTCGTGCCGACGAGGTTAATAGATGTAGGCTTAATCGACAGGGAGGAACTGCCGAGAGTATATGTTATAAATCCGTTGGATCACAAGGGCTTGGAGTATGCTGCTCTGAGCTACGCCTGGGGTTCTGATCCCACATTTGCCAAAACTACAGCGTCTAACCTCGGCGAAATGACTAAAGGTCTACCGTGGGACAAGCTTGCAAAGACAATACAAGACGCCATTGTATTCACAAGGAACTTGGGTATCAGGTACCTATGGGTTGATGCTTTGTGTATTCTACAAAGCGAGGGTCCAGATGATGGATTCCATAGGGCAGACTGGGCTTATGAGGCCAGCAGATTTGGCCAATATTATGAGAACGCTACATTGACTATCGCGGGCACAGCGGCCATCTCCTCCGACAAGGGGCTGTTCTTCCCACGACTGGGCCTCCAAGTTGATCCGAAGCCTGTTACCTTCCGACAAAAGTCATTTTGGGGCGGTTTTAGAGATACTACCACGCGGCCAATATCTCCGAGTTGGTATACTGAGGTAGAAGCCTCTCCTCTTCTTACGAGGGGATGGGCATTCCAGGAGAGGGCCCTGTCAAGGAGGATTTTGCATTTTGGGATGAACTGCATTGTGTGGGAATGCCATGGGTGTCGAGCAATCGAGACTAATCCGACTCGCTTGGAGCCCATTACTTCCGACGATCGGAATCACGACTTTGTCTATGCATTTCGGGACTTAGAGAATCAGAATATGGAAACTGCGGTGAGATTGTGGTATACATTCGCTGGTCACTATTCACTGGCAAAATTTACCTTTGCTTTGGATAGACTACCAGCCTTGTCAGGAATTGCTACAAGATTCCAGAGCTTCTTCCCACAAAAGTACATGGCAGGTCTATGGGGGTCCAATATTGTTGAAGGGTTGGTTTGGGGAGTTCCTGGAAAACCGAATCACAGATCACCAAGCTTGACCGACCTATCAATGGGCGTCCAACCGGAACTCACAAGTACGAGCTCGGAGCTGAGAATGCCTTCATGGAGTTGGGCGTCTAGCGATAGGCTGATACATTTCTTCTTCAAAAACTTGACTCCAACAATCGAAGTCAAGGCAGGGACGATAGATGTAAATGGTGCAGAAACTTCTGGACAAGTTCTTCATGGCACCCTACGTCTTGAAGGGAGGTTTTTGATGGTAAACTTGGCTAGTCTAAGCCAGCCACCGTTCAGCAGAGTACTGTTCGATCGATACGGGTTTGTAAGTGAGAATGACCTCGCTAACTACTTCAACAATCGCCTCTTTCCTTGCTTCCTTCTTGGGACAGCAGTTCTAGATATAGTTTTGAAAGAGACTCATGTAGTGATTCAACAAGGATATGCTCTTATCCTTCAACCTACTGGGAGGAGCGCTGATTCGGTGGAAGAGTACAGACGTATCGGATTTATCAAGCTCCCTTACAAGGAGTACTGGGCTGATATCACAGAGACAACGACGATTGATCTTGTGTAATAAACATCAGAGGATTAGCTTTCGGCACTCGTAGGGCTATGAGCTCCTTTAAACCTCAGACAAACCTTCGCCTGGCAAAGAAACTTTGATCACTCTACACATAAAATCTTGTTCTCCCACTCCCTTTCTCTTTTTTCTTCTCCCTACAGTTGGACTGCTGCATCCAAAGTCACACCAATGATGAACCCATGATAACGAAGCTGCCAGACCCTGGGGATACACTTGTCTAAGCAGGCAGTATCTCGAGCAGCTTGCAATATTGGGCACTGAGGTATAAGTTGGTCAAGCTAGGGAGGAGGCTTGTCCATCGGCTTACCATGATGAAAAGCACGATAGTCGCGCCTATGATGAACCCATTCACAATGAAGCTATCCGACCTCCTGGATAAAATCGCCTTGGCGAAGAGCCTTCAAGGCTTCTCGTCGCTCTGGGAACTGAGGTCCCGTGAAGTCCATATTTCTCTTACTATCCTTTATTGGTCCTTGTAGTAAAATCCCCTCAATATCTGTTGCCATAACTGTACTTTTCCCCTTGGCTACTACGGCAACCTAAAAGTCTGGTTTTACGGCGCTCGCAAACACTGAAATTCCTAAGTCTGCTCGTCATTATTGTTTTTCTTTGATTCCTTTTATCTGTGATGTCAATTTTCATGAAGCGGAACGTGGTTACACCCATTCAATTAAAGTCATGTAGGGTACCTAGCAATAATTGACAGTCCGAGCACGAATTCAAGGGACTGACACAGTTATAAACAGACAAGGGATTATCTTTTATATCATAAACTAGGAAAACATCAAATCTATTTCATACTAGAGTAACCAAAGCAGTCAACTTTGACTTTGACATCGCACGTACGCCAGCTCCATAAAAAAGCATCCCGACCCCAGATTCATGCCAAACGCATTGCAGATTTTTCAATGCGCCGCGCCAAATTTCGCTCGATAATTGGTGATAATCGAAGCTGCGCATGCATCTTCTGGTTCAACCCAACTGCTGCTTTTTCTCCGACAGGATCTTCTTCCAAATTCAAGCTCCATCATGCTCCTATATATTCACCTCACCCAGGAACTACACCGTTTAGTTTCCAAGGTATGAGCGGATGGCTCCCTGGAGTCGAGTAGACACCTCGCCAGCCATTTGTGTAAGGTTCTCGAGATCGTCACCGGCTGTGATGCCAAACTTGCGCACAAAGTCCTTGGCGGCAGACTCGAGGTCACCGTACTCCTCCTCGGGCTCGTCCTCTGGTCGTCCGAAGTAGGCGTTTGAAGAGATGGCGGTAGCGCCCTCGAAGCCTTGGAGTCGGGTCTTGGCCTCGGACTGCTGGCTGGGGTCGAAAGCGCCCTTGCCGAAGAACTCGTCGGACGAGATACCCTTCTGTGTGCCGAACTTTTCACGGGCGTATCGCTCGGAATCGTCTATTATTAGATCAGTATGAGTTCATGATGCGCCACTCGATTGCTTGACTTACCAACATCCTGGGCTCTCACAGGGCCAACGGAGCCAAAGCCTCCAGCATTCCTCTTGGGGGCAGAGGAAGTGGCAGCCTTGGGACCACCAACCTGTCCGAATCCTAGACGGTTCATGCCCATACCCAATCGCTCGACTTCGGCATCTGATTTCTGGCGTGTGTGCGACGAGGTGTTTCCACGGCTGGGGCTAACAGGAGTGGGAGAGATGATAGAAGCAGCTGACCCGGCGTTCTTGGTGGCAGGGTCCTCCTCGGCATCAGGGTCGTAGCCAAGCTTCGCAATACGATCAGCCTCCTCCTTGGCCTTCCTCTCGGCCTCGTCAAAGTCAATGACATCGCTGGTGACCTTCTTTGCGCCGAGCTTGGTGGTCTTCTTGGCACCGAGAACGTTGGCCTTTCGGGGTCCGGTGGAAGTGGTCGACTTGCGGAGAGCGGCAGAGGTGGTGATTCGGCTGGCGGCAGGCTTGTTCTCACCAGTGGAGGTTCGAGAAAGGGGCGAAGCGGTACGGGCGATATCCTTTCCATTGCCGGCATTGCCAGAGTTCAAGAAGGGGGAAGGTGTACGGCCAACGACAGGGGGGGTTCCGGTGCGGGAGACGGGAGGTGTAGGTCGCTTGATGGCAGGCTTGTCCCAAGAAGAGAAGAAGTCATCGTCAGGCTCGCCAGCAGGGGTAGCAGAGCCGTCGTCAGTAGCATCGGTAATAACAACTTCGTTGGGGTAACTAGACACATGTCAGCTTCGATATAAGTGGCTGCGGCGCAGAAACATACTCTTGAGCATCTCGCGCAGCGCGGCGCTTAAGCTCGTCCTTGTACTTTGTAGCAGCATTGGACTGATACTTGGTCTTAGGATCCTTGCTGTTGAGAGCCGCGGTACCACCGTTCTGCTGGAAGAACTTGGTGGCAGACTCATTGCCACCGACCTTCATCACTCGCAGCTGATCCCATTGCCACTCTGTCCCAAGTCGTCAGCTAAAGGCGATTTGGGGGAAAGATGAGGAGGGTATTGAAGTTTACGTACGGTCGAGGTTCGTTGATCGCACAAAGGAGATGTGGACACCAAGGTTTCGGTGGTTGGAAGAGCAATCAAGGCAGAGGTAGATGCCAAAGGGGACAGAGGTCCATGTCGGGTTCTTTTGGCCGCAATCGAAGCAGATCTAATGGAGAGAAAGCGCAAGAGTCAGTTTACTGCCATTATTCGCGCAATTCAGGCGCGGTGAGCGCATACCTTGTTGGCAGGCTTGGTCTTCAACTTCTCAAAGATCTTGTGCGACTGCTGCTTTGTCGCAAGGGAGCTCATCTTGACTATTGGGCCGTAATCGGGTAGTAGACACAAAGAAGGAGTGAGGGACGAGGATCGGGTGTTGCGACGTTGTATATGTTATGTCCTGAACTATTTGCGACGTGTCAAAGACAGAAAAGAATTGGTATTGGTCAGGCTCGAAAAAGGGAAACGATAGTAGGGGATCCTCGCTCTAGTCCAAGACTCAGACTCAGATTCAGAATTAAGGAGAACTGTTGTTCAAGGGCAGTTGTCGATAAGGTGGCATATCGACGGACGCTAATCCTTATTGGGTCACCCCACCTCGAATTCTGCCGGAGCGGTGGAGCCGCAACTACCTTACCTGAGGTACCATGGAACACAGCTTGAGCTCTGAGCTTCTGATCTTCCATCCGTATTGAGTCTAAAGCAATTGTGCTAGTACAATGGCTATTGTCGAATCGCCAGGATGAACCCGACGACAAATCTACTAGCGACCCGATCAATCGCCTTCCGGGGTATCCCCACGACGTTACGACCGTTTCTCGCTTCGCGATACTATGCGACCCAGTCAGGTTTAGGAACTACAGCGCAGGGACCCAAACGACGAGCAGTAACACCCTTCAACGACAATGGACATGTACCATGGAAGGATCTTTCAGTGCCAGAAAAGGCGGCTCGAGCGACGCAGCAGAGCTTCAATTTTGGCATGATCCTCGTTGGTCTCGTGCTCACTGTAAGCATCAGCGCATCACAGCTGGGAGGAATGACGTCTAATTTTCGCTAGGGTGGTGTGGGATACTTTCTCTGGACCGATGTCTTCTCTCCCGATAGCAAGATCTCCAACTTCAACCGAGCAGTCGACAAGATTCGAAGCGATCCTCGCATTATCGATATTATTGGCGATTCCAAGAAGATTACAGCGCATGGAGACGAGACATTCAACAAGTGGAGGAGGGCTCGCCCTGTTGCGTATGTGCCGTCGTTATGCTGATATTTATAAGGATGCTGACCAGTTCAGTTCTTCAGAAACAACAGACGCTCGCGGAGATCAACACATAATGATGCATTTCTATGTATGTCAGTCAGTGGCTCGGAGCATATTAATAGCTAACAATCTCAGGTTGATGGACCCAAGAACAACGGCATTGCCCGACTTCATATGGTCAAGTACCGTGGGCAAAGCGACTTCGTATATAAGTACCTGTTTGTCGACGTCAGAGGCCATGAAAGGATCTACCTCGAACATGAAGACACAACCGCCAAGAACGGCAAGAAATTGAGCTTCTTCGGAGTCAAATGGTGATGACGTCCTACTCTTCTGGCTTAATCAACCGAGCACTACTCTAGTATGAAAGGTCGGAAGGACTCCCTGTATCATTATTCTGGTAGCCAGGTTTTGACTGGCAACCACCTGTAACTATAAAAGTCGTTTCAAGTTTTGAGTGTTACTACACTCTGCGTGGAGAAGCCGATGAGGAGTCTTGTATACTTTACTCATTTCTCTCTACGCTTGCTTGTCGAGTAGCACGCCCTCACCAATTGATGAGAGAATGAAATGAAAGAATATGCCTTTATGGCACGATATTGTACACTCTGAAGCGTAGAATGGGTGTCTAGCAAGAATTATTTCTCATTCAATGCTCCCCTAGCGTATCTGTGGATAGATGCATGAGAACTCATGCAAGTTATAACGTAATGCACTGCTTGGTGCCTATCGTTTTCTACCCATTGAGGTACCGTTCAACGAAGACGCCTCGAGATGACACACGGATCCTCACAGGGAAGGGGAAAGGGGGAAGTTATTCACGATCCATTGTAGTTGAGACTAAAACTGTTCTTTCTCCATTTCTGTTCAGTGTCTTGCTAAATATAGGTTGGCTCAGATGGCTCCGGCCGATTATAATAGCTGCTACACCATCACGACTCTCATACTTCACCATCTAATGCAAAGTGACATAAATTGATGGTCTTGCTGCTACAGACATTGCGAATCTCCTCACTTCACCCATGACTGTATACTTCCAGCCTAACCCTTAATTTCCCAAGTCCCCCAGTCGAAGTCAGGTTCGTAGCAAGGTCCTACCCTGAATAGTGATAGCGAGAATAATAAAAGGAACATAGACTCGCTCGCCAGGGACAGGCACATATAGGGCCAGTAGATTCTGCCTTCCGTGAATGAGTGGTATAACTCTCCTGCTAGACTGACATGACTCATGCATGAGATAAACATTAGTCTAGATACTTTCTGAACCTCGTATACCTGACGAGGAGGTAGACCGTTATATACAAAGCCCCAGTGACCTGGAATACGCAAGATCCTTGACTGTATGTAATACCATCTGCGAGCTCTGTTAAGCTGCTTAGAGCTGATAATAGTGTGTTTGCGGTTGGGCTTAGTCATGTCGTCGGTCTGATGATGCGTATGTTGAGGAATCTAGGAGCGGTTATTTCGAGGACCTGCATGTACAGACCAGATGCGGCTTACCTTAGATAAGGGAATACCTGGATGTTGGTGGTTTTGGATGTTTCGGGAATAGAATTCTAAGATGGGGAAATTGGTGCATTCTGTATTTCTGTTGAGATAAGGTTGATACCTTGCCTGTATTTAATAAAGCTTGATTTAGACGGCGGCAGTAAAGTCTTTCTGCTCGTCGTCTTTGGGTTTGCTGTGTGTTTTCACGACGAACCTCTTCCACATGTAAGTGAAGTCGACAAACCTAATAATCGTACATTGTCAACTCTAACTTCAATCACACACAAGAGCCTTTAGAACATTATGAATAAGAATAAAAGCTATAAAAAAAAGTGTATTCTATCTGCTATATTAAAAGACCGCAGTCCCATGTTTCTCTCCTTGCCATTCTGCGTTCTTCACTACACATTCTCGCGACACGCTACATCTGCTTACAAAATATATCACTTCAACCAAGCCAACACAGCAAACATGACCATCGACAGTTACAGTGCTTTCTTTTTAATTCCGTTAAAGAATTCAAAGAATTACCAATCCGTTGAGGTAAGTGTTCTCTGTTGTATCTCCTCTTTGCTATTTATCATGGATATTAATATCTTATCAGATAGAACTCCCACTCTTCCAACGGTGTCTTCTGTTCCCCTTTTCTCAGTGCATACTATGTATGAATATTCTCGTTAACCTCCAAATCTGGATACTTCTTTTCCCCAACGGTCGAGTCGCTTGGTGGGTAACATTGAAATGCCAGCAATTCAGGGACTGGCGACATCCGTCAAATACAAAAGACCTTAGAATATGCAAGAATGTTTGAACACTTCTGTACACAGAGTCCTGCAAAAACAGATACCAGGGGCCAACGATGACTATTACCTGCCTAGATACCTAGTCATCAGTCATTTGCTGTTTCCCTCAGTCTATGCCTTTCGCCGGAATGTGTTGGGAGCTTGGGCAGCTTTAGCTGTTAACTTCGCAAGATAACGCGGCCTGAAGATAGGGACTTAAAGAGAAGCAATTTCTCTAACTCGAAGGGCCTGATAACAAAATCGTCCTCTCTCAGAGAGATATTTTTGATGCACAATGATGCCCACAGTAGCTCTTTGCCATATAACCCTACAGATACAAATACAAAAGCTTTCACACTCACCAACTACCTAATATTCATACCTAGTAGGCAGGATACTGACCGGTAACTCCATAGGTGCTTTGGGACAAATGGTATCAAAGGAGATCTTGTGCCATTAGATAGTCGTCTTGCAGCTCAGCTTCCACTACGTTCTACAGAATCGTGATGGATCCAAACGTCATGGCTTCCCTCATGCTTCCCTCGCACCTTGTTTTGATGGAAATTGCTCCTGCATCTGAAATTGAGAACTGGAGTAAGAGCTCCTACTGTCCCAGATTATATGGTCTAGGGAAACTCATGTTCTTGACGCTACCTGCCATACCAGCATTATTCACAACAGCCAGTCGATATTGTGAATCTTAAAGTGGAAGTAGCTTCTTACCCTCTAAACTCCTATGTAGGAGGTGGGCACCAGGATATCAGAAGAATTAGCCACTGAGAACCTAAGAGACCAAAGTATTTCGTCCCTTTATACTATGTTAGACTATTGTTTCGTCTACTATATTGTGGCACCCTAAACTTTGGATGGTAAATGCTGCATTGTCTAGGTAGTTAGACTCGAGCGCCTGTATCTCTCTCTTGTCCTTCCTTCCTTCCTTCTTTCCCTCCTGACAGCCCAATCTGATACCGAATGCCCGCAGGTCTCCTTCCATAAATGAAGTCAATGACATGTTCCTGCTGTGTTCTGCAAGGGAAGTTGCTCCCGCTCGAGAAGATGGGTATGTTATGAATTCCGAGCTTGGAGATCTTCTTCTCTTTTCTTCTTCTTCAAGCAGACATCCGACCCATACCTAAGAATTTCTACGAATTTTTATTTATTTTATTAAAAATTCTTTTATTATTTTTTTAAAAACTTTGTCAACATGCTTGTAAGTGCTATTATCTGATGTATCCTCTCCAGCTTCGAGAGCATTCATACTAACATCTTAATGTCTAGATCTTCCCCCTCCTCGACCTCCTCCACCGCCACCACATCTGCGGCCCGGTTCTTCGCGCGCTGCCGGCCTTTCTCTTCGCCGTCACCAGTCTTCTGTGCTTCTGTAGGGCCTTCCCTTCAGCTCCCGGTGCCATATACCGGTGGAGCACCTCAGCCAACCTCAAATGGCTGTTGAAGAAGGGAAACGCGGTCCTAGAAGCCTATGAAACAATCAGACAGGCCTAGACGAGAGAAGTGAGCCACCAGCCAGAACCGGGTGTGGCACCTGACAAGCCCGAGGACTTCGGTCCTGCCCCCGGGCACCCCCTCTGCCGTATTATTTTGGCCTTCCGGGCCTTGCAGTCAGTCTTTCGTTGCTTGGAGTGCATTGGGACTTTGGATACCTAATTATGACCGAGTCACCCCCTCTGCCGTATTAGCCTTGCCCCTTGAAGCACATACAACTGCCTTGATCCTCTACGCACAACAATCACACCTCACGGGATCACCCCCTCTGCCGTATTAGCTCCCGTCCTCCGAGACTACAAGCAATCGGTCCAGCAAGTCACAGAGTCAACCTCGTCGTTGCAGCTTGGCATTTCACTTCGGGTCTTGGACAGGGGGTCGTCCCCTCTGCTGTATTAGCTTCAGTTCTTCGAGACTACAAGCAACCGGCCCAGCATCCCACGGAGTCACCCCTTACGCCGTGTTAGCTTCGAGCCTATGAACAGTAGTCGCCCACTCTGTCGCTTTATTTGGCCCACCGGGCCTGTCAGTCAGTGTTTCGTTGAGCTCACTGCAACCCGACCCATCAGGCTGGAACACCGTCATCGAGTAAGTCACGGTCCGTCCACTAAGTCACCGACTGAACACAAGCTGACCGGTCCCCAGTCACGGAGTCACCCCCTCTGTCGCTTTATCTGGTCCTCTCGGCCTGTTAGTCAGTGCTTCGTTGCGTCCACTGCAACCCATCAGTCCAAGCCATGCCCTCGGATCGCCAGACATAGAGGAGTCACCCCCTCTGTCGCTTTAGCTTCGGTTCTTCAAACCTACAAACAACCGATTAATACTTTTCGGGGTTACCACTGTATATTACAGTTGCCCACAGCTACGAGCAACCAACGACTTACAGGGCTTACCTCTCTGTCTCAACATCTTGGTCCTCCTGGGACTGCCAGTGCTTCGCTGCTTGCATGTCAACGCACCGCTACATGCCGTTTTGAGATCACTTGTCGGGATGAAAGTACCCCATCTACCATATCAGCTTCGCTTCAGAAAGTCTAGGAACGCGTTACTTTCTATACGGCAAAACCTCAATCTGGAACATGTTCTTGGAGCCCCAGTCACAACGGAGTCGCCCACCGAAGACAGCTCGGCCTTAATAGCGTCTCGAATTGTCTGGAGCGTGTGCACGTGCTCGTGCTCTGGAGTTCTCAGTATAGTTCAGAGCGTAACGGCATGTTCTACTAATCGTACGAGTTGGGCTTTGTGAAGCTCCTTGCGATGAACTGAAAAGTCCCCTTTGTCGTATTACCCTTTGGCCTCCAAGCACATACAACTGACACCCTAGGAAGCCACCTACTCTGTTGTATCAACTCGAGTTCACGAACAACTCAAAGTTGCAATGTCTGCCACATCAGATCTGGTCCTTCAGGTCCATGTACAGCTTATTACCGTCAGCAAAGCTGCTCATCAGTACGAACGCTGGCAGGTCACTCTAAGGCTTAGGGCGCAAAGGAACTTAGCCTAAGTGCTAGTCTAATCTAGCATAAGACGGCCAAATTATTTCGTCTCTTATGTTACCAGAGGCCAACCCTTTCGAAATTGGCAGGACGTCTGTCTTGACCATCTATTTCAAGCCAACCTGACCTCAGGAAGGACCTCTTTGCCTTTAGGGCACCAGGACTCCGGTGGTTATTATGCACCGATCACCCACTACTGGTCGTGCGAGCCTAGCTAGGCCACAACTCATCTTTCGAGGCTTTTCATACAACGAGATGAATGGCTCCTCAGGCGAACTTCTGGTGTGTTTATGAGCTTCCTTTACTGGCGGTCGCTCAAGCATGGGTCGCAGAGTTTACCCAGATGGTGAATTTACCTCCACCTTCACTACTACCGTCCGAACGTCCGATGTGTTTGTGGGCTTACTTTAAGGGCGTTCGCTTCAGCCCAAACACCATCAACAAATTCCGCAAACTTTCCTCCTACCCTCTGGATAAGAGGCGGAAGACGAGGTCGATTGATACCGCACCTGATGACTCGTGGAGGCTAAACGCCATCTTAAACTTCGCTTTTCTGAGATCAACCCGGGAAGCTGTGCCAGGCATCCCGAAAACTTCCAATACTCTCCAGATCGTCAACTTTTGTTCAGATAGACTTTATGATGGAAGGTCTGGTCAGAGGTTCTCGACAGCACCCATCCATGATCTTTACAGGCATTGGGGTTCTCGACTCTCTTGGAAGAGACTCTTATGGACAGTGCAACAAACTCATCCAGGCCACTCGTCTACCATCAGCAAGCTTATCGGTGGCAAATCACTATGTATCTATTCGTCTTACTACTATACACCAATTGTTTGAGAAGTATCGGACTGAAAACCCACCTACACTCTCCGGGCATGTGCCCTGTATGCATAGCTGCAGTTATCTCAAAATACAGCGCGAATCTCTACTGATGGCAGATTACAGCCCCAGAGGACGGTCGAGGAGGATCCACTAACCACGACACTGATGTCCTACTGGATGATCTTCTCGCTATCAGGTTTGATAACCCTCCCTCACTTTGCAGCCACAGCTCTGCTGTGGCATCTGCACAGTTACTGACCAGCTTGGCGCCAGATGCTTCGCAGAAAATTATGGCCTTGATTCCTCCCCATACATTTGTGTCGAAAGCTCTTGACCTCACTGTTTGAGAATCTCGCTACTGGCCCGTCGCTCTCATGTTTGTCAAGTCTGCGTTTCTTCCATCATCTCTGCGTACATTCGCTATCCTATGGCTCACATACTCTTCTGAGCAGATCGAAGGCCCATACTTCACAACAGAAAGAAGAGTCTAGTTTGTCTGCAACCAGTCTTGAATGGTCTTTTGAGTATCTTACAAGCAGTATCCTTTCGGGGGGGACATTGGAATAGAGTGGGTCACTTATGAAGGAAGCTTAGAAATACTTGTCTAAGGCCAAAGAAGTTGATAGATATGAGTTGGCAGGTGATTTTAAGGGGTAGAAAATACAATGAGTTGTCTACACAAATAAACATGTACTGTCGGTGCTTTAGTGCCCACCTTCTGCTGATGAAATATCCTCCCTTGCTTCAAATTTTCCAACTCGCAGCAGCCTGGCCGCATCTTCTCAGTTGTAGTGTGTTCCGAAGAAACCGGATTTTCTTTAGGGGGCGCAATGTCGCAACAACGGATAACAAAAGGGCCAGCCACTAGTGAACAGCTGTGGGGGGGAAGTTGAGACCAGAAGGCATTCTTTCTAGGGTGTTGAAAATGAGCTCTGCTTCTTGCCAGTGTGATCGCATGCAGGCTGCCCAACCCAAACATCAACGGGGTATTGAGACATCCTTGGACAGCTAGAGGTTCTTTGAATGTTTCGAGTATCGCCATTCCCTGAAATGGACATATTTCAAGACCATCCACCGGGAGACATAGCCGTTTGGAAAGAGTCTCGTCCATAACACAAGGATGTATATAAAGTATGCGCAAAGATATAGGAGCATAAGGAGATACCATGGCAAGGGGGCATCTCTATCTATCAAAACATCGGTATGCTAATATCAAAAGGGAGATGTACTAGACGATCCCTACCACTATAAGCTGGTAGTTTTTTGACGGAATAAACAAATATTCTTTTCGATTTGTGGTCGTCATGTTCGCTGTGCTTGAAAGGTCGAATTGATGTCTTGAATATAACGGAGCGTTCAATCACATCTGGGTACCTCCAGGTTCTTTGAATTTGCAGGATATCGCCAGTCCCTGAATTGAAAGTTTTTCAAGGCTAACCACTGGGCAAGACGGCTCTTGGGGAAGGCGCACGCCCAGAGTAGGGTAGTACCAAAGGTTTGACAAAGAATAAACCAGAGTATTAGAAGACACTGGTGAAAGGGTGAAATCTCAGTCTGTCAGTTGTTAGTATACTAAATATCAAAGAGGAAATATAGCATAGGGTACTTACTTCGGTTAATCGGTAATTTCGTGATGGATCATACACATAGCCGATATGGTGCGGGTTCAGCATGTTGCTATCCTGGGTTGATTGAAGCAATGTATTGGCAAGAATGTAGGATGTAGAGTGCAGGATGCAGGTTTGCAAGAGGAGAAAGCACGAGGCCATGAGCCCTTGATATAGTAAGGAGAAATTTTACTTTGTCTTGAACTATAAGTGTTTTCTTCAATTTAAGATTGAGCACGCGCAAGTGTTAGGTTTATCTGTTCCACTTGCATCGCCTTGAGCGTGCAAGTAAGTTTCTTCGTATGACTCACGATAAAGCCAAAGACAATTACGGACTTTGCCTGTCTATAGTCGGAACTTGTTGAGCTTAACCTGCCTAAAAAAGTCAGTTAAGATAATAACCTTAGAGAAGGGTGAAATCCGCTCTTGCTCTTTAGACTAAAGTTATGCTAAAAGTAAATGAATCACGGTGGAAAGAATTCACACAGGGAAAAGGACGAGACTTTAATGTCAATATCGACTCAGACATATGTACCTTAATCAAGAAATTATGTAGCTACCTACCTATTCATTATGTCTATTCCACACCTGCAATACCTATTCAACCCCACGTGCCTTCATAAAATCGACCATATCGAAGAAACTCTTCTTGTACCTCCTCTCCTGCGTCGTCCTATTCACAGTCTGAATTCCAAAATGGGCATCATAGTCTCCAAACTCCCAGTTATCAGCAAAAGACCAGGCATAAGCTCCAATAACCTCAACACCATCTTCCCAGATCGCCTTGAGTGTCTCAGACAAGAAGCTCAGGTAGTAGATGCTTCGAGGTGAGTCGAACAGCTGGTCAGAAAGTTCTTTCTCTGCCTCGCCGAACACGGGGAAGCCAAACTCTGTAAGGGCTACGGGGGTTCTCCATGTGTTGTGCAGGTAGTTCAGGTAGCTTCGGAGATAAGTGGGCGTGATGTAGACGTAGCTCTGGGAGCGGTAGCCGATGTTCCAGCCGTTGACGGTCGTGGTGGTTTGGTTGACGCAGTATGGGCGGAAGGTAGAGGTTGAGTTGGAGGCACATTCTAGAATACTGTCCTTATCGTCAGGGACAGGTGGTGCAATGACTGTGGCGGTATAAGGGTCGATGCCCAGGAAGTCTGCTGTTCCACCAATGTACTTGAGATCATCCTCGCTCAGCGGGACAAAGTCGTCAAAAGTCTTCTTGAACGACTCAGGGTAATCTTTGCCGAGATAGATAGGATTGCAGAACGGTCCGAGTTGAATTGAGTTGAAGTGATCCGCAGCATAGACATCCGCTTCACTCTTGGGATCCCGAGGAACACCAAAGTTGTTGTTGAACTTGAGCGCGATCTTGCCCTGTCCGCCAAGTTCTTCCTTGTACCAGCGGTAAACTCTGGCATGAGACTTGACGACATTGTATACCGAGAGGGCATTGTATGAGTAGAGAAGGGGCTCGTTGTAGGTGAACCAAACAGGAACGCGATCAGCGTAGTGGCTCATGGCCACCTTTGCATAGTGAACAAAAGCATCCTGGAAAGTCTCATTCTGGTAGCCGCCGTTGGTGTATCCGATTTCGGGCCTGTCCGCGGCTTTCGTGAGATTGTTGCCGAAGAATTGGAGAGGAGTATCGAAATGAAGAAGGGTGACTTCTGGAGTCATTCCCTTCTCAAGAATAAAGTTAATCACATCATTGTAGTGATCAATTCCCTCTTGGTTCACAGGCGTACCAGGCAACGCGAAAGGCAAGATTCTCGTCCAAGCAATACTAAACGAGAAGTGCTTGGCGCCCATAGCAGCAACGCGCTCGATATCCTGCTTGTAGTAGTAATAGTGCTCATTCGTAACGTAGTCTTTGGCACGATCATCCCGAACCAGGATATCCATGAGAGACGGCGCCTTGCCCTCTTCCGCAGTAGCACCCTCGATCTGACTGGCAGAGCTCGCAACGCCAAAGCTAAAGTTCTTTGGGAAATTGTAGCAGTCCGAAGGGCCAAAGTAATCTCGCGGTGGGAGAACCAGTTCACTGCTGGGGATAGGAGTGGGCGAGACAGTGGTGCTGAAGATGCCCGTCTCGGTAAAGTTGGGAGGGTTTGCATGCTCCCATAGAGCAGTCCACGCCGCCTGGCCGTACGGATCATCCGTATCTGAGGCTTTAGTCGTAGCGTTGGGATCCCATTTGCCCCATGTTGTGTAAGACAGTGAGGGGACCAGAGAACTTAGAGATTCCGGTGGATCGGCGTATGTAGTTGTGGTGGTAGGTGAAGGTACTGATGTAGCGTATCTCACAGTCTCAGAAAGAGTGTAACTGAAGGGTGTATATGTGTATTTTGGCTCGCTTGTCTCTGTGGCTTTGCATTGAGGACGCTCTGTAGGGCCCTTGACATCAGAGTAGATCTGCTGACTGAGAGCCAGGGATGCAAAGAGGAATTGTATGGCAGCGTGTGAGAGCATCATGATGGGGAATTGAGTGGCGCACGCTTGACTGGCAGTGAAATTGCTTGGAGAAGGTCACGATATATATAGGTCTCGAGACATCAGGCGAGAGCATGAGGAACGAAATTAACCAGTCAGTTCATGGCACTTTAACCCAGGTTCTGCATCATTCATTCTTTCCAACATTGTCCTTGAAGACGGCATCGTGTACCGTCTTCCCTCATCGAATTCCGCTACCCATTCCGCCGTGTAAGTCGATCCCCAGCTTTCGGACCGATTGGAACCTGTTTAATGGGGGGTCAAGATCCTGGGGAAGATGCGGGGTGGAAGCTCCAACGGTTGCATTCTAAACTCTTTTTCTTTCAGCTCGTCCACCGCGTCTCCGAAAAGCGGTACGGGTTACCATTTGCAGGTAGCTCTTAACCTTGTATGGTGACGGCATCGGGTTGTGGAGGGCGTTGCAATGCGGCGATCTTTGCAGTTCGTGGTTCGATGATCCAGTTTACGTTTACTCTAGACAGGCGACCCAATTGACAACGAGGCGGAAACTCCATCGTTAATGATTGGGAGCCGACGTTGAGGGCCGTTATTCAATTCTGTCTCCGAAAGCCGGTTCTTTGACTAATATATCGGTCTTTCGGGGTATCTCTGCTTTGCATGTCGGTTTGTAAGTAGCCCGTGATGATATAGAATTCGAGGAATTGACTGACTTTGGAACGATTGACATTATGTCTTCCTATGTTACGAAATCGCCCCTCTGTATCATTTCGCTGTCCTTGAGTTTCACTGATTTTTAAACTTAACATAACTAAATATCTGTCTGATGCCTTCCATTCTAAAAGTGGTAAATCTTGCTATAAGTACCGAATTTGGATGTGGGGAGATTTGGATCCATTGAGCCCGCTCTCTTCAACCCAGCATCAGGAAATAGTTAGTATCAAGACTGTCCACTCTGTTGTTTGATCTAAAAGCAAAAATCACGAGAACTGATAGAATTCATGTTAAAGGTAAGAATAAGGCTACCATGAATTCCATATAAGATCATCTGAAGTATTACGAATTGCTCTGATACATACCCTATATCTCTTCATATCAACATCGGGAAATAGTCCTATGTTTAACATGCATCCAACAGACAGATTAATTAACCATTCAGGTGGAGAGCAAGAGAATATCTAGATCAATCTGAGTGCAGAGGAGATCAAGAACATAACACCAAAACATAGTTATGCGATACAATCCCGGCTTTGTCATGCGAGAGGTGAATATCGCAATTGCAAAACCGAGTTTCAACAATTCTCCAGTCACAATTGGCCAAGCCAGTTATCTTACGTGGAGGTTTGACTTAAGTTCTGACATGTCCTGTCTTTACAGCCTTGGTTTCTGACATTGGGTGTGTGAGATATCGATCTTGAATAGTTGGACAGTAGCTACATGCTAAGACTTCCTTAGTTCAGCTGCTCTCCATACCTGCGAGAAAATGCCGCCGAAGATTTGGTGTTGGAATCACTGCCTCCTGTGTTACCGATGTACCACCAAGATCAACACTACTATATTCGGCACGAAAGTCAACGGGTGTATCTGATCCAGCTCTCTGGACAGGAGAGAAGTCCTTTACAGAAGGAAATCTGAGGCCAGGATTACTTGAATCGGTAAAAGTGCAGCTCATTTGGGATCCTCTCGGCGTCTCGTTTCTTACCGTATGTGAGCACAAAGGTGTCGATGGCCCGAACAAGGCCGATTCAGTTGAGTGAGACGAAGAGGGGCTTCTGCACTGAGCGAGTCTGTCTTTCCCCTGGCAGATGGAAATACTTGACGGGACGAAACATGATGGAGCTCAAGTTTGGTTATAAAGGAGGTGGAGACCTGCGAGACAACCGAGACTGGGGCATCGAATACATATTCGTGGAAGCTTATAACTTGGCTATCGAAGCAAGTGAAGGCAGTGGAGTTGAAGATAAAAAGAGCAGTGAAACAAATAGTCACCTGTTCATTGAAAGTGAAGCCAAACATATTGTTGAGTGAAGTCTAATAATATAGAGTACATCTCTATTGCACCATTCCATCTATCGGCGAGATCCAAACCAATCCATGTTTTATTAAGTACCGCATTGCCGGGCATCTTGTCACCAGATGTGTCACTAGCAAACCCCAAATAAACAAACCAATCCATGGCTCTCTCTCCCCTTCTATCGCTGCCGCTTCTTCTGAAGGGAATTATTCCTCGACAAAGGCTTGGTCCTACTCCCTGGTCTGGAGTTCTGAAGGTATCATCATCGGCAGCGAAGTAGTTGGAAGTAAAAGAGTCGGCGGCGAAGGATCGAAACCTAAAGACATTTTGCCTTTTGTTAGCCCTATTTGTATGTCACGGGTCGGATAAACAGATGCAGTGACAAAGAAAGCCCAAAAGGAAAAATAAAAGTACCTGACTCCTTCTCCCCAAAGCTTCACCTCTCAGTAGGATCACACTTGAGATCACTGCGCGCGCGACAAGAGAAGTAAGAGGCGGCGCTCATTAGATTAGCAGTATCTTCATCGAAGATATGCCCGGTTCACCAAGGAAGTTCTTACCTTGGACGAGAAGTCATCAGTGATGACACAGCTGCGTATATCGAACCGAGCTTAGGCTTGACGATGAAGCAACAGCATAAAGTCTTCTGAGATGATATCAGTAAGGCGGGATGGTAGAGAGCAAGTACAAAAGAAAGCAGGGCAAGATCAGCGGCATGAGGGAACAGGGCTGGAGAGATAGAGTCAATGGATGCTTGTGAAGGGCAAAGGGGGTAGCAGGAAGAGTAGACGACTGGTATCTTGGGGAAGTTTGAGAACATGAAGACGATGGTAGTGATCGTTACGATGTGGATGGTAACGATATGGTGATGGTGATAATAATGGTGATGATAATGGTGATGATAATGGTGATGATAATGGTGATGATAATGGTGATGATAATGGTGATGATAATGGTGATGATAATGGTGATGGTGATGGCGATGGTGATGAGGATGCAAAAGATAAAGAAGAAGAAGAGAACGGAACTGGGAGTGGAAAGGAGTTTTGGTCGAGCGCAGTAGGGATTGTACTTTCTCTGTTTTCTCACGATAGAGAGTGGTCCTTGCCTGGAGGATGACTCTGACTGACGAGAAAGGAAGAAGAGCTCTTGGGGAAAGAAAGGAGGTAGATTGATTGCTCCTTCTTTACTTCTGCTATCTTGACTAACTGAGTCCTATCGCTTTTGCTGGTTCTCTTAACTCTCTATTTGATCAGAATGGACTAAAAGGTAGTATTCTTTCTTTCTCATCTGTTTGTATTCGTTCAGGTCACCCATATCCTACGAATGGAATTATCGGGCGATGGTTGACCTGGTGTCGCTCGTAGACTACATCGCAAAGCCAGCTCTGCGAGTGCAACTACAAAGCGACCCAGAGCCTACCTTCGTCCTGACCTTCCGACCCCTCTAAAGTAACACGTCTTGACGACTCCTTCCGCCCCTCAAGTCCTCCCCTTTCCACTTTGGGGACCAAGGCAATCGTGACCCTTCAGTAGACGGAATGTCGACACTGCTCATCATACCATCGCCCGTCATTGTAATCCCAGGTACTAAGGTAGGCACGAAGTTACATAAATATGTGATATCCACCTACTTACCCAGGTAGGTGCATACCCAAGGTACCTACCTACCTGGGTATCATGCCCCAGCTCTCGTTTGGAAACCGAGTTCAAAATCGAATTGTGTGTCAAGATGAAAACTTTAACGACATAGTTTTTAAACCTCGGTCGCATATAATTTGCCCAGACCAGGACATATGAGTAACTAACAAGATCTAATAAGAGTCTCCATTGATATATCAATACTTGACATATTCTTGGGAATGCGTCATGTTCCGCTTCCTTCGTGGTTACAGAGGAAACTCAAGTGGCGATGAGCACTGACTGTTGCGCAAGCAGCCAGTGAATAACGCAGAAGGAACATATGCCGTCCTTGACTCTTTTCTCCTGTGATATTAACGCCGATTACCAAGCAAGGAATGTGCGGTTTAGTAGGCCTAGAGGGCGCTCCTGCTCAGATCTCTTATTACTAACCCAGGAAGGAACTTGCGATCTTCTTGGTCCGGGTCAAGACATATGTCGGACTCTTCCACCCAAAAGCTCGTACACATTCGACATGAAGCATAATAATCGAGATCTTGATAGGCTCGATGGGTTGTCGGAGCATCTTCTACTCGATGTCTGCACGGAGGTATTAGTCAACAATAGGAGACCGACTCTCAACAAATCCCCAGCTACAATTGGCTCAGCCAGTTAATCTTCCGTAGTATAGTGGTCAGTATGCAAGCTTGTCACGCTTGAGACCCGGGTTCAATTCCCGGCGGGAGAGATCCAGCCACCTGCGATACGCAGGTTTACTTTTTTCCTTTTGGCTTTTTCTGAACCTTCTATCAACATAATGCATGAACCAAAATTGTCTTACTATAAAATACACTCCCCGTGATTATGCTATAGAAATAGAAGCAAATCACTAAATGCCGGGTATCGACGAGTAGTATAAATAAGCGAAAGCACCCTCTCCTCCAAAAAAGAAACGGACATAGATACTATAACACATATGGGTTGCTCGTGCTGAGCCATTTCATCTCATCATCCAACTGCTAAAACCGCCAAGCAACATGCACCGTCCGTACCAAAATCCGCCTTGTCATAAGCCGTCTCCATTCCATTATCGTGCAAATACCTTGACAACGCCGTCACCGCCAGCGCTGACAACCCATTTTCCGTCTTGACTCCAGACGCAGGCACAGATGCCTTCGCCACGCATCACTCGGTGACTTGTCACTTCTTGTGTGCACGTTCTCTTCTCGAGACTCCAGAAGCGGAGCGAGGCATCGTGGCCGGCGCTAACGAGTTCACGTCCATCGGGGCTGAGAGATAGACTAGAGATGGCATCTGGGTGGGCAATCATGTTGTATGTACATTGACCTGAGCGTTCATTAGTCGTTATTTTTTGCAATTGTTCAAAACACTTACCGCTGTTGGCATCGAAGAACCGGATGAAGCGATCTTCGTGACCAGAAATGATAGTGCCCTCCACGCCTGAGCCAGCCATAGATCGTCCACCTCCAGTGGCACCTGGGCTAGCATCTTCCTCACTCATGCTACCACTGTGGTTCTGGTTAGCCTGGTCAAGACCAATTGTAGTCGCCACAACAGCGTTAACACTGGTCTTGATAGTCTGATCGTATGTCTCGAGGCTATCCATGTTGCCGATTTGTTCACCGGTACGTGTGTCGTAGACGATAATCGAGGCATCCGAGTATGAGACGACAAAAGATTCACCAGTCGTGCCCAGAGGTGTAATGCATGTCGGGCTGGCTGTAGAACCGTCTGATCGCGCAATGTTGTGGACAAGTGTGTGGTTAAAGGGTGAGTTGGATGCAATAGTAGCCTGAGGAGTGTTGGGGAATGCGCTGCCAGAGCTCATCGAGTTACCGCGGACTCTACCTCCACGGCCAGTCATGGCTCGGTTCGTTCCAGGTTGTGGCGAGCTCAACTGAGGAGGTGCGCTGACTGACCACAGACGGACACTGCCATCCGCAGCACCAGACACAACCAAGATGCGATCAGTGTTACCGTAAGGACTTGAGCTTCCAAATATTTGACCAAGAGTTGCCGGAAGAACGCAAATGGCCCAGACAGCATCTGTGTGACCTTCGAGAGTCGCCTTGGGATCAACCCTACCACGCTCCCATACTCTGATAGTCGCATCTTGACCACCGGAGAATATCCAGCCGTCGCCAATTGCGCGACCTCCAGTCGAGAAGTTTGGTGAAGGGGACCACGATGTCAAGCAAAGAATAGCACCTGAGTGGCCGCGGTGTGTGAAGTTGGCTGTGACATCAAGATCTGATGCTGTGTGCGCAAGACTTCCAGCATGACCGTCTAACCTGGGAATGTGGAAACGCTTGATCATACCATCGTCTCCACCAGTGCAGATTTCCGGTTCTCCTGGGCTGCCGCCTCCAGAGAATATGATTGTTCGGACAGTATCGAGATGGCCGCGTAATCCGAATCTGAGCTTGAAATTACCACTCTCAGCCTTTTGCGCAGCCAAAGCTAGTTCGTGATCGGCACTCCGTCGTCTAGACATGGAACCTTTTCTTCGATGAGAGCTGTCTCGTCGGCTTGGAGATTTGGGCAAGTTGTCAGCAGCAGGAAAGGCATCGGTATCGGGTCTGTTCGATTGAGACTGGTTGGATTGGGAATTGCCAGGTTCAGGGAATGTGCCTTCTGGGAAGTCCCATCCGTCACTCTCTGGTGGCGCGGGGTGCTTCTCCCTAAGCTCGGCAGGATCCTCCATTCCACCTAGAACTTCCGCTGCATGGTTTGCTGGGGTGACATGCTCTTCAACCGGTCGAGAGGTTACGGATACAGGGGCGGACCAATCGTTGTTGTTTTGGTACATAACAGGGGGGTGCTCAGCCTGGGAGCGAACCATAGGTTGAGGCTGTAGCTCTTGCGGCTTCTGCGTAAAGTGTTGCTGCTGATTTTGTGGATGGGGCACGTGGTTCTGCTGAGGTATTCTCGAGTTCATTTCTTGGACATGATTCTGGGCGTTTCGTGTAGGTAGCTGAAATTGCCGCTCCATAGGCTGAGGAGCTGGCATGCCAAATGCCTCAACTTCTCGCAAATCCTCCATGATCGGTAGTGGGGGAGACTCCCGAGGGGGTTGAGGGTTCGCGGGGGTAATCATAAGGTACATAAATTCGGACTGGCACTGGTCGAGGAAGGTCTTGAGATCCTGTCGTTGGGCTTCCTCATCGCCTCGGTCGAGCTTCTCGTAATTAACGCCATCGACGCCGGGAATAGGCATATCCTCCAAAGAAGCTGTGGTAACGTCAGTATATCGAATCGGCATATTGGGAGTATTTCTCACATCTTAGCTTCTCCTGGATCTTTGCAGCCCGGTCGTTTTTAGCAGCCGTTTCCGCATCGACAGCCTCCTGTCCCTGAAGCTGAGCCGTCTGCTCCTTGACCTTGCGCTCCAGCATGGTAACATACTTCCTCAGTACGCGCTGTGTAGCATCGGCCCTCCGCGCCTGCCCCTCAAGGTTGGCAATGCGGCCCTTCATCTCCTGCTTCTCAATCTCCCACGAGTTCCTATCGCGCTCATGTCGGTGCCATTCTGTCTGCAGAAAGCGCATAACACCCTGAAGGGTATATTCGGTAGCCTGGGGCAGGTTGGAGCCGTTGCCCTGCATCATCGGCCCCATCTCCATTCCGCCCACGCCGTTGCCAGCATTTGGGCCCATCGCGGCGCGCCTCTCTCAATTGGACGGGTGCATGGAGGTTCGAGTCGGTATGGGAAAGAGAGCGTTGACGGCGAGCGAGTGCCGGATCGAAGTCGGACAAGCTCGGTGCAGTGGATGGGCTGTGATGTGATGTGACGAAGCGAAGCGAGAGGTTGGAAGCTCCTGCGCAGGAACGATTCAAAGAGCCTTGGCACGTGTTATCGTCTCAGCAGAAATTCGGTATTGGTCTAGCTGTAAGGACAGTCAGGTTGTTATATCGTGTCTTGTTGTATGTTGGTTGTATGTCGGAAAAAAGTAGACGTCAGGTCTTGTGCTGCTAAAGAAAACCAAGCTTGCCAGTCCCGGTACTTGGAGGTGCATCTGTTGTGCTGTCCTGTGCTGTACATCCACGCTGCTAGTTGGTGCTATCCTCTGTATCGCTGCTTTGCCGCTGAGATTTTGACCAATCATGGTTGAGCAAGCTGGGGGATTTCAAGCGTGAGGCTGCCAGGCATCAACTTTTATATACCCCTGGAGATCACCAACACATTTACAGGGGAGTATTCTTTGATGACAGCTAGCAGAAACGAAACACAAAGGATACTACCAGATAATTGCTTGTTTGTTAACCTCGACCGGTTATGTGTATATTTTCCATGCATGTTTCAACCTCGAATCTGACTGGTGAGGTTAGACATAGCACTCTAATTAAATCTATCAGTAAAGGTCCAAACTCCAACCCCCACCTGCCAAACAAAGCAGCAAACGCTAGATATCATTGTCTTAAAACTCCATTTCCTCGACTTCCATACCACAATCAACGCATGTCTTAACCGTCATACCGTCCTCGTTTTCCACAGTTCTTCCCCACTCATGCACATGCTTTCCGCCCCCTATCGTATCTCCAAACTTGCTTGCTCCTGATTTGCTTAGATTCCCTGCTTGTCTGCGGAAGGCGTCCGTCCGTGTCTTTTTCTTTAGGTCCAGCAGCTTCTCCTTGAACTTGGCTTCCTTGCGAGCCTTCTTTTGCGCCTCCCGCTTTTCGTATTCTTCATCCAATGCCTCTGACGAACCCCATTTAGTCTTGATCGCATACTCTTCCACTTGACATCTAAGGAACAGCATCATGTCGTGCCAGTGAGATTTGTGAGGATTTGGCTTATTAAGATGGGGTAATAGTTCAGGGTCTCGTAGCTCGGCTATTACATGTTAGCGATGGCAAACCCAATTCCTGGTGGCACAACTCACGGTCTGTAAGCAAGTAGTCTTCTTTGCACTCAGTTTTTGTCAACAGTGAGTACTTCTCCGGGTATTTCTCCTTGCACTTATTGCAGACGCAAAGATGGAAAACCTCCTCCCAGACAAAGTCGATTTCCAAGCTCTTGCAATCCCTACATTTCTTCCGTGTCTCTTCATCCGCAAGAACACTAAGACCCGGCTCAAAAGGTCCTGCCTTTGTTCGCTTCAAGTTCCGTATCAGCTGTAGTCGCTCCCATTCCTGAACGGTCATGTGCTTTGGTCTCTGGTCTGCATCCGTCTGCCCAGGCTTCTTGCCACCAAGTGCGAAGTTATGAGGATCATCTTCCGTTGACAAAAAACCTCCTTTGGTATCTGTCATGGTGCTCATATTATAGTCGACAAACTTCGTGAACTTCTTCGCAGGCTTGAGCGACTCTTCATCTCCCTTATTGCGCCCATCTCGATTTGTTCCCTTAGTCTCTGTTGTCGAAATGGAGCTGTAAGGTCGCTTTCCGTTGGCCGTCTTGGATATGTAGACATCTTCTGTTGGTACAAAGCCACCGGAGCTTTTGGGAATCTCGGGCACGGTACCGGTCGCTCGTTGTTCAGCTTCACGCTGATCCCGTATCGCCTTTGCGCGGAGTCGATTTTCTTCCTAGGCAATGGTCAATAACCCGATAAATTGTGACACCATCTTGTCGCATCGACATACTATGCGCTTTGTGACTTCTGGCGTGGGAGGACTAATAGCAGGCGCAGGCTTTGTTGCCCGAGGTGGTGTAGATGGCCGCTCCATGCCGGAATTAACGGTTGCGAAATATCACGAAACAAGTTGGAGGGTAGATGACGAGGTTCGCAACACAGCTACAAGGTTTAGCGAGAGTTTTGCAGCAGATTGTAAGTTGGAGAAAAAGAATGTAGGAGGAAAATCAGGGTCTTCAGGCACTCCGGTATGACGGCGATATGTGGCGGAGGGGCGGGATTGTCGCGATCTAGATATCCGAATTATGTCACCAACTAACACGAGAAAACGTGACTACGGTTCATGCTGGTTTGAATGCAGACAATAATGCGATTTTTCTCCAGAAAAGCGAACATGAGTTTTATCATAGCAGTATCCAACTCGTACACATTGCATGTCATTTCCAATTACTCAAGATCCTAATTTTATTCGCCACAACACAAATGCAACACTTGTGTGTACTATAATACAACCAAGGTCTATTAAAACCGTAGCTCAAGACCTAACCCGAACCTACAATCTGAAATCATCATTTCGGTGACAACAGTTTACTCCTCCTTGGCACCACCACGGCCAGCGCGCTCAGCAGCCTCAACGGCCTTCTTGTCGCTCTGGGCGGGGCCACCCTGCATGGCGCTCATGAAACCAGCAGCCTGCTTGAAAGGACGCTTGAGGTCACCAGAGGCAGGCTGGCCAAAGATGTGGATCTTGACCATGTTGTTCTCGAAAGCGCTCTTGAGGGGGATGATGCTCTGGATGAGAAGAGGGTTGGTGTAGTTCATGTACAAGTGCATGAAAGCCATCATGGCCATACCCATAGCCTGGCCACGGAAAGCGGTGCGGATCTGCTCGTTGTCGTAGGCGTGGACGGTGGTGGTGACGAGCTTGCCCTCCTCGGAGGAGCCCATGGGGGCGGGCTCAACGTACTTGAGGGTGGTAAGGTCTGAAAGGTTTTGGTTAGCATTAAGCTTCTCGTAAGGCTACGGAAAGTTTATCGTACCCTTCTTCTTGTTGATCTTCAGCTGGGTGTAGAAGTACAGAGCAGCAATGATGACGTTGCTGGCAAGGTAAACAGCGCGGACAACGTTGAGCACAAAAGGATCGTCAAAAGGCACGCGCTTGGAAACCTGCATCATACCCAGGATGATGACCAGGTTGGTGCTATCGCAAAATATGTCAGCTTCATGTTCCCAATTGCCTCTCGCTCTGGGCAGTTGCGCCACCAAGAGCTTTGCGACGAGCTGTCGCGTGAGGAAATACTTACATCTGAGGAGAGAGAGCCATTTTGATTAATGTTTATAGGGTACCGGTGAAGAAGGATCGGGATGGACAAGCAAGGAAACGAGGCAATGCCAAAAGTTGGGGTTTGAGTTGAATGGAAACGAAGCAAAGATTAAGCAGAGTGCGGGACGAAATGGAATGGGGATGTCTTTGCTGGCCTTTTGGAGAGTGGACTGTGGCTTTTGCCGCACCTCACCTTAGCCTTAGCCCCCTTTGGCCACTGTGGGGAAGACTGCATCCAGACAAGTCGAGACAGGCCATTGGTTATCTGCGTCAGATTCTCGATTTTAGGGGACGTTATCTCTATCAGAGCCCCTAAAACACATTATCGGGTCCTCCTAGGCACCCGAGCCTCATTGCGCCATTCATTCTTCCGACTTCCCACTGTTTCTAGGGTCGGGTTCATGATCTAATCAAACTCAACCGCCTGCCTTCTTGGGACTCGTCTTGTTCAACTCAAGAGGCTTAGTTGCCCAGCTTCAACCTGAACAACAAACAATCGACTGAACAGACGCGGGTTCCATAAAGACGTGGAACCTCAATTTCTTTGACAACTCTTTGACAGGGATACCTCTGCGGCACGGTTCAACCATTGCTGAAAAGGATGTAGAACAGCCGGGGGCATCTCTCGGCCGAGTGCTGTTCGAGTGAACAGCACTCCAGTTCTAAGAATGGAACAAAGAACACCAAATGTTCGTACTTCTTGTTCAATGGCGATGTTCGGAATGAAGGAAATGGTCTCAGAGATGGCCCGGCCTGCACTCTTCTCAAACTTGATACTTATACTCCAGGACCATGATGCTCTTGAAGTAAATATGACAGATAAACACCACCGAAACTCACAACTGAAGAAACAGCAGAAATCACACAGCAGTAATTGCAATTCACACTCAAGGAAACTTGTACATACCCGCTGTTATTGCGCAACAGACTGAATCATGTCGTACTCATCTCAACGCTACGATCTTGACGCTGCCGCTGCCAGGAAGCGAAGCCAGTCATTCTCACGAGATCGTGACCACAGGTACCACGGCCAATCTTACAACAGCCGCCCTCATGATGACTACTACCGTGCGCCGGAAGTATCACGCACACCCTCCTATGCGAAGAGTGAAAGTTGTTTTTCCATGAAGAAAGAAGGACGCTCTCGGCCTCCAAGGCAGACATATCCAAAAGAGCCGGAACGTTCTTACGCAGATTATACAAGAAGAGGAGACCACTTATCAGGTAACAGACGACTCCATTCGGACAGAGAGTCGGGTAGAGAGGGTGGCCGGTATGAGAGAACAAACGAACGCTCTCGATCAAGATCAGAGGTTCCTGCCAAGAGAGAAACTCAATATCAGCACGAGAGAGAGCGTCGTCATCCCGAAGAGGGCCGCTCTAGGAGAAGAACCAGTTTGAGAAAAGACGATCGAGCTGGTCCAGAGGGTAAAGTTCAATCGAGAAGGGGAAACGCTTCTCGTCCAGCATCTTCACATCACGATGGTGAGGCCTCCCAATCAACTACTGAAGAGATCAACACCTTTCTCAATAGTGGTCGGGCGTCACGACCATCTTGGGGATCTTCTACATACGGCACCTATGTCTGTCCCCTCGAGTCGAATGGGCAGCATCGAACCATGGATCCCACGAAGTGTACTTGTAAATGTTGCCCCCATCCCATAGGCATAGCCCACAGTCACAATCATTCTCGGAACCATTACCGGAACCAGGACCTCGGGTCATCTTCCAAGCGGGCCGCCGCACGCAGCAAACGTACCCCGGAGGGCAGGTACCTCATCCAGGTAATTGACAAGTCCAGAAGCACATTGGCCCGAGAGAACGGTCCAACGTACCCGATTTCACTCAATCCCGGTGCATCATGTGACCGCATTGCCTCGTTCTTGGCACCGGAAAAGAGATATGCCAAGGTCATCGTGCATTGGGATGATGGGAGAGTCCAGACACTTGATAACCATATCGCTATTGAGGATTTGATTCGACATGCCGAGTTTCTAGAGGTCAAAGAGACCAAGAGCGTGCATTGGGCGGCGTAAATCGCCAAAAGCAGAAATAGAGGTTGTATAAAGGCGGGTAAACCGGTTAGCAATTGGGATTGTGATATGATATGCATATCCGTAGGTAAGGGTCATGGCCGGCAGGCAGGTAAGTATGTATGTAAGTCATTCAGTCAGTCAATCAAGCAAGAAAGCAAACAAGCATTTTCAGCAAAATATACGAGGTAACCGAACTCTTGAGGCCTGCTCTGACGAGTCCCATGATTGCTCAAGTGATGAGGGGAGGTTCCAAGAATGACAGCCTCAGCCTCCACAGTCTGCCTAAATTCGAACCACCCACCGTTATCCCACCACTCAGATGGCAAGCCGTGCCGTACAAGGCTGATAAGTGATATCAGCCCAATGTAATGTGCAGTCTTGTTACAGTATTGTATCATATTATTATTAGTTGCTTCACATAGTTCAAGTTACATACTTGTCACAGCCCTGCCACCCCCAGCGAAACATAAACGTCGACTGACTATTGTTCTCTCTTATGCAACCACTTTAAACTGTAGGACTGTGTAATCTTGTCAATTCAATTGGATTACCCTCGGCTCACACGATCCACTTCAGACGAGCGAGATAGAGAGATTACCTACCTACGTACCTACCCAGATAAAAAAAAACGCCCCGCAGCGGAATGAGTCAACTCCGGCCGGTTCGTCTTGAAGGATTATGATACGATAAATTTGAAGCTTGGGGTTAATTGATGTTTAATGACGTTCCAGGGTACAGTCTTTTCGGCTCTTCTTACCGGTTTGTGGAGGCTTTTGCCTAAAATTGCGGCACTGCGTTGTTTTAGTTGTCCTCTTTTTTTCGTTTTATTCTCCACGTTAGAGACTAAGAACCAACGCAAGAAACGAGGTTTCATGGTTGTGGTCGGTTCAACCAACAATGGGAAGCAACAACCCGTTGATCAATGCCGTGGTACTGTAGATCAAAAGGATGCAAGGCACATATCAAGGAGATTACCTGTTTTGTAACGTAACTTTACTGTAATCCAGACGTGGCAAGCTGCCCGGTGCTGCGCTTTACTGTGCAGTACATATGTGTATAAGCACCAAGCGCCCAAAGTTGGGGGCCGCTGCAATGCAGTGCTACACCATCATACTATCAATATCTATATACATATACTAGATCATGATATCCATGGCTAGGTATGTGGCACAGCCACAGACCGTCAGTTGAGTATTCTCTGTCGAATAGAAGTTGTTCCATACTTACGAATACCTACATCTGTGATGCAGTCTATGTCAACTTGGAATATGTATGGATTCTCTACTGCATAGAATCGAAGGTATGCCTCGGCTCTGAATGAACCGGACCAATCACACCGCGCTTGGCGAGACAAACCAGGCAAGGCCCCAAGCGCCGCGCTAAGCTGCTCTGCTCTCCATATTCAACTCCAACTCTACTCAACCTAACTTTAGACCCATGGTTACTACCTGGGGATCCTGCCGAAAAATCAGGCAGCCCTCTCCCTTCTCTGCCCAGAGCTTAGCTTCTAAAACAGGATCGTAGAGTATCCTCTTCCTCTTCCTCACTCTATCCCAAACGCAAAAGAACCACCCCCCTCCACCGGCACTGCTATGGATCCTCCTGTTGCTCTAGGGCGGACGTAGACGGAGTCCCGGACCATTACATAGATCGGGAAGACAGGGGTCAGCCAACTACACGGTGCTTATGCCTATCCCATGAACGGGAGCCTGGCAGTGCGGCTCGGCACGATGTTCTCATGTCCATCAAGGATGGGGTCCTTTTGATCTTCTAAATGACAGAAGGTTAGAAGGGTTGCTCGTGGTTGCCTATAAGACCACGATCCATAAGAGATGCCCCCCTCAAGGGTTTATAAGTCGCCACGAGATGCTTCTTGTCAGGCAGAAAACAAGTCTCACAAGTCTCACAAGGCCAATATCAGTTTGATATACTTTGTATACATATACAATCGATATCTCAACTATCTTTTTAGATCACTAGTTGTCTATAACTTCCATCTTCTACTCTCGCTTCTCATTCTATGGGCCACAGAGACTCACTACATCTTCGGTTGCCAGAGACAATCAGATATACAAATACAGATACACAAACCATGTTCGGAACGTGGAAGTACGATCCTGAGACAGATGAGGTCCAGAGCGTTCGCAACGGCTTCGACCCTGTCACGGCACGCTCAAGTTCCCACCAGGCATGCGATAGATGCCACGAGAAAAAGGTATGCCTAACCCCCATCTAGTTCCCGGCAAATGGATCAGCGAAGCGCATCCTTTGAGCCGGGTTCACCCTGCCAAGTTCCATAGTCGGCCTTTTTTAATGGACCTTGATTGCTGACTTTACCACTTGTATAGCTTCGATGCAGTGGAGACAAGAACGGCTGCGAACGGTGTCACACCAACAGTCTTCGTTGCGAGTACACCCGTTCAGGCTCCAAGTCTTCCAAGAAGAAGAGCCATCGCAAGTCCACAGACGATGAGAGCGCCTCAGGCTCAAGCTCTCGTCGAGGGGGCAGTTCGTCTAAGCGCTCGAGCAAGCACCACAGCCACGCAGGCCATATAGTAACCTCAAGAGAGGAAGCTGGGGGTCATCTGAGCCAATTCGACTTCTCACAGCTCAGCCCAGAAGATGGTTTCGACCTGAACCTCCTATCTGGTGCTGACCAAAGCGGAGGCTATGCCACGGCTGGACCCTCGGGAGACCAGTACAACATGCAAGCATATGACGCCAACTACCAACAGCAGTGGGATGCGACAGCATACTCACAGTACGGAGCGCAGCATGGTCAGGGCTATTCGAGCGAGAGCTGGGGCGAATATGACCAAAGCGTTTACTCGCAGGATCCGCGATATTACTCCAGTGGACGCTGATCATTGGGGTAAGGCTGATTTTGAGAGTTGACGTTTAACGACATGATGACATTGGACGAGACAAGATGCGCTACAGTAGGCGGGAGACTGTATGATTAAACTTTCCTTTGTGTCTTTCGCTTCTTCATTATACCCCCGTTTTAATCATTTCCTTCTTTTCACTATTAGAAGCTTTTCTCTGCATCATAAACATTATCTTTCCTTCTCTTACATAGATGAATACGAACTGGGCTTAAACCGGGCCGTCAATCCATGCAAGGATTGACAAGGTGCACGCAGAGCCACGAATTATCGAACGTTTGTTTCTCGTTAATAAGATCTGATGTGATGTCTTGTCTACCTACCTCTTTCGGGCGATTGTGGCAGTGTTTTTGAGTAGCGAGCTAGAGTTCCAGTCCGATGTAATTCGGCTTTGACCGCTCGTCTCAGGTAAAGAAAGTCGTCAAAGATTCTCCGAAGGATTTCTCTTTTGCTGGGGAGAGACCCGTATCATGTAGGTGCTTACGTCGTCGAAGGATTCGGGTATTGACCAAACTAGTAGTAAAGTTTATGTTGTGAGGCATCGACAACCGGGGTGGGAGCCAGGGTGTCAGAAGAATTGACTACCAAGGACATGAAAGACGGAATACTTTGATCGCTTAATGCGGAATTAGACCATCGCTTAGGCCACTTTATTTTGACGCCCTAAGCCTTAGAGGACAACTTTTCTGTTAACCAATTGGGATTCTAGGTAGACGCGGGAAATATTGCCTTAGTCATGCCTAAGGCTATGCACGACGTCACAAATTGACCGGGGTAGCTTTTTCGTGGGCATCACATTCGACTGCAGTACACCTAAGCTCTTCGATTCAGTGCCAATTGCACGATATCAATCATGGCAAACGATAATCCTGTGGCTCCTGCCACTTCCAAGTCAATCTTTGGATATCTGAACGATTGGGGAAGTAAGTCGAGTCCTCTAACACCTTTAACTCACTCATCTTTACAACTTCAATACGTCACATAACTCACCATATGACTCAAACAAACACAATACGAAGAGAAATAAAACATCAACTGACACTATCACAGCTGCATCACTCCCCCCATCTCTTCTAGCAACCCTCATAACCGCTCTTCACGCGCGGCCCCCATCCCTGCCCCTCTTCCTCTTCACCCCTCCGCTGCTCTTCTCATCCTACCTCAACCTCTCAGGCTACCCTACTGGCAGCGCTGGCCTTACGGCTGCCTGGTCTGGCCTGTACGCGCTTCTAGCCCTACGTCGTCGTCAGCCCTTCCGTGGCCGCTTCTCTATCCGTGGTGTCGTGCGTGGCACCGCCATTGGTTTGGGCGCGGCTAACTGCGTTGCGGGAGGATGGGTCTACGCTAATGGTGATTTCGATAAGGATACCGAGGCGAGGGTTGAGAGGAACCGCTGGGGTGGAAGGGACTAAGGAAGCAAGTGTCAGGCGGTTTGACGTGTATGATATGGGTGTACGATATGGCTGATGCAGGCATGCATTAGAAACAACGTGGGACTGTTTAGGCTGATCGAAAAGTGCCGGTAGGCAGGGCGGACAGATGGAGATATGCCTCATGATGATGGATTTGGAGTTTAGCTGTGAACAAAGCAACATATTACAAGCCCTAGCAAGTCAATAAGCAAAACGTCTAGGTAAACCTGCTAACACTGCATCTCTCCTCATGAGTGATATTCGTTCCCAGTAGCAACAGAATATTACTTCCGAGTCTTGGCCCCATTATCATCACAGCGTTCAGCTCGTGAGAACTCGAAAACGCGTTAAAGGAAGGCTCACGAGAGAACCGCACAACCCACGATGCCCTCAACGATGACTCAAAACATGTGCCGGGGGTGAGCTGACCATCAATACGAAGTAACAGATCCGAGGTGCTACCGGCTTCGAGTCAGTATGTGCCCGATAAGGAGAATAAGCCAGGCAGTGTTGACATAAGCAGACGTAGCACTTTAATTTATTCCCATACGACTTGTGGCTGCATATGTAACACAGATATACGAGCAATCAGCCTCAAACGATCCAGAATCCTTATTAATATCTTGAGGGGTCACCTGAGTCAGCTTGCAGAGATCGGGCTGAGCGATTGTCTTCAATGTTAACATAGCATCCGCAACATCTTACAACATAAGCACAAGGGAATAGCACGGCCACAGTCACCGATCTGAGATCATCAAGCATCATGCCATACTCTTGAACATATACACTTTTTTTGTCTTGTGCTACTTAACCCAACGCCGGGTATCCAGGTATCATCAGCAGGAATCTATTAATACAGTGTAAAAACCGTGTATTCCATCCAACGCCGTTGCTCCCCCCTAACACGCGACCACTCAAGTTCTTCTTTTTTGTTCTTTCTTTCGAATCAATCCTTGATCGAAAGGGGGCTCTTTTCTTTCAGGCCCCAAAAGTCTATCCTCTCCTCGCCGTTATGCGGATAATAAAACGCCAGTCCGGAAGACATTCTCAGCCCTTGATTCGTCTCCGAAACCATTCTACGGCGATGCCGTTAAAATACATAGTAAAGTCGTGAAAAGAAAAAATCGAGTTCGTTCGAGTTCGTCGGGCATTTGAGAACCTTCTTTTGGGTTGCTCTTTGTTGCCGTCGAGTATCTTGGAATCGAGGTGTTGATAACAGTGTAAGGAAAATGTTTGGTGAACATGTCGTGCTTAGAAAGGTGTGTTTCGTAGCTATGTTTGATAAGATTTCTCATCAAGCACATGGTCATAGTTGTGTCGGTGTGTCGTGATGGGTATCGCAGGGTTATCCCGATCAAAGAGGGTCAAGTCCCGTAGCTGTGCCGAGTCTTGACCCGGACAAGAACCACAAGGTCAGGACGGCGGTAGAGAAGACGACGGCCCGAAAGAACGTGCGAGATTGGAGTCGATCGCATCGTGAGCAAACATCTCGCTGCCCTAGTGTATTGGCAAGAACTAGACTTGAAACCTCGAAGCCCTCAAGATATGTGACATCGCACTCTCGAGCCTTGGGCTCAGCGTAGGTGTTGTACTCTGCGACAACCCTTGCGGCGTCCCAGCCAGTGATCTTGCGAACAACACCAACGACACATCCTGTTCGGTGCTTGCCATGGTTGCAATGGATGAGGAGAGGGTAATTTGACTTGTCGAGAACGACGTTGAGAATGCCCTTCATCGTGTCCAATGGGATAGCCTCCTTCTTGGTACCCTTCATGTTGAAGACAACTTGTCGAATACCCTCGCCAGTAATGAAAGTCTCGAGGTCGTGGTCAAGATCATCCTTCTTGACAAGTGTGCTATAACCGGTCAGCCTGTAGTCATGGAATATCAGAATGGGTTACTAACACAATAGTCTTGAGCCCCAAGCCCTTGATGTACTCGAAGTCGTGGGACTTGGGGAAGCTGCTTCGGTAGACACCTGGAATTACAACTCCGAAGTTGAAAGGTCGGCCATCTGTGGACATCGATGGGGAAATGGATGAAGCTATGGTCGTGTCAGTAAAGGTTCCATGATGAATTCGGCTGGCATAGAACGTACAGCGTGAGTCGCTATCACTTGTGGATGTTGATAGAGAAGCCTCCATTGCGACAGCAGTAAAGCTTGGTGTGCGACTCATAGTTGAAAGCGCCTCCTCCATCTCTTGCTTCACTTCGTCCTTGGAAGTGCTACGAGAGCCGTGTCTTGATCGAAATTGTGTGCCGTTGGGTGTTGTCTGGCCTTCCGTGATGTGTGTGGACTCGTCCACAAAAGCTCGGGAATTCCGTTTCGAAGCCATACTATTGATCATCATTTTGATGATCTCGGAGAGGATGATGACTTGGGGTACGTTGCGGTAAGCGCGGTGCGTAGAGGTCGAAGTGGTGAACGCAGAGTAGTAATATATATACTAGGCGTAGAGGTCGGAAGTAGCCGATGTGTGTGAGAAGATTGATGTGAGGGTATCGTGGAGCGAGTTGAGTCTTAAAAAAGGCAAATAGACTTTTTCTTGGTCGAAGGTAGAATTAGAATTGCAGGTTGAAGATGCAAACCCTGAATTCGGAAGCTCGCGTGTGCAAGTCGGCTACAAGGTTTTGGAACTCATGTTGGCGACAGTGAGAGGTAGTTGAAGAAGTACTTCATTCAAGGTCCGCTCTGACCCAAGTATGTCTCAGCTTCAAGGTAGAAGCGTGGGGGTGAAGCAGGTTTCCAATAGGTTTTTGACAGGAAGCTCGGTCAAGAAGAAGGGACAAGTAGGATGCGGGAGCGGAAGCGGGAGGATGTGATAAAAGGGAAGAATGAATGGGGCGAGAGACAAAAAAAAGATGGAGGAGGATGATGGATGTTGGTGAGAGACAAGGCAAGGCTGTCTTGAAGCAAGACAGCGACAAGGGTCCACCGAGATGCAGTAATAGTAAAGTCCCGACAACGATGGATGGGGGGAGCAGGGATTGACGGTACGGCTCAAGTAGACGAATGGATACTGAGCTGTATTATGCAGGCTCTCCTCTGTTGGTCTGACCTGGTGACTGATCTGACCTGACCTGACCTAGAGCAAGGATACCTAGACTGCGGTGGTGGAAGGGGAGAAAAATCTGGTGGTGGTGGTGATGGTGGTGATGGGTTAAGTAAAAGCGCAAGAGCAAAGAGCAAGAGCAGTGAGTGACTCGGCCAACTTGGGGGCGACAGAATAAAGGGTCGTGTCGAGAGGTTCATTGAACTGGGACGATGACGGTATCTGTGATTGGCTTACAAGGGGCAAAGTATTGCCTCTAGACTGTTCTGGGGTTAGAAGAGGTGTGTCGGGGGAGATTTGTGGTGCCCCGCGACGCGGACGGGGGACCTTTTTCTGTCCTGAACCAGTGAACCGAACCATCTAAACTCCACTGAAGCGAAGCGAAAAGACCGCTCGGGGCGGAGATAGATACTGTAGAATGGAACTCTGCTGACTGTGCTGTATTAACAATCTCCGAGTATTGTATCTATTCTCATCTCCATCCATCTCTCTCACGAGTCCAGTCTGATGTCCGTTTCTGCTACAGTAGATCTTGAGTTGTCATGTCTAACCTAACCCCATGTTACAGTGCGCAATGCTCCAAGGGTCTGGTCTCCCCCATTAATGCGATGCACTGTCGTACTGTACATCCATCCATCCATCATATTGGATATCAATCTTCCATGGACTTTTGCACACGTTTTGCATTGCATTCAAGGATGGCCATCTCCCCGCGTTACCAAACTCTATCCAGGTGTCTCGATGTCATTGCACGGTAGTTTTAATGCTTAATCAATATCCATCCAGCAGAGTTTATACATTGCCTGCCCCTCTTTCAGCACGAGTCAACCTAGACGACGCGCCGTGGGAAGTTTAGATGGATGGGATGGGGAGTTAACGAGTCGACGTGGTCGGCCAAATTACTTAGTTCACATCCCCGAGATGCTCATCGCGATGCAATGCAATGTAATGTAATGCAGTCTGTAGGTATTCACATGCTCACAAAAATCCATTTCAACATTGGATCAATGTACGAATCGCAAATAGGCTGTTTACAGTTGACTTGGCCTAGAACAGCACGTCAAGAGGTCTCGAAGCCTACAGAGTACCTACGCTAAAGCCTGCTGGAAGCCCTCGAGCCACATGGGTTGGCCCCAACCTAGCCACATTCAATTTCACCCTCTCTTTGTCCGACTATGACGGAGGATGGCAGGTCCGTGCAAGGTTATCCCCTGGTCTTGGGTCTTGGTCCAGGCTCATGATTGATTATTCAAAGCATCAGTTAAGGTAAGGTATGACAGCATATTCCAGCAACTTCATCTTACCTTAATCTTGTGTTATACGTGACACATAGATAGCATCATATTATGCCTCTACTCTATTCAACCCCCCGGATACTCGGATGAGATGTGCTTGCTTAGAGTTTCGTGCCTCAAAACAGGTGCAGTCTTCACTCTTCACCAAGGCACACTCGCTCTGTAGATCGGTTTCACAAGCCCCAAGATTTCGATGGTGTGCTCTATGGGGGAGTTGGAAACCAATGAGCGCGTTGATCCACAGGACCCTTTCTCCCCGAACAACACCAATCTTGGGAGCGAGAGTCGTTATGCCAACTAAACTAGGTTGGTGCGGTGATGATCTTGAGTGCAAACACATCAGCTATTGAGGGGTAAGTCAAACGCGGTGAAGGCCAAGGTTCGATCTAGTGATGGGATTGTTGGTTTGAAGATGATGCAAAATAGAAGCCCAAAACATGGTTGTTGGGTTTCGAGAAGATGAAAAGATGTGATGTCAGTTTTTGGAGGCGAAGAAGAACAACGCAAGCAGAGGCGCGGGTGAGACAGACACAGACACACGCGGTTGCCTTACCCTGCCTTGTTGGTTGTCGATCTATTATGCTTAGCCTTCGAGTCCATCAACCGCCAGATCTTCAGCTTTTCATGAAACGTTGTGAAACTGATATTCGGACATCAAAGTGAGCTGTGCTTCCCCACAGAGTGTAACCAATGATGCATACCTAGTTTACTGTATTATGTGTAGAGCAAAACTTGATCCCCCAATCGAGATACTGTGTGGTTTATTTTGTCAACCAGATTCTGCACAAGTACCCTCTCTTGAATATCCAGCCGCCACAGTGATCATCATCTTTCTTGGCGCATTCGGCACAGTCGGTCCACAGGGAATAAGTCCCTGAAAGTTAATGGTAGATCCATTCCGCATCATTGATGCTTTGCCCTGGCATGACCACGCGGCAGTGGCCGAAGTTTTCGCATCCAAGTTTATTCCCATTCATACACGTAAGATATTGAGGTTGATCAATTGACGTACTGTATTCTTCAAAAGTAACGGCTTCATCACTAATAAATATGGTCAGATTAACTAAACCTATCTGGCTGCAAGTGGCGGAAGCTTGACGACCGAACCACCGACCGGCCGTAATTACGGCTGTCTCGGCCACCACCCGGTCGGTCTTCTTTTTTGGTCTTTTAAACCGGCGCAAAAAGACTTTGCTTATGAAGTCGGTGTTACCACGATCCAACTCCGATGTGCGATGTGCTGTGGGTACTGTACTGTATTACTGTACAATTCATAGTCCATCCGCTATTAGTGATCAATGATCATCACGGGATTCTCCAGTCCTGCGTTGTGCTGCGTTGGCACCTTCTCCAATCTTGGAATAGACGATCGACGTCATCGCCTTTGATGCTACAGTAAGAGACTGGTTTTGTCTCAGCCTCTCAACCTCCAGCCTCGACACCAGCCTCATCATTGATCTGCATTGCATGTCTTGGTGAGCAATATCGTTACATTGTGTTGTTGCTATATCTGGAAACTTGTGAGATTGTCGTGGGAAGTGCATCGCCCGCTTACACACACGCGACATGTCGTCTAGAGACATACTCCATCATCCAATTAACTTTCAGTTGTAACCTTAACTGACGGTCCGTGTAGTTTAAATTGTTTCGAATCTCAATATGCATTACAAAGAGAAAGAGCTCGCGTGTCAATCCCATCCAAAACTGACACCGGAACAAAAGAACAAAGCAGGCCTCAAAGCAACTCCATGCACTTAACACACCCTTAGGCCTTACATGGCCCAAGCACCGGGGAAGCTAGAAATATTTTTACACGCATATGTCAAAGGAAAAGCGTGGGGAGCTGCAGGAACTCAAAACAGTCTCAGCTCCCTCACACCGAGCAACCTCTCTCTCGGTCGCCTATTTTGGGAACCTACCGACACCAAAATTGTCTCGGATTTGATGAGCACACGAGCAGAAATTGGGTCTAGAATTGGAAACTGGGATTATCTTTGTCCCCCACGTGAAGACCTACGCTTTTTTGACACCGAAGGGAAGCATCCGTGGTTCTGGGATCCCTACATTTCCTGTTTGGGACACCGAGAAGCTCTCCCTCATCTCAGGGGAAATACAAGCTCTCCCCAGCTGTGTTCAGCTCGGATTTTGTTCCCCGAACCAATCAGCTATTGATAATATGGTTCAAGCTTCAAAGCTTGGGTCAATTTATCGATTTGATGAGACATTTGTTTCGTTCACGCTACGCGGCTCTTCAGCCTTGTTAACGGTAGCCTAACAGGTACGGACGGACACGAGCATGGAGCTGTGAAAGTCTGAGAAGGAGCTAATGGAATTTACCGCTGCACATGGCATTGAACGTTAATTTTCTCTGAAAGATCTTTCTGCTGGTGGCTGTGGATATCGAGATCTGGACTCTCCTCGTTGCTGTTTCTTTCGAAGCCGCCACGAGAGCAAGTTTAACCGTAAAGAGTGTGTGGATCTTGATTCAACCATCCAACGGCAAGTATTCTTCAAGCTGCGTGTGTTAGACTCGGCAGTTTTCTGCAGCAGAGCGGGTTTGCCGGCGGCTATAATGAGCATCATGCTATCGGAACGACAGGTTCTTTTACCTCTGCATCACTATCATCAGATCATCTGCAAAGTTGCTGCCAACCTTTAAGCGATATCTTGGTTCAGACTGCAGATTTTACGAGAAAAGATGAGCCTCTGATCTTGGAGTTTTGTGGCATCATGATTGTGTGAAGGAATCACGAGATGGATTGTGAACCTTGGTGTCAACTGAGTTACCCTAAACACGCTCAATTCGGTTCTTCCACAACAACCAACACACATCACAGATACCTGAATTGACAGCCTTGAGCTCAAGATGTTTGTCTACAGCCCTTGTTACTACAGTTGATTCCATCCGCAGCCTTAGTTCGTGGTCATATCATCATTATCATGTGAATAATATGCAGGATGTTGGCACTACTGCACCAAAACCCCACGACTCGGCCTGTTAAGCCGAATCCTGAGGCATTCCTGAGCTCTTTATCACATCAAATGAGCCATTTGTAACCATATTCCCTCACCATTTATAACCGATAACCAATGAGACCGTATATCCTCTCAGCACGATGACGTTGAAGGAGAGTCGCAATCCCAACGACCCCGCTGAGGGGTTGTTGAAGGGATTCGGTACTGCTATATCAAAGACGACATCCTCTGACCTTTGACTTGACTCTTCTTTCTTCAACAACTCAATTGCTCAGAATTATCTGTATCTCAGCTACCTTTGTTTAACTTTCGAAACTTACACCTTTCGGTACGATGTGACAACACACGAATAAGGAGCAATGGCTCTCGCAATTATTACCATGTATCAAGGTAACGTTTAAAGAACGCATCCGGGTGTTCAACTGTCTATGCTCTGTACCTCCCCTCTAGACCAACCTTCATCGCACTTATGATGAGCGTGAATCTTGAGTACGGGCAGAGCAGGGCAGTTGATCTGAGAAATACCGGCGAACTTGATCTGGATAATACCAGCGAAAGGACATGCTTCTTACCCTCCCCCTATCTTCCGGGTGACCGGAGAACTAACCATAGTAGTAAACCACTTGATCTTTCAACATGTCGACTGACAAGATCACTTTCCTTACCAACTGGTACCACTGACTTAGGCTTTAGCATGAGAATCTGTAGTTAACGATGTTTAGGCACGCTACGCCTTATCATGCGCCGCTGTACCTAGCTCAGGCGAAGGGATATTTCAAGGAGGAGGGAATCAAGGTTGCTCTCCTAGAGCCCAATGATCCTAGTGTGAGCGGCCCTTCCCACTACAGTGAATGGAGGTAGAGATACTGACTTGTCTAGGATGTCACTGAGATCATCGGCACTGGAAAGGTCGACCTTGGCTTCAAGGCCATGATTCACACTCTCGCCGCCAAGGCTCGTAACTTCCCCGTCCAGTCCATCGGCAGTCTTCTCGACGAGCCCTTCACTGGCGTCGTCTATCTCAAGGACTCGGGCATCACCACCGACTTCCGCACCCTCAAGGGCAAGCGCATTGGCTACGTCGGCGAGTTTGGCAAGATCCAGATCGACGAACTCACATCGCACTATGGCATGACTCCTGATGACTATACCGCTGTGCGCTGCGGTATGAACGTCTCCAAGGCCATCATCAAGGGTGAGATCGACGCTGGTATCGGTCTTGAGAATGTCCAGATGGTTGAGCTTGAGGAATGGCTCGCTGGCCAGGGTCGTCCTAAGGATGATGTTCAGATGCTTCGCATCGATGAACTCGCTGAACTTGGATGTTGCTGCTTCTGCACGATCCTCTACATCGGTAACGAGACCTTCCTCGCCGAAAACTCTGAGAAGGTTCGCTCTTTCATGCGCGCCGTCAAGAAGGCTACCGACTTCGTTCTCTCCGAGCCCGAGAAAGCCTGGGCCGAGTACGTCGACTTCAAGCCCGTTATGGGCACCGAGTTGAACCGCAAGATCTTTGAGCGCAGCTTTACCTACTTTAGCAAGGATCTCAAGAACGTGAGGCGAGACTGGGAGAAGGTTACCAAGTACGGAAAGCGTCTTGGTGTGCTTGATGAGAGCTTTGAGCCCAACTACACCAACTCGTACCTTGAATGGACCCTCTCTGGAGAGTCTAGTGATCCAACTGGTGATCAGAAGCGTATTGCTCAGTTGCAGAAGGATGTTGCTGCATCTGGTGGCTTCCACCGTCTTCAGGCTGAGGCTGCTCAGGCCAAGGCTTAAGGACTTGATGGTATCGTCCGAATCAGTACACTATAAGTGTAGACAACCGACACGCTCATTACGATCGGAGGAAACTACAAGGACATTCGTTTAATCTAGCTACAAATACAAATAAAGATTGACCTCAACTATCCACTAGATTTTGACTGATGCTCGATGGTGACTGGAATGCGGGCTAACAACCCCATCAACGAACCCGTTTCCGGCCGAATCGGCAGGGCAGAGCAGCTGCCAAGACGGACCCCGGGAACCGAGAAATTTATATTGAATAGTGTTTATGATTTGCCTTAATGTGCGGCTGAGGAATATTCCATGTCTGAGGTAATTCGCATCCGCATGCAGAATGTGCCGAAGTATAACGTTCAACTAACAGACGAGGAGGCGCCGGGTACCGAAGAACCAGGGAGATGCTCGCTTCTAGGGTTGATGGTTTTAGAGTAGCAAGGAAGTAGAAAAATATGGCACATCACCAGTACATCAGGGCGGGTATGTTGGTTTGAGAATCGTGATATTGAAGGCCTTAGCCTCTATGCAAGTATACCATGCCCACACACATGTGCACCAAAAAGTAACATACAATGTTCTGTAACAAAATGATATCTTATGCTGAACTGAATTTCGCATGGTATGTGCCTCTTTATGGTGTAAACTCAAGAACATGGTCCGAGTCCGGAATAATAAGGAAGTCTTCTGGTAGTTTCTCAGGAGGGGGAGCCTAATTCCTCAAGTCAGCGCTATACTTTTCCTCGGAGTCTAAAGCATGAAACTTACCTGAAGTGACTTTGCCCACTTTCTGATTTCGTCGTAGTTCTTGCAAGTGTGCTTGGTGTTGAAGTCTGGGAACGCATTGGGGTCCTTCTTGTCGTACCAGACTTGTCCCAAAACGCCAGTATCGACGTTGCACATGAGGACCTGACGGATTGTGTCGAGACAATGTGCTGTGATGATTAGTGTCAAGACTCAATTGGTGGTGAGAGATGTTATGACTTACTGACGTGTAGACGGAAGACTTCACCTTCGTTCTCGAAGGCGTGTCCGCCCATATGCTTGTAGTGATCGTAGTTGAAGTAGAGACTCTTACGAACGAGATTCTAATCAAGTTAGTAATACCATTCTGGTCCTCGTGTTTCAGTACATACCAGGCAATGAAGATGATGCATGCCCTCGACATTGACGATAAAGCCACCACCATGTTTGGGGCTGATTTGAACGTGAGCATCAGTGAGACCACTGGCAATACCTTCTTCATAAGAGATAACACCAGGTCGGTCTGTAAAGGATTAGTCAACGTAGATCAAGGTCGTGAGAAGAATGCACTTACAATCTACGCCCAAAGACTCCCATGCCTTATCCACTTCCTTGGAGCCATTCTTACGAAACTTGTTCTCCTCCATAAAGTTTCCGTCAAAGTGTGTTTCTTGGTACTTGATCGCAACGTCTTTGAGGACAGGTGCTAATGAACAAATGTCAGATGCTGTCCCGCAACTTGAGGATCTTGAGACTTACACCACTTTGTTGTATGCATAGCGCATGTCTGATCGATCTCAAGATAAGCCATCGCGATCCAAGCACCTGTGAGTGCTGAGATGATGATGATTATGAGGAACGACATGGTCCATGCGAAACATCTACATGCTGAACAACGGCGACGTCTTCGTGGAGGAACATATTGGTAAGGCTCTGAATCTTCGTCTGTATCTTCTTGATCTTGCATAGGATTCAAGAAAGCAGATTCTTGCTCTGGTTTGGGAGACATAGTTGCGGTGTTGAAGATGGGGATACGCAAGAAACTAGAGCACAAGAAGTTGAATGAAGAAGATAAATGATTAATCCGTAGGGAATTGTTGAAAGGAATCGAAGGAGACCAGTGAAGAAAATCTCGTATAAATTTAGAACGGGAACTTTTCAGGCCAAGACATTGAGCGGCTGACACTCATAGTACCAACCCAATTCCCACTGCCGACCCAGCCGGGACATACTCTCCAAGTGCTTAATGAGATATCGCAACAAGGCTAGCCAAGAGATATTCTGAACGAGGCGTTCTGATAGCTCTCACGACAGCTGCTGATCATGTCGTCGAACCAACAAACACGATATAGACGAGGCGGGCACCAATCGCTTAGAGACGATCTTACTTACATCGACATAGTGCACATCGTGATGGCGTTGCAGAGGAAGGCTGAGACCGCTTTAGACCGTGCCTCTTTCGTCTCGGACAAGACGTTACATGTACTAATGCAGGAAAAGCAACCTGACATGTGGTTATGAGAGTTTTGTGTCTAACTATCAGGGCAATGGCGGCTGGGTTCTTGTAACTGAGGCAGGCGTAGAATTGAACCAACAAAATTGTTCAGCTGGAAGCCACAGTGGATTTCTTATAGTGAGTTTGGTGAACAAGATTTGTGGTGTTCTTGGCTGGAGAGCTAGACGTGGGAATGGAATGCTGGGGCTGACATGTGGTTCTGGGTTAGTTAACCGATCCTAGATCAGATCCCCCACATCAGCAATTGATAATGACCTCATCTATCTAAATAGTTTGCAATTCTATACGAGAAGAGCCGTATATCCGTAGTATGGGATCTACTTACAGTCTTATTCTCATGTCGTCGAATACATCATCGCTATCGGAATATAGTCAGACTATCGATCTTATGCACGTCTGACACAGACAGATGAAAGTTTATTGTGCTATTTACGTCTATGAAGATGCCATAAGAAAAGCCCAGTTTCCCCAACGTGCATTAGCCGCGCATGATTGTCGCCGACTAACAAGATGGTGGCTGGTCCCGAAGAGGCAATCCGCTGGCCTTCAACCTTGACAAGGCCGTTCTAGAGCAGGCTTACACGATCGCCTAGACGGTATTTCTCATATCCGGAGCTAGTTAGGCGAAGATGAAGCTGTGATGAGGAAGGTTTCTTAGCAAACTGCATAAAAGTAACATTTTGGCTTGTCAGCCTCCAATGGACAGCCTTCTCCGGATGGTGATCCCCTCCGCTTGCTCGTATCTTCAGCCGTCTCAAGACTGACTTGGCTTAACGATGAGCGTGATAACCTCCGCCTTAGGCTTCACAAGTATTAGCGGTAAGCCAACTTTGAAGATATTCATGGCTATGCCGCTTGAGCCGAGGCTGTCGTCTAAGCTATTGGGGGCAAGCTTCAGCTTCGAGAGGTTGGGTATCCCATGCGGAAGAGGCTTCAAGATGGATGGCTTGTGTAAGAGAAGGAAGGTTCATCAAGATGATCATGAGGATGTGCTTGTGCAGTAGCTCAGCGTCGATCGTCATCCATAAAGCTGGAGTTCCCATCCAAAGCTGAAGTTGCTCTTTACCAACCTTCTCTCACCATCCTTCAATCTCGCAGCTCAGCACTCTCATACACGATTCATAGACTTTAGTCTCTTCGAAACATCAACATGAAGTTCTCCGTTGTTTCTCTTGTCGCTCTTGCTGCGGGTGTTATCGCTGTCCCAGTCGCTGCTCCTGAACCTGCCCCAGAGCCAGCTTCATACTCGGGATATGGTAAGTGGTAACTCGAAAATAATTTTGAATACTTTACTGATACTCTGACAGGGAAATACCCTACGAAGTACAGCAACTATGGTATGCAATGTCATCTACCCTAAGACTAAAGATGTTAACTTGCATAACAGGGAAATACCCCACGAAGTACAGCAACTATGGTATGCAATGCCATCTACCCTAAGAATAAAAATGCTAACTTGCATACAGGTAGCTACAACTACAAAAAGTACTCCAGCTATGGAAAATACAACAAGCGTGATGAAGGAGTAGAGAAGCGCGAGGCCAAGCCTGAGCCTGAGCCTGCTAGGTACAGTGGCTACGGTGCGTAATGTTCACTACTACCGAGTTCCCCATACTAAATATTTTCTAGGAAAATACCCTTCCAAGAAGTACGGCAACTATGGTTCGTAGCCCTTGAACCTTGCAAGATGCTCAATACTGACCCTTTTCCAGGAAAATACTCCTACAGCAAGTATGCCGGCTACGGACACTACAAGCGCGACGAGGATGTTGAGAAGCGAGAGGCTGCACCTGAGGCCGCACCCGAGCCTGTTCCCGGCTACGGAACCTACAGTACGTATCCCCAATCTCGCCATGAGAACTCTAGTTCTGATTGTTTTCACAGAAAACTACCCCAAGACCTACTCCAACTACGGTTTGTCGCATGAGTCCCCACTCCAAACTTCACTACTAACCAGACTCAAGGATCCTACCCCAAGACGTACAAAAACTACGGTTCGTGACACCCCTCTGCTACTCATCTGCCCTTTATTAATAGTCACTCAGGAAGCTACAACTACAAGAAGTACTCGAGCTACGGAACTTACAAGAGAACTGCTGAGTGGCTCAAGTCTCTCTTCTAATCTGGTTTTGATGGGGAAGGGTATCGTGGTTTGGTATGCACAAGAATGTTCTTATGAACTACTTACGATTCTCAACGAGAGATATGTTCGATGTTTACACAAGATTGAGATAATGGAGTGCTTTTGTTATATGATGCTTCGGGGTTGCGAGTTTAGATACATTCTTAGACTCTCCTTAATAATGTTACTAGATTTCTGCTCCACCATACTTTCAAGCTCACATTTTGCTTTAACCATAACAGTTTTAGGGTTGATAAGAATGTGCTAGATTCGTGATAATCTTGACTACATACAGTCATAGCCCTCGAACGGGCAGCTTTATGCCTCCAAACAAAACACCATGTATATCTAGACGCTTAAAACAGCCAAGAAACAAAGGTCTTGTAGAACCATCCACCACGGTTGGGGCCCTCAGCCTCGCGCTTAGCAGCCTGAGCAGCAAGGAACTCCTCCTCCTCACGATCAATGACATCCTTGCCGGTGTAAAAGTCAGCCTCATGAGGCTTGATACCACGAGACTTGGTCCACATCTTGTGGCCAAAGATTAGGATCAGGAATACAGGAATACCCAAGTAACCGGTGATGAAGGTCTTGTACTTCTCGCCGCCAAAGATCTTGCCGGTTTCCGTGTCGCGGACGAAGACGTCGTAGTTCTTGGTGAGGGCAATGAGAATGCACATGGCCAGAGCACCGACGGATCCCCACATGCCGAAAGGGGCGACGTAGGGGAACATTTCGTTGGACATGCCTTGGGCCTTCTTGGCGCGGCACCACCAGATATGTGTTGTAAGGATGGAAATCCAAGACATGAGACCGAAGATGGTGGTGAGGTTGACGAAGTAGCCAAAGACCTTTGTCGAGTCATCCGCGACGTTCATGAAGGCGAGAAGACAGAACGAAGCAGACATGGCAAGGGCGTAGATGGGAACACCGTGCTTGTCGGTCTTCTTGAAGATAGCAGGGGCTGAGCCATCGGAAGCAAGACCGTAGAGTGTACGACTGGCGATGTACAAATCCGAGTTGGAAGCCGAGAAAACGAAGATGCAGATACAAGCGTTGATGATGTGAGGAAGGATCTCAACACCAGCGACATCGGCAGCCACGACAAAGGGAGAAGCAGAAGCACCGGTCTTGGCCTTGTTGGCAAAGGCGAGCTTCTCAGAGTCGTAGGGAACGATCATGCCGACTAGGAGGACGGAAAGACAGTAGAAGAAGAGGATTCGGTAAAAGGTCAACTTGATAGCGCGGGGGATGGTCTTGCGAGGGTTCTGGGCCTCAGCGACTGTTACACCGACGAGTTCTGTTCCGAGGTAGGCGAAAGTAGCGTTGACCATGCAGGACCAGAAGCCGAGGAATCGTCCAGCGTCGCCAGTCATGATATAAGGCTTGAAAGCACTGCTTTTTGTCAGTAAAGAATCACCATGTAGAGAGGATTGGCAGGCGTACCCAGGGTTGCTCCAGTATCGGAAACCCTTTCGGTCATGGTCGGGACCACCGCCAAGAGCGAGACACAGGGAGAACAGAATTATGCCGATGATGGTGATGACTTTGAATGAAGAAAGCCAAAATTCGAGTTCACCGAAAAATCGAATACCGAAGTAGTTGATAACGCAGATGACGACTAGGAAGATGGCGATAAAGACACCAGGATTGACGGTATCTCGATCGACCCAGTATTGGATGACCAGCGCAGCAGCAGTGAGCTGGTTCGGCGTAACAATAATGTATTTGAACCAATATCTGTAATTGTCAGCTTCTCTTCCTAATCAGCAGGTTTTGGGTACTTACGTCCAACCAAGCGCAAAACCAAGCGAAGGATCGCAGAATCTCGAAGCATAACCAGTGAAACCAGCGGACATGGGCAACCAAGCGGCCATCTCACCCAGAGCGGCCATGACAAGAAACACCACAAAACCAACAAGCGTATAACAGATGAATACAGAGCCAGGTCCAGCTTGCGCAAGAGCTTTACCCGTACCGACGATGAGACCAGTTCCGATAGCACCACCGATGGCAATCATAGTGATGTGTCGGGCTTTGAGACCGCGGTGCAGGGATGTTTCCGCGCTGGTCTCGATACCGCGGATGTGACGATCTTCGCCGAGGGCTACATCTTTGCTCGGAGGAGCGGCGACATCGTAGCCCAAGTCCGTCTTTTCGACGTCTTTGCCTGACATCTTGTTTGTGACTTACAAGATGGAGATATTTGTGGGTAGAGCCAAGATGCCAAGTGATTACTGTAGATACCAAGCTTTTGGGGAAGCCAGAAGCCAAGAACCTTGGCGAGATTGACGGGTCTGGGCAGGCACGGACAGAGGAGATGTCGATATTCGACCCGCACTGAATCAACGTTGCACAAACAACACAAGACACAGAGTAGAGAAGGGGAGAAAGAAGGAGGGGGGATGTGATGGTAGTTAAATACCAACAGACATTTAGTGATCTCTCCCTCTAATCGGGGACTTATCAGAGTGTCAAAATGCCAAGACAAAAATTACAGCATCAGACAAAAGATACAAACAAGACCAAGCTCAAATTGGAAGTCATGTTCTGCTCTGATGGAACCCTACACGGGGCGGGCGTCCAGACGAAGATCAATCACGTAAAAGGGTTGGTACCAACTGTGCTTGATGCTCACCACCAACAGTCAGTCAGCTATCTATGCCTGCATGTGGCGAGAACAGTCTCTATTTTGCCTCGCCGCTTGGATGCATCGCCATCATTGACTGACACTGCATCCATCTACAAAGAATTACAGACTTGACAAGATAATTGTATTTCTCTTCTCATATCTATCGGGCACAGGGCAGATTTCCAGGCTTTCTTCTTGTCTCATCTCTATGGTGACACCAGTCCAACCCCCAATAAGAAAAGATCATCCAGGCTATACTATAACGCCGAGGTTGAATGAGAGAATAAAAAAAATTAGGCTACTTTCTAGAAAGACGAAGAGATAAGCTTTCCCCGGCGGATTAGGTACCCCGGCCCATAGACTAGACTATAGCCCGAAGAACTCCTCCAATGTAATGATTTGGGGTTACGTATTCTAGATGCTTATTTCTCATTGCAGGTATCGTACATTACAGTATCCACCGCTATCGGGGAAAACCGACCACTCCTTTTCAGGAAGGTGGCTATATCTCTTCGTGTCGTGTGTGACATGAACTCTGAGATATCATTATCATCCCTGGAAGTGTTTATCTCTCTGCGGGGAAACCCCCAGCAAATCATTTTGACTTTCAGGGATTGTAATCCTTGACTGCAAAGAACCTTTGGTGGGCACCCACCTCTGACTTTCACTCACATGATCTTTATCTCATTATTCTCTCACTTCTCTTCTCCGCACCGCAGGTCTTTAGTAGGTGGCTTTGTTAGTTGCCTTGACTTTTCAACGATCAACCCCAAACTAACGGTATACCGTTCCCCAATAACTCTAACTCTAAACATGCTTAAATCCAATCTGTTACTTTATTGTTAGCTAAGGTAAATTCCCCAACCCCAGAATTGCTGTGCGTCAGCTTTGATCACTTGCCTTTTTGGGCTTCTCCCCGCAGTTGGGTCTAGACTTTACTTCTTGCTTGGCATCAGAATAAGCATCGCGTTAAAAGGCACGGATCATTTGGGCAAAGAGACAAGACAAGGAAATGCACTGGCATGACTAGTTAGTTCTGTTGAATAGCAATCTATTGTGTTATGAAAATCCATTCTCGGACGACATTAAGACATTAAAAGCCTCGGGGGGCTAATTAGTGAAATGAAATGCGCAAATCTAACTAATAAACGTGCCTTGGGGTATGCCTTGATGCACTGCACGGGCGATCTGGAACACGGTTTTTCGGGCTTCGGAATCACACCTGTTCATGGCTATCCTTGTTTGCTTCTTATCGGGTATCTCGTGGGCTGGTCAAGGCAGTCTAATAAGCCAACGCCAAGTTTTGTAAGTCACGATCAATGTTAGTTCAAGTCCTTGATCAACCTTACTTCCATCTTTTGTAGACCGCCTGTTTGTGAAGGTTCGCTACGAAGTGAATCCGTGAGAATATTCTTACTGAGAAATTGCGAACCAATCGGGGGCTGAAAGGGAGCGGATTGATAGTAACAATCTCTTCTAGACCCTCCAGCTCGGTTTGGAAACATCTCAAGTACGCAGGCAATCATTTCGTTCGACTTCGTTTGCTTCAGAGACCATCTGTTTGGCAAGCTTCCGGCATGATTGCAGTCTTATGATGTGATGTTTTGGACTGGAGACTGCAACTGCTAGCTTGATGTTGGTAAGATATATCGACGTTGAAAGATCATCTGCTGTTTGAAGAAATTGGATTGGGGGGATGTATGAATCAATTTCATACCTTGATAGTCAAAACCACGCAGACCTGTATTAGGGCCTATAATAAGCAAAGCAGCGTTAATCATCTTCTGACAACTGGATAGCACTGGGTAAAAATAGGTGTAAGATACTTACTTAGATCGTGATGTATTCCCATTGTCTTGGCGGATTAGTTTGCTTGCGCTTGCTCGCACTGACAATCCTTCATGTCAGTTGTAACCACTGCCGTATTCCCTTGATTGCTTCTTCTAACCGAGAAAAACATTCGCTTACAATTCGTTACGTGAGACTACATGCATCCATCCGGCTACAAAAGCAAGTCAACTTGCTCTGGCTATGCTTGTACCACATACCTCCTCGCAAGTAATACTTCGGCTTTCTGCTTCTATTGTAATTTGGTTGACTAACGGAGTGAAGCTTGCCCATTCATCAAAGCACATCCCGCTCTTGTATCCCCTCAGTTGCGATGGTTTGGGACCATCAACAACAAACAGAGTCATTGTCGTCGTTGCCCAAAGCAGGTCACGAGACCCTCGATTTATCTATAAGAAGTGGGCATGTGCACTCGAAATTTCACTCTTCTCCATCGATTACATTTATCGCCTTCTCTCACGCATATATATATACATATATTATGACCTGACTAGTGCTCCATCCAAAGCCCCGGCGCTCTCACCACAATTCATGGAGCTGACATCTGTCTTATCAACCGAGCCTCTGGTGAATCACTCCAAGCTTGATAGAGCATTATGTCCGCGAGCAACGATGACTAGCCTTACTGGTGGATAACATTCCAAGGATTCAAGTAAGTAAATAATTAACCAAGTCTTTGAGGAGAATCTTATCATCTACATAATAAGACTTTTACTGATTTGGTTTTGTTTTGTTCTTTCATCTCTTTACTTGTTAACTTGGGCCCTGTGCTGGTTTTGGTCGAGGTCCACCACATCAAGAACTACACCAGTCGGACCTACGCTGCTATCCGCAAGCTTAAGGAGAGACTGATGTCTGGCACGCAGATTGATAACACATGGATAGGGTTATATGCTATGTTATCACTTCTTTAGGGCCACAATATTGGCTATATCACGGTCTCAGTACGCCCAGAAGGCAGTACTGCAGACGGAAACGAAGTTCTCGATGAGCGGAATGGCCGATCATCAAATCTCGAACTATTAGCTGAGAATACAAGCGTTGGCCAGAAAATTCCTTCCCTATATATTCTACCGTCAGGGCCATCTTCAAGGTCTTCCCGATAGATCATGAGGCATCGCACGAGGCGGTGAAAAACATCGCTGAGTCTACCTGGGACAGCGCTGATGAGCCATCGTATCGACATGATTGAGAAAAGACTCGTTTTGCCCATGACATATGGGCCCGTCAGATGTCGCATCCATGCTGTGGCACATATACAGAGCCCGTCTCACCATCGACTTGTAAGTATGGTTACCATCTTTACTATTATGTTGCAATGCCACTCCCAAAACCCAACGGGGTGTTAGGACCTATCATCTTTATCCTTCATATCTAACATCTGTCAGGCTACGTTATTCCTACATGACTCCCTTCGGGATATGTATATATTTTACGTCTGTAGTCTTTCCACTGCAACCACGGAAAGATCTTGACCCCTTCCCCCCGCAACGCCAAACGCTCCTCCGTCCTAGTCGGTTATATATCCTGTACCAGACATCGACCTCATCATATCCTGCTGCAAGAAGCCGACGATCATGGTATTCTTGAAGTACCATAAGGGCGACACTCACACTTACTCACGATCACACACACGTTTATACATATGCTTAACTTATACTCATATATATATCTCCATTTTAGAGACAAATACAGAAGTTCCATAAGGATATGGACCCTGTAGGTATGACATGAGAGTCTGACTACCAGCGGAGTCATATTTGGTGTCAGGGAGTCTGGCGTGTGAAAGGTACAATGCGCGCTCGAGTTGGATGCTCCTTCCTCACGATCAGAACGGCAAGGTACATCAAACTTTCTGGGCCTAAGAATAGCGCACTCTCCGGTACTCTGGGCTGTTATCACTGGGAGACATACGTATTGACCAACTACCATGTTATGCGCCCCATCATCGAGTGTTACGTCTCATAGACATTGCATCATTATTTCAAAAGGAAGATAAGAATAATAACAACAAGGACACAAAGACACTACTATGGAAAGGGCTGGCTGAAGGCGCTGTATGCGGATTCAGGAAATTACACAATATTTAACAACCGATTGTTTGCATATTTGGTATCGATTCGCTATATATCTTCCATAGTAAAAGTTTAAAAATCTAGAAAGTCCAAGTATGAATGATTCCTATGATTCAACGGAAACTTGAGGTCCCTCTCACTTGATCTTCCTGGATGACCCGGCCTAACACCCAACATACCCCTTCCAAACGGCACCTGCGTCGTTTGCCCGATCCTAAAAGTGACTCCCTTCGATCCAAATTTTTCCTCAAGTTCCTTAATCTGCTCTTTTGGTGGTGCTTCATAAGGGTCCACGGCAACAACACTCAAGCTCGGGAATCGGTATATCTTCTCTGCCATACCCAACAAATCGCGATGGATTTCTGGCCATGCAAGTACCATTCCTATATGGAGGATGCGTAATGATGAGGGAAGACTCGCCATAAATATTTCAGGGCCGATGTCTTTCATTGATTCGAAGCGTCGTTGTCTCTCTTCTTCATCGTCGAACACAGGTCCGTAGAGTAGAAGCTGCTCGATCTCTAGGATCTCTAGACGCGGGAAGTCGACAAAGCTGGCATCACCTCGTAATGATGAGTCCCAGCGGAGGAACATGGATACTTGTTCGATGATATCCTGTGCACCGCCGGATGTATGTTCCCATGTCGTGATGGTATAGCATAGCCGTCGTAATGACTTTCTGATGGGAGCGAGGTGATTATGCTGAAGTACCGTATACTTGTCCATATCACAGAAATACTCCAGGTCCTCGAGTACTGGGCTGCGTCGAAGTATCTTAGCCAGATTGTCTGGGTCTAGACCATGAAGTGAGAGTCTACGAAGGCTTGAGAGGGCAGTGTCCCAGGGTTCTGCTCTGAAGCGCTCCCGAAGAGGGATGTCTGTTCCGCAGTCGGCATCGCTAGCTGCTAGTATCTCGAGGTTTTGTGCTTTGGCCAAGACATCCTGCATTTGTTGTATGTGGCAGCACTCATCCGGATTCTTCCCTTGGCCGGGTAATACCAGATATTTGAGGTTTGGTAGATAGAACGGTGAGTCTCTTATGTACTGTAGCCCCTCTGAAGACGATCTATAGATGAGAAGTTGCTCCACAAATGGCGCGGCCATTATAGAGGCTTCTTGCAGCCACTTTGAGTCAACTTGCTCGTATGAAGAGAGAGCGCGGAATCCAGCGCGCTCGCCGGCTTGTCGAAATAGATCCTGCGTATCTTGGGAGATCTGGCGGGCGGTGACTTCCCTTAAAGCAAAGAATGCCAACGCACGAACATGCTTGGCCAGGTCAGGTCGCTCAAGTAATGTCCGAAGAAACGTCTCCAGAGTCTCGACCTCCCGTCGCCTAGCATCTGTATCACCCCACCACTCAGGACTACTCGAAGGGTCAGACTGTCTCCCTGAATGATAACAGTGATACAAGATAGGTTGCGCAGTGTTGCGAAACCTTCGACATGTACGGCTCAGCCGCGATAATGCCTGCTGGGCCTCGATGGCGTGGTCAATCTCGTCGGGCGGGAGATCGACAACGTGTGCATGCTGACAATGTACACATAGATTGCGGCAGATTGCAGTGAAGATCTCCACTGGCAGATCCTCAAGGGAGATACGTCTTTGTTTCCGCCAGAAGAAGGGAATTTCGGCTTGGAAGATTGGTTGGGAAGACCAGAACGATCCTCCATGGAGAACATCCCGGTCCATCCTTGCGACAAGATGCATTATGGGGTGATTATGGTGAGATTATGAGTATGTCAGGGACGTGGGTTGTAGATGCTGGTGTAAGATGAAGTTATGCTTGAAGTCATGGGACCGGCAGGATGAGTATTTAGATGGCGAAACTTGGACAGTGCTGAAGAAACACGGGTATGAGGGGTAATTATAGATGAGAGACTCTTTAAGCTCGAGTGGCCAAAACAATAATAGGAGACCGGTGAACACAATGTAGAAGAGGGAGTGGATCGCGGGATCATCGACTTCCCATCTTACGATAGCGCCTCGCAAACAGGACCCCCTAGAGCGCTGAAGGAACGGGGAGGTTTACTTGAACGTAATAGGTGCAGAGAGATTCTCGGTAGGATCGAGGCTAAAGTTCCTTTGTGTCAAGCCAATCGGTGTATCATGGTTGGTCTTCTTCATCACCTTTACCCTCGTGGGAAACAACCTTCAGGTGCATTATCAAGGATCAAGGACTAGGGTCATGCCAGATGTTGTCGTTATACATGGATTCCTTTTTGGGAATATGTGCGTTTATCCAAGAAGGTGGTAGCTTCGGGCGTACGGGAAGGCTGAGAATGGCTTGGTGTAAGCGATAAGATATAACCGTCTGATGTTGATACTCCATGATAATATAGGGCTCAAGAGGAATGCTGTAGATCATGATAGAGGAAACAAAACAAACAAGAGTTTGTGTAAAGCTCTAGTTGCTGTAGATGTTCATTAGAGAAAAAGCAAACATTACCATGCTCGTGGAATATCAGCTCTAACGATAGATGGTCAAGAAAGCGAAGTATCAGGTTGCTGCAAGTGGACCAGAAAGTGATGAAACTCCACAATCCCACGATTGGAGTGGCCTCATTCTTGATCAGCCAAGCTTCCAACAGAGTAATTAAACCATCCAACTGCGTAAAGAGCTGACAGGTTCAGGGTCATGGGTTGTAACGTTCGCGTATCGAGTCTTCGCTTCTCCATATCCAGTAATAATTCAGGAACGCCGGCTACGGAGCGAGGCCGAGAACCCTGTTAGACTTTTCAACGTGGGCTGATGTTTTTGATCAATAAGAAGATAAAGCAATTTATTAGACTTTAACGACGATGTTCTGACTCGTGATGGTGGTGATGGTCTAATATTAGTTACCTATTCAACGTGCTGCACGATCCCGCTGTCATTTAACGCTGGCGTGCTTTTTAGAGCCTTTTTTGCTTCGTTTCCAGAATAATCGACACACTGACAGCTGAGAAAAGATGAGCCGTCATATTCTGGCTGGAGCCTGGAAACAATTATGGGAGGAAGGTGCACGTGATCTCGCACCGGGTCGCGTCACCTTCCAGGCTACCACTCGCGTCTCACTGGACCCAAGACAATCCCTACCGCGTAAAGCACGTTTGAGGAGGACTGCACTTGAAGGTGGTCACACGAATTGTCAGCCGCTCAACACCTAAAAAAAGATGCCTGAGTTTAGCGGTAAGATTATAATCCGACGTCTTTGAACTACGTCTTACTAACGACCGTAGAGGCGGACACAATCCGCATCCTCGTTGCGACCGACAATCATGTCGGCTACGAAGAGCGAGATCCCATCCGCAAGGATGACAGTTGGAGAACTTTTGACGAGGTTTTGAATCTTGCCCGCACAGAAGATGTACGAATCTATCGTCCTCTGTTACAATTACAGCTTCTAACCTGTTAGGTCGACATGGTTCTTCTTGCCGGTGATCTCTTCCACGACAACAAACCCTCCCGAAAGTCCCTTTACCAAGTCATGCGAACCCTCCGACAAAATTGCTTGGGCATGAAGCCTTGTCCGCTGGAGTTTCTTTCCGATGCTGCATCTGTGTTCGAAGGTGCTTTCCCACACGTCAATTACGAAGATCCCGATATCAACGTTTCGATCCCTGTCTTTTCCATCCACGGCAACCATGACGATCCGTCCGGTGAAGGCAACTTTTGCTCACTCGATTTGTTACAAGCAAGTGGATTGCTTAACTACTATGGCCGAGTGCCCGAGGCGGACAATATCGAGGCCAAGCCAATTCTACTGCAGAAGGGTCTCACAAAGTTGGCACTGTTTGGAATAAGCAACGTTCGAGACGAGCGAATGTTTCGAACCTTTCGAGATCATAAAGTCAAGTGGTTCCGACCAGGTGCTCAGATGGGTGACTGGTTTAACCTATTGGCTGTTCACCAAAATCACCACGCACATACAGCCACATCCTATCTCCCTGAGAATGTCTTGCCAGATTGGTTGGATCTGGTGGTTTGGGGTCACGAACACGAGTGTTTGATCGATCCTACACAGAACCCCGAAACAGGCTTCCATGTTATGCAGCCTGGCTCCTCGGTTGCAACTTCATTGGTGCCTGGCGAGGCTGTCCAGAAGCATGTCGCTATTGTAAGTGTGACAGGCAAGGACTTCAAGGTTGACAAGCTTCCGCTCAAGAGCGTGCGCCCGTTTGTCACGCGGGAAGTCATGCTTGCTCAAGATAAACGCTTCAAGGGTCTTGATAAAAAGAAGGATAACCGTCAAGAAGTGACCCGCAGATTGATGGAAGTGGTCGAGGAGATGATTGAAGAGGCCAATGCAGACTGGGAGGCGATTCAGACAGACGAAGAAGCTCTGGAGGAACGACCCCTTCCACTTATCCGTCTCAAGGTGGAGTACACAGCACAAGATGGTGGTCAGTTCGAGATCGAGAACCCTCAGAGATTTTCAAATCGATTCGTCGGCAAAGTGGCCAACACCAATGACGTGGTCTACTTTTACCGCAAAAAGACATCACAGCGTAAGTTATCCCAGTGGTTAGTTACAAGCTTGACTAATGCATTACAGGCAAGACAAATGCTGCCAACCCAACGGAAGCTCTTGAGGCGCTTGAAGGTGCTGATGACATGGTCAAGGTTGAGAATTTGGTTCAAGACTTTTTGTCGGCACAGTCGCTCAAGGTCCTGCCCCAAGGACCTTTTGGTGATGCCGTAACCCAGTTCGTGACAAAGGATGACAAGCACGCGATGGAACTATTCGTGTCAGAACATCTAACAGGCCAGGTACGATCCATGTTGGGTCTCGAGTCAGACGATGAGGATCTCAACAGCGCCATGGACATTTATCGCACAAGAATTGAGCAGCAACAGGCTAGTGGCGTAAACACTGCTCCAACAGAGAGAAAGAGAGTTCTTAAACCCAAGCCTCCAACCTGGGACAGCGATTTCGATGGCGCTTGGGAAGAGGAGGCGGATGCCTGGGCATATGAGGATGAACAACAGTCTGGAAACACGCCCGCACCTGCACCCGCCCCTGCTAAGAAGACAGCACGAGGAAAGGGTAAGGCAGCACAACAAGACGCAGACTTGATGGATGAAGACGAGCCACCCGCCAAAAAGCCAGCAGCCAAACGAGCAACGCGCACTACAAAAGCAGCACCAGCCAAAAAGGCACCCGCAAAAGGTCGAGGCCGCAAGGCATTTGTGAGTAGTGAGGAAGAGGAAGAAGAGGAGGATGTGGTAATGGAATCAGAAGATGAGCCAGCTCCCCCACCACCAAAGACGCGACGAGCTGCTGCAACGAAGAGCACTGCCAAAGCTCCTGCAAAGACTCCGGCTGCCAAACCAGCAGCTAAGAGCACACGACAGACCAAGTTGAACTTTTCACAATCTCAGAAGAGCGGTACACAGAGCAAAGCGGTTGAGATTAGCGACGATGAGATTTCAGATGATGATGCATTTGAGCCAGCGCCGGCTCCAGCACCCCGTACTCGCAGGAGATAGATTACTGTGTACAAAATGGATACCCATGAGAGTGTAAGGAGATGAAAAAGTACAAATATTTCACGATGAATTGAGCACGCAGGCACTTTAATGACAAATCACTATACATATCTTCTTGATCTGACTCTCACAGTCCGACATCGCCTCTGCTTTCGGAGTCGGAGCCGAAGTTGAAGCTATAGAGTCAAGCTGCGGGCCGCAGATTGCGGGGTAGGATTTCCGTGTTAGTCTAGCTCCTCGGCTTGCTCACATCACATTCAGCTCAAGTGAGCATTTGACTTACAAATAAGATGGAAAAGAGGCGCCGAGACATCCGCTGGGTAAAGCATAAGGTTAATGGTAGTGATCGACTGTAGTAATGGCTCGATTGGTTGAATTGACTGCCCCGCTCGTTGCTATCTCGCAACATAGCATAACATAACTCGACTCATCTTGTCTTAGTTCTCGCCTGATTCTGTATATAAGTGCTCTGGCCCAGCTTGTATTCATACTATCATCATTCTCCTCTAAGCACAAGTCGCATACAATGGCCACAGCTGGTCACATCCGTCTGGGAACTGCCTCTCCCGGCACTCCCTCCTCCACATCCGCAACAATAGCTCTTATCGACACCATCGCCCAACGCGCCGCTTCCTCAAAGATCGACATCCTCCTCCTCCCCGAAGCCTTCATCGGCGGCTACCCCCGCGGCAGCTCCTTCGGCTGCGCAATCGGCGACCGCAGCGCCGCAGGTCGCGAAGAGTTCGCTCGCTACTTCGACAATGCCATTGACCTTGGCGATACTGTTGGACCAGCTGGTGGTGGCGCGGGTGTTAAGTGGGTGAAGAAGCAGCTTGGTGAGGAGGATGAGGTTCGTGGGGATGGGTCGAGGGAGGAGTTGGAGCGTATTGCGAGAGATACGGGTGTTTTTGTTGTTGTCGGATGTATTGAGAAGGCCGGTGGGAGTCTGTATTGCTCTGTGGTTTATGTTTGTCCTAAAGAGGGTATGCTTGGAAAGCGTCGCAAAGTCCTCCCCGTACATCCTCTCTTCTTACCCTTACTTGACGCTCTTGACTAATGCTTTTCTAGACCGGTACTGAGCGCCTCATCTGGTCCCAGGGCTCACCGAGCACCCTCCGCGCCGTAACGACCACCATTCGCGGCATCCGCATCAACCTCGCCGCTGCCATCTGCTGGGAAAGCTACATGCCTCTTCTACGACAGAGTCTCTACTCGCAGAACATCAACTTGTATCTCGCGCCTACAGCTGATTCCCGCGATGCATGGTTGAGTCTTATGCGCTCTGTTGGTGTAGAGGGACGATGCTTCGTTGTTAGCAGTAACATGTGCATTCCTAAAGGCACGCCTGCCGAGACAACTGAGACAAATGGCAATGGAAACGTAAATGTTCCTGCTTCTCGAGAACGACGAGGATCATGTTTCACGGAGGAAGGGTTCGAGATTGCCCTTCCGAAATCACCTTCTCAGTCACGTCGTCGCAGAAAGTCTGTGTTTGACGAGGATGGAAATGAGATTGTTCTTGGGTGCGAAGACGATGGTGAAGCACCTCCTAAACGACCACAACTTGCCTCTCTGAAGGAAAACAACAAGACTGAATTTAACAGGGCTGACTATGTCTCGCCTGGTGGTTCATCAATCGTATCACCTTTCGGAGATGTCATTGCCGGACCGCAGTGGGGAGACCCTGACGGTTTGATCTACGCTGATGTGGATTTCCGCGATTGTATCAGAGGAAGATTGGATCTTGACACAGCGGGGAGTTACTCGCGAAATGATTCGTTCAAGTTTAGTGTTGAAGGGTTGAACTTGGATCCTCTGCCTTATTAAGTTAACAAATAGTGTATCAGATTGTAATGCTATAACGCCTGTGGGAGTTCCCATGCTACTCCAAGTCTATGAATATCCTAACGCCTCGCCGTGAAACAGAATGTTATCGTTACTTGGACTCATCACCAGGTGGTGTCTGGCGCCTTTGCTCCTCCAGCACCTTCCGCTCCGTTTCAGCCTGTTTCTGCTGCCTCTCAAGAGCAGCTTGCGCGAGGACTTCTCTCCTACTCATTCCAGGAGTAGTATTGCCCGTCTTTGTACCACCCAGCACAAACTCTCCGCCTGTCCAACCGCCAAAATCCTCAGGATAATCCTCCTCATCATCGCCATTCCCAGAGATAGTATACCGCGACGTCTCGCCAATCGTGTGTCCGCCTGACTTCCAATCCGCAGCGTCAACCTCTCGCTCAATCTGATGACACAAGTCCCAGAAATTCCTATCGTGCGGACTGTGGATGTTATGCGCTAGTTCGTGGCATAGCGTTTTGCGAATGGTTTTATAGTCGCGATATCCATCGTACGCATCGGTTCGTAAGCGCAGTTCAATCACCTCGCCGTTATTGCGGTTCAAACCCAAGACTCGACTTGTTCCCTCGTGTGTTTCCTGCGTGTATGAAAGAGGTTCCATCTCTGTAAGGAGCCCGACGGTGTATTTGTGCTTTAGCATGGCGGCGCGAATACCGGGGTCTTCTTTAAGGCGCATGAGGAGTTTCTGGCTACGCTCTGGATTTGGGAGACCGGCTAACGGTTTAACTTGGAGGAATGTATACTGCGACTCTCCTGGTTTTCGACGGGTGATCGGCTGTCGTGCTTTACTCCTCTGCGCCATTCTCGCAGCGTTGCGCTTGGCCACGCGCTCCGCCATATCTTGAACCTGCTGTATCTCTGCGGCCGGCGAACCCATAAGGGTCAAGGGTTTGCCCTTCAGGTCTGTGAGAGGCATATCGGGGTTCTTGAACGGCGCTTTGAGGAGAGGAGTTTTCGGGGCGATAATCTTTTGGTTTGCGACGGGAACATCGAGGCTCGCTTCGATTTCGTTGAAGAGGTCTGTGACGGTCGCATCTTCGGGGAAGGAGAATTCGTAGGTTACTTTCTTGTGTGTTATGGAGAGCGTGAGCCACTGCTGCTGCTCGTTGTCGGACATGTTTGTACAGCAGCGGAGTGGCGATGGTTTCTTTAGGCTGGTTATGGTCACGGTTTATGCCAATGGCAGAAAATCAGATAAAATGTGGTAAGGTATTAGATGTTTAGATAGATATGCGATAAGAAAGATAAGAAATGTATGGGGGATCTGAGGTTATTATATGGTTCGGATATTGTAAGCAAGAAGATGGTGGTTTGATCGCAAAGGTGATACTATCGTGTTCGGACATGTTCGGTGTTCTGCTTTGTAATACGTCACTGCCACTGCCTGGACGCCACTTTTTAGCATCGAGGCGATCTATTTTTGTGGATGGTGATTATTCATTATCGTACAAGATCGGATATAGAAAACTCGTGGAATTCTTGACGAATACCGATAAGTCCGGTTAATTAATTATTATTGTTTTGTTCGTGATCAAGTGATAAGTCCAAGTGAATCCCCTGTTTTTGTGTAGTTTGTAACATGCGCGCGCATGAGTCGACGGACCATAATAGCTTACATATCATGACTCTCACATCAGTATACCTCAGCCTAAAAGCTGCACCACGTAGTCATCTTAATCATTTAGATCAGCTCAATTATTCACATTTCAAGATGACAGGATGTCCTCCAATATGTATATTCGAGTTAGTACCAGCTGCAAACTACCATCGGAATGGTCGTGATTGGAGACAAAGTTACCCTAAACCACTCCTGCAATTAGTGTAAACTTCGCCACAACAAAACCCAATCTTATCAATCACCAGATCCAAGATGATCACAACCCGCAATAGAGTCTTAGTTTAGTTTCGGTTGGCTCGCTTGTTAAAACCGTCAAACGAAGCACGACCCAAATATTGGGAATGCTATGTGCCACAGGGAACCACTTACACGGACCAGGTCACAGAGCCTCATCCATCACCAGCCTCACCGTAGGTAGATCTCCCGTCAAAGCGCAAAGACGTTGAGATCTACTAAGAGGACCCGATCGTGGTTCCCTCTTTTAGCCTCCTTTTTAACCGCACGGGTTACAACTGAGACAACGCGGACTCTCAAGCTAGGGCTAAAGGCTAAGTATGGTCAGACTTCACATTCAAATCTTATGTCCTCACCCGAAGTGTCACGTATCACATTGTGATGCTGTCAAAAAAACTTAAAAATGATGACTGTTTATTTGATACAGAAGATAGATAACAATAATACTAATGAAAATGAGAGAAGTCGTTACTTCATTTCATTACCCAAACGCCGTCGAGATATATATAACAGATTTCGTCGTTTCATCGCCTCGATTATATAATAATAATAATACTAGCAAAATCATGCTCCTTCCCTGTCGTTACATGTCACTATTGGCTAGGCACTTGTCAGATGAGAGGGCGGACGATAAAACAGAAGGGGGTCCGCAACTGTGTAGGGGAGGATTGGGGAGAGGGGAGTTGTAAACTTACAGTAGAGCCAATGTGAGATCACCGTGGATTCTCGCCTTGAGTTCGATTTCGATTTCGAGGTTGAGTTCGAGATGCAGACTAAGAGCATCGCTCTTACCGCCGCCACCGCTCTCCTGCTGCTGTTGCTGCTGCATCTGTTGCTGTTGTTGTTGCTGTTGCATCTGCTGCTGTTGACGCTGCTGCTGCTGCATCTGCTTGTTCTTCTCATCGCTCTTGGAAAACTGCTTTCGGCCCTCATCGTCAGATTCTTCGTCGAGCCAGGCTGGGCGTCGACGTCTTACATCACCGGCCTTTGCGTTTCCTCGTTTGCCGCCTCGTTCTTGCTGCTGAGGTGGAGTAGCGGGCTCATTCTCATCCTCGGACTCAGACTCAGACTCGTCTTCAGAGTCTTCTTCCGAGTCTTCCTCGGAGTCGTCCTCAGAGTCGAAGTCGTCATCATCGTCATCTTCAGACTCGCTCTCGCTCTCGCTCTCCTCCTGCTTAACGGGCTGCTTCTTCTTCTGCTGCTGCTTGGGCTTAGCCTCTTCGGTCTTGTTGTCGGCTTCAGCCTTTGCCTGCTCTGGCTTAGAGTCGGCAGCGTCTTCCTCCTTCTTCAAATCTTCGGGCTTCTTATCCTCGGCCTGGGCTTGCTCGGGCTTGGCGTCCTCAGGCTTAGACTCCTCTGGCTTGGACTCTTCAGGCTTGGACTCCTCTGACTTGGCCTCTTCAGGCTTCGAATCTTCAGGCCTAGCCTGCTCGGGCTCCTTGGACTCTTCGGGCTTTGCATCTTCAGGCTTAGATTCTTGAGACTGGTCCTGCTCAGGCTTTGACTCCTCAGACTTTGACTCTTGGTCTTGCTCGGGCTTCTGCTCCTTGTCTTCGGGCGTCTCAGCCTTTGCGTTCTCCTCAGTGTCGGGCTTGGATTCATCCTTGTTGGAGTCGTCCTTGGACTCAGACTCATCTTGACCTTGCTGCTGCTGGCCGTCCTGGTTCTGGTCCTGTCCTTGTTGTTGGTCGTTGTTGTCGTCGCCCTGCTGACCGAAGGGGTTGTTCTCATTGTTGTTGTCGTTGTTATCGTTGTTCTCGTTACCCTGACCAAACTGGTTCTGGGTAGAGTCCTTCTGCTGCTCGTCCTAGAGGAAATTTAATTCCCGATCGGATTCTTACTTGCAATACTAAAACTTACCTGTTGAGTTGACATGGTGACTGATGGTTTAGTTTGTTGCGCTTAGGTGGATAGTGGATAGTGTCGTGAGTGGTTTGGTTTCAAAAAAAGACAATGGCTTATAATGCTATGTATGCTTGCTGACAATTAATGAAAATAGTTTCTTTACTAAAGATTTCTGCGCATGAGATAGTTTTTGAGATTTAAGATGTTGCAGCGCAACAAAAACCTGTTGGCGAGGCTTGACTGACGCAATAAGTGTCATCCCATCCGACCTCAACCCCCATGTAGAACCGGTTTCTACTGTACTGTAACTACAGTCTCCAGGCTGATCAGGCACTGGGGAGGGGAGCCACGGCAAGTCGTAACCGCCTGGAAGAAGTCAAGTATCAGGTCAAGGTGACGTAAAAAATGGCATCCAATGCAGACCCTGGCCTTATGACGTTGTCACTCCCTCAGATTGAAATGGTGGTTGCAGGGATTATTATATTATCGTGTGGCTGGTGTAAGAAGAAACTGGGTCCTGATTCTACAAAGTGGACTCAACTCATGCAGTGACCTGAGTTTCTGCTGTCAAACAAACCCTCACATAATTTACAGCGCCAAAAAACAAGAACAAGAACAACCATGGTTATCGGATTACTCGCCATCGCGGCTATCCCGACCGTCACAGGCGTTGGTAACGCAGTTAGTGCCCAGAAGAGACAGAATGAGAGCATGAGCAAAGAGCAAGAAAAGTTTCACTTGACGTTTATGCTACGACAGAATGGAAAGATAGAAGAGGTTGGACAAGGAGTTTTGGTTGACAAGAAGGTGAGTTTCTATTCTCTTCCCGACAGTCACCACAAAACTGATCCTCTATAATAGATGTACCTCAACCTCTCAGACGCACCAGTTCAAGGCTACAGATTTCTAGGATGGTTTTTCAAGTACCCAAGTGAAGAAGGACACCTGGGGCTGGTGAGCATGGTGTCTGACGACCCTCCAGCGCTCAACTGGATCTTCGTGGACAAGGACACGCACATGGTGACCTTTGGTGGGAAGAAGGACACCATCGGCCACGTCATAGGACCCTGGGGCTGGACAGCAGATGAGAAATTCCTGACGCTGCAGGGCGACCATGATTCGTTTGTGGCGGTGCGAGATGAGGAAGGGAAATGGTCTGTCTACTGGGACCCGGAGGGTGATATAGAGGATGAGATTGACGATGATGAGAGGTGCCAGCCAGTTAGGCTTCGAAGAAGACCGCAGCTTGGCATGGAGAGCAGCTATGTTAAGAAATGATTTACAGCAAAGTAAAGTGTCGGTAATAATAAGAGAATAATGATCCAACTAATAAGAGGCTGGGGCACAAGTCCGGGGCTGTCAAAATGCACTGTAGGTACATCACTATGTTGGAGTTGGAGGGCAGTTGGAGGGCTGCAACAAGTAAGGTCGTGGACAGGACATGGCTAAAGTGGGTAGGTCTGGGCAAGGGTATCTGACTGGATTCGCATCTCGATCATGACCTCATGGGGGTCCAAATCCTGTTATGAGGTTTTGAGTGCAGAAGGGTAGTCCAAACTTATATCACCTTGGCTACTCTAATTTCTAGACTCATTTTCTTAGTGACAGACAACCCAACCTGCATTTATACCACTTGTACTCAAACAGCTAATACATTTCAACTTCAACCTTTATTCTTTACCAGCCAGCGACTACTCATTCATCATGTCTTCTATGGAAAAGGACCGCGTCGAGTCTGACGACCAGACCATGTCCAGCGAGGAAGCTCCCCGACGAGAGAAGCGCAGCAAGAAGAAGGGCAGCAAGTCTTCCCGTCGTCAAGGCGGCGGCCAGCAGCAGCAGCAAGGCGGAGGTGGTTCAGGACCTCTGGACCAGCTCCCTCTCGCCGGTGACCTTGGTAACACAGTCGGCGGCGTCACAGACGGAGTGAGCAACACTCTGGGCGGCGTCACGGGTGGCCTTGGAGGTCTCACCGGTCAGTCCGGCGGCGGCGGTGGTGGTGATGCCGGCAAGGACACTCTCCGACTTCGTCTAGATCTCAACCTCGACATTGAGATCCAGCTCAAGGCTCGTATTCACGGTGACCTAGAACTCTCTCTACTGTACGTATTTCCTCCTTTCATTTTCCTATGTTTCCCCTCCAATCTGTGGCCGTTGTATCTTACTTGGCTTGCAAATCTCCAGAACGGGATAACCGCCGAGATATAACTCTTGTATATCTTGTTGAGAAGATGCAGAGGCTAATAATTGCTTTGCGCTGTGCAGAAACTAAGAAGCTATGTTATGTACATGTCGTACTACCACTGGCTTTCTTATCGTTTATATCTTGTTCATGTTCATGTCATGATGGTACCCATGTAATTGTTATGTTACCTACTGTTGCTGCTACGACAGTAGTGGTAGCTTGATCAACAAACGGCGGCGCAACATGGTGTTTTATAAATAATGATGGTTTTTTTTTATGTTTTGGGAGAAGGATAAATATACAACTGCTACTATACGATACGATACTACTACAATCACATATCATTCCTAAGATACAGTACTCGCATTGTTTCAGGTTCTTGAGAAAGTGTTCTATGATGCTATTATGGTGATTCAAGAGTGACGAAAATATCATATCATGACAAGCATTCATGGAACATGGATGGTGGTCCTAATTCCCGAAACTCTATAGCTTGGGCACGTCAGATTGCATCGTAAACCAGCCACAAAACGATAATGCCACGCAAGCCACCGTCACTTGTTAGCTTCCACCCTTGTCAAGTTTAGTGGACAGTTTCAAAAAGCCGTTGTTACCAGCACCAGGAACCAAGCTTTCAACTTAGCTTTACACCATCAATTAGTCTACAGTAGACGGAGGGTTCCGTTAGAAGAAAAGAAAAAAAGCTTGGTCAAGGAGATAAAAAAAGAGGATGAGAAACAGGGACTGTGGTCTTCCCACCAATTAGAGTGAGTATCCAAACAATTGCCAGGGTTCAATGCCTTGTCTCATCTTGTTTACAATCCCTGCTAGTCTCTCTATTCCCCCCGAAGTTCCCGCGATCGCGATGAGCGCTGACGATCAGAGATTGTCCTCTTTTTAGTTGCTGTAGAGTAGTATTTCAATTATGCGGCTCTCTGTCTCTGTAACACTTTAGCATAAGTGTTGCGCGTTCATACAGTGGTCAGAGGCTCTAGACGTTGTAAAAGAAGGGGTTTCCCCTCTCTTTTCTCATCTGGGTCGGGTCCTGTCAGTCGAGACTAGGCTTCTCCCTAGACCCAAGATAGAAGCTAAGCTTAGGCTTGCTCCTACTGCACTCCTGGGGCTGGAGAAGCTAAACGAGGGTCGGGTTTTCCAAGTTTATGTATCTTATCTGTCGTCATGTCCCCGCACAATCCCATCCCATTCCATAGCTCGAGCCACACTCACAGCAGCCCAACCCAGCTCCTCACAGTGGCAGTGACTCTTGCTCTCTCTAATTACCATCTCCATCCTCTCTAGACCTAGACCAGACCCCCGAGAGGAGAAGGTACAGGTTCAGTCCCTGCCAGGATCAGCAACAGCCGCAGTAGTCGCCACAGCAGAACCACCTACACCTACACCTACCGCTACACCTACAGAGGCAGAGAGGAGAAAAGCACCAGCCTCATTATCAAAATGTCAAACCACTCATCTTCCACCCCTGGTGGCGATCCTACGCACAGCACTTACGAGGTCAACGTCCCAGTCCGCAACGGACGAACCTCATCACCAAAAGTTGAGAACCCAGAGATCCGCATCCCCAGGATAAAGCCAGTCTCGGATACCAACAGTGGTGCCAGCACAGACCACCAGCAGCAGCAGCAGCAGCAGCAGCAACAAGGAGGGGACTCTTCAGCTCACTCAACTATGCCTCAGCCACAAAATCAGGAACTCCAGAAACTAGCTGCTGGTCTTGAAGGCAAATACGTCGACGAGTTCGGCAACATCCTCGACTGGGATGGCACCGTCCTCGGTCGAGTACAGGGCGACCTACCTTCCATGGTAGGGCGACCAGTTACGGCAGACGGTCAAGTTCTCGACGAGGACGGTGAAGTGGCTGGTCAAGTATGCGACAATTACATTGAACCAGAGCCTCCAAAACTCAAGCCCCTGGCAGCAGGAGGACTCAAAGTCGATGATGAAGGCAATATCTATGATGACCAGGGAAACAAGATTGGCAAGCTCGACCAGCCGATAAAAGACGGAGCTGACAAAGTTTCCGAGAGCAACAGCAGCATCAGCCCGAGACCTAGCGATCAAAAGCAGGGACAAGGCCAAAGTCAACAGGGCCAGGGTGGTGGAAATGCCGGCACCGCCAATGATGGTGCTCCTAAGCCGCCGAGGCCTGACGAGCTGTTCCTGGATGTCAAGTCGACGTACGATGGAATTCAGCTCACTATCAAGATTCCTACCGTATTCAACAGCACTATGATGCGAGAGACCAAGAGCAGCGGCAGCCAGACCACTGAGACAGCAGCTGGATCAAGTAGTGATAATCGATAAGTAATCTTTTTTGGCGCGTTTCACAATTGTCCGACCCATACCCATGTAAGTGACTATGTAAGTCAGTAAGCCAAGACCCGGTCCAACCAACCCCAATGCAAGTGCAGCCAGGCAAATCATATGAATCATATGCATCTATTCGTATGAGTGAAAGTGGCTCTCTCTCTCTTTCTCTTATTCTTGTTATTCCTCACTCCGCTCATCATCCTTTCTTTCATTGTTCCGTTTCTAAACGCCCCTCCACCCCTACCCTACCTACCTGGCCTCGGAATAAGTAAACCTCATGGGGTAACCCCTCCCCGTTGCTTTACATTCACGCTAGATTAGTTCATCATTCACTCACTCTCACCTTTTGATCGTGTACCTGTTTCCCACCTGCCCTTCTTGCAGTTGGCACTTACGCCACACATACAGTAGCTTACACTTGTACCTTGTTCCAACCTACATGCCTTCTACACGTGAAGTCCACGCAACCATCTACATCTCCCATCTGCCAAAGCTGCACCAGTCCAGTTTTCCCATCTCGATCCAAACCCTGAATGTGCAAGATCGTCTGCAACTCTACATCAAGTGTGGCATCCTCCACCCCGCAAGCCTGTTTTGCTTCCCAACCCGTTCCTCATTATCGTCGGGACAAGTCCAGACCAGGGAAGAGGCATTCAGGCAAGCAGCCTCATCCTTGTGGCTTGCACAGCTTGGGAGCTTCCCTTGTTGCTTCTTGCGCGCCTAATCCATGCTGTGAGGAGCTCCTTATAACGTCATATAACAGCTCTCGCCACACCATCCCGCACCTCCAATCTCCATCATGACGTGTGGCTGTTGCAGCTCCTGTTCGACAACAGGTGCGGCGCAGGTAATCATAGGAGGATAGGCTGATACGGGTGGTGTTCACTGACGTTGTGATTGCTAATTGACGTGATTGAAAGAAGCTGGAGTGGTTGCTGTAAAACTTGTTTTGCATGAGCTGTGTGTCGGTATAAGTAGTTGAAGCTGCGTGGTGGTTGCAGCTCTCAGTATCAATTCATCTCATAATTTGGCCAACTTACAAAGCTAATAATCAACAACACTATACCTATTCCCAACTAACACAAGGATACCCCTCAAATCCATCTCTTATCTGAAAGATACCCTTTTGTTTTTATCTCGAAGGAGTTGAAGAAGAAGAAGAAGAAGACGACCAATTTCTTTACACAACAACACCATCATCATGTCTGAGACTAAGGATCCCTCCTCCCAAGTGCAAGACACAACAAAAGATACTGCTTCTAACGAGCAGCAATCCGGTGCGTTTAGCAGTCCCCAACGAAGTTTGGCGCTTATCGTCCCCATTGCAGTCAACTATGACCAGTCAGTCCCTAGGAGTGGTGTTGTGAATGATTCTGGTGACATCCTAGACGACGCTGGCAAGACTGTTGGCAAGGTCGCCGACACCGATAACCTCAAGAACCTCGTAGGCAACACCGTTAACACCGCTGGCGAGGTTGTCGACTCCTCAGGCGAAGTCCTCGGCAAGACTCTGCCCATAGGACAAGGAAAGCCCGAGGAGGACGAGGATTCTCATGATGAGGAGAAGAGCGAATACACAACCCAATCCAAGGACAAGAAGTCTGGCGGTTTGGGAGACGCCGTCGGCAGCGTTACTGGCGCTGTTGGGGACACCGTTGGAGGAGTCACAGGAGCTGTTGGCGACACAGCTAAGGGCGCTACGGACACCGTCGGTAACACTGTTGGCGGTCCAGCCAAGGACGCCACAGATGCTGTTGGCGATACTGCCAAGGGCGCTACCGATACCGTTGGCGACACAACCAAGGGTGCTACCGACACAGTCGGCGACACAGCCAAGGACGCCACCGATGCTGCTGGCGGCGTTACTTCAGAGGCTACATCACAAGCAACCGACACCAAGACACCCGCAGAAACCCCCAAGGCACCTGAGGTCAAGGACGAGGAATCTGATCTCAAGTCCGAGACCACAGACCAGAAGGACGACATCAAGCTTGAGGACCGCGATGCACCTGCTGAGACCGACGACAAGCTCAAGGAGGTCGCTCCCGAGTCCGAGGAAGCTAAGGAAGCTAGCAAGGATGCTTCTGAGGAGGCCAAGGACATTCCCGAAGAGGCCAAGGAGGATGTTAAGTCCAAGGTTGATGAGCAAGACGCCCCCAAGCCTGAAGACGTTGAGGACAAGCTCCAGGAGAAGACTGAGGGTGCTAAGGACGAGGCCCAGTCTGAGGTTCCTGAGGGCGACGTTGCTAAGACTGAGGCTCCTGTCGACGAGGCCGACAAGTCTAAGGCCCCTGGCGATGACCTGAAGTCTGTTGCCCCCGGAGAGGATGCTGCTGGTACCGATGAGGTTCAGAGCAAGGCCGCCGAGGGTGAGGAAGCTGCTGAGGACAAGGTCGCTGAAGGCGAGAAGGCTGCTGATGATCTCCCCGAGGATGCTCAAAGCAAGGTCGCCGAGGGTGAGGAAGCTGCTAAGGATCTCCCCGAGGACGCCAAGAGCAAGGCCGCCGAGGGCGAGGAAGCTGCTCAGGACAAGGCTGCCGAGGGCGAGAAGACTGCTGAGGATCTCCCCGAGGATGCTCAAAGCAAGGTCGCTGAAGGCGAGGAAGCTGCTAAGGATCTCCCCGAGGACGCCAAGAGCAAGGCCGCCGAGGGCGAGGAAGCTGCTGAGGACAAGGTCGCTGAAGGCGAGAAGGCTGCTGATGATCTCCCCGAGGACGCCAAGAGCAAGGCCGCCGAGGGTGAGGAGGCCGCTGAAGATCTCCCCGAGGATGCCCAAAGCAAGGCTGCTGAGGGCGAAGAAGCCGCTGAAGGCAAGGTTGCCGAAGGCGAGGAAGTTGCTGGCGACGCCGCCGATGAGGCCAAGGACAAGGCCGCGGAGGGTGAGGAGGTCGCCGAGGACAAGGCTGCTGAAGGTGAGGAGGCTGCCAAGGAGCCTCTCGACTTCTCCATCCTCAAGGGTACCACCGTCGACAAGGAGGGCAACCTCGTCAACTCCAAGGGTGACAAGATCGGCAAGGTCGTCGAAGGTGAGCTCAAGCAGCTCATCGGCCTCAGCTCCGATGACCAAGGTCAGATCTGGGACAAGACTGGCAAGCAGCTTGGCAAGGCTGAGCCCATCCCTGAGTGGGACCGCGAGCAGAAGGACTTCTCTATTCTCAAGGGCACTACTGTCGATAAGGAGGGTAACCTTGTGAACGACAAGGGCCACCTCATCGGACGTGTCATTGAGGGTGAGATCAAGCAGCTCATCGGTCTCTCTGCTGACGACCAAGGCACCATCTGGGACCGTACCGGCAAGCAAGTCGGTAAGGCCGAGCCTCTCCCTGAATGGGAGCGTGGCGAGCAGAAGGACTACAGCATTCTGAAGGGCATGACTGTTGACAAGAATGGTAACCTTGTCAACGAGAAGGGTCACCTCTTCGGTAAGGTTGTCGAGGGCGAGATCAAGCAACTTATTGGTCTTACTTCCGACGACCAGGGAACCATCTGGGACCGCACTGGTAAGGCCGCTGGTAAGGCTGAGCCTCTCCCCGAGTGGGAGCGCGGTGAGCAGAAGGACTTCTCTATCCTCAAGGGTGCTACTGTCGACAAGGAGGGTAACCTCAACAACGAGAAGGGAGACACCATCGGCAAGGTCGTTGAGGGCGAGATCAAGCAGCTCGTTGGCCTCAAGTCCGACGAGAACGGCAAGATCTGGCGAGACGGCAAGGTCGTCGGCCAGGCTGAGCCTCTCGCTGAGTGGGACCGCGTCCAGAAGAAGGACCGATCCATCCTCAAGGGCACCAAGGTCAACAAGGTCGGCAAGCTTGTCGACGCCAACGGTACTGTTCTCGGCAAGGTTGTCGAGGGTGACCTGAAGGAGCTTCTCGGTAAGCGAGCCGATGAGAACGGTGATATCTGGAACGACTCCGGAGAGGTCATCGGCAAGGGTGAGCCCGTCTCTGTCTCCGAGCGTGAGGAGAAGTCCGCCGCTCCCTTCGAGCACTTCCCTGGTGCCACCGTCGAGTCTGACGGCCGCGTCATGTACCAGGGCGAGCAAGTTGGTGAGGTTATCGAGGGTAACCCCAAGGAGCTCAAGGGCAGCGAGGTCGACGAGGATGGTGACATTCTCGACCGCCGTGGTAACACTGTCGGTAAGGCCAAGCGCTGGGAAGCTCCCGAGGCTGAGGAGGAGAAGCCTGTCGATAACTCTGCCCTTGCTGGCAAGCGTGTCAACAAGGCCGGTAACCTCGTCAGCGAGTCTGGTGAGATCTACGGTCGTGTCGTTGAGGGTGATGTCCAGAAGCTCATCGGACGCATGTCTGACCGCGATGGAAACATCCGAAGCGAGTCTGGAGACATCATTGGCAAGGCCGAGCTTGTCTCTGAGGGCGAGCGTGGTGGCAAGAAGGATGGTCCCTTCGCCGAGCTCAAGAACTGCACCGTTTCCAAGGACGGTAAGGTTGTGAACCAGGCTGGCGAGACTGTTGGCCGACTTGTCAGTGGTGATGCTAAGGCTCTCGTTGGTCGCTCTGTTGACGGCGATGGCGAGATCGTTGACTCCAACGGTAACGTCATTGGCAAGGCCGAGCGCTGGGAGGAGCCTGAGAAGGAGAAGTCACACAACCCCCTCGCTGGCCGCAAGGTGAACCGTGAGGGTAACGTTGTCGATGCCGATGGTAACATCATTGGCAAACTCACCAGTGGCGAGATCGTCGACTGCCAGGGTAAGGAGGTTGATGAGGATGGCGACGTCTTCAACCAGAAGGGCACCGTTGTTGGCCATGTCACTCTTCTTGAGGATATCCCCAAGGAGGAGGAGGAGCCTGAGCCCGAGCCCGAGGGTGAGACTGAGGAGGAGCGCATCAAGCGCGAGCAGGCTGAGGAGGAAATCAAGGCCGAGAAGGACGAGGCTGAGAAGAACAAGAAGCTCGCTCAGCAGCTCGCCTACCAGATCGAGCAAACTCTTGAGCGCCTTCGACCTATCTGCAAGTCCATCAACGACAAGATCAGCGCTGCTGAGGCTCAGAAGCCTGAGGATCGTGACGAGGAGGAGCTTGTCCGCCAGGTCAAGCCTCTGATTGAGGACGGTGGTAAGCTTCTCACCGAGACCAACGGTATCATCCGTGGTCTTGACCCTGATGGTCGCATTGCTCGCAACGCCAAGCAGAAGACTTCTTCTGGTGAGGCTACTCCTGAGGAGGCTCACCTCGCCAACCTTCTCAAGGAGCTCTCTACTGAGATCCAGACTTGTATCGATGAGGGCAAGCGCAAGCTTGAGGGTATGCCTCACGCCAAGAAGGAGATCAACCCTCTCTGGGGTCTCCTGGCTGAGCCTCTCTTCCAGATCGTCGCTGCTGTCGGTCTCCTACTCAGCGGTGTCCTTGGACTCGTTGGCAAGCTTCTCGGCCCCATCCTTGGCCCTCTGGTAAGTTTCAATTATTCATTCAACAATTCGATCATCCTGCTAACAATCTCTCTAGCTGAACGGTCTTGGTCTTGGTGGCCTCCTTGACGGTCTTCTCGGTGGACTTGGTCTCAAGAAGATCCTCGGAAGCCTTGGTCTCGGTGACGTCGTTGGCACTGTCACCGGTCAAAAGAAATAAGCGAAGAATCATGATTGATTGAAGGGGATTCTATAATGAAATGTATCTTTGGGAATGTAATTATGTATAATGCTTTTAGCTAGGAGTTTTGTTAGCTTTATGAATTACGAACAAGTTAGGCCAATGATGATGCTCTCTGAAATGAGGTGGAGTGTTTGTGTTATATCTGCTTGCGGCTTAGTGGATCTGTTGCTGAGTCAGCGCCCAAATTTCTGAGTACAAATTTTCGACTTTTTCTTCCACAAGCTTCAAGCTTTTCATTCCATCAACAAACAACCATGACCAGCTTGCTTCTGGCGTGGCCTTCTTGAACGATGCAACGATGCGTCTCTTCCTCATTCGGCATGGAGAGACAGTCGACAACGTCGCAAACCTCTATGCCGGCTCACGCGATTCAGCCTTGACTGCCCATGGTGTTATGCAAGCTCAACGGCTAGCATTTCACCTCTCGGAGCATGTCACCATTGATTGCATCTTCTCGTCAAACCTCGGTCGCGCGGTTCATACCGCAAAGGCTATCATCGATGCGCAGAAATGCGCAAAGGATCTGAAATTGGTCCAGGTGCCGGAGCTGAGGGAGAAGGATTTTGGTACGGGCGAGGGCACCAAGATTGGGTTGACGATCAAGCATGAGGGCTCGGAGACACCGCAAGCGATGAGAAAGAGGATCGACGCCTTCTTGGACGAGCATTTGCCTCGACTACACGAAGACTCGACCGTCTGCATCGTTGCTCACGGCATTATCCTCGGGACTTTTTTCAAGGCCCTGCGCGATAGGATTCCTTCCACGTCCGTTGGTCCCGATGCTGAACCAGAAGGTCGCTCAGGATCTGCCTTTGTGCGACCAGGCTGGAGCAACACCGGGTACCTCGAGGCAAGCATCACGGCCGACGCATCTTCCACAGATAAAAATGTGCAGATGCGCGTCGTGAAAATCAACAGCGTCGAACACCTCAAAGGTCTGAGAAAGACTCGAGGCGGAATTGGCAGCGCCAAGTTCGACGCCAAACAAAAGACGATGACCTCGTTCTTCAAGCCTACGTCGCGAAAGCGCAAAGCTGAAGATGAGGACATCGTATCACGATAAATGGTACGTTCAAACTTTTTTTTTCTTTAATCAACACAACACCCCAAGCTTTATGATGAAGAAGCATTATACACAGACCTGTACCGAAAACACTATGTGGAAAAAATTTTGTCCAACCGCTGTCTGACAGCTTGTTCATAAACCCGTTTTTGTCGCCATAACTTTTTGGTAACACTAGCTAACAATGAACCCAATAGGTATATTCCATTGCCATGACATCAATCATGTTGGCTTTCATAGAATCATTAATACATACTATTCTCTAAACATCCGTGCTTGTCTCATCTACTCCCGTGAATACCTTGTACATGCGTCTACTCACAGCTTGTCCAACTGTGCGATCCGAATAGGCACCGTCTTTATTGGCCATCTTTTTCACACCTTCCAGTCGTGTTGGCCCACGGGTCTCCAAGCCCTGAACCAGTTTACTGACTGTGTTGAACTCGTTGGCCACTCCGTACGCAATTGGCGCCGTGACTCTCACGATCTCCTGCAGCATACGAACGTAAGTGTCGTGCGTATCCTCACCTGTCTTGACTTGTCCGCTTTCCATGCAGAATCCTGCTCCCAGTGTTGCCTGATCTCGCTGCTTGCGGTAAGGGATTGTCGAGATGTGCTGAGTGAAGGTCAAGATCTGTTCAGCCGTCTCCATCGGTATCATAGTGTGATGAATTAGAACCTCATGCATGACCTGCAGCTGCAGAAGCGCATCTTCGATCTTCTCTTCAGGCACATATTCCTGGGCAGGTTTATTTCGGCGATTGGCAGCGGTGGTGGCTTCTTGCGCGCGGACAGTAGAAGCAAATTGACGATTGCGAAGGTTTCGGTTCTTGCGCATCCAAGGTGTGAGGCCCTCGACAAGGTAAATAATATGGTGTTCAGGGAAGTGTTTCTTCATCTTCTCAGCATGAGGAGAAATGCCGTCGTCTAATGCGATCTTAACAAACTCATCAGAATGCATAACAACGAGCGCATGCTTCTCATCTTGAAGGCGAAGAGGTATCGGCTCCCAAAGACCAAGATCATCGTTGTATCGACTGCGGACCTTTCTACGCCATTTGATCACGTTCTCGACTGGGCTGTCCCAAGTTGTGTACTGCACATCAAAGGGTTCCAGCATAGCCTGAAGCGCAGTTGTGACCGTGGAATTGAGACTTGAAGGGATATCAACCATCATCTCTGGAGTCGAGATCTTCTTGTCTGTTCGCAGCTTGTTGACCTCGGCCAGTGCTGCATTGCGTTGCTTCTCACGAAGTTTAGCTTCCTTCGCTTCCTGCTTCTCTCGCTTCTTCGCCTCTTTTTCAAGTTCTTTGGCTGCTGCCTTGGCTTCCTTTTCTCGTGTCTTATCGGCTGCTGATTGTTTGTTCGAGGCTGTCGGCTTCGCTCGAGATCTTGACCCTATGACTTCACTTTGCGAACGCTGAAGCTGTGATCGGCGTCGCATTTTGTTTACGTCAAAAGATGTGATATCTGGCAAGTCATCTTCGGACCCATTCTCGCCATTCGAATCATCGTCAATATTAATGACGTCTCGTTTTTTCCCTGGCGGCGACGAGTCGAAGGAAAAGATCTCAGGTGCCGAGCTGGATATTGGATCCCATGTCGCATTCTTCTTGGGTAAAGGCTTCGATGCAGGTGCGGGTGGAGAAGTTATAATGATGTCGGGTTCTTTCGATGTTGTCTGCGCTGGCTGGTGGGGAGAACTAGCGAAGGGATCAGATGACTCGATAGGCCCTGCCACTGTTCTCGATATTTGTTTCGCTACCGGCTTCGGTGGCGAGTGTCGCACTGGCGGTGGTGAGCGTCGTACTGGCGCTGGTGAACTTGCAAATGGGTCTGAATCTTCAGCCTCGATCGTCTGCTCTGTAGGTTTTGTACTTGCGTCGTTCACAGGTCCCATCTGACTCGGTGAAAGGAACCCCGGAGAACTTGTAAGTTGGATAGAATCTTCCAATGGTTGTAGTCGCCCGTTCGTATGCGTTCGTACTGGCGGTAGAATTGATCGAGATTCTGGCACCGGGGATGTGCGCTTGAGAGGCGGCTGTTGCGCTGGAGGCGACAAGCACCGCCTCTTATTCGGGGTTTCATCGATTAGGATTGGCTCGTCTAGATCTATAGTTGTGTCGAAATCGTCGGAAAGAAAAAGTGAACTTGATAATGGCAGATGCGCTACTGCAGTTGACTTTGTCGCATTGGTATTTTGGTGCTGCTCTTTAGCTGGCTGAAGGGCACTATCCATTGGCACTTGAGCAGATGGTGGTGGGATAGAATGGTCCGGCGGACTCGAGGATATGAGGTCAATCACATCAGGCGCCATCTTTTCATATGCGATCGTCGTACAGACGAAAACCTTAGGGTAGTGATCGATGTCTTCGCTGTCGGTGGCGGGGCAGTTTACCTTGCGCGATGCGACGCGATAGCCTTTGTTCTCATGGACACGAAAAACGCCGAGTCACGTGGACTAAGACTACCCTACACTTGGTCGATCTCTATCAACTTTGCATTCCAGTCGATGCTTATTTTATTCCTATGGTTTTCTTTGCTGCTTACAATCCGATGAATAGGAAGAAGAAAGACATTCAATTTATTTCCCCTATAATGACTAACAGTGTTCTAATCCTGGTGGTCATGGGACTCAGCGAACTTTCTGAGCTGCGCGGCCAAAAAGGTATCCCGAGAGATCTTTCCTTTGGTCTATTCAATCAGAATTTGGAAGGAATTCTTTGATGGGAGCATAAGAGACATAGAGATTTGATGACATTATGGAAATTTAGGCTGGTTCTTAGTCCACTTGTCTTTGGTGTTCTAAGTCTCAGAGGACAATTCTTCGGCTACTCCAATGCCAGGGCCAGGAATGCATCACAGTCTCTTCTCTTTCAATGAAAGCTGTTTAGGGTATATCACCACCCTTCTTCGTGTCTTTCTGTTCATTACCGACTGTACCTATATCAGATCGAGATATAAACGCCGAGCCTCAATAGCGAGCCCATGGTCTTATCAACGGCATCGAATAGTCATATGTGCCCTCTTATCAGCTATGAAAGGTGCCTGTTAGCATAAAAAAGTGTCGTCTTTCTCAGTCACAACTCAAATCCTCTTCCTTTAACAGCACTGGCCCCGAAGTCCTCTTATATTTGCAGAATGCTAATGCTTTGACGATCGGATTCGCAACCCATGCCAGGAATACTACGTATGAGAGCAACTGATATTTAAGCTTGCAATAAACAATCCAGGTTCTTTGGACTGTTTCGAAGCTAAGCAATTGGACTAAAACAAGTTATACTCCGTATATCAACTCCCTGTGTTACGTTACACTGCTATAATTGTCTGTCAGCTCAATATCTGACAACTATACAAACTACGTACACGTTTATATTAGTACCTGGCATATATTAACCTTTCCCCGAAAAACATGATTGAACCAGCTCGTATCACTCGAATCCTCCGCGCTCGAGAGGATTACTTTACCATGCATGTATGGTCAAATGTGGATTATATCACTCCACCTGCCAAGGTAACGCACAGGCAAAGCCCGGTCAATATGATCACGCACGGCATATGTCAGAGCAAAACCCGTACAATGTCACATCGTCCGTTCGCGAAGTCTACATAGGGAAAAAGTTCCTCATTGAGAATGGGAATGCCTTCATTCCGCGCTTTGCTAGGATAAGACTGTGGACCTCGCTTACAAGCAACAAGCTACAGTAACATCGTGGCCGAGGTTTCAAATTTTAATGAACCTCGGTGACTAACTATTATGAGAAAGTTTCTGAGCTGCTCGGACTATCTACAAAACAAACAGAGTAAAAAGATCCTCCGGACCTTTTAACCCAGTAGTGCTAGCCAGGGCAGTCCTTGTGTTTAATAGATCAATGGGGCAAGTTAAGTTTCACATCGTAATGTCCGTTATTAGGGACAAACAAACGGGATATAATCCCTTGTCAGCGTCGCTGTCGCGTCATTCAGCTGGAGCAGCAACGGGAACTGATCCTGACCGCTCGGAGACATCAAGGAACCCCCAGATCCGTTGATTGGATAGTGGACATTGTGAGCTCGAGGGAGCAAAAAACTTGACAGTGATATTAGGAGAGACGAAATGATATAGTCAATCTATAACAGCTTGGACTACATAATTGCCTGTTTATCATTTATCTGTTATGCTATGAAATCAGGTCCCTGGGTTAGCTATTGTGACTGATAACGGTCTTGGGAGGTCTTTTGGGTTCAACGAATGGGAACAGACTGGCCCAACGTTGGCCGTTGATATTACCTGTCGATGCGTCGATGCACATTCCATGCATGAACAGCTTTTCCCGTGGTGGTAATGATGTCTTAGACAGACGGCCATGTGCTCGCCGTGATGTCTTGATTGGCACGGATAGGGCTTCCTTGGCAGTAAAGTCAATCTGTCAAGATAATATCTATGAACTACCTAATTACGTGTAACGGCGTGTTGTTGAGCCCGATATACCGAAATAGGGGCAACGTAAAAAGGAATAAACTACGACTTTTTACCTGCGACCAACTCAGAAAAACAAAAACCACAAAGTCTCAAGGTATCATTGAAATAACGGCTGAGAGACATGGGCCTGAAACGAACCGTGGCCGAGGGGAGTTTAGCCCCCGCGATTTGCTTCGCGGGAGTCAAAAGACGGGCCAAACACGGACAGAATCCATGCCGGTCACAGTAACAGTTTCCACATTTTGCTTCTGATGTCGCGAGATGGTGCCATCCCGTGGGCCTTAATGAACGGAGGAGCGCCTAGGATCGCTCGCAACGAGAGCTTTTCAGGTCGCCCAGGGTGACTTGTGACAGTTGAAGCCACTGTGACGAGACGGTCTCAGGTATCCGTACAGTGGGAGACGAGATCGGTTAGACCCTAGATCTTCTTACAGGAGACGGGATGAAAGTCACGGGTTGGAAAGGAGATGGAACCAATCGCGAGAGACTTGGATTATGTGCCGTATAAAATATTGTTAGCCATCTTTATTACCAGCCGTCAGACCAACGTGATAATGAGCATGGGACGGTTACTGGTGCCATTCGTGTTGCATTGTCCGTACAGCGATCCATACGTGTTGATTTTTGTGGTAAAAGCGCTTGCCTCCCTTGAGTAGTATTGAGATGCTGTACAGAATAGTATGGTGGTATTGATTGACAATGGAGGTTGGATTTTATATGGTGGAGCGCTTTAACCGCCAGGTTGGTCGATATGGATGGACCAAGTTGACAACGCATCAAAAGTTGGGGGTTCTTCATCTTGTTCTTGGTCAGCCAACTCAGGATGAAGAAAACTCTGATAGAGTAAATGGCTGATTAATGAAAGATAATTTCCACCACCGTTTGAATCGTTCAACGGAAGTTACCTTGAAACCGGTCTACCGTGTGCCGTTCTTACACTGGTTTGATGATAAGCTCCATGGCAACGCAAAGACAATCCGCCGCTAGTGAGGAAATGTCCGCTTCGGCTGGAATAAGGCCCAACCCCTAGTTTATGAAGGACAAAGATGAACTGGAAAGATCGGCTCGTAATATGAGAGAGCCACTAGGTATTACCAGGTGGCAGGTGGGATATCCGGGTGGTTGGTTGCTACAAAAAAAACGTTGGTAAATAAGACCTGGGATGCAATGCCTTTCCTTGGACTGTGCTGTTAGCGCACCATCACGTGGATCAGATACTGGTGCAGAATGGGAATCATGAATCAGTAGATCGAATATCACATTTTAATAAGATGAGATGCTTGACTCTTATGGCTTAACAATTCCCTCCAAATACCATCGCCAAATATTATTCTGATGCTAAGGGTCCAAGCAGACAAACCGTCCAGAGGGTCCCTGCCCACTACTGGTTGCGCGGGCCAGGCACGAGGACCGGGGACGACCCAGTTAAAAGATGCAGCCCAACCAGTAGGCGCTATCTCCGCCACGATCTAACCAGGACCATCCCTAGCGCTTCCCTAGTAATTCAGGGGTCAGGCAATCAGGTCCATCAGACGCGAGGTACCTGACAACGTTGCTTAAGCCGGCCCAGCGCTAATGTATCTCTAGTTCTTAGGGGCGGACTTGACAGCCCTCCATGCCCCTAACTGAGTTGAATGGAAGGATTGGAAGCTGCGAGTTTACTGAAGCCTCTTGCCCCTGGCTTTAGCCTCCTACTGTATGGGCTGTCTGTCTGCCAGTGTTGGTGGTGGGCTTGATTCCACTTGATGGCTGTTCCGTCCCTTTTTTATTTTTTCCTACTCTGTGCTTTTTTTTAGTAGTCTACTCCTGAAGTGATCAAACGTCTCGTCCAACGTTGCAACTTTTCTAAACCTCTCCCCTCTCTTTCATCTTTGCATTGCGGTCAACTTCTCCCACCGCTTCGTTAGTTTCTTCCTGCGTTGTTTCCTTCTATAGGCTCATCTTTTTTTCTACCTTAGCTTTCTACCCGACAAAGCCCAGACCCCTCCTAGCGACCCATCGTCCCGCTCCACCGCTGGAACGTGGAATTGTCAATAAGCCCTCGACAACTGCGTGCCCGATCGCCCGTCGTCAGTCGCTTGTTTAATTACGCTCCCCCTACACCCCTGGTCGGGATAAACACTCGACAACCGCCTCGTCCTCACTCGTTGAAACTTCTAAGAGTCCAGCTTGCCGCACGTGAGACCCTCTGGAACACTTCGTTCGCGACCCCCTCATCAACGACAACTTTCCGTGGCGCTGCGACCATCTATGACGTTCTGAAGGCCGACCGCTTTCTCCCTCAGCGGAAGACAAGACCTGAAAAGAAGCCCTCTGCGGCCTTCTACGTTGCTCAGCGACATACGTTATCGCCGCCATTGCGACTTACGATACCTGAGACACCGCGCATTTCGTTCGCAACTCCCAAACAGCAGCCATGGCGAGTTCGCCCCCGGCCTCGCCGGGAGGAATCCAGAGGCCGATGAGTGCCATCGCCAGAGCACAGCCGAGAAGTACCAGCAGATTGAGTATGTCAAGCAAGGCTGGAGGTGGAAGCAGAGCCTCGGATGAGGACAGTCGGACGGCTGTCAAAGTCGGTATGTCAGCCATCATCACCAACAATTCGAAATACTAATCTTTATTTCTCTAGCCGTCCGTGTGCGACCGCCGCTGAAGCCTGAAGATCCTGGTTATGATCTTATTCCACAGCGATTTCAGAAGGCTATGGTTCACACGACTTCCGAGACTAGCCTTGCCATCGATTCACCACAAGGCCGCAAACTATTTGTCTTTGACCGTGTCTTTAGTCCTGAGGTGATGCAAGAGGGTATTTGGGATTACGTCTCCGATTGCATTAATTCTTTCATCCAGGGATACAATGTTTCTTTGCTTGCATACGGTCAGTCAGGTGCCGGTAAATCCTACACTATGGGCACATCGGGACCTGGCGAGCAGTATGACCAAGAGTTGATGGGTAAGTTGGACTAGACAAGAAGCACTGGCCCTTGCTAATATGCACTTAGGTGTCATTCCCAGAGCTGCCACTGCGCTCTTCGAGAAGCTCGAGACCCCCAAATCTTCTGCCAAAGCGAATCGCAGTTCCCTTTCGCATCTCCGAGGTCCCCGAGGATACAACCAGCAAAGTGCGCTTGGTGACCGCGAGTGGTCGCTAAAAGCTACTTATGTCGAGATTTATAACGAACAGTTGCGCGATCTTCTTGTATCCGACACAACTCCGATGAACGAGCGCGTTAACGTGGCTATTCGCGAAGATACCAAGGGCAACATCATTCTGACTGGCCTACAACAAGTCGAGATTAACTCAGCGGAAGATCTCATGAATGCTCTCAACTTCGGATCCTCTATTCGTCAGACCGACGCCACCGCCATCAACGCCAAGTCCTCGCGATCCCACGCCGTTTTCTCGCTCAACCTTGTTCAGCGCAAGAATAAATACGGCGCAGGACAGGCCTCCGACAAGCGCCACTCTATGCCAGCCGAGGGATTGTCGGGTCAGGAAGTTTCCGTAACCACCGACAGTAAACTTCATTTCGTCGATTTGGCTGGAAGTGAAAGGCTCAAGAACACAGGCGCCCAGGGTGATCGTGCCAAGGAGGGTATCTCGATCAACGGTGGACTTGCCGCTCTTGGTAAAGTTATTAGCCAACTTTCATCCAGAAATCCTGGGGCCCACGTTTCATACCGCGATTCCCGACTTACACGATTGCTGCAAGACTCGCTTGGTGGTAACGCCATTACCTACATGATTGCTTGCGTTACACCGGCCGAGTTCCATCTGAGCGAAACGTTAAACACGGTCCAATACGCTCAACGAGCCCGAGCGATCCAGTCGAAGCCACGGATTCAGGAAACAGAACAGGGCGACAGCAAAGCTATCATTGACCGCCTCAAAGCCGAGGTCGCTTTCCTGCGCGAGCAAATCCGCAGCGCTGAAAATGGCGGAAGCCCTCGACGTAACGCCCCACTAACCAACGAGCGATCCGACCGCCAGAATGAGCGCGAGACAGAGCTTCAGAACCAGCTCCTAGACACCCAAGAGAGTTACACTGCTCTCAGCCAACGCCATGCGCGACTCATTGCCGAGCTGGCTCGCGCTCGTGAGAACGAATCTGGCGAGAATCAGCACGACGATATTTCGGGAGATACAGCAGATGATCGCATCAACCGATCAAATTCTTTTGCGCAAGCCGTCGAACAAGTCGTGATGGAGTACGAGAAGACAATCCAATCTCTGGAACAATCTCTTTCCAGCACTCGCAGCACTTTGTCAAATGTCGAGACTAACCTTCTTGAGAAAGAGACAAAATGTGCTTACGTCGAGACCATCAATACCCAACTCCAAACTCGTCTGCAGAAACTTGCGGATCGCGAGAACAACACCGAGAACTACCTTCACGATCTTGAGGCTAAGCTGGATGGTCATACCAGCGGCGAAGAAAAGAACGCAACTATCATCATGGAACTTCGTAAGGAGATTTCCCGTGCTCGAGAGAACGAGGCGTCTTGTGAAGACTATATTTCAACCCTTGAGGAGCGCCTGGCTGAAGCTGACCAAGACGGCGAGCTGATGCAACGCGAGATCGATCGACTTGAGCAGGTGGTTGAACGACAAAGGAGCCTTGGTAAACTCGACTCTCTCCTTTACGAGCTTGACCAGATCCAGGATGGCAAGGAACCTGGAACCGAGAATGGGACAGAGAACCACGCTGAGTCAGCTAACGGTGTTGCGGCTCGTCGCGCTATAGCTGAACATTCCCGAAACTTGTCCCACGTTAGTCGACATAGCCAGATGGAAGAGCCCATTCCTGAAGGCGACGAGGAACAAGAACAGTCTCATACCAAGATCGGCACTCTCAAGGAGGTGGACGAGGATACTCTGCGCCTGGAGAAGCCCTCTGAGCAGGGACCTCCCCCAAGCCCAGCCCAGTCCAAATTTGTTGCTGACAAGCTTGAGAACGTCACGCAGGAGCTGTTCGATTTGCGTGTAGAGCATGAGTCCACTCTTAACGACTACGACTCGCTCCATGCCAAGTACGAATCAGCTATGCGTAGAATGGCTGAGATGCAGGATGCTGTTGACGAGGCTCGTCACTCACACCAGCAGCGCCAATCCGTGATCTCTGTTGCCACACCTACGCGCACCACTCGCCCCGAGTCTTTCTTGTCTGACACTAGAACAACCGACCTGAAGACTGGTCCTCGATCCTCCTTCACACGCTCACTCTCCTCGGAGCTGTCGTCTGCGATGGACTCGCCTGCGACAGCTGCGTCATCAAACGGTGATATCCTCTCTGACGATGAAACCGCTACCACTAAGCCTGCAGCGGCATCTACAGATACCTTGACCAACGATGATAGCGTCGAGCTTGCTGCAGAACTCCAGCGACTTAAGTCCATGGCTCAGGAACGTGAGGCTGCCGAGCAAGAACTCGCTGAGAGATATGCTCAACTTGAGTCTAAACACAATGAGACCCTCGATATTGTCGAGGAGCTCAAGACAGACCTGTCACGGGCCCGTGTCATGGAAGCCACTTCACCTCGCTCTAGTACTCCTGTTATTCGACGCAAGTCAAGCCAGAACCTGCTGGTAGTCGATCGTGCCCAACGCTCATTTTCATCACTGCGAAACATTGCTACTGAGAACTTTGGCAGTCACCCCGAGGCTATGCAGAGCTTCGAGCTCAACCTGAACGCTGCTATACATGAACTCACTGTCAGAAGCGAGCGAATCCAGGAGCTCGAGGCTGATGTAGCGGCCGCCAAGAAGGAGATGGAAACTAAGATGACCATTATCTCGGGACTGACAAGGGAGCGTTCCAGTCTGAAGGCTAGCCCTGTGGAGATGTCGATGGTTGCAACGCTTCGAGATCAGCTTGAGCAGAACGAGAGACAACTCTCTGAAACTAGAAATGCCCACATGGCTCGCGAGCAAGCACTCACAACTGAGCTTGAGTCTCTGCGTCAAGCCCTCGAAGCCACTTCCAGTACCCAAGAGCCCGACAATGCTGACTCCAAGTACGAGAAGCGGGTTGCCGAGCTCCAGAGTGAGCTTGCTACCTGGGAGAGGAAGCACAAGGAGGCTCTCGATTCCATGGAGAACACGGAGACTCAGATGCGTGGCACAATTGGACAGCTTGAGGCACAGGTTGCGTCAAATCAGGCTCAACTTTCGTCTTCGCGATCCCTGACGAATGGCGACAAGGATGAGTCAGCCAAGGATGCTGAGCAGCGACAACAGAACCTCATTGGCTTCCTGCGCCATGAGATTGATGAGTACAAGGCTATTATCAACAGCAACGCTACCAAGGTTGCCGAGTTGGAGCAGGCTCATGCTGCGGCTCGTGCTGAATTAGACGAACTCCACAAGGCCCACGAGGCGGTCAAGGAGGACAACGCTCGTCAACTGGAACTTGTCGCTAAGCTCCAGGAGCAGATCGCTGCCCATGGCGATTCTGCACAGACCAATGAGACCATCGAGGAATTGAAGGCCCAACACGCCAAGGCCTTGGCCGATCTGAAGACCGCCGAACAGAAGGGTTACGAAGAGCAGGTTGAGGTCTTGTTGTCTGAGCATGCCGAGAGTGCCCAGCAATTGGAGACAGAGCTCGCCGAGACAAGAGACGAACTTAACAAGGCGTCTTCTCACGTTGCTAATGCCCTGGGTCTCGATCCCGACGTTGGAAAGCTGGCAGAGCGTATCAACGAGCTCGCTGCCAGCAAGAAGGCTCTCGATGTCGAGCACGCTAAGCGAAGCGAGATTGAGTCATCAGTCACCGAGCTTACAGCTATTAACGAACAAATCATGAAGGACTTTGAGGATGCTAAGAAAGCTTTGGCTGAGATGATTGACGGGGGTGCCGCGTCAGGCCCATTGGTGGAGCAGATTAAGCTCGCCAAGAAGAGGATGACAGATCTCGACGATCGAAGCAAGAAGAACAGCCGATTGGTGGAGGAGTTGGAGGAGCAGCTCCAGAACAACTTTGACGAAGTTCAGATCACCAACAACCGCCTGAGCACTCTCCAAACCGAGCGCAATACTAAGTTGGATGAGGCCAATGCAACCACCGCACGCCTCACAGCTGAGTTGGAAGTCCTCAAGGAAGACTATACCGCTCTTCAGGTGAGTTCGGGACTCAAGCTGGCGATCCATGGATTTTACTGACAAGAACCAGAACAAGATGGATGAAGTGGCAGCTGGTATTCAACGCTCGAACTCGAACTCAACCATCCGCAAGAGCGCATCTCACGTTTCTCTGCCATCGCCCCCACCGGCAATCCCGCTTCCTCCTCTGCCAAACGGCGCGCAATCTCCCGTTAACGGCGCCCCCGGCTCCCCCACTAGTGGGCGTCCAATGAGCAAGGACAATCTCAACATCTCTCAAATTACCGAGGATCAAGAGGCACGCATTCGAACGATTGAGAAGCACCTTACTGCCGAGCGCCAGCTTACCCAGACTCTTGAGGAGGCTCTTACCGACCTAGAAAGGCAGACTAACAAAGTTAAGGCCGATTGTGATGCCTGGAAGAAGCGTGCTGGTGAGCTAGAGGCTGAGGTGAAGGAGCTCAAGGATCGCCCACCACCTGAGCCGGTTCAAGACAACCGCTGGAGTCTCCAAGCTGTTGAGGAGGAGCGCAAGAAGCGACAAGCGGCTGAAGCTGCTCGACGTCAACTCGAGGAGCGCATGAATGCCATCAACAAGGGGAAGAAGAAGAAGGGAAGCCTGAACTGCTTCTAGATTGGCTCACTGTGACAGTCGATTCTACGATATGCACTGGAGCCAATGACGGGGCACGTTCAAAACGGGGTCGATTGGGATGGGACTTTTTGCAACGCCTTTATGTGTCTCCATGTTTCTGCTTTGATGTTGTTCACTATATTCCCCCTCGAGTTTATGGTCTGGCGACTTCCGTCGGGCATCCCAACCAAGTTTTCAGCACTGGCCAGGAGTTTGGGAGGATTTATTATTTCTTGTTTTTTTTTTCTTGCCATGGGGAGAGATCTTTCACCTACACGAGCGGCTCGATGCAAAATATGTGTGTTATTTGGGTTCTGCCATTGTACATGTGTCATTTCTCTGTTTTTTCTCGTTTCCATTTCTCCCCAGATGGAGGGAACTTGGGTGGCAGGACTTTTATTGAAGGATGAGCGGAAGATGGGACGACTTTTATGAGGGACCCCGATTGGGGTCGCATTACAATTACATATACGGGGCCTTAATGGCTCCAAACGATAGTGGTAAATACTAGTTCAAAACCTTTTTAATCATTCGCTTTCTTCGTCTTCCTCTGATGGGAGCACTTCTGGGAACCAACCGTATCGTGAGAAGTCCACCGAGTGTTCGCCCATGGCATTTGTTTCGACCTCTACGCCTTCTGCCTCAAGGGCTTCTGCCTGTGAGCGAGATCCCCCTGGTTGAGATCTGTAGAGTGAGTTGGAGTCCTTGAGTAGAGAGTAAACTAACTAACCTTGGCGATATTTGTCCTTTGGAGTTGATGACTCTTTGCCATGGTACATTGTCGTGGTTAAAGTGTTGAGATGGGTCGGCGGGGAGATGTTTTAGACAGACGCCCACTTGACGAGGTCGTTGTGCTAGATCGTGTAAGACAAAGAAGTTTTTGTATTGGAAGTGCACTCACGAGTTCCCACGAGGGCGGCGATGTGTCCGTACGTGGTGACTTTGCCATAAGGGATTTCTTGGACAGCTGAGTAAACGGCGTAGAAGAAGGCTTGTGCTTCATCTGAACGAGGCATTTTGGTGGTATGACACACGAGTGTCTATTAAACTACAGTTGAGACTGTTCAGGACTCTGTCTGCTCTGTATGCGATGAAGACTCTCTCTCAATCGCAATCATTATCTCAAAGGGCGTGATGCACATTGCGGGGTATGTAATTATCGAGTCATTGAAGGCATGTAGGAAATTTGTTGCCAATAATTATTGTATTTTGTCATTCATCATCCATTAAGTCTATCTCTATCTTTTCTCTAAAATGGTATCCTTAAACAAAAACTGCATTTACTGCTCAATGTTCTTCTGGTTCACCAACACGTATCGGTAGCGAGCCTTGCCGTTCTCCATATCCACAATAGCTTGGTTAGCGTCCTCCATGGGTCGCTTCTCAATCCAAGGCTTGACGTTCTTCTTAACAGCAAGCTCAAGCATCTCCTCGATATCAGCAGGAGATCCGATAAGGCTGCCGCTGAGCTTGAATCCACCCTTGATGAGAGTGAAGGCGTTGACGGGAGGAAGCTCACCAGAGTCGGGAGCGCCGACCTGGACGAAGTTGCCGCCGTGGCGGAGGAGCTTGAAGTAGTCGCTGAAGGGCATCTTGTTGCTGGAGACAGTGCAGACAATCAGGTCAATGGTCTTGGCGTACTTGTCAGACCAGCCCTCATCGTCGTCAGTGGCGATGTAAGAGTCGGCGCCGAGAGCAAGGACCTCATCTCTCTTAGAAGCCTTGCGGGAGATACCGACGACCTTATCAGCACCAAGGGCCTTGGCGAAGAGAACACCAAAGTGACCCAGACCACCAACACCGACGATACCGACAGTCTTTCCAGGACCGCAGCCGTTGTTGCGGAGGGGAGCGTAGACGGTGACACCACCGCAGAGCATGGGAGCGGCGTCCTCGGAGGGGAGACCCTCGGGGATCTTGACGACGAAGCGAGAGTCGGTACGGTTGTAGTCGGCGTATCCACCGTAGGACTTGCCGATGCCGTTGGGGTAGACGGAGCCGTAGGTGCTGACCATCTCGGGGCAGTAGTTGACTCGGCCGGCGGAGCACTCGATGCAGTCCTCTCGGAGGCAGCTGCGAGCCTGGGCGCCTACACCGACGCGGTCACCGACCTTGATGTTCTTGACATTTTGGCCGACCTTGACGGCCTTGCCGACGATTTCGTGACCGACACAGCAGGCTTCATACTGTTAGTGATTGTTCTTTGAAGTTCAGTGAGAGTGATGTAACTTACGGAAAGGTGTCTCGCCCCAGCCAGATCGGAGAATGTGAAGGTCGGAACCGCAGATACCGCAGTGAGTGATCTTGATATCAACATCGTTCTCCTCCCACTTCTTGGGCTCGAAAGAGTCCCATTCCATCTTTCCGTTGACGGAGTCGGGGTCACGACCCATCCAGCCCTTGAACTCGTAGTCGGTAGACATATTGTATAAGTGTATGTAAGTTGGGGTATAAGTTGTGAGTGTTGTAGTTATTGTTAAGGGTATATGAGAGATAGTAATGGTATGAATAAATCGTCAATTGAGGTTCTGTCTAGTTGTCTTTATATATATCGTGCCCGTTCATCAGAATTCCACGGACATCCAAGGCAAAGGTCGGATCCGATCTACTCCACAACGTCATAGAAAGAAAAATTCAATTCTAGAAAGAATTTATCAGCATCGACTTCTGGATATAATCGGAGTTAATGGCATAGCGTAGTAGCGTAAGAAAAAGGAAGCCATCGCCGGTGCTTGTCCACTAAAAGGGCCGCATGTCAAGGTCAGGGTGACGTGCTCCAGACGGAAGCGGGTCGCCACGAGGTTGTCATGGCAGATTCATCGGTAGTTATTTATGACGAAGCAGTATTATGGGTACAGTCACTATACTTGGTATCTATCTACAGTGACAGGCACAGACAGGTGCAGTACAGTACTGATCGGAGATAGTCGTTATGTACGCCAAGATCGATGGTTTGTCTCATCTGGGATGTCTGATTAAGGGTCTGACATCAGTAGGACGAGATCTAAAACCCGACAGCCAGGAATACTTCAAACTCTTTTCGGAGCCTTGATGTCAGCAGGTTGCATTAGCGTCTTCGATAGAGGCTCCACAATTAGATCTGATTGATTAATTGGGATGATTGTGAGGGAAGAGACGAATGAATCTGTTGGTTCATGTCAGCAATTAGATGCATATGCTATTATAATCTCCGATGATGATTTCTTAACACCATCTATTCATCATCTTTCTCTCTTTTTTCTACTCTTTGGGTTTGAGTAGCATTCCAGCATAATACAGACGGAAAAAGACTGGAGCCACTCAATCGCACTCTGTACGTAAGAAAGCCGTCCCATCCTCCACTCCAAATGGCGGCACCGCAACAACAACCGGATTTGCTTACTCAAGCTCCGATCCCGAAATGCCGACAATTAACGGAACTCAAAGACCCGGACGATGATTGGACGGGTATCACTGAAGCCAGGGATAGGAGGAGAAGACAGAACCGCTTGAACCAGAGAGCTTATCGTCAGTACTCACCGTATATTCGTCCAAAAAGCGGCATAACTGACAGCGTCAAGGGAAACGGAAAGCTCGGGACTCTCGTTATGAGCTGTCTGATGGCATTCTCATTTTAGCGACACCTCGCGAACGCGCGGTTGCATACGCTTTCATGCAACTAGTTCAGATGCAACACTCTCTCAATTCTCACCGTCCAGCTGTTCTTCCCTCACTGATTCGTCTCAATGCCGTTAATGCCGTATCCAACAATGCGCTGCACATCGGCATCCCGCTCGAAGGTCTATGCTGCGACGAAGTGATATCCCCGTGGAACACTTTCGGCCCTAAACTCCTCGACAATTACCCCGAGTCTTTGCGACCGACAAAGTTGCAGACCGAAATCGAGCACCATCCTTGGGTGGACTTATTGCCTATTCCGAGGTTGAGAGATAATATGCTAAGCGCATATTCGAGCGGTGTCATTGATGAGGATGAACTGTGCATTGATATCCTTGGACTCACGAGTAGCCAAGGCTTGGACGATGCCTATCTAATTGTCTGGGGAGAGGCGCATGATGCGAGGAGTTGGGAGGTGAGTGAGGGCTTTCTTAGGAAATGGGGCTGGTTGTTGAAGGGTTGTTCTGAGTTGGTTGAGTCAACAAATCGATGGCGACAACAAAGAGGTGAGACGACACTGAATATCCAGATCTGATTAGACTGCGACTATACTGGGACGGCCGACCGAATCGATTCGTAACGCCATCACTTAAACTACCCTAACAAGGGCAATGATACATAAACTACCTATCATGAACGAAGGTAACGAAGAAGAAGAAAAAAAAGCAAGCTACAAATCGACCATAGTTCTCTACTGCCCACACCACGACTGCCCTTGATTGCGATCAGCGCAACTAAACGAGAATGGATTACTGGAAGGTCGTCCACTGCAAAAGTCCTTGATTCCCCAGTTACCGTGGCAGTACAAGTAGCCATCCTGAGCCGCGATAGCAACGTCTACACAAATAAGTTAGCATTTACTGAAGCAGAAAAGAGAGGGGGTCTTACCCAGGTCGATCGATGTTCTCTTCAAACGCTCATCGATGTCCTTCATTTCGATCCTACCCTTGGGAGTCTTTTTCCAGCAACCACAATTGAACCAACGGTCGTTTCTGAGATTGCACTGCGTGCACGAATCCTGAAAATTTCCACTATCATAACATTAGCATTTCCTCTACAGAAATTTGACTCTTTCTACTCACTTCTTGCCCTGGTACAGCTCTCCATCCCGGTTGACAAGACACTTGCCCAGCTCAAGCCAAGTACAGATGAAATTGCCCTTCTTGTCCGGGCACTCAGCCACGAGCCACGGTGACTTCTTGTACCCGAAATTGTACCCGTTCTTTTTGGGATTCTTCTCGTCGGGTTTGGCGAGGTAGTAGCGCACGTTCTTACACTTGTCAAGAAATCCACCCGTTTTGAAGCGGGATTCGAGTTTGGCGCGGGCTTGGAAGGAGGCGTAGTTGGAGTCCCAATCACGGTTGGTGATGGTGTGGGATGTGCCGTTGTTGTCGGTGATGGCGATACTCTTGGTGAGTTCAGAGGAGGAGGGAGGTTGGGAGGGGGATACGGCAAAGACGCCGAGGGCGAAAGTTAAAAGAAGTTTGAAATGCATTTCAGTGAGTGAGATTGTTGTTTTCAATGACTGTTTTGTTGTTAATGGGTGAATATGTTTGGATCTGGGTTCATGGTGGTTCTATATAGATCAACATCGGGAATCTGATCTGGGTATCAGGTTGGAATAGCCGACTTGCTTAACGAAACCAACCCGAGGGAATCGAGCTCAGACATATCGCTTTGATCGAGTTTCTATAGATGGTCCAGTGCCTTATTGATTTACGCGAACATTGCTATTTTCGAGGCATGGAACAAAGGTATTTGAAGTACAACATTCCCATGATCCTGGCTCTGTACCAGGTTGAGACTCTGTTTGTGGTATCATACGACTTGGCAAACTCGAAACATACAAATCTGTCAAAGAACCTATTACACGGAGTTGGGTGTTCGAGAAGGCCGAGTATCCTACCCAGAGGGTTGTTCGAGAACCATGAAAGAACCACCCTGTCATAAGACGCATGTTGTGAAATGCGAGATACCGACACCTGGTCAGTGAACATGAAGCGAGTGCTATAAAAATGGTATTGGTAGACAAGTGCTGCCTGCTTTGACCTAGTTTAGTGGGCGAGTGAGAGTTGCAGCACCGGTATAGCAGCTAAGTGCACAGAATGTGATCCGTTCGTATTGGACTTTCTTCAATTTGGACCAAGTCGTTTTCCACGGCACAATGGATGCAGATCACGCATGAAATCCCTCAGCATTGCTTACCTGACGAAGGAACTTCGCCGAGTCTTCGAGTGTAGGATATAAAATACCCTGAAAAGTTGTCTAAGATCACATACACTTTGTCAAAATCCCCTCCCTTATGACCTCGAGTCGAACATACACGGACAGATTTACTGCTATAGTAACCTTCGAATCGCTCCCGTGACCCCCTTCTGAAGTTTGCTAAAATCGGAAGATTCAATTACTCAGAGTGTTTGCAGTTAAGACGGAAGGTAGAGAACCTCAGGCATACATCGAGCCCGGTCCAAGATTATAGGGTGGCCTTGGGTTGAAATATATAATACTCTTGTTTTTTCGCCACATCTCAGCACTTGTTCCGCTTGCTATGCTCTGATTTATTGGCCTTGGTGGCCTCTTTCGGATGATGATCCTATATACGTGGTGGGCTGAACTTGTGCCATGGCCTAGGTCAAGTGTGCTGTGAGAACCTTTGTCCGCTTCTGTGAAGAGCGATCTTTTCCAGGATCAAGACTAGTTCTGATCCAAAAGACTCTCTTCGGTCCGATCGTAAAAAGAAAAGACAAACGAGACAGACGTCGAGTTATGGTGATGAACAAAGAAACTAAAAAGAACCAAGCCCATAAAGTTTTTGGACGTTCTTTGTCAAAAGGATCAACCGACGTCATACAGACTGCCTGAATTAGTATACCGCGGGATAGAAATAGAATATAGCTTGCTGTAAGGTCCAAGTTCGTCTTTGAACAAACATGGTTCGTGTGAGTCTCATGGCTTGGCCCCTACCACCAGCACGAGCCCTCGTAACGAACAAATACTAGAACATGTCTTGATCTCGCCCACCATGAAAGCAGTTTACTAGAATTCAACCTCTAATCAATCTTTTTGCTGTTCGACCTCCACGATGCGTCGTTTCCTATCAGTCTTGCTCTTCATGCGAGCAGCGCTCGCCTCATCCTGCGATGCAGAGCCATTGGTTCTTCCCCTTCGAGATGTCCAGATACTCGGCGACAATAAACAGTCTCTCATGAGAGGTATACCAGCGGAAGTTGGGACTCCGCCGCAGAAGATTGTGCTTTTGCCATGGGCGTATGTTTGACACCCGATTATTACTGCACTCGACTAACTTTGACAGTGACCTGAATAATACCATCATATACAACAGCGAACCGCACTGCATGAACGATACAATGTATAGCGAAAAGTCTTGTATGGTTGAAAGAGGTGGTCTATTCAACGAGAAAGTTTCTAAAAGTTTCACCATGACGAAAAACCTCATCGAAGCAGGCGGCGCTCCTAACGAGACAATATTCAAGGGCAGTGTCTACGGCATTAAGACTCTTCCTGAGAAAAGTATTGGGGGCATCGACAAGCTCAAACTCGAAGGAGCAGTTGAAGTCCCCAAGTTTTCTTTTGGTATACCAACATCCAATTGGGACGACAGCCACACTACCCTCAGCGCTCTCGGTCTCGGCCGTAACTCAACATATCTCAACGCCTTACGAAAGGCGGAGAAGATAACGTCAAGAGTATGGTCTATATTCTGGGGCCAGTTCGGTAGTGAGAAGCCCTTCGATGGATCGCTCATGCTAGGCGGATACGATGAGGCGAAAGTCCCAGGGAAGAATTATACTGCGCCTTTGGTATATGACCATTTCGATCAAGCGCAGGGTTGCTATACGGGCATGAGAGTTACTGTGAGGGACATCAAGATAAACTTTGTCGGCGGAACAAATGCGAGTCTTTTTACCGCAGGGACGGCGTTGAATTTCTGTATTGACCCTGCGCATCATCTTCTTATGCAAGCACCGACAGATGTTTTTGACAAGTTTAAGACTACCGCTGGGGTTGAAGGTGGCCATTCAACGTCGGACCTTCACTGGATGGCTTTTCAGCCAAGTAAAAGAAAGCAGTAAGTAGCCCATCGCGACTCGTCCTTGTGTCTCTAACCCAGGTATGCAGATTCCACGGCGATCTAACATTTTATCTCGACTCTGGTCTCGAGATCCGCGTTCCGAATAACCAATTCGTATTCCCAGAAGCAGAAATCGACAAGGCTGGTTCGAGAGTGTATAATCAAACTCAACAGAGCATTCTCATCAATGATATTGAGGATGAAGCACTAATTCTGGGAAGATATTTCCTTACCGCGGCATATCTCATGGTTAATCAGGATGCGGGGACTTTTACGCTTTGGAAAGCGAATGTTACAGAGGAGAGCAAGCCCGTGAGGGTGTTTGATGAGAAGACGGGGAAGAAGTGCGGTGATAAAGCTAGTGGTGTCATACAGCCTTCTGCTTCTTCGACTGCAAAACCAGAAAACGAGAGCCAAGAAGGGAGGACATCGCCTTCTGGTGGAGTGATTGGCGGTATTGTGGTTGGCTCTATCCTGGGAGCAACTGTGATTGCGGCGGGAGTTTACTATGCTTTATCCCAATACCGGAAAAGAAGAATGAAGAGTAAGTCAACCTTTGGAAGTGAATAGTCAACAAGTAAGCTGACGATTTGGCAGAGAATACTTTCTACTATTATCCTGCGCACGGAGATATGCAGAGGTCGAATGTGCATGAGATGGATAGTACTAGCAGTCCACAGGCAGCCAAAGCGGAGCGAAAGATCATCGTCTTTTGATTTTAGTTATTTGTTTTAATTGTATTAGTGTATGGATTATTGGTGGGATTTTGTTTGTATTGTATGTATAGAAATAATCTTAAATATCTTCACCCTAGGCCAGACAGACACTCAAGACCTCATAGTCTCTTGGGTTTCTTAGCTCCATTTTTAACCCTATCTCTTCCTCTTCGGCCTCTCTCGAGTTACCATGCTGGACTTCACTTCTCTATGGGCTATCTTGTTCCAACGGTACTAAACCTCTTTGGAACAAATCATCATGATATGGTGGACCACCGTCCTATAAACTAGAAAGTGAACGGGGGAAAAGCTACACTTCTGAGAGATGGATAAATAGACATTCACTCCAATAAGGGACGCGGACGGATCGTTGAATAATTGCTACAAAACTCAAACATGATCGTAAAAGAGGCTCATATAGTATAAAAGCCCACTGCATATGTGCACATCCCATCCTTTCGCGCCTCTCCACGTTCTTGTATTACATAAAATCAGTCTTGTAAACCCCCAACACCGGCTACTCTGCAAGTTACATCTTTCTTTTAGAGGACTTGTTGATGTCATAGAACCCGAAACGCAGATAAGCCCTTGCAATCAAGACTTCAGCACTACTAATACGCTCCTCTTCTACGATCGGATACGGCCCGCTGTCCATGCTCCTATCTGATTCATCCTGCTTATAATTAGGGCGAGAACATGTAGAGTTTATATCAGTTTCACTCACATAATCGTGCCGCTGGAGCAGCCTGCGAAGAAACATCGAATCTGAAACAGGTGCTGTGCGTGGTTCTGATAGTATGGAACAAGGTGACGATGCCAATTGTTCTACCTCCCAACTTAGCGGGAGACTCACTCGTGTTGCCTTCAGATGCTTCCTGATACTCTGCAGAGTGCAGTGGATAGGCATCACTTGGGCTTCTCCAAAAGCATCCATGGAGACGACGTGGCCGTATAACCTTGACGTTTTCGCATCTATTACCCACAGGCCAGAGTCACCCGGGCTTAATGCTATAATCACTGTTAGCTTGAATAAAGAGCGTGCAGGAACTTGTTACCTACAGGAACCATCCTTCATTATAATGTCATAGGCATCGACGAATCTTGAACCGGGAGAGATCATGAGTGAAGATGTATTGAAAGATAACTCCGCCTTTGAAGATTGACCTTGTCGAAGCAGAATCACTTGTTTTGTAATGGAAGTTTCGAGAGAGCTAGGGTCGTAGCATTGAATCTCAGCCTGGGAGTCCACGGGATCGGATGTTTGCGCCTGTCGGTTTGGGGTCACTATATTCGGCAGTGCATATTCCTGTCCAAGCTCAACAAGTGCCCAGTCATAATTGTTTCTTTCGGGGATACTGAAAATGTCATGAACGATAGTACCGATATTAATTATTGGTTGTTCATGATCGTCATCCTGTATCTCGATGTCGGAATCCAGCGGGTTTGAAGAAATGTCTGATGTGGTTACGGAATCATCATCACTATCAGAGTATTCATCTCCAGATGAGTACCCAGAGTCTTCAGTCATCGGTAAACTTGCTTGCAGCGTTCGCAAAGCATGCCCAGCTATTAGTCCATACAACCGTTTTTGACGATTTTCAACCATTATAACCCCACCAAGAGTACAACTGACAGATCTATCTCCTCTGCTCAGTTCAATAGGCAATCCACAAACAGTCTTTTCAGGAACCATCCCCGAATAGACTTGTGTGACACCATCGTTGGAGAGGCACAGTAACGTCTTATCTAATACCAACACTCGGAAGTCCGGCAAGAGTTCTTCTTCAACGTGTGCTTGTGCAAAGAACCTCCTGATCCTTTTTGCAATCTTCTTCTCACATTGTAAGACGATATACAGCTCAGCATTGTCCGAGTCCAATCCTAGGTACCTCAATTTCATTGAGATGTCACCAGGGTCGTTCTTTTTCTTGGTAATGGCGTCGATAAGAGGTTGAGTATAGAGGACTTTGATGTCGAAAAACCGTGCTTTTAACCGTTCGGGAATGAGTTTGTCGAAGTATAGCAAATCCGTACCAGGTAACGCTAAACCGGGTGTTTTATCTTGTAACGTCTCACCAGATGATGGACCGACGCTGGGTGGGAATTGATGAGGCGCAGTAGGCTTTGTGGTCTCTTCAACCTTTGATTCAATACTGAAAGGTGAATGAAATGGGAGTTTAAGCTTTTCCAGATGAGGATGTAGCCATCCTGATCCTTCTACCTCATCTCGAACTATGTCAAACATTTTCCTTAGATATACGGGAGCCTGTGAAGATTGCAAAAAGGCAGAATAAGAACCGTGGCTATATACTAACAATTATGAAGAGGCTTGCGTCAGCCTGGAGCGCATGGCTGACATGAATCTGAATGTGACGACATTTGATATAAGCTATATGCACGTTGCCTTATCAAGGCAACCCAATTGAATCGACCCCTAAGCACTTCTCACGATCAGGCTGTGGTCAAGGCTTCTTGCTAGGCATTTTTGATGGGTGTTCTTTAGCTTATAATGTCCCGTCAAGTACCTATTTTAGGACGCCGACTGTAACACAAGACCAATATGACGACCAGAATCAGCAGTGACTTTGGGCCAGACTTGTCCATTCATCTAGCCACAACTATATGGTCATGGAAAGTCTGCCAAGACTGTGTCGAACACAAAGCAGCGCAATGCAATAGTCAGGATTGCCCTGGTAGTCGACTTCCTCAACTCCAGCGATATTTACAGTACTACAAAGCTGTCCTGTCTACCTATATGGACGCAACACCTACATCAACCAGAAGCGTCAAAACACACTCCGATATCTTCACAGCTATCTCAATTTTGAAAGCGCATCCAGATGCGACATTATCGGAGCTTTGTCAAGGGAATGTAGATGCAATTACACTTGGTGTCAAAGCCATGCTTATGATTGATCCATCAGCTCTCCATCGTTCATCCGATAGGCTTGAGAAAGGAACTTTTCGAGTCCACTGGAAAGATGAAGTACCGTTCAGCAAATACATCCAGGACTCTTTCCCTCTAGGTAATCACAGCGTTCTTAGCTACAACAACAGCGAAGGGTTCGCCAGGGCCAAGAAGCAGCTCAAAGCCATTAATCTCAAAAGACGACTGGGAATTACTATCAGGGCTACTTCAGATATCCGGAACCATTTGCTATTTGACAGGAGAAACAGTACCTTGGAGATCTACCACTACACATCAGTTCTCAAAGAGCAGTTGAGAGTGACGAGAGATATCGGTGACTGTTCCCGTCCATCTTCATCTCTCAAAAGGTGCTAGACAAAATCTGAATCATCTGATCCCTACTAACATGTCACCAGAGGTGTACTACCGCGCCAACTAGTTCTCGAAGTGCTAGACTCCCTCCAAGGAACTCTCTTCCCCCTCTCAGATCCAAAGTCCAAGAAGCTCCTGCGCTCTCTCATTTCAAAATGTTCTTTTGACCCGGACATCCTCACATTCGAATTCAGTTCAGTCAGGCGAGTTGGTGAAGAATCTGTTCCGTATATTTATCTAGCTGATCGTTTGGCGGATTTGTACAACGAGCTTCAGACGCCTCAACCACGCAGTTGGCTACAGAGATCTATGCAAAGAAGGAGCAGTGCTAGACATGTTATGATGGCTACGTTGATAGGAGTGGCGTTTGCGATTCTTTTGGGAATGGCTTCACTTGGCGTTAGTTCTTATCAGGCTTGGATTGCGTATCAGGCGTGGAAACATCCTGTTGAGTTATGAACTCAGCGTTGAAACAATGACACAGTGAAGTATTGCGCACTATCTAAAGTTGGTCCAAGTTTATGGAAAGGCACAAATAAACACAGGTTGGAGGTCTTCTGTTATAGTAAGCATATTGAACGTCCCAGGTAACTTCCAATCCCCATGACTGCAGCCAGGCTCTCCTCCAAGGGAACCATCTGTCAATCATAACCCTTGGCATTGGAAACCAAACATTCGCAAGTAACACCATAAAAAGCGTCGAAATAGTTGCCCACGCTTCCGGATGCATATATGATCCATCATCATCTATTTCCCAAGTCCTCCAGTCGTATTTAGGGTCGAAGTGATGTGTGGCCCAGAGGTCTACTAGCAGGAGCACAAATAGAGTAAGGTTGAACCTCAAGAAGGCCTTGAAAAAATAGTTCAGTCCGTCTCCGAAACGCAATGCATTATATAGTATAAATGCTAGGACGGCGTAGGCAAAACAAGACATGATTAATAATGGGAATACCCCTCTAAGCTCATATACTTGCTGTGGAGGTGGGCCGGCAGAGAAAAAGCCCCAACTATCTGGGATGCTGAAAGTCTTCGACTGTATGGAATACGCTCGACGGGCAAGTTCAAGTTGCTTAGAGCTAATAACCGGGTGGCAGGGTTTGGGATCAGTCATGTTGGTGACCTTTGTGATGTTGTTATGCTCAGGTTGGGTTTCTAGGGAAGTGGTTATTTCCAAGCGCTATATATCCATGAAAGAAAGGAAGCTTACCACATGACTATGCCTGGATGTTTGGTCTTTGAACTGCAATTGCAGAATTATGAGATGGAAAAATGGATGCATTTTATATTTCTGTTGGGACAAAGTTCAAACTGCGCCCTCGTCGAACAAGATTTACCCAGACTTTGACAGTCTGTCATTTGCTATCCTTTAACTCTGCTTGCTACTGGAGATTGGATGTTTCTCGGTTTCATTAGATTAAGAACCGGTAATCTAAACCGTAAAGCCTACGTATATAAGCATGATCGCACCAGAAGGCTGACCGCGGAGGACAGGAGAGCTGAAATAATCTCGTCGCCTGATGCCAGCGTGGACTAGCCTTGGGCTACTTTATCTCGGCGTCCCAAGTCTTGGAATAACCTTTCTACTGCCCAGTCGAGAAGCAAAGAAGCCTTTAGTTCGGTAGCTGTACTCCAGCCTCTTTGGCCAGCCTCAAGATCTCGTTCGCTACAGCCCCTACGTCGTGACTCTTGATCGGTATCCGATGCCCGCCATCCCATTCGACCAAAGTGGTTGTGCCAGTTTCGCAGTAGTTATTCAAGAGAATTCTATGCTGCTCCATTCCCCCATCTCGAAGTCCATGAACGTGCAGTGTTGGTATACTCAAGACATGGTCACCCTTGTTCGACTCAGGCCAGTCTTTAAACTCCGAACTCAACATTGCCGCGTCAACAACTGGTGGTGGATGCTGAAGTCGATGGTCAAGTGTGATCAGAGGTGCTCTTCCGGCCATGAGTACGCCAAACTTGAACTGTGTCAAAGCCTCGTCCGCTCCAAACTGCTCCGTGATCTTCTGCTGCGTCCATAGCAAACTCGCTGCGATTTTGGCACCTTGGGAAAAACCAAGAATGCCGACCCACTCTCCGGTCCCGGGATCGTTGTCCATAGCTCGGCGGGTCTGGTTCCGAATTAACTCGGCAGCAGCCTCGGGCTCGATCGCCTCGTGGTCGGGTTGCCATCGGAGCCAGCGTCGAAAAGGCCCGTATTCACCGTATACGCTGACAATGTCGGGATGAGGAGCTGAGATAAAGGGCGCTTGCATAAAAACAAGGCGGAGAGAGGATCTGAGGTGAGCGATGAGAACGCGGCATTGTAGCTCAAAGACATCTGCATTGACACCGCCGCCGTGGAGACAAAGAATGCGGGGGAGATGAAGCGTCTCTGGATCGTGGGCAGACTGTGTTTGAGTCATTTTGATCACTGGATCACTGACAAGAGTTGGAAAGAATCTGAAGTTAGTAGTGTTGGTGGTTTTACAAGAAAGCGTTTTCTTCGGTACTAAGACACCAATGTAAGCTACCTTATGAGCACAGAGCTCGGGTAAGCTTTCAGTCACATTCCCGAAATCAGATGCATTCGGAGTCCGAAATGTGCAGCATTACAATCAACGACAATGCATCGTATATAGAAGATAATACTAATCCCAAAAGATCTCCAGCATAATTATTATCAGAGCCAAGTCAACATTTATAGATTCACATGCTAGACCCTTCCATCACTTTAATCACCTTGTTTACGGTGGAAGCTCTCCCATTGGCCGACAGCGTGGCAGTGTAGGACCCTGAGCTCCAGCCACGCAATCGTTGGGAGCCAAGCCACGGGCGATGACATCAAATCCCCTCCTCCATGAACGTGTCGCACGTTGGTTCCTTGCATTCACGAACCGGTTTCGCATTGTTTCACGCCACCTCCCAGACTCTCTACAGTAACTAAAGTGACGAGGCCTCTTTGTAGCACTAATATAGATTAGATTGTACTGTATTTATCCATGCCATGCCTAGCTCGTAGGTCCCTATTAAAGGCATCCATCCTGTTCCAGATCTTGGTTCACCTTCCATTCTCTTCTCAATTCCTAGCTCTTCTCTTATACCTGATACGTAGCTACCCCGCCATCCATCGATACGACTTCCGCCTTACAACCCCAATATCCATCCTACCTACATATCATAACTTCGATGTCTAATCCTGAGAAAGCTCCTTTGAACCCTGCTGGTAACCAGCAGGGAAGCGGTTTACTGCCTACCGCCCAGCCAGGCCAGCAGAACCCTCCTTACGATAACTCTGCCCCTCCTGGCTACGAGCAAGGAGCCGCTGAGCTTCCTACAGACCAGAAGCAGCAGCAACCTCCTCAATACGCTCCTCCTCCTGGAACCGAATCATCACAATCGGCTACGGACGAGAAGCGCAGACTGGATCAGCAATACTTCCCTCCCCCTCCTCCTGGTCCTCCTCCTGCGCAAGATCAACACCAGCAATCTGCCGCTCATCCAAACCCTCTCCAGGGCAACCCAGTCACCGCTACACAGCAGCCCCAAGAGACTCACAGGCCTCTCGATACCCAGCAAGGACAGCAAAACTACACTATCCCACAGTACAACCCTGCTCAACCTGCTTTCGCGCCTCCTCCTACAAACCCTACAAACGAGCCGGTTCAGCCAACCACCACAGCTCCTCATAGTGAGCCCGTCGCTCACAGTGCTGATCAAGGACATGGACATGGCTTTTTCGGGCATGGGCACGGTCAAGATGCAGGACACGCTTCTACATCTATCCCTCCCGAGGAAAACAAGAAGCCTGGCTGGAGCGAGCGTTTCAGCGCGCTTGGTATGAAGGCTGCGGCACCCATCAACAACTTGGCGCACAAGTTCGGTAGCCAAAGTTTCCTCCCCGAGACTCTCGAGAAGGAGTGTGACAAGGCCGCTTCTATCCTAAAGTCCTTCTGCAGTAAGTCATGTCCAAATATTCGCTCTTTCACTTACTAACAATGTGTAGAAAACGGTGTCTATGCCGACCCTACTTCAAGCCAGGTTCCCACTTCCACAGATCCCAAGGCTGAAGCGACTAATGACAAGATTATCGACCCTACTAAGGAAAAGCCCAAGGAGCGAGTTCTTGTTAACATCCCTCCCAAGGTCATTGCCAAGGCTCAAGGTCTCGCCATCTTCACCACCCTACGTGCCGGCTATGCCTTCTCTGGCGCCACTGGTTCCGGTGTTCTTATCTCACGTCTCCCTGACGGATCATGGGGCCCACCCTCAGGTATCCAGGTGCACTCTGTTGGCGCTGGTTTCATGATCGGTCTTGACATTTACGACTGCGTTTGCGTCATCAATAGCCGAGAGGCGCTTAACGCTTTCGCCAAGACCCGCGTTGCTCTGGGCAGTGATCTCGCTGTTGTCGCTGGTCCTTATGGTGCTGGTGGTGCTGTTGAGATCGGCACTGCCATGGACGGAAAGAAGTCTAAGGAGGCCAAGGATGAAGAGGCTCCTCCCAAGCCTCCCCGACCTACCGAGGACAACCAGAACCTGAAGCCCGATGAAGATGAGAAGAAGAAGAAGCGTCGCTCTTTGAGTGCCAGTGGTTTCAAACCTGTGTTCTCATACGTCAAGTCTCGTGGCTTCTATGCCGGTATTCAAGTTGACGGTACAGTCGTGGTGGAGCGCAAGGACGCCAACGCTGCATTCTACGGCGAGCGCGTTTCCGTTGAGCAGATCATCCGAGGAGAGGTCCCTCGCCAGAACCCAAGCAGCATGTGGCCCGCTGGCGCACGCTACCTGCTTGAGACCCTAAAGGGAGCTGAAGTCGGATCTCTCAAGGTCAAGCACAGCAAAGATGGTGCCTCCCCGACCAGAGACGGATTCGGTGGACCTTCTACCGACCCTTCGGTGCCAGTAACTTCGGGAGGCGCCACTGGTGATGCGGCGCATCCCCCTGGTTATGTTGATGATGGAGTTCACCGACCTGAGGTTGGAGATGTCAAGTACCGTTAAAGATGAGACATTGATGAGGTTACGAGATACCACCCGAAAGAGGAAGTGTTTAGCTTTTAATCATAAGTAGTGTTAGCCTAAATCACAATTGCTTTGTCTCAATCATTGTTGTCTCATGTAAGCGACTTAAGTTGTCGCTGTCTTAGAGTCTCTAACCGACTGCGATTTACTGCCCATGTTGTTTAATTATTTTGCTTCAGTTCTCGAGGCTCCAAATCCGTACCTCAGTTATATTACAACAACTCACATTGTAATGCGAGCTGTAATATAGCATTATTAATTCACTTGGGCAAGCTGAATTGAATCATTTCTGTCAAGGTGCAGGGTAGCGCAGATTGCTCGTGATAGCTACGCCACACCCGCGTCATTGCCCCTCCAACGTGGCGGACCCGTCAATTTTGATGAAGTCATTTCTAGCAACCCAGTGCAACCGAACCCAGCAAAAAGCTATAGACAGAAAACGGCTCTGAAACTTGTGATCGAGGTTCGCAAACGAAGCCATGTCGACGTAAGAAGCTTCAACTACCACTGAGTTACCCGAGAGGAGATGCTGACAGTCAATGTGTTAGGAACTTTCTCTACCTCCCGTTTCGCAAGTCGACTCAGCTGTCGCTCGCCTCGACAATAAGGCAGTATATCAACACCAAATATGATCAGCACCCGGATATGTTCAAGCATGACCTCGAGGTCATTGATGCCCTTCGTCGCGATGCAGTCAACGTTCGAGAACCGCATCCTAGCGGGATTAAGAAGCTACAGGCGTATGCGGGTCAGCTTGTTTGGGTTGGAGGGAAGTTTCCGATAGATGTGAGTATCACGCGATGCTAGCTAATCGCAAAGCTGACGGTAGTTGTAGATTGGTGCCGAGTTCTCTTGGTATCCTGCTCTTGGATACAACACCGAACGACCTATGGTGCGGAATAACCTGAAGTACGAGCTCATGAACATCCTTTACAACCTCGCCTCTCTTTACTCCCAGCTTGCGATAAATACACCACGAGGCAACACCGAAGGTCTCAAGTCCGCAGCCAACTACTTCTCCCTCGCCGCCGGCGTTCTTACACACATGCAAAAAGAGATCCTGCCCGAACTACGAATGTCCGATCCACCCGAAGATATGGACCACGACACCCTCGAGTCCCTAAGCCAACTACTCCTCGCCCAAAGCCAAGAGTGTTTCTGGCAGAAGGCCGTTATGGACGGCTATAAAGACGCATCGATTGCCAAGCTCGCCGCCCGAGTATCCGATCTGTACCAATTTGCTGGAGACGCTGCTATGAAGAGCGATACTATCAGCAGTGCGTGGATCCACCATATGAGTGCCAAGCATCATCACTTTGCTGCGGCTGCGCAATACCGAGCAGCGTGCGATTGTCTTGAGAAGAGAAAATATGGCGAGGAGGTTGCGCGGTTGAGGGATGCTGTTACTTGCGCAACTGATGGTCTTAAGGAGGCTCGCAGTGGGTATCTTGGCAAAGTTGTGGTTGATGATTTGAACGGGTTGAAGCGAAAGGTTGAGGAGGATTTGAAGCGAGCCGAGAAGGATAATGACGTTATTTACCTGAGTATGTGTGCTTACCATTTTGTTTTGCCATTGACTAACATTCCACAGTCGCTGTGCCGCCCAAGTCGGAGCTCAAGATCCTCGATCGCGCAAATATGGCTGTTGCTCGCGTGCCTCCTCAAATTGGAAACCCTTACGAGTACTTTGGCGACCGCGCCGAGTTTGGACCGGCTCTCTTCTCTCGTCTCGTTCCATTCTCCGTACACGTTGCGACTTCGATTTACGAGGAAAGACGAGACCGCATGGTCAGCCAGAATATTATTCAAGAGCTGGAATCACTTACGGAAAAGATCCATGAAATTTTGGCATCGCTTGGACTTCCCGGGTCACTCCAAGCTCTCGAAAAACCACTGGGTCTACCGCCTAGCTTGGTTCAACATGCCGAGGAAATTAGACAAGCGGATGCCATCAACAGAGTGCTCAAGAGCTTTGCCGATATCGACAAACTACGATCAGGAGATATGGCTATTTTCGAAGAGGGCAAGGCCGCTTTAGCATCGGAGGAAGAAGAGGACCAACGATTACGGATGAGATACGGCACGGACCGATGGGTGCGACCCGAAAGTCGACAGGATCCTCAAGGCGAGAAGCTGTGGCAGCATGCTACCGAAATTGAGAGCTACTTCCAGAGCAGTTTTAGCAGTGATGCTCTGGTAAGAGAGAAGTTTGGCGCTGTTCAGGATCTGCTTGCTATTCTGTCAGGACCCGATCGAGACCTGATGGACTCTGTACCATCCAGTCGACGAGTTGATATCCCCGAGACGTTGAAGCCGATTATAGGAAGACTCCGAGGCGCATATAATGACGTTTTGCGTCTTGAGAGTCGTCGTCGCAAGAAGGTTGAGGCTCTGCGAGAGAACGCTCGCAGGGATGATATCAAGCCTGATATTCTCAAGGAAGCTGCTCGATTAGAACGAACATACCCTAATACGGCACTCGTTCCGGCGCACTTTGAAGAGTTTTTCGACAAGCGTCTAGACAAGTTATACGAACCCGAGGTTGAAGCGATCGATAAGGAAGCGCAAGATCAAGACCGTCTTCTGCAAGATGTCCAACGGGTCAACCGCGAATTTGAAGCGCAGAAACGACAAATGGGCGAGCGTGGAAACCGAGAGCGTGAGATGGCGTTGCAGAAGTTAGATAACGCCTACTTTAAGTACAAGGAGATCATCAACAATCTGGAGGTCGGAAGGAAGTTCTACAATGATCTGAATAAGATTGTTGGACAAGGCTTCCGCGATGTGATTCGCAATTGGGTAGCCCAGCGTCGCATGGAGGCAAGGGCCTTGGAAGAGTACGTCACTAATATCTTGAAGATTGAACATTTACTAATGAATTATAGGGAGATTAGTATGCCTACGTTGTCGAATCTCAGTATTTCTCATCAACAGGCGCAAGCACAAGCTCAAGCACAAGCTCAAGCTCAGGCGCAAGCTCAGGCCCAGGCACAAGCGCAGGCTCAGGCGCAAGCACAGCAAGCCCAGGCTCAAAGCCCAATGCCTTCTCACCAAGAACCCTCACATTCCTTTGCTCCACTGCAGCAACCTCCCCAACCCGTACAGAGTCCAGCACAGGCAAACATTCAGTCTTGGGGGGAGACAGTACAGCAACCCAAGCCAGTACAACCTCAGCAAGCGGCTCCTATGGGTGCAATGTGGAATCCTGGCATGGGTATCAAGTTTGGTCAATCATCGGGTGGTTCCAGTCAACCTCCCGCTCCTGGAACGTGGAACCCCAATGCTGGAATCAAGTTTGGTTAAGAAACAAGACTTGTAGAACTGTTACAGTATATACCCTGTTACTTAGAATGGTTGCTTGCAACCACTTTGTGTTTACAACATAGCATATGAGGCGAATGCGAGCTCTTTAGATACTTTTTATTACTTATTAATCTCAAGTATTTCCCTGTCTCAAAACTTTTGTGAAAGAAGTCTATGTGCTGAACCCCGTCTACCACACCTTACTACCAATTCACCGAACAGTGTACACCCCATGGCTGACAGCGTGATACCCCTTCTTACCAACCTTGCCCGTCAACTCACTCTTCCACTCCTTGCCCTCCGCAATCAGTTCAATCACCCGCTGAAACGTATAAACAGGCTCCCACCCCAACTCCATAACCGCCCTGCTCGAATCATACACGCGATCAATCCTCTTCAAATGCGCCCAGCCCTTTTCCCCAAACACCCGGGCACAAGCAGGCGCGACCGTCTCAAAAACCTCCTTAGGGTTCCTGTCCAGTGTCGCAAGCGTGTGAGCGTCCTTCGGGAATGGAGGCGGTGCACTGATGATGTACTTTCGGAACTTGATGGAGCGCGCTTTGGACATGGCGCATACAGCGGCGCGGACGATGTCCTCCACGTCGACACGGCGGTAGGTTAGTTCGAGGACTTTAAGATTGTCGTCGGAGAGAGCTGCGCGTCGATCCTCATCGTCGTCCTGCTCTGGGAAGAAACGGCTCGTGCGAAGGATAATGATGGGCATGCTGGTTTGTTTGTGGACGAGAAAGCAGATGTCCTCTGCTGCGACCTTTGTAGCGCCGTATATGTTCTTCGGAATGGGAATGACAGTCTCATCAATCCATGCAGCCGGCTGTCCGGGCTTGGGACTCAGCGCAGCACCGAAAGTGCTCGTTGTGCTGAAGAACACAAAACTCTCAATCGTTTCTTTGTACTTGGCTGCTTCTTCCAGAAGAACCAGTGTACCGGTGATGTTAGTGTCGATAAAATCTTGCTTGGAGTGACTTTCCACATGAGGCTTGTGAAGCGTTGCTGCGTGAAGAACATGCTGAATCGGATTGTTCATGAAGATGTCTGTGACGAAGGAATGGTCGGTGATAGAGCCCACAAGATGAGTGTTTTCTGAAGGGAGGATATCGATTCCCAGAGGTTTGAAGCCGAGGGTAGGAAGGGACAGCATCAACGCTGTGCCCAGGTGGCCGGATGAGCCTGTTACTAGGACGTTATAGGACATGATGAAAGATTTCTAGGTTAGTATAGGAGGAGGGGGAGGAGGGTGAGGAGAGTGAGTGTTGATGGGAGAAGAGTTATGGTGATGGAGTCGGCGTTTTTTGTATTGGAGGTTAGTGGGGTTGGAGACGGCGAGTGAGTCAGGCATGCACTAGGAACCAGCAACAACGAAAGTGAATCAGAATGAACAAAGAGCACATAATAACTGAATTGAGAACGCGTGATTGTGATGCTGTGAGATGGTGTACAGTATTGTTGTGAGATGTCGTGAAAGTGAGATTAGGCGGGTTGAGTTTCACGACGACTATGTACGGCCGACTTAAGCAGCAGTTTGAATGAATTCGTTTATGATATGCATTTTACATAGAAAATGATCATGGGTAGAGCATTGAAAATGGTAGATGTGAGAGTGGGTAAGAAATGAGCAAACAAATGTTGTTCTTGGATGTCGTCAGGGAGGGCAAAGTATGAGATCACTATTCTTATCAATCCTCGGTAATATATGCACTACATCAATAAAGCTCCGAGGTAATAGATGCTAAACAAAACGATTTCGGCCTGAGAACTTCGTGTGATCTTCAATTAATGTGTTAAGCTTGAGTCAACGTCGCTCGTAATATACAAGAAAGAGCCAAGTACCCTATAGGGTATAAGACAAGGCATTCCCCAAGTTTTGGGAGAATCAGACTAGTTGTCCTAGCGCTGATTATAAAGTGTCATAAAGTAACCAAACTACTTCAATTATTATGATCTACATGTTGAAGTTTGCTGGGATCCCCGATGGGATCTGTAAATGCATTGTGAGCAAGATACATGGCTGAACTCAAGATTCATTGCCGTATTCGCACTTTAACCACCAAACCCCACCCTGTCTTGCCTTCCCAGATTCCCATCTCATTCTCTCTTCTGAAAGTTACCTCCTCAGCCTTGACAACCATAGTGACTGGCTCCTCCTCCTGTACCTTCGGTTTCGGCGGCGGGGTTTGTGGCTCATTCTTCTTGAACAGACCCCATCTCGATGACTTCTTGGCCTGTTCGACATGTGCTTTGACAACTTGTCGATCAACTCTTTCAGGTGATATGTATTTTGCCAATCGAACAGCCATATCGTGATCTGACCACCAGAGAACATCGTCTGAGGACGAACTCTGTGTGGTATTGTCTTCCCATCTTCCCCATTCGTCGAAGGCTCTCTCTTTGCGAGGTTCACTTTCTTTCTTGGGTGCTTGTTTCTGATCGCCTACTAACTTGCGATCCTCTCTTACTCGCACGACTGTTCGAGAGTGATCTTCATCTTCAAAGATCCAGTCTTCGCCAACTGCATCCCCTGGAACCAATATCATTTGTGCTAGCCGTGGGGGCGGATCCATGGCCGCGATTGATGAAAGCATTTCTTCCACATGGGGAACAAGAAGAGTCAGGATCTCACTGTCTCTTTGATCGCGCGCTGATGTGCGAGCTGCTTGGACGGAGTGAATGCGATTGGGAAGGCTGTGAAGATGGGAAGAGAAGATTGTCGTTACTGATTGTCGTGGTTCAGAGATCGGTGTTGATACTGATGGACCTGATTCGGTATACGGAGGAGGAAGCTCCCCATCATCGAATGCGTCGTTGGACATTGTGGTGGATATTGTTTGAGCCAAGTCTGGGATTCGAAATGAGAGTTGTACAACAATGCAATACTGCCCAACGCCCGATGGACATATACAGAAACACGAACCTGCGGCGTTTAAGTCGAAATCAGCCCACAAGTATTAACTCTCAGTTGTGGTTGGACTCAGCCTTGCATCAAGATCCTGACCGAGACCGGAAGCGTAGTATTAGATTAATCAACCAGGCAATCGCCGAGAGTTTGATAATATAAATGACAGCCTTGGGCTGCACTTTATCACTGCCTGATGAAAGGAAGTCATGTTAATTGGTTGACCATAGTGGCGCAGCATGCCAAGAAGCCTTGAGCTTCTGGACATTCCAGGTATGGGAGTACATGTGATCACGTTCACTGCAGTCGGGCGTAACAGTTGTCCCCGCAATATCATGATGCCAAGGGTCCGAGACACCAGATTCGGATACCGGCAGGAAAGAAGGGATGTCTCAGTGATATGATATCATGAGAGAGTTGATGAAGGTGATAATTCCACGGGTTTAAAGGGTATGGCGGAACGGAAATTAGACGGGTCCATCTACGGGGGGCTGTGCATGCGGTTGGAAATTTAGACTCTTCGACTTGCTGGAAAATGCAGGAACAGAAGTTTAAGATTTCCAAGAGAAATAGAAAATAAAATTGTTGAGAAATGGATCAACAAGCCTTAATGCGCAAAAGATGCTCGAGTACTGTATCAATTCAACTGTCAAATTTCGGGCGATTGGCGATGGCGATCCGAAGCTGAAAGGTCCCTAAAACGCCCAACTTCAGTGCTCAAACCAACCACAAAGCACAGATCTGCCCATCCTCTGATGACTTCTTTGATTCGTTCAAAAGTCACGAACTATGCCTCCCTGTTCATGTTTAGTACCAATCCCCCATATTAACCTGCCACAAGCGATATCGCCCAGCCTTACGGTCAAGTCACGGGATGCATCCTGCATACCCATTTCGGAACCGCGAGGAAGCCTTCTGGAACGAATAACCCCACAAGTCATGATCGACAAGGTTCAGGGGTGTTGGGGGGACTCCGCCACCACCTCGAGAGCTTCACCACCGATGACAGCCCGAGGCACTCTGATAAAGCAGATCATGTGGAAGAACCCTGCAAGGCAGTAGCTTTGAGACATGTCAGGTAGAGTTTGTGTTCGATATCATGTCGTGCGACGTCTATATAAGAGTGGTGTTGGTCCCTTTATCAAGCCACTTTTTAGAACATCATAACCATTCGATATTCTCTAGTAACTCATCAGTTCTAGGGATTTATAACACACTCGTTGCAAACAACTACCAACTGTCACAACTTGACAGTCCCAACTTTACTAATACACATTGCCAATCAACTTTAGTCTTGACGACAACAACAAACCATCACAATGTCTTACAGAATCTCTGCACCAGATGAGTACCTTGCCATCACTGGCATGGGAATTAAGACGGTCAAGATCGCAAAGGCAACATGGGTCTGGCCTCTTCAGAGATGCACACGCTTCAGGTATGTAGCCCACTCCTCAAGTTCAATCCAGTTACTAACCTCAGAACTAGTATCCGACCACACGACTATGCTATGGACCTGCAGGCCATGACAAAGGAGAAGCTGCAATTCTCTCTGCCTGTAGTGTTCACAGTGGGCCCCGATCTTAACCAGCGCGGGGCCAACCAGCGTGGCGGTGTTGACGATGAAGCCGAGGACATCTCGGCTCGCGAAGATCGAGGCGACGCTTTGATGAAGTATGCTATGCTTCTGGCGGATGCTGAAGCGAAAGAGCATGTCCACCAGAGCCAGCATGTCGCAAATATCGTCAAGGGTATCATCGAGGGTGAGACCCGAGTGTTGGTCTCCAGCATGACCATGGAGGAGATCTTCACCGAACGCGAAGTCTTCAAGAAGAGAATCTTCAGAAACATCCAGAACGAGCTTAGCCAGTTCGGAATGTTTATCTTTAACGCTAACGTAAGCACCTTCAAGTTTGAGGTATCGTCAAGGTATCGTGAGCTAACAAAGTCCCCAGGTCAAAGAGTTGAAGGATGCACCCGACTCAGTATACTTCGCCTCCCTCTCCCGCAAGGCCCACGAGGGTGCTACCAACCAGGCCAGAATCGACGTGGCAGAAGCTCAACTCCGTGGAAATGTAGGAGAAGCCCAGCGAAGGGGCGAGCAGGAGCGTGAGATCGCAAAGATCAACGCCGAGACCGCGGTCCAGAAGACAGAGCGTGATATTGAGCGCGCCCAAGCAGAAGCACACCTCGACACCAAGCGAACAGGCCTCACTCGTGACGTAGATATCGCTAAAGTTACAGCCCAGCGTGTCCTTGAGTCCAAGGATGAGGACCTTAAGAAGGAGGTCGAGATCAAGCGCGCGGCTGCTGAGATGGAACGTCTTCGTGCTACAGACGTTGTCAAGGCTACTATCGAGAGGGAGAGCAAGCAGCAAGCCGCCGACGCAGCTGCCTACGAAGTTGAAGCTGATGCTCGTGCTCGCCAGGAAGCTAGTCAGCGCAAGACTGATGCCGCTGCTTACCAGACCAAGATCGCCGCCGATGCTGATGCCGCTGCTTCTTATGCCAAGGTTACCAAGAACACCGACGCTGCAGCTTATCAGACTCGAAACGATGCCGAGGCATACAGCTATGCCGCCCAACAGCGCGCTGAAGCTGAACTTGTTGCCAAGCTTCGTGAAGCAGAGGGTATCTCCGCCATGGCTGACGCCTACGGCAAGCTCTCCAACGCCTTCGGCGGCCCTGCTGGTCTCCTTCAGTACATGATGATCGAGAAGGGCACCTATGTCGAGCTGGCCAAGGCCAACGCCTCTGCTATCAGGGGTCTCGAGCCCAAGATCAGCGTGTGGAACACTGGCAGCGCTCAAGGCGGCCAGGGTGCTGACCCTACCGAGACTATGCGCAACGTTTACCAGATGCTTCCTCCTCTGATGAGCACTATCAATGACCAGACTGGAATTACCCTGCCTGAGTGGCAGTTTGGAAAGATGAGTGCTGGAGTTGATGCGGTTAACCAGGAGGGTACCAAGGTCAACGGACACAAGAGTCACTAAAGGGCTTTTGGTTTACGAGTTGGAATCCAGGGGGAGCTTGTGGTTGCGGGATTGATGGACGATCTTTATGTGATTATGCTTTGAGATATCCGGCTTTTGCCATGCTCGCTTTTCTTTTGTCTTTAGACTGTATTAGTATTTGATACCACCTTTCTCGTTCAAATTGACAACTCTATATTACATCTCTTCTCACCATACGCTGAACTCTTTAACTGTGCCTATCCAAAAAGAAATAATCCTCGAGAACCCCATATGATCGCTCAATCCATAGCGGCGTGCCTCTCCATGCCCATGCCGTCATACACCTGCTTTGTGATGGCCTCAGCGTCCCTCTGCTTAAGCAGGTTCCAGATATTGAGGAAATCCCACGTCGAAGCTTGCCTGTTGAGCAACTGCGAACAGAATTCCTGGCGACTTATCCTACGCCGCTTTGTGGCAGGTGGTCTGGAAATAACCAGAATTCTCGTATTGCACAATGGACTGTGGAGTTTCCGTTCATCATTGTGTCGTTTTGTCTGTATACTTTGAAGGACCTGCTCCTCAAAAAAGCTCAAAGTAGGGCTCCGTTAATGTCTGCCTCAGGACATCATTCTCCGTTGTGTTGATTTGAACTGTACGCCTTGAAAACCAGACTCTTGAAAAACTCAAACAGACATCCTCGAAACCGACACGTTTTAGGAGTGGGGTGAAGCGGAACAGGAAATGGGGTTTGAGAGATAGGGTAAAAGTGTTGCTTTATTAAGTACGCATTACGGGCATCTTATCTCCAGATGTGTCACTAGCAAACCCCAAATAGAAGAGAGCCAGGGCGGGAGGAACGAGGAATGGGATTTGAGCATTAGGGCGGGGTCTCGCGAAACTGGAGATGTTTGTATCTCCGAGTTAAAAAACGAGTTGCCGCCACTCGGCCCTGATCTTGTCGGATGGAGCGAGAAGACCAATCCGGGATTTGAGTAAGAGCATACGGGACCTGGCCCGAAAGAAGGTGAACTATGCCTGTGTAGGGTGAAGCCAGAGGAAACTCCGGTGGAGGCTCGCAGCGGCTCTGACGTGCAAATCGATCGTCAAACATGGGCATGGGGACGAAAGACTGATCGAACCTTCTAGTAGCTGGTTGCCGCCGAACCGGGTGGCAGTGTCGATGTTGGCGACGGCAATACTCCACCAAGCCGCGCAGCCCGAGTTGTAATTTGTAGAGGATGCTTTTGATGCGGTGCCTTCCGAGTTCCCTGGAAAGGGATGCTATAGAGGGCGAGAGCGCCGTATGGTTGGATGATAAATCTCTGTAAAGCTCCTTCGACGAGTCGAGTAATTTGGGAATGCTGCTCTAAATGGGAGGTATATGTCTTCTAAAGCTAAATGCCGGCTAGAGACCGATAGCGCACAAGTAAAGTGATCGAAAGATGAAAAGCACTTTGAAAAGATAGTTGAAAACGATCTGATCCGGGTAGTGTCGATGTTGGAGAAGGCAACACTTCACTAAGCCGCGCAGGGGGGTCCGGACGGTGTTATCTTTTGACCCGTTCGGCACCTTACGAGAAATCCAAGTGCTTGGACTCCAGGGGGAGTATGGTCGCAAGGCTGACACTTGAAGAAACTGACGGACGTGGAACCGGACTGTCTAATTAAAACATAGCATTGCAATGGCCAGAAAGTGGTGTTGACACAATGTGATTTCTGCCCAGTGCTCTGGATGTCGTGCTGCTTACGCAGATTCTCGGGATCCTTTCGTATCCAATGGCTTGCTAAGAAATGGGTACGTGTCGGCACCGAGGCGGAAATCGCATGGTTGGCGGAAACTGCACTATTTGCTGTTGGAGCGGGTGCATGTTTGAGAGCAAAAGGGTCTTCGCTAGGCATGATATCCGTAGACTTGTGACCCTTTGGCTTGGTTGGAGTGGCATTCCGAGACGATCTGACGATGTATAATTGCCCCGAGAACAGTTGTTGTTGCCTTTTTGTAATGGAAAGAACGAAGGCTAAGCGTGTTTATGTCATTCAACATACACATCACTGCCATAACTTGTTCGGACGGGCTTGAATAGCTGTAGTCTTGTAGGCGATAGCGTTGATCTTGCACACATCACGAGAGCGGCGAGCTTTGGCCATTTTGCTCATGTTCTGTGTGGGATCTCTTAGTTGACTTTCGAAATGTCCATGCCGGGATGGAAGACTTACATGCATGCTGACCCGGCAGGCTCCATAACTATCAGACTCTTGTTGGCCTTGGTCAAAGTCAGACTTGCCGAGAATGAATTTCTCATCACCGAAAAGACCTTTCTTGCTATTCACAGCCTGTCTCGTATAGAAGACTCGAGATCGCGAGTAACATTTGACTTCTGTATTCAGATTCTCTTTCGCAGCCTTGGTGGCCGTTGCTAAGGTTCTGGAATGTGGTGTAAGAGCTGCGATAGACCTCTCACCTTTCAGCCTCCCCTGCCACTGAAATAGCCCTCCCAGGTCCTACTCCCAATCAAGTCGAGAAATTGACCGAAAAGTCCATGAAGTCAACCTTCAAAGACGAGGTGACGTTACTCGCAGGTCTCGCGACAAGCGGGCTGATATCCAGAATCCATTCCTCGCCTCCGTTCTCATGCTCATCTGCAAAGATCCAGCAGATCTCACGCAGGGGGACCTTCTCCTTGACGTTACCATCGGCGTCCTTAATCAGCCGGTAGACCCAGGCGCTCTTGCCATTTTCGTCCGACTCGCGAACAACCATGAGAGTTATTCCTTTGGCCGGGTCCACGGTGTCGCTGATGGCACTGACGCTCCAGTCGGCCCATATGTCACAGCCGACGGTGCTCAGCTGAGGCTTACCCAGGTAGTACTCCACGCCGGTCTTGACCCACTTCTGGGCCGGATCTTCGGGCTTGGTGGAGACAGATGCCCTCCGAAGGCCCAAGACCAAGCCGGCCTGATCGTAGCGCTCTGTCCAGTCTGCCCAGAACGTTACGTTGGCAGACTGGAACTTTGAGAGTAGACCCGAAGATGTGCGTGTGATGGGAACTATACGTTGCGGCGTTAGCATTGACTCTACTGTACTTCAGTGTTAATTCCGTACCATTCCAGACGTCGGTGCTCGGGGGCTTTCTCCAAATGTCGGTGCCCGCGGGCGCTTCCAGACTGAACGTTCCGGGGATGGTTGTTGCGGCGGAGGTGGTCGTGAGGGCGGCGAGGAGAACAATGTTGAGTCTCATGATGGCAGATGGGGTTGTTCGTGACTCTGACTGGTATCCGGTATAAGAGAGGGCTCGTCGTACATATATATAGTTCTTTCCAAGCCGGCAATTGCCAACTTACCCCACCTCCACCACCAGCCCTCAACATCCCTACCTTTACCTACAACAGGGTAATAGGTAGCATTGAAGCGGTGTTGGATGCATTGCATGGAAAGGTTCAATTCCGCGGCGGAGTCTCCGCCGTCCACTTGACTATCACCCGGCGTTCATCCGGCAGCCCGGGGTAGTTGTGGGACGGAGGCATAACCAAGATCTTGAGCTTTCCGTGAGCCATGATCATATGAGGTAATGAGTGCTGCTTTGCGGGGTGCTTAACATGTAACGCATCCACTTCCTTGAACTTTCTGATATCTCTCAATCGGGGAAAAGTCCGACTGTGCAGCATACCGTGCAGGGTCCACAGGGTAAACGGCTTCTCGTTCGTGGGGATACAGCAAGCCTAGGCCATCGGTACCTCGATGGAGACTGATGGTAACGTGGTAATGCTCGTGTCAAGTCTCCCTCTGCTCCTCCGAAACGTGCGCGACTCGAATGCCAGTTCGACGACCAGGAGGGAAACCTTGCTGAATACCAGGTGCTCGTAGCTTAGGCTTCAACACGCAGCAAGATCAGAGTGGATGGATATAGTCGTTTAGTGCAGTTGTGTGAGGATTTGGTGCAATCCATCGTCACCGAAAACTGTTACCACCGAGACATGGAAAGTGGCCGGCCAGATGCTCAAGTCCAAATGCTAATAAGAGCTGGTTCCCATGTAGTCGGGTGCCGCGGGGATGCACTTCCCCGTCTTCCCCTGCTACCCGGCACTCAAGTATCTGCATCGTCGACTTATCTGGACGCGTCGGTCTGGAGCAGGCTGCTGGCACCAAGATGCGCAAGAGTTGGGGACGAGAACTGTCTGGAGAATGTTTTGACGGATTGAAAGTCAGGCTTGTGTACCTCTGTGTACCTCACCCGTCAAATGGCCTGAGTTGCGGTGTGCGTTCTGCAGCTAGCAGGCTTCTTATGGGCTTGAGCGGAGGCTCTAAATACCTGTTCGACAGCAGCAGTATTGTGGCGGCAAAGGAGAAGAAGTTGGCTTCAAATTCGAGTCTCATCAGATTGGCTGTGTGTTGCAATTCGAGATGACAAAGGAACAGAAGAACTATGCTTGGGTCTCCTATCTATTAACCGCCTAGCGTGGTGCAAGGTGCTTCAGCTAAAACAGAAGGTGCAATTCTGTGGAACCTTGGTTCAAGTTAGCACAGGTTGTGGAAGAACTGACGGCTCTGTTTACCGAGCACAGGGCTGTGAACCGCGGGCCAGACGATTGCCGAGGAGAGCATCTTGAACTTGAAGACTCACGATTAGTCGATTAATGACCTTGCCATATCTGTATTATCTTGTAATGGATGTGTATAAGGAAGAATAGACTGCTCTCCAAATCAATAACGAACCCTGTTTGGCTGTGTAGCCCCTGAAGGCCAATCTTGGGACCGAACGTTCAAGAACAGCCACACGCCCAGAACAACGACTCCCACAATACCAATGCAGAACACTAGAACATTTCATTCACGTAGCCAGCTAGTTCAAGACAATAGGAACATGCTTAGAACAGTTAGTTTTGAGATTAGTGTTAGTCATTCTTTGTCCCTTCAGCGGGCGTATGGCCCCCAGTCATTGGCGTGCGCAGGTCGGAGCATGGCTGAATTTGCACTCGCTAGTACTCGCACCTGCAAGCAGCTGTCAAAACGTAGAGCACCTGAGCTTCTCCTTGCTCTCACTTTGTAAACACCCAATAAGAAATAGGCTCGAGACTCGAGCTTACTCGATTTCACTTCTCCTCGCCCCTCTTGCTCGTTCCTTTTCACCCTCGCCCTCATACTCTACCCGGAGTACGCATTGCCGGGCATCCTATCACCAGATGTGTCACTAGCAGACCCCGAGTAGTTGATTCTCCTCGTTCTGCTTGTATTTCCGGTTGTTCGGGCCTCGCCTTAGAAGCTACCAATCTATCAACAAGGCACAGCCGGGATGATGACAGACATATACATCTGTATATGTGTGTGTTTGTGTGTTCAAAACCATGAACCCACGAGACTATCCCCGCAAATGTCGTCTCTTTCTATATAATAGGCAACACTCCTATCATATTACTATACGGTGGCGCGTTCGAAGCAAAGAAGTGTCTACACGGCCCGTCGACCAAGCACTACCTCCCAAGCTGTACGTCTTGCCTTATTTCACACGAGAACTTCACGGAGAGAACGCGAGGGCCGGAGCACCTGCTAACAACGGAGTTCTCTAGTTTCTACACCATTCGGTGCGTCCCGGGTGGCCGGTCAGATAGAAACCGCGCGGCTTCACCATGGAAATCTCTGGCGCCGAAGCTCCCACCTATTCTACACGTCTCAATCTCAACCTACTCGCTACAGAGTACCAAAGCATCCGTGTATAATATGCTGGACACTGTTTTCTTTTCACAATGTTAAAGTATTAAGCTCAACCAGAGTGGCCTTTAGTCAGTATGTCTCAACTTACCCCCAGATGCCCAATCTGTAAAGACAGGATCACCTTCGAATCTGTGCTGATCACAGAGCCTAGAAGACCGAGAAGACTTCCCCAGTCGACCCGAAGGCGCCGGAGAGCTCACTAGTTACAGCAGCTAGAGGTTTTTACACCTTTCGCCGGGCTGAACCAAGCTCAGCGCTTCCGGCAGGGCCAGGAGCGCCTCGCAAGGCATTCCGCTTTCCCACTCTGGGTTTTCCAGGGCTACTGTCCGCCGCAACGAGCCCCGACGGGTGCTGTGGCTTAGGCGCGTCTGCCGCGAAGACTCCAGCAGCCTCGGTGGTATGCCACCAGTAAGTTCACACTGATCACCTCCTACGACGTTATATAGAAGTAGCTGACCTTAAAATAGGCGCCACCCTGTCCGCATCGATGACCAAGGTCGTCCCGTTGATTCTCAGGACCAGCCCATTCAGGGGTCTATTCTTCACCAGCATGACGATGTAGGCGGCGATACTCCTAGTATTGCGTCCCAGCTCGCTACCACTATGGCCCGCGTTATATATATACATGTTGGCTGAAGCGCCATGGCGTCGACGAGGGCATGCTGGGCCTTCCAGATCTCTTCAAGATTTACAAGACGCGAATCTGGATGTCTGCTATAATTGTGTTGATTTGAACTGTACGACTTGATAAATGACCTTCAAAAAACTCAAATGAATGTCTTCTGGTTATATACGCTTCCCTTTCAACAATTTCACGTACTTTTTGAATATCAACCCCTCAACCTGGGCGACTCTCAGTCAGTTTGTCCTGTCTCCAAGTGCTCCATCTTGAGGACACAGATTTATCTGCGACATCCAAACCATGTTCTGTTCGGTCTCCGGGATGAGCTTCTACGCATTGCGGGCATCTTCAGATGTGTCACCGTCAACCCCCAAATAGCAACAGGACTTGGAATTGGGGATAGCCCTCCCCTGGGCCTGATAACCAGTCCAATCTTTAAGTCCTAAGTCCTGTACTTGTTGGCGAAGATGGGAAGATGTGGTGAGCAAAGGGAGATTGGACGATCAGTCCAAGATGAAACAGTCATTTGAGAGTGCTGAGCTTGTCGGTATGTACCTCGTTCCATCTACATAAAAGGACGGAAGACTAAATTCATCACAGGGCTCTTCATCCCAACTGCTGGACAGCATTTCCGGGAGGCATAACATCACCGCCACAGTCAGACACGTATGGAAGTGGTACACAGGCCTTTTTGTGTAGTGCACATTTGCCTTTCTGGAATACCAACGGAGGGTCTTCAGCGCGAAGTACAGCTATGTACTTGCAATATAAACAATAACAGGTTTTCTATCTAAACGTAAGGCAGCCAGCGCAACATGAACACCCCAACGCCCACAGGCGCCATAGTTTGGATGTATGCTAACTGTGAGGCTTGATAGACTTCGAAGATTTACTTCGGTTAGCCCTTGACACAAGTCAACGGGACAGCAGCAGCAAGAAGTACTGGAGACAATCTCTCCACTCTAGAGCTGGTTCGCCCGTCTCGTCAGAATCGAGAGATTTACATCGGCCGGTCGGTCGAGAAACCATTGGTGCACAAAGACCATCGACAAGACCTTGCAGCTATCAACACCGAGGACAAACGAGCCTCAATATTACATAACAATTGTTATGGAAAAGGACTATACATGTCAGACATTGGATACATCGATGCATTCTGCGACCTTGATACTCACAGCAAGGTGAGACGAAAGGGGCCTCACCCTGCTACCCCGGGGGGCCTCACCCTCAGTCAAGACCAAGCTTTGAATGTGCCAGGGACGGCCGTGGAGATATTGCCCGGGCTGAAATCGGCGAACCCTGCGCCTCAATCTCAGGTTACTTCCCCTATAGCTCCCCAGAGTGACCGGGAAGGCCGCAATGCCTGGAAGGAAGAGACCATGCTTGTCGTGGTACCCAGAAAAGACCCAGCAGAGGATATATACAGCGTCAGTGATGGGACATGATCTAAATGCACCATCCGGACATGTTTTCAACGCTGTCAGCCAGTGACAACGACCTGAAAGTCGCAAAGCTTCACGCAATGACCTGCGGGGCGGCAGCAGGCAACAATGACTGAATCCCGGTAGCCGCTGGCAGCCAGAGCAAGAGAACGAAAGACTGTTCTGGGCGACCACCACCAGTCATGGATCCCGTCGCGGATCCCTGATGGGACTTCATTTCTTCTCAAGCTCCCAGGTGAGCTCATCACCGAGATCTTCAAGTTATGCCATATTTCAGACCACTTCAACCCAGCTCTTACACACCGTCGCCTTGCAAAGGGAAGAGAATCTACCCTCGCGCGCCATATGGCTGCGTATCGGGACTATGGTGTCGTCATGGACTGGCATCACTTGACTATCCGGCCGGACACAGCAACCCACTCATAGTCTGATAGCCTGAGCACAGGGTTCTCAAGAAGAGCTCCCTCTGGAAAGTATGACTTCATGTACTTTTTTGTTAGGTGAGAGACATTGAAACTACTGATGAGGTACTTCGCATTGACTTTGCCAACGACTGCAAGTAACTCATTAATAGTTCCGATGTCTGACTCTTGATCGTGATAGTGGCATCGCCTTACAAGAACTGGCTGCGATATGAACCGGTACTTTTACCGCGATCTCACTCAAAAGAAAACATGAACAACGCGCACCTCGGTCGGATCAATTGCGGAGTAGGGAGTACTTCTTCCTTCGGAAAGTCTCTGAGATGACTGAGCTACGTCACTTGCGCTGTTATTCCAAGCCATCGCTCTCAACCGGAGGAGTCGCTGCCACCCGAGAATACTCTTGAGAGAGGCAAAGGCAGTCGGCCAAGTATATCATCGAACTCAGTATTCACTTTGCCATCAGAATCCTCAGATGGGCCCGAGACACTCTCCATTTCCTCCCAGACCGTCACTATATTGCTAGCACCCAACTATTGTCGCCTAGGAAGGAGGGGCTCTAGTTGTTGGATTCTTGGAACGACTGAACGCCACAGACGGATACCCCTTTCCACAACGAGGGCAATTGTCTTCGATCCTTCAATCTCTGTCACGGCAGCCTACACTTCGCGATAAGACCAATTCTTGCTATATATATCAGCAATGCTATCATATCCATGACTGCCCGTACCAGATTGCGTCGTTCAACAAGGTGACATCGCGACATCGTTTGGGGCGACAGGGTGTATATGAATGCCCCAGAACGAGGACTGTTCCAGCCTGTCTGGCTTTGGGATATAGTGGTGGCGGATACTGGATCATCTCAAAAGTAGACCCGATGAACTTGTCGACAAGCACACCATCAAGTTCCGACACTGGCGTACACGAACAACATGATTCAGTGTACGTTACCTGCGGAACATTCCCAAGACAAGATTATGTGGTACTTCTTCCTTTGGTAAGTATGATTTCATGTACCTTCGAATTGGCTTTGCCAACGACTGCAAGCAACTACCTCTGAATGCGGCCTATATAACAGGCGAGGATTAACCAAATTCAGTTTCATGGCAAAGTCAATGTGAAGGTACATGAAGTCATACTTACTAATTTCGACGAACGCTCCCTGAGGGGACCGCCGGAGAGTACACGATTTGTCGAAGACTTAATGACAAACCCTTACCAAAGAGAGAATGTCTTTCGAACAATCCGAGTATGACTCCCTATTCAGACTTTTGAAGTTACTGCTGACCAAACACGTTATATCAAGTTACCGGCTTTTCGCGACTTCTGGACTTCCCGTCTGTGTCTCCTCTCTTCGATGGATGCGGGAGAACCGGCGGTACGATCCTTTCTATCAAGGCTCCTTCCCGCAAGACCAAGCCAATCCTCTCACGTCCGCAACGATTCATTACAAAAGAGGAGCCGTTCCCAGGTTCAGCCCAATTTACATATATTATATCGGGTCAAACCTCGCAGATCTGTCAACATTAGCTGCATGTACCCGGAACAAGAACCACCAAGCAACCCACCCTATATATTCCACCTCTTGCCAGACAGCCGTACCTTTATATACAACTGTCGAGGTCAGCGGACTCGGACGCCTCACTGAGCCATTCAATCGGTAGTAGCGACGGGCGGTGTGTACCAAGGGCAGAGACGTAATCAACGCAAGCTGATGTACATCTCTCACTCATCACTCACTAATTGTGTTGCTCTTGCTCCTCAGAAAACGTCTACAGGCGGGGCCGATGATTGGCGTTCAAATCCCTGCTAGAACTGTAGCATTTTCTAGACTGCGAATCGTCCTAGTTCGAATCGAACCTGAACACAGCGCTTAGACTGCTCGGCCATCTTGCCTTTTGATGGATCTGTGGTATTTTCACTTGACACTTCCACAGCAATGCGTGAGCGATTTTGGAACTGCACAATTACATCGACCTTTCTCGTCACAAAGGACGAGATTCCCGTTTTGCTCTTTATACGATATCTGCGGGTTTGCTCTCAGGGGGGCGGATCATGCCCTCCGACAGCGATCGCTACTCCCGTTCAGGATGAGCCATAGGCTTTGGCTGATAGGAAGACCGCGGACGGTCGCATACACCCCTCCTGCCCTTTCAAACACTGAGTAGTGTCGATAGGTAATCGATCAAAACGGTTGGAGTTGTGGCGCATGTCAACAATCACCAAGCGTGATGGGAGCTTGCGTACATTCAACAGCTCTAGGGTGGGTGGTAGACAAGAAAGCGTCTTAAGCCAAACAAGTTATCCTTATCACTCACTATCTGTATTGCTCTCACTCAACACTCACTAGTTCAGGCGACATGCATCAACAGCCAACCAAACGGCCAAGGCCTACACATACTGCGACAGCCATTCGGGACGAATGACAAGGCTGCTGAGGACAAGATCTATTTCAAGAAGAGAATCGCCCTCTCTGCCATACTCTTTCTAAAACAGCATGTCTACGATGCCTCCAACTGTGGCAATCCCTTGGCGGGTGGGTCGATGGAGAATGCGCAGTTGGATCCCAGAAAGGCACTGTGTTGATACTCTCAGCTATCGAGGTCGACGGACAACATGACTTGGAATGTTGAGCACATGCTCAGAAACTTCGACTCAGAAGGGAAGGCCAGGATCACTGCGTCTCGGCGTAGTATCAGCCCTTTAACAATTGCAGTCGAACGCTCTTCCAGCTGAGCTATTCGGGGATGTCTCCGAAAATGGGTTCGTGTGATCAAAAGTGTTGTTTTATTAAGTACGCATTGCTGGGCATCTTATCACCGGATGTGTTACTAGCAGACCCCGAGTGGTCTCCGGAAACGGAGGAATAGCTATTGGGCTTTGTTAGTATCAGCCCTTAAAGGTGTCAACTTGGCCGTTTTCGAGAGCTTCCTTGCCGAGAGACCACCCGGTTAGGTATTTGGCTCGAGCGCTTTAAGGTTCTCACTCAACACTCACTATCTGTGTTGCTGGGACGCAAGATGGCTCATGACTCCACGTAGGTCCATTTACTTTTGAAGTGATTATAAAGCTAACCATCCAATAGGGCTGTCGGCGGTGGTTGCGAGAAAAGAAGGGTCCGGTGAGCAGAGGGAGCTCAGGAAGAGCAGGATGGTGGTGAAGGGTGTCAGTAGAATTGGCCGCCGAGAGCATAAGAGACGAAATAACTTGGTCATTCCACGCTTTTTTACAACAGCAAGTAGGCTAATTTATTTTAATGCAATAAACCTTGAGACAATCCTCCTCTTACCTTGCTGGGTGCGTGTCTGTGTGTGAACTGTGCTAGGATCTTTAGATACCAGACCGCCAAAGTCGCATTCAACAAAATAGAACATTCAAGATTCCTGAATGTGACCGTGCTGCCAATACTGCTCTAGGCGAAAGGCTATATCGTAAATCATACATAAAGGTGTCATCACGGGTTGGAGGAGGACGAGTATCATCAACGTTCGACCTGAGGTCGAAGATTTAGGCACAAACATTTGACAACATGAACTGCAGAGATAGAGAGAATGGGGCAAGTAGCAAAGTTATTTATGGGCTCTAGACGAGTGTAAAGTGAATAAAAGAGCCTACCTACATCAATAATTGTACCGCAACTCATGGTCGAGTCTTTCGTTTTATGCCGCCATCGACTTCCGCAACCCGCCCTCGCTACTTGAGTCATCGTCTGTTACTCCTCACAAACATATTGTCCGATATCGTGACGATTCGAGTCCTAGCCGTACCGAATGGGAGTCGTAAAAGTGCTTGTGGTTGCGTGTTTTTCGAAACTGTGTTAGGATAGTCTAGAGACCTAAAGGCCTGGCCAAAGGCAGCCGCAGGTATCCAGGAATTAGGAAAATTAGAAGAGCTTAAGAGATACAATAATTTAATCACTTTCTACAAGCTTAGTCTACTACTTAGGTTACTTAGTCTTAGTACCCTAAGTAAGTATAAATAGCAAGGGTATTTCTAAACAGCAAGGCTAGGATAAGTTTTCTCTTTAAAGTATTATTAATAGTAACCTCTAGTAGGTTAAATCTTAGTAAGGTTAGATATATAAGTTACATTAGCTACTAAACTCTAATAGTATATATATTACAGTAACTACTAAGCTATATATAAGGTAACTTCTTCCTCCTTTAACTTTAAATAACCTAATATAATAAGAGTTAGTTAATTAACCTTAGTTTCCTACCTTTTACTATATATTACTAACTATTATAGCTTACCCTTCTAATATAATATTAGCAGTAAGAAAAAGCCTAACTAACCTTCCTTATTATATTAAATTTACTAATAATCTATTATATAATAATATAAAAGATACCCTTTAGAACTATAATAATATTAATAAGCTTAAGTAACTATAAACTAAAGCTAAAGACCTTAAAAAGACCTTTCTAAACTAGAATTTTAAACTAATATTATAGTAGCTTTATCTTATATAGGATAATTATAATCTTATTAAGTTAATAACCTTTAGTTATAAGCTTCTATTAATCTATACTAATAGGCTAGTAAAGGATAAAGCTAAAGGGTATATATAGTATATATAGTATATATAAGATACTATTAGGTAAAAGCTTTAGGTACTAAGGAGCTTTAAAGAAAAGCTAGTAAAGGTATTACTAATTACTTTAAAGGAAACCTTTTTTCTTAAGGAAATTAAGAAGAAATATTACTATAAGTACTAGCTTAACTACTTAGAAGATTAGATTACTAATATAATTAGGGTTTTTAATAGTAATATTCTTAATAATAAGGTCCTTACTAGGTTAAATGTAAAATAGTTATAACCTTTATATACAGTATATAGTATTTTAGGTAGGGGGAGAAAATTAGAAAGGTTTAGTGGAAAGAATATATATATATTTAAAGTTAGAGTTAAGGTAGGCTAAAGCTAGAGGCTAACTTTAGTTAGTGTATTTAATTAAATTAGATTACGTGATGTAATCTTCCTCTTAATTACACGTGCTGTAATACAACCTAATAGTATTATCAATAGTATCATCTACGGCCCTAAGTAAGTATAGCATAGTAATACTCTTATTATCTAATAAGTAGGGTACCTAAATATCTCTAGTTAGGGTTTCTCCTAACAAAGTTATAAAACTATAACTAGGATTCTTAAATATAATCCCTTTTTGCCTTTCCCTAATACTAGGTTTTCGTCAAGGTATAAGATACCTTGTTTCTCTATTCCTCGTCAGTTTGGTTTCTCCTCTTTTCATCGACATAACAACCCGTCAAACAGTCGTGAAATTGACTTTTAGCCAAATTCCCGAAGAGCAATGTGTACAGGGCATGGAACATGATATTCCAACAGAATCAGCATCAATATTGCGTGAGAGTGTCGGCTTTGTCGAGCTCTCTCCTAACGGCAGGCTTCTTCACCTTTCATGTAGCATTGCTGACATGAGATCATACATCATTGTAAAACATCACATAAGTGCTTATGGCCAGGATTGTTCACCAGTGCATTGTTCTATAGGGTGTAAAGCTGGGACAATGGATCTCTTTCAACATGTAGTAAACCTTCATCTGCTACTATAACGCTGTCTAATATGATGTAAGGAAAAGTCTTGATCAAAATACAATACCATCCGGGCACCTGATATGTGTCTTAAAGAAAGAACGAAATCCAATCTCAACCTGTTCTCCCATGATTCATCCTTCTTCATATCCTGCACATCCAATAATGTCTTTCGTTTGTCTCCAGCCAATACGTACCCAAATGCAATGCAATACAAAGCTCGCCAAATAGTCGAACACTTCTTTCCACTCATCCTTTTCTTCCTTACTTACCTTTTCTCTGTCTGTGACAGCCGATGGAGATGAACAGCGCTTCTGAAAAAGGGCTCAAAGGACTGGGTGCATCGGGTGCGTCTAGTGCGTCTAGTGCGTCTAGTGCATGAGACCTCGTGGAAAGGTATCACCCGGGGTATTGCGAATATACCCAATGTGGATACGGAATTGAAGAGCTTCTTGTTGAAGACCGCGGTAGGTCTTCCCGAGGACAGTGTCGCCCTCTACGATGCAAGCATCAAGGAGGGTATCGATCTCGTCTGCCATAACCCCGACTGCATCCAAGAACGTGTCCTGTAAGTCGTGGCGTTCGTCAGTCCCTTTTGCAAGGTCAGAGTTCTCTACCCATTGTAGAGTTCTTGTGGCAACACTGATACTCAGCTTGGTAAGGTTTCCCATACCGGAAAAAGCCTGACTCACGTTCTGGATGGCTTCTAAGAAGCTCTCGGGGTCCTCAACTCGCCGGTATCGAAGATTGATCTTGTTGTTCAAGATCAACCACTCCAGATTCTCCAGGCCTACGACGTTAAGACTTGGGGGGTTGTTACCTTGCGGCAGGAACTTCACGTAGTCGAAGATCGGGTCTTCCAATGTCAATGCCAGCCTTCGTAAATCTGGGCATGTCTCAACCAGTAAACTAATGTCACGGTCGCGTACAAGCTGAGTGATCTTCACTGAAGTCAGGTTGTCGGCTAGCGCCCGTTGAACCCGATCATATGGCGATCTTACCAATCCAGAGACAAGGTGCCTATAAAGGGGAAGTCCGACAGCGCGTCGGACCTGGGTGCCGAAGGCGGTCTGCTCGCTGGAGGTTAGCCCACCAATGTCGATAACGAGATACTGAGCTCTGGTGAGCTTACCCAGCACAGAGATCATGAGTGCGGGAAGGAAAACGGCTTCTTCCCGATAGCCAGTCAGCAGACCATTTTCCGTTACTCGAATCGCGACCGACCGAGCCGATCTGATCACTATCCCTGCTTTGCCAGATGCCTCGACGTTGAGGAACTCTAAGAGCTTGAATTTCAGCGTTTGTCTGTCGCCACTGAAGCCAATCGAGTGAAATAGCATGGTGGAGACGCCATTGTTCATTGTTCGTGAGGTGGATGCCGCTGATCGGAGGTCGATGACCTTTAGGTGAGACGATACGTTCCCGATGACCTCCATCGGGAGGGTTTCTAGACTCGGCGCCATGGTAACTTAGATTGTCTGCTACGAGGACAGGTCGAAATAGGAAGACCGGAGCTATCGAGTTGATTGTTTTTGCTCGTATGGTCGGTTGATGTTGGTGAAGGTTGAGTGTCCGCGATGAGGTTCGTTGGCTCTGATGCGATACGTGTCAAGATGGAAAGTTTTGGTTGCAGTTAGAAGTGGTTCGTAGTTTGCTGCTGGGCTGTCAATAAGAAGAGATGGGTCGCGGCAGGAAACGCAGACAGGTACGAGAATTTATAGACTGCTAGCCACTATCCACATGCTCCTCGATGGGAGCGAACCACAGACTTGAGTGACTGTACCTGTTGAACAGCAAGCGAGTACTTGATAGAAAAATATGAACCTGCTCGTTGCACTTGTGAACAGTGGCTTCCAGCTCGGCGATTCTTAACTTGTTAATATTCATGTATAGACAATTCGAACAATCCAAGGTATTGTATAAGACTTTACTATAACAGACCGAGTACATTGTAATTGATCTAAGAGCCCACGTACTCTGGTGCATAATGTTCAGTAACTGGCAAATGTGTTTTACGAACACTGCAGTACTGATAGATGAGGTCACGAAATAGAAGCATGTGAGGGCCATGGCACGTTCCAAAATTTACTGTCCCTATAAAATCTCCATGTATAGTTATGCAGGTTTGTTAGCGGCCGTCTATCTGATGCTAGCTGCGTGAATCCCAGTCTCATCGGATATGGTGATGAGAGACCTTTGTGCTTTAGGACTTAAGTAGACCTATGGTATCCTTTCGAATAAATATGACCAAGAGAAACCGATACTGACTGACCCAAGACCATCACTCACCTTGTCCATGCTACTTACGATTGAATTTTTGACGAACATCGACGTCAGTGGTCTGGCTGGTGAACAGACCTGATACAACGCTGGAATCAAACCAAAACAAGACGAACAATCCAGACACCCCAGATTTCTTGTTACATACCAAAGACTTTCGAAGCTGATATCCACGATGGCGAGATCACATAGATTTCAAAAACCCTTTTCTTTGTTAATGGTGCTTTAGAAGTTGTATGCCTATCCCATCGAATGTGAAAGTAGTAGCTCATATGCCCTTACGTGCTTACGAGTTACATAGCAAACGATCACCCATCAACATTCAACGAGGCCATTTGGTGGGCATGGGCCAATGGTACCGTGTTACATGGTAAGAAATTATCTTATGTCGACGTTACCAGTCCCAGACATCAATACTTCCTAGTAAGGTGAGTTCCAACTTCATGGTCCAAAAATATGCCCTCGACTCCCTTCGCTTCGGCTTCGGCCTCTTGTTCCTCCAACTCGGTCCCGATACTATGTCACCAATATGCCACTTCTATATGAGTCAACTGAGACATAGACCAATCATACGGCAAAGTAGTATGTTATTGATAAAGACGTGATGTTTATTTAAAAGTGTTGTTTTATTAAGTACGCATTGCCGAGCATCTTATCACCAGATGTGTCACTAGCAGACCCCAAATAGTCAAACCATAGTCTAGATAGCTCCCTTCGAGTGAAATCCATTGCTGTATTGATCTGAACTGTACGCCTTGAAAACCAGACTTTCAGAAGTCAAATAGGGTGAAATCCATAAGGAAAACCTCCTTAAGGTACTCTCAACTGGCTGCATAACGATTACCAAAAAGAAACCTCCATTCTGTCTTATCTCCAGTTTTTGATCCAAGCTCCGATGCATCTCTAATGTTAGCCTCCCCAGGCCCGCCGACTGAGTTGTACGTTGCCCCGCATGACGTCGGGTCAAGTGAGTCTGGAGGCGGAGTGGCATGAGGGATACTCAAGATCCGGTTCGTGAATTTGAGTAGATCCAGATTGCCGGTAAATGCCTCTGTATAGTAACCCCGCGGCGAGGCGGAACGCAACTTCGCTGAGGTAACCCGGGTGGGATGCTGGACGGAGAGGCGCCGGTCTCCTGCTCAAGTCATGTCGTGGGAACCGGTGCGAGACGATCTGACGGCCTGGTAGTCGTGTGTCGATTTTTAAAGTCCGCCATACAAATGAATTTTGCGGAAAATCAAGGTTGGCATGGGCTGGCGATGTTGCATCTTTTCATCGTGTCTAGGTTAGCCATATCGTCAGGGGCCTGGTAGGACGTGTCAGCGATTGCATATGCGCACGGATGGGATATGGAAAACTCCATTTGTTTTCGTACTTACAGATCCTTCTCTCGAATTGTAGCTGCAGCCTTGAGCGGCTGCGTTGGCAAAAGGGTTCGCGATTCCTGATGATAGTATCAATATCACCATCGTTCTTGGCGTCCAGGCTCAGCTGAGCGCTAGGACGTGCAGTTCCGTCGAACCCAGTTCTGCTTGGGCAGCGTAGTCGCCTCGCGGGTTCGCAGTTGAGATGATATTATCCTGGGCAGGAATGGCTATATTGCTGAATTGATTGCAACAACCCAAGTTCAAAAGATCATGGATGTGCCAGGACATACTGCTCAACCGTCAGGAGGATACGAGACGCCTACTCATCGGAACCATTTTCTTACCAGATGCTATCCAACGTGGTGCTGGATATACTCTCGGCTGCAGCCACTTCCACCACCTCTTTGGTCACGATTGAGTGTTCCCTGCTCGGTATATAGGGTAAGGTTGTTGGGAGGCAGGGCAGTGATTCCACGACTCACTCTTGGGTAACGTCGGCTGGTAGAAGTGCTAAAATGCTCAGCAGAAGGTCCCATGGCAAAGCTGGAGAAGCGAGAATGATTCATTGACATAGCAGGCTGGGAAATCCGTAGACGCTCCCAAAGGCAGGTTCAGGATGTACCCACGCCTTCAACTCAGCCAACGGCAAGGTCTGCAGCTTCAGCTCTGAGCAGAACGAATGGGAATTGATAGCTCATATCCCGTACTCAAAGTCATCAAAGGTCATGACTTCCAACATCCTGACGATCATGCGATTCGATTTGGTCTTTGTGACAGCACCGTCAAGGTTCTGGCAGTGTTGATAACCAGCGTAAACACTGCCCCCGCTCTTGTGCTGGAAGGTTTAACCAATCTTTTGCTAAACATCGAGTATGAACAATCAGTCGCTCAATACACTGGGCCGCACATCGAAAGAGGACGATAAGAGCTTCATGGCTCTAGTATATAATACGAGGGGGTGAAGGTCCCATGGCAAAGTTGGAGAATCGAGAATGATTTATCGACATGGCCGGGGAGAAAATTTCGTAAAGGTTTCGAAGCAGGTCCAGAAGGGAATACCCGAAAGGGTTGGGCAAAGCTGCGGCACGAACCTCCGTACCTGATCTTGATAGCCGACCACTGTTGCTTCCCGAGCGTGTAGGCTCCTTCAATGATTAGACCGATGCGAAGAGCATGGTAGAGGACGTGCTGAGGCTGGCATTCAACGACATACTTGAAAGTAAAGATCTCTCTAACCCCGCAAGAGAAAGTCAGGGGTTCGTGACTCCGTGAAGCGTTTGGAATAACACGCGTAGCGGGGACCAAGTCCTTCAACCAGTCTGATGCATACCGATGAGGATGTTGATCAGTGGGCCGCCTGGTAGTTGACAAAGACAAAGACGACCAGGCTCGATATGTCTATCTTAAAGACTTAGGCTCTTTCCAGGTTTCAAATCGTTCTGTTGCTCGATGCTGCTTTCATTCTGCCATAGGATGACAGCCAGTCCAATTGGCGGAGGTCCAGCAGGGACAGGTCCAAAGATGGACTTGACATCGGTTCGTGTTATTCGTTTGGGATGAGAAAGGTAAAGTGGTTGCTTTCATCCATGTTAGTGCTGTCCTTTAGTCTGAGAAAGGATTATCCGAGCCTTAACATCAATACGCACTAACCTCTGTTTGACGTCGGTCAAGGATGCCCAAACCTTTCCCAAATTTGGTAGTAATTCGAGCGTCGATGATAATTTCATGTTTGCCAACTGCCTCGTCGATATGTCCGCTCTCATGAGACTTAGAAGCATCCCAAATCAACGCCGGCCCGACCTCTCTATGCCAAAAGGACTCGAAATTTAACCAAATCAGCCGAGCATACTCGTGTTCGACATTGCTCGCTCGGCATGCTCCAGGCAGAAGTGGGAGCTTTCGGGGCTGATCTCAAGACAAAATGATGCCTACCAAGCAGGGTCTAGTACTTTCTGGGCGTGTAATGCTGGTCCTTATGACTCATTTTCGAATTACTCATTGGTTCACAATGGCTGAAGAACTCGACCAGAACCACGAGAACTCGTACCGCTGTTAGCCGTCTGTCGTCGTTATAAACTGGTCGTGCGGGCACGGGAGATGGTTCCATCTTTGGCAGTGCAAACGCTTCAGGGAAGAAAGCGAGCATCGTGTAGTTGATGAATAAAGTCGGAGTGGATCTATCTAGCCTTGGAGAAGGATCCTCAATAATGAAGGCAGCGTTTTTCAAGGGTATTCGGTTGTATCGTTGATGGCTGTGTTGACAGCTACTTGAAATAGACACTTGTAGCTGGAATTGAACCAGTCATTAGTACCAGATGGGGCTTTGGGGTATGTTCAGGTGAATGAGACTTACTCGGTGATTCTTGACTTCGGCGTCTGCTGGCAGCTAACTCTTCCAGATAATGTGAGGAGGCCCCGAGGTGAGGCCTTGCTCTTTGGTCTTTTTCGAATTGCGAACACCGTCAAACGCTCAGATTGAGTCCCGAGACTCTTCGAAGCGATGTAGACTGCCGAGACCAGATTTTCTCAAGGACGTGCCAAGAGTCTTGACGAGGCTTTGAGGCCCCGCGCGTTTTCTTTTGTAGGTTGCACTGCAACCTCCCGATACTTTCATGTCTTGTTGAGACATGTCCGTTTTCTTTTTTCGCCAATTGCCAACTTGTTGATGGCTACGCCTTTGCACTTGAGATCAGCATCCCAAGCATTCTCTCACCAGCTTTTCTCAAGAGAATTTTGTCGAGCAGCATATTTCTGTCGATTAACCGTGGAAGCTATCGTTTTCCACGCGGTTGTTCATGTACCACCACGCTGGGGGCCAGTCAGGGCTTGTTCGCATTGCGAACAGCGTCGAACACTCACATTGAGTCCCGAATATCCTCCAAGCAGACGTACACATACAATCCATTATTCAACATGGCTTTTGTAGCGGTGCGCGGTGCCCTGTGAAGCTCGACTGCTAACCTTCGGAAGACTGGATGTACTTCTGGTGGCTCCGGATCTTGATCCGCGGTCGGCAAGTCGGGAACATGGCCTGGTGTGAAGGCGGCCTCATCAGTTACTGTGATAACCCGACAGCATTCTGTATAGAAAGGGCCCGCAAAGGTTGCGGCCATCGTCTGAGACTTGCTGAGGTTCTGTCAGGATGAGATTTCTGCCAGTACACAAGTGACCATACATACCTTGAAGAACATTTGCACTTCTTCGGAACAACTCCCCATTGCAACAATCACCAGATTCCCCATCTTCCGTAGTATAGTGGTCAGTATGCAAACTAGCCCTGGTGGATTTCTTTTTGACTCCTTGCAATGCACACAGAGCTCTTCGTTTCCACCAACGATACAAAGAAGTCAATTGTCTCAACAGATCGATGTATACACTATACCGAACATTTTTGACCTACTGGAGGTCGCAATTGATGATACTTTAAAGAAAAGACTTATCTTGGGCTTGCTGTTTAGAGATACCCTTGGCGTTCATATACTATACCAACATCTGTAAGGTCGTCGTTTCTTCGATGTTGGGGGCCGGAGTATCGCAGACCTCCAGGCGACGAGAGGCATCCATTTCGTAAGAAAGAGCGTTGTTGAGAATCTAGCTTCCTCGACTTCCAAGTTGACCCCTCGGGCAGGTCAAATCGCGGGCTCAATCCAATTGGTGTCGCCAAGAAAGAGCGTTAGCAATAACAAGGCTTCCTTCAGGGAGGAGGACGACAGCCTTTTTGCCCTTGAAACGAGTGGAAGGCCGCTGGAAGGCCGAGGCGGTTGGTAGTATATGTGAAGATGTTAGTGATAAGAAGTGACAACAATGTAAAGCTCAACTAACAATAGGCCAATCCGCCAGAGGCTTGGGAGGAATAGTAAATTGTCGTCTTCAGGATAAAGGTAATTGGTAGAGGTGGCATTTGTAAGTCTCCATTACGGTCGACGGCCGCCATGCGATCGGTAGTCCTTTTCACTGTGCTTTGATCCACAGGGGGCTGATATATCGGGCGGGACCCCCTTCGGCATAATACCCTCCCTCCATTAACTGTTCGCTCGTAGGCTCTTGGATGGTAGGCTCTACTGCAGGGGCAGATTGGTCCAGTAACATGTTTGGCTTGTTGCTGTTGCTGTTGCTGTGGCTGTGGACTCTGAGGGCACTTCTATCGAACGCCGAAGGTCCAGTATGGGCAGAACCACGATGAACTGGTCCACCTCTGCCATTTCGGTATGATCGGGATTGCTGCTCAGGGTGCGAGTCCTTGGCACCGCCTTTCCCCTCAGTATTGTCGCCGGATCTTGTTCTAAGTGATTGAGCCACTCATGTGTGTTCTTTTATCCAGAAGGAATCCGTGGAATGCATCGCCTGCTGGTATCGCTTCTAGTACCACGTTGTTTCCTATTCAGACATCGAGGGTAGGCCAGAAGCCATCACTACGCTCCGCTTGCCGCTTCGTTCTGTTTTTTTGGATAGATATACTGTAATATAGCTTGGTTCCCGGCGTGCTAGTCGATTCACCACCGTTGAGCTGACGGTCGTCGTCTGAGGGCTTCTGGTACCAGGTTAGCACAACGCTCCCACTGCTGTACGAAGGAGAATGTATACCTTGAAGAACATATGCACTTCCTCGCGATCGAACAGTCGCAGAGGAATATGTATAATGTGTCGCCAACCCTGAGCCGAATTGGGCTGATTGAGAATGGTAGACCAAGTGGCGGAGAGAAGAGTGATGTTTCAGGAGGGGCCGACGAGACGTCCCAGTCGTGGGAGAGAGGAGTTGCAACAATCAGGCTTCCTTCAGGGAGTAGGACTGCGGCCGTCTTGCCCTTGGAATGAGTGGAAGTCGGCTGGAAGGCCCACAGTCCAATCCATATCGCCAACAGAGAGCCCTTTCTTGATTTTGTGGGTGGTGGTGCATGGCCGTTCTTAGTTGGTGGAGTGGTTTGTCTGGAGACTTCGGTAGCGCTGACCAAGAGCTTGTCGTTATCCTGTGAAAGATCAGAACGAGTGACCATTTCACCTTCCGCGCGACCGAACCATTTCTCTCAGGGCCACAAGGTTAAGGTAGTGGGTTCCAGCCCGGCCTCTCCCTTGGTTCGTCAAGTTGCCCAAGGTTGCCGGGGAGGTAGGAGACAAACCATCGGCCATCCTCCGAGGGTTGCTGATATTATGTTAGCATAGCACGTACGCTAGTAGGCAGATAACAGCACATACCTTGAAGAACATGTGCGCTCTCGAATTGGAGCTTGGAGCGGTCATATTCTCCAGCATCGCTCGAGGCCATTTAGTAGGGTTAATGAGGTAGTGCTGGGGCACGGATACATGCTGCCTTGGTCGTACTCTAGCTTGAGGATGTGAACGGAGGCCAAGTAGATTCATCAAGTCTCCTGTCGTAACTTTAACAAAGACTATAGTCTGGGTATTTTGTCTGGATATCTTGCTTAGCTTCAATATGAGAGGCGGAGGAAGGAAGTACCATCCTGTTTATATACTGATTCACCAGTTCGGTTCAAGTGTCCAGTCTCCATTGACCTTCCCGACACGGGTAAAAAATGGCGGGCATGCCTGTTCGAGCGTCATTTCAACCCTCAAGCTCAGCTTGGTGTTGGGACTCGCGGTAACCCGCGTTCCCCAAATCGATTTGCGGTCACGTCGAGCTTCCATAGCGTAGTAATCATACACCTCGTTACTGGTAATCGTCGCGGCCACGCCGTAAAACCCCAACTTCTGAATGTTGACCTCGGATCAGGTAGGAATACCCGCTGAACTTAAAGCTGCAGTCTCCAGGGACATTTGAACGGGATTGGGGCGTCATGATTGCTATGGAAGCCGAGTTGGGTTTTGGGTAGAGGTCACCGCTTGTGGTTAATTCCCTGGCACTTCTTGCCACGAGCTTTGACGAAGAGGCTGGGATCGTCGACTAGTCAGTTACAGGCCCAGCGGATGTGTTCTAGGCGCACCTCGTGAGTAGACCGCCCAGTCGATTATCATGCTCTCCTGGCCTGCTCTTTATCAGCATTACAGGGGCATTTTGTGTCCTCTTCCTTTCTGCCGGGCGCGCAACAGCCCTTGGACCATACCGTGAATATGTTCAGACCCAGTAAATATATAGAGGTATTGGATTGGAAAGGGGGGCGGTTGATAGTCGGAGGTAAAGGAGGAGGATGTCGATGAAAGGGAAGCAAGCTGATATTTCAGTGGCTTATATGGAGCGGAACTCAACTTCGCCGAGGCAGCTTGAATGACTTTCTGAGATTGTATCATATGTGAGTCTATGAGCTTTTGTAGCGGCATGGTTGGTCCTTAGATGTGATATTCTTCGTAGTGATCTACGAGGTCTATGTTGTTCGCAAAGCAACATATACTGTTGGGATATGATGTTCTGGACTTGGATATATCTCAGGAGTTCGGCTCAGGGGGTGATAGGTCGTTGTCTCAAGGTGTGACAGAAAGAGCGATAAAGCCTTATGACTGCCCACTTGTTTGTTTCGGTATATATGCCTGTTTCAGTGAGAGAGAGAACATTCCGACCACGGTGTTTATAGATCTTCGATCGCATAGTAAAACCCGCTGGAGTCGATATCCTATCGCTGTGTCAGTCTCGTGCATATAATAAAAGTCGACCTGAGCCCATGTGCCATACATCACAAAGAGTCAACCTTAGTTTTATGGAGGCCAGTAGCGGTACTTGAAGTTTAGTCGTCCAACTCGCAGGACAGCCCTTTTCCAGCTGTCGCCAAACCCCCTCATGCGGCGTATCTGGTGGCATTGCTGTCCACAGACATGGTCATGGAAGCCAATGAAGCAGTGACACCACCGGGAGTAGCGTAGTTTGTTCTGCCATGTTGAGAACACAAGATAATCGTCGCTTTTGACATTCTGGTTGAGTAGATCCATATTGCTGGTAAATACCCCTCTATAGAAGACTCACGATAGACAAGTACCTTGCAATGTTTTTCTGGTAGGTTTTTCTCTTAACCTGCACGGTCTTAGGCTGGCCTTATACCTCTTCGATCGTGGTCGGGCGAGCGTCAGAAGGTATCTTTCGTGCGGCGCATCTAGTGGCATTGCTGTCCACGGACACGGTCGTGGAAGCCAGTGATGCAGTGACATCACCGGGAACAGCGTGCGAGACATCGCAGCCTACGATCATGGTCGGGCGAGCGCCAGGAACGAGAGTTGGCGTCTTCCACAAAGAGGTGGTGAACATGTATTTCGAGTCGGCCGTGCACAGGCTGTAACCACTAGTATTCGCCTGGTTGGAATGCGAATGGAAGTCGGCTGGAAGACCACGGTTCACACCACAAGACTCGGCAATAAACAACGCCTTCCCCGCGTTGTTTGTGTACCTGAGAATGCACATCGTCAATAGATGGCTGTTCATGACCCCGGCGGGCATAGCTTTAGCGATTGCGCGGATCCGTAGGAGACGAACCATCACTGCCATGTTTCAGACATTGTACCGAATGTTATCAGATTCGTCTTGTAGATGTGTCATCATGAGGCTCAAGGTATGCACCGCAAAGGTATTCGCCAACATGTATAGGATGATCCTTCAAGAGAGAAATGGTGTTTGAAGTAAAGCGTTCTTCATCTCTGGGCGTCTTGAGGCAACCCTAGCTTGTAATAGAACCACCCATCTTCCGAGGGTTGTTGATGTCGATGAATCTCGGGCGTTCTGGCACAGAAGCCCAAATCTCTTTCGAACGGGTCCTGGCAGGGCAAGACTTGAACTCCTTGTATGGTGTTGGAACTTTTCAGCTGTCTCATGACGTAAGGCCGTTCAGTATAGAATGCTTCAAGATCTGGTTCACGTTAGCATGAGACTCCCACTGGTACGCAGAGTATGGTACATAACTTGAGCATTCTATAGCCCTGGACTTGTTGTTGTCTGGGTATGTATATAAGACGCCATGAGACAGAGTCTGCCCAGCGTTGGTGCGGCTTTTGTACTCTTGAAATGTGAAATTCTAAAAGTCCTGTCCGTATTCCACCTCTCAGACAACAGTTTCGCATCCATCGCAGTACTCCTGTGGATCTCATAGGAACAGAGAGAAACACAGGATACCGGCTACCCCAGCATTGGTGTAACTATTACTTCAAAGTCTCGCAAGGCTCCACCGAGCGGCCAGGTCAACGCCGTGAGAGATTGAATGTAGCATAGTGTCTGACTGGCTGTCCCTCCTTGTGAACTGCGTAAAACCCCCCAATGCTGGGTGTCAAAGTGTGAACAAACAAACATGCAGTTGCACCATCAAGCTTGGTGTTTACCTTCATGCTGTGGCAAGAAACGTTCTTCCCAGGAAGGTTTTTTGTCTCTCGCAGAACACATATAATGGCCAAGGATTCTTGAAAGGAGCGGAATGAAGAGGGTTGGACATCCAGAATACATGCCCCCAGTCTTGAAAGCTGGGTCTTGAACCGGAAGACGTTGGCAGTGAGGGATATCGCTGGCCTCAAATCTGGGGCCTTTACATATATATATATGTGTGTGTGTGTGTTGGTATCGCCAACTGAAACTGATCAAATGGAAGACCGATAGGTGAATTGCCAGCCTTTGGCATATCGTCCGGCAGTGTCTTGCATCTCAGCCGCCTGCAACCTTGGAATGGTACTGGCCATTTCCTTCTTTACATGGCTGCTGGGGATGACCTGGGTGAGGATGCAGTATCTGAAGTTACACCTCCAAGCATGGCGTTCACATTCATGCATGTGAATGCCAGAGCCGGTCGCCATTCCGCAAGTCGTCACCTGTACAGTAGCTTGACAAGATGTCAAACAGCATCAGAGTATTGAAAGTAGCATTGGACCACTTCCAGACGAGATCTGACGGAGCATGTCCCGTGTGGCAAGCGCGGAGACATTCGAAAAGGAATCCACCTAACTCGAATCCCAAAACCAACTCAACATTACGATCGATAAGTCGAGGTCATCCAATACCCAGGATGGTGCGTATCCATAATTGTGTCCCGCGACCTCAGGTACGTCGTGTTCATAGTTGGTAGTTAGATCATCGCCATACAATTCCTCAGATTCCTCGCCCAGAATCATACATATCAAGGGCCTCAGGGTTGGGGCGACCCTTGTGCTTCGCCTTGAACTTGAGACGACATAGCTTTCGTAGCTGCTGAATGCATCATTCCATCGCAATCTTCTGTTGTTCTTCGTCGATTTCTCAAACGTTCGGGTTGATCTGACGACGGATGAGGAAGACTAGTTTGTTGTGCTCACGAAGTCGCAGGGCGAGACCAGTCTATGACCTGCTGATCACTGATGAACTCGGTATAGTCAGGTATTTACACAATACTTGGCATTCAAAGTGAAGGACTGGGCGATTGTAGAGCTTGTCCTCACTTGGACGACCCTTGTGCTTCACCTTGGACTCGGGGTGACACAGCTTGCGAAGCTGCTTGAAGGGTCTCCCATCGTCAGGAACTGCCCAAGCATAACAACGGGTTTCATGCTTTGAGCGTAGTTTATGGTAGGTCTGTTTCAGCGCCTTCAAGATGGGCGGTCAGGAGAGCCAAATGTGCATATGCAAGGTAGACGGTCGAGAGAGCTTTATCCTCATTTGGGCGATCTTTGTGCTTCACCTTGGGCCTGAGGCGACGCAGCTTGCGAAGCTGCTTGAAGCATCGGATGACTCCCATCCGTTCTTGCCTCTGCCAGGCTTGAGGTGCTCATTCAGTATGCTTGCTGTAGGGTTGGCGCCACTTGAGCTACCTCTTGACTCGATCGGCTAGGTCGCTTATGTATACATTAGCCAGTTCATTGGTTATCCTATCTGCTCCAAAGTGACTGGGTCAAGAGTAGCAAGGAAATCACAAGTCATCTTCAGTTGTTGGGACTTGAGATTCTTATCGGCTTATAGTCGTGAAGACCTTTTGGACAGAGGAGTGGTGTGATATTCCGTGAATCTCAAGACATGTTGAGCTGTGAACACTGGTACTATTGTGTGTTCGATGAGTTATTTTGTTCGCTTGGTATGCTGTGGTCGGTCGCAAGACATCATTCTTCCAGGATCATCCCAGATGAGGTTGTCGAGCTCGAGCAGCCCCTTGAGCCTGGGTTGACCCTTTGATGACAAAAGCTCCATCTGAGCCGGTGCCATAATCGGACTCGAAGATGCAGCTACATCAGAAAGCCCGATCTCGAGATCAGCAGTGATCACAGCAAGGCTAAGCAATTTCTTTTTTGGCCTTGGAGGAAGTTTTTGAGCGATGCAAGCAGATCAGGCTTTGAACAAGAAAGAGGCCAGGGTCGGAACAAGGTCTTGCACAAACTTTTGAAGCTATATTCATGCCCGACCTGAAGGGCATACAGGTCACCCAAGCTCTCACGGCCTGAACTTTGTACCTATGCCACGGCGATGGTTGCTTTGACCCAAGAGCAGACTCCCGATGGTGGGTCATCTCGACTAAGGATTTGCAAAATCTGTAGGCTGATTCGGTGCTCGTTCCTGTCTCAACCTCATTACGAAGATTATGACGCGTCTGAAGATACTTTTACATTAGCGATCACGCTTCACATGACGATGATTTACCACTGCTTACCCGACGGTTCTCATCATATGCTTGTCTTGACTCCCCTTCCTTCCCATCTAGAGAGCTTGTAGACGATGGTCCGGGTTCTCCGTTGATGTCTAGGGGTTGCAATAGAGGCTCGGAGACTGCAGCGCGGAAAGCATTAGACCTCCTTGTGAAATGGTGCACCCGAGAGCACGAGCCAGCCTGGAGGAGTCTCGCGGTTGGGGGTGTTCCATTTACAAGTCCAGTAAGGGAAACGCGAGGATTGGATTGGGAGGGGTGCTATCTCGAACCCTGTTGGGTTCTTAGGGAGGCAACCCGCGACATACGACTCGATGGATTTGGACACTCGGCCACGCAGTAGAGGGTAGTGGCACGAGGATGACAATGAGTACTAATAGAAGGTAAACAAGAGGGGAGAACGACAGAAAGCAGCTGGAGGTGACGCCTATTCCAAGCGTGAAGAAGGGGAAGGAAACAACGAGTCAGTGAGCTCAAATACTCTGGAGGCAGACTGCGAGGAGGAAGACGAAGCTTCCCAGAATATTTTCACAAGAGATTTTGGAGGTGGAGGGACGAATTCTGAAAGGCTCGGGGAGGGAGAAACGGCCGCAGTGTATAGACCCACATATTAGGTGCATGAGCTCACCCCCCTGGAGCTGGGCCAACCACGTACACCAATAGGATAATGATCTTGGTGTATAATGGAACATTTGCAGTGGCAGTATCGGTTCTCTTGGTAGCTGGCAGCAGAGAGTAGCGTTGTTCCAGTACAGATTGCAGTGTTCATCCCCCCTTGCCCGTCGAACACAGAGTTGGTCACTCTGTGCCAGCTCAGACCAGCATTGAGGCTACTTTTGCTTGGCCTGCTAAGCCACAAGTTCATCTTCTTTTTACTAAGGTGTCAAGGTCTCTTAGTTTGTGACGAGTGGTGGGCCAGAGAAATGTTCACCGAATGGGTCCATAGCGGTTCCTCCTCATGAATGGAACACTACAAGGAGTCAAAAGCATCTATTGATACAGCGTTTGGTAAACAGCCTTGACTTTAGACTTGAGATATTCTCTTTTGTTATATTTTACCATGAATTGGTATGCACTAACAGCACCCCGAGTTAATCTCGTCACCAAGCACAACAAAATACTGCTTTCGTCACAGTCGGCCTGACCGATTCCAAAGCACCTTCTTTTCATCCTAACTATATCAAGACACTTCCAAGATCTACGATTCAGATTTCTTTGTACGTTACAAAAGGCTTTCTTTTGATCAAGTGTTTCACAACAAAGAGTCTGACGAACAATAGGGGAACAACACTGCACTGTCTTCACTGGAAAGGAAATTTACGAACAAAGGTACCAGAATTCTCATATTCACGAGGTATGATTGTCTTCTATTTTCGGCTTTCACTCGAGTCCTAGCTGACCTAGAAATGTCCAAAATTTGAAGTCCAAGACGGTCCCAACTCGTCAACGCAACGTCTCCAACGACGCAATAGCCCATAACTTCTTATCCAAGGACCGAAAACAATCCGAAGACCCCGATGTTACGAGAAGACAAGATCTAGAATTTTACTTCTTCCCGTTTCCCTTTCCATCGCCGCTCTTCCCCTCCGATCCGTTCGCCTTCGACCCTTTGCGCTTCTCCGGGTCAAGCTGCTCGACAGCGTTTCGAATTACCGCTATATCGCATGTTGCGGGAGGCTCTACGATTCTTTAACGAAATTTTATTGAGCCGAGAGGAAGAAACACATACCCTCCTTGCGAGCAAGCTCGCGGTCCTGGTGAACCTTCTCGGCCTGGCTTTCGTGGGAAGACATCGCGATGATGATACGAAGACTCGATTGCTTAGAAAGAGTCTTGGCAAAGTAGGAGGTGCCTTGTAGGCTTTGGATATGTGTATTTGAGATGGAATCGTGCTTTTTACTTGATAGCAGAGCGATGAAGAAATTGAAGCAGAGGACAACAGAGATAGACATTGGCGATCTTATATATCCGGGCGAGAAGCATTTACAAACAGGTGGAAGCACTCTATTAAAGCGATCATTGGGAAGCATGTCTTAGTTTTGTTTGGCTTTCGGCTAACTGATTGGACTCAACGTCGTGGTAGTGGACATTATCCGAGTGTTTGCCTCTCTTCAATCGTTCTGTTTGACAGTTCGTACAACAGGACCTAACACGCATCACGCTTGCAAACTGATTGGGAACTGCACTCTCGGTCTCAGGCGTCAAACATGCTCGTGGAAAGTTCTTGATGACGCCCATCACAGTTTGTGTGGCGAACCGGTTGAGCAAACAATTTGTTTCTCCCTTTTTTTTCGAGTATGTCTAGCCTCCTTTTTCTTCAACCCCAGGAACCATGTTCTAACTCAAGAATTCGTCTTTTCCCTGCTCTCTTAGGACATCGTGCACAGTCTCCAGTACCCGCCCATGAAGATCCGTCGGTGCCGCCACGAAACCAAAGTTCGCGCTGATCTTCCTCCCGGCCGTCAAATCGATCTTCTTCCCGTGCACATCCGTGATCTTTCCGCCAGCTTCCTCAAACAGCAACATAGCTCCCGCGTGATCCCAGGTTTTTGCGTAGCGATCTCGGCGTTTGTATACCCAAACAGTCGTGTTGCCCAAACCCATCGCTAGAACAGCCCATCGCAGAACCCAAGGAACGAGGTCGCTGCCCGGATAGTTGGCATTGAGGCGCGAGGCAACGACTTCGTGAATTCCGTCTAGGGCAGAGTCGACAATTGTGGCGCTGGTGACGAAGCTGATTTGTTCGTTGGCGGTGTGAGGAGATAGTTGTCTGGGCTGATCAGAGTGAAGAGGTCTGACGTATGCGCCATAGCCCTTGACAGCAAAGAAGATACATCCTTCACCCTTGGGATCAATATCTTCGTTCTTGAGAGGCGCTTTGGCATCGATTGACAGATTGGGCGCGCCGACGATACCAGCGACTTGTTCGCCATCAACAAGAAGACCCATGTTAATAGCATAAAGCTGGCCCCGAAGATACGTCTTTGTCCCATCGATAGGATCAAACACCCAAGTACGTCCACTTGAAGCAGGGCTACTAGCTCCACACTCATCAATCAACTCGCACATCTGCTCTCGCGTCTTAGGAAGCTGACATAGAGAAGGCGTATCCTCATCTCCAGCAACACGCATCAGAAGCTCCCACACACGCTCCATAAGCACAGGTTTCTGCTTCAAGTCCGACGCATCTTCCTCTCCGACCACTCGATCCTCCGGGAAAGCATTCTTGATCGTCGCTGTAAGAAGAGCCTGGACTGCAAAGTCAGCAACAGTCACAGGGCTCAAATCATCCTTCTCAATTGCGCCCTTGTCTTTGTCTGAGACAATTGACTGACTGAGCTGAGCGGCTTTTTGCAAAGCTCCGATAGCTACAGTGAGTTCTCGCTTATACGGACTGTCCATTTTGAGCTGGTGTTGAAGAAGATGGTGGTTGTGGTGGCACAAGAACCCCGCTTTGATATAATTGTGGATAAATGCATACTGACTTCATTCACAGATCCATCCAATGACTTCACGTACCATTACACCTCATCATCAACAGCCATCAAATGGACAATCGCACATGCCTGACGAACCGGTGAGGCTAGATCCAGCCGCCATCACATTTTTCGGCGAACCATTCAAGCTCACGCCTGTAGTTGAGGATATTCTACGCACGCGCTATTGCGTACCCGGGAGCATCTTCTTAGTAGAGGGCATCGATCGCGTTGCTGTGTCGAGTTCAGGACGATGGCAAGCGATCCGACTACTACTTGGTGATGGGGAGTTATGCATTCAGGCACTTTTGGGGAGCGATATGCATCGCTTTGTTCATACACGAGATGTTGGGCTAGGGGCTTATGTTAGGTGTGACGCTTTCCATGCCAAGTGGCAGGACGTTGGGGAGCAGAAGATGGTAACATTGATCATCGAAAATTTCTTTACTATTGGGTGGAATGAGTCGTATCGAGTATTGCAGACGGATGAGCAGCTTATGCTTCAGGAACGACCAAAGCGTGTTCCTACATCTCGCGCTGAATCTAAGCGTGTCGAGCAACCACCTGAGCCGCAGGAAGAATCTACAGAGGAGTCCGCAGAAGAAATACCAGAAGAAGTTGAGATCCCAGAAGAGCTTTTGGAAGACGCCCTTTTAGAGTCTCCAGAAGCCGAGACAAAGAAACCCCCCAAACCATATGTCGAAGATGAGTTTGATGACGACGAAGCAGCGGCTGAAGAAGCCTTTCAAGCATTCGAGACTCTCGCATTCGGTGCGCAACCTAAGACACCAACGAAGATGGCACCACAAAAACAAAAGACACCTCCATCCGCTCAACCCAGTGAACCCGTCGCTCTTCAACGCGACTGGCACAATCCTCAAACACCTCTCAAACTGACCGTCCTACGCTCAATCCCTAACCTTCCCTACAAGCAAAACTGGTCTTGCAACGTACTTGCCGTCATCGCTTCCATCTCAGCCGTGGAGCCATCCCACCTTCCACCCTACAGACAGCGCACCGCACGGCTTGTCGACCCTTCCACGTCAAAGCAGGTGCACCTCACCGTGTTTCTGGATCCAGAGAAGTTCAATCCACGTGTAGGAAGTGCGGTTTTGCTCGTGGGTGTCAAAAACCATAGGTTCGATGGGGGCAGTTTGAAGAAATACGAGAGTGATCGCAAGAATGGAAGGTGGTGGTTTGAGGATCCGATGGAAATGAATTGGTGTGATGTCGAGGGCATTAAGGCGTGGTGGTCGCAAGGGGCTGATTCTAGTGAGGCACGACGATAGCTAGGAGTAAAATAGCTCGATATTAAAGTTTAGCTGCCAGAGATAAACAGCCTAGAAGTCTTCCAACATACCACGAAATGATTCGGTCTCCCCACGCCAGCTCAGACTGGCACTTAGGCCACTCTATTTCTGGCACCCTCAACGTGAATGGGAATATTCTCTTAATTATAATGATCCTCAAAATCCTCCTCAAAATCCTCCTCAAAATCCTCTGGGTCAGTAGAGTCAGAAGACCACTGATCCGTGTTTGTGTTGATCGGAGGTGAGGCTGGTTGACCACTACTCCTTTCGTTCCGAGTCATCAAACCGGAGCCCAATTCGGTATGCTTCAGCTCAAGCCTTTGTGTCATGTCGACCAAGTAGGAGAATGACCCGTATGCTGTAGTATTGATTGGCCAAGTGTCATCAATAATGATATCATTTGAAGTGTTTTTGTATAATGGCTTTGCGGATGGTTCATAAAGAACCAAGCCACCAAGAGTGGGTAAAATTATAAACTCATCATCTTGAAAAACCTGAGTGGTGTTGATTTGTAGGGAGAATGAGATTTGCGTTGGTGTCCATTGGGGCGACGGCGCTTGATAACTACCCAAGGGGTGTAGTGTCTGCAGGTAAATCTCCGACCTGTGATTAGCAGAAGTCGTGGTAGCTGTCAACAGCAGGTCATCGTTCCAAAGATGCACGTTTTGCAATTTCAGGGAGGGCAAGTCCACTAAAGGACTGTAGAACTCGCCATCCCACAGGACATCACGACGCGTAGACAAGTACTCGTGGTGACCAAAAGTCTCTGTGAGAAGATTGAAGGTGATAGCACCCCAATCCCCCCTTCTTGTTCGCGGCTCACAGCAGGGGCAAAGCTTGAGTTTGCTGGTCTCTGCGGCCTGGACGCGATAGACCCCAAGACAAAATGTGCCATGATTATCAGACTTTCGGCAAGTCAAAGATACAACAACCCAGGTGTAATCGTGACAGTCTGGCTGTGGGCTCTTCAGTGGGTTTGAAATGGATGTTGTCTTCTGCCAGATAGCCTTCCCGTCTTCGAACTTGGCCACAAGGAAGCTGCATGTACGTCCATCTGTTACAGTTAGACCTCGAGTCATTGGTGTAGCTTCCAGAATCTTACCTGTGAATCCGTGGGAAAATGCCTTAACAACAAAAACCACATTTTCCTTGGTGGGATGTATCAGAACTTTGGGCTCCCCTCCAATCATGGGCTCGGCGCCAATGGGACATTCCAGCTTTGTCTGATTGAGCTCCTTGAGCTTCCCGCCCCAAGTGAAATACAAGATCCGCTTGGTCTGAGTGACGAAGTAGACCACCTTCGCGTCCAGATACGCAGTTTTAAGAGCGGCAGGCAGCGAAATTCGTTTCCATTCTCGGGTCTCTAGGTGAACAATGTGCACCGCCCGCCATATCGAATCCACCTCGACGAGAACAAGAAGCTGGTCACTGACAGCAATGGCTTGATATACTGCGCCCGACGTAACGCTCCCTGGTGGAATGAATCTCAGTCTTTGGCGCGTATGCAAGTCGTCTATGACAAAACTTCGTTCACTGGACTGCCATGCCAGCTTCTTTTTGTTGTAGTGGAAGCGCCAGCCACCTTCGACATACTTTGTTCCACGGTGATGGAACTCGGGAAGGTCTGTGAAAGAGCTACTTGCACCGATGTCCCAAGGTATCCAGGTGTGCTTGCTGTAGGGTTGGCGCCACTTGAGATGCCTCTGAATCGCGCGTAGATAGAGGTCCTCGGTGGATGTTTCTGGGTAGGTTGCTTGAAGGCCAGGGAAGAACTGGTGAAGCGCCTTGGTGAGTACTGCCTCTTGTCTCCAAGTTTCTTTCCATTTCTTGCATACTCTGCTGCAACATCGATAATCATCAAAATCAAGGTAAACGAGTATTCCACAGACCAGCTCTTGTGGGAGATCCTGGAGGCCGCTCAGTTCGATGTTTGTGGCCTCAATCTTCTTGCGAAGGAATAGGATGTCCCATGGCGTGAGCTCGGCGAAGAAACTGTCAAGTTCCTCTTGTCGTGAATTCAGTGCTCTCATCGCTTCATTTCAGACCAGAAGATACTAATATTAGTGCATAAGTTGAAATAAAATGATTTTAAAAATTTGTTCTGACCATGATGCAGATGGAAGTTGAATGTCGGGTCATTTGTTGCGGTTTCAGAATACACTAGGGCGTGAGGTTGCAGCATGAGGAATGTCAGCACATAGAGGGATCATGTGACTATCGAATACAAAATTGGTCGAACAGGAAGAAATGCATACTAACACCCGCTGTGGCACAATTTCACATCTCTTTTTAAGAAAAGATTGATCAATAGACATGATTAGTATCCTTGGACCAAAGTTTGGTTTGAGACGTTGACAGGAAATCCAGTGACTTTCTCACTCTCAAGGTGACCTACCCTATGCCTGAAAAGGAGGTTGAATAGACGAAACACCTGATATTCTAGCACAAGGGGGTCACTTGATCTTTTGATGTAACTAGACGTACTCCTAGACTTCTTTTTATAAGTATCGCCTACAATTAACACCTACCTGGGTCAGTGGTGTACTGATTATATTACTTTAAGCGTCAATGTATCACCGGAATTAGGTGTTACGAGCATAGGAGACGAGATACTTTGGTTACATTATGCGAGCTTAGACTGGCATTGAGAATACTTCATTTGGGGTTTCTAATAGAGGATAATTCTCATTTACCCAGTACAGAATTTGATGATTTTGCGATCATGTTTCACTCGCGATTGATAAGATTGATAACAAACTGAATGCGACTCTGACTGTGTCCGGAATTTTGTCCAACCGGTCTCGGAGAGAAATTGTGGGGAATATTCGGAGCATGACCCCATGACGTGGGATCGCGATGGAGCCTCGGTTGACGTGATTCATAGTATACCCTGCCAATATATTCATTCTTTGCCTTCAACATGACTCCGACCTAAATCTCTTCTCTTCAACTCCTACAACATTCCCTAGCCATGTCGTCTGCCGCCCCCGACGACACCCAGGCTTCGCGCCTCGATGCCGATCAAATGTCCACGCGCAGCTCAGTCTACGCCTCAGACAACGACACGGATTCTACCGAGACCCGCATCCAGCGCAATAAAGAAAAACAAAGTGTTCGACTCATCGCCTTCATTTCGGCCAATATCATCGCCCTCGCTTGCGGTTCCATCGTCGTATTCTCCCTCTACGCGCCCCTTCTGCAGTCCCGTCTGCACTATTCTCAGTTCCAGGTCAACGCCGTAGCCATCGCAGGCTCTGTCGCTCTCTACCTTCCTATTTCGGGCGTCGGATATATCTGTGATCGCGTTGGTCTAAAACCGCTTGCACTCGCAGGAGGAATCCTGTTTGGTAGCGGTTATGGAATCGCGGCGGGTGTATATAGGAAGTTGGACCTGGAGTATCGCAGCCATCCTGGATATCGGGTTAATGGCGACTGGTCGCTTCCATTCTTGATGTTCTCGTTTGTCTGCGTTGGTATCGCGACTTGCTGTCTTTACATGGCTGCTGTGTCGTCGTGCGCAAAGAACTTTGGAAAAGGTCGATACAGAGGTTTGGCGCTTGCTACACCGATTACTTGTTTCGGGCTGAGTCCCATGTGGCTGAGTCAAGCGGGAACCCGACTGTTCTCCGAGCCGCGATCAGACGGTGGGAGGGGCGACTTGGATGTATACCGCTTTTTCATCTTCCTCGCCATTCTCACCTTCTCTATGGGTATGCTCGGTACCTTTACACTGCGTGTTGTAGATGAAGATGAACTTATCGACGAGGCTATCGAAGAGCTGGAACAGAGCGGACTGCTGGACGGTAGCTCTTTGCTCGGCCGGTCCGAGCGGAGCTACGGTGCAACTGGCGAAGACACAGAGACCTCGGCACTACTTGACGCATCGAAAGATGACGCCAAGTGGAAGAAGAATTGGGTTCTCAACGCTGAAACGCGTTCCTTCCTTGCCGACCGTACCATGTGGCCGTTTGCCCTCGCTTTCTTGCTCATCGTTGGACCAGGGGAGGCTTTTATAAACAACCTTGGTACGATCATCGGGACCCTTACGCCGCCAGAGATGGAGGGCTTGAGTCATCGTACTTCTGCGGCGACACATGTGTCTATCTTTGGTGTAACCAATACCGCTTCGCGAATCTTCATTGGTACTCTGACGGATTTACTGGCACCCTATCCCCAGACACAGCATGTTCAAGGGCCACAGACTCGTTCGGCAGTGAGCAGTCGTTTCTCCATTTCCCGAGTCGCCTTCATGGCCTTTTTTGCAAGCCTGCTTTCTATTGGCCTTCTTATTCTTGCCTCGGGTATGGTACAAAACCATGCTGAGCGCTTCTGGCTTGTCTCAGGTCTTGTAGGCGCAGGTTATGGAGCTATTTTCAGTCTCACACCTCTTATTGTGACGATTATCTGGGGTGTTGAGAACTTTGCTACCAACTTTGGCATCATCGGCATGCTTCCCGCTGCCGGATCAACATTTTGGGGACTCGTCTACTCAGCGACGTACCAGAATGGAGCCAACAACTCAAAGGCCACGCCTGGTGATGAAGATCGGGGCGATTTGTTCTGCTATGGAGAGCAGTGTTATGCTCCGACGTACTGGGCTGAGACCATCACAGTGTGGGTTGCAGTTGGATTGTTGCTCTGGGCTTGGAAGGGCAGAGGCGGTTGGGCGCAGCGCGGAATCATCATCTAGTCTTGCATTGTTATGGCGTTTGTATAGATCGTACAGCATACGTGGGTAGGGCGTACATGATTTAGCCGCGAATCTTGGCATAGCATGGGTCACTTTAGTTTTGTTGATATCATCATTTCAATGTTACAGCGTTCATTAGTTTGCCATGTTCCCGTCACTTGAGCTGTCTATCCCTGCTGGGTATCTATCTGTAAGCTTAGAGTAACAAATTAAACAGCCTACCGCCCGGACTAAACTCACATAAAGTGACGAAACTATTTCGTCTCGGCGGTCATTGACAGTTATTGTCAAAGCTCCTACATGCATCCGCAGCTTACCCCGGATTTTAGACATGCGCCAAGGAACCCACTCTGATACCTACACTATCAAGCAAGTTTCCCGCGGACAACTTCAACCTTTCCCCTCACTTGATAAGGCTATCGTGACTCTCGGTGCTCAAGCTTAGTCCCCGATCAACCACCACGGGTCCCAAATCAACTACCGTAGTGCTGAACCCTACTCCCTGAAGTTCCCACTTCTTCATGGTAGATCGCACAATTGGGAATCCTGCAGGGGAGGTGATAGGGAACTGGTGCTTCGGGGAACTGAGATTTGCCCGGGGCGATCTGAAGCAAAGGAATTCGTCCGCGGATGCTTATCATGATAAATAGTTCTTGGTATGTTCTTGATATCTCATGATAGTGCTATCAGTATACTAACATGGCTGAACCAGTGCAGCGTTCGAAAGGCGTTTCGCTAACGTGGTTGGCTGCGCTGCCCGTCATTCTCGCAGCTGCTTTCACAGCGTATCCCAATGGATTTGGTAGATCGGGCCCGGAGCCCGCGCCCTCGGTAACGATTAAGCAGGGGCATATCGTCGGAAAGTTTGTCGATGATGGGACGTTTCCTGAGCCGTTGGAGGGTTTCATGGGGATTCCTTATGCGGTTCCTCCTGTTGGAGAGAAGAGATTCCGACATGCCGAGCCTGTAGGGGCGAGTAATGAGACGATTGAAGCTTATTACCTGGGACCTAGGTATGTTCCTACGAGAATGTGTCGGATTGTACTGATAGTCAAAGATGTCCTGGGAAACAACTCGTTCCTTTCCTGAAAGATCCCATTCTTGGACCGGATTACGAATCAGAGGATTGTCTAACCATCAACATCTGGCGCAAAAAGGGTCATTCTCCCGCCAAGGGAAAATTGCCAGTTGCAGTCCTGATTCCAGGTGGTGCTTTCAACCGCGGTGCAGCAAGGATGCATAATTCGCATACCATGCTTGCTTTCTCTGAAGAGCCGTACATCGCTGTTAGCATGCAATACCGCATCGGTGTGTTTGGCGGGTTGAACACAGAGTTGACAGCCAAAGAAGGCGTGTTGAATCTGGGGTTAAAGGATATGTATGTTGCGCTTGAGTGGGTGCAGGATAATATTGGGGCGTTTGGGGGTGATCCAAATGATGTTACCATCATGGGTTTGAGCGCTGCTGCTCACGGTGTAAGTGCTTCCTCCCCCAGGACACGGAAGAAAGTTACTGATAATAGCAGATCGGACATCTTATCATGGATATCAACCAGCCAAAAAAGCTCTTTCACAAAGCGATAATGGACTCAGGCGCTCACACGGCGCGCGCAGTTCATCCGCCAGATGCTGCTCTCAACACACAGCACTTTCGCGAACTCCTCGACTTAACGCCCTGCTCCCACTTTAAGGACCTCAAAGACCCCAAGATTTTGACTTGTTTACGAAGCCTTCCCTCCGAAACGGTAGACAACGCAGGGAAAGAAGTATTTGCCCGCTCAGACCCTTCAATCCGCTGGGCATGGCAACCTGTTATCGACAACGACATCATCTCACGCCGACCAATTGAAGCATGGAAGTCTGGAAAGTTCAACAGAGTTCCTATCCTCACTGGGTCTGCTGCGAATGAAGGTGCTTATTATGTACCGCTGAAGGCCGATAAGCCCGCCGAGTTTACGGGTTTCTTCAAGAGCCTACTGCCGCATCTTACGAGTTCTGAAGTCGAGGAGTTGGAGAGGTTATATCCTGATCCTTCTACACATCCTGACTCACCCCATGTTGATACAAGGGGAATACCAGGTGTGGGATCTCAGTATAAACGCCTTGAAACTGCTTACGGACACTACGCGTATACATGTCCTGTTCGACAAACAGTTATATGGGCAACATACCACGATAACGCGCAGCCAGCGTACCTATACCACTGGGCTTTGAACAAAACTGCTTTGTTCGGCGCTAACCATGGCGATCAAATGCGTTATCAGACGTTCAACAGAGAAGTCCGAGAGATCTCACCCGCGCAAAGAGAAGTTTCCGGAGATTTCCACGCGTACTGCACGAGCTTTATCACAAAGGGTGATCCGAATAGTATCAAGGGGCGGTTTAAGAACAGACCAGAGTGGACTTCTTTTGAGAATGGCAAGGGAAAGACGATGTTGCTGGGTCGGGGGAACGATGAAAGGGCTGGGGGTACTGGGGTTGGGAAGGCGGCTGAATTGGTGGACTTTACGTGGGGAGATGAGCAGTGTGAGTTTTGGTGGAGGGTCTCAAGTAAATGGGAGGACTAGACACACCAATTGAACATATCTCACTGTATTACTCCGTATACTATTCTGTTCTGTGTTATTACTATGGGGTGGCATGTTATGTCCGGAGAAACAATAACTGGACCCAGTCATCGGCCTTTGCTCCGATGTGCCAAGAAAGATACTGTCTAGGAACTAAACCCAGGGTTGACCTGACTAGCATGTCTTGCAGACCAGTATATTCATTCAGCGGAAACCATTTACGTAAGAGCACAACATCAAAGTGGGATACCCCGGATTTGGGAGCGGATTGCCGAATGCCCACCGGCAAAGTTTGGGGTTGAGTCCGGGGTTCACAAGGGCAGACACAGGAACGGATAAGGTATCAACGCTTGAATAAGCTCAATTGCTAACTACATGACATCATAACATAACATAACCCAATCCTAACTTAGTACGAGTATCGGAAGTTGGGGTTCTCAAAATCGGTAAGATCCTGCAACGCGGCGTTCTCATCCTCAATAACAGGACCCTTCTCATCACGAAGACGGTTTCGGCGAATAAGCACAAAACGCAGGATAAGCGCGATGACAACTTGGGCTGCGACACAGCCGATGATGAGCTTGCAGCCAGTTTGGTAGATGGGCGCCTCAGAGCCAATGAAGCCGTGGGGACCGATGATGTTGCCGATACAGTATGCCAGGAAGACGAAGGCTGTGGCAGTGGTTCGCTTGGTATAGCCTCCGACGTTCGAGGCGGGCATTTGAAGAGCAACGATGAGAGCGCCAACGAAGGATGCGCACTAAGATGCATGTTAGTTGAGAATTGTGAGATCAGTTAGAGAGCAGCTTACCATGTAGTAACCAGCGAGGAGACCGCCCTTGTTGGTTCGGGGAAGTTGCCAGAAGAGATTCACAGCAATCAACGTGGGCAGAAGCCAGACACACATAACAATTGTGCGGACATTCTTGAACTTGGATGCCACATAAGGACCCGTGAACATGAAGATAGCATTGCAAGCACCGTAGGGAATACCGTACGCCGTAGTAAGCAGCGCATCATGAGTAAAGCCCTTGACGATAAGCTTAGAGAAGTTGGCAATGCCACCATTGATAATCTCATTGAAGAGCACAAAGAAGAACAATAGCCAGATCTGAGTATCCACAAAGACCTCGCGGATCTGGTTCCATTTGATCTTTCGGTTGAACACACCAGTCTTGTTCCTCGCGCTCTGCGCAATAAGCATAGCCCGCTCCTCAATAGTGTACCGCTTGGCAGTAAGGATATTGTTCGGCAGGAAGAAGAACAGCACGACGCCCCAGCAAATGGTCAGCCCGCCGCAGAGCACGTAGATTGTGCGCCACACGTCCCAGCCCTTGGCCTGGCCGACGCCAAAGAACATGATTCCGCCGAACATGGCGCCGAAGCCGTTGAAGCAGTAGAACAGACCTGCACGGGCGGGCTGAGTCTCGCGGCGGAACCATTGCGATACGATGAGCATGAATGCGGGGGTGATGACGGCTTCGAAGGCACCGAGGAGGAAGCGGCAGATGGCGAGGCCGGTGAAGTTGTTGCATGCGGCGGTGAGGCAGAGAATGGAGCCCCAGATGATAACGAAGCTGCTCACGACTGTGCCGGTAGGCAATCTCTGGGTGAGGTAGGATGCTGGCCATTCGGCGACTAAGTAGGCGAAGTAGAAGATTGATGCCATCCATGAGTATTCATCCGGTGTCATGCCCGTTGTTGTGAAAAGGTCGAAGACGGCTGAGTAGCCGAGAGCTTGCTTGTCGACGTATTGGAGGAGGTAAGTACCGCACAGAAGAGGCATGAGAGTCCAATCGACTTTTCTGCGGAGTTTCTTGAGAGCTTCCTCATCGGCCATGAGCTCGTTCAGACGAGAGTGAGGAATGCCATGTTGTTGAAGGAAGAGCTCTGCTTCATCAAGGTCTGTGATGGTACCGGGCTTGATATCTGCCTCTGGGTCATCATTGTCGAAGGGTTGGATCTTCTTGACGTCCTCTGTATCTTGAATCTTAGTGTCTGCCATGATGAAGGAGGAGGATGAACAGTGGCCTGGTCATTGTGGAATCTCAGAGGGCGAAAAGGCGCCTTTTTGAACTTGTGAACCTCAAGGGGCGATAGCAGCGATTCATGCTTGACCCTCGTCTCTGGGATCCGGGGAAACGCTAGGGTAGTGGATACGACATTGATAAGTGCAGTGGAGAAGGGATAAGTTACCTAGATACCACTAGCCATGGATGCGGGGAATGACCTGAGGGCGTGTGTTATCGTGCCCGGGAGCGAAACGGGACATGTTTGCCGAGTTGGGTGGTTGGCGTGGTTTGTTTTCCGCGGGAAAGTTGATGGCACTACTGTATGTAGCAGCGATTGCGGAGACCAGAATTTGGATGCGAAGATAGGATGGCAGCATGAAGATAGTATGAGCTTGGCAATTGATATTGAGATAGAGAATTATAGCTTGATTCAAGGGTCAGATGATTAGATAGTGGCTTGAGGTGCGTCATGATTGAATGATTTGGGCATTATGACATTCGGTGCTTGTAGGCGAGGAGTTGTCCGAGATTGAGGGACTTGACAGTGTCAGAGTAAAGTACTCAGACAACTAGTACTCAGACAATTGATCATGGATGGGTACAGAGACAGGTTTCCTGTTAGTTACAACCAGACTCAAAAATTATAGACTGATTTTAGTTACGGTTTACTATCTCATTTTAGACTCCAAACACCAACATCAAATCCTCTACCAGCCATCACCCAAACATCTACACCTTCAACTCCTCATCTCTCAAACTCCAAACCCTCTTACCAGCAAACCATGTCTCCTGAATCTCCGCCTTGAGCAAAGTCTTAGCATCCCACTCCATATCCGCCACAACAAGATCCGCGATCTTGCCCACCTCCAAGCTACCAACGCGATCATCCTGGAACACACTCTTCGCAGCACCTTGCGAGCCAGCAACCACGGCTTCACAAACTCCAAGCTTAAAGTGCTCGTTTACAACTTCTTCGCACTCTGGTTCGCGAGCGGAACGGCGCGTCGCTGCGACGTAGATGTTGTGAAGAGGGTTCCATGGCGCGGTGGGACTGTCGCTTCCTAAGGCCAGGAGGGCGCCTGAGTCGGCGAATTCACGGTATGCGAAGGCACGGTCGCGACGGTCTGAGATGAGACGAGGCCAGGCGCGAAGGATAGCTGGATCAGCATGGACGGGCTGGATAGAGGCTGTGAGGCCCAGTTTGCCCAGTCTCTTCGCATCTTCCGGCTTGGAAACCTCCAGATGCTCGATTCTATGTCGCGCACCAGGCTTGCCGTACTTCTCAAGCATGTCTACCGCCATGGTGATAGCTGCGTCACCAATAGCATGAAGAGCGATTTGGATTCCTGCATCGGACGCTTGTTTGACGACTGGCTCGAGATCTTCTCTGGACCAGAAAGGAGGTGGTGAAGGGGCTGTGCTGTATGGCTCGGAGAGGTATGCTGTGCAAGCGTCGATGATGCCGTCGCAGATGATCTTGATACCCGCAATGCGGAGATCGGGAGATTTCTCTTTGCTGTATTGCTTTGCTAGTTCGATTGCGCGAGATACCTGTCGTTGGCGCTCTTCGAGGGTATCTGCAGGCTTGACGATCCAATACGCATTCACTCGCATAGCGACATCAGGATGCCGTCTCTTCAACTCAACAAGCGACTCCCATGCGTACTCATCCATAGCCATCTCAATGATGCCCGTGTATCCAGAAGCATGATATGCTTGGAAAGCAGCAAGCATACACTCGATCCGCTCCTCATTCGACGCCAGCTGCGCAAGCGTAGGCCAAACAACAGTCAAGATCATCGCTTCACTCAAAACACCCGACGGGCGACCATTCTCATCCCTCTCAATGATACCACCAGGAGGGTCAGCCATATCAGCGACTTTCATCTCCGCCAGACCGGCAGTATTGCACCACGTCGAGTGCATATCCTTGGTATCGACATATATCGGCCTCTCGTCAATCTCATCCAGGATCTTGGCGGTTACACCGTTGGGAGTCATGGAGTGCATCCATCCCTTTGCCATGATTCTCGGAACATCCGGGTTGGCTTTTGCGTAGGTTCGCAGTTCGTGGAGGATATCATCTAGAGTCTTGCAGTGCTCCAGAGCAATTTTGCGAAGAGACTGGCCAAGCAGGAGCAGATGCATATGGCCGTCTACAAAGCCTGGCAGAACTGTCTTTCCATTCAAGTCCTGAGTTTCGATAATATCTTGAGATTTGACTTGGGCTGCGACATGCTCTTTTGTGCCGATAGCCTCGATGATACCGTTCTTGACATACATACTTTCTGCAAAGGTGGGCTCGTCTGCCAAACTGGCGACGGTCCTAGAAAGGATCTTGCCATTGATAAACAAAGACATGATGAAGGATACTTGTGTTATTTGAACAAGAACAAAGGAAAGAAAGAAGTTGAGCTTCCTGTTCGGTACTTATAGTCTCTCTTCGCCTCTTTAGACTGGGCTCCGTTTACTGGGGGTGGGACCGCTTGGGTGGGCTAACTGTGCCTATCACCTGGGAGTTGGGACGAACAATGCATTACCGAAGTCATTACACTGCAGAATGCATGCATATGTGATATGGCATTCGACAATAGGCTCTCTCTCATCAAGTCATATCTCGACATACGTGTCCCCTCTGCCTTTCTGACGGCTAAGACATTCTCAGAATCTTCAATGAGACCTCGGTCTTGAAGAAACAGGTCTCCACCGAAATTGGGACCCTTGATCAGGACCTTTGGGTTTGGAGGACATGATTGGTTGAGAAGCGATCTTCGGTGGGACAGAGAAAATCGCTCATGGGGAGATGATCTTATCTGATTCAACGTCATCGGCTGATGGCGGATCTGATCTGATAGTCTACGATCTAAGCATGCACCGAGTCAATTTCAAGTCTTTGCCGAGGTTTAGTTACTATTGTATTGGTTCTCATATTTCTTCTTTGTGCAAAAGTGTGTAGGACATCACAACATGGATAGGGTAAAGGTATAGGGTATATGCCATTGCTATCAAACAAGATCATAGGGCGTATGTGACATAGAACCGATGACTCCAATCTTCAAGGACAACCGATCGGAAATTAAAGATCCCCACAAGCTTGAAAGCGACATCGGACACGGTTATAAACGGCCGAATATTGACATCGACATGCGCAGAACTCAAGCAAGCTGTGAGATTCATGCCTATCACTAAGTTACCCGGGTTCATGAGTATTGTGAAGAAGTATAATCCCTCCAACACGACCAACAGGATCGACAATGCGGAGACAAAGCATGAACTACACGCACCTCGCTCGCTACCAGAGTATCGGGACTGGTGGTGTGGAGATTTGCTGTAACTTAAGTTCTGATGGGCGCGCAAGCTTAAACGTTGGCGCTATGCAACGTAATGGTTGAAAGGGTTAATATCTTGTCACAGCGCGAACTAGAACACACAAAAGCCCTGATGTCTATAATATGGTCGGGATGTATATTGCTGAAAGACCATATCCGTATCTATTAACTTAAACTGTAAAGCCCTGTGGCCTTCGAAACAGTCACTGACTGATCGGGCGTTTTGGTGGCTTCCTAGACATGATCGATTGGTGATTGTACTTGTACTGCAACAACATGTTGTGTCCAGGGCTTGAAGCTGAAAAAGGCTGGGGGTGCTTTTGGCTCAACGTGGACCCGCGATTGAGCTTATCCCTCCCCAGTAGAGAATCGGGAGTCCTGGCCTGGGTGCTCGTCAACCATTTGACCAGGCGGATGACTTTCAGGGCCGCCTGAATGCTAGCCTAAGCGAGCATAAGATCACCAGATTGTTTTATCTCTTCGGCTCTTGACGGTCAATTCTTCTGATAACCTGACGACTGGGTTGGCGCGATGGGGTTAAGAGTGATGTAAGTCACAGTTGTGGTGGTGTTTACGGTCATAGCTCTCGTCGTGCAGAGGTTTCGAGCTCAACACATAGTCTTGAAGGATCCGGCTGTAGCGAGGGTCACGAGTAGACAATTAATCGTGGTTTCGGGATCGAGAGTCGTAGATTGGGATGCGTCTGTTGATGAAGCAGGTTCGATGTTCGGGCTCGTCAGTATGATGGTAGTGTGAGAAGTCCCAGTAGGGATACTCGCCGAAATGCTATGGTGAATGGAATAAGGTCAGCTTCAAGGTTGTAAAGGGTCCGAAGGAAGTTAACTAAAATGCACAGCCCAACGATTCTGACTCCACTAACAATCTCTCCGCAAGCAATGTCCAGGGCGTGGAGGGTCGCAACTTGCCGTTGGCACGACCGCCGATTCAACTAGAGAGCTTGCTGCGTAGCAGTACCTAAGTAAGATGTTAGCCATTGTCTCATAGTTTAAGTTGCAGGTTGAATGATTGATGATTAATGCTGTTGTTGTACTGTACTCCGAAATATCTTGGACCACCGGCCAAAGTAATGCCTTCCTGCAGAGCCATCCCATAACCCACCAATACCTCAGTGTAAGTCGGATAGCCAGCCAAGTCACTCAGGCATCCAGCGAAGTCAAACTACCCTCTGGTCGACAAGTTCGCCTATAGGGCAGCGGATGTTGGAGATGGCGGGGTTGTAGTAGATGTGACCGCGGTCGCGGATTCTGAGACCCGTTATGCTCAACATCTGGGGTTGATACACTGGCGGTAACGTTGCTTCTAACGACTTTTCAAAGTCGACTAAGTGTTTCTGTCAATGCAAGTACCTTCGTTCGGCAAAGCAGTCGCTGTATCAACCTCTCCTAGTATTGCGGGAGTGGTGGACGTCCTTCAAGCTGTTTAGCCCGTCAGTGAGGTAGGTGGTCGAGACGTTTGTGTCGGCGATCGATCCGGAGGTGGTAGCACTGCGTTCGCGAGTTAAGTTGGTAGTGGCAGTTTCAGTCGCACAAGAGATATGTTCGCAATGGTATCAAAAGTCATCGAAGTATCGAGATAGACTGTAGACGGGTTAGGCTCGACAACTCCTTTCCGAATAGGTGGCGGTAGACTCATCGCCATCAAGAGTAGTGGTGCCATAAACTCTGGGTTCAATCACCGTATCAGCGATTATGCTGTTGATAGTGACAGATTGCTAAGCGTTGGTGGTTGGAGTGGCCCAGTCGTAGCATCCAGGGATGCAAGTATAGTTTGCGCCTGCCGCGGTAGTCGTTGGCCCCAACTCAGCTTGCACCGACGATGAACGTACCTGAGTTTGCCCCAGAAGTTTTGATCTTAGAGGCCGTTTACCACGACACCCAGGCCAGCCATTGTGGTATTCGTCGTATAGCCGATCTTGGTGCTTCCATTCCAATCGCAGTCTTCGCAAGCTCGAGGGACGAACAGACTCGCCGTGTCATGGCCGCCATCCGACATGTCGCATATGCCGATTTCGATTTGCCGCCCAGTACTAAGGGCGATAGGGCCTCTGTGGAGAGCGAAGCAATAGAGGATTCCCGGTCGTTGTCGGGTCTGTTGATACTTAGGGGGTCTGGAAGGGTGCATGCCATTCCTTTGAGGGCCGGCCCAGCAAGAGCGAGAATAGTTGTGAGACTTTGGTCTATGTAGTCGTTGACAAGGTCTCGATTTCTATTCCTGTTTGGTAAATCTGTCAGCGTATGCCAAAGGGGACAGACAGAAAGAACTGGTGTACTTACCCGCCAATTTCTGAAGAGGCTGCAATACACTCAAGCAGAACTCCGCCATACTGCGCTTCGAGATCCAAGCTGATGATCATCCCATCATCATGGTGCTATCAAAGCCACGGAGAGGCAAGCCGTTGGTCAAACGTCTCGTATCGTCTCAGTAGAGAGCTTCTTCAGCTAGACCTATAGTCAACAAGGCACCGCGGCCCATGCACAACGGCCATCTTCGGTTATACCGCTAGAATCAAGAACCCTAGCAAGAAAGTTGCTGAGAACAGAGAACCCGGGAATGGACAATATGGCTCTCCAGTACCTCTTGGTTGATGGTGGCTGCATTGGCAATGCTTGTGCAAGGAGAGAAGAGCTGCTTGCCCAAAGGGCCAAAGTTTTGCCGAGATTCTTCATACTGGAGTTTTGGTCAACACAACCACGAAAGGTACATATGGAATCATGATACAAAAGTTGAAAGTTTGGATTTATCTATGTATATACTGTGTTTGACGATTGCGGGTAATCTAGTAAACTTTAATCGTCTTTTCCACCCAACTCAAGTTCTGATTCTAATAGCCAACGCACGGAGTACCCCTTGAAGTCTTACGGGTTAGTAAATCTCATGGAGTCGACAGCACTCAATTCCATTTTGAACCCAGTCCAGATGATCCCTATCGAGCCTCAAATACAACGAATTCTCGTCAGCGCCGGCGTCACGAAGCAGCCGAATTACCTGCCTCCCCTTCTTTCGCAACTTCTCCCTACTCGGCATCACGAACCCGCGCCGATACCATTTCTCGGGGATGCACCACTCAGGCAACCTAGGCGTGACGACACACTGGACAGCTACTTGCAGAGGCGACTCGAAGTATACGGGCATAGGAACCTCCTGATCACTTACATAGTTCGGATCAGCGCCGCGAGCGAGAAGCCACTCCACGACTTCGACTTGGTAGAACTGTAGAGCGGTATAAAGAGGTCGATTCAAGCGTTCTTGGATGCGAATGTCGAGATGAGAAATAGATTCGGCTTGGAGGCTTCTTTCGAGGGTGCGGATGTTGCCGTCGCGACAGGCTTCGTAGATGTGGGCGTTGGCGTGCTTGGACTTAGCTTTCGAAGCTTGTCTGTATATCTCGATGATGAGTCTATCGTATAGAGAGCTACAGGTTCGAGCGAAGTTTGTTTTGGATTGGAAGTTACCTGTGAGAGTCCTTATGTTAAAGATGATCTCGTTAGGCAAAGTGAGGAGTTTTGGGTTGGAGTCGGAAGGGTACATTTCGAACGGTGGGAAGGATTCCATTTTGGAGCAATTTTTGATCGATAAAATGTGTGATGTCTTTGGGTGATAATACTTACATCTTGGGGGATTCTCGATTTTGTATCTTTGAATCGACAATTGGGGCTGGCTGTGTTTTGACTTGTTCGGACCATATTGTTCAGAACACTTCGACCTTTTGTTCCAGTTACAGATTATGTTCCAAGTAAATACCTTTGTACCATGGAATAAACCATGCAAAATAAAGAGAACAACACTTGAATAAGTCTTTGAGCTTGTGTTCAAATACTTACATTGTTAGCCTGTGATGATACATTGGACTTGGGGATATTTGCACGCAAAAGTGGAACACTTGCATAATGCGATACAAGAGTCGACCCTTGAATTCGTGTATTGTATTCTGAAGGCTACGTACTGGAGATTATCAAGAGGGCAGCCGCTGGCGCGAGTGCATCGACGAACCGAACAAGTCGGAGTCCACACTACCATAGCAGAGTGTTCTGGCAGCCTTCGTCGCAACTTGTGGATTATTCTAGACTTCATGATGAGACTTCACTATTCTCAGAGAATGTGTTTCTTTTCTTCAACTTGGTGATCTGGTCTGCAAGATGCTGTCCTAAATAAACAAGAGAGCGTACCATCACCACGTCTGTTCATCTTGACTACATTAATCCACCAGCCCTCGGTCTTGTTAATCCCCTCCCCTTCCACCTAGGTCTCTGCTTTCTTACAAGATCACTAGTCACACAAGTCTCATTCTATTCACTCAAGCTCGCTTGTTTGCAGAACACTAGTGAGTTCCTACAGCTGCCTGGTCCCTCGCAGCCCCGGTCTATCAGACTGTACGCTCGCACACTCGCACGCCTGCTCTGCCGCCGATTCTGACAGTGCCAACCGAGCGGCACTCCTGTGCACTTGACAGCTGCCTACTGCTTACCTCCCATTCCTTCTCACAGAAATCTTCCCTCTAACCTTTCCTCCCTTACCTTCACATCTTTCACACCTTTTGGAGCACTCCTCTTCCTCTCTACCATCATCTGCCACCCTCTTGCTTTGCTTTTGCATCCTTTTCGGCATCTTTTGGATGGCCTCATCTCATCGCTCTCTCATCTGCTATCTTGCTCTCTTCCCTTTGCTGTTTTGAGTACATTTTGGATACCCTCACCTCACCCTTCTCTAATATTCCCCCCATCTCAACTTCGAGCTTGGACGACACCATGTTTGCCAAGCAGGTCACTGTTTTCCCCATCGGGGATCTTCCTGCAGAGCTTCTTCTTCGTGTCAGCTCCTGCCTGTCCCTTCGATTCGCCTCTCGCCTTGCGCGAGCCAACAGGGACTTCCACCGAATCCTGAACATCGAGCTCTACAAGCGAAGCCGCAAAGGCTGGTTTCCTCTCGCTTTCGGTGCTTGCACTGAAAATACTGACACCTTGGCCCTTTGTATTGAACTTGGAGCCCCTGTTGACTTCCAAATCCGAAAAGTCAAGGGACATTTCCGCTGGTGCGGTGAAAGCTACTACGAGGTCGGTGGATGGCGAGCTCTCCGTCAAGCTATCCACGATAGCAGGCCCGAAGCTGTCAAGTTTCTGCTCGATCACGGTTCCTGCCCCAACTCTACTCCTGAAGAGTTGCAACATTCCGGTGAGCCTCCACTCGTTATGGCTTTCCGACGGGGACCTCGGGCACCGGTTGAAGCCAAGGCTATTGCCATCGCTCTTCTGGACGCTGGCGCCGATACTAGCACTGTCTCTGAAACTCATAGGGAGGAACTGTTGAAGATGAAGGAGATTGATGGCTATTTTGCCAAGGGTTGGATCTAAGGAAATGGTAAGTAAATGGAACTACACCAACATATTCCTTGAACGATACTGACGAGGTGAGATAGGAACATATTTATCGCGTGTGCCGCAACGTCATTGGAGTTCAGTGACTGCTGCGACTTGACTTTACTGGAAGAAATCGCTATTGATTACAACATTTAAGAAGAGTTTTCCTTGACCTTGCAGTTGAAAGAGGAAGACAAATTTATCGTGTGTGCCGGTCCGAAGACCGCCAGTTCCCGAAGGCGCCGGAGAGATCACGTCGTGAGACCGGGCATCACAACATGCCCTCTCCCCCAGAGGGCGCGTTGATGGACTCAGTGGGAGAAAATGCCCACCTCAAGAAAGCTGTCGCCTTTTTTTTTTTTTTGGTATGTTTGTCACATCTCAACTCTCCAACGTACTCTCAACTGACATACTCCGAGGATAGAATAGGGGACGTGAGCTGGGTTTAGAAAAGACTAATCAGGGGGTAGTGAAGAGTAGTAGCTGGGCGCTCATCGCAAACTTTCGATTCACATCCCGACTCGAGTTCAAACTTGCTTTGCAACTCCGGTCCACATCATCGTCGACGGTGTCCGTACCAGCTCTAAGTTGGTTGTTAACCGCACGCTGGACGGCCGAAGCCTGCCAAGGACATCAACACTCGGATGCTGGCCGCCCGAGGCTGCTGGGGGCACTGGGCTCTCTGGATGTCTGGCCACTGGCTAGTACTGAAACTTAGCACATCGGGGGAAACCACCCGCTGCTGAAGTCCTCGCGGCAGATGCGGTCCTCCACCATGGGCTCCTAAGCCACAGCACCCTTTGGGTCTTGCAACTTCAAGCTACCGCTATCACTCTTGCGACGCAATGTCCTCTCCCCCTGAGTATCGTCGCCCGCACGATCCTGCGACTTCAGAACGTCAGCAGAGAAGCGCATTGTGTGGTGAGCCAGTTGGCGGGCATGCCTGTTCGAGCGTCATTTCAACCCTCAAGCTCAGCTTGGTCGAACCTTGTCTCGTGTGGACTGAGTCTCGACAGCTCGAACACTCGGCGCATTGTATCGCATCGCCACGCAAAAGCCCAGACACGACAACCACCAAAAGCGACAGCAGCAATCTCAAGACATGTGCTGCTCGAGCAAGTCTTCCTACACTACCACTGCTGCGGTGCCTTCCGAGTTTCCTGGAACGGGACGCCATAGAGGGTGAGAGCCCTGGGGCCTCTTTCACCTTCACTTTCCTTTGATCGATTCGATACTTTCCTTCTTGTTTCTGCTTTCGTCAAGAGTGCTGGTCGGAGAATGGCTTCGAGGATACTGCATATCTTTGAGACAAGCGTATGACTACTGGCAGAATCAACCGGTAACAATGTAAGTCTTGAATCACATGACTCATGCTTTGACAGCAGCTAACCGCAAAACCAGTCTTCAGTTGATGTTCTGACTCTACAAGATCGAGTATGATGGATGGTACTGTCACGGCAGGGGGGAAGTCAAGTAGAGTAGACAAAAATTCTATTGCTTTTGTTTTGTCTTTCAAACAAGGAAATCGAACTCGCTCTGGTGATATGCTAATCTAGTCTAAGAACCGCATCGAAACAAAATGTGAATATGTAATTAATTCTAGTGCAATCCGCTCTCTCCCGTTCTCGCCATGTGCTGCTGGCACTTGATCATCACATCAAGCTGATCGCTCACATCCTGCAGACGGCCCAGAACCTTTCTGTTTCCGTCGGTGAAGTTGAGAATAGAGTAAGGAATACCCGTGTCGGCGCAGAACTCGCGCAACAAGAACTGCACCTTGCGGAGGTTGTGTCGAGGCACACGGGGGAAAAGATGGTGAACGGCCTGGAATTGAAGACCTCCATGGATGAAGTCCAACCAGGCAGGGCAGTCGACATCCATAGTTGTTCGGAGTTGACGCTGCGCAAAGGATTCCTCCTCGCCGAGATCAACAGTCGACATTCCCCAGTGGGAAAGGGTGATCTGGACGTGCAGGGGCATGGTGACGATGTGGGAGACCAGGACGAAGATGACACGAGTGGTCCAGTCAGGGAGTCCGCGCCAGAGGAGGCAGTAGCCGAAGAGGAACCAGTAGCAGGCCATGAAGGAGATCTCGGTAGGGCGAATCCACCAGGCGCGCGACTTTCCAAGTTGAGAGGACTTTGAGGAGAGGACGTGAAGCCAGGAGAGGAGGTAGAGGTTGAAGCGAGCGATGCCCATAACAGGGTAGTAGGTGTACTTCTGGTAGGGGACGAGGAAGTCGGCGGCGGCATCCCAGTAAAAGACGAAGCCGTTGTAGTAGGTTGAGCTGAGGGACTTGAAGAACGAGGGGCAGGTGGCGAAGAGAGGGACGTTCTGGATATCGGGGTCGTGCTCAGGTGCGTTTGTCACAAGGTGGTGAACATTGTGACTGCTCTTCCACCAGCCGATCGAAAGACCACAGCAGAAATCCGCAATGAACATGCCAACAAGAGTATCAAAAACGAAGTTGGAGGTAATCGCAAGATGTCCAGCATCGTGCGCCGTAAACATGATTTGATGCCAGAACAGACCCAAGAACACAGCGGAGGTGATGTACCACTGGTTATAGAACAAAACACCAAAGAGGGTGAACAAGGTGGTGTATCGAGCCATCTCCTTGCCGTAGTCAATGTAGGGACACTGATACAAGCCCTCGTCACGGATTCTGTCGTGGAGAAGCTGGTACTTGTGTCGAATATCGGTCTGGATCTTAGTATCCGCTGGGCAAGGATACGTTTCCAAGTCGCTCTGGATTTCACGCGCGACACCAGCGTTTGCGACTCGCAGGATCGCAGCTCTCTTTCCGTTGTTCTCGCTCTTGATGGTAGCAGAGCGATGTCTCAAGCCCTCGGTCTTCATCGCATCTTCGACCACAACTTCATCGGTCGCTGAAGACGCAGAACTGGCAGCATCGTCGAGAATGCTGCTGCTGCTGAGACTCTCTTCTGTGTCCGAAGCAGTGGAATCGGCGATTTCGATCTCCTCGGGGGCGTCCTTGCGAAAGACACCGCCTCTAATTGGTGGTGTGCGGTTCGTCCAAGGACCCTGCTTCCGGCCGATCCGATAGGCCTTCATGGTTCGTAGTGTCGATTCGGAGTGGTAACTATATCAAATACGAATATTAATAATCTGATCTCATCTGGATGTAATGGAGGGTAGTTTCGTGGTGCTTTGACCCCGCATGCATTGCATATGCCGTCCCGTCTGACAGGCCAATGGGGTGTTGTAAATGCAGCATCTTGGTGTTTTCCTCTTTTTGGTGTAGTGGCATGGATGTGTATAACCTCAAACTCAACCACAACGACACTCGTTCCATTTTATCGACATCTCGGGTGAATAAAACTTACGCTTTCATTTCGTCTGTCGCATCGCGGCCAACCATGTGCAGAACCGCCAATCGTCCACCAGGATGTCTGTCCATCCAACCGTCGAGCTTGAGAATCGAATCTTCGTAGATGACAATAGTCTGGTCGTCGGCGATCATTCGCTCGACCGCCGCTGCGGTCAAGACCTTATCGCGACTCATTGTAATGTCGAGATCGTTTTTGTTGTATGTGTAGTGTAGGTACTGTAGGTATGCTGGAAAGGAAGGTCGGCAGGTGCTGAAAAGTAGTGCGCAAACGGTCGTGATTCTACAGAAAGAGTGGCAAGGGAGGATGTGAATCACGAACAGCAGCAAAAAGAGGGCGAAGATGAACAGCAAACAGAAACAACAGCAACAGAGCAAACAACCGAGGCAGCACAAGACATAAGTACTTCAAGCTAATCAGGGGCACAGCTACCTACCTCTCTGTCAGTGTCCAAGAGGATATCCATAATTATCATCTCCTCTTACTCAAGCTACGCCCCCAGATTGAACCATTCGTTCACTAATTCGCTCCCTCGTTCTTGTACGACCAATAGTGGGCGCAGCACTCGTACCGTTTTGTGATCCATGACGGTCCAATCTCAACAGAGCCAGCACAAACTAAGCAGGTAGGGTCCTTGTCCCTTCAACCCGGGGCACGTCAAACGATTGACTTAGCTCTAGCTAAGCTTAGATTTGAACCGGGGCTACGAACGGGCCAAGGCCCCTCAAAGGATTTGTCTACAGTAGAGTACGTAGACATTTGGTGGCGTAGTACAGAGGTATATAGTGTGATGACCCTTGTAGCCTTGTCCGAAGATGCATGTGCGACATGCTCATCATCCAAGGACAGTACACAAAAGGAAAGGAGGCAGAGGAGGCAGAGGAGGAAAGGCAAAAAAAAAGAGATGAGCATCGTCCAAGATCCTGGTTTGTGGCCAAGCATTTTCCTACAAACCCACATATTAAAACTGGTCCTAGTGTAGTCCCTAAGGTCCTGCGGAGAGAGTCGCCTCTTTAGTGGAGTTGGTTCGCTTGAAACAAGAAGAGTCAAGGCCTGGACCTTCTTCCCCTAGCTAGACATTTTAGCCAGGTGAAAGGTGACAGTTGGCGATGAAAAACCTAAACAGAGTTCTAGAAAACGAGCTTAATGCAACCCATGACTCTCTGTACGGTACTGTTCCTGATTGTGTTACCGTTGCGTGCATAGTTTTGGTTGCAACTCCAACTCAATTGGCAGCCGTTTGAGATTGACACAAACCCATATTAATTGACCTATAGCGCGGACTGTATATGTGCTGTGTCCCCAGATCTGTCCTCTGTTTGTCCTGTTTGTTACCTTACGCGTACCACTTCCAAAACGTACAGTACCCGTACGAGTTGGCTGCACCAGCCAGTCCTCGTTTAACGCGTAATTCGGATACGGGTCCCTTCTCAGGCATAGTCCCCTCTGTTGGTACGATACGAAAATCCCTTCCGTCGGAAAACCACAGCCTGCCCCCTGGACCCCCTAGCAAGATACCTGCGGACTCCGGAGAGGGGCCAAGTGCTCCCGAAATGGAAAAGAGCCCCTGTGGAGACTTGGCGCAGCAGGGGAGTTTGGGGGGGGCGTTGCGACTCTAGTCCCACAAGACCCTGAATTTCAGGCCTGGGGTTTTAAGTTAGTGTCCATCGTTCACCCGCGGGCAGCGAGTGCGAATCAAGGAAAGACCACCTGCAGACCTCTAGTATTGGATACCGAGGGAAGGTACCCGGCGGTCTTCCGGTCCTGTCACGTCTCGCCAAAGTACGCGTAATTTTTCGTCGCCCGCACGTATCTCGGTCCGTTGGATACTACTCTACGCCCTCAATAGGGGTTCTCTCAGGGTACTATAATTATTCTAGAATGCTTCGTTAAAAAGTGTATTTGACGAGATTACGTGTTTCTCTACAATAAAAATTAAAAACAGAGATTTGATTCGAGTCAAATGTTGCACGTGGGAAAACGCTCAATCGTCGTTGTTTAAAGGGGCGCTTAATTAGATAGTGTACCTTAACATTAATCGTATCCATCCATTCCGCCGCCGACTCTTGTTCTAAGATTGCTAAATTAGCTTAGCTAGATAACCAGCTGGAAACAACATCCCATGAATCGAACCATTCACCGAAGTCCTTTCTGTCAATGGTGATGAATATCCGGATTTATTCCTTCCCCTCAATCTTGGCCAACGCTCAAAAGAGCTCTCCGCATAAACCACAAGTCCTTGTTTTTTTGCTTCTGCTGCGCCGTTGATGGCGTCGGCCCAGCAAATTAAACTAAAATTCGGGTGCGGCCTTTTTTGTTTTTTTTTTGTTTTTCGTAAACAAGAAAGGAAAGGGGGCTCGAACTGTTGAAGGAAGCTAAGCTTTTCTGAATCCTTGCCTGATGCGAGGTTAGATTGGCTATGGCGTCCAATCCCCTGGCCAAGAATTAACGTGTCAAGATTAACTCTGACCACACCACGCGTTGGAGCTAGATCCCAGCCCGTCTGTCATGGCGGCCCCCACGTCCATGTCCAAGTCCAAATCCAAGTTTTTGAGCTTTATCATATCTTATCTTATCGACGTTGCGGATACTACCGCCGAGAGAGTCGCCAGAAAGTGTCCATAGCTCCAGGGTAGTGTTGGTGCGCAAGATTCCCTATTAATGAAAGACAAAACACAGAAAGTAGATGACAATAATGATAGACAAAAAATAGTGCCTCAATACTTGAGCAGCCAATAGTCATATTCATCCCACTAGATCCCTCGATTATGCATCGTGATGGATACAGACAGTTGACTCGCCGTTATGAACAACGTGACACAATCCCCAGTGACATACCGCGACGTCACTACGCGCGATATTTCCTCCTGAGACCCAGCTGACGACGGCTCCCGCCACTTTTCCTCCCTTGAGTGAAACCACATTAGATGCAGATCAACACCTCATGGTTGGAATGACGATACGGGATCTTCCGTCATTTTGTATAGAACAAAACACCGAGGGTCAAGCCGACCTTGTCACTTGTTCCGTATAAAGTACCTGAGTTGGCAGTCAAGCTCAGTCATAGCTTGCGTTTAGGCGTCGGATTATGGCAGTGGTGATTGGCTCAGGAGAAAATGTATAATACTGTTCCTAGTGACTGCTTATCCTCCCAGACGCGCAATGCTCACCAGTAACAAAGCTGAGCTCACATGTCTGAGCCATAATATACCGATTCTCCCTACCTCGTACTAATTCCTCTAACATTCGACTCAAGCCATCCTGACCTCAGCCACCATCGTCGTGAAACTTTTCAGCGCCAGCCCTTACCCCCAGAGAGGCCAATCAGCGTGAGCATTCGTGACCTTTGAGGCCATGGAGGCGAGCCCAATCAACGCGTGTTTGAGAGCGAGACGCAATTGAGAAAAATAGTCTAAATAGTCGGGGAGCAAGTTCGTTGTACTGAATGTAGTTTTGGAGTCTTGATGGCTATGAGAGGCTCTTGAACGGATCTTACCGAAGTGTAGATCCCCTCACAAAGTCCCCGATAACTTTCCGCCCAAGAATATAAATCACCGATTGAAGCTCCCACCTCGCGACGCCCTGACTTCCATCCCAAGACATCGATCCAAGTTCAGCAAAATGCCATTGGATTTACCTCGTCGCGAATCATTCATCGCTCGCAGTGGCAGCACATACTCCTTCATCTCCATTAAACCAACTACCCAAACCAAGACACTCCTCTTCCTCCACGGCTTCCCATCCACCCTCAGCGATTGGGTCCATCAAATCCGGCATTTCTCAGCAGAGGGATTTGGCGTCGTGGTGCCGGATCTGCTTGGGTATGGCAAGAGTAGCAAGCCTGATGATGTAGAGCAGTACCGTCTAAAGCCGATGAGCGATGAAGTCATTGAGCTTCTGGACCATCTCATGTTGGATACTGTTGTCGGAGTAGGACACGATTTTGGCGCAACGCTTCTGTCGCGGATGGTAGCTTACTACCCTTCGCGCCTCGAATCGCTCATCCTTCTCGCCGTTGGACCACCACCGCTTGGAACGCCTTTTGATGTTGATATGATCAACCAGATGACCAAACAAGTGCTAGGTTACGAAATGCTCGGATACATTCCATTCTTAGCAGACCTTGACTCTCAGCACATTCTTGAACAGAAACCTGAAGCAGCTATGAGTCTTGTGTTCTGTCATGATCGCAAAGAGTGGGAGGAGTGGTTTCATCCTCTTGGGAAGATGCATGAGTTCGTACGTGAGGATCGCAGGGTCACCACTGCACCGTGGTACAGCGAGGGTCTCCAGGAAGCGCACCTTGACGCTTTCGCTTCGAAGGATGGGTATAAGGGCGTTTGCCGATGGTATCGTATGTGGAAAGATAACCTGAATATACCGGATGAGAAGGACTTCGAAGATTTCAAGATCGAGCAACCCGTTCTCTTCATAGTGCCCTCGGAACCTGCTGCATCAATGCAACAACAGCAGCAAATGCTTTCAGCCTGGGCTCCGAACCTCCGAACTGTTGGTCTCGACACGAGCCACTGGATCCATCTTGAACAGCCCGGCCAAACCAACAAAGCTATTCAAAGCTTCCTCACCTCAACCAGCCATGTTTAGCACTTCAGGTCTCAACCAGTCAAACGTATCAAGAAGATCAAAGTTAAAGTCCAACTGCGTCGGAATATCCCAATCCAGCGTATCAAGCGCTCCACCGCCTGCGATGGGAGCGTTGAGGTTGTGGTCCAGCACTCCTTGTATAACAGCTTTGCAGTCCGCGCAGAGATCGGCGTTGGGGGCGGGTGGTCGGACCCAGTCGAGGAAACCGATGAGGAGACTGAGCTTTTGTATTATTGCTGAGCGGCTTAGTTTCGGACAGTCGGGATGCGTGCCGCGGAATGTTGGACGGAGGAGTTCGAGACACAGGATACCTCCTCCTGGGGCGGCAAAGGCCATCAACTGTGTTTGTCAGACAGATGTAACAAGATGATATGGATTGTTAGACTTACCAGCCATTCAAAGTCTCGTCTGACTCCAGAGAAGCGATCTTGATGTGTCCAGAACAGGAGCGTCAGGCTGACCATCTCAAAACTGATCACCAGCAATCGATTCTCATCAACGTGACCCAAACGAAGAGACAACCTTTCCGCAAAAAACATATTTTGCAAATGTTCTAAACGGACGAGGATCCTCACGTAGACATTCTCTACGTCGCAGTTCGGATCATCCAATTCATCTGCTCGATGGATTAGATGCGGAGGAAACCGTGCATATGTTGTTTCGCTGCGCGCCTTGAGTTCGCTGTTCCCATTAGCGAAAGCCCTTTAAAGAATGGACATGGAACACTTACGCTACCCTCTCAAACGTAGCCTTCACATTACTCACCAACGCCATCTCAAGAAGCTCACCCTTGATAAGCGCAATCTGCATACGCGCCTTAATATGTGCCGGACCAAGTAACTCCCCATCTGGACGATACCCATTCGAGTCCAACCTCGACATCGCGCGCTTGATAGCGGCATCGCCACCCATGAGATCCTTGTCATCGATGTCCATCGCCAAAGGACCCGAGAAGTACTGGTGGCTAAGAAGCGGTGGTCGGCCTGTGAAGGACACGAGGACTTTATCAAGGGCGTAGACGCGGTCTGTAATGCGGCGCTTGTGCTCAGAGCAGAGAGAGGGGATGTAGTTCGGGTCTTCGATGTTGACGTGATGACCGAGGAAGGTTAGGAGGGCGACTGTTTCGGCGGCGTAGCTCCAACAAGCCAAACCTGAGGGTATTAGTGGTGACAAAGAGGGCCAGCAAGAGAGACTTACCAGCGTCGCCTGTTACCAGCGACTCAATGGTTGTTCTGCGATAACAAAGATAAAGAAGGATATCGTTAGCAGTAGTGAAATGGCGAACAAGCTCAACACAATAGCCTAAACACTTGTTCACAGCAGCAGCTTCCATCCCAGGAGCGCCATTCCAATATGTCCAGATCAGACCGATTGATTCCCAGCGAATGTTACTCCCCGTGAACTGATCAGTCCATGCTTTTGCACTCGAATGCTCGTCACGAATCGGTCTCGAGGTATTATTGCTAATACACAAAGCCATCTCTTCAAGCTGCGCATCATCTCTGGTTTGCAGAACCTCACCCCAATCTTGTTGGAGAGTATTCAAGATATCCTCAATTGTTATAAACATCCAGTCGTCGACGCGACAGTGAAGCTTGTTAGGCATGACATCGTCGCGAGTACCAGGAAGGTGACGAAGAACAAAGAGACACATCTCGCGGAGATGTGATGGCATCTCAATCATACAAGTCCTCGTCTTAGGTGGCCTTCTCGGGCTCGGCTCGATTTCGAGAGAAGAGCCATGGACGAGTGAGAGGCTGTTCCTCGTTTCTTCAAAGACTGCATTGTGACTCGTGAAGCCGAGATAGCCAGGTGCCAACGAAGGTGAAGGAGTCGAGGTTGACTCTTCACTTGGGCCCACACTTGTACTTGTAGTAGTGACTGTATTAGGAACCGAAGTTGTACTTGGGACCGAAGCTGGATTGGAAACCGAAGCCGTAGTAGGGACGTTAGATGTAGCTCGGCTTGGAGGAGACCGAAGCCGCTGCTTCTTGACTCTTGGCTCCGAGATAGTGTAGACGCACGACTCTCTCCGTTTTGCACACCGAGAACAAGTGGGCTGACCGTGATCGCAGGCTACTTTCCGCGCTCGACATGGATCGCAAGCCTGGGGTCTACCGTTTAAGCGTCGCAGAAGAGGGGCATCTGCCATGATGTGCTGTGTTGCTGATGAATCCGATGATGATAAATCTCTCGGTTTCGGCTTGGAAGTGGATGTCGGCTCGAAAATTCGCGGTGTCGGTTTGAATGTTGGTGGTCTCGGCTTGAAATTTAGCGGCTTCGGCTTGAAATCATGTACTATCGGCTTGAAAAATAGAGGCTCGGCTAGGATAAACTCTCTCGGCTTCAACATTATGGAGCTCGGCTTGACGACTCCCCCACATAGTTCAGCTCGGCTTACAGGGGTTCGTCTAAATTGAGCACGCCGAACCATTATTAGTGTGACGCACTGCGGAATGTGTCACTCGGAGACGGAAACGTTTGGCTGCAGGGCTGACAAGAGAGTAATTGATGGCTTGAAAGGCGTACACACCGTTACGCTGTGACTCAATTATGGATTGCGGCTGATCAAGCAACAAAAGTCAAGCCGAGATGGTTGCAGTATAAGTATATCTGGATGCCCCCGATGTTTGGAGTATCAATTCGATATACAATCATCAAGACATTCAACACTCAATTGAATACACTACTATTTCAGTATTTCAGCTCTATCACACACAAACCTTCAACATGCCTTCACTATCAACCACATACAAGATTGCCAACGTCTCTGAGACAACACTCGTTGACACAACCAAGCCTTCAACAAGTACAAAGCCTGGTACGCTTCAAACTTCCCATCTCTCTGATCAATGATCTAACAAGTTCAGGTCTCGAAGTTACACATAAGCCATCCCTCAAGGAAAAGATCCAGAGGAAGTTGTCTGGGTCTGTCGACCCAACAAAGAAGCCCGCTGATCCATACAAGTCATGGGAAGCCCGAGCAGGTCAGTACACTACAACCATAATCACTAGTCAATTAGAGGGATGAAAGCTAATTAGTTGTCAGTAGCGCTGATGTAAATGATGGAAGAGACGAAAACATGACGGCGCATTTTGAGGAGGATCTAGACCGAAGGATGCATGGGATGGCTTGTTTGGGATGCTAATGGCTGATACCTTGATGATGGAGATATACCCGTACAGAGTTAGAATGATTCATTCTGTTGTTTAATTATGATTGGGCTTATTGCGATTCCTGAAGCTTTAGTGATTGATGTTCTCCAACGTCAGCCCTTGCTACCGCCTGAGTTGGAGTTGACCATACGGGTTGTCTGGAACCCGACAGTGTGGTCAGAGTTAGGATCCCAACAAACAATTGGGTTTGTTGTATTCAGGCAAAAGTTACTGTAGCAGGCGATGGACTCATACTGAATGACTCGTTCTTGATGAAACTAGGAATCTCTCATAAGATCATCAATTTATCCTGTCACTTATACCAATTAGCAACGGCCAGATATAAAGCCGTCTATGACTATGCTTACATCCACCGCGCGTAAATCTGCCGAGACTCCGGTAGTTGCGGGCGTATCCTACATTCTCTCAAGCACTTAATTCCGGAGAAGGCATCCGATATCGCACCCATGCTCTACATAGAACTCTAATTGGATCAAGCGTACCAGTTAGTTGCCCGTACAAATTGAATTGCTTCAGCGCCAGCATTCATCTGCCTGTAGATCAACAATGGGGGCGGAAACGGCAGTCGTAAGCACTAAGAAGCTTGTATTCGCAACCGAAGGGAAGGGTCCACCCGGGAATACCGGGTCTTACGTTATCTCAAAGCTGCATGCAAGTCCAAGTTTGGCATTGGAGGAGAAGTTCGACGGTATGAGCGACAAAGAAAAGGCCAAGTATGACTAGAAAGTAACAATAGCTTTCGAGAACATGTCTTGTTCGCTCACAGAACTGTTCATAGACCGACAAAGGGACAGAGGGAGTACAAAGGAGAAAAAGAACACCAAGTAAAAGACTTGCTCACTTTTATACTGCAGTTTCGTATTGAAGAGCGAAGTGACTGTAAACGGATCGCTGTCCCAGTCGTTAAGCAACAGCTTGCTGTTCAACGGGTTCTGATTATCGCTTTGCCCGTGGCCAGCGAAGTGGAAGATAGTGCAGTCGCGCAGATAAGGAATGATATCCTGCTTCTTCTGATCGGGCTGAAGAGGGTTCAAAGACATTGATCTGCAGACATCGCTGACCATGAAGATCTCTTTGGGAGCAAAAGGTAGATCTGCACGGTACCCTCTCGTGGACCCCATCGCGACAAGAAGGACATATTGAGATTCGCGCAGGGCTGCCTCGCGACGGCGGCCTTGGATGATTGACTTGACCGAGGAGTTATATGAGAATACAGTCCTGTCTAGTACCGTCTCGTGGGTTCCAGGGTAGTGATCTCCAGCTACATGGATCGCGAATCTGCTGAGACTACCAGTCGGTATCCACCAGGCATGAGGCCAAATGCCATCTTCCGGTACACCTTTATATCCCATAAGATTCAACACGGGCTCAGCGATAGTCTCCCATAGCCTACCAAGAACCTTTGGCGACCCAAGAGCGTCAGCCGGCTTCTTGCTTAAACCACCTCAGTTCTGTTCGGAAGGAACGTCCCATTCGTTGCTGGATACGACGGCATCCCACACATCGAAATTGCTATTTGAAACATAATCGACTTTTTGGAATGGGGTTGAAGGCTCAATCTGTTGCATCTGGTACGCGCCTTCGATGTCTGGCAGCGTTAGCTTTGGTAGAGGTAATAGTCGAAGGCAGTCGGTATCGATGACGATTGCGTCGCAGCGGAAACGGCTCATGTTGATTAAAACTATAGGGCCCTTTTCTGCCGCGGCTTTCATGTCGGCTTCGGAGGGTGGTAGCAGGTAGTCTTCGAAACCAGGTTCTTTGCGAATCTTGGAGAGTAATTCGTCTAGCTTCTCGACAGCTTCTTTCTGTCGTCGTGATTCGGCTTGCCAAGTCTCGTCGGGGTCATCTAAAGCGTCGGTATACTGCAGAGGATTGTCGAGTGCACCCCGAACTTCATTTAACTCCTCTGTGTACTGTGGATGCTGAGCTTGCAAGCTCTCGCGGTCGGCTCTCATCTCGTCCATAGACTGAGAGAGAACTCCTTCCCTCCTCAAGGATCGTCAGGACAGCGCCCAGATCCTTGCCGGCATTGAGAGCTACGGCGGCAGCTTCGGAGGCTAATCCAGAGACTTGAGCAAGCATGTGCAGCTTGTCCGAATGTTGATGGGAACGGAAGATGAGCTTTGGGAACAAGGTGACTGCAATGGTAGATACTTCGTAAGCCAGATCCCAGTCTGGTACGTCTGCGCAATAGGACAAGACATCATCCGCGGCCCGAATTCGTCGAAGTGTTGGTGATTGTTCCGCGTGAACAGCGGCGACATGGTATTTGATACACTCTCGAAGCTCTTCTTGATCCTTTGTCTTGGTGGAGTGGTACTTGTGTTCGAGAAGTGTTCCCATGTTCTTGAGTCGGCCAGCAAGAGCTGGATGGTCCTTCGGGGTAAGCTCCACGGCTTGGCGACTGACTGCTATAGCTTCCTCGAGATACCCTTTGAGTGCAGGATCAGACCTAATTCCTCCTCTCCAGTGATAATGAACTAGGCTTATACCTAGCCTGTCCAGTAATGAAGCACGTGGCTGGTCGTCGTTACCAACGGCGCTGAGAGCTTGACGTGTGCAGTCGATTACCTCATCAAGATCCCATTTGACACCCTTCCCATAATACCTGTCCATGAGTAGGTTCCACAGGTTCCTGAAGAACAAAGGTAGTGCTGGATCATCCTATGGAAGGGCATCTATTGAGTCTCGGGCAATCAAGGTGGCCTTGTTGAGATCGGTCATGGACTTTTGTCTGACATATCGATCGTGAAGTTGAGAAGAAAGGTTATGTATAATCCTGCCCCTGCTGCGATGCTCTTCTGGTACAATATCGATAGCTACTTGTAGAATTCGAATGCCTTCATCGAGATAAGCTATTGAGCTGGTGCTGGAGTACTTCCTATTGAGCTGTTTCGCGGGTCGAGCTAGGTATAATGCTCGGTCTGGGGAATTCTCCGGAATGGCGGCAATGGCTTGCCTGACTTCTTGGAAAGTTTACTCTATTCTGTCCATTTTGCCATGTTCTGACACTGAACAGTGCAAGTAATCTTAGGTGCGTAGCTGTCGATGTGAGAAGCTGAGAGCCATGTTCCATGGTGGGGTCCAAGGTATGACCTGCACTGCTACGGATACGCCTGACCAGGATTACCTAGAAAGAACCCTTCTCTTACAACCCCCTGCGATTACTAGTACGTTTATCTCGCCGCCAGGAGCCTAAAGAAATAAATTACCAGACATTTTATGTGAGTTTAGATTAGAGGTTAGGTTGTTTTATTCTATTGCCCTAACCTAAGCCTTAGACAAAAGGCGAACCTCCCTCCACCAACTGCGCCAAACATGGAGCAGAACGAACCTGCCTCGATCCGCAAGCGACATCTCATCATCAGGTCATTCGACAGTTTGCCCATATTCCAAGAAGTTGTTTTTTCCGTCCTCTGTCTGGTCCAGCCGGTATCAGTCTCTTCGCTATCAACCTTGTTGGACATCCCCGAGGATACGATCTTTGAACAAATCAATATCCTTCGACCGATTGTTGACATCCCGCAAGATGTCCATGAGCCGCTGTCGTCACTTCCCATAAAATTCAAGGAGTTCATGTTTGATCCGGATTATGAATACAATATTGATCCAGCGCTTGTTCATGACAACTTGGCCACGAGCTGCCTGCTCGTAATGTACAAGTACTTGAAACCTAACATCTGCGGGTTGTCATCACCAGGCCAAGACAGATCGACTATCCCCATGGAAAAGATCAGTAGTTGCATACCAGAAGTGCTTATTTATGCTTGCACGAACTGGGTTGCGCATCTCCAGGCAAGTGAGACTGCAACTGGCAACATCATGAATCCGTTTCTTGAAGGCTATCTTCTACGTTGGCTGGAGGTGATGAGTTTAATTGGAAGAGTAACTGAGAGTATACCGATGCTCCAGACTTTGGAGACCATGGCGGAGGCAAGTTACAGCCCTCGAAAGGCCCGGCAGACACTGACCCTTGTATAGGAGTTGGAGTTCAACCACCAGCTGTCTCTGGTCCAAAGCGCCCTAAAGCTACTGTACCGCAATATGTCAATCATCGACTCGAACCCGCTCCAGCTTTACTCATCGGTGATCATGTTTGCCCCATATGATGCCTCCGCTATCGGTCTTTCCATCTGGGCGCGCCCGCGTTGGATCACCCTTAGAATGAAAGAAGTTCCTGAAGATTGCAGCCGACAGATCTCTGAAGGCCATGATTCCGTACCCAAAGACGAGTTTCGCGGGATAGAGGCCGTTGCGCTATCCCCAGATCAGTCCATAATAGCATCAGCCGGTCTCGCGGGGTCAATCAAATTGTGGGACTTCCGAAATGAACAGATGATACAAGAGACGAGGACTATAGGCTGTGGCCTGCTTCACGTGGGTGAATTCGAGTTCTCGCCCGATGGAAACCTCCTGCTCGTCCTCGGCCATTCATCGGGCAGTGTTGCCTGGATATGGTCTGTTAAATATGGGCGATACGTCCATGACTTCACCGAACAAGAGTGGACTGCTAATACTGCGGTTTTCTCGAGAGACTCAAAGACTATCATAATAGGATGTGATGACAATGTAGTCCGGCGGTGGAGTACAAACACCTACTACGGCTTCGTGAATGAGCTGATGGGTCATGGGTCAGCTTTATGTGTGGTGGCAGTCTCGCCTGTCAGCGACTTGTTTGCATCCGGAGACTATGATGGTATCGTCTGGCTCTGGGACGCTTCCGGTTCCGATGTGACAAGCCTGCATAAGTTGAAAGGACCCGATGCTCCGGTTGTTGGAGCAGTTTTCTCTCCTAACGGACAACATCTGGCAGTCTCGCACGAAGATAACACCATCTATATTTGGGATAACGCTGTCGGAAACTGTCTCAAAACATTAACTGTGACTGACGCGATAGGCTCTGTCGCCTTCTCTCGCAATAGCCTTCTTGCTGTGTCCACCAGAGACAACAACGTCCAACTCTGGTCTACCGAAGACGACACATGCTTGCAATCGTGCAACTTCCCTCATGTTGGGACTTGCAAGATTGAGTTTGACCCTAGTGGCTCACAAATCATCTTCGACGCCGGTCAATTGTCCATTCAAGCTCTAGATGACGAAGGCTCGGGCCCCAAACTTGTCGACACTGGGTTTGCGTTGAGCAAGGATACCAGATGGGTGACCTGGCGCGGGGAAAAGATCCTATGGTTACCCAGCCCATTTAGCCCAACCTGCTGGCTGATTAGAGGGTCTACGGTCGCACTTGGCTGCACTTCAGGATGGGTGATAGTCTTGGAGTTTGGGGATATGCGACTACAACATGAATACCCTACGAAAATACCCCCCCAGTTCACTCGCCGCTAAGCAACGAGGTTCTCAGTGGAAAATTAAAAGCAACCCAGTCCTCCGCCCCATCACCACCAGATCTATACCTCCCACTCGTACTCGGCTTCTTGGGCAACCCCCCAATTTTTGGCAACTCCAACACGTCAAAAGACGTCGGGTGGCTCGTAACAATAACCTTGAGCGTATCCTCACACTCGCTCAATCCCTTCGCCCTCATTTCTTTGGGGACCTCAGTTCTCATCTTCTTACTAAACCTCCCTGTGAAGCCCTGACTCTCATCCAACGGGGGAATTACCGCGGAACCGCAGAATACGTTGTCGACTTGCCAAAAAGGCCCGAGGCTGAAGACATAAAGGTACAGTTCTTTGGCGGAATTGTTTTGGAGGACGAGTTCGAACATGTATTTGTTGCTGTCGTCTTGTGTGACCTTGACAGTGGTATTTGGAACGAATCGGGCGCGGGATCGAGTTGTTATGTTTATGTCAAAGGAAGATTGGAAGGAGGGTGATGGCGAGTTGTTCGTGAGGGTCTTGGCGAATTCGTAGCGCACTACGTGCTCCAGAAGAGCAGCGATGTCTTCTGGACTTACAGTGTCTCGTTGCAGTACCGGGAGATTGTCGAGTTCCCGGCCAGCCTTATATATCCTGTACTCTTTGCCCGCAACTTCCACAGATAGTAAAGAAGAGCGATTGTCAGATGCACGATGTGCAGCAAGGGAGTATCTCCGAAACGCTGCAAGCCACTCATCAGTTTCAGCAATCTTGTCGCTTAGTGATATCGCAAAGTCATGAAAGCAATGTTTGGTCTGGGGCTCAGCAACGCAGTTGATCTCCTTCAATGGCGTCCCTTCCATAAGCTGTAACAAAGAGGTGAGAGGACCGAGGGTTTTGAGTCGAGCTGTGACCGTGTTATCATGCAACGCATCATTATGGTCGACCACGCCAGAAGGATAGAGGATAAAGTCATCGCCCTCTCTAAGTCCATGCGCTTGACCAGCTTGAAGAACAAGGCTCTGACCACTTTTGAATGCGGGTATGACGGGCCGAGTAGTCGCGAGGGTATGCGGTCCAAAGAATTCCTGGTTCTTGTTTCCGTAAAGCGCTGGGGTTTGTTCCAGTGCGCTCGCTTTGAAGCTTGGAGATAGGCGGTAGAAGATGTCTCGGTGTCGCTTGTTCATACCGAAGTCCCTCAAGCTGCGCGACAAGAAGAATGATAGTGCCCCGTGTTCTACACCAGCCTGGATGATCTCTGTTGCTTCTTCGTGAGGACCACAAGCTGCGAGGATGGCATATCCATTGGGATCGATCAGCCAACTAGGCTGCATGGAAACATCTCTATAGCCAGATGGGGCATCCTCTGTCGCTTCAATGGGTTCATCGTCATCAATGACAAAGATCTCCGAGTCATGTGGCATGAAGCGCACGTTTGTTCGTTCCAAGCGATAGATACTAGCAGCAAAGCAGCAATCCAGAACAAGAGTAATGACCAAGCCCTTATTTACCATAGCATTAAGCGCCATGGCGAATCTATGTCCACCAAGCGGTCGGATCTTACTCGCATCCTGTCCATGGAGAAGAGCCAAGGCCAGATCCCCAGTTGCCTCATTCGAGAACTCGCTCGCTGGTTCCATCCTGGTACCATGGCCTGAGAAATGGATATAGACACAATCGCCCGCCTTTGCGGCTGCAGTGACCTCTCTAAAGGCCGCGGTCACATTGTTGTATGTCGGCCAATGAGCAGGGTCTTCCTCAATCCCGGTTTCGGTTTGTGTGGCTGTGAAGATCTTGATGTCGATTGGGACAGTGTGATGTTGGAGTAATGTCTTGATCTTCTGAACATCGCGAACACAGCCTTTCAATGGTCTATCTGGGTAGGCGTTGATACCCACTAATATCGCGTGATGGGTTGGTTGATCTGCCATGACAAAAGATGGGAATTGTAATTGTTCTGTTTCTGTTCCCGAGACCAATGAGAGGGATATTAAGCAGATTCATTTCTGTGATTTTCTTTCAGCCGCACAGCCTGGCCCCATCCAAATCACAATGCCTTGTCGCCTTCTGCATGGTCCCCAAACAATTACTGCACTGCTGCCCAAAAGCTGCATGTCATCCATAAACAGCCCCACGCGCCCTTCAGCAATTCTCCTCTCTCATCCTTGCCTGTTTAGATCTCTTCCAGTTCGTCAACGCTGATCTTTGCATTGTTTTGGAAGGGTCTTCCGTCGCTGTAGCACAGAGTGCACTTTCCGCCCGCCGGTGCTGTTGCGACCAGGAAAGGTCCATCACGAGAACCATTACTTCGGAGGTAATACACGCTGTCCCCAACAGTGAAGGCAGGAACCTAAAAAGAGACTCTAGATTAATATCCGACAATTAATAGAAAGGGACTAGGATCCATACCGTTGCGTACGCTTTCACGTGCGGGCGTTTTCCGCCCGAGATGATCTCAGGCGAATCATGGTTCCTAACACCAGTCAGATCAGCACTTCCGGCCGGACTCTGACCACTTACTCTTCGTCGTTGGACATTTCGATTGTGAATGGCAATTGAAACAGCAATGGTGAGCCACTAGTGGGACTCAAGCACGTACATATATAGTGCTTCGCCTCCATGCTGAGCATCCTAACGTGTTGCGACACCATTGGTTCGACCTGCATATTGAAAATGCCTCGCCATAATCACAGAAAGGTGACAAGCCACTGAATCCCACAACCGTGGGTTCTCGCTCTCTATACCCTTTTCAACAACGAAATGGTTGCGGCTCCTATCCTTCCTGTGGCAGCCCCCTCTGCACACCCTGCGAAAGCCCAGGGTAGAAAGAGTATGTATTCTAGTCCCCAGTAACCACAGTATCTAATATCGTCTCAGTTGAGGATTTCAGACCAGGCTATCCTAGATATACGTCATTGATCTCATCGCATGGCCCTTTCTTTCTCTTCCGGAGGTTCAGTAGACTTCGAGCTCGCCTTCTATTACTCAAGCAAGACAAATTAGCTGTTCTAGAAAAGAAGCTCGATGATATCGACGATGCCGAAGCCTTCCCTCCCTTCCTAGGGATGAGTCGAATTGACAGGAATCAGGATCGACTCGCTATATTAGCTGAAATAGAATCAAATTTATCGGAATATGGTAGGTGCTCACTCACTACCTGCTACGTTTAATCACTGATATAGTCTCCAGATGACTTAGTAGAAAGGACGGGTAGGACACTTAGCTTCGGCCGCTCCGAAGTGAGAGATGTGCAAAGTCTAAGGAACTGGGTGGATGGCAACGGATGCGTAGCTAAAAACGAGACATCTTATCTGTCCGACGAAAAAGATCTCTTCGCGCTATCTCCCACACTAGACAGCGCCGCTGCCAGATTCGAAGATTGGATAGAGGATAGGCTGGCCCAATTCTTCTCCCACTCCAAATTGGTAAGCCCAATAGTCACCACGACCAGATCAACCACTGATACCTGAGCAGGATATTCTAGGCCGCGATGCCTCGTCAGATACAAACGTACATATATACTCTGGCCAGTTCATAAAGCGCACAGCAAAGGCATTTCTTATATGTCTCGTCACGATGCTGTTGTTGCTTCCGATAGTTATCTGTAATCTCGTCAACGACCTCCCGATGCGCCTCTTGATTGTTATGATATCGACAGTCATTTATCTCCTCGTTCTTTCGGGATTAACTCGTGTTAAAACCATTGAGTTAGTTGTAGCTGGCACAACGTGGGTGGCTTCTTGAGTATTTTTTGGAAACCTACTAACGATATCCAACAGATATGCAACTGTTCTTACAGTTTTTGTATCAGGGACAGAGGGTAAATGAAACCAAGGATATATTTATATCTTAGTAAATCAACAGAGAAACTAGAAGACCGGTACCAGAACATGTTCCACATCTTCTATCTTTATTAATATAATGAGTTATTACTTTAAATGCTATGGGAGAAAACACTGTCTGATTTATTTATGCTGGTGTTCAAGCTGTAAAAGCTACCAAGTTAGTAGCAGCGTCTCAGCAGCTTAGGATTCCATTCTTTGTGTATCTCGAACCTACTGGGTACTGATATGTCTTCCCAGTCCTCAACCTCTGTTGGTGTCACAACGAGATCAGCTTCATATTCTAGAACAGCCGATCCATGGATGAACAACTGTTGTCGAAACATAAACAGCTCGCTAGGTCGTTTCTTCCTTAACAGTTGAAACGCATAATCATGTTTGTCAACAACACAACATATTCTACCAGTAAGTTTGAAGTTAATCCCTGGCCTGTTGAGCAATTCCAAGAAGCTTTCAACCCCGCTCTCAATCGCAGTAATTGCCTCGTGCTCTGTAACATCAGTTTCTGAGTCCCTTAGCTCTGCCAATTTGTGGTAGCTTGAATCAACGGCTCTTGATTTCTGGAGTATGTTGTTTGTAATCTGGATCTTGCTTCTTGAGTTGGTGATCAGATATTCAAGAGTTTGTATACCAGCCATAGCGGCTTGTTTGGTGATGAGTTCTGTTGTCTCGATATCGAACGCCCAGTTGTCGAAGATAACCTCCAATATCGGTATACCGGCTTTGATAGCGATCCCCAGCATTTTCTTCGTTACATTGATGGGTTTGATACAGTAATGGAAGAGGAGTTGCAATTTCTCTGGTCCTTCTAACACGGCTCTTACAAAGAGCTTTTTGTCCAATTCGATCTTGTAGGGGCTCATCTCGAGAAGGGTCCATAACGCGTAAGGTTCGTATCGCACTGCGCAATATATAGATTTAGCCATTGTACGAGTGGAATGTTTGCAATGATCAAGAAGTATCCGGACTGCTTGTGGTGCTCGTGTGGCTGCTGCTGTGAAAACACTTGCGTCTATCTTGGGAGACACATCAGAAGACATATCCAGGGCTTTATTAAGAATACTCGGGCCACACCCGATGGCGATCAGCAGTAGTAGCTTGCTGATTAATACTTCCCCACCACAATGGTCCAGAAGAAGATGAAGTGTCGCTGGACCTTTTAAAGCTGCTTCGGAGAACGTAGCATCTTCTATGTGAATGACATTCCTGGGTGCCTTAAGAATGACACGTAGAGTTTCTATGTCAGCCTTGATAGCCTTGACGAGAACATTCGTGGTGATCATGATCGGATGCCGACAATTCTGGAGAAGAAGATTCAGTGTTGTTTTACCCTTCTCAATGGCATGGGTGAAGACAGTTTCATTCATATGTATGGGCTCCCGAAATGCTTTAGATGCTGATATCAAGAGTGGCTTCAGTTTTCCTGGGCTATATTCCATCAGATGGATGATCAGTTTCGGCTCCGGGTCGATTGCTGACGTCAGAACTTCCAAGAAGGATTGTAGTCCATCGTATTGATTCTTGATCATCAATGATGCAATCTTCTGTAACATGAAAGGAGGGATACCCTGTTCTTGTACAAAAGTAACAAAGACATCTGGATAGCGCAAGAGAAATCGCTCGGCAGAGGCGAGGTTGGTGAAGAAGGGAACTTCACACTTGTTTAGATAGGTATTTGTAGGGAGGCTTCCGTGATCGAGGAGTTTGTGAAACACATAGTCGCTGACACTCTTCACCATACCCTGACGACTCAAGAATAGCTGTAAACATTCTGTTGTATTCTTTTGTTCAAGCTTGTCTGCAAGTAGTCCGGCCGATATCTTAGGAAGCTGTGATTGCAAGTCGTGTATTGTAGTTGTTGATGATATACCGACTGGAAACCTCTCCCCGTAAATATAATCGCACAAGTCCTGCACGATCACCTGCTCTTCTTTTGCATAGTCAGCTTCGATGCCGCTGGCGTCGATATCGGACGCCATTCCGAGCAACGCGTAGACCCTATCACGAGGATCTGAAGCCTCACTCCCTTTGAATTTGTATAGCAAAGTACCAAGATTTCGATCCTGAACCCACCATGACGTGGCCTTTGAAGGGCTAGGTAGAATTTCCAGGACAGCTTGACATTGTTCACTGACAGGGGAGCCGATGATCTGGGGTAACATAACGAATAGTCTTGCAGGGATTTTCCCCAGATTACATTCCATGACGGCTGTTCTTGCATTTGCAACTTCTTGAAGCACCCAAACCCTCGTGAACCAAGGGTTGGTTGTGAACATGTTTAGTCCATTGAGTACTTTGGTGTAGTCGGATATGCCAAGACTCTTCTCAGCCTCCTGCCACTGGTCTCTCCATCGTTGATCTCCACGGGACCAATTTTCGAAGGCTCCAGAAGGTAGTTGCTTTGTGTACTCATCAACAATCGTCTTCATAACAACAGCATCCCCGCTAACATAGCCTAGCCAAACGATAACATTATGAGACTTTCGATATATCTCGCCCATATGATTGACTTGATGGCTACGCTCCTTGATGTTGCTCTGATCGATACATAGGGCGTCGATCCATAATATACGATCCTCGTTCGGCTGTCTCAAGTGTATCAGAGCATCGTGTAGGCTAGCCGTAATGGACATGATTTTGCCGTCAGTTATGATCTCGTAGCATGCAGTGTAACTTCCCCAAACGTATGAAAGAGCCTCATAAGGAATGATGCTCTCTCTATCGTCGAGATATGCTTGAAACAGGCTGCAGCGTAACAGAGGCTGGGTTCCTCGCTCAAGTCGAACAAGGCGGAAACCTGGTCGCTCGAGTGAAAATGAATCGTAGCAGAACAGATCATTGAAGATGTGCTGTTTCTTAAGTAAATGGGTTTCGATCCTGCTGACGATCAAAAAGGTGTATATCACAGCGGCTGTTCCAGACCTTTGCTTCTTCAAAGCGCCGTCGGAAGAATTGGTGATATGTCTTATGCCACAGATAGTCAAGATGGGAAGTGAAGGTTTTAAGTTGGCGGCCGCTCGTTCGAAACAGAAAACCTTACTTTCATGTCCGGCCTTGTTGAAGACCTCCTCTCTTGTCAAATCAGTTTCAGAAGATGCAACCTTGCCGTGTATAGCCTTTACCGAGTTGCTCCAACTCAGGTTCTCTTTCTCGCCTTCGGCATCGTAGATGGTCATTGCCTTGTTGAAAAGTTCCTTCTGGAATTCCAGACGGCCGCGCCAGGACCTTAATTCTTCAACAGCAGACAGGACAACGGCGGGTGGCCTTGCGATTTGGTGGGTCACAGAGAGACGATTAAGCTGTGTAGTTTTAGAGGCATCAAACTGAACCAGTCCGGGTTCGAGGCCTCGTGATGTTCCAGCGACGACGTCACCTATCTTAGCGATCCCAGCCGCTGGGGCTATCCCGCCGACTCCTATCAAGAAACCAGCTTTGATTGAGGGGAGTTCTTTCAGTATATCGTTGACTGTGTTGTTGGTAAAGGATGCGATGTCAAGCATATCCTCGCCGTTCCCGGCTAAGGCAATGCAATGTGAACCAATCCTGCCGACAATGCATGTTGCTCCTGAGGGTTTGAGTGGGAGTTCATAGTATTTTTCGTGCAATAGCAGCTCGGCAGTCTTGTAGTCTTCTTTCACAGGAGCCACCACGAAGATATGACACTGTTGACTGTCGGGCGGTTCCATGGCTATGGTGCTGATGGGCTGCGAACAGGATCAACTTGATGTGCTATGAACAGATTAGTGAGAATGGACAGGTCGATGATGTCTAAGGGAGTGTTGCAGATTTATTGCTGGACGCATTGCTTACGCAACATCAATCTTACCGGGCTGTGATGCATTGAGGCTAAGCCAGCCACCAAGTTGGTGGTGGGTTGGAACGCCTATCAGACGTCGGGCGCGGAGTCGCATTTCAAGCATCGCCTCAATAGTCTCATGCGGCTGACAGCAAGACATAACAGAAAACGTAAAAAGGCAGACATATTGGACTTTGTAAACCAGGCAGATTTGAGACATAATAAAGGGAAGAGTGCCTGATTACCTCATAGCTAAGACACCGGTTCATGAACCAAGGTGAGGCCCTTCCCAGGACTTCATATTGTGCTCGTGTATTGGAAGGCGTCTGCCACTCCCTTCTGAACTTAATTCTTTGTTCATGGCTTTTGAAACTCATGGTTTCCTAATGTTTGTATCTTATCATTTTCCAACTTCCTGAAATATGTCTACTCCTAACTACCAACCCCATCACTCATAGCCATGTCCCAAATCTCCCTCATCAACCAATCCTTACTATCCGAACGAGGCCATAAGACAGTTGCCAAAACCCACCTCGCATCCTCCCAAGTATACAACCTCAAAGCTTTACTCTGCTCCCTTATAATCCTTTGAAAGAAGGCCTTGAAACTCGGCTCCGAATCTAACTCTCCATGCTTCTCGTAAGCATGAACACTAACCAACCCAATAAACGACTGCCAATAAATAAACTCTACAAGCTCCGAATTCCGCATGGCGATGGTTATGTCCCTCTGCAAGATGCGCAGCGAGTATAAGATTATTTCCAGCTTAAGGGGGCCCCAGACAACAGCAACTTCTTGCATGTACAGTTGCGCTGCGATTGTTAATGCGCACCATGAAACCAAATACTTTGAAGTCTCGGGCGTACTAGCCTCGGACCCATCGTTGTCGCCCCCGTAGTAAATCGAGTTCAGATGAGCCATGATAACGCTATCATAAAGTTTCGAAGAAGGCCCTTGTAGCCAAAACTGATTCTGTCGTTCACGAAGAGGATCGTTGTGTGGATCGCCACCCAGATTCTCGGTGTTATCTCGAAGACATCTAATGATAGGTCTGTAGTCGATATCGAGCAACTGTGCCCCGCTGTGAGGTGGGTTGAAAAATGCCGGGAAAAGACGAATCGCCTTGAGCTTGAGATTGTGCCCGGTCTTTCCTTTGTTCGTGTAGTATTTGTGAAGTTGAGAGAGGACGTCTGTTGAATCGCGGGTTACTGTGTCGTTGCGGAGACCTTCTGTGCGGGCAACGGCTCCAAAAACGCTTTTCATGCCCTCTATGAAGGTAGATGTTCTGATTTTGTTAGCTGAGAATCAAAAAGACAAGCAGTAGGGAGCTACTGACAGAAGAAAATATCGGTCGTCCAGCTCTTGGTCGAGAGTCTTCTGTTCGCCGCTAGGTAGAGCTCCTAAACTTTTTAAAAGGGCGTATAAACCGCTCAAGTGTGTTTCTGCGAGCATTATATCACCACGGCAAGTCTGAAATCATTAGCCTCATTCCGAATACTAAATAGATATTAATACAAACCTCAGTATACGCCAAAGTAACAATTTGTTTGGTAATTCCAGCAACGAGCTTTGGATCTTGCCGAGAAACCCAATCCCTCACCAACCGCATAGTCTCGATCTTGTGATGAAGAAAGGTAAGTTCAAAGTCCTGTAGACTGCCTACGTTGAAGGCAAAGTGAGTACCAGCCATAAGTACTGCGCTTCGAAGTGCTTCAGGGTCTGTGATGATATAAGCCAGACTATGCACTGTTAGAAGGTTGTTTCCATAGTAGTGTGTAAACTTACCAGTCTTTCGTATGATCCTTCGGCGACACGCCAAGTGTCGGACCTGTCTCATAAACTAAAGATGCATATTAGTATACAGCCTATAAGCTCATTTCCAGATCCAACTCACAGTAATGAAACAGCTCCTGCGATCTCAGCGGCATGTCAATAGCAACAACACTCTTAAAATTCGCCGTTGACCCTGAAATCAACATCTGTTTTACCAAAGCCTGTGCGCTAGGTAATTCGGGCCTCTTCGCACTCTTAGAAGGCGCACATTCCCACGGTGTCGCATCCTGCCATGGCAGAGCTTCGCCCGCAGCTCTCTCTAGCGCTCTTCGTTCTCTTAGAGGAATTTTGACGGGCGGGTATTCACATGCTCTTTTTCCCTTGACGCAGTTTTCACTGACGAATAGTTAGAGTTTGTGGCTTTTCGCTACGACGGAGATGGCAGGTGGACTCACCATTTGGGCCGTTGTTCGCCACATCTTATTCTCCGGCTGCGACACTCTGAACAGCCACCTCGACTTCGTGTATGAGCGCGGCGCTGTCGGGTTTTAGCTTTACCGTCCTCAGTTTTGTTCGCTGCTGTATCTTTTTGGTCATCCATCTTAGTTCGCTTTCGCTTTCGCGTGTGTAGGTAATCAAAAGGAGGGGATAGGGGATAAGATGCAATGTGGGCAGCGACTTCTGTAAGGCTGTCGGCCCCGTAAGCACTAGTTCGTAAATGCTTGTTAGTGAGTGACTTGTCATATTTGGGACGACGTATCTTGAAACACGGGATCTTGAGTATTTCCGTAACAGTTATAGCTTGCGGGGGGTTTTCGCATTCGCTTAGTTTAATGATAAAACTTGGCTTTCCAACTCTGGCGATTCTATATCTTGACCCTACTATTAATTCCCTCTCATACGCTATCATCTATTCGGGTATCATAGTCTAATAACTCATTACCTCTATTCGTAGTATCCCGATCTATTAGCATCCCCATAACCCTCCATTAAAAACTCCATATCGGTCCATCCAGCCATTTCCATCTCGTTTCCTGGTATAAACTGTGCCATCGAGCCGTCAATCGTTCCGAATCCTGGAAATGGTAAGAAGTTCAGAAGACCGTCCATGGATCCAATACCTGGGGCTTGCTGTGGTTGCATTTGCTGGACTGGGTAGGGCATGTTAATGCTCTGCGGAGGAAGATTTGATGTAGCTGGTGGATCGGCTGGGCTGTTGGCACATTCTGAGAACGTGTCGACAACGTGAGCTAGGCGCTTCATTGAGCCGCATTTATCTGTGCGGTTGATGACCGTTCGTAAAGTCGCTACAAGACGTCGAATCTTGCTCTGTAGGGCGACTTCGTCCGGGCGAACTCCTTCGACCAACTCGCCAGGTCGTAATCGGAGTAGTCGCAAAATTAAAATCATAGCCGAGCAGTAAGCGTAGAAAATATCGAGTCCGGAAAGGCCATTGAGAACGTCGAAGTGGTCGAGAAGAATCATGAGGTAGCTCAATTGGCATGCGTGCTTGACGCATTGCGCAGCATGTGTAGGTACCGGTGGCTTGGTCGCTTCCAGGTCTGCCTTTCTTGTTTCCGCGACGTCTCGAAGTAGTAGCGGTCGTGTAGCGACGATAGCGATATAGTGAAACTGGATGTGAAGCAGTAAGACAGCCCGGAGTTGTGCACGCGTCTTCCAGGCCAGCGACACTTTGAGTTCCTCCATATCCACGGCACCTTCTTCATCTAGAGAAGGAAGAGCCCGACCTTCAAGCTTGATCCAAGGAACATCCAGTCCTGGGGCCTTTCCAATATCTTTCTTCCATCCATCTAGAGCATCCAGGACCTCATCCAGTTTCGGCCCCGGACTTCGATTCATGCCGTGCAAAAGTCGCGTTCGCGCAAGAATAGCTTGGAGCTTGACAGACCATGACACAAGCCTAGCGTCTGTCCCAATACCTCCTTCCACAAAGTCTTCCCTTGGCGGAACAACTTCTACGTCGAGTTCATGCAAGCCACTAGGCCGACCGAGACTTGAAGCGAGGAATTGCTCAAAGGCGTATAATGTGCAGAACACCCATTTCCGAACCTCCCTTTCCACTGGTCTGAAGGAGGAACTCATGTCTGAGCGGTGGAGGCCGAGAGCGAAGGAGATGCGCGTTGCCGTACCTGCGATGTTCCACGCAGCGTTTCTCTCATTGTTGTTGTGCAAGAACAGCGACAGAAGTAACAAGACACGGACATTGGTGAGGGAACATTTTGAGATAAACTGGGGCAGCAAAGCTCTAGCCACCGTCACTGATCTTCGTCGCAGACCAGAGTGGTCGATGTTGGGAATTGATCTATCGGCAATTGAGCCAAATACGACGATCATATGAAGGCATCCGATCCAGCCCCAGTCAGGTAATTGAAGCGGTCTCGAATTCGGGACACGCGGCTGTCGTCGAGCTTGGACAATGAACAACTCATATTCCTCCTCAAACGTAGCGCGATGGAACAGCGGAAAGTCATCGTGAACATTCTTGAAGTAAGACTGGATGAGCTGCTCCAGTACCTCATTCGTAGGGAACTGGCCGAGGATCTCATCCATGTCCGCGGTGGGAAGACGCGTGAAGTCGCGCGCGATGGCGGACGTCATTGATCCAGGCGAAAGTCCATCTTGAGGCGAAAGCGCAGTGCGTTGAGGTTGGTCTTCGTCGTCTTGTCCATCAGCCTCGAGTAGTCGACTCGTGTTGTCTTGGGTAAATTTGGTAGTTCCTGCGCGACCGGGAGTAGGGTGACTATCATTCGAATCAACAAGATTTCGTAGCTGGTTCCAGAAGTTGAGCGTTCCGGATGGTCCGATGTAGTGTTCGTGGCCTGAGTTGTCCTTGACGAGTGATGATTGGGGTCCTTCGTTTTGCTTATCAGGCGGCGATGTATCGGCACTATTCTCCTCCGTCGTAACAATTTCGGGCCCTATTGACGGCGTGCGTTCATTGTCCGGGGGACTTTGTACCAATTCCTCGACCTTGAGAAGCTTGCGATTGGGGTCTGTAACATTGGGCATTTTATAGCCCAAGCGCTGGCCCAATTGCGCAAGGTCACTGACATTATCGAGACATTCATCAGGGAATGCACCTTTGACGAGAGCTTCCAAACAACGGTACCTAGCAAGTCATGAGCTTATACGATGGGGATGGATCGGCACTTGGGTAGCACAAACCTATCGCTTAAATCATCAACACTGCCGTAGAAGCGCGTCTTGCGCGGCGCGGTATATGAACAGGTGACATTATGTTCAACACAATTTACACAGCCAATACCCGAAGGATCAGGCACACACTTGCACCTTCGCTTAAGACAAACAATCAGCGCCAGGGGTTCTCCATTGTAATGGGTGTGGTATGTTGTGTGTTACGCAAGAGAGACACTCACCTTGCGACAACGATCACAGCTCTGAGCGTTCCTCTTACGGGATTCGTCAGGTATACGCCTCAAGCGACGCTTGGCGGCTATCGCTGAGGATTCTGCTGACATGGTAAGTTCTGACTCTGTCAAAGACAATAGAGGGGATTCATCGAATCGATGCTTCCTGCTGGACTGGGGGTTTAGGATTGAGCGGTTTCGGTTTGTTTTCCGCGGTCGGATGTATGCTTCCGATGGTAGACGTAGATGGCGTCAGGCCTAAAAAGCCGCTGATGGAATGGGGGATGAGGGGTGACAGGAATTATGGGGATTGACTAAACACCACCAAGACATCATATCGAACATGTTAATCTGTAGGGCTGTTCGTTAATCAATTTTCAATTGTTCCAAGCCTTATCTTATCGCCAGACCTCGATTCAGAATGGCTAGTACATTGACTCTTCCCGACTCAAGGACATTGAACTATCGTCTGGACTCGCCCGCAAAAAGTAGCGATGCGCCTCTTGTCATCCTCTCCAATTCACTCTTAGCACCGCTACCAGTATGGGATCATGTCGTCAAGGTTCTTCACAGCAATGGCTATAACACACTGCGATATGATCAACCCGGTCATGGAGGTTCATCAGCGCCGAAAGACTTGAGTACCACCACGTTTGACTCAATGGCCGACGATGTGCGTCACCTACTAAACACCCTATCAATTAACAAGGTTCACTCGTGGGTTGGCGTTTCAATGGGAGCATCAGCCGGTGTCTACTTCGCAACCAAATACCCCAATATTGTCCAAAAGCTCGCCATCTGCGACACCATCTCTTCATCGCCCACCAACGCAGGTACAGAAGATACGTTTACCACTCGCGTCGCTGCAGCCAGGAAAGCAGGCAATCTGGAGTCAATGATCGAAAGCACCATGGATCGCTGGTTCGGAAAAGATTGGATGGACAAGAACCCCGAAGAAACCCAACGAATGCGAAAAGTCATGTCCGGCTCGACTCTTGATGGGTTCATAACATGCTGTAACGCGCTTAGTAGCAAGACGTTTGATCTGAGACCGCGCTTGTCGAAGATCGGTGCTTCTGTTGAGGATGCTGTTTGTATTGTTGGTGAGAAGGATGCGAATCTGCCACAGAGTATGGGTGAAATGAGAGATGAGATCCAGAAAAGCTTTGATGAGGCGGGGAAGAGCCAGGATATTGATCTTGTTATTATCCCGAATGCTGGACATGTTTCATTTGTTGACGGGTATGACCATTTTGTTGCGGAGTTGCTAAAATGGTTGGCAAGGTAAAGTGTTCAAGCTACGTCTACCATGGTTCCGTCATCCACAATGAGCACTTGCCTCTGAATTAAAACCCGAATTCAATAAATATCGCCTTTGAAGGTCAATTGAAGTTGGGTACCTACCTATCCAAAGGTCTTCTCATGCTGTCAAAGTTCAACTTCCCTCAAACATACCCTATACTCATTCTAACCAAATTGTCACATCGCCCGACACCTCATCAACCATCCCAACACCACACAAATCATCCAAAAAGCAATCTGCAAAAGAGAACAGGCTGAACGGCCAACTTTCAAGACATCTGCATGATACTAATGCGAGTATCTCCTTTGAGGCAACACAAACGATCCTAAACCCCTGGAGCATCATCGGCGAACAAAATAAGCGAGGTGGGGTAAACGTCTTTTTATCCCGAAGCTAAGCACGTCGATCTTAGGGAATCTGATAATTGATCAAAGTTGGCCGACGTCAGATTCACGCATGTAAGACAGGACTACAAGGGTTGTTTAGTTGCATCAATAGTTTGTAAATATGCATGTATTCGCCGAAGGTGATGCGACACGCATGTTTAAGGTGACGTGGTACTGACTGTACATATCCCCAAAGTGTGAGACCCGTTGCATATCACCAGCATGATTGATCAGGTCGTCTCTTTCAGGTCATTCAATTCGTTATAGAGGAGAATCATCATGTAGTTAGGTCATGATCCGACTACTCTCCCCTCGGCACCGTCATAACAGGCGGTTCAAGCTTCACTGTCCTCCCATGTTTGATCAACTCCGTAGCTTGCATAAAGAATGAATCAATCCGCAGAATAACAGGCCTCAAGAACACCTGCGCAGCTGTATCCTCCGTAGCGCCCAGTCTCTGCAGCGATAAATGGAACTTCTCCAATAGTCTGTAAGCTGCTTCAATGTCGCGCGGGTCACTGGCTAGTAGGAAGAGGTAGATCAAGAAGTTTCCACAAAGGATGAGTTGTGATCGGGCAACTAAAGTGCGTTAGTACGAGACAATGTCTGGGACTGGGTGTAAGTAACTTACAGCGACCCCAGAAGCTGGTCAGTTCTTCCTCGGTGATATATGACATAAACGTCGTGAATAGCTCGAATTCGGCAAGCGCGGTGGAGAGCCACCTCTGGAGGTTTGAACCGGGGGTGACCTTTGCGGCTCTCGTAGCGGGGAACATCAGACCACGCCAGAGCAGCACCTGTGTTGCAAAGAAGGATATATGCAGGGGTCCTATAGATGTCAGATATGATCGGCCAACTGTGCAAGTGACATACCGTTGTGAGCATAAGGTCTCACAGCTAGGCAGCTCGGGATAAGACTGGGCCATTCCTTGAGCGTTTCTCGAATGGGTATTAATTGCTGACGTGTCTGTGTGTTCGATCGTACACCACTGCTTCATGTAAGTGACCATGCAGACATCACACCGGGGTGGAACTTACTGGCTGCAGTCCAGGATAGCACGCATCTCCCTCGACACAGTGATCTGCTCGAGGAAGCGCGCACCGTCCACGACACGAAATGTGGCATCCTCAGGATCAATCAAGTACCGCAGATCATCAGGAATATCCTCACCAGACCGGAGATCATCCATGTCCGGCGGGGGCGTGGTGAAGGACTCATAGCTAATATGCGGAGGGTTACCATGGGCCACTGCTGACCAGCAGTCTGTGTAGAAAGTCGCCCACCAGAGCTTTTTCCTCAACCTCTTCTCCCAAGGCGCAATGTTCCACTTGTCAGGATCCTGGTGCAGACCTAGCATCTGCGCGACGGATGTTGCTTGACACGCCATCACCCAGGTGTACGGCGTCTCGACGCTGTCTATTTCCGGCGGCTTCATATGCAGCAGCAACAAGCATGACATTAGGCGAGACAAATTAGGTGCCTCGAGTTCCCGTCGTAGCGCCTCTTGAGCATTGTTGGTCAGTTCATGCTGCTTGAAAGGACATGGGATCCTAGCGAGACCGGCATCCTGCGACCAGAAGACGCAAGCGAGGGCGTACACAGCGCCTCGTAGTGACGAGGGTATGTCGAGCTTTGATGTTGCGTATTGACGTAGGAAGCGAGTCTTGTGGACTACGGGGAATCCTGCATGGACGTGGCGGAAGTAAAGACGCACGAGGGCCGGGCCGTGGGGCCAAACGAGGCGCTCTATAGAGTCGGAAGCCATCGCCGTGGCTTCGTTCTTATGATCGGGGAACTCATCCAGCAGAAGCAAAAAGTGCATCGGGTAATCATCCTGGTCAGGTCCGCCATGATAGACTTGAACAAAGTTGGCATCAATGCCTTCTCTCTCACTAAGTAGCACTGATCTAAAGGCGTCGAGAAAGTAAGGATCCTGCTCGGAGGCTAACGCCATAGCATGGGCTGTCCTGCCGGGTACATCTTCAAGAGCATATACAACTTCCTGATTAGGTTCAAGACGGGGTGGATCAAGGCTGAGTGTGTTTAGCCCAGAAGGACTGTGTCCAGGAACAGGTGGAGGATGGGGCCGGACAAGACCGTTGTGTACAACGGCTGCTGGCTCAGATCTGTGGCGATTTACCTCCGAGGCAGCAGAGGGAGAAATGGCTGAGGTAGTGACAGAGACGGATGTTGAAGCTGTGACTGATGCTGGACTTGTAGCATCATAACTCTTGAAGGATTCGGCACCTGAAGGTGATGGCCCTCCGGGACCAGGGATGTTATGCCCCGAAGTAGAAGAAGGTCCGGGCCGAGGACCCAGCGCGTCGGTATCGGAGAGGGATTGGCATGCTAAGCCTCTGCTTTTACAAAACAGGCCTGAGTTACAATTGATGCATTGGTCAGTTGATTGGGGTTATAGTATAGATGGTATGTATAGACGATAGCATAAGTGGATGCGATAAGTCAAGGGTAGTAGAGTAGACTCAGTAGTAGAGGTAGAAAACCGATAATACGGTAATGAAACAATGATAGAATGAATAACAGTGGGGATGGAAAATCGGGGGCGCCTCTCACATGGGGGCTCAGAAGTTATGACACAAGCCGTCTTGCGGCGCCGACACGCGTCGCAGGGTCTGTTCTTGCGACTTCTGGGTTGACGCGCTTTACCAAAGTTACTGCGAATGCTGAACTTGCGGGGAGTGGCCGAAGAAGTTGCCCTTTCAGGATGATGTTGATCATGACCATTATCCAATGGGGGAGGAACATTAACATGATCCATGGAATGGTCCATCGTGTGCCTGAGATGGGGCTTCTAATTCTTCTTCTTTCAGGTACCCGAAGCCAGCCGGTAGAATACCCAGGTAAGGATAAGGGATGGAGGGCGGCGTGGAGACTTGTCAGCGAACAAAAAAAGAACTTGCCAAAGAAGAGGAAAGTAGAGAAAAGCAAGCGAGTTCGTGTCGGCGAAAAAAAACTGGCGTGATGGGGAGGAGGGAATGGGGGGAAAGATAAGTTGGCCGACAAGGGTCGGGGGCTCCCCAGGGGTGCTTCTCTTTGGCTTCTCTGTGGTCTCGGCACTTGATGGAGCGGTCTTGACCGAATGCAGATACGATCATCAAAAAAGGTCTAATTACGTACTAGTTGTTGGTTCTGTAGCAAATTATGTTGGAACAAACATAGCTTGGACCTTTTGAGTCCGAGACAAGACGGCCTGGAGATTGAGAATCTGATCGCGGGCGACGATCCTTGACGATCACAATACAGGGTCTACGCTGTCCCTGATTCATGGATCTGGTCCCAGCGCCATGGGAATGACTTCTTTATAATAATACAAGGTCTTCTAGACTTGAAATTACACAAACTCTAAAACAAAGGCTCGCAATCCAATCAATCCAATCGCCTCAACATCAAACATCCCTAAATTAAACAGATGTCGCCAAGGAATCAGGCCCCTTATTGTGCGGGACAATGATGCGCTCTTGGCTCCCGGGCTCACCATCAGTGTACGGCATGTTCCAGCTCTCATGGTACTTTTGCTGCGTCTCCTGCGCAGAGATGCCGTCTTTGACGAACTCATCCAATTTTCTCTCTGGAACAACCAAGTGAAGCACGTAGTACACGACCGCACTGATCATGAATCCGAAGAGATAATTCAATCGGTACAGTTCAATTGCACCGTCTGAAATCTGCACTGAAGGGTTGACGGCAGCGATAAAGCCCGGCATCTGCGGAGCGACGCCTACAATCCACTAAGAGGTCAGTTAGCAAAAAGTCCGGCAGGATCCATAAACTCCGCGTCAAAGCGCGGAACAAAACGAATGGAACTTACCGCTGCGAAAGCACGCCAATTGAAGCCAGCGCTGTACCAGTAAATGCTTCGGCTGTGACCCACATACAAGTCGTCAACGTTGATCTTGCCCTTTGCCACCAGATTGTAGTGGGCGACCATGAGGCCAGTCATGGGGGCGAGGAACACGCTGTAGCCTGAGAGAACTGTGAGGAAGACTGTCGCTGTGTTGACGAGTCGCCATGGGTTGACGATGGGACTGAGGAGAGCCATCAAGTACGCGCCACGACGGATGTTGATGTACTTGGGGAAAACAGAGGCGAGGTCGATGCCGCCTGAGAGTGCATTGCCTGGTAGATTACTGCCCATTTGGGAGATGGACAAGGCCAGACCAGCGAAGAAGACAGCTGCTCGGGTGCCTGAGCTTGGATCCTTGGCCAGCATAGCTGCGAACAACGTAGGAGGATTCCATATAGCTTCACCCATTCGTTTCTGTGTCGCAGCCGTGACCAAAATGCCGATGACTGAAGCGCCAATACTGTAGAGCGGGAACGCAAAAGTCTGGCCCCAGATGGCATCTCCGGGTTTTCTCGCAAGACGCGCATAATCGTTCTGGTTAAGAATTCCAGCTGCAATGCCTCCAACCGTCGACATAATTCCCGAAATCAATAGCCAAGTAACGCTGTTCGGTCCGCCAGTCGTAGGCAGGGGCGTGCTGTCACTGATCGTATCGCCAAAGCCATCAGACCCCATCGTCGCGAGCGCCCAGATCAAGAGCACCACGAAGAAGACAAGGGTAACTGAACTGGCAAAGTAGAAGAACTTTTGTATCTTGTGCGGTCGGATCCATAGGAACGGTAGCGTAACGACGCAGAAGATGAAGTAGGATAGGAACTGGGCGGATGTCATGCCCGTCTCGGCGGGGATCGTATTAGGGACGTGTTTCTCGAGGTTGGGATCCCATGACAGAAGCATGAGATATGTGCATTGTCCGCCGACCCATGATTGGAAGCCATACCATACTATAGCTGTTAATTGATGTGCTGACAGAGGGGTAGAGGGAGCATACCGAGGGACAAGAAGATGCGGTTCCAGATGACGAATTGAGAGCCCCAGATTCCCCAAACAGCCCTGCTAAAGACAGGGAATCCAACTGCAATTGTCAGCTATAACAATCACCAACCATCCAATTATCCGACTTACTGTGATAATATGCACCCGCCAAAGAAGCAAGAATCAGCGCAGCCGTCGCAATCACATTACCCAAAACAATAGCGATAATCGCCTGCCACCACGTCAACCCCAATGGAATAAGTGCGCTTCCGGTCAAGTAGGTAGCGATGTTGCAATTGATCAAGAGCCCTGTTCCATGTCGCATACAGCGGTCAGTGATCAGATCAGATCAGAGAAGGAAGGAGAAGTAGCCAAAAACAATTCGCCTATATGCAGATGCATGCATGTTTTGCTTTGCCTCATGGGGACTTGGGACAAGAATAAGCAACTTACAAAAGTTATGGAACGTAAGAAACGTCCAAGTTCGTCTTTCGCTTGCTACTGGTCTAACATCCTCGTTCTATTTTCACCAGGGGGTTAACACGATGCAAACCAATTGAGCTGAGCGCGTCTCGGCGAAGGACAAGAAACGGAAAAAGTGACGTACGATGAACTGCGAGCCACGCGGTAGCTCAATTCGCTGAAGAAAATTTGTTAAAGCCATGAGAAGTCGGAATAGCCTCAATTAGGCGAGCTCTTGTCTTTCTAGACCGATCGAAAAATTAAGCCAGAATCAAGACTCAAAATCAATAGTGTATGCAGTAGCTTGGCTGCTCTCGTGAAGGAAGAGGGAAGGGGTTTATGGGTATGGGGAATGGGGAAAAAAGAGACCAGACCCAAGACACACAGACGCACCCCCTCGAAACTTAGTTTGTGCTTCATCAGCTTTAGTTTGATCAGCCTTATCTTTACTGGAGAAAACGAGATGAGACGAACCCATTCCTTACGGGTTAGCCACGTTAGCCACGTTAGCCACTGTAACAGTACTACGTACCCCCTACCCCAGACTCTTTTGCTCTTAACAATAGATTTGTTGGAATGCGGAAGAGAGAAAAGGCTTGCTGGCCAAGAAACGCATTGGCCAATAATCAGGGAAATTGGGAGATAAATGGGAGAATGGGGACAGGATCGACGAGAGCTGAAGATGAGATTACGATTTCAATGCTTGAACAGATCACAGACCATCATGTTATCTTGGCGGCAGCTGGCAAGATTGGGTCATTGGGGACTGTGAGGGTCTGTTTCAATCAAAACCCATCATCAGGTCCCATTCGGAGAAATAGAAATGTGAGACTCCGAGGGACTGGTTCAGATTTTTCCCTTCCCTGTCACTGTCTCCGTCACTGTACAGGCCCTCTCGGTCAACCAGCTGCAGGCTCAGCTTACCTGCATCTGCAAGCATACAGTGACAGAAACCCGGAGAGTAACTACCGGGGGGAATGGAGCCCATTAATTCCCACTCCCACTCGATCGGGCAAGTTTTGCTCCGCTTGGCGTCGGCCAACTGTCCATTTTTTGCCCCTCCTTCAGGACAAGACCATGGATAGCGAAAAAGGAAAGCATCGGAGTTACTATTTTTTCTTTCTTTTCTCTCTTATTGCTTCGGGGGAATGGAATAGAGGAGAAAAAAGGATGGATTGACATACATAAAGATACTGAATACCCTTCCCCCGAACCAAGTACTATGTCATGCTATCAGGCCTAGCGAAACTAAAGACAGAAACCATGCCCTCCCTATACCGAATCGGAGTCGATGTTGGAGGTACAAACACTGACGCCGCAATCCTCGACATACGGGCCACCAACAAACCCGGCCGTGGCGTCCTGGCCTCTCACAAAGCAAGCACAACAAAAGATATCACCAGCGGTATTGAAGCAGCAATAAGAGCAGTCATACGCGATTCCGATGTTGATCAGAGTTGCGTCCTCAGCGTTACCATAGGGACAACACATTTCATCAATGCTCTTGTAGAAGCAGACGCCAGAAGACTTGACCGTGTCGCTGTACTAAGACTATGCGGGCCATTTACTAGACAACTACCACCATTTGCCGACTTTCCCCTCGGACTCAGGACGATACTTGACGGAGGGGTTTATTATCTTGATGGAGGACTGGAGATTGACGGACGGGAGATATTGCCGTTAAACGAGGACCAGATTCGACAAGCTGCCAGGGATGTTGTCGCCAAGGGTATCAGCGTCATAGCTTTGGTGGGAGTCTTCTCACCACTTGACCACGATGGTCTTCACGAGGAACAATGTCGACGAATTATTCTCCAGGAATGTCCAGGATTACAAGTCGTATGCTCTCACGACATCGGCCCAACAGGATTCTTAGAACGCGAAAATGCTACCATTCTCAACGCCTCCATCTTACGGACCGGCCATCGCGTCAAGAAGGGCTTTAAGCGAGCGATGCATCGACTGCAACTTACATGCCCACTCTTCCTATCACAAAACGACGGAACGTTGATCGATGCGGATACTGCTGCCGAATTCCCGATCAAGACTTTTGCGAGTGGTCCTACGAATAGTATGACCGGTGCCGCGTTCCTTGCTGGGCTGGATCATCACAAGGAAGCTGAAGAGGAGGAACCGCAAATTCTTGTCGTCGATATCGGAGGTACCACTACGGATGTTTGCGCTTTGCTTCCTTCTGGGTTTCCCCGTCAAGCGCCCGGTTTTGTCGAATTGGGTGGTGTTCGGACTGCATTCTCTATGCCCGAGGTTGTCTCAATTGGTCTTGGAGGGGGGAGTAAAGTGCAAGTCGACGCTGAGACGGAGAATGTGACTATCGGGCCCGGATCGGTTGGTCACTGCATACAGCAAGAAGCAAAGATCTTTGGCGGCAAGACTTTGACGGCGAGTGATATCGTCGTTGCGCTGGGCAAGGTTCATCTGGGAGATGCTTCTCTGGTGAGCGATGTCCCGCCTTTCGTTGTGGAAAACGGCCGCAAGGAATTGAACAAGATGCTCGAGACTGTCGTTGAGCAAATGAAGGTCTCTTCAGCTCCGGTGCATGTCTTACTTGTTGGTGGAGGCGCCCTGCTCGTCACCGAGACCCTCGCCGGTGTGGACAAATGCATCGTTCCGATACATCAAGGTGCAGCCAATGCTGTCGGTGCCGCAATTGCCAAGGTCTCTGGCGAAATCGACGTGGTGGAAATCCCCGAAGGACGATCCGAAAAGACAATTGTCGATGCCGCATGCGCGAAAGCAATTGATCTCGCCATTGCCAAGGGTGCCGCCAAGAGTGATGTAAAGATCGTTGAGATCAACAAGATGCCGCTTCAGTACATGTCCAACGGGGCGATTCGGATACAAGTTCGCGCTGTTGGTCATCTCGCTATCCCTGAGGAACTCACACCACCACCTTCACCACCTGTGTCGATTATGCATGAGTTTGAGGAAGACGAGGGCGAAAAGGTCAGTGTGCCTGACGCACTCGTACCAACATACAAGCCATCCCTACACGTCGATCTCGACGCTTACAGACCCGATGTCCAAGACGGAACATGGTATCTCTCAGAAGTCGACCTCGAAATGATCGCCACAGGATGTGGTGTTCTAGGAACAGGCGGTGGAGGCCCAACACACCACGAATACCTCAAGAGTCTCGACGCGCTACGAAAGAACCCCGAGAAGAAGATGAGAGTCATCTCGCCCAAGGCTCTTGACGATGATGCGATGGTTTGCTTTGGCTCGTGGTATGGAAGCCCGAGTGTGATCAACGAGCGCATTGCGGGAGGGAATGAGATTGTTACGGGGATTAATGCCGTCAATAAGGTCGTTGGGAACAAGACTTTTGACGGCATGTATATTGATGAGATGTAAGTCAACTGCAAGACGGGAAAAGAAATGGATGCTAACAGATGCAGTGGTGGTGGAAATGGTATGAGTGCTTTCCCTTCGGCTGTGCACTTCGATGTGCCTGTTGTTGATGGCGATGCTATGGGTCGAGCCTACCCAACTATGTATCACGGTATGTCCCCCAATATCGTATCTTGAATTCCCTTTACTAATTTGTGCAGCCACATTCAGTGTCTACGGTCACTCTCTGACACCATGTGTTCTCTCCGATGCGAGAGGCAATGTCAGCGTAGTAATGGTAAGCCGCCCGTCACCACCCATTAACCTCATACTGACAACAACAGAGTACCGACAATCCCGTCCGCTTAGAGTCCCTCCTCCGAACAACTGTCATCGAACTCGGTCTCGGCTGCGCAGTATGCGCCAATCCCCTTCCCGGCTCGGTGATCAAGTCGCATGGTGTTCCCAACACTGTTTCTCAAGCGTGGTACCTCGGTCGCGCTGTGCATAACGCGCGACGGAAGAAGACCAGCTATGTAGACGCGATTGTAAGTCAATCTCTTTTCGCATTCATTTGAAGCGTCGCTAATGAATGACAGTTTGACGTTTGCGCTGGAAAGCTTCTCTTCACGGGAAAGATTGTTGATGTGAGACGATACATTGGCGGCGGCTACACAATGGGTTCGGTAGTCATCGCTCCGCTCAGCGCCGACGAGCGCGAAACACACGGCTCCAACCAAACCCTCCCCGACTCCGACAAACACATGATCATTCCCTTCCAAAACGAATACCTCTACGCAGCCCTTAGCGACGCCGATGGCACAGAAGCTTCTCAACAAGTAGTATGTACCGTCCCCGACCTCATCTCCATCCTCGGCCAAGACGGTGAGGGCATCGGATCGCAAGATCTACGTTACGGATTGAGGGTGAATGTCATTGCGCTACCTGCGCATCCGCTGTGGAAGACGGATAAGGGTATGAAGGTTGGTGGACCGGAAGGATTTGGGTTGGAGATGGGGTATGTTGGTGTTGATAATGACTTTACCGAGGCGAGGAGTGTGATTGAGGAGTTTGGGGCATGAGATAACGTTATGAAGTATGACTGCATTTGCATTGGGTTATGGAATTGGGAATAGAGATGAAACACCGCATACGAGGAGTTTTGGAAGCATAGCATAGTTGTGAGCATTTTAGTACAATAGACGATGCCTTTGGCATTTACACACAAACGATTGAAAAGATACAGCGCGAACGTCTCTTGACAATTTAGAAGTCTCTCTACAGCGCGCGACATTGAATCGTCCCGGAGAATTTGTCTGACTGAAGGCAATTGGGATAAGACCAACCTTAAAGAAGGTAGTAGTCTCGGCAGTGTTAGCCCCGGGTTGGTGCGGCGCGGCGCGTTTCGCGTGGCAAGCTTCGGGCAATTTTACTTAGACGTCCAGTCTTGCGCCGCAAACCTTATAGGCAGCATTGTATCAGTTGAGACGGTCTTTTGAACCTTGTATAAACTGGTGTTAGTCAATTGGAAGCATTGTGCTATAGAGATACACGTTCGCGACCGTAAGGTTAAATGGCTAAAGGTTGAGTCGTGGAGGTGCGACAAGACACTGGTCGCAAATGCGACAACAGGAAACAAGAAGCGTGGCATCATACTCTGACCCTCTGACAGGTCAATCCTTCAATTGGCGACCGGGCGACCCCGTGTGTGTACAAACATGCAACTCAATTGAGCTGTCTGTCAAAAGGTCCAGGTTAAGTTGGCTACCTCTTGTCACAAGTTTGTCATCTGCCATGCGAACAACAAGGCAGTCGTAAAATGCTGAATCGGAGGGCTGCGAATATGCATGAGCTGACATCATAAATTACAACTACAGAATCCTTCGGGCGGGAATAACGCGCCAAGAGAGGGCTGTTGGTGTTCTGAGACTTGGCATCGCCGGAGTCCGGTTCGTGATGAAACTGCCCATCAAGCGCATGACAAGCAAACATTTCTAGAATGCTGGAACAGAAACCACAAGACAGGAAGCATTCCTATAGAAGAAGGATGATTGGTTTAGGCAAAATGCAAAACAATGCGATAATGTCAAGTTGGATCAAACTGTTCGTGATCCGTCACAGGACCAAATTGTGGTTTGACTAAAAACCAGGCATTCTCACCACCCCGTCGTCGCTTGCTAAAACACGACAGCACATGTGACAAAATCCCATTCTCCGCAAAGGTAATAAGCTTCCCCGTAGACCCAGAGCGATTCTTGCGTCTCATTGCAGCGCTTATGCCCTGTATTCGGACCTATTTGTCGTGTGGAGAGATCTGGGGAACATTTACAGTACGCGCTTCGGATCCGAGAGTGCCTTGATCGTGATGTGATCGGCAATGACACCACTTACTCATGCGGGACCTCGCCGAAAGAGACATATTTTCCGTAGCCCTGGGATAAGACGGGTGGAATTTTCTATGTAACGTTTCAGAGCTGAGTGGGTTGGAATCATGGAGGAGAAAAGGATATGGGGAGAGAATTGGGTCCTTTTTGCGAGCTTCAATGCTGAGGTTGTAGAACAGCGACCATGTTCAAACCTCAATTGAGGACTACAATAGCACAACCACTTGTACAGTAAGACAAAGCGTTTCAACGTTGCACAACTAATAAGTTAGAAACTTGTAGAATCACAAACCTACGTCATCTCAGACATCAATTGGTGCAATCGCTCGGCTACCACCGTCTCATCAAACCCCAGACCTTGTGGATCCTTCTGTGCAGCAACAGGCAATGATCTCCATCATCAGAAGGCTCGGCATCGCATGCTCGTCCCTGAAGGATCTTTTGGTTAAAGTCAAGGTCGGGCAAGTGTAACCCGATGCCTTGGGCTTAGGCATATATAACATGTTCGTTACACCGTTGCTCTTTTTTGCTAGCAGGTTTTCGACCTGATATTCCACAACTCAAGTGACCATGCCTATTGGAAATATTTACGTGATCGCTGCTACTGCGGTAGTAGGCGGTGCACTTTTTGGCTTCGATATCTCTTCTATTTCTGCCCAGTTGGGTGAGAACTCTTATAAATGTTACTTCAACCAAGGACCCAAGGGTCCGCCATTCGACGATGATCTGGACTGTAGTGGTCCGACGTCGTTGAATCAGGGCGGTATCACGGCCAGTATGGCTGCTGGTTCGTGGCTTGGAGCTCTATGCTCTGGTTTTACCAGTGATCAGTTGGGAAGAAAGTACTCTATCATGCTTGGTTGTGTTATCTGGTAAGTCAAGCACAATTTCTGTCAAGTATAGGCCTAACAAGTTAGGATGATCGGCTCTATCATCTCCTGCGCATCGCAGAACATCGGCATGCTCGTCGTCGGCCGTGTCATCAACGGTTTCGCTGTCGGTATTGAATCCGCCCAAGTCCCCGTCTACATCGCCGAAATCTCTCCCCCATCCAAGCGCGGTCGCTTCATCGGTATGCAGCAATGGGCCATCACCTGGGGCATCTTGATCATGTACTACATCTCTTACGGTAGCGCCAACATCGGTGGACGCACCTCGGCCGATTACTCTACTGCCGCGTTCCGAGTTCCTTGGGGACTGCAGATGGTCCCTGGCATCTTCCTCTTCTTTATGATGATGCTTCTTCCTGAGTCGCCGAGATGGTTGGCGAGGAAAGATCGTTGGGATGAGTGTCATGCTGTGCTTACGCTTGTGCATGGACATGGAGACCCTGATCATCCATTTGTGACTCTTGAGCTGCAGGATATCAAGGATATGTGTGCTTTCGAGGCTTCGATTGCGGATGTCACGTATCTCGATCTTTTCAAGCCTAGAATGCTGAACCGAACTATCATCGGAGTATTTACTCAGATTTGGTCACAGCTTACTGGCATGAACGTTATGAGTAAGTTCTCCAATGCCAAACTTCAACCTTATATACTGACTGCTATTAGTGTACTACATTTCCTATGTCTTCTCTATGGCGGGCTACTCAGGCAATGCCAACCTTCTGGCCTCCTCCATCCAGTACATCATCAACGTCCTTATGACTATCCCTGCTCTTCTCTGGATGGACAAATGGGGCCGTCGTCCGACTTTCCTCATCGGCGCCGCTCTCATGTGCACATGGATGTTCGCCAACGCGGGTATCCTAGCCGCTCACGGAACCGAAATCCCCAAGGACGAGCGCGAGTCACCTCAAGTCTCCATGAGTGTCGGTGGAGGTCCAGCAAAGGGTCTAATCGCATGCACATATCTCTTCGTCGCCTCTTTCGCACCCACCTGGGGTCCTGCCTCATGGACTTATCCTCCGGAGCTCTTCCCCCTCCGTCTTCGAGGAAAGGGTGTTGCTTTCGCTACCTCATCCAACTGGGCTTTCAACACTGCTCTCGGTCTTTTCACGCCCGTCGCTTTTGAGAACATTACTTGGAAGAGTTACATCATCTTCGGTGTTTTCAACGTCGCCATGTTCATCCATGTCTTCTTCATGTTCCCCGAGACAGCTGGAAAGACTCTCGAGGAGACGACTCATATCTTTGAAGATCCCAATGGTATCAAGTACATTGGTACTCCTGCTTGGAAGACGCGCGTTGCTACTCATGTTACAAACAAGGCTGAGAAGGGTGATGTCGAGGCTAAGCTGAGCCATGCTACACATGAAGAGCGCACTGAGCACTCTCCATCGCCAGCTGAGAAGTAAGGAAGAAGACCGAGGGAAGATCTTTGTGACAGTTGGATCTATTAATTGATAGTGCTCACAGTTCTCATGCTTGAGGAAAAGAGATCTATTATTCTATGTATGCACCGAAGTCATAATAGTCATAAATCTACCTTATTCGATTAATCCTACTATTCAAACTTCAAGAAGCCCTCACTTTCGTGCTCAATCTGCTCCAGCACTTGTGGCTTCCTTCACTGCTTTGGGTTGCTAAGTGTAAGCGCCTTCACCATATGTGTCTCTCGAGTACATGCATATGTTCGGACCCTTCTAGTCAACACCAAGTCCTTGTAATTTCGTAAGAAACCATGCTTTTCTCGGGCCTATAGCACATTGTGATCTATGATGATAGCTGAATGTAGAATTAGACTCACTTGGGCTAGGTAGCGGGGTAGTTTCCTGCAAAACCCAAAAGCCTACTGATATAACCTGCCGCTAGTCAGCGTTTAATGCTTACATGCAACCTAGATGTGAGACTTTGCGATTCTTTTCTGTCCAATGACTTGTTTAACTATACCAGGTGTTGAACTCAATCGCTGGCCCAAAACATTATGCTGGTTCCGACGTATCAAAACGTCCTATCCGATATGGCCAGTCTTTCAGCTGAGTCCTGGATGGTCCAGACTTTGGCAATGCCGCATTTTATGTAGGCTTCTCAGCAACGTAGCTAAGCAGAGAACTCTGTATAAAGTTGCATAGTGGTCCTCTCTTTTCTTCTCTTGTCACTTTCTCTGATATTCCTTCTTGCCTTATGTCCAACATCAATTTTTGATTTATATAAATTTAACTTTCTTTTTAATCTTGAACCAGTTCCTACAATTACCCATCATGGCACATTATTCCCTCCGCGTTAACCTCGACGAGAAGAGGCTTAAGCAATGGTCTTCTGTCCCAGACATGAAGCTCTGCTTCGCTATGGAAATCTCCAACGGTGGCGATAAAACTTATCATAACATGGTGGCTTGTACCAATGGTATGTCGAGTTATCTGCTCTCAGTATATAATTCTCACTAATTTGATTCAGATATAGGAACCAGCACTCAGATCACATGGACCGATAACTACAAAATCGCTGCCAACGTTATTACAATCACTACAATCGCCCCAACCACTCCCAATGCACCAACTACAACAAGTAAGACAAACCTTTGCATCTTACGTGGACACACTGACATTTATTCTTAGTCAGTACAACTAAGATGACCAACATGGTAGACGTCAAATTCGGCACAAAAACAACTGTCACTAAAGACAGCAATATCTCCACTGGCTTCAGCAGCGATGCTCCTTCAAAGGGTTTCCTATTCACCAACGAAATAGAGTGCTCTACTATTCTCTACTGTGAGATAGACGGAAAGTTCGTGCCTGTTTATACCAGCCCCGGAGGCAGCCTGTCACCAGGCTCTTCGGAGGAGATTATTCCGAACAGGAAGGTCTATGTGTGGTTCTCGGATGATGCTAAGTCTTCGACTATGATTGAAACGATGGGGCGGGCGGAAGGGATTCAGTTTGAGTTTGGTGGTAATAGTGATAAAATTGTTACTTTGGACATGATGGGTAACTGGACACTTTCCTGAGGATTTTCAGCTTGGGAAATTTAACTCGTTGTTGAAATGAGCTTTCATCAGACTTATATAATATTTATGATTCACTGACCCTTCTATCTACCTTTATAACTCGGTGTCTAGATAGCCTCAGCCTCCATCTTTGAAAGATCAATCATGATTTAATCAATTCAATTGGGAACACTATGGGCCCAGAATCACAAGCGCTATCTTTAGTATATCACAAGACCCCTCATGCCATCTTTCAACTTGGGAAAGCCAGCGCGAAAGGGAATCTCTTTGAGTTCGCACTAGTGGCCCCAGCTAAGGAGACTACCCCAGCCTGCCCCAGATGCCCTTTTCAATAGAGACGAATCCACAAATTCTAAAAGGGCATGCGTCCGCGATATAGCCAATCAAGGTCCATGTCCGTTAGGCGAATGAGATAGACTTAAAATGGTCGGTGTCTTTAGTTATCATGTTCTTGTTTGTTGTTATGGTATTGTTTTTATGTTCCATTTCTGATCGAGAAGGCGATATTTTACGATTATAATCGAATACTCAACATGTCGAATAACACAGTTGTCGTTGTAGGGTGAGTAAACTGTTACTTCGTGAAGGATTATGAGGAGAGACAGCTGATATATCTAGTGCCGGTGTGATTGGCCTCACATCAGCCTTACTTCTAGCCAAGGAGGGCAACAGAGTCACTGTTGTAGGCAAACACATGCCCGGTGACTACGATGCTGAGTACGCTTCACCATGGGCTGGAGCAAACGTCATCCCGTAAGTCTACATCTTCACTTCAGATACTCAGTCTTTTAACACAGTCTTCACAGCTTAGCTCCCAAAGAAGCCAGTCGCTGGGAACGAAGAACTTGGATTGCCCTCAAGAAGCTTGTCGAAGAAACCCCCGAGGCAGGCATTCACTTCCAGAGTACGTTACTCCTTTTATGCAGATGATACAATGGCTAATCTTATGTCCAGCAACGCACGTCCTCCGCCGAGATAGGGACATGAAATCTGCCAAGTCAGGTTTCTCAGCGCACTTCTACGCTGACAACCCCTGGTTCAAAGACATCTTCAACAACTTCAGAGATAACACCCCCACCGAACTCGCCGCTGGCTATGACTCTGGCTTTCAATACCAGGGCATCTGCATCAACACAGCTATCTATCTTCCTTGGTTACTTGGCCAATGTCTCAAGCACGGCGTCGTCGTCAAACGCTCTATCCTTTCTAATATTAATGAGGCCAAGTACCTTAGCCATACTGGCGAGAAGGCGAATATTATTGTGAATGCTACTGGTCTTGGATCGCTGAAGCTTGGTGGTGTGGAGGATACCACGGTTGCTCCTGCGCGAGGCCAAGTCGTCGTTGTGAGAAATGAGACACCCAAGAATCTTCCTCTCTTTATGTGCTCCAGTGCTCTGGATGAGAGCGGTGAGGAGATCTACGCTATGCAAAGAGCCGCAGGCGGAGGCACCGTCATTGGTGGAACTTATCAAATCGGCAACTGGGACACACAGCCTGATCCTAATACCGCCAACCGCATCATGCAGCGAGTCGTTGACTTGATTCCCGAGATTGCCGGTGGAAAGGGAATTACTGGCTTGAGCATTATTCGACATGGCGTCGGGTTCCGCCCTTACCGTAAGGGTGGTATGAGGCTAGAGGAGGAGAAGCTCGATGATGAAACTTGGGTGATTCATAATTATGGACACTCCGGTTGGGGATACATGGGGTCTTATGGATGTGCTGAGGGTGTTGTTGAGCTGGTTGGCAAGGTTACTGAGACGAGAGCGAAGTTGTAGATTTGAGAGATACCTAGCATAGCATATCATTTAATTTGGATTGTGTTTGATCTTTTTCAAGTTTAGATTTGGTGCGGATCTCATTGCGAGCTGTTATATCTTGTTCAACCTTTATCTACCTTTTCTCGGATGATGTTCAGATGAGACTTTGCTCAGACAAACGGATGACGAGTGTCTTACCGCTTTGCACGGTTGAGTTGTTTTCATGGTGAGCTATAAGCAATAAACATAGTGAGAATTTCTATTTAAGGTTTTTGAAGGTCAGTCATCAAGTCATACAGTTCAAATATAGTGAGAATTTGAAGGTTTCAACGTAACAATTTACTCTAAAGCCATAGTTTAAACCTCATGGTCGGTATCCTGTATCAAAACTTCGTGTTATCATGAACGTTTATTTGTATTTACTTATTAATTGAGAAGGAAACCTGTAGGAAAAGGATCCTCAGGATCAAGGTGCACATTCTTCTCACCCGTTATCCAAGCCCGCCCTTTGATAGTCGGCAAGACCGCATCAAGCTCCCCAACCTTTGTAGTCCCTCTAACCTTACCAACAAACTCGGTGTTGATGATGCTTCTAAACGTAACCTCCTCGCCCTCCTTAATGATCCCCCTAGCATGAAGAATTGCCAGTCGTGACGAACTTCCAGTACCACAGGGACTCCTGTCGAGACGGCCAGGTGTAACGACGACAGTGTGCTTGACAGTCTTCCCGTTCGGACCGTCTTCTAAAGGCTCGGTGATAATCGTATTGTTGATGCCGCAGATGGCGGGATTTTCAGGGTGTGTAGGCATGCAGTTGGCGAGGACAGCTGCTTTTATCCTCTTTCCAATGTTGACAAGAGTGTCGGCATTGATGGTTTCGACTCTGATTCCCAGTGCTTCTGATTTGACGAGCACGTACCACTGTCCTCCGTAGGCGATATCCACAGAAATAACTCCTATGCCGGGGACGTCGATTTCTTTGTCCAAAGCGTAGACGAAAGCTGGGACATTATCGAAAGAAACGGATTTACACTTTCCATTGTCACACTCCGCGGTAGCAACAACCAAGCCAGCAGCAGTATCAAGTCTAACTGTCGTAACCGGCTCGATCATGGGGACAATACCCGTCTCAAGAAGAACGGTAGTTGTGCAGACGCAGTTGGAGCCTGACATAGGAACCCAGTCACCAGGAGCCATGATAAGGAATCCAGCGTCGGCATCAGAGCGACAAGGAGGAGTGACCAAGTTCACGCTCATCTCTAGGCGACCGCGAGGTTCTTGAAGGAGAAGTTTTCGTAGATCATCCTTCTCGGCCATATAGTGCACGAGCTTGTCGTGCATTGTCTTGGCTGGGATGTCGATTACGCCGCCGATAACGACATCGCCAACCTCACCTTCAGCGTGGCAAGTGACGATGGAGATGACTCGTTTTGATCGCATGATGGTAATAATATGAGAGGTTTGGGAAGAGAATATCCTGAGATTGTGGGTGAATCTGGGGAAAGTAGTATTCTGGTCACATTATTATGCTTTTTAATAACTATCAGGTCTCCTCCTCTATCGCAATCAATTGACTTATTCTGTAGGCGGTTGATCATTTGGGGTGCGAGACGGCGGAAAACTGCCCGATGTAGAATGCGGCTAGAGAACCCGAGGCTACTGTTTAAAGAAGGTGGTCTCGAATCTCAACCCTTTCAACACAGACCATCACTTCTGATTGGACATCGTTTGATAAGTCGGAATAATTGAGATCCTAGGAACTGTTGAGAGGAACTCGTGATTTCTAGAAAAGGAAACAATATTCTAGTGTGGTTGATAAGGTTATTAGGGTGCTTCTAATTGGTTGGTTCGTTTCTCTGACCTCAGGTAATGCTCCGCACTTGGCATCTGAGTTAGGCGCGTCACTTAGTATCACTATGTGGCTCGAGAGTTTGCTGCATATGACTACTTACTAAATAAGGAGACGAACTGAACTTCCTATATGCCAGGTGAATAACAGAAGAAATGTCCTTTAAGGCTTAGGCTACCAAAATAAAGTAGCCCAAATGCCGGTCAAAACTAGCCTAAGGTGACTAAATTATTTCGTCTTGTACTCTCGGAGGCCAAACCTTTCAATACCATGCTGCATGCACACACAATTGCCCAGATATAAGTATACATTTATTATCATTAGCTTATAACGACCAGCATCTAAAGCTTATGACTCTAAAACAACCAACATCTCGCCCTTGTAGGCTCCATCACCCAACAACTCCGTCATCTAGATCCTCGAGCAAATCCCCTTCTCTATCGCCCTCTGCAAAAGCTACCTTTCTCTTCTGCTCTTCCTTCTCCATCCATAGCTGCCCAATTCTCATGACATATCCATCGTAGTCAAATTCGTGCCATTCGAATAAGCTTTCAGAAACGAGTTCATCCCAAACTGGATCTTCGACCCTGCCAGGCACCTTGCGCAAACCCTGTTCCTTCAGCCACGGGCGGGAAAACTCATTCCAGTAACTCTCATTGTCTAGTGTCATCTTATACCATGACGACCAGGGGTTCCGTGTCTCGTCGAATATAAAGCGGTGGATTCGCTGAGGCCCTTCTAGTGTTTCTCGTACGCTTGCGATGTTTTCGTTTGCTGCGGAGATACGGAGAGCGTCGAAAAGACGAGTCCAGCATGTCTTTCCGTCACGATCAACGTTGAGGTCTCCCGATGGATCTGTCATAGAAGTGATATCTCGTAGAGCTTCGACGATACTAACAAAAGCCCTCTGTTCGGTCTCGTCCACGAACTCGTACTTGATCAACAACTTGACCTTCTCCTCAAATACATCAGTTATATCCCCGTAATACTTCTGCTTACACATCTGACGTATGAACATGAGTTCGTTCCAAAGACTGCAAGCCAAGTCCCCCAAGCAGGACATTTGCGCCCATCGTTGAAGTACACGTTCTGTCAACGAATCATCATCCATCCAACGCTCATGACCAACCCATGTAATCATCGACTTAGGGCAACCATCTCTCCAATCTTTGACTCTAGCATCATGTTGCTTGTATTGGTCGAGCAAAAGTTCAAGAAAGTGCGGAGGACAATGAGACCGCATAGCTATTTCCAATGGTGTGTAGCGGCCCAGGTTGTAAGGCAACAGACATCCATGAGCGAGGAGCATACGGATCATTTGACAGATACCTTCAGTTTGGTACCTATCACTACTCCGGTTTACAGACTGTATGAGTACCTTTGGCATTCTTTGTGACTTCAACAAAGGATCCAGCTTTCTCATCCAGTTCTTTGCGCCAGACTCCTGTGCCCATTTTAGGTCGTGGGGATGTAGCTTCTGCTCATAAACATCGTAGCCATGATCCACCAACCATTGTAAAGCTGTAATAGGTTTCCCAATGGGGGCCAAGCCACGGTGCACAGACTCTAAAAGAACATCTACTGGCCTGTGAGTAACATGTCTTTGATAACATGGATCCTCCAGATCCCAATGCATATCAGGTGCAGCACCAAACTCGGCGCACCTCCCCATCGCGTCGACATCAGCATGCTCGAGAGCGGAGCGGAAGACCTGAAAGTTATCTGCACGATAGTACAAGGGGCGGATGTGATAGAATAGGTTGGAAGAAGCTAAGCCAAGGTTCTTCAAGTCTGTGGCTGAGAGAGTGCTGGATTCTGTAGTGTGCTTCTCAGTGGTTTCCTCCTTGTTGAATATACGTGGGGGTCGGGTCTCTATCGGACCCTGATCGAGTGGCTTGGTTTGAATTGCGATTTGATAAAGGATCTCGGTAGGGAGTAGAGCAAGGGTGCCTTTTTGTTGGGGTCTTGTAGAGTTGATCACGGTGTTCGAGACCGGAGGAATGGTGTCATCGTTTTGGTAAGAGTTTGACATTTTTGCAGTGTTACTTTGTATGATTGTAGTTGAAAGATTTATTGGTTTGTCGGTTTACTAGCCTGTTGGCTTGTTGATAGATGATATAAAGTGATTTGAAGCGATTTGAAACTGTTTGATTCAAGACAAGACCATGGAAGGGATCGTGGTTACATTTGTACTCGAGCCCATATTGGATCAACCAAGGACTTGAAGGGTTGAACAGCCTCTCGCATTGTTCGGCGAATAACAATGAAAGTCCAAGTCGTGACGTGCTCTTCAAAACAAAGCGACATTAAATTTGGGACCAGAGAACACAACCAGCGTTCGGGGGCCTCATGTCTGAACAAACCCGGGATGGATCACGAACATCACAAATTTCACCTCGGGGCTTCCGAAGCCAGATACCCTTTGTAAGTGGTTTCCAAAATTAGAGTGATCGCAATTTGATCAAATGATTTAACAGATTTATGAAATTATGGCGTTTTGCCTCTATAACTTTCTATACAATAATTCATCATCGTCCTCCCCACCCAGATAGCTCTTTGTGACACGCCTCCCATCCATCGAAATACGGCGCCCTCGCATCTCCTCCAACCTTGGCCCCGGCAGATCTCGCAAGAGACTCTAGCATCATATTACCCCAAAGCCAACTCGCCGGGCCCTTACCAGGATGTAAACCATCCTGATACAGATCTCCGAGGAGGTGGATCAGCTTGGACCACTCAAACATCTCATGGCCCGCTTGCTCGGCGACCGCTCTTCCTAGACGGTCCATCTCCATCATTACGGCATCTTGCATTCCACTCTCCTTATGCACTGTCAAAGCTCGGAACATGATTGGTATGTCTTTTCCGAACTCGTTGTTTAGGCGTTGCGCAATCATCTTGATACGTGCAGCGACGAAACGGACTTCTTCCCATGCCATCTTTCTATGGCTCTTAGTCATGTGCTGCCCAGCCTCCTTCTCCATTGCTTTACCGCTCAGCCACAATGCCTTTTGGTCCCAGAGTCCATTCTGCCAGAGAATCAGATCGGGGTGACCTCTAGGGCCATTAAGGGGTGTCTCGTGGGGTTTCCAGAACTTATCCCAGCGTTCTTCCCAGGCGACGTCTTTCATCTTCTCGATCCACCACCAGTCAGGTCGATATGTGAAGGAGCCGGCAGAGTGGTAGTAGATGAGGGTGAAGTTGAAGGCAGGAACCTCGCAGAGTCCCTTAGCTTGACGAGCTGTTTCATCTTGGATAGGAAGATTGATCTTGCCACCGAACTCTTCGCAGAAGAATTGTGTGTTGTAACGATCCACTGAGTCACCGAACATGACTACGCGACGACCCCAGAGCCAGCCGAGACCGTTGTCCTCCTTCATGTCGACAAACTGATCCACTGTGGCGTTAAGCGGTGGGACGTTGGCTTCTTTGTATCGACGACGACTTTCGACGACGGCCATGCGCATCCACTGCTGGGGGTTGCTATCGGCATTGAGGAATTCGGGTTCGACGGCGGTGTCATTGAAGACAAGCTCGTGCTTGGGTGGGTAAGCGGCATACTCTGGCGGCTCAGAGTTGAGGAGGTCTTCAGTGAACGGAATCCATTGTGTATCTCTATAAGCCTTCTTATCGGTAGGAATGTAGAGGTATCCCGGTCGTCGGTAGGGATCTTGGCAGTTGCCAGTAGACTCCGGTGTAGGAGCAGGAGTAGGAGTAGTAGGTGATGATACAAAAGAAGTAACGCTATAAAGTCTATCAGTAAAGATCTACACAGTCAAGAGGAGGGATCCTTACGTTACTTGCGACGAGCCACAGTACTGTTGAGCCTTGTCGTGCGCAAATTGAACAGGTGATCTCGCAGAGTCAAAAAAGAAGGTAGAAAGAACGACAACGAAGAAAAGACCAACGGCAATAACAGTTCCTATCCTCAGCGCAGGACGTGACGATAGAGTGGCCGCGACAGCCATAGCGAAACAGAAACAAAAAAAGAACGACGAGAATTACAGTCACAAGAAAAGGGTCCCTTGATGTGCGGGATCATCAGTTTTATGGTTCCATCCCCTGAAATAAGCAGGAACAGGGTCCCTTTGTTCTCGAGTCCACAACAGCGGTTGAAGGATCTCTGAACTGGTATTCTAGTGGGCAATGCTTCTGATGGATGGATGTTGGTCACGGCGCTGTTACGCGGCTTATGGGACTTGGCAGGGTAGATGATCCTTGTAACCGGTACTCTACATGCCGGCGTTACAGAACCGATGGCCCGAACTAGCCAGCCCTACGATTGATGATCAGAACTAAACTTTGAGTTTAATAGATTATTGAAGTCTAATTCTTTTGTTGTTTGCTCGCAGTTAAAAGACATCTGGTGGTTCGTCGATAGTGAGAAGTTAGCGGCCGTTGAGACTCGATGTGAATAAAGCCACTCACTTGTGGAGACAAAGAATGATGACGACGCGACCAACAATGGAGATGCAGATCATCAGGAGACACAAATATGATCCATAATAAAAATTCAAGCTTTTGCCAACAATTCGCTTGTGCTCCAGGGGACGAAACATGGGGACAGAAACTCGGCCTTTCGTCAAACAGAAAGAAGCTTCAGATAAAACACGAGAACAGATCATGGCAACGTTGCAACGAATTGTCAAAATTCAAAAGTTCTGGTTACCAGTTTAGTAAATGATCGTATGACAGGTAAGCAGCTGCACCGAATTGGTAACCTGTCATCCCAAATGGGGAATATCCGAAGTCTGACAGGATCCTTCGTCGTTGTAATCTCGCGTGCGACAACGACACATCACCAACACCATTTCGTTCCATTCCATTTTGTTTCTCTTTGCCTCTGTTCAGAAACGAGGCTGATCATTACGTATATATCAACAGAAAATCTCAAAGCGTTCGAGCTTGCCAAGTTTCACCTCTCGTTTCAGTTAGGGAGATAGACCCGGAAATATAATCTGCCTGTCAGGGAAAAGGTGGGTTGTAATCATTTAGCTTACCTTAATCTTAAAATATTGGGCCTTTTTTCGTGACTGACCCACCATTCAGCAAGGAAATCCTGACTTTTTGCAAAGAGACTTGCGCTGATGGCGAAGTGATAAAATGTGATGTCGTTTGGAGTGAGAGATTGGGGTCCTGCAGCTTTCATGCTGCGCCACAGATCTGAGGTCCCAGCCACATCGCAGTGAGACGTTTTGTGGCGTCGAACTAAGGCTGCTTTAGGGTATCACGAAAATTGGTCGCCAGCCTTCAAAGCAAAAAGGAATAGGATCCTAGGGACTGTTGGGGCTTATGTTTCGACAGCCAGAGCATAACAGACGAAACAATGGTTACATTATCTCATATTGGACTAGAGTATTCTTTTTTAGTAGCAAAACTCAGAAGGACAATCCCTCTGTTACTCACCTGAGCTGCTAGCTGCAACGCACTCACTGGACTTCAATGATCCATGCCCTGAAAGTTGGTGAAAAGGGGAGACAAGACATCATCAATTGACAGTCAATAACAAAAGGTTCACGTGTGGGCAAGCTGAAAATGTCTGGGGAATGAATCTCGGATTGGTCCCATTAATATGTTTCTAGATGATCTTCAGCTCTCCCTCGATCCACACTCTTTAAGCAGAGCGGGCAAGGCGAGACTTGCTCTTCCATCCCCAAGCAGTAACATCTCGCTTGCTCATAGCAGCAACGCTCTCGTTGTAGTCGCTAGTACCGTTGGCAGGATCAGCATCCTTAGGCTGGCACTGAACACCGGCATCGGGGGCACCAAGAGCACCAGTCACAGCAGCAAAGTGCTGCTTCTCAGCAGTAGTAGCGATCATGTTCTGAGCAGACTCCTCAGTCCAGCCGTTGATGAAATCGCCGTGCGAACACCAAGCATCTCCGCAGGCAAGCTTGAAGGGAGCCTCGCCTTGCCAGCCGTTGGGGAGGACCTTGCGCAGGTCGTAGCGGATGCTGAATCGCAGCTGGGGCATGGACTTCATGCCCTCAGGACACCAGTTGGGAGTGCCGTGGTCGCGGGACTTGTAGCCGGTTTCGAGGGTTTGTTCGTTGACACACTGGGGGAAGTAGAGGAGCTGTTGGAGGTGGGTGTCGCAGGTACCGGTGGGGAAACCGTTGGCTCCGATAGGAACGGCCTGGCTCTCGCAAGTCCATTCAGCCTTGGCCTCAGGAGGCATATCAGCCTGGGTCTTGGCCATAGCGTCACCGGCCACCATCTTCAAATTTTGAGGGATAGCGACCTCAGCAGGTGTCTCGCCGAGGTTGTAGTAAGCGCTGAAGCGCATGACAGGAATAGGCTCGTAGTTGGTTCCATCGGCGGTGTACAGAGGAGTAGGAATCCAGTAGACGGACAAATCGTTAGGGTTTTCGGCGTTGGTGCAACCCTTTTGGAGCTCGGCGCTGGTCTTGGTGTCGACGGTGACGGCATCGGAGCCGAAGAACGAGTGCAAGTGAGACTTGCCGTGCTGGCCGGGGAACACGATAGGATCGATGTTCTTGAGCATGAAAGGAGAAGCAGCGTTGACTTGAGTGTAAGCTTGGGCGGCACCCAC